>NW_024037066.1:0-1318012 GCF_015706575.1 Patiria miniata
AGGTGCCTAGAGGCCAGAATTGAATTCCCTGAAGAGTTCAACTCAATACATTCAGTATCCAGTGAGAAAAAAAACATTTAGATTTTTTACAAAATACCCCAAAACTTCAACGTTTTCCATAGCCGGCATCATCGAAAAAGTCAGTTTTTCACCCAAAATCCATCTTCACCAAAATTGCTCAAAAGTTCACACCAGGTGCCTAGAGGCCAGAATTGAATTCCCTGAAGAGTTCAACTCATAACATTCAGTATCCAGTGAGAAAAGAAAACTTTTAGATTTTTTACAAAATGCCCCCAAAACTTCAACGTTTTCCATAGCCGGCATCATCGAAAAAGTCAGTTTTTTCACCCAAAAATCCAACTTCACCAAATTGCTCAAAAGTTCACACAGGTGCCTAGAGGCCAGAATTGAATTCCCTGAAGAGTTCAACTCATTACATTCAGTATCCAGTGAGAAAAGAAAACTTTTAGATTTTTTAAAAATGCCCCCAAAACTTCAACGTTTTCCATAGCCGGCATCATCGAAAAAGTCAGTTTTTCACCCAAAAATCCAACTTCACCAAAATTGCTCAAAAGTTCACACAAGGTGCCTAGAGGCCAGAATTGAGTTCCCTGAAGAGTTCAACTCATTACATTCAGTATCCAGTGAGAAAAAAAACATTTGGATTTTTTACAAAATACCCCCAAAACTTCAACGTTTTCCATAGCCGGCATCATCGAAAAAGTCAGTTTTTCACCCAAAATCCAACTTCACCAAAATTGCTCAAAAGTTCACACGAGATGCCTAGAGGCCAGAATTGAATTCCCTGAAGAGTTCAACTCATTACATTCAGTATCCAGTGAGAAAAGGAAACATTTAGATTTTTTACAAAATGCCCCCAAAATTTCATGTTTTCCATAGCCGGCATCATCGAAAAAGTCAGTTTTTCACCCAAAAATCCAACTTCACCAAAATTGCTCAAAAGTTCACACGAGGTGCCTAGAGGCCAGAATTGAGTTCCCTGAAGAGTTCAACTCATTACATTCAGTATCCAGTGAGAAAAAAAAACATTTAGATTTTTTACAAAATGCCCCCAAAACTTCAACGTTTTCCATAGCCGGCATCATCGAAAAAGTCAGTTTTTCACCCAAAAATCCAACTTCACCAAAATTGCTCAAAAGTTCACACCAGGTGCCTAGAGGCCAGAATTGAATTCCCTGAAGAGTTCAACTCATTACATTCGGTATCCAGTGAGAAAAGATAACTTTTAGATTTTTTACAAAATGCCCCCAAAACTTCAACGTTTTCCATAGCCGGCATCATCGAAAAAGTCAGTTTTTCACCCAAAAATCCAACTTCACCAAAATTGCTCAAAAGTTCACACACAGTGCCTAGAGGCCAGAATTGAGTTCCCTGAAGTTCAACTCATTACATTCAGTATCCAGTGAGAAAAAAAAACATTTGGATTTTTTACAAAATACCCCCAAAACTTCAACGTTTTCCATAGCCGGCATCATCGAAAAAGTCAGTTTTTCACCCAAAAATCCAACTTCACCAAAATTGCTCAAAAGTTCACACCAGGTGCCTAGAGGCCAGAATTGAATTCCCTGAAGAGTTCAACTCATAACACATTCAGTATCCAGTGAGAAAAGAAAACTTTTAGATTTTTTTCAAAATGCCCCCAAAACTTCAACGTTTTCCATAGCCGGCATCATCGAAAAAGTCAGTTTTTCACCCAAAAATCCAACTTCACCAAAATTGCTCAAAAGTTCACACCAGGTGCCTAGAGGCCAGAATTGAATTCCCTGAAGAGTTCAACTCATTACATTCAGTATCCAGTGAGAAAAGAAACTTTTAGATTTTTTACAAAATGCCCCCAAAACTTCAACGTTTTCCATAGCCGGCATCATCGAAAAAGTCAGTTTTGACCCAAAAATCCAACTTCACCAAACATTGCTCAAAAGTTCACACGAGGTGCCTAGAGGCCAGAATTGAGTTCCCTGAAGAGTTCAACTCATTACATTCAGTATCCAGTGAGAAAAAAAAAACATTTGGATTTTTTACAAAATACCCCCAAAACTTCAACGTTTTCCATAGCCGGCATCATCGAAAAAGTCAGTTTTTCACCCAAAATCCAACTTCACCAAAATTGCTCAAAGTTCACACGAGATGCCTAGAGGCCAGAATTGAATTCCCTGAAGAGTTCAACTCATTACATTCAGTATCCAGTGAGAAAGAAAACTTTTAGATTTTTTACAAAATACCCCCAAAACTTCAACGTTTTCCATAGCCGGCATCATCGAAAAAGTCAGTTTTTTCACCCAAAAATCCAACTTCACGAAAATTGCTCAAAAGTTCACACGAGATGCCTAGAGGCCAGAATTGAATTCCCTGAAGTTTCAACTCATTACATTCAGTATCCAGTGAGAAAGAAACATTTAGATTTTTTACAAAATGCCCCCAAAATTTCAACGTTTTCCATAGCCGGCCATCATCGAAAAAGTCAGTTTTTCACCCAAAAATCCAACTTCACCAAAATTGCTCAAAAGTTCACACGAGGTGCTTAGAGGCCAGAATTGAGTTCCCTGAAGAGTTCAACTCATTACATTCAGTATCCAGTGAGAAAAAAAAACATTTGGATTTTTTACAAAATACCCCAAAACTTCAACGTTTTCCATAGCCGGCATCATCGAAAAAGTCAGTTTTTCACCCAAAAATCCATCTTCCCAAAAATTGCTCAAAAGTTCACACCAGGTGCCTAGAGGCCAGAATTGAATTCCCCGAAGAGTTCAACTCATAACATTCAGTATCCAGTGAGAAAAGAAAACTTTTAAATTTTTTACAAAATGCCACCAAAACTTCAACGTTTTCCATAGCCGGCATCATCGAAAAAGTCAGTTTTTCACCCAAAAATCCAACTTCACCAAATTGCTCAAAAGTTCACACAGAGGCCTAGAGGCCAGAATTGAATTCCCTGAAGAGTTCAACTCATTACATTCAGTATCCAGTGAGAAAAGGAAACATTTAGATTTTTTACAAAATGCCCCCAATTTCAACGTTTTCCATAGCCGGCATCATCGAAAAAGTCAGTTTTTCACCCAAAAATCCAACATCACCAAATTGCTCAAAAGTTCACACGAGGTGCCTAGAGGCCAGAATTGAGTTTCCCTGAAGAGTTCAACTCATTACATTCAGTATCCAGTGAGAAAAAAAAACATTTAGATTTTTTACAAAATACCCCCAAAAATTCAACGTTTTCCATAGCCGGCATCATCGAAAAAGTCAGTTTTTCACCCAAAAATCCAACTTCACCAAAATTGCTCAAAAGTTCACACGAGATGGCTAGAGGCCAGAATTGAATTCCCTGAAGAGTTCAACTCATTACATTCAGTATCCAGTGAGAAAAGAAAACTTTTAGATTTTTTACAAAACCCCCAAAACTTCAACGTTTTCCATAGCCGGCATCATCGAAAAGTCAGTTTTTCACCCAAAAATCCAACTTCACCAAAATTGCTCAAAAGTTCACACGAGGTGCCTAGAGGCCAGAATTGAATTCCCTGAAGAGTTCAACTCAATACATTCAGTATCCAGTGAGAAAAAAAAACATTTTATTTTTTTTACAAAATACCCCCAAACTTCAACGTTTTCCATAGCCGGCATCATCGAAAAAGTCAGTTTTTCACCCAAAAATCCATCTTCACCAAAATTGCTCAAAAGTTCACACCAGGTGCCTAGAGGCCAGAATTGAATTCCCTGAAGAGTTCAACTCATAACATTCAGTATCCAGTGAGAAAAGAAAACTTTTAGATTTTTTACAAAATGCCCCCAAAACTTCAACGTTTTCCATAGCCGGCATCATCGAAAAAGTCAGTTTTTCACCCAAAAATCCAACTTCACCAAAATTGCTCAAAAGTTCACACCAGGTGCCTAGAGGCCAGAATTGAATTCCCTGAAGAGTTCAACTCATTACATTCAGTATCCAGTGAGAAAAAGATAACTTTTAGATTTTTTAAAAAATGCCCCCAAAACTTCAACGTTTTCCATAGCCGGCATCATCGAAAAAGTCAGTTTTTGACCCAAAAATCCAACTTCACCAAATTGCTCAAAAGTTCACACAAGGTGCCTAGAGGCCAGAATTGAGTTCCCTGAAGTTCAACTCATTACATTCAGTATCCAGTGAGAAAAAAAACTTTGATTTTTTACAAAATACCCCCAAAACTTCAACGTTTTCCATAGCCGGCATCATCGAAAAAGTCAGTTTTTACACCAAAAATCCAACTTCACCAAAATTGCTCAAAAGTTCACACGAGATGCCTAGAGGCCAGAATTGAATTCCCTGAAGAGTTCAACTCATTACATTCAGTATCCAGTGAGAAAAGAAAACTTTTAGATTTTTTACAAAATACCCCCAAAACTTCAACGTTTTCCATAGCCGGCATCATCGAAAAAGTCAGTTTTTCACCCAAAAATCCAACTTCACCAAAATTGCTCAAAAGTTCACACGAGGTGCCTAGAGGCCAGAATTGAATTCCCTGAAGAGTTCAACTCAATTCATTCAGTATCCAGTGAGAAAAAAAAACATTTAGATTTTTTACAAAATAGCCCCAAAACTTCAACGTTTTCCATAGCCGGCATCATCGAAAAAGTCAGTTTTTCACCCAAAAATCCATCTTCACCAAAATTGCTAAAAGTTCACACCAGGTGCCTAGAGGCCAGAATTGAATTCCCTGAAGAGTTCAACTCATAACATTCAGTATCCAGTGAGAAAAGAAAACTTTTAGATTTTTTACAAAATGCCCCAAAACTTCAACGTTTTCCATAGCCGGCATCATCGAAAAAGTCAGTTTTTCACCCAAAAATCCAACTTCACCAAAATTGCTCAAAAGTTCACACCAGGTGCCTAGAGGCCAGAATTGAATTCCCTGAAGAGTTCAACTCATTACATTCGGTATCCAGTGAGAAAAGATAACTTTTAGATTTTTTACAAAATGCCCCCAAAACTTCAACGTTTTCCATAGCCAGCATCATCGAAAAAGTCAGTTTTTGACCCAAAAATCCAACTTCACCAAAATTGCTCAAAAGTTCACACAAGGTGCCTAGAGGCCAGAATTGAGTTCCCTGAAGAGTTCAACTCATTACATTCAGTATCCAGTGAGAAAAAAAACATTTGGATTTTTTACAAAATACCCCCAAAACTTCAACGTTTTCCATAGCCGGCATCATCGAAAAAGTCAGTTTTTCACCCAAAAATCCAACTTCACCAAAATTGCTCAAAAGTTCACACGAGATGCCTAGAGGCCAGAATTGAATTCCCTGAAGAGTTCAACTCATTACATTCAGTATCCAGTGAGAAAAGGAAACATTTAGATTTTTTACAAAACCCCCAAAATTTTTGTCCATAGCCGGCATCATCGAAAAAGTCAGTTTTTCACCCAAAAATCCAACTTCACCAAAATTGCTCAAAAGTTCACACGAGGTGCCTAGAGGCCAGAATTGAGTTCCCTGAAGAGTTCAACTCATTACATTCAGTATCCAGTGAGAAAAAAAACATTTAGATTTTTTACAAAATACCCCCAAAACTTCAACGTTTTCCATAGCCGGCATCATCGAAAAAGTCCGTTTTTCACCCAAAATCCAACTTCACCAAAATTGCTCAAAAGTTCACACGAGATGGCTAGAGGCCAGAATTGAATTCCCTGAAGAGTTCAACTCATTACATTCAGTATCCAGTGAGAAAAGAAAACTTTTAGATTTTTTACAAAATACCCCAAAACTTCAACGTTTTCCATAGCCGGCATCATCGAAAAAGTCAGTTTTTCACCCAAAAATCCAACTTCACCAAAATTGCTCAAAAGTTCACACGAGGTGCCTAGAGGCCAGAATTGAATTCCCTGAAGAGTTCAACTCAATACATTCAGTATCCAGTGAGAAAAAAAAAACATTTAGATTTTTTACAAAATACCCCCAAAACTTCAACGTTTTCCATAGCCGGCATCATCGAAAAAGTCAGTTTTTCACCCAAAAATCCATATTCACCAAAATTGCTCAAAAGTTCACACCAGGTGCCTAGAGGCCAGAATTGAATTCCCTGAAGAGTTCAACTCATACATTCAGTATCCAGTGAGAAAAGAAAACTTTTAGATTTTTTACAAAATGCCCCCAAAACTTCAACGTTTTCCATAGCCGGCATCATCGAAAAAGTCAGTTTTTCACCCAAAAATCCAACTTCACCAAAATTGCTCAAAAGTTCACACCAGGTGCCTAGAGGCCAGAATTGAATTCCCTGAAGAGTTCAACTCATTACATTCGTATCCAGTGAGAAAAGAAAACTTGTAGATTTTTTACAAAATGCCCACAAAACTTCAACGTTTTCCATAGCCGGCATCATCGAAAAAGTCAGTTTTTGACCCAAAAATCCAACTTCACCAAAATTGCTCAAAAGTTCACACGAGGTGCCTAGAGGCCAGAATTGAGTTCCCTGAAGAGTTCAACTCATTACATTCAGTATCCAGTGAGAAAAAAAAACATTTGGATTTTTTACAAAATACCCCAAAACTTCAACGTTTTCCATAGCCGGCATCATCGAAAAAGTCAGTTTTTCACCCAAAAATCCAACTTCACCAAATTGCTAAAAGTTCACACGAGATGCCTAGAGGCCAGAATTGAATTCCCTGAAGAGTTCAACTCATTACATTCAGTATCCAGTGAGAAAAGAAAACTTTAGATTTTTTACATAATACCCCCAAAACTTCAACGTTTTCCATAGCCGGCATCATCGAAAAAGTCAGTTTTTCACCCAAAAATCCAACTTCACGAAAATTGCTCAAAAGTTCACACGAGATGCCTAGAGGCCAGAATTGAATTCCCTGAAGAGTTCAACTCATTACATTCAGTATCCAGTGAGAAACGAAAACATTTAGATTTTTTACAAAATGCCCCCAAAAATTTCAACGTTTTCCATAGCCGGCATCATCGAAAAAGTCAGTTTTTCACCCAAAAATCCAACTTCACCAAAATTGCTCAAAAGTTCACACGAGGTGCCTAGAGGCCAGAATTGAGTTCCCTGAAGAGTTCAACTCATTACATTCAGTATCCAGTGAGAAAAAAAACATTTAGATTTTTTACAAAATACCCCCAAAACTTCAACGTTTTCCATAGCCGGCATCATCGAAAAAGTCAGTTTTTCACCCAAAAATCCAACTTCACCAAAATTGCTAAAAAGTTCACACGAGATGCCTAGAGGCCAGAATTGAATTCCCTGAAGAGTTCAACTCATTACATTCAGTATCCAGTGAGAAAAGAAAACTTTTAGATTTTTTACATAATACCCCCCAAAACTTCAACGTTTTCCATAGCCGGCATCATCGAAAAAGTCAGTTTTTCACCCAAAATCCAACTTCACGAAAATTGCTCAAAAGTTCACACGAGATGCCTAGAGGCCAGAATTGAATTCCCTGAAGAGTTCAACTCATTACATTCAGTATCCAGTGAGAAACGAAAACATTTAGATTTTTTACAAAATGCCCCCAAAATTTCAACGTTTTCCATAGCCGGCATCATCGAAAAAGTCAGTTTTTCACCCAAAAATCCAACTTCACCAAAATTGCTCAAAAGTTCACACGAGGTGCCTAGAGGCCAGAATTGAGTTCCCTGAAGAGTTCAACTCATTACATTCAGTATCCAGTGAGAAAAAAACATTTAGATTTTTTACAAAATACCCCCAAAACTTCAACGTTTTCCATAGCCGGCATCATCGAAAAAGTCAGTTTTTCACCCAAAAATCCAACTTCACCAAAATTGCTCAAAAGTTCACACGAGATGCCTAGAGGCCAGAATTGAATTCCCTGAAGAGTTCAACTCATTACATTCAGTATCCAGTGAGAAAGAAAAATTTCCGATTTTTTATGAAAATGCCCTCAAAACTTCAACGTTTGCCATAGCCGGCATCATCGAAAAAGTCAGTTTTTGACCCAAAAATTCTAACTCACCAAATTTGCTCAAAAGTTCATACGAGGTGCCTAGAGGCCAGAATTGAATTTCCTAAAGAGTTCAACTCATTACATTCAGTATCCAGTGAGAAAAGAAAACTTTTAGATTTTTTACAAAATACCCCCAAAACTTCAACGTTTTCCATAGCCGGCATCATCGAAAAAGTCAGTTTTTGACCCAAAAATAAATCTTCACAAATTGGCTCAAAAGTTCACACGAGGTGCCAAGAGGCCAGAATTGAATTCCCTGAAGAGTTCAACTCATTACATTCTGATTCCAGTGAGAAAAGAAAAAATTTAAATTTTTTACAAAATGCTCCCAAAACTTCAACGTTTTCCATAGCCGGATCATCGAAAAAGTCAGTTTTTGACCCAAAAATACAACTTCACCAAAATTGCTCAAAAGTTCACACGAGGTGCCTAGAGGACAGCATTGAATTCCCTGAAGAGTTCAACTCATGACATTCAGTATCCAGTGAGGAAAGAAAACGTTTAGATTTTTTACAAAATGCCCCCAAAACTTCAACGTTTTCCATAGCCGGCATCATCGAAAAAGTCAGTTTTTTACCCAAAAATGCAACATCACCAATTTTCTCAAAAGTTAATACGAGTACCTAGAGGCCAGAATTGAATTTCCTGAAGAGTTCAACTCATTACATTCAGTATCCAGTGAGAAAGAAAAAATTCCGATTTTTTATGAAATGCCCCCAAAACTTCAACGTTTGCCATAGCCGGCATCATCGAAAAAGTCAGTTTTTCACCCAAAAAAACAACCTCACCAAATTTGCTCAAAAGTTCATACGAGGTGCCTAGAGGCCAGAATTGAATTCCCTGAAGAGTTCAACTCATTACATTCAGTATCCAGTGAGAAAAGAAAACGTTTAGATTTTTTACAAAATACCCCCAAAACTTCAACGTTTTCCATAGCCGGCATCATCGAAAAAGTCAGTTTTTCACCCAAAATCCAACTTCACCAAATTGCTCAAAAGTTCACACGAGATGCCTAGAGGCCAGGATTGAATTCCCTGAAGAGTTCAACTCATTACATTCAGTATCCAGTGAGAAAGAAAAATTTCCGATTTTTTATGAAATGCCCTCAAAACTTCAACGTTTGCCATAGCCGGCATCATCGAAAAAGTCAGTTTTTTGACCCAAAAATTCTACTCACCAAATTTGCTCAAAAGTTCATACGAGGTGCCTAGAGGCCAGAATTGAATTTCCTAAAGAGTTCAACTCATTACATTCAGTATCCAGTGAGAAAAGAAAACTTTTAGATTTTTTACAAATACCCCCAAAACTTCAACGTTTTCCATAGCCGGCATCATCGAAAAAGTCAGTTTTTGACCCAAAAATAAATCTTCACAAATGGCTCAAAAGTTCACACGAGGTGCCAAGAGGCCAGAATTGAATTCCCTGAAGAGTTCAACTCATTACATTCTGATTCCAGTGAGAAAAGAAAAATTTTAAATTTTTTACAAAATGCTCCCAAAACTTCAACGTTTTCCATAGCCGGAATCATCGAAAAAGTCAGTTTTTGACCCAAAAATCCAACTTCACCAAAATTGCTCAAAAGTTCACACGAGGTGCCTAGAGGACAGCATTGAATTCCCTGAAGAGTTCAACTCATGACATTCAGTATCCAGTGAGGAAAGAAAACGTTTAGATTTTTACAAAATGCCCCCAAAACTTCAACGTTTTCCATAGCCGGCATCATCGAAAAAGTCAGTTTTTTACCCAAAAATGCAACATCACCAAATTTTCTCAAAAGTTAATACGAGGTACCTAGAGGCCAGAATTGAATTTCCTGAAGAGTTCAACTCATTACATTCAGTATCCAGTGAGAAAAGAAAAATTTCCGATTTTTTATGAAATGCCCCCCCAAAACTTCAACGTTTGCCATAGCCGGCATCATCGAAAAAGTCAGTTTTTGACCCAAAAAAACAACCTCACCAATTGCTCAAAAGTTCATACGAGGTGCCTAGAGGCCAGAATTGAATTCCCTGAAGAGTTCAACTCATTATATTCAGTATCCAGTGAGAAAAGAAAACGTTTAGATTTCTTACAAAATGCCCCCAAAACTTCAACGTTTTCCATAGCCGGCATCATCGAAAAAGTCAGTTTTTGACCCAAAAGTCCAACTGCACCAAATTTGCTCAAAAGTTCATACGAGGTGCCTAGAGGCCAGAATTGAATTCCCTGAGGAGTTCAACTCATTACTCATTCTGAATCCTGAGAAAAGAAACATTTTAAATTTTTTACAAAATGCCCCCAAAACTTCAACGTTTTCCATAGCCGGCATCATCGAAAAAGTCAGTTTTTCACCCAAAAATGCAACATCACCAAATTTTCTCAAAAGTTAATACGAGGTGCCTAGAGGCCAGAATTGAATTCCCTGAAGAGTTCAACTCATTACATTCAGTATCCAGTGAGAAAAGAAAAATTTCCGATTTTTTATGAAATGCCCCCAAAACTTCAACGTTTGCCATAGCCGGCATCATCGAAAAAGTCAGTTTTTTGACCCAAAAATTCTAACTCACCAAATTTGCTCAAAAGTTCATACGAGGTGCCTAGAGGCCAGAATTGAATTCCCTGAAGAGTTCAACTCATACATTCAGTACCCAGTGAAAAAAGAAAACGTTTTGATTTTTTACAAAATGCCCCAAAACTTCAACGTTTTCCATAGCCGGCATCATCAAAAAAGTCAGTTTTTGACCCAAAAATAAATCTTTACAAAATGTCCTCAAAAGTTCACACGAGGTGGCTAGAGGCCAGAATAGAATTCCCTGAAGAGTTCAACTCATCACATTCAGTATCCAGTGAGAAAAGAAAACTTTTAGATTTTTTACAAAATGCCCCCAAAACTTCAACGTTTGCCATAGCCGGCATCATCAAAAAGTCAGTTTTTGACCCAAAAATACAACTTCACCAAATTTTCTCAAAGTTAATACGAGGTGCCTAGAGGCCAGAATTGAATTCCCTGAAGAGTTCAACTCATTACATTCAGTATGCAGTGAGAAAAAAAAATGTTATGTTTTTTACAAAATGCCTCCAAAATTTCAACGTTTTCCATAGCCGGCATCATCGAAAAAGTCAGTTTTTGACCCAAAATTATAAGTTCATCAAATTTGCTCAAAAGTTCACACGAGGTGCCTAGAGGCCAGAATTGAATTCCCTGAAGAGTTCAACTCATTACATTCAGTATCCAGTGAAAAAAGAAAACGTTTTGATTTTTTACAAAATGCCCCCAAAACTTCAACGTTTTCCATAGCCGGCATCATCAAAAAAGTCAGTTTTTGACCCAAAAATCCAACTTCACATCAAATTTCCTCAAAAGTTCACACGAGGTGCCTAGAGGCCAGAATTGAATTCCCTGAAGAGTTCAACTCATTACATTCAGTATCAAGTGAGAAAAGAAAAAGTTTAGATTTTTTACAAAATGCCCCAAAACTTCAATCATCAATGATTTCCACAGTTTTCCAACGTTTTCCAAAGTAGGGAACGATTTTCTTTGTTTGACCATGGAGGAATGGTTTTAATTATATATTTTTTGAGTTATCAGTGTTGACTTTATCGAGATTTCGCTTATTCCAATTGATCAACTCATCTGCGTTTTCACGAAGGGGCGAATTTGCCGCAATGGGTGTTAGGGTTAGGGTTTAATGGTTAGGGATAGGTTTGGGGAACAGGTATTGGTGAACATAATGCACCCGTTGAACTTGCAGTGGTTGTCAGAAAAGGGGTTTTCTGTCGGTCACGTTTTGGAATAAAGATTTCGCCTACTGCCGACTAATTTTTGTAACAGATAAGCTGAGATGAAACTTCAAAGATGTACCAATTACAGAATAATGGAACAATCAATTGCGGAGTACCGGTAACTAATCCCCATAGATGCTTGTCTGGTCATGAAAATGGAATCCCACACACTTGTTGTTTTGGCAAATTGCCGATACCCATTCCCCATACCGTACCGGCCTTTGCGCGAATTTGTCTCTTCGTGAAAAATCAAAAGACATTTAGGTGAAGTTTTCCCAACATTGATTGTTATGATTTCGTTGATTTTATCTGATTCATCGCGCAAGTGTGTGACGTCACTAATGAAGAAAAACAAGTCGCGCTTAATCAATGACTGTTTCATGTACTGATATGTGTCCCGCGCCAAAAACCCACACTGTCTGATGACGCGGGGAACATATGAATACATGAAACAGTCGTTGAGTAAGCGCAACTTGTTTTTCTTCAATAGTGACGTCACACACACGCGCGATGAATTATGCATCAGTCATGTCAGTGAAATGGACTGTACAACTCGGCAGACACATTTAATTGTGAGCGGTAAGTTCAGACTATTTTGTTCTTTTTTTTTAAATTACCGGTTGTTTGGAACAATTTAAGGGACCTTATGGAATGTCACAAATGTGTGGATCTATCCAGGGTTACTGTCTTGTCTTTCTCATTTGTATTCTCTTTATGAGTTTTTTGGGGGCCTTTTGTCCTCGCGAGGGCATGCACAAAATGCATACTGTCATGACGACCGTGTACCTGTCACCAAAGTATGCCAAATCGGTGGAGCGTTTGTACGGAGGGTACCTAGCCCAGGTGGACTCCCTTTCCTCCCTACGTAACGGAGGGAGTCCAGGGTATGAAGTGCTCAAAACCGGGCAAAAAAATTTATGACCGATATTTTCAATATTTTTACCTTGTTGGAGAAGCCAATTTTTACGTCGTAGTATTCTATGTGTCCTTATCTATTGGGCCGCTGGGTTCAGAAATTCCATATGCGATGCTGACCGACCTTAATCTGGAAAATAAACTCGAAAGCAACGTTAAACTTGTACGTGTTTGTAGACTCTTTTCATCAGTTTCTCACCGCCGAGTCTATTCTAGTCGTACCATATCACGTCTGGTCCGGGGCCAGACTATACAGCATGAATATGCAGTGCGCACGCACGATTTGCTTAGTAACCACCCTCATACGCACGCGCACTTACTTGAAGGCGCGGTCGCTAATCCAATGACCGAGCGTGTTTTCGCGCCAGTTACCAGAAACACGTTTCGGCTTTGGTCATTGGTTGAGCGTTTTCGCGACATCGGTTGACTGGAGTGACGTCACGGTTCCAACCAAAACTAAACAAACGAGGGCGCTAGCGTGTGTGTACGCGCTTTCGTACGCACGTACATTGTACATGACGTACGACTCTGGAATAAACTGATGAAAAGAGACTACAAACACATACAAGTTTAACGCTGCTTTAGACTTTATTTTCCTGATTAACGTCAGTCAGCATCGCATATGGAATTCCTGAACCCATCAGCCCGACAGATAAGGACACATAGAGTATGTAGGCGTGAAATAAGCTTCTATAACGAGGTAACACATAACAAAACTCTGGTAAAAATGTTGGGTGGTTTCATGTAGAGAATTCTTGCCCTGCACGTTAGTCGTATTGCAATGAAGACTTCGTCCAACCTGGGCTAGGAGGGTACCGTAGTTCAACGCTCAGTATAGCCCCACTAGTGTGGCCGTCGGTATGCTGCGCTGAATGTAAGGCCACACACCGTGGTCCGCTCACTACTGAGGACGTTTTCATAAAATTTACAGGGAATTTCTTACATATGGTTGTTTCTACGATGTCCCATCTATCACTTCTGGGATGCTTAGGTGTAATGATGTTCAATTTTCCGAGATATTCTCGAATCTTTCTGGAGCCCATATGCACTCGTGAAACGTCCGGTGATGTCAGCCATTTTGAATGTGACAAGAGATGACCTCAAGCTGTGACGTCGCGTTTATGCAAATTGCTTGTCGAACGAGGGCGCGAGTTGCAAATGTGACGGCTGTTTCCTGTGCCGTAGATCCTGAATAGAGATCAGTGCACGTGGCCCCCAGACGATAAATGCATGGTACAGGAAACAGCCGTCGCATTTGCAACTCGCGCCCTCGCTCGACAAGCAATTTGCATAAACGCGACGTCACAGCTTGAGGTCATCTCTTGTCACATTCAAAATGGCTGACATCACCGGACGTTTCACGAGTGCATATGGGCTCCAGAAAGATTCAAGAATATCTCGGAAAATTGAACATCATTACCTAAGCATCCCAGAAGTGATAGATGGGACATCGTAGAATACAACCATTATGTAAGAAATTCCCTGTAAATTTTATGAAAACGTCCTCAGTACTGAGCGGACCACGGTGTGTGGCCTTACATTCAGCGCAGCATACCGACGGCCACACTACTAGTGGGGCTACGCTCAGTAGAGCTAATAAATATAATCATTCACTTACCTGCCCAAATATTTGCATGGGTAGCGGCATATTGACGGATTAGTAATGCACTTCTCTTGTACGTTGAAAACTGCAACAGAACGAAACGGTATAGACATTCAAAGTGTCCAAAAATCAAGGTATTCGTATAGCCCTGGTGGACTCCCTTTCCTCCCTACGTTAGTCGTATTTCGTCCAACCGTACCTGGGCTAGGTATTCGTACTGTGTTTTTGTACAGGCCTGTACAGTATAAATTGCATGCGCATAATGTAGACTGGCTCCCGCCCCACCTAAACAGAAAATGGAAACTGAGGATAATAACAAAATCGGGAACCAGACTGTTGTAAATGTGACATCCGCACAGGAACACTAGATGGCGCTGTGTAATCAATCTCTATGGTTCCAGACCAGTAAATTAACTTCCATAGACCCCAATGGTAAATGCTCCCACTTCAAAAATTCGGGGAAAATACTCACAACTCTCCAAGGTGCTCGAGACACACATCAAATTAAAACTTATTTTATCATCTTTCAGTTTCTTTTCAATTTGTTGGGGGTCAATTGATGACTTTTAGGAGAAATTTCCATCCGAAGATGACCACCCCTGAAATAGTCCTGAAGCCCCGGCATCGCCATTTTGCAAAACGATGCCTAAACTCCATTGCAAAATAGAGCGCTTTAAGGGCCGAAATTTCATCGAAATTGAACGGAACTACAAGCTCACAGTCCTGTGCACGGCTTCCACCCATATTTTCTTTTACAAACCCTCAAGTTTGCGGCCAATTTTCGTTTCAAAAAGTGGGCGCGCTATACACACTCAAACGCTACTCACCACGCTCCGACTTGCCATTCGATATGTACTCGGGTTATATGAATGGACAGGGAAGGAAGTGTATGGGCCGAGACCGCCGAGATCCCAGAAGATAAGGGATCGGCATGGGCTCATTGCGATAGCTCATCCTACCCCTGAATGCTTGGTCAGCAAACCCCAGGCCTATACCTGCACACACCCATCATGCACACGCAGAGAAAAGTTTTTTGGGGGTCTCTCTCGGAATTTTCGATTTCCCCAACTGACGTTGTACAGTATACATGTACGTATAAAATTTACGTGTGTAAAGTCTGTCCTTCTGAAGCTAGGTGCCAACCATGCATGGGCGTCGATCGGTGGGGGATGGGGGGGGGGGGGTCCCCAAAAAACCTGTTTTCGTCCCCGAATCAACAATTTAAATTGTGGCCTATACTAAAGCTCAGAATAGCCTTTTATATTACTCCAAACCCAAAAATGATATTTAAAATGGTGATCTTTTGGATAAAGTGGTCAGAAATTGCCTCAGATCGCACCCGACAGAGCATCTATAGAATCCATTTCTTTTTCGGGGCCCTCAAGCGGGCCCCGAACCCCGGCCGTTAGGCTTTTAACTCACATGAGTTCTAATCAAGATACACATGTATGTAACCCCCCACCCCCACCCCACCCCCACTTTTGAGAAGCGATTGACGCCCTTGGTGCCAACAGGCCTTCAGACCTAGGACCTATACCAGTTTGCCCTGGCTTGATTTGTACAGTGCTTTGTACTTTAAAGGGAATATACATCATTTGCTTTTGCTGTAATTTTCAGAAATGGATGGAATTGGGGGGTTGGAAATATATAGCACAAATAGTTACAATGACTTTTTTGAGGTTTTGGGTTCGAAAATGCTATAAAAACCAAGAAAAACAATCATTTTCCTGTTGTCTGGTTCCCTGACTCCATATAAGAAGAAACAGAGCAGTTTACATACATTGGCAAATTGTAAGGTCAGGGAACCAGTCTAGCTGGCTTGTCACCCGTTCATAGGTGTGTAATCGATTGCAAACAAGTGCGATGGTCAATTGGGGCCAGTATTTGAAAAACCCCAGTTTTTTCCAACGCTGATCGGCCGATCAGCGTTGGAAATTGATACAAAAATAGCACTTTTCTTGAAAATGACAGTATACCAGGTGCCATGATTTTACAGGATGCTTTACACTGTCATTCACCAACAGTCCAGCAAGGTATTTCAAAATGATTTGATAGTTTTATTTTTTGATGTTTGCAAATGTTGTATTTTCCCTTTAATTATAGCATGAATTTTGTGCCGATGTCTCGGGGCGGAGTAGATACTACGGAACACATAGTCCCTAGGGAGTAGGGACTACAAAACACTTAACCTGGGCCTGGTCGTTTTATCCAAAGTCTATCTCACTTTAAAAGCAAAACTGCGTGGACAAAAACTTGTAAAAACCTTTCCATTGAAACTGTATAGCGCCCTCATAGGTCGAGACTGACATCGTTCAGCCTTCGATACACCCCGGCCCCCCCCACCCCCCCCCCCCCCCCCCCCCCGGCTCTCCTTATTTCGGTGACATTGTAGTCGATCGGATTGACTTCTCCATGATCAAGTCACATCTTCGATAGGTGCGCAATTTTTTATAATCATTTTACCCAATATAGTACATGACATCTTTTTCTGCATATACCGCCTCCGCCCCATTAAAAAAATACTGAAAAGAAAAGAAATTTCTTCTTGTGGTCTTGAAATCATTTGGCTCGAAAGGTGCCTGAATGTAACAAAACTAACGAAGAAAATTTCCTGCCAGGGAGGTCCTTCAATTTTCCTCATCATGTGGAAACCTTCGGGTTTGCAAACCAGGCAATTTCTTGCAACCTACCACTAGTGCATGCAATTCACATGGACCACATGGACCATTCTGTGTTTACATATCTGCGGAGATGTTAACATGCGCCCTCTATTGACACGTCACATTAAGTCTATATCCTAGGCTTCTCCATGTGAAATTGTAGTTATATTCTAACACGTGGTGGTGTGTGCAGGCTAGGGCCATATCAAAACAAGATCAAGAATCGGCGGGAGTTTTTTTTGTGACACTTTAACTAGGTAAGATTCTCCAACCTGTCTAAAGGATTACCGTCATCATTTATCACTGAGTCATAAATTTTCCAAGTACTTGGTTGGTTCGTCTCGTCCCAAATACTCCGCAGGGGAGTTTTAACAGGAGGCCAGAAACACCGGGGCAAGCCTCTTCTCTTGACTAGCGATATGTTCCTGGGTACGTCCCATCCGAAGGACGAAGCAATAATGGTTAAGTGCCTTGCCTAAGGGCACAAGTGTCGAGACCCGGGCTCCAACCCACATTCTGCTGCCTTTGAAACACCCTAGCATGAGTCCGGTGCGCTGCTCTTAACTGCTAGGCCATGCCCATGAGTCCCATGTGTTCAAGTTTTAACTTTGTCATGTTTGTAAAAAAGCTTGTTTTTGTGTTAATTATTCGAATCATGTTTTTGTTCTTGGTCATTATTGGTAGGCTAACATCTTTCACCTTCAAGCGCGACATGGGAGTACCCAATAAAGTTCTGACATTGGTGTTAATTAGAGAGGAGTACAGGATCCTCCTGGGCATGAAGAAACGGGGCTTCGGCGTCAATCGATGGAACGGGTTTGGCGGGAAAGTGGAAGCTGGGGAGACCATTGCCCAAGGAGCCAAAAGGTTTGTACTTTACACATTCCTACCAAATCACACGGGCAGACAGGCCTTGGTTTGTTTGTGTTCTACTCCTGTAGTCCTGTACCGACAGTGCCATGGTACATGGGTTCGAATCCTGATGGGGAACATGGTCCTTGTGCTCAATAAAACCAAAGAGGTCTTTTGAATCTGATAGCTTTTTTCTTCCTTCAGGGAGGTGGAGGAGGAGTGTGGTCTCACACTGACAGAATTTGAGGAAGTCGGGAGGATAGATTTTGAGTTTGTCGGCGAGCCACAGATTCTTGAGGTGCACATCTTCCGAGGGGACAAATACGAGGGGGAACTTCAAGAAACGGAAGGTAATGGTATCAATCTTAAGAGGGTGGGGGGGGTGTTGAGGGAGGCAAGAAGACAGTGACAAACCCCAGATTTTTTGCTACAACAGGCTGTTCGGCTACTGCAAATTCAAAGGGGGGGGGGGGGGCGTTTGCACCCCATCTTTTTTGTTGTTGTAATTTATCCATATACATGAAGGGAAAAGGGATGAGGTTTCTACAATATCGATTTTAAAACAGTCTTATACACTCCTCAGGTTTATTTTCTAATAACCCACCAAAATTACAAGAATGCTACTTTTTTGGGGGGGGGGGGAGCAAGGGGACTATGGTCCTCATTGCAATAATCGCAAATCCCATAACCCAACTTTGTAGACATTTTGTTAACACCTTACCCCCGAGTCTGAACACTGCTGTGTTGCCTTTTACTTCTCGTTGCAGAAATGAGACCCGAGTGGTTCGCACTGGACGCCATTCCCTTCCACAGCATGTGGCCTGACGATGCATACTGGTTTCCCATTTTCCTTCGGGGGTCGAAGTTCAAAGGTTACATTAAGTTTGAGGGTCACGACAAAATATTGGACTGTAGTCTGGAGGAGTTGGAGACCACAGACAGCAATTGTGTAAAGTGACTCAAATAGAGACATTTGGGGCATCTTTTCATGTAAAATTGGTTCGCAGTCTGCTGAATTAAGATACATACACGTGATGCTGCTCTATTTTTATACTCTGTCTAAGGTGTGATAGGTTTCTATAATTGAACAAAAGCAGCTTTGTTTTCATTTAAATGACAACTCACTTGGTTATTCCAATTGTAAATTGGTATTAAAATGGGTGTGTATGCACATAATTAGTATGTTTTCACCTTTGTTTCCAAAACAGTGAATTTAATTGAAATCGATCTAAAATGTAAATGTCCATATTCTATGGTATTTTTCCTTATTTGGCAATGTGGGTTTCGTCTTCTTGAGTTTTGTTGTAATTAAAAACAATTTCATTTTTTTCATCTGAAACATTCACAATTTGTATTTAAAAATTCCAATTGTTCCTATTTTTTTAATGAAAATTTATGAAAATTGGGTTCTTTAAAAATAACTTGACTGGAACATGTATCTTCCGTTTTTAAAACATTCTATCTCAAAACCACACGTGCTGAACTGGACTGAAATGCATTGCTTTATCGCTCAACAGGGGGCGCTTTACCAGACATCTTGTTGATATTGTGCACTCCTACCGTGCTCTTAAATTGCGAGGGTGCAGGAGAGTATTAGCCCGAAATTGCCTACGCCGGCCAAATCACGATTTGAATGCCCTCAATGTTTTTCATATGAGAACATTTTGTAAAAAAAAAAGAAGGGTGGAAGCCGTGCACAGGACTGCGAGCTCTTATTTCTGTGAAATTCAGATGAAATGTGGCCAAAAAATGCTCTATATTTTGCAATGGAGCGTAGGCATTCCTTTTTCAAAATGGCGATGGTCTTTAGGACTGCTTTTAGTGGTGATCATCATTGGATGGATTTTCTCCAAAAAGTCATCGATAAACCCCCCAAATAATTGTGCAGAAAATGAAAGATGATGAAAAAGCTTTCATTGGTGTGTCCCTAACACCTTGGAGGGTTGTGAGTATTTTTCAAAATGTTTGGAGGTGGGCGTAATTATCACTGAGGTCTATGGCAGTTTATTAATTTATTTACTGGTCTGCAACCTGCGACAATCCTATCCTTTAAGAGCTTGTGACGGCTTGTCTATCTCACAAGATTTGGTGAAGGAAAGGGAGAACATTGTTAGTAGATTAATGTCATTCCTGCACCCTGCATCCTTATACAAACTCTGCGCGCACGATGCAAGTGTTGAGACCATTGGTCGGCGGTCACACAATATTTATCTGCAACTCAAAAAAAATTCGCCGTCGACACCGCCCTTGGTTGGGGCAAAACAGTTTTGTGTCGTTTTAGACGCACACGTTAGCTAAAAGGAAACCTGTAAAAGTTGTACGGAAAAATTAACATAATTAAAAAAAGTACTAGAACTTCAACAATTTTTTTTACCAGACAACTTGCCTGTAACTTTTAAATACATGTGAAAATCTTAATAAAGTGCGTTGATTGGTGATCATCAACAATTAACATTTACCGTTTGATATGTTTTCTTTCTGTATGAGTTTCTCGTGGATTCGTTCCTCGTTAATTAAGTCATGAATGTGAACAACAGTCTAATTGAACCTGGGCAATCGGCACTTGCTGTAGGTCATGGCAATTTGATTGGGTGAAGTAGGGTGGACACTTTTCCTTAAAAAAAAGTGTAAGTGTGACGTTCAGTTTAGCCATTGTTCTGGGGATCACTTCACCACTGCCAATATTGATCCATGCAGTTTTTGGTCAGCCATTGCAGGGGGGCATTCCCATAGGGTTGTGTACAACATTTTTCAACTTAAATGTCCCCTAATCCAATATTCCCCTTATCCTTTCCCACGAATTTGGTGGGTTTTTTTTTGGTTTTTTTTACTAATTAGACCACGAGCTGAGATTTGAAGGTTTGCATGGTGGATAGATACTAAGACAAGATAAGTTTGCGGTAGCACCATGTGAATAAATCTCTTTTGTGAGTATGTGTGGTTCTGAAAAGTGAGTGAGTGTGTGGTTGTTAGTATGTGTGGTTCTGAAAAGAGCCGGAGGTTTGAAAAGAACCGGAGGGACTCCGGTTCTTTTCAGAACCACACATACTCGCAAAAGAGACTTAATCACATGGTGCTACCGCAAACTTATCTTGTCTTAGGCCACGAGCAACAAATATAACCTAATTGCGACGATAACGTTTTGCCTCTTAAAGGGGGGCTCTGACAAAATGTCTCCCTGATGTCCGGTGTCTACTGAGTTCGAATAAAAAGGATTGACAGGTCTCCCATAGGTACCATTAACAGTTGTAACACCTATTACACTAACTTATAATTATTAGACTCTGGACCATTTGAAGTCTTGGACACGGTCACCATGGACCTCACCTTGTTTGGGGGTAGACATATGGGGAGCCATCAGGGAGACATTAGGGTAGACGAATCATCATTTTGTAGTGGTGGTCGTATTAAGCTACCCTTGACACATGGCTAAACCCTGCACTTTTGTAATTTGATGATGAAGGATATTGATATTGTGTTGAAGCAAAGATACATTTCACAACACGCAATCGTGTCTGCAATTGCCCAATAAACACAATTATTACACATTAATTCATCACCAAAGAAATTCGTCTCTCCGTGAAACTTCAAAAATGAGAGAACGCGTTTTTGCCATCGCAGCATGTAAATTCGTGAAACAAAACGCGCAACGCGGTGGCCGTTCCACGAGTGAAAAAAAACTCCAGAAAAACAACGGTCCGTTGTGAGACAATCTTGAAATATATGCTACCACTTCTGTTTTTAAGACGACAGACGATCCTCCTTGCGTTCCTGCTCCCGTTTTCTACTGAAATTGCTTCAAACATCCCGTTACATTCTCCTCTCATGATGTTTTTATTCAGTTCTTCACCCACTTGTTATTCTTAAATACTGACTTTTTGAATAATCCCTCATCTTTAAATAGTATTGTCATCTCTCAGTTCGATATAAAGACAAAAACATCTTTATGACTTTTACGGTGCATTTGCATGGGCGTCGCAAGGGAGGGGGGCAAGGAGGGGGGCGCTCCCCCATGGAAAAGCCAAAAAAAAAGGAGAGGAAAAAAGGAGGGGAAAAAAAGGTGAAAAAAGAAAAAGATGCTCAAAGTCATATTGCTATTAATTTAATGGGTTGGGGGGGGGGGGGCAAATGTCCCTGCCCATACTCGAAAAATGATAAATCGAGAATATGCTGGAAAGTTTTTTTTACAGGGATTTCGGGAAGAAAATGTGCTTCCCCCCCCCCCCCGAAAAAAATTCTGGCGACGCCTATGTGCATTTGATGTTTCAGAAGAGCAAGACATTTTCGCTTACAGTATGGAAACGATAATTATAATGGATTTACATTCTAGGAAATTTTAGCGTTGGTATTCAATCGGAAAATTTAACAGAAATAATTAATTTCATGGAAACTGCGTTTTGCAAAGTACTGGGAGGCTCTGCAGGCAGTAAACAAGCATAGGCTTTCGTTAAGATGAGGTCGCTAAAATGCACATAATAAATTCATTGTACTGAACGGTGTAGGCCTACACAGCTTAATCAGCTTATTCGTCGTTCAGTTTATCTAAAGATTTATTAACAATGGGAATTCGTAGGCAAAAGGGCACAGGGAAAGGCCAATCCTGGCCCTTCCCACAACTCACATCTATATCGTGATCAGAAACAGAATGGTGGGTTAACTTATTAGACAGTTTTTTCCCCTATATTAAATTGTACCATGCAATAATGGCGTCTGGAATTTAAGTACTTTGAAAGAATGGCGTGGTGTTTTTCTTTAATTGACGCATCATTATGTGTCCTGTCTCAATGGCTAACAGTTGTAGCTGTTAGCTGGTTGTCATAATCGGAGGTGAAGTTGGCAACAAGGTCACTGAAGTCTGGTGTCTCGTGTTCTGGTATCATGGTCACATGCGAGCCGTAGCCAACAGAGCCATTACGGGGCTGACCACGGGAACCAGGCTCCACGAAGAAGCTACTGGGCAGGGCCCGCTTTCTCCATGGTAACGTCGGGAAGCATTTTTGGGAGGAGGAGGAGTCCTGAGATTGCCAGTGGCCGTCCCGGCGGTCATTACTGATGCTGTCCATGCAGCCCCCGATGGCAAAATCAAACAGCTCCTTCAAGGGCCCCAGCCCTTTCTGACAGGAATAGTTCGCGTTGATCACATCTGCGTTTTCCGCTGCTGATGATGCGGATGATGTAGATGCACGAGGCGATATGGAAGCATCAGTCCTCCTCCCGCGTCCTGTGCTGTACGGTTCGGCCGCGTCGCCATTTTGAGCCACCCTCAGCAGGTCGGCGTAGTACAGCTCCCGTCCCGACTTGCCCGAGGCGAAGCGGTCCTCGTACACAGTCCCCACCGACGAGTCGGGTTCGTGCGCACTCTTCTTCCGGCCAAAGTACTTCTGGATGTCTCGATTGACGGCCTGGGCGAACTCCAGGAGCTGCTCGGCAACGTTGGGCTCGGGCTCCGCTAGATCCTCGCTGGCGACCTCCGAGTCCATGTCGGCCGAGGTGTACATGGACTCATTCTCGCTCTCCTCCTCCTCCTCCTCATCGATATCTTCATCTTCTATGTCCTCCTCATCCACCTCATCGTGGTGTTGGTTGTGTTGTGCCACCATCACGTGATCTTGGTAGCTCCTGGCCGGCTGATGGGTGTAGTAATCATACCCGTCTATCTGATGGTGCTGATGTAGCGGGAAGTTATGGCCGAAGTTGACTGCCGTCATGCCCTGATGGCCGAAACCCACTGCCATTTCAGTGGCCATCATGTCGCCGTTGGTTTCGAAGATTAACCACTTTGTCAGCACACTAGTAGACTTTCAAAACTCTGTCGACCTTCAGAGAGTATCTGAGATGCGGGAGGTTGACGAAAATCTAGATTCATTAACCTGCAAGGTTTGGAAACAAGAGAGAAATATGAGAAACGTATACAATACAAATGAGGTTCACCAACCGTCCATTGCACGCTCTAGCCTCGCTGTCTCCTTAGTAACTGCACGCTAATGACATTCTCTGCAATCATAAATATCTCCAAAGTGTTTCATGCTCGGTCATACCAGGACATTATTCTAATCACAATGCAATCCAAGAATAAGTCCGATAACCAACATAGAGTCTAGAACAAATCAGAGAGAGCATTACCTAAAAATCGAAAACCTATAATGCTCGATCAGTTCGAAGTCCTTATAACAGCACTGACTGACGCGACTAATTTTGATCCGATATGGGTTTTCGTTTCTCGATCCAATGTCGCCGTAAAGTATGAAATATTACCGTTGGTCATGCATCAAGTCTTGCTCGGATTACTGCCAAGACAAATCCAAGCAGTAGTTATGATGTATAATATACACACACAGAGACCGAGCAGGAAAGACATGCTCGACGGTGAACGAGTCATGAAGTAGTGTGTGTATCGTTTACCGTCATCATATCAAAATAAGACGGAGGTAAGGGCTACTGTTTGATGAGGGTAATGATGCGAGCATGGCGGTCGGTTCCACCAGGCCTCGGCGAGGCGATACGAGTCATTTGACTGGCGACATTTTCTGCCAAGCAAGCTACCGGGCCTGAACTTTGGACGCTAAATGGGAAATGTCAATTCCCCCACAGTATATTATTCCAGTACAGAATTCAAGCTTTATTTTAGTGAGTTTACAGGGGGAAAAAAAACCCTGGGTATATTTAATTGTGCTTGAATTACAGGTTCTTTGCGTTACGTGTGCACAATATTTGGAGATTGTTTTCTTATAAACTATTAACAGAGCTTTGGACGGTTTAATTCTTATACATTAATTTTCTATAATTTAGTGGTTTCATCTAGTTTAAGTCCAAACACAAAATGCAAGTTTGTTACTGTTTCAAACAAATTTGCAGGTTTAAATAAAATAAATTGTTCGGGAGATGAAATTGCAAAAGAAGGTTGCAAATTCAAATTTGACCCGTATTTATGATTTGTTGGGGGGAATGACCAAAAGATGTGTAAACTACCTTTTTATGACTGAGTGATCCCTCTGAAAAAAATACGTGTATTAACATTCCAAATTTCATTCGTTTCACTGTAAATATAGGAATCGGTAGTGCAATGAAATGCAGATTTCACATTGTCGTGTCTGTTTGTATATGTTCTCCCAGGCTCGGTAATGTTTCTTTGTTTCATGATCGCCAAGTATGATGAATTTTATGTATATAATGTGAAACCGAGGTGTTGATGTGTATAAGCAGCGCCGTTTATATCCACCGTCGTGGGTGATTGTGTGTAGCCTGGACTCGGGGTGCAATTGAACTTGGCAGCTTGTCAACGACCCGCCTCGCTGGTTGCTGGCCACCGTACCAAGCGAGGCGGGCGAAATATTAATGGAAAACGGCATCACCCAACCCTTCTAGCCCCGGCCAGTGTGGAGAACTGTGCAAACACCATCTGCAAACGAATTAACGTCAAGCCAGGCCCATATATCACTCTGGTTTTAGTCAAAAAGGACAAGTAGATATTAATGCTCTACCTTCCCCCCTAAACTTGGCGGGGTTTATTATTGTAGCTATAGATCGCAGGGAATCGTGAATAGCCTACCCTAAGTGGAGGGTTGTCGATGGTTTAGGCGAACAGATCTATTTAGGAGGCCCGCTGTTGGATACTCAAGCCGTAAGGATTGGGGGAGAAATCTCTCAACCAAGAAGCTAATTACAGCCTGCCACCACCAGCTTTCTATTTATGAAGTCAAGTATCAGAAAAGATCATAACACCTTGGCACTTACTCTCACTGTCCGGACTCGCTTTTTTATTTCATTTTATGGGGAGGGAGTGTGTATACATCGATCGTGCTTGAGCAACGCACTCACACGAGGGCATTAAATTGCCAGACGAAGTCAACTAGGATCTGGAGTGTCCCGGGTGTATATCTGTGAAGCAATTTATAGCATGGACTGCACTTTTTCTTGCCAGCCCGCGTGCGTGTGTTCTTGTGTCCCCTGATAATGGCTGCAGCTTAACGATCTGTACGCCACCTTTGTCTTGGCAAGAATCATGATTGAATAAGAAAAAAGTACAAGAGCAAGTCCATTAGCGATTTTTGTTTCCTCCGCTCGACACATTTACACTTAACATTGATACTGCACACTTATGTTCTTTATACGGACACAGGTTTAAAGCTATCATGATCCACAACAAGCAATGGTATACCAAAGAGCCATATGTGGCATTCGCCGATGTGCCAAACCTTGGGGCGCGCTTTTGACAAAAGTATAGCTTGCAATTTATACCCTATATACCTGCTTGCAAAACTTTTGAATTCATTGTACCTCAGCCGACACTGGTAGTGTTTAGGGGGTGTGGTGCATACAGCCGATACCAAATTATCAATCACGACGGTGTCATTTCAGTAGGCTTTAATATGGCCTACGTATGCATATTAGTTTACGTTAGGTAATACAAAGTACCATTTTCCCCCTTCGTGTCTCCTGACGACGGGCAGAGCATACTGTCCGAAACGTTGAGTTTCCCCCGGATCCTTTCAGAACCTCACAAACTCACAAAAGAGATTTATCACATGGTGCTACCGTAAATCTTTATCTTATTCGTGAGAAAACTTCCTGTGAATCCTTCTCGCTTGAAAAAAAAATGCCTTTCAACCAAATTCATTACATGTAGTTTACGACAGGACATCAGTTAGCCTTTTTCCTTGTAAAAATCTATATATACTTCAACCCTCCCTTCTTAAAATGCCTTTCATAAGACAAACTCATGTAATGAGAATTAACTTCCTCTTTAACATTGGAAGTTAGATGAAGAATAGGTAAAGACCGGTTCATCTCGGCGTGATAAGTGAACGCGGATGATTAGTGACGTCACGGGCTCACGGCAAAATATTCGTTGGACACATTTTCAACTTCGGCGAATTTCGCTGCGGTCTTTTGTGACGTCAAATTTGCTTGTATTAACGTGAGGTGTGAGCCAACGGTTGGAAGAATGTTTATCGTTTTTGTTAAATACGTCGCAAAGAAGGAGCACCGTAGTTTCGGCATTATTGGAGACAGAAACCACACATTTTGGTTAACTTGTGGGTTGATCTATAGGCGAGGGTTACAGTTTATCAATGCATAAAATACCGTTTTCATAGTTTGTTCCCCACGGCGGAGGGGCCGGGAGGGCCGGGAGGGCGGCCTGGGAAAACAACGGATGAACCTGAATTGGGACAAACTCCGAAGTACTCAATAGACGAATTTCAAACCAGTACTCTAAAATCGAGGTTCTCAGTGCTGAGCCATTCTTTGAATTAAGGACATTTTCTTGTTTTAATCCTCTCAACAAAAGACAGTACTAAGGCCCTCGGCTTCAGTGCCAATCTGAAATTCCTCCATTCCTGTTTGTAAAAAAACGGACACGAGTGATTTCTTGCTTTTATGCTTTCTTTTGTAGGATTTTATAGGGCGCTTGTCAAACACCAGACCACGAACGAAGTAGCCTGATAAGTTATGTAAGCCTATAGATTGTTTTGGAAGTTTTTTTGTTCAGAGGAATGCGCGGTCAATATTGGATGAAAAATGCAAAACCAAAGTACATTCGGTCTGGAGTAAACGGTCTTACATATCACTTTTAATTTTTGCCTGCGCTGTTACCATATTTATAATACACACCATTTGCCTTAATACAACAATTGTCATTGTTTACAACAATATTAATCACAACCCATTTCATTGATTTCATAAGTACCAAATGTAAGACAGTTTACCCATTCCTACTGGTCGAGAGCCCGTCACTTGGGTGTTTTTTTGGAAGTTAATAATCTTAGGCACTTTTCAAATCGTAAAAGTTTAAGTTGCTCTAGGCCTAAGATGCTCTCCAACATCGTCGACTTTTTTCTCCTCACGAATTTTTAATTTGTATGTTTTATTTAAACAGAAAAATCTACTTATTCTACCTTTGAAATTTTAACCCTGTTAATTAACCAAAAAACCGCTTTTATTTCGGGTCTCTCTGCGCCCATATCTCACAAAGAAACGACTCAATTACTGTAAGGGCCGCAAACAATTCATATCATGTGCAATAAAATATTCCACAACTAAATGTTGGCGGATTTTTTTGTTCGATGTGTCATCAAAGAAAAATAACAATTTTAAAATTAACCTTTTTTTTCTGGATGAAACTCAAAAATGGCACGGGGAGAGAACAATCTTTTGTTCTTCAGATGAAAATGACACGAATAAGCTAACGATAAATACTTTATTTTTTACTTTGATTTAACTATGTTTTTAACGACGCGATGGAATAAGTGGCGCTATAATGTCGGAGTCACGACCCAGGACAAAATGGCAGCGTATAACGGCATGAAGGGCTGTTATGCTGATGCGGCCTTCGGTCGTGTAATACGATGCAACGTTTTAGCGATAATCAAGGGTACCTACACTCAACAAAAAAAGAAAGTCCCCCTTAATATTCTTTTGTCTAACTCAAAAACTACCGGGCACATCTTGCGCAAATTACGACTGATCAGTACAGAAATTCCTTAGCAATCCGGCCATGCTCTTTATTTGGCTCAAAACAGTGATATTATGTACAAAAGTATGCAAATTATGACAAATGGTACTTTTGTAAAGTACAACTGTTTTCGGTATCATTTGTCATAAATTGCATAAATTCGTACACGTTATCACTGTTTTGGGCCAAATAAAGAGTATGGCTGGATTGCTATAAGGAATTTCTGTACTGATTAGTCGTTATTTGAGTGAGAGGTGCTCAGTAGTTTTTTTAGTTAGCCAAAAAAGGATTGGAGGGGGGAACTTTCGTAACGTCTAATAGCATGGACCAATTTCTGTATTTTTTTCAGATAAGTGGAAGAACATGCTCTTTTAAGACATACTTCATTGGCGTTTCAAATTTGATAGCTTAAAAAAAAATCAATAATCCAGGTCACTTTCTTTTTGAATAACACTGTATTATAGTAGTCGACAATAGATTAACATTCACTATAGATTTTCAAGTTAAATGCAAGTTCAAATTTGATTTTTCTATTAAAAACTTAAATTCATATCTTTAAAGAACAGCATATAAAGCAGATACATTTCGTTGAAAATCGAAAGCTTTAGGAACAGCCGTAATGTCGTTTAGCCAACACGGAGCAGCGCGTGTGGCGAATCCCGAACAATATTTCAATTAAAACCATTTTATTACAAACGACAGTTGGACGTGTGTGAAAGATAAAGGACGCTTAACATTTAATAGTCTACACGTACTCTGCTCTTTGATATAAAAATATACCTAATATTTGCATTTCACAAAAGAAATTGTTCTTTATTCATATTATCGGAAGTAATAAGATAGAGATATGAGCTCGCAGGGCCCAACCAACTGCCATTGCATTCTGTAGCCAAAAGAACGAATACCTTTTTTTTTTTTACTGCATGAAGACTAATGGTATATGCAACACAATTTTAAAATGTCTCCATCCAAGCTATAATGGTGGCAACTGTCGTGCAGTTATTACACTGCAGCGACAGAAAGTATTCCATTTCAAAATGAATTGCATTATATATGCCGGGAAAGCATTTTGCGTACTATGTGACCAGAGTTTTACGGGCCAACTCATATTTGGAACGTCTCATGGATCTATCAGGATCGTTTCATTTCAAGCGTCTTTCAAAAACCTGTGTCACAAAAAAACCTGCAATTTTCAGAATAAAGTTGACTTATACATTTAGACTGTGCCGCATTTTTATGTCTGCTGCGATTCGTCGCGACGACCTGTATTAGCAAAAATGCGCAAAATGGACTTCATTAGGCTTTCTTATTTGCACATTTTATATAATGTGAAGAGAATCTCAGCATCAATATCAGTGACATGACAAAACCTGAAAGCAGATTAATCGTGCTTATTAACCAAGTGAATGATATAGCTTGATCCTCGGCGTCACATTTGAATTCACTAAACTTATGTCACTGGCTATTATAAGGAAACTATAAGGATTGATTTTCACTGTTGATGTGTTTTTGAGACTCCCAGTTTTACGGTGTACAGCAAACTGTCATACTGGTTTTTTTTTTTTTTTAATCGCCATGCACTTTTGCATTAAACGAAACTCCAACACATTAATTGTATGATCGGAAGTGACCGCAAATTGTTCTATGTACTTTTTCCCGTTACATACTGGACCATGGCTTCTCATTTTTATTGTTTTAAATTTAACAACATTTTGGAGGTACTTATTCGCGATCCTTAGGAACTCTTTCTCCATGATAGAATCTTGCTTTTGGTAAAAGGCCTACTGAGATGGAGACATCAGGGTCTCCCAAACTTTAAGCTTCATATTTTGTGGGTAACTCCAACTGGTGACCAGATTGAAGCATGCCATATAATATTATTATCTAATTTGTATTTCTAAGATCTTTTTGCATTCACTTAACACAACACTCAGTCTAAAAGATAACCCTTAGGTGTCAATTTTACCCGATAAAGAAGCAGCCCAATGTATCTTCAAGAAAAAGGCGAATATCACTAAGTTATGTCTTCACTTTTAACCAAAAATAAATTCTTTCGGATGGCACAATTTAAAAACACTTTCAACTTCCCATTCGCGCCTGATTCACATGATGAACCACGGATTCCGGCCGTACAGGGCGAGTACGAAAGCGAAACCCAAATGTCGGGACTATTGTTTTAGTGAAGTTTTGCATGTAGCACGTTCAAAATCTAGGACATAAAAGCCCCATCATAAGCTTTCTTTTAGTACAAGAATCATTTAAAACACTTATTTACTTTTCAAGTTACGGAATTTTAAACACAACCACCGTTTTAAAGTTCTGTCCACAGATCACACAAAAGGTGTGCGTTCTTTCAGCAAAACGCAAAAAATGCACACACATCTGTATATAAAGTGTTTTCGTTTTGCTGAAAGAAACACCTACCTTCTTGTGATCCGTGGACAGAACTTTAAAACGGTGGTTGTGTTTAAAATTCCGTAAATTGGAAAGTACATGAGTGATTTGAATGATTCTTGTACTAAAAGAAAGCTTATGGATTGGGCTTTCATATCCTAGATTTAAAAGGCTACATGCAGAACTTCACTAGCACAATGGTCCCGACATTTGGGTTTCGCTTTTTTTTTGCTCACGCTGTATAAGTCTAAATCATTGTTTTCTATAAAGGCTTAATGTGACAGAAATCAAGTTTCTCAGAGCATGCGTAATTGACAAAGAGTTGCTTTGCACCAGACCCTAGCTATAGTGGTTTCCAAATTTCAATTTCGATATTTATATAGGCTTATGAATTAATTTCTATTTGTGGATATTTGCAAACGATCCCAGTCATAAAAATGGTCCTATATTTTTAGGAAAGCAGTGACGAAATTTAAACGATAGATACGGTTATGCTGTTCGAGTTTGACTCAAAGAAAACTATCCTTGTTTATCTCTTGGCATTCAATTTTGGTATGAAGTGTACTCGGAAGGATTTTTGCCTTCAGATATATTTCCGTTTAAACGCGGACGATTGGTGCAATGGAACGCGTGACACAGACATACAAAGCAAAAACAATAATGCTGCTCAATCAAGTGAATTCATTTGTCCATACATTCATTACAGAAAAATACATCTGTGCCCAGCGACTTTCGCTAGTGATGTAATGTCAACTTTATAACTTCTTATAACAAAGTGCACTCGGTTTTGGACACATTTATAGAGGAAATTGATCAACAATTTTTGACGAAACATGACCGTGGCTAACACCCTGGTCCCGTTTGACTCATCTTTCATAATTGCCCGAACATGTTTCAAGTATTATTTTCCTTGACACGTGACCCCAGAAATGATCCTTTGATAAAAGCATACGCAATAATATCAAATTCTTGCGATTTTTGTCTCTGGGGAAAAATAATGGTATATGTCATTTCCGCAGGCCGCATCTTTACTTTTTCGATATTAATAAATTTGTTTTCAGGAGTTCCTCTGTTTAACATGAACATATTGTGATACTTTGATTTAGTTGTGAACATTGTGGAAATAAATGAACTGAACTGAAAGAGTGCAGATTGAAGAGCTTTTAAAATTAGAAATTTATAGTCAAACCAATTTTTTTTTAGAAAGACTGATTGAAAATGAGTAAACTTACTTTCTCAAACGCCCATGAGGCCGGATGTATATACAGTAGCGCCTTAGTCCGGAGGAAGATATAACAGACACAGTCGGTGCAACTAACTACCGCTGCTGCTTGCAAAAGTGCATAGTCCTGGAAGCCCCATTCGGGTTTTTATATCCGAAACTAGGCCAAGCACCTGCCGTACTGACAGCAGTTTTTTTTTCTCCCGCAGAGTAGAAAGTGTGTTCAGTCCTTTTTTTTTAACCATACAAACACACACCACTCCCATCTCAACACCGCGGCGCCCAATCCAAAGTCATGATTGGTCGGCGTCGCGCTAGCCTGACGTCACAACTATAATCCGATTGGTGGTTTCAACGAGGTTAATTTGCATGTCGAGTTTTTTTTTTTTTTGGTCGCAGACAGACGTCACTTCTCTCTTGCTTGTCTCCCCCCCCCCCCCAACTGGTCAAAGTGTAAAACCTTATCAGGCCTGCGTGTGTGAGCAAAGGGTCGTTAGTAACGCCTACGCCAAACACGTGTAAAATAAAGGAGGGCTAATTGTTCGCCAGATACAATGATACCGAATATAAATCACACACAATGACAGAAACTGGGGCCAAGAAATGCAACACTCTATCTCCTCGTGATGGGTTGATTTAAACGTTTCAGTTAAACGATCAGTTTAGTCTTATGTTTGCTGGGAAGTTTAACGGTTCCTCAAATCTCTTCCTTCCTCCATGCTCAAATTTCCCCTAGAGGAGAAGAAGTCAATGAAGAAGAGGGAAGTTACATTTAAGTGGCGATAGAAACCCCATTTACAAAAATCCCATAAAGCGATTCGGGCAGGGACTACCGACCTATCGACAAGTCGGCCCACGGTGAGATTCGAAGTGAAGTAGGCCTATACAGCTTCTATTAAATCTTAAGGGCCTAGTCAAGTGAATAGCAATTCAAAATGAACTTTTAAGAAACCTTTGTCATTTTTCATTCCTTGGTACTTGGCAAGTTACTTATTACTTGACTTGTGATTTGACTTGGGATTAAAGTGTGGTGGACCATAGACAGACTGGTCTTCAAACATGGAGCCAGATACAACTCTGCAAAATAACGACAATCACTGCCCAAACTTTCCCTTGAGAGTTTCAAACTTTTCTGTCACATGTACTTCCAGTTCCATTATAGAGAAAGGACCACAACTTGCTCTTTGGTTCCATCCACCACTCATCACAGCTTTTGTCAGGTGAAGCGGGTAAGTCATGCCCCAGTGGCACTAGGTAGTAGGTCACGCTAAGTAGCCGCAGTCCCTCCCCTAAGATGCCCCTGCATCGTTTCACATTTTCCGCCCGTATTTGCCTTGTGTGAAGGCCTTTGTTGTTTTTCCCCGCCCTTCTAGAAAAACAAGTGCAGCTGACGATGTGATCCGTCTAGGCATTCAGGGCCCAAGTTGGTCAACTTTGGCTCCTTTTGGAAACTGTGCGAATATCCAACTGTTCAACCAAAAACAACTCCAAGCGTTGTTTCAACACAATGAATATAGATTTACATGTATTATAACAACAGCCAGCGAGCCTTAACTCTCGCATCTGGTGTATACAATCGAGCTCACGAGTCTATAGACTTAGAAAAACTCAAAGGGACACCGAAAAAGGGGATCGAGACTTCGATAATTGTTTTGCGAATTATTTCCAGCATACCGTCCATTGTGAAACCTAGCGCTATGTTTGAGCAAAAATGCGCTGGCACTTTCTTTGGGCCGGCCCCGTCGAGTAAACCTCGTCATGATTTTAATCCCTTGCGAAAACAGCCACGTAATTCCATTATGCGGACACACAGATTATGAGGCCAGTATGTTCCAGCAAGTGTTCATAAACGCATTGTCATGTTTACAGTAAGAGCGGCAGAGAATCCTTTAAATTAGTCGGCAAACAGATTGCGGCTTTAGAGTAGACCTCGGTGAAATGACGACGATGAAATGACGAAGGGGTGCGAGCTTTACATTAGGGAGACGCATCACGTGATGCAACAGCCAAGGACTTGAATTCAATCTTACCTTATCGACGCCAGCTTAATCGCTTTGTTGCTAGTGCTCCTGGGATCTAAGGATTTTGAAATGTCTTCATTGTTTTCTATTCTGCTAGTGCTAGTCGGAGAAATTAAATAACGGGTTAACTTTTTTAGCGTGTTAGTAATTTAGTACGGCGAAACAGATGTTTTAATTAAGAATCAGTACAAGGTTTTATCTGTGCATGTATTTGAAATGGGGCGCTGTGGTCCAGCGGTAAGGTTCGACTCTTTGATGTACGTGGGTTCGAAAGCTGACGGGAAACATGGTGCTTGTGTTCTTGGGCAAGACACTTTACTACGATTGTCTCTCTCCACCTACTAAATGGATACTCCTACGAAGGTAGAGACCCTATTGCTCTGATCTCGAGCAGCTGCAGCAAAAAAATGGTCTTATTCCTGATGGGCAGGCAACATTGTGAAGCGATTTGAAACATAGGTATAACGCGCTACAATAACACCAAATTGCTATTATAACTTATGTGACAAACTGTGTCTAAAAACGTTACGAAATCTTCATTTCTCTTTAAAAAAAAAAAGCTTCCTCAGAATTCTGCCTGCGCCGCTCGATAAAAGTGCCGTTTGCGTCTGCTCCTGATCTTAAAATGACACGAAGTGCAAAGCTGACTAATTTGTTGGCAAAAGTAATAATCGTGGGGCGAAAAACGCGACAGAAAGAGCTAATCAAGAAAGTGGATTGATTCGTACTCGAGTTGATGTGGGTTTGTGCTGCCCAGTCACGTCATAAAACGCGTGCAGCCAGTTGAAGCGAAGAATTCAACCGCCCAATAAGCGCGCACGGGCGAAGTGTTAACTCGCTAGTTGTATTGCTACCCATGTACTCGATAGGGATATGGTCTGTCTGTGCATACCTACAAGTTTCGTCATTTTGAGAATGAATTTCGCACCGTTAACTGAGCTAAGTTGAACTTCTAAAAAGATGGTATGTCCGCTTTTTTGGAAAAAAAATCCATAATAACATTTCCCTCTTAAAAAAAAGAGTAATGGAAGAAAACTGAATTTTGTAACATTCAATTCGGTTTGGTCTTTCCAAAAAAAAGCCATTAATTTTTTTTTCTGCTTTGGATTGATATACATTATTGCGGTTTTGGAAAATTAGTCTTTGAATTTTTGTCGACCGATTTTTGTGAGATGTCCAATTGAACAAGCTCGTAATTTATCTTATGCTAAAAATGGCAATTCTATTTGAAGATTATTCATTCTAGGGAGCCATACCACTAAAAAGGCGCAAACAAACTGTATTCATGACATGGAATTGTACAAAAGGGCTGAACAATATCTAGGCCTACAATTTAATTTGCTAAGACTTCAAGATCATGAAAAGGTCTTATAGTCCACAGCCGTTCATTGTACATGTATACACTGCATGTTCTCAATTTGCAACGTGATAAAGTGTGAATAGAGCGTTTTCGTCGTATCTACGTTGCACTTGACGATTCTTTAGCAACGATATAGCTGTAATAAGATTCACGCTACCATTGGGAAAACAAAAAAAAGCTAGAATAATCACCCTTCAGGGTGGAAACATAATTTCGGTGTGGTTTCCACTGAAGTTCTCCCGTTAAACTCCAAACAAAAAGTACCCCGCTTTAGCTTCAATACGATGGGTGTGACCTGGTTAATTTCCCGTAACCCGTTGCACTGGTACAAGGTACCCTGTGGAGACATGTGCATAATATAGGGAACAAAAGATTGTATACATGGCAATTTGTCTCCACAAGGTTATCACGAAATAGATGTATGGATTTTACTCATAAACTAGGAATTTCCAAGGTGTGTTGATCCGTCGCAAATTGAAGTATCTCAGCTCAGGAAATTATTTTGGTCAAGATAGGAGCATTTTGAAATTACACTTTCAAACTCTAAAATTTAAGTACGCGAGAATAAAGAAATGACTCCACAAGGATACAAATTCCAGTGTGTGTTTTTCTGTTTAATCACAGCTAAATGCTCAAAAGAGAAATTTTCAGGTTGGATATCAAGTTCAGCTATACATGGCAATGCGATACGAGTTGAAGCGTGCGGGGCCCATAACCATCAGGTTCGTGGCTGGTCCAATCATCAACTCGTTCATCATTGACAGTGCGAGCATCAATCATGTCCCATCGTAGCTCTGTGTCTTTAGCCACGAGTGGGATTTTCCGTCTCCTCTTGTTTTTTTTCCCCCGCGCTGCTCCAGACCATACATCATCGTGTATTTCTCCGCTGCTGCATGGCCAAGTGTGTTGCATGCACTACCGGCGATATCAACACTGTGTAACTGATCATCTAGGCTAGGAGGCCGGGACGCTAAATGAAAGTAGATTAATGCAGACCTACAATTAAATTTGCATGCACGGTGTGTCCTGTCTAAAACGAACTATGTTACTTTAGTTGCTTCTCCTTCTGCGATAAAAGACTGTGCTCTGGCTAATTAGAAACGCACAGAGTGAATTTAGGGCAGAAACGTGTGTATGGTGGCCCATAAGGGACATGAGCAGTCTCAATTTTCACTTCGAATTCACATTACTTTTTACAATTGACGAATCCCAAATTACCACTGAACCGAGGCTGTCAGTGGTGAGACATTGTATGAATTTAGGAATTTCTTTTTTTTTAATCCTCGCAACAAAAGACAGTACTGGGGCCGTCGGCTTCAGTGCCAGTTTTTTTAAATTCCTCTATCAGGATTGCTTATCCTGTTATTTACGTCTCAGCATTTTTTGCTTTTGACTGACGCGCGATGTCTTTGATTATTGTTCGTGAAATGAAAGTGGCACGGTCCATGTCCTTTCCAGTTTACCTCACATCTCACTGACGCTGACCAAAGAATAACATGATACTTTCTGTCAAATTCTTAGAAATGGCTACCCTAGAGAATGGCCAGTTTCACAGTTTCACAGAAAGTTGCACAAGAAATTGTTGTTAACCCTAACAGTCCTGAATCAATATAATTTGGCACACCCCTAGGGAGTTAGGGTTAAGCAAGAACGGGATACCAGCCAAGAAAAGGCGTGCAATGCATATCACTTATGACTGGTTCCCAGCCAATTTATGCTCAACGTAAAAATTGCAGAGCAATGTTTTCAGCTTGGCAACTTGAACTTTGACCCTAGGCATTTTTCTAAAGTATATCGAGGTCATTAAGATATTCATCTTGACCTCTCACTCAACATTTCCCTTGACCTTTGAAGTATAAGCCTAAGTGCAGCACCTAAAAACACTTGATAATCACACCCGTCAGAGAACACAAGTGGCTCGCATCAGCAGAAAGTTTCCAATCTGCAGTGGAAAATATGTGGTGTTTTTTTTTAAATGAAATAAATTTGATACCATCTCACTATGTCAACACGTTATTATGAAGAATGGAGAGGCAATAAAATAATGTCAGTGACCAGTAGCAGGGCCCGGCGCGTGGCACACGCCTCACACCTGTGCGACACCACTCGTCATGTGTGGAGTTTGTCTTGATATCGCCAGCCTTCCATTCATAACAGGCACGCGCACTTCTGTCAACTAAATACAACCCCTTTTATGTAGCTTATCTCTGTAACGGCAGTAAATTAGAGGGCTTTTTCAAAAACGTGAGTACTTCTTTTTGTGCCATGTATGCATACGACAGGCGACGGAGCAACAGTGGGGCTGTCAGACGAGTTTATTTTGCCGATTTTTATCTGCCCTCTCTATTTATAAACAGGGCCGCGGATACATTGATAAATGGCTCTTTTGTGTCGTTATACTCGTGTCCTTTGTTCCGTGTGTTTTTCCAGCGAGTCTGTGATATGGTTAATGTTTCGTTCACGATTACAGCTGCTGTGATTGGCCCAAATCTCTCAATTCCAAGTCGTTGATTTTGTTTTCTTGTATTCTCGTTAAATTTACTTTGTATCAATTCCCCGCTTTTGCTACTAATTCCTGCTGCGATGTCTTCTTGCGACAGAAATATTGACATGCACGCTGTAAAATCTTGGACTTTTGAGGTCACATACTATAGGCCTGTGCTTTGGAAATTTGACCAAAACGTATTTAACTTCTTAATTAAGGAAAGCAAGTGTAACATTTTTTACTATCAATTCATAAACTACCGACATAGGTATATTATGAATCATCAACGACATTTGAATGACGGAGCATGTTTCGTGTCGCTTTAAGTTTAAACTGCACTGATGCATTTCAATACAATTTGATGTTCCAGTTAAGCGAAAAATGATTCATCTCCTACCGCTGCGCATTTTTTTTGTTTATAATTCGGTCAGTTGGTTGCTGTTTTTCCAAACTGTCAAGATGACATCATAATCAGGCCTTTGGCACTTTCACCTTAACCTATTACACGTCCCTGCACTGGCAATTAGGGTACACTGAAATGGAATTGTGGGAAGGGTCACGCTTGCTGGAAGGCGTCACTATTATCGGGGCTGTAAGGCGCCTCCAAGCGTCTGCAAGTCACTCAGTGTGCGATACCTTTAATGTTTCCTTTTGGTTCGTGGTATAACGAGGCCACATATCACAGTCATGGGCGTCGCCAGGATATTTTTTTGCGGGGGGGGGAGCAAATTTTTCCCAAAAATTCCTTAAATTGTTCGTTATATTCTCAATTTATCAATTTTCCGAGCGTGCGCAGGGGAGCATTTGCCCTACCCCCATCAAATTAACAGCAATATGGCTTCGCACCGCTTTTTCCTTTTCCCCCCTATTTTTTTCGTTTTCCGTGGAGGGGGGGGGGGGGGGGAGCGCCCCCTCCCTCGCTACGCCCATTATCACAGTGGATCCCTTCGATCTCCTGGGTCAAGCCAGATTTCAGTACCTCTTGCATAAGTTCCGTCACATGGTTGGAAACATTCACATAAACACTGCTCAATGTACAAAAAATATTGCATTGAAAATCCCCTGTCTGCCCGCGCAGAACACTGTTCGTAATGACAGAAAACATGAGAGAAAACTCAACCTAAACACGATCGTGCTTATGTATACGATTAAAGAAACACAGTAACATTTAATAGACAGATTTTCCAGAACGTTGCACCGGATTTTAGAAATAATTGTCTAGTTCCTGCTTATAACGCATGACAACTACTAATAATATGTTATTAGTTCAGAAAAGTCAGTTGCCGCGTCAGAAGTAAACAACAGGTTTTTCCCCATTTGTTCACTCGGGAACAGTGAGACAAAGTTAGTTTCCTTTCAACCAGACCTTTTAAATAAGATAATTGAGCAGTCTAAAACATAATATTTTAGGCGATTTCAGGATGGGTCCCCTTTAAGTGTTGACAGTGTATGCGATTCACAAAATGATCAACGCCAATGAAGACTGTCACGAAATTTGTGTTGACGCCATTTTAAGAGAGTGGAACACAAACAAGATCAATCACACTTAGGATTTTTTTTATAGCTGTCTGTATCAATTTATTTAATTAAAGACAAACGAACACCGATAGCCGATAATTAAATCTTTCAGTGCAGTTTATGACCACGAGGAAGCTGAAAATGATAGCGCCCTTTCGCAGATAGCAGTCATACGTTAAAATGACTATTAGTTTTGGTACCTTGACATTTGCCTTACGGTCAAGGCAGTATCTGATGCGGAAGAAATTACGTAGTTGTAGGATATAAGTATGAATGATGTTTTCTGTTCCGAATGGAGTAGTTTAATTCTGTGACACATCTAAATCTGATTGCCACACTCGTTAGAAACACACACGGCCATTGCCGAGCGCCACTTTAGTACATTACCCACATGGCCACCAACTGGGCCTTATTAGCTCTTGTGATATATTGCTCTTTTAGAGTGCGTGTATCTTACCATGCCTTCCTGCCTCTGTGGAGAAATTCAAGTCGAGTCGAGTCCAATTCCACACGGAGCGGTACTCCTAAGAGACCTGCATCACTCAACCTATCCCCCCATTAATCACCCGGCGGCTAAATAGCCTGTCAAAACAACATCTCATCGTTTCTTTTCACAATAATAAAGAGTTGGTGTATGATAAGCTAATACCGCGCGGCTGAGATGGCGATATGAGTCAGGAATCATGGTAGTCTCCCGGGGAATGGGCAAGAAGGCCCTCGGCCCGCCGGCCGGCAACGCTGGAGTACTGAGGCAGCGCTCCGCGTGCACTACACCGAGGGGACTGGTTGCAAGATGACCAGGTCTAACCGTCGCCTTATTGAGGACACGCCGCACCACCGCGACTCGCTCGATCTCAAGGCAGCGGTGGTAGATGATGATGATGATGATGTGATACTATACACACTTGTTTGTATCTCACCACATCATCAATGCCATAGCGGATCAAAGAAGACCGACGTCATGGTGGCGGGCCGGGGGACAGCTTCGAGTGTGTCGGGAAATGTAGATCCGTATAAGAGCAGACATGGGAATATGAAGACTGCTGGACAGTTTGTGATTAATGACAACACGCAGTTATCTTTGCCACGTTCCATAACGTATAGTGTAACCACTTGCCCCTAAAATGCTTACCAGATACTTGGGCTACCATGGCAGTCTCAGCCGATAACTTTCTTCTTGCGGTGTTTATTAACTCCTACGTAAAGTTAGCCATCAACTTAATGAAAGTGAGAAGGAGGATATGTCTTATATAAAACCGAGAATTAATAATTGTTGACTGATGTGAAGCCGAGGGTGTCGTGTGCCCCGAGGGTGTTCAAAACGTCTTATCCCACATCACATCAGTCAACAACTGTTTTGTTATACCTCTGTCTTTGATTCTTTTGATTTTGATGTAAAAATCACGCAAACAAACAGCAGTAAACACAACAATAATGACCATCGAACGTCAACTCACATGCACGTATAGCGTGCTCGAAACAGCTGGTCGTCTGCTAGTTCGCTGCTCCCACTCGTGTGTAAAAACACTGTGACAACAGCGTGGGTACCAACAATACATGCGTTTCACTTGTACGTGCCGTACACACAAAGTCATATCACACTGTGGGATATCACTTACGTAATATCCCAAAGGTAGTGTGCCGTGACTTTTTACAAACTTAACACGTGATCGTTCTAGGCCAATGAAAATACAGTATGCAAGAGAGAGGTATAACAATGCTATTTTGAACACTATCAGATCAATAAACGTACTTGTATTCTTTATTTCAACTTTAAGCTTGGATCATGTTTTGAGCGTTAATAATTTTTAGGAATACTTGACGGAAATGCCTGAAGATACGTTAAATGTACATTTACAATATCACATTTTCATATCAGCTTACGGACCTCCACGCGTCTTACCAAGCAGAAAACCTTTTTGTCTGCATACTTGACGGGAATGTCTGAGGATACGTTCGGTTAAAGGTGGGCGTACATGTACAATACCAACACATTTTCCAATCAGCTTATGTATACCTCCACACGTTTCTTACCAAACACAAAACGCGTTTGTCTACAATTTTATTTACAGGCTTACCCATCATTATCAGAAACACACTGACACACTTACTATATTCCAATGAGGAATCTAACAGAATATGCACACGAAAAGAATTAAGAAATCAAAAGTATCTCATATACAAGTGATGCATTAAAAAAAGTTTAAAATTGATTGCATTCTTCATTGTTCAGCAGAAATTACTAATAACTGTCATTCTCTTTATGGCGCTTGAACTCACAAAAACATATATGGAATAATATCAAAGAGAATTTCTCTTATAAACAAAACAATTCCTCGACGGACCACCTAGCTTCACCGAGATGACGGAAAAACTGATATAAAGCAAAACAAACTGAGATTCTAAATCATCTTAAATGATCCATTGTCACCTATGCAGGCGCAATGGTAAGTATACACAAAGCAGGCGCGTCTGACGGGGCTGAAGGGTGAACACCGGTAAATAGGCCTAAATCCATCCGCCGAGCTCGTGAATAAAAGTTATACCCTCAAAATATTCTATATTAGAGAGTTCTGAGAGCCATAACGTTGGGGAATTGAAGAGATATGGCAATGAACCTCTTGCCCGGACTTGGGGCTTCCAATTCTGAGCATTTTGGATACAATTAGGCTCGAAAGTGGCGCTATTTTGTCATGATGTGGAGGGATCGTTTTTCAAGATGGCTACCGTTCCGCTTTGGGGAAAATGGGGGTTGTCTTCTTTGGGAGAGAATTTCTCGAAAGTCAATGGTCACCCCGAAAAGAAAATGAAAGATGACACTTGATCATCCTTTTTCTGTGCAGCTTAAATACCTGTGAGTGTTCTCAGTATTTTTAAAAGAATTTTGAAGTATGGGCATTTAGCACTAGTGTCTATGGGATTTTTAATGCAGGGGGTGCACCCTATAAAAGATTCAGCCTGAAAGAGCATGTGTTGTGAAGTGGACAAAAGAACATTTTAAAATGAAAATGCACACATTTTTTTTCTTGAAAGGTATAGCCCCTTACCATCGGTCACACCCCAATACGTCTGTCATACCCTCCAGATCAGGTACGCGACCCTCGACTGTGGCCCAGACTAAAACCAATACCTATACAAAAGCCTTGATCAGGGTAGGCCTATATAAAGCTTGATTTTACGTTCAGGTTTAAAATCAATGGTGTGTCTTTATTATGTGTTCGACTCGTGTGCTGTGGTACGTGGGTTTGAACCCTGACAGGGAACATCGTGCTTGTGCGCTTGGGCAAGGCACTTTACTACTATTGCCTTTCTCCACCCAGGTGTAGTAAATGGGTACCTGGTAGGAAGAAATTCCTTCAATGCTTGAGCGCCGTAATTGCAGCCGTGTTCAAGACAGGGTAATAATAAGAGCGCCAGGAGCGTCACTTCATGACGGACATGAGCGTCACTTCATGACGGACATGAGCGCTATACAAGAAGCCATTATCGATTTCGAGGGTGCAATTAATATATCAACAGAATGCTGGTAAAGCTTTCTTCAAGCCCATATTACCTTGAACATACTATACTTTTGCATACCTTTTCTATACATCCTGAACTTATATTGGGTTCACAATACACAACCCTCCACCATCAAACGCGGATCCAGAAGAAAATTTGTGGGGGACCCAAAACAACTTTGGTACCCCAAAAAGCGGATCTAAAAAAATAACGGCGTGGGGTTTGGGGCCCGGATTCTAGATGCTCTATGGTGCGATCTGAAGCAATTTCTGACCACTTTAATCAATTTCTTTTTGAGGAAAAGATGTTGGTGTACGCACTGCCTGCCTTTGTTGCGACGTCACCTGAAATATGTAATGTTGGGTTCGGTTTTTTTTTTTGGGGGGGGGGCCTGTTGCCCCCCTCCCCCCCCCCCCCCCCCCCCCGCCCGAATCCGCCCTTGTCCACCACCAATGTTTTAGTTTGGAAATCAACCAAAGATGAAAAAAGTCTGGGATAGATTAAAATGGTCCGTACCACCTTTGTAGATCTAATAATTATTGAACATCCCCTTCCAATACGCTGGCCGACCCCTCGAGTCCGGTGATGGTACCGGAGCGTAGCGACTGCCTATCGCTAGAGGGTTGACCGGAGCGGCTACCGGGGCCTACCGATGCCCGCCTGCTCACGCCTGCCTGGGAGGTACGGCGGCTCGGTCGCAGCCGAGCAGGCACATTCTTACGCCATTTCTTGATGGTCTTGATCCACCTGTGAGAAAAAAAGTGAAAAGCTGAGGGATGCGTCCAGATGGATACTACATGGAACAACATTGGATAATGAAGTGTTAGGAGAGAAGTAAACGTAGGCTCATTGTTCATGGGGCAAGAGATAGTAAGTTAGAAATTTGTAAAGAGCAAAATCAATATCGTTTTGGTTTGCGGTAACACCATGTGGTAATAACTACTGCTTAGAAGATATTAGTTCTGAAAAGAACTTGTCCTGCTTATTATCAACGTTGCTAAGTAGATTTTTTGTTCTGATAAGAACAGTCCTGCTGTAAGTTCTAAACAAACTTGTCTTTGGTGTTACCGCAAACCGAAACGATACCGATACCCCACCATGCAAAGCCTCAAATCTTATAGAGCAAAATCAAGTTATCCAGAAAATACTTATATGATTGTTGCCTTTATTGCACGTGAGTAGTTCGTGTCTTATACTTAACTCATAGGCCTAAAACAGAAAAAAGTTGTGAGCATTAATATTCTTGAGCTACATGGAATTGGGCCTGTAACACTCCGACATTTTCTAAGCGAATACTAATAAGTAGCTTACTCTTAGCTTACTCTTTGTTAGCTTACTCTTTGCTGCATAATTATGATCTCATTAAAATGGACAGATGCTCCGTTTAACTTTCTAGAAAAGTCATGAAATCATCACGGGTCACGTCAATTTAGCTACGTGCACAGACATTGGCTTAGCACTGAAATTATTCGCTTAGCAAAAACAGTATATACTAGCCATATACTATTGTGACCTGTATGAAGCTGATACATGCTAAGCACACGGATCTGCTGAGCAAACTTTTCTACTGCTTCATGAGATTCGTCCGAGGATCTCTTTGTATTTTTTTTTTTTTTGGCATTTAATGCTGTCCTCCCTCGGATTGAGAAATCTTTGGAGCTAGCAGCATGGAATTCCAGTAGGGTCTATCGTAGGGCTAGTCTACATGCTTTGGAGATTGTAGCTTTGTTTGATGTTGTCCAACCAACGCTTAGGGGCCTGCCCCTGGGTCTTTGTCCAGCGATTCTTCCTTCCAAGGCTACTTTGGGGTATCGTGTTAATTATACTTACCAGTAAGCGGAGTAGATGCTGTATCGGTTGATCGCCGGTGTGCTGTGGATATCCCCGGTACCGTCCATCTCCTTGACGAACATGGACGGGCCTCTCTGTCTGGGTGTCCTCAGGGGAGTCTTGGTGGAGAGCTTGGAGCCCGGTGGGCCACGGCTCCGGGCACCCCCTTGTCCTGGTGGAGGTTTGCTGCGCTGTGAGGGGGCCACGGAGGAGCGTCTGGAAGTCGAGGGTTGTGGCTCAACTTCAGCTTCTGTGAGATAAAATCAAATTGGTTTCAATTTGCTTCATCTGTGATAAATTGGTGACAATAAATGTTGGGTCCAAAGTTGTGACAACTAACACAAAACCTGTGTAATTTACCAGTTCACACACGTTTCATTAAAACTGACTTCAAACTATTTTTACGGTTTGGCAAGCACAGTACTCTTGGAGATGGAAGGCATGAAATTATGTGTCCAGAATGTACAAAATCTTATATCAGATGCAACAGTGACATGAAAAAATTGAACCCCAGATTAATTTTTACTGACCCTAATAGCATCCGGGCCGTTGACGTTCGCTCTGTACATCCGTCGGTACAGACCTTTCGGATTCAGCTGCCAGTCTTTGAGGGTTTTTTGGTGGTTTTATATTATAATTTAACAATGAATTAGTGCACATGCGGTGAAAACATAGCCTGCGAAAATCGGGGATCACTCAAAGAATACGGCTTTTTTTTGTTTGCTGGACCAGTTTGGTGTCCTCTGAGTGACTCGTGGGGTCCGGGTGTAATGTCCTAAAATGAGTTTGAAAGCTACAAAAGATACATTTAGCAACAAACGGAAATTGTATACACTGCATTAGAGTCGCTTTCGCTTCTACCTTGTAATTAATAAAAGGCTAAAGGTTGAACAAGGAGATTGACGGGAGCAAGATTTGAACTTGCGACGAACCTCCGGAGAGAACGGGCGACCTCGATTTAAAGTGAACTTAGTATACGTTCCCGCTTGTGGTTTAATGTTTCAATGAATTTAAAAAAATAAATAAAAAATTGGCATCATTTTTATTTCCTCCTCGCCTTTAGTTCACTGGAGGTCCATTTACCTTTTGTCGGACTCTTCCCACCGCCAGTCACGGCTGCTCCACTACTGCCACCTTTGCCTGCAGCAACATCAGCGATTTCTTTCTTCAGCTGAACGATCAAGAAAGAAAGAGAACATGCATCTTTACAGAACTGTGACTATCACACTTATTTCACCATACAATGTTACTACGTGTCCCAATAAACATTGTGCATGAAGAAGTCGCTGATTTTCTCAAAGGTTGGTCAGACTAGCTAATCAAATTTTACAGCATTTTCAAGCCTATGGTCATGTTTACAATAATGGTGAAAAAAATCAAGAAATCCAACGATGCAAACCAGAGATATCTTTGATTTGGTAAGGCTATGTATTTTTCGACCTGCACAATGTAATTTCCACACTTAGTATTTGCTTGTATATACCAATTATTGGGTTATTGGTAATACGCAATGCTTGACATATTGCATGGCCTTTATGTAGCATTTAAAGAAGGGCGTTCACAGATAACATTTTGGGTACATAACAATTTATAATCAAATCTAATGCCACTTGGAATGCCTAATATCAGGCGTTTAGTCTTTGACAAAGATATCTCTGGTTTGCATTGATGGATTTTCTTGATATTTTCACGAATTATAAACAAGACCATAGGCTCAATAATAATATAAATTTGATTAGCTAGTATGACCACCTTTTAAGCAAATCAGAGACTTCTTCATGCATAATGTTTATTGGGACACGCTATACTACGTGTATTCACCCCCGAAAATAAATAACCTTATGATCATGAGTCCGAATCCTTATAAATTTACGTCAGCTCTCGTATAACAGAAACCCTTTTGATTGTGTTTTATCTTGAACGTGTTCTTTTCACGTTATAAAATATTTCTTTAAAAAGCATACCTTGAAATATTTTTAAGTCATTCGATTAAGGGAGCCTAGACAAAAACCTCGTCCTCTGAAAGGACTAAACTGGGCAACTTTCAACAATCAGACATCTTATATACAATAAATGGAGATACATGCAGTTATACACAATGTGTTGATTAATTTAGCCAACAGGTTCATAATTGTTTCATGTGTTTTTGTGGTAATCACCAAGGTCATGCAGTTTATTCATTCTGCCCTTTCAATTATTGATGCCCCTAGAACATTATAATTACTTGTACTTACTCGACCCCTGTTGTACTGTCACAACCCACAAACCTGGTGACTGCTTAGTGGTTAGTTTCTCGCTGTGGTTGAAAAAAAAAAACTCACCCGCAACAAAACACTTCCTATACGTCAAACATTCACGCGAGGTGCAGAGATACACACATGAATATCACTCAAAAGTGCAGTTCCATTTAGCAAAAAAAAAAAAAAAAAAAAAAAGAGACGAAAACACACGGTCTGGAAGCATTCGATACTACAAAATCCGGTAAACATCTCTCAAACATCAACCCCAGATCGATGATGGAAAAAAAAAGGAAAAACCCCATAAATGAAATTAGACCACCGCGAAAAAAAAAACATCCGAGGTGGTTTATTTGCAGGGCAATTGTTTCTGAAAAAGCTACACGCTCCCCCACTTTAGTGGACTAATATTCCATTGATCCGGCGGATTATGTCAATAACTGCGAGTAAATTATTACAGGAATTAGGTACAATATCCGTTATGTGTGCACTGGGCTCCGGTCCAGCACTGTAATGGCTCACAATTGGTAGGGAGTTTATTGCATATTTAGACTCATAATGGATTGTATAGGCCTACTTTGTTGGAAGGTGGTGCTCGCATAGCAACTGGCGACTATATAGCGCTGCATCGAGACACAACCCCGCTGACCAAATGTTCTTAATTCTCTATACATTGTTACTTTGTCTTAAAATCCTATAACGTGTTGAATGAGAATGAGTGTTAGGTATGAAAATGACATTCGAATATCGTTTTATTATGGGCAGAAATAGGGGAAATGTTTGGGGGAATTGTGCCTTTGATGAACATGAAACAAGCATGGCATTGGGCACACAGTCAGAGTGTGTCATGAGAAAAATATCTGGCTATGAGGCCCTCGCAGATTTGTCTTTTGAAAAAAATGTAGGTAGAATAACAAGCAATTTTCAAATTTTTCAAAATGACTGCCAGTGCTTGTTATTCTACGTATTTTTTTTCAAAGGGCAAATCTGCGATGGCGCTATAGCCAAATATCTTTCACATGACACACTCTGACTGCGTGCCAAATGCCATGCTTGTATCATCAAAGGCACAATCCCATCACATATCTGTCGTACTACATGTTTATTGTTCATTTATAAGTTAAAATATCATAAGGTAAACGAAACTAGGCGAGTAATGCTCCTCTTAATTTTAGAGAAGTGTTTTACAACAATACATTTCTTTTGAGGATTCCTGTTTGCATTGCATGAAAAACGATTCCTTGACTTGTCCAGATTTTCCAATACCTAGGCCTACCTAACATTGCGATCCAAATACAGAACAAATTAAACTCACAGTTTTCTTTTCTTATACCTCTGGAAGATGATGGTTTTTTTTTTTTATTCATTTCCATGTGTGGAGTTATTGATTAATATATATACAGTCGAATCTCGTTGGTACAAATTCTGTTAATACAAAATTCTGGTTATAACAAAGTAACATAAAGCCTTAGTCCCGACTGTGCATTTATGTGCACAGTGAATGGGACTGATGTTCCTCTTAATACAAAATTCTGATAAAACAAACAATTTCGCTAGGTCCGAACGAGTTTGTATTAACGAGACTCGACTGTAGTTAGCAACCTGTAAGCCGATCTTATTTAAATACAGAATTCGCCACAGAATTCATTCAATGAAGATCAATTCCCTGATGACATGAGGTGTCGGACTTGTGGGCCTTTATTTGGTTAGGGGATGCGATTTTCTCGGACTTATGATATGAGGCGTCTGACCTATGAGGCGTCGGACTTATGAGCGGGCCCAATTACAAGAATGGTCAAAAACTAGTTTGTCCACGTCTATGGCAGTCATGTAGACCTAAGTGCAATTATTGCAGTTCTTCGTGCGTGCAGTGCTGTTGTGTTGATCTTTATCTCATAGACTTGCGTGTGGACAAACTGCTTTTTGACCATCATTCTTTAAAACATCGACATTTCGTAATTCAGGCTGTATTTTTAGTGCCGGCCACCAAGATGCTGTACTTTAGGAATATCTTGAAACAATTTTTACATGTCTCCCCACTGCCAAGAAATCTGCGTCTGGAAAGTGTATATTTTGACCACCCGGTAGACTGGTCAAAAAATTACCATGAAACCACCCTCAAAAATATATATTAATGGAAAGAATGTTGCTGCAACCTGACGCTGCTTTTTTTCTTCATATATCATCTCAATGAAGGTCAGTCATTGCAAAAATTATGATAAGGCATGAATCTGGGACCCCACTGAGAAACATTTCCAATTTTGTTAGGAAAATGTTCTTGACTCTCCATAGACTTTGTACACAACCGCCATAGTAGCGTCAGGTTGTAACATTCTTTCCATATTAATAACTTAATATTTTAATAAACAATGTAATAACTCATTCTTAACAATCTCCATCTTTATATCAAAAGTAAACCGAGCTGTTTCTATATTTTACAAATTCCATCCAAATTAAACACCACTTCAGAAGAATATTAACTATGCCTAAATAAGTAGTTGTTCTTATTGTGAAATTGGCCCTTTAAAACAGAACAACGTTAACACTCCATATCACCATGTTGCTAAATATTCTTTCTGTACAGATTTTTTTTACAGCATTTTTACAATAAATATTCACAGTAAATATATTTTTTAGAAGGCACAAGGACATTTTTCACACTTATAACCACAAGGAAGATGGTGGACAGACACTTCCTGTTAATAAAGAAATATTTCAGCAAAAACTGTTAAAATGTATGTATAAATATATACCTTTGAAGTCAACAAACCATTCTAGTTAACTTGGACGAGCAAGACATTATATGGAAGTTCCGATAAATAAATAACAATTGATAAATGAAACACATGCAGATAGACACAGTTTAAAGGCAATATACACCATTTGCAAACATCAAAAAACAAAACAACCAAATTATTATGAAATATGTTACTTGACTGCAAGTGAATAACCTCAATCATCCTGTGAAATCATGGCACCTGGTGTACTGTCATTGTTAAGAAAAGTGATTTTTTTTATCAATTTCCAACGATAGTCAGCCGACCATCTTTGGAAAAAAAAACAGAGGTTTTTTTTCCAAGTACTTTAGTTAGGCCATATTTTGATTGCAATCGGTTACACAACGGGTGAAAGCCTGATAGTCAAGTTCCCTGACCTTACAACTCCCCAACGTTCATAAATGGCTCTGTTTCGTCTGAGGTAGGGTCAGGGAACCAGACTACAAGAACAGCTTTTTTTCTTCGTTTTTCCAGCATATATGAACACAAAACTTTGAAGAGGTCAGTGTAACAATAATTGCTTTAAAGTAACTTCCAAATTCACTAATTTCTCTAAACGACAGCAAAAGCAAATGTTGTATATTATTACCTTTAAAGCACGAACAGAAATGTGAGTACCTTTTCTTATAATACCAAACATTGCAACAGCAGAAAATTCATTGTTATATTTGGCCATTTTTCACCTTCTAAACAAAGGCAAATTTTACGTTTGATCATTTTCCAACTGATACTCTAAAAGCAGAGACGGAGCTTCAGAATTTACAAGACTGACATTTTTTTTGACAATTTTGCTGAAAAAAAAATGCAAGATCAAAAAGCCCTTTTTTTTCTCCAAATGTTCCCGTTGAAATTCCGCTGGATCACAACGAGTCATTTTAGATTTCTGTTAAGTTTAACATCTACAGAAGTTGTTAAGTTGCAAGCAAGGCATTTTAATGTTACAAAATTCAATGTCAAAATCACGCTTTTTACATTTTTTTTCCAAGTTATAAAATCTTGGAAATACAAGCAAAAAGTCACACACAAAACACACATTTGTAAATTGTTCCAAATGTTTTGTCCAGCAAAACATAAAATGAACAGCAAACTTTGATTAATCTTCCAAAATGCGGTCTAAACTTCTTTACATTTAAAGCACAACATTGTTTATTTTTCTCCCTTAGTGTTTATTCCCAGGAGGGGGGGGGGGGGTGTTATGGCTTGTTAAAAACTCTGCCCTCATATTTTCGGCCTAGAGCAAGTCGCTGGCAGATATTTCCAGCCTCGCTCCCTGCATCTTTATCCGTCATCTGTTTCGAATACTGCAAAACCTTTGCGTGTATACACGTCATCCAGCATGAACTGGTTAACTTGTATCTCTAGTTCTTATTTTTTTTTTGTAGTCGCAACTTTAAGTGGCCCTTAGCTTTGAGGCTGGTGATTTCCATAGAACGCGTAATGATTGACATTTTCACAATCTATGCAGCCATTCAATCAAGAAGTGGCCAAGCATCAAAGTAAACACTTTGTTGCCCCGAATCCCAACGCATTCCTGAGCTAACTAACATTGTTGCTTCCGGCCGACGTCCTCCCCCTACCTGCTGCACTCCCCTTCTTACTCCCCTTGGCCGACTCCGGCCCGTTCTCCTTGTTTGTTGGCGTCGAGCGTCTTTCCGCCGGGCTCTTGCCGTCAATTAACGGGGCCAGCCGGCCCTGCAACTCCTCAAACAAACCTTGCATGTCTTGTACCTCCTCTCGCCTCTGCGTTTGTGTTAGGAACCAATGCAAAAACACACACGTTTGATACACACGTTAGTAATTAGTCTGGTGCTGGACGGAACAACTACACAGCAATAATGTGTTTAATTTCTTAAAGGCTCAAAGAAGTGAATCTTTCTCAGGAACATATTTTTGTGCAAATTTCTACTCCTCTTAAATGTATGAAAACTATCTGACATCCCTTTTTGGTTAATTTTATTGAAAAGTGCACCTTTTTAAAAACATTTAAAAAATATTCCCATGCTTTTCCAGACAACTAGAGAGCGCTGATGCTGTGATGTCATTTCAGGAAGACAGGTACAGGAAGGCCTTGGTCTCGAATCGTTGGAATACCTTGTGGGTTGTCTCGGGACTCAAAGACTTGCGAGGCACTTGTGACGGACTTGTGAGGACCTGGCAAGTTCTGAACTACAACACTGATACAGGGCGGCCAACTTTGAGTAAGAGCTGAGAGTGAAAATTCGGCGATGGCGCTTGATCAGAAGTAATCATATGCTAATGCGAGCGTGAAGTTCTAATAGCGTGGATTTGGGGCCCGGGCTGATGGGCTCCAAAAAAAATTGGGATTCTAGACGCTCTGTGGTGCGATCTGAGGCAATTTCTGACCACTTTAACCAATTTTTTTTCAGCGAAAGATCATTATTTAAACATCATTTTCGAGTTTTATTTGTTTACTTTTTTAAGCGTGAGAAACCCCAAGTGCGCGTCAGAGCACGAGAGCAAGCTGAAATGCATGAGTCTCACGCTCAATGCGTGAGAGTTGGCAGCCCTGCTGATAAGGAGTGTCTCAAAACTAAGAATGCTCCATGGATGTAATCCAGTCCATCACAAATCCAGTCACAAATCCAGTCACAAGTCCAGTCACAAGTCCAGGCACAAGAAAGAAGGGATGGACAATAACAAAGGAATGCCTTTGTCAAAGCTCCTTTGAATAGCTTGCGACTGGAATTGGGACTGGAGGACTTGTGGTGGACTTGATGACATCCCTGGAAAGCGCTGAATATTCCACTAGAAATATTGCCTGTGTTATCTTGTGAACACAAAATGTCCCCCATGAGGTAAACATTCCACCTGAAAACACCAACAGTGGAATCCCGCGACAAGATTTTGAAGTGTTTACTGCGGTGGAACTGCGGTGGTGTCACGCTCACGCGCATGCTGCACGTGTTCTTAAAGACGAGGCCCACGCGCATTTTGGTATTTCTATTGGTTGAAGGAGCCCGGAGTGCGTGCATACTACCTGAGCGCGACTCGCCACCGAAGAAAATGGCTGCCATCGGATATGTCTATACCATATTGAAACATTTGCTTATGTGCGCATGAGATCGCAAAAAGAACTTTCTAGCTAGGAACACACAAGATATACAGCTTGGATATACTGATCGGACACAAGAATAGAAACAGGTTTGACTTTTGCTTCTCTTATGTATTTCTGCTTAAAGCTATAGTCCATCATTTGCAGCCATCCGAAAAGTAACTGGCGTAATTACTGTTGAAAAACAAACTTGGTTGAAAGAAAGTAAGGGAACTAACCTCCCTGTGAAATTATTCTTTCTGGGAAACTGTCATTTTGAAGTAATCAACGAAAGAAGGCATTTCCAACGGTGATTCTTAAGAAGCACCGTAGGAAAATTTAAATTAGTAGTTGTTTTGTTATTCAGCGCAGCGCGCACAAGTATTGGAACGACGCACACGCGCGCGCGGTTGTTATAATTCGTCGGATCAGTGCGCGACGCCGCGTATAGCTGCAATTCAAAACAATTCAAAACATGATTCAGTAACTTTTGATTTGAAATTGAGATCTTAGAATGCTGTTTTTCTCGGAATGTACAGCTGAAGCTTAGCTGAAACTTCACCAGGTTAGTTGCTCAGTATCCTTCATTAGAGTTTGAACACTTTTGTTGCTTCAAACGAACAAAATGCACTAATTACAAATGATGGACTATAGCTTTAAAAGAATTGTCTGTGATATGATACAATAACCGATTCCTCACAATGCTGGTCTGCATTCATGTGCTCTGAAAATAGTTTGAAGTGAGCCCTCTTTTGGCTATTTTTGATTATTCTGTATAAGTCCTATCAACACTTTTTGTTGAACCTTTGAACCCCTTTGAAGCACAATAAATAAAAGATTAGATCAATTTTAGTGGCCACTTTCTTTTCTAGTTGTTGCTATGACAATAGTCTCATAATCAGTGTTAAGTAGACTTTTTGGACATTTTTATCGTGTTTAAGTCCAAGCAATAAAAGTTTTAGTAAACTTTGTTGGTAACAAAATGTCGAGTTGAAAACGTGACAATTCGCTCATATTGTTTAGTAGACTGCAGTTCAATTGTGTGTGCTTAAACATCGACACTGGTGCATTGTTTTAATGTGAATTTGAGGAATGCTATGTACTTACAGCTTTCGTCTCTGCATCTATCTTCCTTCCCAGGTGGACTCGGACTGTCTGTATGCTGTTCTCAGCTTTCCCTATCTGCTCTTTCAGCTGTTAGTGAAAAGCAATAAATGACTACCAATTATAAAACCTGATAAAAAAAGGGGAGACGTTGGTGGAAGTCATTGAAATACCCACTCTTAATTTTTTGCCTGATTTTTCAAGAGGCCATTATGATTTTGACCATTTCGCATCGACTTAATTTTTGCCAAAAAATTTTGCCCAAAATTTCTAAATTTTTTAAACGGCAAAATTTCCCAGCCAACTTCTGATATACAGCCAAACGCCACAAACACTGATTTGCAAGAGTGATTTTAACAGTATTTGTACGATATTTTTTGCGGAAACCTCGTATGTTTCAATACTTCGGGGTGTGCACTGGAGCATAAATTGTAGGCCGTGCACAACGGCCCACACAACGGTCAGCACATGGTCCCCTTCCACAGACAACACAGACTTTGTGTGTGTGTGTGTGTACCAAAAGGCACGAGGGATTATAGTATTTAGACGTCACCCGGAGGCAAGTCGAGGCAATCTTGACGTCTTAACCCGTCATCCAAGCCTGTGCAAAAAACAGCCTGTGCGAATTGGTTAAATGGCATTCAAAACTAACGTTCTTTAGTTGGAACTAGATTAGATACTGTATATGTTCAGAAATCTGTGAAAAACTGGTGACACAAAGAAATACTTGCAGTGACTGTCTGAGGCTTGGTTAATTTTAGATCTGTGTGAAAAATGTGACAGCAAAAGCAAAACACCAAGGCCAGGAAATATCAGTGAAGGTGATAATAACTTTCTGCGTCATTTTTCATTCAAAAATAGTTTTCTTTAGTAATAATTCATCAGTAGGAACAAATAGATTGAATAGATTGTTAAATAGAAAACATGAATTATATGCCGTTAACTTTTCCCCTACAGAACATTGTTCACGTTGACAAAAACAAAGAGAATATACGAACCTCTTCAAACTTCTTCCGTTGCTGCAATAACAAAAGAAAAAACAAAGAGAGAATTCATTAGTTAGCAAAGGAGGGAAGACTTTACAATTTTATGTTTACTCCTTTCTTTTTAGTTTTAAAAAGTTGCACCATTGGGAATTTTGTAATACAGTAAACCCCGGCTAAGTCGGCACTCTCGGGACCCGAGAATTTGTGACGACTTACACGAATGCCGATATCTGCTGTAAGTCGTCATTTTGCCAACTAACATGAACGGCCTTTTGCACACATGATTCACTGCACTAATTGGCTTCGATTTACCCTGGTTTATCTCCTTAATGCTTGAGTTGAATCCAGCAAATTAATCCTCCAATTGTATCATCACGTTTGGGGTATTGATAGTGGAGACCACGATACATATGTACGTGCACAGTAACGAATTAAATGCGTGTGTGGTCCGGTATAGACCACGCACGCATTGACTGCAGCACTAGTCATTCAATAAGACGACCTCCAAAATGGACAGAGCGCATGCGTACATGCGTACAGCATAGAGGGGGTACTATCATTAGACAATCAGATTCAAAATTATGACCCCTCCAATGATGAGTCTCTTTGCGGTTTTTGTTAAAAAAAAAACTAATCTAACCTTATTAATGTTGTCCTCAATATCATCAATCCTAGCCTTGGTAGCCTCGTCCACTTTGCCGCCTCCTTTCCCCTGGGCCAGCTTCTCCTTCTGAGTGACTGGAATGACAGGCACGGCGGCCTCACCGCCGCTAGGTATGGCCTGCTTGGCTGCCTCTATATCCTGCTGGAGCTGGGTGTACTTAGTCTGCAGGTCCTGACGAACCATCTGGACATCACGGATTCTAAGTAAATAAACAAAAAAAAAAGAAATCATTTGCCATACATTTTGTATTCATTTGGTAAAACTAGCGGGCGCCGTGCGAATCGCTAGCCGGGTGAATCTTACAAATGATCAGTGCGCCTTCAATTGACTATTTTTGAGAAGGGGTTCATGTCATTTATACAGTCAGATTTCGAAATGTGTATTCATATCGTACAAATTTGTACAATCAACGGTTAATTTTGCCACATTTTTCATCAGCAACGTTATGTTTTGTGTCAGTGATACGTTTTGGAATGTTTTCACAGAGACAATGTTATATTGTAACTAACGAAGATCTGAAAGAAACAAATTTTCCACAAAAAAATATATTAAAAACAAATTTAAAACCTATTTTTTTCCCCCGTGTTATCCGTGACTTCAGAGGACATTGAAATCGGAGCATATATGTGATACGATCAAGCTACATGAGTCGTTTATCAACCCTGGTCCAAAAAAAAATTATTACAGATTTCAAAAGAGCACAATCTCAGCATTACTGCTGTGAAAACCGCATGATGGTACCATCTTTAGTTCAAAAATTATGGAAGTCGGAACACCAAGAGCTGTGATGAAGTGATGTGATGAAGTGGCCCTATTTTGGCCTGAATCTCCAAATAAAAATTCCCGACAAACGACTCATTTAGCTTGATCGCATACCATTTAAGCACCTGGTACAACAATTAAGCACCTGGTACACAATAACCAAGCCTCTCCATTAACCCTAACTCCCTAGCATCGTTTACTAGGAACCGTACCCATCCTGGCAAATTCCAACACCCACATGGGAAATTGTACCGGTACACACACACTGTTGGACTTAGTTTCTGGAGGTATGCCAACCCCAGTGTAAAAGACCATCAGTTTAGGGGTACTGTACCCATCCCAACAAATTTCAACAAAACCTGCTGTTGGGCTTTGATGGGTTGAGTTCGGTTAGGGTTAACCATTGCATTTTGTGCATGCTCACACCCTTTAGGCCTTTTACAAACAAAACGTGACAAATAGACATAAGACAGACAGACAGCGTAGAATCTTTTAACATCGATATACTCAGTATGCTGTCTTTTTTTGTGGATAAGAGCACTGGAACAACAACTTTAGGAGTGCAAACGTCACTGGATTCAGAGTTGCTAGCATGAATTTTTAACTCTAACTCCCTAGGCCTTTTTGCTAGGATGTTGCTAGCATATAGCCTCAATCCTGCAAATTCCTCAGTTGTTTCTTGAATATGGTCCATGGAGGGGTGACCACTGCCTGAATCCTGCAAAATCCTCCAGCTATGACTGTCAATAGGCTGAGGCAGAGGCAGTGACATCCTGGAGCAGAGCGGAGGATGACAAGTATAATCAAGGACTAAATTTATGCACGGCTGAGCATAAACAACACAAGGTCCGGCCCAAGACCTTGACACAGTGCGTACTCCGAAATCAGCAACGCACTTTTGCCATGTTACCTCAATCCTGCAAATTCCTCCAATTTGCAAAAAGGATTTTGGAGGATTCAGGGCGGTTAGGGTTAATTAAGCAAGTCATCAAGCTACGAAATGATTGCTGCAATAAACATGTTCCTTTTGCTAAAAAAAATATGTGGCCTTTTTGAGGTGCAACATGTATTTAGAATGTGGCAAGATGTTGACAACTGTCTGATCTCTGTCTGTAATTTTATTCTCTGTTGATTGAGATGTCACACAAAATGGTGCTACTTTTTTTTATACCTTGGGAAGAACAAGTAAGCTAGAAAATGTAGTCCCAAGGAATTTATATAGGAATACATTAATGTAAATCTCTGCCATGTATAACACGTTGTATTTCTGATGTAATGTCTCTCTTGTATTTAGTTTGGAAGGTGGATTATTAGACCCTAATGCTCCTTAATCCTCCAAATTCCTCACAGCAGTTGCTGTCTCAAGTGAAATGATTGGAGCTATATTCATATTAATATTTTCATTTGGGGGGGGGGGGGGAGATTGAAGTTTAATAAATGTGAGATACAGACGTGGAGTTTGGAGAACCAAAATCACATACTTATTCACTCAAGTTACATTTTTCAACATGGAGGGGCAGGGGAAGCTGGCTCAGAATTATTGAACGACTGCGAAAACTGTCTAAGAAAAATAACATTTTGAAAGTCATATTTTGAACCAGATGGCTATAGATAAACTAATCCCTTGGAATCAAATAAAACATTTTTTTAAAGAGATATTAAAAGAATGTAATATCCTTTGAAGGATTGAGAGGGTATCTTAACCAAACAGGCCACAGAATGTACAGCAAAATAATGTAATTTATGTACAATGAGAAAGACAATTAAGCTCCATATCGTTGACTAAACAATGTAATTCTGGGTCCACAAAATAAGTTCAGTGAAATTTGTTTGAGGGTAATCCATTTTTCTTCACGGAAATCAAACTATCAGAACCGACCGAACAATTGAAATTATGACAAATCATTGACCAACGTCCAGAGAATATTGGGGTTAACAGATAACGCAAACTGTCTTGAGTCAACGTGTGCTGCAAATTAATTGAGAGTACGCAAGCACAGTACAGAGCAACACAGAAAAGAACACGTCACCTAGCAAACGTCTTAATCAAATTTGTGGAAAGAAACCGAGTCAAGCTTAAGACGGTGGAATTATTATCCTTGCCTTAATTCAACGATCAATCACAATAGATGCCAAACACTAAAGACGCCTCATTTACACAGTACTGTTTTACGCATTACTTTTTTCCATGTTGGTTTTTATTGGAAAAAGTAAAAATGCATAAAGTAATACATGTCAGTTTTGCCTATTGGGCTCCATGCAGGAACCAGTAGATGGTGTTTTGAGACCACTGGTGCAAGCTCCATTTGCGCGACACACTGTGTATGTACACTAGTTTTGTAGGCATATTAGTGGTGTTGTAGTCGAGTACTTTTTGCCGAGTACCGAGTACTGCCGAGTACTTAGGTTACCGAGTGCTTGTACGAGTACGAGTACTTCCAAATACAAGTACAGGTCTCTGAGTACGAGTACTTGTACTTCCGAGTTCAAGTACTTGTACTTCCGAGTACGAGTATGAGTACTTCTATTTCCGAATACGGCCATACGGCAAATGGTTCATTGTGTGTAATTGGCCCAGGCCCAGTCAGATCGATATACAGACCCAATCACGGACAGCTGTTAACTGTGTTTGCCCAGACGTACACAGAGGAAAATCAGAGATTCGATTTCTTCGCAAGCCAATCAACCCTTTTAAACTAAAAGTATCGATGAACTAAGGCCGTGGTATGTCAAGCTATACCATTTTTTGTTAGTACTGCTATTCGAGTACGAGTACTTTGATGATGGAGTACAATTTCGACATGTCGAGTACGAGTACTTTGCTGCCCGAGTACGAGTACCGTCATTTCGAGTACGGGTACTTTGACATTAGAGTACGAGTATGAGTACCCTAACAAAAGTACTCGAGTAGTACTCCAGTACGAGTACCAAGTACGAGTGCTACATCACTGCATATTAGGGACCATTAGAAATGGTGCAGATATAGGATACGTATGCTGCACAGAAAAACTAGTTGGTTAAAGCTATAGTCCATCATTTGCAGCCATCTGAAAAAGTAACTGGCGTATTATTGTTGAAAAACATACTTGGTTGAAAGATAGTAAGTGGACTAAACTCCCTGTGAAATTAATCTTTGTGGCAAGCTATCATTTGAAGTAATCAACGAAAGAAGGCCTTTCCAACAGTGCGTCTTAAGACGCACCGTAGCAAAATTTAAATTAGTAGTTCGTTTTGTTATTCGGTGCAGTGCGCGCAAACATTGGCACGACGCACAGGCGCACGCGGTAGCTATAATTCGTCGGATCAATGCGCGACATCGCGTATAGCTGCAATTCAAAACATGATTCAGCAACTTTTGATTTGAAATTGAGATCCTAGAATGCTGTTTTTCTCGGAATATACAGCTAAAGCTGAGCTGAAACTTCATCAGGTTAGTTGTTCAGTATCCTTCATTAGATTTTGAACACTTTTGTTGCTTCAAACAAACAAAATGCACAAATTACAAATGATGGACTATATCTTTAAATCGCTATTTTGTATTGTTATTTCATTGGGAACATTACATTAGTTATCCCATGAGAGTGGTATGTCGGACGCAGAGGCACTACAATTTTCCATGTTCCACGAGCGTGAGTGGGACAACAAATTTATCGTCAAGCAAACTTGGCGCAAAGTAAACATGGCACACGAACGCTGCGTAGGGCCTACACAAACTTTTCATCGCTAATATCCTATTGCACGTGCCAGTAGTGGGAATGGCGCGCACATCTTAGAAAAGCGTAATACGCTGAGTGCGGTGTAGACCGTGCTACATGGGATAATGTACCACGGGTTGTTGCCATGGATCAACCAATCAGGATCAAGGATTTAAGTTTACTTGAAGATAAATAACAATGTGCATCTCACATCCAAATATTGATGTAGCTTTTTGTTGTAATTAGGCAAAAAAAAATTCTTCTGCTTCCGATTTAATACATGGCTTGTAAAAAGACAGTCGTAGGTTGAGGATTTATTTTTTCCCTTCACAAAATTTTGCGCCAGGGATTAGTGGCCACCAGCTGCTTTGGATAGGACAGTGGGTAGGAGCAAATGGAAGTTGTTGCAGCGCCTTCTACAGGTCTGGCCAAGGAATGTATGTGGTAACTACTCAACTCACCTATCCTTGGATTCCGAGTCGATCAGCCCCTTCATGTCCTCCTGCAGTGTCTCATTGGTCCGATTCATCTCACGAATCTAAATAAATTTTACAGAATTTGCATGAAGGTGAAGTGAATTTCAATGGAATTTTGTTGGAAACTTTTTTTTAGTTAATCAATCATTGTGTTAATTATTCAAAAATAGCTTGGAGAAAATGAAGCTTTCCTTTGTTTGCAAACAAAATTCTTTGATCAGTAAAATATCTAAACTGTTTTTTTCACAAGGACTGGAAAGCAGTCAAAGACCGTTGTGATTTGATTTCAGATGAAATCAACAACAATGTGCACTTCACATAACAATAGAAAAGGTAAGAAAACGAAGAACAGTTGAGTTTGTTGGACAAACTTGAAGAAAAAATATGAAGACAAAACTTAAATTGTTGGTATCCTTTATATTGATTAAGTCATGCGAAAATCACCTGTTTGAAAGGGTCCATGCGATGAATTTTTTTTAGGAACACATTTTTTGAAACTCCTCTTCACTGTATGAAAAGTGCACTTCTTTAAACATTTAATAATTTTCCATGCTTTTCTGGACAACTGAGGGCGCTCTTGCTTTGATGTCAATTCAGGAAGGCACTGTTCAGTTTAGGGGTTTCCTAGTCAAATTGTGAACCCACAATTTGCTCATTGAAAACATTTGTGAGAAAGGGTTGCTCATTGGCTTACTGCCATGTGCTAACACAACGATGAATCACCAAAGAAAAGACAATTTATGACAGCAAAATATATCCAAAATTCTAGCAACTTTTTGCACTGAAATAGGTGTAAAAATGCGGTTTCTGCCTGGAATGACATCACAGTTTCCCTCATGAATATGAAAATTCACATTAGCATAAATACCCAAAAGGTACAAAATACCCTTCAAAATGGCAAAACAAAAATTGAAAATAAGGTTAAATGAAACACAACTGTGCATTTTCAAGGATAGCATTAAAAAATGAAACGCAAGTTAAAAATGGAAGAATTAATCCAATGAAAGAATGGTTGTAAATTTTGGCCCAGCTAGATACTAGTGAAAGTAATTCTGGCCCACCTCTGGTCCGAGTTCATCCATACGCTCCTTGATCTGTTTGAGTTTCTTCTCGGCACTGTCCCGCCAGTCGTCTATCTTCTCCAGTTTCTCAGCCTGATCTTCCATCAGCGATTTAGACGCCTAGGGGAAAGAAAAATCCATTACTTACAATGATTGACAGTGCCTGTAGAACTTCGATGCATTCACAAGTAAGGGAGTCATAAAGAAATCCTTAAAACAGAAAAAATTGCTACATGTTCATCATGTTTCAGCATAAACATTGAACTGCCTGCGTTGATAAAGATTCTTTGGAAGTGACTGATGAAATCATGATAAAATCCTGAAATATAAAAAATTGTATCATGTCTCCGATACTAAACTTCAAGGTTTAGAACCATGGCCTGGCAACTTTATTAATTAACCTCCCTCTCTCAAAAGACAAATGGAGAGGGATACCCTATCTGTCAAAATCATCTATCAAGTGACTGTTTTTTTAACAGTTTGGTAAATTGGGCTCATATTAGTACAATTGACAGGCTGTGGCAATTTTGTCAACTGAAAGTACCATGCCTTGACTGATAGTAATAGATATGGGCCCAATTTCTTGGCTCTGCTTACCGTTGGCGAAAAATCCCTGTTTACTTTAGCAGAAAATTGTGTACTTACGGTAAGCTTATTTCACGCATTAGCATCGAATTTTGGCTTCTGCGCATGCAAACATCCCATAACTAAGGATTCTGTGCTTACAGGGTTAGCACAAATTGTTCTGCTAGCATAGTTAGCTCAAAATGGTGATCGCAAGAGCCACGAAAGTGGGCCCTGGTGGGTTTAAGTACTGCTGAGTGCCTGGCAATGATTGATTTCATTCAGTATTACAGTGAAGGCACAAAAAGGTTCACACATGCATATCACAGCAAAACAATTTATTTGAGGGCAATGGCTGCTACGCATAAGGTCTGTAGCATTGCAGTATAAGTTGCTGCATTATTCAAGGACACCCTGTCGATCAAACCCCTTCAACAGGTTTTGACAGATATGTGGCTTAATCCATAGGGGTACAACCCTGCAAAAAAAATCCCACAGACACTAGTGCTAAATGCGCATACTTCTAAATTCTTTTAAAAATACTCAGAACTCTCACAGGTATTCAAGCTGCACAGAAAAATGATGATCAATGTGTCATCTTTCATTTTCTTTTCTTTTTTTGGTGGGTTGACCATTGACTTTTCGAGCTATTCTCACCCAAAGAAGACGACCCCTATTTTCCCCAAAGCGGAAAAGTAGCCATCTTGAAAAAACCATCCCTCCACAACATGGCAAAACAGCGCCACTTTCGTGCCCAATAGCATCCAAAATGCTCAGAATTGGAAGCCCCAAGTCCGGGCCAGAGGTTCATTACCATATCTCTTCAATTCCCCAATTTTATGGCTCTCAAAACTCTCTAAAATAAAATATTTTGAGGGTATAACTTTTATTCATGAGCTCGGCGGACAGATTTTTGGCCTATTTACAGGCGTGCACCCATAGAGGTGCTGCCTGTTGGTGACCAGCCTGTACAAAAGAAAGTGGGTTGGTTTTTGGACCGTTTGTGACAGTTCTATCAAGGTCTACACATGCAACAAATCCACAAACCAGTTAAAGGGTACAACACAGTCAGTGTTAACTCTCCATATGCGAACAGATTTGGTAAAGTGGAAATATTAGGAAGGAATAAAAGATGGTGCTTTGACATCTTCATTTGTGCTGCACATACATCACAATCACAGGGAGCTGAGATGGTATTTGGAATGTTTCATGTGCCCAATGAGCAGGGGTAATAATGATGTAGCGCCTTGAGCACCAGTCCTGGTGGATACGTGCGCTTTATAAATATCCACTATTATTATTATTATTATTATCACAAAAGGGTGTCTCTAGCAATGACATTAATTTGTTAAAACAAGGGCGGTGGTGACACACGTCCTGAAATATTCTGGATGGGGTGTGTGAGGTGGTGGGGAAGGGGATAGAGTTAGATACCATCTGACTTGCTTGAAAGTGTTAAAAACAAAAAATCAAGATAAAAATGACATCTACATGTACATGGAGAAAAAAAGTCAATTTTGGAGTAAAAGGGTTGAGGATGTATAAATCACACTGTGCGGCACTCAACATGAAAGAAGTCAATATATATGTACCTGCTTATCCTGTCATGGTAAAAAACGGTCAGGCATACATGCAAGGAAAAATAAATTCATCAAAACAAGCACTATGAAACATGCATACTCTTATAATATGACTACAGGTACCTCTGGGTGAGTATCTCGATTACTCGCGAGTAGTTTATGCTACATGTTTTTCTTCTCATGGTTTTTCATGTTCTCGAGTACTCGTCCTGACGCGAGTAGAAGCAGGCACTCGCAAGGTTTAGGGTTCACGGCTTAATACGTCCCCTGCAAACAGGGGTTCCATTCGTCCCCCCCCCCAAAAAAAAAATTGAAGTAAATGACCCAAAATGTCACACAGTAAGAATATTTCAGTGCTGAAAAATGCGGTGTGACTTGCAAGGTATTTGCTTGTAAGTCATACAAATGTTCATTTTATTTTCTGCTTTTATGTGAATTTAGTTAACTACTCGCGAGTACTCGACTACTCGGGAATAATTTCTTTGCGAGTATTCGAATAGAGAAATCCACTACTCGCCCAGGCCTATCTACAGACTTATCCAATGACCACAGTTAGAAGACATTACTGCAATGGTATTACAATGCTCGTGTGCACGTCACACACGTTGTCAAGTTTGAGATTCGTCAGCGTTTTTTGCAAGTTGTAAACACCCTAATGTGAGAAAGAGCACTTAGTCCGTGTTACAACCTGCATGCCACCTAAAGAATGTCTTCCTCAATGTTTTAAAAGTGATCACTGGATTAACTACAGGCCAAGAAATGCTAAAAGTCTAATCCGGCGAACAAAATTAGAAGCCATTTTTGAGGTGGTGCCACACTCACGTGCATATACACGTTTGTTTATGGTGTAAATTGAGGATTTTCTATTGTTCCTCTTCACTTTTCCTTTCTTTGTACTTTAACTTTTTCGCAACAGCTCTCATTGGTTTTGTACATGTTTTCCAAGCAAGGAGTCCTCGATTTGGTTTCTGTTCTCGATTTATCGATGGTGTTGCACGTGTGTGTCCTCGATTTACACCATAAACACGCGCACGCCGCACACGTTCTTTAAGATGAGGCGCGTGCGCATTTGTGACGCAATCAAGCTACATGAGTCGTTTGTCAACCCTGGTTAAAAAAAAAAATTATTACAGATTTGAAAAGAGCACAATCTCAGCATTACTGCTGTGAAAATCGCATGCTGGTACCATCTTTAGTTCAAAAATTATGGAAGTCGGAACGCCAAGAGATGTGATGAAGTGATGTGATGAAATGGCCCTAATTGGGCCTGTATCTCCAAATAAAAATTCCCGACAAACGACTCATTTAGCTTGATCGCATCACATTTTGGTAACCCCTTTGGTTGAAGGAGCCCGGGTGCATGCGTACTACCTGAGCGCGACTCGCGCGAGACTGGTGCCACCGCAGAAAATGGCTGTTTACGAACTAGTCTATACTAATGACACATACAACTAGTCCGACACCTTTGTATACAAAGCTAACATGCAACTGACAATAATAAGCTGATTACAAATTCCAAGTGCAATATTTTGCTTCCTTACCATTGGATAGTCGGTTAGAAACAGCTTTACAGCAACATTTAACAAAATATTAAGTTGAGGGTTAGTACAAATATACACAATAACTTCAATCTCGGGAATTCATTACTAGGCACATTGTTCAATTGTTTTTGTCTAGGTTTTATATTAGCCCTAACAGTCCCGAATCCTCCAATTTTAATACGATTTTGCACACCCCCCTAGGGAGTTGGGGGTAATTCTTCAAACTTTTCTTCTAGAATATGTTTTCAAGGAATGTTTGATTTTTGGAAACCTCTGTTTTTCCATTTTTATTATTATTTTGTTTATCATTTTTGTTGTTGAGGACTGTCATCAGGAGACCACAGTCGATTTCATTACTTCCGTGATTACCCAGCAGTTTCATATTATAAAAAAAAAAAAAATGAAAAGAGGTCAAAACAGGTGATTGTTTTTTCTTTCACATCAGGGCTTACATTTTCATGAATTTCCCAAAGCTTACCTTATCATCAATCGCCTCAGCAATTGCCTGTAACAAAACAAACAGAGAAACAACACATATTGATTAAAAGTTGAATACAATAACAAATTGTCTCATTGTCACAAATTTAAAGGCATATAGGATCATTTGCACTTATCCCAAAAGTAACCTGCCAATTTATAATCAAAGAGCTCACTTGGATTAAAGATTGTACTGGTACTAAACACCCCGTGAAATTACTCCGTCTGGCTTGCTGTCATTTAGAACAACTCAAAAAGTCAGTGATTTCTAACGATCAGTCAGTTGGCTGATCATTAGAAATACAGTGTGCTATGGACGAAATCGTCTTGAAAAAGTTGGGCATGGTTTTTCACTGTTTTCTTGATAAGTGTCACATCAACTGGGCTGCAACTTCAACACTATAAGACAAGTTCTTTTAGAACTTAAAGCAGGACTGTTCTTATCAGAACAAAAACTACTTAGCGAAAGTTGATAATAAGCAGGACAAGTTCTTTTCAGAACTAATATCTTCTAAGCAGTAGTTATTACCACATGGTGTTACCGCAAACCGAAACGATACCGATACTCCACCATGCAAAGCCTCAAATCTGATATTCAACACTTATAGTTCTGAACATTCTTGTTTGGATTTTGAGTGGTGTTATTATTGGAAACAAACAAATTGTATGAAAAGCAAATGATTCTATACTTTAATTAGGAATAGCACTCCAATAATTGTACGTAATAAAAAATTGCAAAGGTCAGGAAAAACTAAATGTATCATATGTCTCATGTTCAACATCTCACCTTAGTAACGGTTCGTTGAGTTTCTTCCTCTTGCGATGCCAGCTTGGCCTGTAAGGCCATGACCCTCGCATCCAGGTCAGCTAAGCCTCGTAACCCGCCCTGGCTCTGCTCCTCAATAAGTAGCTTCACCTTGTCTTGATACTGCGTGCATTATGGAGAAACAAGTCCAACTATCATGAGACTATCCCTGGTCAGAGTTGTAATGACTCGAGTCAATGACTCAACTCAACTCGAGACACAAATTTTGGTGACTCGACTCACATCAAGTCCCTAAGGGTAAATGACTCGACTCGAGTCCCTCATCAGAAGACTATACTCGACTTGAGCGAATGCTAAAAGACTCGAGTCCCAAAAATAAAAGCAAAACTTCGCGAAAAGTATTTGCAATGACTTACAGTGCAAACTTTATGTCATGTCACTTTGGAAATACAGTACGACACAGCAGCCGCTTGTCATTTACAAACATACAGCGTGTCACTTTGTGAATACAGTAAGGTACAACAGCCACTTATCATTTTCAAACATACGTGTCACAGACTCCCACCTCATGGTTCTAGAACTCACAAAATACTATCCAGGAACCGGTTTTAAACACATTTTACAATTCGTTGTTTCATCATTGGCTTTGGGCGATTTCTTATAAAGTTGGATTCGAACGCCAGCTAAATTTGTGCCCTCCTTTTAAATACATTTTGGTATATATATATGGTGTTTAAATATTCGTGACTCGAATTGACTCGAGCTAAATATCTGACTCGACTCGACTCGACTCACCTTGACCTTCTTGACCTAATGACTCGACTCGACTCTAGTTACCTCTTTAAAATGACTCAACTCGACTCGAGTCACTTCTTTAAAATGACTCGACTCGACTCAGTCACAAAAATCAGTGTCTCGTTACAACTCTGTCCCAGGTACAAACAACTTAGGAAGGGCATCCATGCATTTCATACAAGGCCACATATACATCAGGGCGATTCCAGCGTTATGTAACTCCGTGACAGAGCTTTTATGAGCTTATTGAATCATGGAATGTAATATTCAAATCCATCCTCTAGTAATGCCCAAGGCGATTACGGACTAGGCCTTTTGGATCAATTCACTGAATAATTCATTAGATAGGCATCAAGGTAATTAGCTGGCTTTGTCACGGACATTACACTTCCTTTCATAAAGCTGGAATTGCCCATAAAATAAACAAAGCAACTCACAAATACTGGTGCGTACTTCAAATAATATGAAGACAGAGCGAATTTGATCATGCAGCGTCCAGAGTGAATTTTGTGACAATTGAAATGGATTCAGTTTACATGTATGTAAATCTGCAAGAGTTAAAATTCTTTTACATTGGACATGTAAACTAATTTGAGCAAGGTAAATTGTGCACTAGCTATCGACGGTGTCACAATGGAGTGCAGTTTTGAAATAGTTCCGTAAATGAAACTTGATCTGAGTGTACATGAACACGTAGCTACATGCTGGCTTTCAAGCAGACCCAGGTGAAAAAGTATGAAAAAAATTGGATCAAATTACATGTATTCAACAACAAAAAATGAAATAAAAATTTGTCTATTGGTGTTTATGTAAACAGCCCATTTCAGTTGGGTGATCCATATGACACCTTATCTTCAAGCAAACTTGAATCCTCAATCCTGATTGGTTGATCCATGGCAACAAACCATACTGTATTTATACCTAAGACCATGGTCTATACCCCACTCCGCATTTCGCGCTATTCCAAGATGGGCACGCAATTCCCATTCCTGCTGCACAAGTTCATTTTCAGCATGAGTATTCCATCTGCTGTACTGTGGGTCAAGTTTGCTTGAAGATAAATTTGTTATCCAAGTTGTGCTCGTGGAACACGGAATAGTGCGTCTGCTTCCCACATACTACTAGGCCTTCGACCTCGTGGCATGTTGGACACAGACGCACAACATTATTCTGTGTTCCACTTGCGCGATATGCACTTGGGATAATGAATATTCTAGGAGATAATATATACTGTGCGCAAACAAAAGCTATCCCAGAGAGGCCTTTTTGCGCAGCACATTAAGGGCAAAAAGATGACATCAATGCCTATTAAAACCTGTATTCCTCTTGCATATTCACTTGGTACATTTTACATTCGGGAGTCAGGTTGGCGTAGCGGTACTTTCATCACCTACTACTGCTGTGACCCGCATTCGATTCCAGCCTGGGCCAATGTGTGGATTGGGTTTTCAGTCCCTGCCTGACTCCACTGGTTTTGCCCAGAATATTCTTCTGGGGTTTTCCTCCCAACTCTAAAACTGTAACTTCTTCTCAACTGTCTTCTCTCTACCAGTTTCTTCAGGCTTGCAAGCTACGATGCCTAGGGAACTTTTGAGGAATTCTTGGTTAAACTTTCATTACCAGAAATAATTGAAAATAATAATTGTTTATTTATCACATGCTGTTCGTGCAAGGAGCTCGAATTTATCTAATAAACAACACAAATTCATGCTTCTATGTACATGTACGTAGAAGATACAATGAGATGTACTGACAATATGCATGGAAAATGGATTTTGATTTCTGACAAAGAATACAGCAAAATATCTCACCGCATCACTCTCTCTGGGCTACAAACACGATAAACAGTGACCAAAGGAGGAATTAAGGAATGTTTAAAATTAATGAATGAATCACATGATCGGACACAATAGGAGTATAGTATGCAGAGTCAAACAATCAATCTTGATCTCAAATATTGCATACAAGTGTCATCACAGCCCCTATGCATTAATTTCCGGGGGAAAAATAAAATATGTTAGCTCTGTTTTCAGAATTTTATATTAACCCTAACCACCCCAACTCCATCAAAATCCATCCCCTCATTTCGGAGAATTTTGGGGGACTAAGTCCAGAAGGCCTGGCATGACTAAATATTGATGGATTATGATGGACTTGGGCCTAATGGCCTGAAGCAGTGCTAGGGGTATCCGATTGATTTTGCCTAGCTTCCTGTACTGCTATTGTGATAAAAGCCTTGTGTAGCAAGTCCATGAATGTCACCCAGTTCGTCAGTGGTGGATTCCATTATGTCATGTACAGTTTTGTATTGGACGCACAGTGATTGATGGATTTTGATGGACTTGGTCCAGTTCCTAGTAAAAGACGCTAGGGAGATAGGGTGAAAGGCTGTTCTATGATATGACTTGACATCAAGAATAAGACAATATTCAATGTGATCTCTTCAACTGTAAGGCATTATTTTTTCTAGAAAATTCTTCCAGAATTCATCGAAATGTATCATTGGGCAGGGCCCAGACTGGGACCCCGAGTGCCGGAAAAAAAAAATCACGCCAACTTAACTCACTCTTAATAGCTGACCAAATTCTCCAAAATTTTCACTCACTCTTAATAGCTGACCAAATTCTCCAAAATTTTCACGGGCAAAGACAAGGTCCTCAGTATTTCACCAGCCAAGTTTGAGGTCTCAATTCAATTTTTAAACGAGACTTTCTTCATTTTTTTTGCATGTGCGAGTGAACCCAAGTGATTTCAATTTCAAGCCTCAGACTCCAATCCCGGCCAAAATTTACTGGGAACCCACCCCCGCCCCCAGCCTATGTTGTCTCTCACTGCGCAGTCTGTGCTAAAGCGCGAGATGACAACATTGACCGGGGGAGCTGGGGACCGGGGGAGGGTATGCTCATTGTGTGGATGTGTCCTAACCATTTTGGCCGGGATTTTAGACTGGTACATGTCCGACTTTTTGAAAAGATTGACCATTCAGCAGTCTGGTGGCATGACTATGGAGAGAATGTGTAGAAATAGAGACTAGGTACCAGATGTTTCTTTTGGAACAGTTGATTGATGCAGTACTAAAGCGGTGTTGGACTGGTTGTTTCATGTGCCCGTCTATTTTCTTGTATTGCATGTTTGCAATACCTTAAGTTTTGGGACTCTCATACACAGTTTTGAGGTTCCCAAATTTATGGCATGGGCAGGACCCAAATGCATATGTCCCATGTAACATACTAAAGTGGCTGAGCTGTACGTTTATGATACAGATGACCAGAGCTGTCCGACATACCTGGCTAGTAGCTGACGATACTTGCTCATTGATGCCTCCGATGGCCTGCTGCAAGGTGGAGATGGCCACGCCCAGCTTCTCTTGAACGTCCTCTATCTTGTCTTCAATCTGCTTGTCTTGATTTTGCCTAAAAATGACCCAAAAAATTATAACATGTTACTGGACTTTTGACTGACTCAATAACAGCTGTGGAAAATACGACAGTTCATACAAATCAAGACAGCAGGCATAAGGCTGGAATTGAATTTATTTCCCTTGCTATCAGTCATCATGACAAGACCTCAGTTTAATGCTCAAGGGTAAATGATTCCAGTCCAAAACCTCATTAGCCATTTCGCGACATGCAGGATTTTACACAAGTTACATAACACAGCACTTAAGTTAATTAAGGCAGGAAACTTGGTCACAGTGTCCAAAATGTTGTTGTGATCGATTGACCATTGTGTAGTGATGCATGACTGAAATTTAATAAAACTCATAGGGGTTTAGGCCAAGGATAAGGAGTATCTGCACAATCAAACATTTCCAATATTGACTTAAAGGTTTTGTAGTTATTTCAAAAAAAGTCAGACAGACACTTTTCTTTGGGACATACTGTTTATTAAAACCAGGCATATCTACTCAAATGCCATAGAGCAAATGCATGATATAGTAATGTTCCATCTGATTACGGCAATTAATTACGGGAGTAAAAGGTTTAAAGAAGAGAGTACGCAAAGAGAGAGAAGAAGGCTGGGGAAGATACAGTGTACAAGAAGCAAAAGAGAATATAGCACTTCCAGTTTGTCTCACCTTGACTTGATCTCAGCTTTCATGACGGCTTCTAGTTGTTTCTTGGTCTCGTGTTGCATCTTCTCCAGTTTGTCCATATATTCATTTACCTTGGACATGCCGCCCACATTCTTGTGCCTGTCCAACTGCAAAACACAGAGCATCACATGCTGTAAGATATCATGCAAAACAATATTCTAAAACAAAAACAAATGTTTCAATAAACCCCAAGAAGCTTGTCAATTGTGATTTTGAAGTTACATTTTTCTGAGACATGATCATTCAATCCAGAAGTCTTAAAAGTTTAAATACGAAATAGGCTTGTGTAACTCTGCACAATACATTGTCTATAATTTATTCCAAACTTGGAATTGGAATTGTGACCCCACTTTGTTTTTATGTAATCAACTCTTTGCAGTACCCAACATGAAGTTCCCAGAGAGTTGATTCCAGGCACACTAATTTCACCAGGAGTTGAAAAATTGGGCAAATCAGGGAAGAAGTCAATCGTACAAAGCATCTGAATAACATGAAATGTATTACAGAGCTAGCTGATCTGTTTTATCTGTAGAAACTTTCATAGATGCTTTTCTCTCCAATTTTAGTGTCATTTCTGAAAAGATTACCGAGTCCTAGTCTGGGCCCAAATTCATGACTCTGCTTAACGTTAGCAAAAATTCCCTGCTTACTGAAGCGGAAAATTGTGTGCTTGTGGTAAGCATATTTCATGGTTTAGCCAGGAAATTTGGCTCACAAAATGCACATGTGTACATCCTGTAAACTAGGAATCTGTTCTTCCTGGGCTGGCGCATATTTTTTTTTTGCTAGCACTGTAGCACATAACGGTGATCGTGAGTGCGACTTCTGTGCTGAGCAGCACCACGGAATTGGGCACTGGTTGGAATCGAAATTGAATGAAACATAAGGCTGTGTCCGTATTACTTGACTACGGCTCACACTAACACACTCCTCTATGGGATGTGGCTTCAGCGGCCACCAATAATGCATGTGTAACCGCAAGCCGTAACCAGTTCGGATGCGGTCTAACTCTTACTTTCTGTCCTTCTCTGACGTGTAGTACTTCCTCTTCTGTGAGTTTCTGTAGTGCAGCCCACCTCTTCTCATTCTCCTCTCGCATGGCTTGCTCGTGAGCGATACGAGCAGCTTGCTCAGCATGGAGATACTGTGTAGGGAACAAAGAATATATGAGTGAGTTTCTTTGAGTAACAGTGAGTTTCTGTTACAGCCCATCGCTTTTCATTCTCCTCTCGCATGGCTTGCTCGTGAGCGATACGAGCAGCTTGCTCAGCATGGAGATACTGTGTAGGGAACAAAGAATATATGAGTGAGTTTCTTTGAGTAACAGTGAGCTTCTGTTAGGCAGCCCATCTCTTCTCATTCTCCTCTGGCATGGCTTGCTCATGAGCGATACGAGCTGCTTGCTCAGCATGGAGATGGGGAGCCAGGTGTGGAAAGTTTTGTGTTAACGTTTAAATGTTATATAAAATTTCCCTGAGAAGTTTCCAAAATTCTATGAGAGATATTTTCAATTTAACGAGGCTACTGGGAAGTCAAGAGATACAGTGTGTAGCTCAGCCAATTGTTATTGTCTGGAGAGGTGTGTCATCTTTACACTGCATAAACACTAAAAAAAAACCACCATAGCCTGTCAGTCAATGGTCACAGCTTGGACACATGGCACAAGAGGCACATACACCAAACTGGTGAAAAACAAATTCCCTTCTGGGTCACTGTCAAGTTTTTCCAAATTGCCTGATGTTTCCCTCACTGGAAAAATAGAAACTAATTTTCAAAATATCCATGATTTCCGGAGTGGCTTGCAACTCTACAACTGGGGATCTTTACCACTTTCCTATTACTGCATTGGTGCAAGGCAAGTCACAATTCAACCACAAGTTGACCTATGGTCTTTAATCAAACCCTTGCTCTGTACTGTACCTCTAAATGTCATCTTGCTATTTTTGTCATGCCGTGTCATAAACAGCACACAGACACCTCTGCCTACCTTCTCAATATTCCCAAACTTTTGCTGGGCCTCCTCCCTCAGTCTGATTTCCTTGGAGAGTATCTTGCGGCTGACCTCCTCAGCAATCTCGGCAATCTTGCCCTGCATCTTGAGCCGTTCGTTGTCGGCGGCGTGCTCCCGCTCTCTCTGGACCACGTCGATGGTGTGTATGGTCTCGTCGCGCTTGCGCGACTGCTCATGGACCTGGGACTGGATGTCATTCAGCCTGTCAGAGGGGACTTTTTTATTAGTATCATTCATTACAACCTGAAAAAAACCCTACCTGGTGAGGTTCTTCGTGAATCATAGCAGAAATGGAAATATTGGCATGGAACGTCAGACAACTAGCCATTTGAGACTGGCCAAAACATTAGAATTTTAACTTGTATATTTTGCAAATACACACACACATACAAATATCTAGCTGAAAGCAAATAGGATAAACCATTTATGTCTTAAGATTGCAAAATCATAGAGATTACCCAGAGAATTTCAGGAAAGTTCTTGTGATATAATAAACAATTCTAAAAAATATTGGCTCCACCATATTTTAAAGTTGGTGTATGCTCCAAGTTGTGTGCGAACTACATTTTCAATTTTCTTTTAGACTGCCAGAAAAATTTCGGATTGGGGCTTTCAGTTACCACTATCCAGCTGTGTGTGAACATGTTTTTGCCCAAAAGTTCATATCATCGAAGAAAACTGGAGTAGCAAGCTGGCTGAAATACTGACAAAACTGTCAAATAACCATAGAGCTATATTAAATTACTAGAGCGCTGACTCATGTCCAAAGTGATGCCAACTGGGTGCATCCATGTTTGTGCAGAAACCTACATGTATGGAGAACTAGAAATTTTGTGCACATTTTGTACGTCTATTTGCATATCTGCATTTGTATTCCATACCAGTGCGTCATCGAATCCGATACGCCCAAAACCTAAACGCACGATCAGCAAAATGAGCGTTTCGTTTTGCTCTACGCAAACAGTGCAACGTGTGCGCGTATCCCCTGCAGGTGATTAACCATTTTTTTTTTTCAAACCATAAACATGCACTTAAGAAAATTGTGTATGTTCTACTTGCGCGTTGCATTTAGAGTACACTTCCAAATTCAAGCCATCTATTTTCAGTGTGTTCTACAAACACGCACATGTCTGCGCCCAGAAAGGCTTCAAAGAATCTCCGCGCACAAGAATGAGGAGTTAGTGCTCTAGTAATTTAATATAGTTCCATGCAAATAACAGAAATTTACTTGAGGAAGAAGTTCTGCTCTTGTTGCCTTCTCTCCGTCTCCTCCGTGGTGACTCGATTCCTGAGATCCATCAAGACATCCCTCACCTCACCAAGTCTGCCAAAAATCAAGCAAGATAAAAAATAAATTCATGCAGAGTTGCAGTTGAGTCCATCGCAAGTCCATCACAAGCCCAATCACAACTAAGGTCCCAAGTAACAGGGAATGAACAATGACAAAGGAACACCTCAATCACTATCATTCATAATATGGAATTTTGCGTCGGGGTGATGTGAATCAAATTAGGTTTTACCCTTCACCGACGTATAAACACTGTATATACTCAGTGTGTTACCTCCCGAGTGAAAGTTGGAAAAAAATCACTCGGCTGGGACTCGAACCCACGACCTCCTGCTTTCTAGTATTTACATCATATTCAAATCAGCCAACCGATCCTGTTAGCTCCGTGGTCGAGTGGTAAGACATCTGCACTAGAAAGCAGGAGGTCGTGATTGATGAGTGATTTTTTCTCACTTTTACTCAGGAGGTAACACACTGAGTATAAGTGTTTGTATACATGTACAGTATACATGAAGGGCAACACCTAATTCGATTTCCATCACTTTTCTTTAAAAAATCTGGCACATGACTTTAAACTAGATGACTTGTGACTGACTTTTGAGGACTTAACTTCAAATTCCCAATCAAATTGTCAAGAGATGAGTACTGAACATGAAAATGAAACTGCACATGCATGCAAACAATGAATCCTAACTGCTCACATTCCACCAACACCTGATATTTGTGTGTGAAAAAGTTTGGGAATGTTTTCCCACTTGTGTGAAATGGAGTGAGATTTTTTTTCCCAAAGGTGGGGTAAGTTTTTCACAATAGTCATGATAGTGAACTGGACATAATTTTTTTGGGAAAATTAAAAGTATGAAAAGAATTTCCCATTCCCAGGTTAACTTTAAATTGCAATGTACTGTAGTCATGCTTTTAATGGATAAACAGAATGTGAAACATGCTTTAAAATTAAAAAAAAAAAAAAATAGAAATTAGAAAGAACATCAGAACAGCAAGAGAGCAGATTCATGGACAGAACACAAACTGGCAAAATTAAAAAAATAGAATCAGAAATCCTAAAAAAAAAAAGATTAATTTTTCTGACCGTAGGATCTGTGTCAATATTTGGTCAATGGTTATCGAAAGAGGATACCATATCTTCACAAGACAATATTGCAAAGTAAAGAAAATATGAGATGAAAACAAAATAAATTTACCAAATGGAGTTGTGGAAATTTCAATGAGGGTTTAAAAAACCTTGAATTAAATTTCCTTGAAATGTTTCTGATTTAGTAATCAATGATAATTATGTAAAGTAGCATAATCCTTGATGCATGATCAATGTTTTATGCCAGGTAATTTATGGTGAACGGATCCCATTCCGAATCAGTGAGCCGAAACCCCTTAATTGCCGGCAAATTTTGGAGGAAGTTCAAGCGTAGCTTTGCCAACAATGACCTGCTCATTGTCAAGGTTGTTCTTTCATTACAAAGGAGCGCTTTTAATATCCGTACACTTCAATAAGGCATTTTCTGCATCGATGCAGCAGGCCTGGACCGCTAATATGAACATGTCTGGGCAATTTTTTGTATTTACGTCTAATAAAATATGAAGATCAACTCAGGTGGAAGATATCTCTTTGAAAATAATTACTCTTGCTGCGGTACATCTGGGCCCAATTTTATGGCTCTACTAACCACAGAATTCCTCGTTTTTGATCTGCATGTTGCGCTAGCAGAATAATTCCGTGCTAACCCTGTAAGCACAGAATTCTTAGTTACGGGATGTACGCATGCGCAGATGCCAAAATTCCTCGCTAACCCGTGAAATATGCTTAGCGCAAGCATGGAATATTCTGCTATAGTAAGCAGGGATTTTTCGCTTAACAGTAAGCAGCACCATTAAATTGGGCCAAGCATGACATTGAATTACTTTCCTTGGGCTCTGTATTGTGCCAAAACAAATTCTGGCATCTCCATGGTCACCATGGTGAATCATTCAAAAACTTTTTAATCATTGTTTTGAGTTTTTGTTGGTTTATGTACTGGGAAATATGTATATATTTTTTTCTCCAAACAACAACATGTTTTCTGTTTACAAATTAACATTAGATCAACAGGAATTGTCAGGTATCATCTGCCAAGCATTCTGGGAAATTAAAATTATCAGCATGGAAGTGAATAGCTACCGAGAATGTACGTTTATTTTTATGTTTTCTCCACTACTTTCAATATTTGGGAGTACTTTTTCCAGTGCTCACTTAAGAAAATCCAAACTTGGCAAAATCTGACCATTAAATGTCACTTTGGATGTAAATTATTTTTAAGAAGCCAGACACTTAATTACTACCGTAGTCGATAATTACTACCGTAGTTGATAATATAAAGGAAAGCTTCAGATTCAGACATCCAGCGTGAATGGACTTTACTTCTTTTGAATCTTTTGAATTTAAATTTCACACACAAAAATCGGTGCTGACGTAAATGGCTTAAAATGGACACGATCACCATGACAACCACTACTCACAAAAAGTGCTATTCAGTGTGCACAAAAGCTGCCATGAAAACACTTACATGTTATTGTTGGGAATAGCGAGAGTGTTTTGATGTATTTACTCAGGAAGTCCAACAGAGTAGATAATTCATTTGTTACTGGCCGTGTTCAAGGAAAACATGCAAAAAGCTCCAATGGTTTACCATAATTAATCATGCTGGCAAATTTCAGTTATAAGAAATTAAAGGGAATATACAACATTTGCAAACATCGAAAAATAAAACTACCACGTTTTTATGAAATACTATACTAGAATGTTGGTAAATGACAGTCTAAAGCATCCTGCAAAATTATGGCACCTGGTGTGAAGTCGTTTTCAAGAAAATTGTATTTTTGTGTACATTTCCAACGGTGGTCGGCCGACCACAGATGGAAAAACCTAACTATTTTTCAACTACTGCTCCAAATTTACCATTTTTTCAATTTTGTTTGCTATTGGTAACATGTTCACAAACGGGTGCAGGCCAGCTAGACTGCAGTTCCGTTACCTTACAATTTTCCGGCATCTATAAATTGATCCATTTCATATTTAGTGGAGTCAGGGAACCAGACTACTTGAACATTTTTGTTTCTCTTGGTTTTTCCAGCATTTTCGAACACAAAACTTCAAACATGTCAGTGTAACAAAATTTGATCTATCATACTAACCCCTCAAATAGTTTATTTCTGAAAATTACAGCAAAATCCAATGATGTACATTCTCTTTTATAAGTGTAGTCATAAGAATGGGGCTTGTCAACCGGTATGTCAAATGTTCCGTAATTTTCAAAAAGTATCAAAATGTACTTATCGCTTCAAATCTGCAATGAGGATGTGAATTTGCATTTAATATTGCAAACGTTCAGCAAATATTTAGAATACTGTTTAAATGTTTAAACATTTAGGCATTTCACAAAGGCCGATGCCTGCCTATTATGTCTGCAGACCGGCGTGATTGACATGACAAAATCAACAATGGCCATGGATTGACATAATAAATAGCGGCCAGTCATTGAAAAAATAAAAATTTAACTACGTGAACCCTGAATGTTATCAAGCACTGCAGCGCTTCTAAGGTTTTGTATATCAAATAGGTTTAAAAACATCGTTAATTACTTGTGCTTTGTACGTTTAACTCAAAGGAAGATGGAGTGAACGTCGGTTACTTATTTAAAATGCAGGTTTTGTTTAAACATTTTTTTTGTTGAAAAGTGGTAAACGGATTTAGAATTGTTTTCATTTAAAGGGGCTTCACGGCCTGAAATCCCCGAAATTTGTTATGTTTTGGATCGTTTACTTATCTTAATTCAAAGGTCTGGTTGAAAGGAAAGGAAGTTACTGAGAAATGATGGGAAAAAAACCCTGGTTGTTTACATCGGATGCAGCAGATATTTATGGCATACGGATGTACATGTATTTCTAGCCGTGTCAATTCAAAGTACAGTGTGTGTGACACAAAATACACACAGCACCAATACACACATTTTGTTTCCCGCCCGTCCACAGAATGCGATGCACTGGTGGAACACGTGCGGCTGGATTCACGACTAGCACCCAACAGCTCGCTTTTCAAGAGCCAAAATGTTGAACCCTGCAATTTGTTCTCGTAAGAATAACCCCAAAACGCCCGGCTTTAAAAGAACTGTTGTGTGGAAAGTTACATCATTCTTTTAAATGCTCTTTCCGATAAATATTGTTTTGTTTCAAACTCGTTTTGTAGCCGAACTGGACGCATTCCAAGTATATATCCCTTTAGAAGTGTAAAACATATAAATATCACATCCTTAATTTTCAACATTTTGGGGAAAAAAAACTCTACACTCCTGTTTGGATTTTGGTGATACAAATGCAGTTAACAAAATAGGAAAGTCAAAATTAGGTTTTGCCCTTCACCGACTTATTAACACTATATACTCAGTGTGCCACCTCTCGAGTGAAAGTTGGAAAAAAATCACTCCGGTGGGGTTCGAACCCACAACCTAATATTGATTAACATCACCCGACACAAAGTTCATATTACAAAAATAGGAAAGGCAAGGATTATAGAATGCTGATATCAATGTGAGGAGAGAGAAATGGAAGGTTTTAGGCAGTTACCTAGCATCCAGCTGAGTCCTGAGCAGAGATGTAGTCTGCTCGGATGAGTGTTGACTCTCATGCATTTTACGCTGGTGATCCATCTTATATAAGCAGCATTAAAATATTCATGAACAGAAAGCCCCGCAGATGAGAAATGGCACCAAAGTCATGCAATGAATGGATGGGGAAATGAGTACACATGTACATTTATGTACGTTGCCATGCTGAATTGAATGATGTTGTAGTTAAGACATTCTGAAACCTGACTCCAATAATAAAATTGATGTTCCAGACTAACAGTCTAATGGCTTTAAGTAAAAAAAAAAAACACCAAATGTCGGGACCATTGTTTAAGTGAAGTTTCGCATGCAGCACTTTCAAAATCTAGGATATAAAAGCCACATTCATAAGCTTTCTTTTAGTACAAGAATCATTCAAATCACTTATGTACCTTTTAAGTTATGGAGTTTTAAACACAACCACCGTTTTAAAGTTCTGTCCACGGATCACAAAGAAGGTGTGCATTCTTTCAGCAAAACGAAAACAGTTCACACACATCCTTACAGTATGTGATTTGCTTTCGTTTTGCTGAAAGAACACTGAACTGTTTGTGATCCGTGGACAGAACCTTAAAATGTCGGTTACTCCGTAACTTGAAAAGTACATAAGTGATTTGAATGATTTTTGTACTAAAAGAAAGCTTATGAATTGGGCTTTCATAATAAAGTGCTACATGAAGAACTTCACTAAAACAATGGTCCCGACATTTGAGTTTTGGTTTTTTTTACTCACCCTGTATAAATTCTCAATTGACCAAGTTCCTCTGTACAGGGCGAGTAAAAAAAAATGGAAACCCAAATGGCAGGACCAATTTTGAATGAAGTTTTGCCAGTAGCACTTTCAAATATCCAGGATATGAAAGCCCAGTTATTAAGCTTCCTTTTAGTACAAGAATCATTCAAATCACTCAATGTACTTTTCAAGTTACAGAATTTTGAACACAAATACCGTTTTAAAGTTCAAAAGTAAGTGTTCTTTCAGCAACACGAAAACAATTCTCATTGGGATGCATGTTAAATGAAACTCAAGTTTCACAACTTTTTCCAAGTGAGTTTCTTGAATGATTGTTTATTGCATCCCGGAAAGGTAACAGTTAACACTGGGTTTTGCCCTAGTACAAAGCTCAGTATTAAAACATAATGTCAGTGTAGCCAAAATCAAAATGGGTTTCATTTTTGGAGCATCCTCACATCATATGAAATATACATGTATACTCATTTTCCTTTGTTAGCTGTTGTCAATCGAAGATGAAAAAAATCTGTCATATCAAAGCTGTTATTAATTAACGGTTAGCAAAACAAAATGTGAGTCATGATACACTGCAAATGATGATGAGTAAACAAAAAAATGATTAAAGGCATGCCGGTGATGACTGTAGGAGAGTTTCACTTGAAAAGCAAGAACAAAATGAGACATTCAACTTTTGAGACAAATTCATCAAATCAGGCCCACTTCACAAGAAATAAATATTCCTTGCGGAATAAGATGTTAAAGCTTTTCGGATGCTATCTCTTCAGTTTCAGCCAAAACAAAATGAAGCACTTTTCTCTTGTTTTATTTTGTATTTTTCATAAATTTCTTATTTTTTTTCCGGCACAACAAAAATACAAAATGCAGTGTCAATGAAAACTTCATGGCATGTATTGTTATGCCAAGTATGAAAAAAAATTAGTAGTTTGTCATCCGGACCCTTTTTTTTTTTAAATAAAGGAGGCGGGCACTCCCCCCTCCCCAAGATGGCGAGTTTTCCAAGACGGCAGATGGATTTCTTCAATTTTCTCGAATTGTTGCTAATACAAAATTGTGTCCAAAGAAGCCATGACACTTTTACATAGCAACAATTTTGTTGAAAACAAATAAAAAGACAATATACTGACAATATATGTGTGACAATTTATGTGCAAATATGAATTTAAAAAAATTCAATAATTCAAGTTGGTTGGGAAAAAAGGAAACGGGCAGAAACAAGAAACTAAGTTTTTTTTTTACATGGCTTTCATTGCAGCATTTTCCTACAATGATCATTTACAAATGAGAATATCTTTGGTCTGTGAAACAGTTCTGTCCATTCCACACCCAAGGAATATTGCGCAGTTACAAGGCTTCACCCGCGGACCACTTCAGCCGCTTCGCAGTCAAGTCGCCCGCGAAAAACTCGCGAATACAAAAAGGCATGCACCTTTTGCATTCCATGTTGCACAGCGGTGAGGAATGAGTGAGCGGGCACTGCAATAATCACATGCTAATTGTCTCATTGTGTTCTCTGCTTCAAGGACTTTCGCTACAGTCGATTTGTCACGTTTATGAGTAGTCATTACACACACGCACACAACACCAGACTCATCAAATGACTGCTACACGTGAGACCAATGACAGCAATAAATTAACGGGAACAATATAGAACTGGTCATGTGGGCCTAAACTGTAGATCCATTAAACCACTGGATACCATTTACTCATAATAATCACGCTATTTTCTAGCGTTAGGCCCAATTAAATTTCAATTCAAAATGCTGGGGAAAAAAATGTGCCGATTGTATTAAAGGGAATATACAACATTTGCAAACATTGGAAAACAAAACTGCCACATTTTTACGAAATGGTAAATGAAAGTCTAAACGCCCGTAAAGTTGTGGCACCTGGTGTGAAGTCATTTTCAAGAAAAGTTGTATTTTGTATAAATTTCAAATGGTGGGCGGCCGACCAAATTCCCTAGCAATCCAGCCATGCTCTTTGTTTGGCCCAAAACAGTGATAATGTGTACAAAATTATGCAATTGATGACACATGGTACCGATAAAAAGTTGCACTTTTCAAGGCGTGCAAGTTAAGTGTGAACCACAACTTGCACGTATACAAAAGTGCAACTGTTTCCAGTATCATTTGTCATAAATTGCATAAATTCGTACACATTATCACTGTTTTTTGCTAAATAGAGAGTATGGCTGGATTGCTAAGGAATTTCTGTACTGATTGTTATTTGAGCGAGAGGTACTCAGTAGTTTTTGAGTTAGAGGAAAAAAGTATTGGAAAGGGGGGGGGGACTTTCTTTTTCGTTTAGTGTATTAGCAATTCAATATAGCTCTATGACCACCACTGTACCAAAACATATCGCTGGGTGCACCACAGAATGACGAATATGATAGTTTTTAATACCGCACCAGGAAGTGACGGATTGTCTATGGACTTTGCGCACAGGATACGTCAAATCATGGTGCGGCAACTATCCACGATATGTCATTTTGTGGTGCGACCGACAATATACAAGACATCAGGTCCCGCGTGTAGCAATGAGTTGATGGATACCGGTTGACCGTGGCTGGTCACCAGCCACACATACTCTACCTGGCACTCATCTGTAACCTGAGCTGGGTCAGGTTCTTGTCAGAGTTCAACTCCTGGTCGCTATGCTGGATGCGATATCTAGAGATCTAGACGAGAGAAAACGTGCAAGGTGGACACACAGAGGACATAAACACAATCGTCAAACAAGGCATACATGTACGTACACACATACAGAGCCACTGACATAAGGTAGGTACACAGGACTGTGTGGGCTGATCACAGCAAGAACTTAGGGGTTTTAGTCAAACAGGATCCACAATTGTTAATTTCACTGACATGTGTTTGGATTGAAGTGCAAGATTAGGATGGGATGGCTGTGTCAAAATCGTCATCGGCATCGTGAACTGACACTCAATTGCACGTGAGTGCGCTGCACGCGCGCGTATTTTACAGAACCAGGATATATTGGGTTTCACGAACTAACATCCTCCACAGTGCGGCACTTTTAAAGCACACCCCGTACATTTTTGGTTTCACGAACTGACACTGACCTTAACCCTAAAGGGGCCGGGGGGGGGGGGGGGCGGAATCCACCCCCCCCCCCCCTCAACATTTTCCGTGATAGCCTCTAAAAAATTTTTTTCGCAACCCGAGCTGTTATGACTTTTTAGCCTCGAGCTTTGCGCATCTTTTGAGACCAAAAACATAAAAATCGGACCACGGGTTGCCGCGTAGCAAAAAAATTTCTGGCGCTACGCGCCGTGAAAACTAAATTTTCACATATACGTTGTGTACACAGAGCAGAATTGCCATTCATACATATGAATAATTAATTAGCCATAATTCCAAAACCCTTTGACCTATAGTCATGAAATTTCTTGGGTATGTTTAGGAAGAGTTGCTCTATGCATGTGCCGAGTTTCAAAATTTTTCGTCACTCGATCCTTGGGGGGGGGGAACCGAATCCGCCCCCCCCCCCCTCGGCTGAGACCCGGCCCCTTTAGGGTTAACTTCACCAATTAAAACGGTTTTAAAAAATGTTTGTGTAAGCACACAAGTATACGGATGGATTAAATTCGTGTAAAACCTTTCAAACCGTTTTTCTCCGTTCTGTATTGCCGCATCATGCTTGGGTGTCAGTTGGTGAAAACGAAAATCTTCCTATTTTGCGTCAGTGTCTGATGTGGGCGAGCACTACCGGGTGTCAGTTCATGGAACTGAAATTGTTGATTACGTGGTTTTCACGAACTGACACCCACTTGTGTGAGAGTGTCAACTCGTGGTGCCGATGACGAATTGATTTCAACTCATATCAAACAATTGCTCTGGCAACATCATTACAGAGTGGAATCGCAATACATTTTTATGTGTTTGCACGGACCATTAAATAAAACATTAATTCATATGCAATTTGTGGCCAAAAGAGTCAGAAATTGCCTGACTTTTTACTGAAGTAGACTGATGCTAATCTTTCTCCATCAGTCATTTTAAGTTTCCCTTTTGAAATATGTCTTCATTCTATTCAACAGTTGCTGCTTACTGCAACTGGGCAATTCCGCAGTTACTCACGCTACATTTTTGAAGTACTTTTGAGTTTCCTTGGGCTGTAATTACCTTACTGAAAAGGTTTAATAACTGTTATCCAGAGTTGTAATGACTCGAGTCAATGACTCGACTCGAGTCCGACTCGAGTCACATTTTTTGGTGACTCGACTCGACTCGAGTCCCGACGGGTAAATGACTCGACTCGACTCGAGACACTACGAGCAAATGACTCGACTCGACACGAGTCCCTCATCAGAATGACTCGACTCGACTCGAGGAAGGCTAATAAGACTCAAGTCCCAAAATAAAAACAAAACTTACTTGCGAAAAATATTTGCAATGACTTACGCTGCGCTGTTCGCGTAATTTTTTTTCCTAGGAGGGTTAGGGGCAATGTCATGAATAATTCAGTTTTTCCTTTGAATCATTGCAAGACTTAGATTCTCGTTCTATGTTCCCCTTAATTTAAAATTATCTCAGTGATAAATTTGGAGAAGAAAAATAGCTGATGAAAATGAGCAGCGACGACGTGGATTCGAACCAGGGATCTTTGTATCCATAGCTCATCTCGCTATCCACTAGGCTACTGTGTGGTAGCTCGACGACAACCGTTCTTTGAAATGCTTTAATAATAATGTATTGTAACTAGTTGAGTAACTAACAACAATGCTGTTGATGTCATTGTCCGTTCTCATGGATTAACATGAATTATTCATGACATTGCCCCTAACCCTCCTAGGAATAAAAATTACGCGCGCCGTTCGCGTTGCCAGTTTTTGTTCACGTCACGTTAATGTTCGCGAATAATGTACGTTTATATACAGCGGCAGTCTGTTTCCTTCCTCCATAATGAAACAACAAACATACACCGTGTCGCGGACTCCCACCTTGTGGTTCTATAGCATGTAATGCTAAACCCGGAACCAGACTTAAAACGCATTTCTCAATCCGTGGTTTCATCATTGGTTTCGGGCGATTTTGAAGTTCTTGGTGGAATGCTGGCTAAATTCATGTCCCGATTTCACACACAAAAATGGATACGGACGGGCCCACCTTTAAATAATCAGAAACAGTTTTGTATAATGCAATTAGGTTTTAACGTTGTCAGCGATCAGCGAACAACAAAATCTAGACCCGAAGCCAAACCAGTTATAAGACCGAAGTTTCACATCTTCTTATCTGTGACGTGAGCTAGCAATGGAAACTGTTGGTTGGGTACCATACAGCATACTTTATGTCTTTGGATTTCCGTAATAGACTGGTGCCTTGTATTCTTTCTCTCTTGTGTTTGTTGCTTTTTATTGTAATTAAGTGTTCAAATATTTGTGACTCGAATTGACTCGAGCTAAATACTTGACTCGACTCGACTCGACTCGGCCACACTCTGTGACTCGACTCGACTCGACTCGACCTTGTTGACCTAATGACTCGACTCGACTCGAGTCACTTCTTTAAAATGACTCGACTCGACTCGAGTCACAAAAATCAGTGACTCGTTACAACTCTGCTGTTATCCCCATGGTAGATAGAGTAGACCTAGACCTACCTAAGCACCAATGATGACATCCAGAAAAATGTATTATGTCATGTTGTATGATAAACAAGACACACAAAATCGGTTACTCACGTTACATTTTCGTAACGTGAGTAACTGATTTTGTGCGTCTTGTTTATCATACATAACACATTTTTCTGGATGTCATCCTTGGTGCTTACATGTAGGTAGGTCTAGGTCTACTCTATCTACCATGGGGATAACAGTTATTAAACCTTTTTCAGTAAGGTAATTACAACCCAAGGAAACTCAAAAGTACATCAATAATGTACCGTGAGTAACCGTGGAATTGCCCAACTGCGTATTTTGCATTGAATGTCCCACGAAAAAACAGTGAACTTCATGATTCACACATGTATTTTGTACAGAGACAATATTGTATTGACTTTTTAGTGCACTGTTATTGGCTTGGCAAAGAAGGAAACACACAGCAATGAATGAGTGGGGACCACGTTCAGTAACGATCCTTACCTTCTGTTACTCCCAAGTAGAGGACACAGATGCATAGATCAACATTACACAATATACAGCATCAGTAACAATAGCAAACATTTAGGTATTAACACTTCAAATATCAAATATTTTTCGACCTCAATGCACATAACAGAGCAGGAAAATACAAGTACAACAAAGACACAAAGTTAAATCCATGTTGTTTAGACAAAAAAAAGGTTCGTATTACTTTACTTCAAAGAGGATGAAAATTAACCTATCGCAGTAGAATCACATGAACGCAGCTTGTGAAATATTGTCCAATTACATGATATACAAATGGACACGGAATGCGCAAAATCTGAGACAAACAAAACTTAACGTACAAAATTCCAGGGTAGTCGAAGGGACGTGGTTAACTCGCAAACGGCGCTACATGTAGGTCAATCGGTCAACTAGCCAACAACAACTCCTTCAAACACGTTCACTCCTTTGGGAGTATGGGCTCCGTGCACAAGTACCCCCTCAACGGTAAGAAAGGGAGAGTTGGGGGAGACCACCAGGAGGGACATTCGAACGCATTGCTGACGACGCCTGACACTCACGCAAAGACGCTATGGCTTTGCGCATTCAGAATAAATTTAGTTGTGCGTACTTTGTGCAATAGGTGCGCAAACCATTACGCATAGGGCAATTCCACACCAAAGTGGACATGACACCAAAAATTCAAATACATGTGACTTAAACAAATTTGGCATCAAATGAAAGCTAAAAGTTTATATTTTCAAGATTTGAAGTCAGAATTTTATTTTTGATACATTTCGGTACCAAAAAATAGGATTACGTAATAATCCTGTTTTAATCCTAAAAATGTGATTAATAGTGATATGAAAGTATTCTACCAATACACACACAAAAATATGTACTAATGCCATCAGTTTCTGTCATGAGAAAGTATTGGCCTTGAAAAACTGACTGAAACTTGTTTTTAATGTTTTGCGTAATTTGTTTCGCTTTAGTGACTTCTAATATTTCAGCCTTCGAAAATGTCCTTCCGTTACCGTGGAATTGCCCCATACGCAAAAAGCGCCCTCTCTTGTTCACGCAGGGAGCCCATGCAACTACACAGGGTCATCACCAAATGCAGTAAAATGCCTTGCCCAAGGACACAATCACAGTGAAGTTAACCTGGTTTGCTTCTAAACCAAACTCCTGACGATTTTATCACAAGACATATGTACAGGGTGTCCCAAAAAAATGCTCCACTCTCCTTTTTTTACAAATTCAAGCAAACCTGAATGCATAAATTTTCTTATTATGCATGGTAAGAATGCTATGTGTCTTGGTTGTTATCTACCAAAAAAAGTGAACAATTGTTACGTGTGGTTGATTTACAAATAGGTATTTTTAGTCAAAGTCCAATAAATGGACAATGCCATGGTTGGTTGGTTTTCTCTGGTATGCTTGATAACGACTGATGACTGGTCTTTCATAATAGCTACCAGGTAGAATTTTTGAAAAGCACACTTGACAAAAATCGACATTTTAAAATTGGTGATTTGAGTCCCCAGCGCAGTTGGCAAATGGAGGCGAGTTCATATTTAACCATTTCTGTCCCTAGTGGATTGATAGTATGATCCAATTTTTTTTGGTAGATAACAACCAAGACACATAGCATTCTTACCATGCATAATAAGAAAATTTATGCATTCAGGTTTGCTTGAATTTGTAAAAAAAGGAGAGTGGAGCATTTTTTGGGGGGACACCCTGTAGAGTTGTACAAGATTTTTGAAAAGAATCAACACTTTTGAAAACTTGAATGTTTTGCTCCTCACCAGTGTTCTGTTGTCCTCCTCTAGTCTCTTGGTGCGCTCCTTGACGTCATGCACAATGCTGGTCGATTCCATGTGCTGAGTGTCCACTTTGCCCTTGATGGCTCGCACTTCGTCCACCAAGGTTGTGGTTGCTCTCTCCAGCTGCTCCCTCAGCCGATTGGCCTCGTCCAAGTCGTTGCGAAGCTCAGCGATTCTAGCAGATTTAATACCACAAAACGACTTTTTAAACCAACTTGTTAAAGTTGAACAAGGTGCTATCAAAATCTGACGTTCTCAAAAGCCTTGTGACATCACAGCAAGTCTCTGCACTGAGATTCACACAAGTTGGACACATTGCAACTCTGGAAAATTTTGCAGAAAATGTTTTATGTCCTCACATGTTATCACATTCGCAATCCTGGCAGTATGAACCAGGCCTTAACTCTGAAGTTCATTCTTAACTGCCTGGACATATTTACCTAGGAAAGTATGTATATCCTCCAAATTTCAATACTTTGCCTTAAACCAACTTGAAAATTCTTTGCAACTGATGTAAAAGTGAGTATGTAAACACCGGCAATCATGGGCCTAAGACAAAAAGGTTAGTGCACAAACAATATGGGTACGTCCATAATTGACCGATAGTCCAAGATTGAAACTCATGTACAAAACCAATGAGAGCTGTTGCTAAAAAGTTACAAACAAGAACTGAGTAGGGGGTCCAGGATTGCTGGTGTTTACAAAGATGGGTGGGGTCAAATTCACCAGGGAAGATACATGTATGGGGTAGTCTCAGTGTGTGACAGGGCTGTAGTGTGAAAAGGCAAGGTTAGACACAAGCGGAGGACAAAATATCCAGGCCCAATACAAGGAGTTGCTTAGCAGGAAATACCTGCAAGCAAATTTATAAGCAATAAATAATTTGAAACCAGACACATGCAACACCTCTTGCATGACATGTTGGCACGTAACTTGTCTTCGTGCCAGGCAAATACTTTCAGAGCTTAGCAAAAGTTCAGTCTTGATATAGGAATAATTTAGGGCCCGTCTCGATTCATATCCAGGACGAGTTCTGGACAAGTTCTGGACATGTCCTGGGTATCTGGTAGAAGTTGCAGAACTCTGAACTTCCCCGCAATCTTCCCGCAATAAAGTTATCAGTATTGGTGAGTCAAGCAGTTGCTAATTAATATTTTCTGAAACACGTCCAGGACAAATGCAGAGCTTCTTCCAGACAAAGTGAATGATTCTACCCGCAGCTTATCCGGAATTCGTCACGGATATGAACTGAGACGTGCCCCTACTTACTTAGTTAGTTGCTGGTCTCTCCTGGCCACCAATTCTTGTTGGCTCCCCAGCACCGCTTGCTCCACCTGCTTGGTGTGGTTGACCAGCGCCCCTACGGCCGTCCTCTCGTCGGACACGCGCTCCTCGGCCCGCTTGAGCCTCGCTCCCAGCTGACCAATCAGATCGTTGCTGGACCGGATGCTGTCGGCGAGCTGCTGGCGGGATTGGCGCTCGCTCTGGATGGCTTCGTCTGAGCGCAGGTGCGACTGCTTCAACTCCCCTAGGTTAAGAATTTCATTTGTTATCACCATGAGTAAATGCCCTTTTGAATTCACACTATCCAAAATCTCTGTGTTCCACCCATGGTCAAACCTTCAGATTCGGACACCCCCTTTCACACAAGCAAAAACAAACAAATGGTTTCTACATGGATATGATATGCAACAGGTGTGTAATTCAGCCCTGGGGCCAATTTCACAGCGCTGCTAAGCGCAAAAATTTGTTTAACGCAAAAATTTGCTTAGCACAAAAAAAGTCTGGCTTATAAAAGCAGGTTACTAGCCAAAGCTCCATATGATGTGCTCGTGCTTGGTATTCGGCTGTTGTTTGCATACATGTAGCATGAAAATCACATGGAGTTTTGGCTGGTAACCTACTTTTATAAGCCAGACTTTTTTGTGCTAAGCAAATTTTTGTGCTGAGCAGCGCCGTGAAATTGGGCCCGGCCCTGGTCAGAACCAGGCTTAAGAGGCTGTACCGAGGTAGGAAAATGTATGACTGACCTGTGTATAAATCAGTGCAAGTGTGAACAGTTTGTGGACCAATGTTGATTGAACCCAGCTACACTGACGGTGGACCCTTGTTGATTTCAAAATGGGCAGATAAGTGTTAAAGGCCTTACACACTGTGTATTGTTTTACCAGAATTTTGCATCAGGGAGACATTGGGGGATGTAGATTTTAATCCTGGGTTTCACTCTTCACATACATAACGTCATAAGTAATGTATGGCCAGGAATTTGGAACCAAAATTGCCCACCTCAGACCAAGTGAAGTGCCAAGTGTTTGGGCAAATTTTGGAAATAACATGTCCTACAGGTACATGCTCGGCATGATATGGACACAAAAAAGAGTGCATACATGTACATGGTATGTACAGTGTTTTCCAAACAGGAGGAGTTTTAGGTGGGTTAGCCGCCCTGCCACTTTTTTAGGAGCAGGCCATCCTACTAAAATTCTATTCTAGCAAAATAGTTAGCACCTTATTGATTGTTACATCATCTAATTAACATTCCAGCTACATGCAACAACAAAGAAGAATTTAGACTTCATTGATACCTCTCATTACAGCGACTTTAGTTTTTTACTCGTTTCGTGTATACCACCCTGTTAAAATTGTGTTTACCATGTACAGATAGAACACTGTATGTGAGTAGTCATACATTTACACAAGAGTTCACACAACTGACTAACGTACAAAGTTACTTTTCCTATTACCTCTCAATCGGACGACTTCTTCCAGTAACGCCCGACATGACTGCTCAGACATGTTCAGTCTGTCCTCCACCTGTCGTAGTCTGTTCTCTGTGTAGTCCCCTGCATAGGCAGGGACCGCAGTGACGTTGGACAGCTGAGACCGGCGCCCGCCGAGGGGAATAATTTGGTTGTAGTCATTGGGCTGTGGAGTCTGGGCACCAGGCTGGTTGCTGGAAATGGCTGGAAGAGGGGCTGGCCCAAACTTGTTGAATAGCCTGTCAAAACATGATTTTTTTTTTATTTGATTCGATTTCTTTCCAAACATCACAAAATTTTAAATTCATGAACAATTAAATTAAACAGAATATACAACAAGCCTGATGAATGCTGGAGGCTGGCAGAAAGCCCAAGCTTAACATCTGGCCCAACCCCAGTGAAAAAAAAACAACAATTAAGGCCAAAAAAAAAATAGTCGGTCTCTGGTCAGACCGAAGTTCCGGAATTGATGCAGCGACGCTCTTTGCTCTTTGGTGCTCTTTGGTAAAAAAAAAATTGAGGAGGTGCGGCAACAGAGGGCGCTGTTGGAGCTACCGCGGAACATTTTGGAAGAAAAAAAAGAATGACGTGCATGGTTAAAATCGACGCGCGCGCTGACCGGAGACCGTTTTTTTTTTTTTTGGCCTTACACTTCATGTGCATACACCATGACTGAATACAACAAGTTTCAAATCCTTCACGGCTATTTTCAAAGTATTCTACTTGAGCTTTTTGTTCTGTTTTGTTTTGTTTGATTTTCCACCCATGTCAGGTCCCTTGGAGAAGGGATGCAGTATAGCCCAGGTTGGACGAAGTCTTCATTTCATTACAACTGACGTCCAGGATGAGAATTCTCTACATAAGACCACCCAAAATTTGGACCAGATTTTTGTTACGTTTTACCTCGTTACAGAAGCTTATTTCACGCCTTCATTTTCTATGTGTCCTTCTCTACTGATCCAGGGGTTCAGGAATTCCATATGTAATGCTGACCGACATTAATCAGGAAAATAAACTCTAAAGCAACGTTAAACTTGTACGTGTTTGTAGTCTCTTTTCATCAGTTTTATTCCCGAGTCGTACGTTATGTACATGTACGTGCGCACGAAAGCGCGCACGCACGCTAGCGCCCTCATTTGTTTAGTTTTGGTTGGAACCGTGACGTCACTCCAGCCAACCGATGTCACGAAAACGCTCAACCAATGACCAAAGCCGAAACATGTTTCTGGTAACTGGCGCGAAAACACGCTCGGTCATTGGATTAGCGACTGCGCCTTCAAGTAAGTGCGCGTGCGTATGAGGGTGGTTACTAAGCAAATCGCGCGTGCGCACTGCATATTCGCGCTGCATAGTCTGGCTCCCAGACCAGACGTGATATGAGCGCCGAGAATAATTGTCAGGTCTAGGGAACCAGACTACACGCTACACGGACGTACGTCATGTACGACTAGAATAGACTCGGCGGTGAGAAACTGATGAAAAGAGTCTACAAACACGTACAAGTTTAACGTTGCTTTAGAGTTTATTTTCCTGATTAAGGTCGGTCAGCATCACATATGGAATTCCTGAACCCAGCGGCCCAATAGATAAGGACACATAGAATACTACGACGTAAAAATTGGCTTCTCCAACAAGGTAAAAATATTGAAAATATTGGTCATAAATTTTATCGCCCGGTTTTGAGCACTTCATACCCTGGACTCCCTCTGTAACGTAGGGAGGAAAGGGAGTCCACCTGGGATAGGATGCAGTACAAAGTACCATGTGTTACAGCCCTATTAAAGCTGTAAACCAATCACGAGAGAGCCTTCTCCATTGCACGAAGTGTTACGTTATGAAAGGAGTCAATGTGTACAGACCTCGTTATTAATTATTGAAATCAATAGCAAGGCCGTAGGCACCGACGCTGCTGAACCAAAGCTAATCTCACAGCATCCGTTGCCATGTTACCAGGGACAAGGTACGCAATAAATTTGATAGAATCTCGTACCAATTATTAATTTCATCCACAGCCCGAATTTTGATGTACATTGTACATACCGTATAAAACCTCTTAATCTTGTCTGAAATTTTCTAAATAGCTTACAGGACCATTATCACTAATACACCAGGTTTAGGAGGACTTTGTGTGAATGACGAAGGTAGACCTGTCACAATTACTATGGGGCGTTCTCCCTTTCATTCATGTTGCCATTGGTTCCAGAGAGTTAACCTACTCACAGTGCCCTCTAGATATGTATATGTGTCTCTGACTCACTGTCCAACTGTCTGTGTCACTTGTGAAAATTTAAAACTGGTCTTTTGAAAATACTCAGAACTCTCACAGGTGTTTAAGCTGCACAGAAAAATGATGATCAACACGTCATCTTTCATTTTCTTTTCATTTTTTGGTGGGTTGACCATTGACTTTTCGAGAAATTCTCACCCAAAGAAGATGACCCCTATTTTTTCCCAAAGCAGAAAAGTAACCATCTTGAAAAACGATCCCACCACAACATGGCAAAATAGCACCACTTTCAAGCCCAATTGCATCCAAAAATTCTTTTAAAAATACTCAGAACTCTCACAGGTATTTAAGCTGCACAGAAAAATGATGATCAACACGTCATCTTTCATTTTCTTTTCATTTTTGGGTGGTTTGACCATTGACCTTTCGAGACATTCTAATCCAAAGACGACGACCGCTATTTTCTCCCAAAGCGAAAAAGTAACAAAAAAAATGATCCCTACACAACATGGCAAAATTGTGCCACTTTCGAGCCCAACTGCATCCACAATGCTCAGAATTGGAAGCCTCAAGTCCGGGACAGAGGTTCATTGCCATATCTCTTCAATTCCTCAGTTGTATAGCTCTCGGAGCTCTCTTATTTTACATTGAGGGTAGGGTCTATAACTTTTATTTATGAGCTTTGAGGATGGGTTTAGGCCTATTCAAAGGTGTGCACCCCTAAACTCCACCACCATGGCATTTACATAGATAATAGGATTACATGCATTCATTTAGGTATAGTCAGCAAGCCAAAATGTAGGCTACATAAAGTCAACTCAGGGAAAGCTCCCAGATGTTAACCAACAGGAGATAATCTCCCGGAGCTTAGCCTTCTGACCAGATGCTTATTTCACAGTGCTTCTTAGCATAGAGATGCGCTAAGCACATAAAATAAGCAAGGCATTCTGGCAAAATGAGACAGAACTGCGCCGGGGTCAAAATGAGGGTTTGCAGGTATTAGGAAAGAGAACAGAATTCTCCTTTCAATAACATTTGTTGCACTTCAGTCGGACATTCTGTCAACAAGTTATGGTAGTTTAAAGCTCGCATTTACCGACATTTAAAAACAAGTAAAATACTGAGAAAAGGCCTTTAAAGTGTCGAGTTTTGTATTCGTAAATTTGAATGATGCCAATTGTTTTCCTAAAACAAAACCTTTCATTCAACAATTGTTATACTATTTCTTTTCACTTTGTGTAGTAGACTTATATCAAAGATTACAAATATCAATAAATCTGAAAAATCAACAACAAAAATCACCCTCATTTGGTTTTTTGTATTTTTCTCCACTACAGCCTGTGCCCAGTTCTGTCTCATTTTGCCATTGGTTTAATACCGGTACTGCTATGCAAATCATAAATTTGTTAAGCAATATTTCTCTGCTAAACAGCAGGCATGCAACTTGGAAGTAACACGCACAAAAATAAGGAAATCTTTAAAAGACTTTGTACAGTGTTTTTCTTTAATGGCATAAGTGTGAAGTGAAAAACGAGGAAATCAGCTGATCCGAGGAAAAGTTGCATGCCTGCAAACAACTGCATAAAAATGCCCCTGAGGAAGGGAAGGATTAAACTATTCTATATTGAAAGACAGCTTACCCCGCATCTCCATCAATAAAGCTTTGCCACATCTTGGCTGACGCTATACGGCTACATGTACAGTGTGTTAATCAGTCACACGCACGGTCCACGGAGCAAACTCACCACTGAATACACTGTCAAAATATAAAGCATGTACAAGCTACAGTTTTGGTTTTCATCAAAAACATGTCAGTCACAAGGCCCCCCCCCAAAAAAAATTCACTAGGTTATCTTTCGATTGAAGCAGGATTTGAACCCACGACCATGTCAACACCAGAGTGCTTTTCCAACTGAGCTCTTCAACTTACTGTACATATGCTGATGTCTCTTGATTTCAAAATTCGGTTTTGCCTTTCATCTACATTTTTTTCTATAAATACTGCGTACACCGTGCCCTCTGGAGACATGCACACAATAGGGAACAAAAGATTGTATACGTCTCCACAGGGCAATGAATACGTCTCCACAAGGTTTTCACAAAATAGATATGGATTTTACTTAAAAACTAGGAATTTCCACGGCAAGTTGATCTGTCGCAAACATGGCAAATGGTAGGGTTTTAGAAAAAGGGATATTAAATCCGAATTTCAGCCAAGGAAATTAATTCTGGTTAAAATAAGAGCATTTTGAAACTGTACTTTCAAACTCGAAAACTTTAGTACACGAGAACAAAGAAATGTCTCCACAAGCATACAAATTATGTAAAATATATACAGTTGTGGTCTCTAAAATTTGTCTTGTCTCTGTTCACAGACACGCATCAGAAGCTGGATAGCTCATTTTGGTATGGTAGAACACCTGGATTTGGTTTCCGATGTTGCAGGTTCCAATCCCACTACACTTTCTTGAACTGATTTTCAGTCTTCCAAGTAACATGGCCGGTTCCTAGTCATATTCAGCAGAAAAATAAACGTGAAAAGTGACTTTTCAGCAAGTACAGTTTATGTATTCCTGCCGCAAATTAAAAAAATGTCAAGTACATTTCTACTCAAAAAAGTTGTAACTTTCATGTCAAATTTCATTTGCCCTTACATTTAGCATGAATTACAATTAGCCTTTATGATCAGTTATTTCCTAGTATGAGCGCACAAGTTCACATTCATGTACCAAAAATATGCCCGCCCCTACATGTAAATGTAAATTGACTTAACATCAGACAACACAGAAAAATGTTCCAACCAGAATAATTTTATATTACATTTTCCCTTCACCGACTTATCGTTTTAAAAAATAAACCCTGCACACTCACTACCAGTGCGTCATTATTTCAAAGTCCTAAATTCACAACACAACGCCCCAGGTGCAATCTGCGCGATATCGCACAGTACGCGCGACGCGCGCGCCAATCTCCATTAAAGGAGTTGTTTACATCTTATTCCCGAGCTGGACACACCATTATTTAGCTAAAGGGGTGTTTCAAAAAATGAAGTGAACCTGTTGAACAAAATCGTGTTTTATTTGACAGAAAAGTTTGATTTTTTTTTGACCGAAAAGGTATTTATGAATGGGAATAAATATGTGCTTGGTCGGTATTAATCACTCTGTTTAAGACCGCTTGGAGTCTGGGTCAGTGTTTCCCCTGCCCATTGAAACATGAGGTGGCCCACCTCGCTACTTTTAGTGACCACCTCGCTCAATTTTTGCCAATATCACCACCTCGCTGTGAAGATTTACAATAAAGGAAATATCAATTGAAAAAAGATCATTTTGAGTAATATATGAGCGTTTTCCTTTACCTCCAGTATCAAGAACTCACAGTTTCGATGTGTTTTTGGAATCATCGCGCATTTCTGTGAGTGTGCTGCATTCTTTTCAGTTTGCAGACTGCATAAATTTCGTTTCAATCATCTTGTTACCACCTCGCCCAGTTCATTAGCCAGGGGAAACACTGGTCTGGGTGCTGATAATTACCCAAGCGGTCTTAAACAGAGGGATTAAAACCTCCAAAGCACACATTTATTCCCCTATTACAAGATAATTTATGGTGGTACTGGTTTGCTACACACAGGCAGGATTCAGAATGCCGACCGAACCGAGCTCAAGAAAATACATAATTGCAATCAATATCTGGCAATATCCTTTGAGGCGGCATATTTTTCCTGATATTACCTTATTCCTGCATCATGTCCACGGCCTAGCCAATATAACGGCCATGTCACGAGTCCTCAACTGAGTTCAGCACAATGACAATAAGCTGGTTTTATTGATTTTCTTGTTGCACATTGTGTTCCGTACATGTGTACACAACTTGCATCGAGGGGGGGTTTTGGTATACTGGCCGTGTCTGGGCGCAAGAGAAATTGTTGAACAGCACAGGTGGGTAGCCATGGAAACTTGGCCACCATAGCGATGCGATGAGTGTTTCTTAAAAAGGTCGGGTTAATTTAATAAAACATGCAAAACGTGGGTGGGAATTAGCTTGCTCACGAAAGTATCATAATTTCAGTACGTGGATATTTTTTTTTACTAAATTCTGGTTTTTGGTGATCTTCAAAATTTTACATCTTTTTTTAAAGGGGGGGGGGGCAGCTGCTTTGTAAAAATTTAAAAAAAAAACAACCTTGTAAAACAACTGCAGCTTGCAATTTTGTAATTTTTCACAGAGCCGCCTCCACCCCCCCCCCCCCCCCAAATGGATTGAAGAAAACCAAAAACCAACATTTAGTTTTTAGGGGTCAGTATTTTATGGCAAATATTTTATTTTACACTGACCGATTTAAGGTTTTGTGTTCATAGATGCTGGAAAAACCAAGAAGAAAATGCTGTTCTTGTACGTCAGATGAAACAGAGCAATTTATAGACATCTGGGAATTGTTAGGTCAGGGAACCAGACGAACCTGGCTTGCACCTGTTCACGGATGTGTAACGGCAACCTCGTTCCCCATGGGTACGATCCTGCTGCGCCATGTTGTTTCTTATCATGCCTTGCGCGATCTTAACCCCTGGAATTGTGTAATTTAAATGTGTCAAAATAATTTAAATGTGTCAAAATTAGGCTGCAGTTTATCCGTTTTACGTGCCGACGCCATCTTTAAAATGTTAAAAGTTGTGATTTTGAAGAATCAATCCTTTCAAACAAAATGTTTGGACGTTGCGTTATTTAGCAAAGATTTGTATTAAATGTACGTACCCCTTTCGTCCCTTTACAACCGAAGATACAGGGTTTTTTTTAGCGAAAAACGAGGCTGCCATGACCCATATTGTACAGGCATCGCGACTTTTGAATAACACATTTTTTTTATACGTTACGTTACGTGCAAAGCACGCAAGCGCATTATGGGCGCACCCGGCGTGCAATCTTCGAAACGCACGTGCAGAACGCTGTGAATAGCAAATCAGCGTCATTTACGTCGTCATCACGGCCAGGGGTTAGTATAAGGAACGCGCACCCGCCCATGGAGTCGAGGCTGGTGTAACGGATTGCAAACAAAATATGGACTACCAGTAACTAAATTTGGTAAATTTGGGGCAATATTTGAAAAAAGGGTCAGTTTTTTTTCAGCCATGCTTGAGACTATTACTCATTAACAGACTTACAGTCAAGTAAGGTATTTCACAATAATTTTGGTAGTTTTGTTTTTTTGATATGTAAAAATGTTGTATATTGCCTTTAAAGGGTAACATATTTGCAAACATCAAAAAACTAAATGATCAAATTATCACGAAATATCTTACTGGATTGTTAGGGAATGACATTCTAAAACACCCTGTAAAATCGTGGCTCCTGGTGTGCTGACTTTTTCAAGAAAATTGGTATTTTTCCAACGCTGGTCGGCCGACCAGCGTTGGAGAAAACTGGCTTTTTTTCCAAAAACTGCTCTTAATTTTTCATTTAAGTGGTATTCCGCATTTTCTTTGCAATTGATTACACACCTGTGAAGTGGTACAAGCCTGCGGGACTGATGCTCAGACTACAAGAACATGATGTTTTTCTAGTTTTTTTCTAGCATCTTCAAGCCCAAAACGTGAAACAAGTCAGTTTAACAATATTTACTATTGTAACATTCTAATCCCTCAAATCCATTTACTACTGAAAATTGCAGCAAGAGCAAATGTTGTACATTCCCTTTAACTTCATAGATGATTGATGAAAATGGTTACACTACCGATAGAGTAAAATTCAGAGTGAAATTACCGACGGCTTGGTGGCAATAAAACCTCTCTCCAGTGATGTTCATCATGTATTTATGACCAAACTGGTAATGGCGGTGGTAAATTAAACATAGAAAATTAAAGAGACTCTGCATCCTGGAACAGCCCAATTGGGCAACAAAACGCGCTTTGAACGAAATTATGTTAATTGGAAAGAACACTTAAAAATAGGATATAAACATCCACACAACTATCCTTTAGAAACTGGGCGTTTTTGTGTTATTCCTGTATTATGCGAGCGAGAATGACTTTCGGGGTCCACTTTTGCGACCCCAAAAAGTCGAGCTGTTTGGGTAATAGTTTTGATTTCATCCGTGAAGTGTTCGCCTTTGTGGACATGTAAGAAACCACGTATCGTGCATTGGTGATTGGTCACCGCTGTTCGCTAGAACAGAGCTGAATAGACACACACAACGTTTACGTGTATATCGTACTGAAAGCGACACGAAAAACGTTGTACTTCGTTGTGTCCGATGTAAACAACCATTTTTTCCCCGTCTTTTCTAGGGAACGGTAAGACATTAGGTTGGTTTCCTTTCAATCAGATGTTGAAATAGGAAAAGTAAGCAATCCAAAACATATGAAATTTTTGGGGATTTCAGGACCTAGTGCCCCTTTAAGATTATAAGTTGGTAATAGAAAGGCAAACGCTTGCAGAACCGGCTCAATTCCCTACCCCTGAAAAATCTCGCAAACAATTTGCTTGCGGACTTGCGGATGGCTGAATAAAAACATCAGTCCATGATATAAGGCCAAATAAAACCAAACAAACATGTTTAGCGTCCCCGCCCGCTTCCTTTATGGAGGCCGCCTCCTTTTTTTTTTAACCGAAAAAAATGAAAAATGTTTAACAGTATTACAGTGACATCATATTGGCCTCTTTGTCTGTTGCCTCTAGCCCATATAGTCCTTAAGCTGGTATGTCACTTCCTGAGTCCAAGTGCTGGCAATTTAAAAAAAGGTGGCGGCCATCTTGAAAAATAGCCCGGTCGGGCGGCCATTTTAGAGGGGAAAAAAGGGAAAGATTTCCATAGTTCACTCAACACCCTGTGTACAAACCCTATGAGATTGGACTGAAAAATTCTAAGTGTTTTCTAAGAAAATGCTTGTATTTTCTCACTGCTCAAATTGACTTTGATGACATGAAATTGCTATCTGGGGGCTTGTTAGTCAATACAGAGGAAAATTAGTGAATTTCGTATATGGAAATCTTTCCAAAAAAAGAAAGAAAAAGGGCCTCCTCCTTCCTTTTATTCAAAAAGGCAAGATGCTAAACATGTTTTGTTTTTACTTGGCCTAAAACTTAAAGAGGCTAAGTGAGTCAAACGACTGTACTGAAGGGTTGTTGGACTGGTTGTTTCAGGTGCCAGTCTTCTTCCTTGTATCGCAGTGGCTATCAGCCATAACGCGATTTCCAAATGCTATCAGTGCAGAAATGTCTGGTTCCCTAACGTACATACTATTATAAATACTGAATGTCAGGATTTTTGGCAGCTGAAACCAGACTATATAGTAGGCCTACTGTACTGACAGAATGGTTCTCGGACTTTATTTCCCTTTTTAAAAAAAAAAACTGATTTCAAAGAAGAAAATGAACTGTACCTAAATAAAAAGAACGATTCAATTAAAACTAAAACATCTAGGCCTAAGTAATGCCAACTATTGAAGAAGAACAAATTGGCGGGGCCAGGGCTGCCGTAACGATAGCCACTACGTTCTTGGGAAAAATTCCCAATAGGTCTATCTGGCCATCACTGTATGACTATAATGAGACTGGTCTGAAAGTTTTTTCAGTATGATACTATAGGCCTACTTCAATATTTTTCCTCCAAAATTTGACTTTTTAGGCCATATTATCACTTTCTAATGGCTGATTTTTTTTAAAGAGGTTGTGAAATGCTCGAAGACATTTCCGTCATTTTTCGGGTATATGTAGTCTAAGGTGTGATGAAATAAAAACGACTATTGTTTCTGTCATGAAATGAGTACAAAAGGTACTTTTGAGAGCTGTTTTTCAGGTCCAGTTTAAAAGTGTGTAAAAGTCGTCGTTGCGGGCAGCAAACAAAACACAGTAAATCATGACGTAATAAACAGGACTCGTGTATGCTACTGTGCATCGGGAGTCCTGCTTATTACGTCATGATTTACTGTGTTTTGTTTGCTGCCCGCAACGACGACTTTTACACAGTTGCACGTTCGGGTCGAAACTGGACCTGAAAAACAGCTCTCAAAAGTACCTTTTGTACTCATTTCATGACAGAAACAATAGTCGTTTTTATTTCATCACACCTTAGGCTACATATACCCGAAAAATGACGGAAATGTCTTCGAGCATTCCACAACCTCTTTAATGATCGATTTTCACTCACGCCCCGAATTTCATTTTTTTGATATTTTAAATTTTTTTTAAATTGTTTTCTGAAAGTTTTTTTTTTCTTAAAAAGGGCATTTTTTACAAGTCCGAGTAACTAGAACTTTACGGATCGCTTTTTTAACATTCTACTATCGCCCGACCATGTCCAAATGTTAAAAAAGCAATCCGTAGAGTCCTAGTTACTTGGACTAATTTTTTACAGGGGGATGGGGAGGGGAAGCGCATAATTTTTTTTATGCAAAGAATACATCGTCCAACCTGGTATTAAATCAAAACATGGTAAACCGAACGAAAATAACCACAATGATACTTTGTAGTCTTTGATAGAGTTTTGAAAGTATTGATCATGTCGATAATAAAAAATTAGCCTACCCATCATCTGATCATCCCTGAGCTGATGAGGCTGGGCGATCATGCGTCCATGCACACTGAAATTTTCTGATGTGAACTGTGAGTGTGATGCCTTTGACTTTGAAGTTCGAGACCATGCACAACTATCGTTCAAAACTATAGAAATAGTATGAGCCGATATTGCTGATAAGTAATATTGCTAAAGATTGAAAAAAGAACAGTGAGACCAGTCACTCACTTAGAATACAGCACGGTCTGTCACTCAGCAACACACGTTTTGCAGGCAAGCAAGCTAACGTTAGGCGCCTGAAATTTACGCTATAATTTATAAACTCACCGGTCAACTCGCAATTTGTTTTCCGTTCATTCACGGCGTATACCAACCTCGTCCCCGAGGACGGGCATACTTATTGAACTCGTTGGAGCATACTGCTCGACAACTTGGCAAGGAGGTTGACAGCGTACCCCGTATCGTGGGAACGAAAGGGCTATTTTTGATTGGCTGATCTAATCACATGTCTTTTTGTTTCTTAATGATGAACTATTGGAGGCGCCCTGCTTTGCACATTCCTCATGATGTATGCGATTCCACTACCTCGAATTCTCTGGCAAGAGCATTTGGGGGGCCATGAACTTGAATTGAGGGTTTGTGAAAAAAAAAAAAAGATGGATGGAAGCGGTGAACAGGACTGCAAGTGTGGCAGTGCCAAGTATTACTTGTGTATTTTTATAGTGTATTAAATAGGAGTAGCTCCCCTTAGAAACAGAAAATCATTTTAGTTTTACTTAAGATTCCCCCCTCCTTTCTTGGTAGTGTGTCCCCCTGGTTGTTTACTTTAGCCCACATGTTCCCCCTATAAAAGCTGCCACATGGTCAAGCCACACTTTAATCAACCAGCAGACCCCAACAGAGACAACTTCATAGTATTTATATATCCTCCTAACTGGAGAGCGGCCTGTCCTGTTTGAGCTCTGTCTGCTCGAGTCATTTGGTGAGTTTTCTTTTGTATATTGTCTACTTTTCATTTATCATGTATAATTATTATTAGAAATATAGTGCAGTTTTCTTTTGAAAGTTTGTTAGCTTTGAATTGACTCTGGTCAGTTTAGATCTTTGAGAAAGCTCCAGTTTGAAGTTTTCTTTTACAACTTTTGGATTTACTTTTGTTTCCATTTATTATTTTACTTAAGACACTAGTGGTTTTTTACTTCTTTTCATGATGATTGATTTGTTCCTACTGTATATAATAAGGAAGCTTTAGTCTTTTCAATGAAACCGGTCTCTTTTGAGTTCTTTTGAGAAAAGTTTCTTAGTTCTGTTTATTTTCATTAACCTTGGTTTACTTAAGGATAGATTTTTTGGCCTTGTTTTATTACTAAGAAAGGTTGAAAGTTCATTTGCATTCTAGATTTTCATGTTTTCTTGTACATTTTCTTAGAATTAGATTTAGAGATTTTCTTAAATTCGTCACCATGTGCTTTAGCTTTTCATTGCAATTTCTTTGTTCTCATTTAACTCACATGGCCTGTGTATAGGATGGTGCCACTGGACTTGTTTTATTACTTGCTAATCCTTCACTTTGGGGATTAGTGTCTCCCACTTCCTTTGGATCATATTACAGCTTGTTTATTGCTTATTGAATATTCATTAGATCATTTCCTTATATGTTTTCTCTTTTTGTATTTTCTTGTTTACAGACTTTATTCCTGCTTGAATGTTCTTTGAAAGATCCACTATTCACACTGTGTTGGTTTTAGATTTTAGGGTTTAAGTCTCAATTTTTTTTTTTTTTGGTTTTAGTCTTTGGTTTTTAGGTTTTATTCTTTGCTTTTAGTTTCTGGTTTTTGGTTATATAAGGTTCTTGTGAATAAATTCTTTTTTGGTCTTTTTTTTGTTTGAAATCTAGAATTCGTCTCTGGTCTCTATTAATTCAATTTCCTCACGACTCTTCCCTTCAAAGATCCTGAGTTTAGTTTAGTTTTGTTAGTTAATCCCCATAGAGTCTTAGTTTGTGCGAGTTCCCCCAAGTGTGTCATTTTTCACGGTTACACAAGCTTGTATTTCTGTGAAACCTGGATGCAATTGGACCCTAAACTGAATTGCTATAAGCCAACTAAAATTTCCTTTCAAAAGAGGGCGTGCTTCAGAAAAAGCGGTCACCACTGCACAAGAAAAAAACTATTTAATTTAACTTAAATTCTACTGAAAACCTGCCGAACTACTGAACAAAACATCGCACTCGTTGTGTGGACGATAACCCAAGAAATACCTGGGTTTTTACTGAGTGTTGACAACAATTCTTTAGGTGGGGACCATTATTATTTTGTGTAGCGCGCCCTCTTTTGAAAGACAATACGACACGAATTAAAGTCAACTTATAAAATGTATATGGAAACAAAACAGCACACTCGTTTTTCGGACGATTACTCAAGCAAATAGTTGTTACATTATATCGAAATGTCTTATATTAATTTCATGTGACATGTAACACAATTCTGTTGCGTAACGGGAGAAATTGTCAAATAATAAAACATAATGTAACTAAACCAATGTAGTGGGTTAAACGCGAAAAAAAAAAAGAAACAAGGCGAATTTAAGTCAACTTTCATGACTCGAAAACATCAAACTCTCGTTTTCAGACGATCAAATACTAACTATTAATCGAAATTTTAGGTACTAATTAAGTGTGATGTGTTGCACAATTCTGTTGAAAATCCGTAGAAATCGTCAAATTTAAAAAAAAAATACTAAATGCGAAAAACGCATATGCGCATATGCCATTCGCCGTTCCGGTGTGGACGGTAATTCTGTCCCCCGTTAAAAGTGTCCGGCGGGACATTACCTAGGTAAAAGTGTCCTCCCCGGCCCGTTAATTCTGTCCCCCTTCAGGTAATTCTGTCCCCTCCAGGTTTTTTTGTCCCCCTAGTTTTGCAACGCAGAAGGAGTTCTCTATATTGTTTTCATGAATTCACTCTACAAGGTATACATTTTTTACTCTTTAGTCTGCCCTTCATGAAGATGAAAAAAAACCAACTCTTTGGTCTCTTTCTTAGATGTGAAATGTGAACACAATGTTTCGATCGATTCGGAGTACGGTGTAGCCCTATTCTACGGTGGACGCCTCAATAATATAACGCCTACTTGGATTGGTCTGCGTTCCCATCGTAGCGCGTAACGAAATATCCTATTACAGTAGTTGAATTTCTTTTGTGTAGCGGGCTCCACATTATGTACACATTATGCGATAAGCGCTGCCACAATTCTTGCAGCATGTACTTGCGGCGATGCGCGCTCACGAACACGACTCGTAATATCATCGCATGGGTGATACTTGCACGGGGACACATTTACCAGGGGGACACTTTCAACGTTGGGCAGGGGGACATATTTACCAGGGAGGGGGACAGATCTACCTAGGTAAATGTGTCCCCCGGACAGATTAACCGGGTCACAAACCGGTAATTTGTCCGGGGAGACACATTTACCAGCTTGATTAATTGACGTTTTTTCATGAAATGAAATCTGATGATGCCAAACATCAGTTGTTGGCCCGAAATCGGGTTTGGTGGTTGAGATCGAGACCACTATTATAGAGGGCGCGCCACATAAATAGTGGTCTCAACAACGCATCAATACGGATGCTGCACAAGTAAAGAAAAAGAACAACCTCGTTTCCGATGAACTACTCAAGAAATTCAAAATGGATTAAATTGAAATTTCGTGCAATTAGTTTTCACGATGTGTAGCATGAGTAGTTTGAATGGCATGAGAAACCGTGAAGCTATAAATACAATATGATCGTAACAATCTAGTGTTTTAAACGTTAAAAATCCATGTTAACTTCCATTAGGATTGTATTTGTTGCAAATAAAATCCTGTATTGTTACGGTCGTAATAGCTTAATTAATTGACGTTTTTTTCATGAAATGAAATCTTATGATGCCAAACATCATGACAAATGAGTGTACGAATATTCATTTTAATGTAACGTGTATTTCTTGAGTTGTTGGCCCGAAATCGGGTTTGGTGGTGGAGATTGAGACCACTATAATAGAGGGCGCGCCACATAAATAGTGGTCTCAACAACGCATCAATACGGATGCTGCACAAGTGAAGAAAAAGAACAACCTCGTTTCTGATGAACTACTCAAGAAATACAAAATGGATTCAATTGAAATTTCGTGCAATTAGTTTTCACGATGTGTAGCATAAGTAGTTTGAATGGCGTGAGAAACCGTGAAGCTATAAATACAATATGATCGTAACAATCTAGTGTTTTAAACGTTAAAAATCCATGTTAACTTCCATTAGGATTGTATTTGTTGCAAATAAAATCCTGTATTGTTACGGTCGTAATAGCTTAATTAATTGACGTTTTTTTCATGAAATGAAATCTTATGATGCCAAACATCATGACAAATGAGTGTACGAATATTCATTTTAATGTAACGTGTATTTCTTGAGTTGTTGGCCCGAAATCGGGTTTGGTGGTGGAGATTGAGACCACTATAATAGAGGGCGCGCCACATAAATAGTGGTCTCAACAACGCATCAATACGGATGCTGCACAAGTGAAGAAAAAGAACAACCTCGTTTCTGATGAACTACTCAAGAAATACAAAATGGATTCAATTGAAATTTCGTGCAATTAGTTTTCACGATGTGTAGCATAAGTAGTTTGAATGGCGTGAGAAACCGTGAAGCTATAAATACAATATGATCGTAACAATCTAGTGTTTTAAACGTTAAAAATCCATGTTGACTTACATTAGGATTGTATTTGTGGCAATTAAAATCCTGTATTGTTACGGTCATAATAGCTTGATAATTTGACTTTTTATTATGAAATGAAATCTTTTGATGTCAAACGTCGTGACAAATGAGTGTACGAAAATTCATTTGAATATAACGTGTATTCAGTGGCGTAGCCAGGAATTTTTTAGTGGGGGGGGGGGGGGCGCTTGGGGGCCTGGAACGTTTTATGGGTGGGGGGTTGGGGCGTCATGTAGATCAATGATAATTTTTTTAGAAACTAGATTCTAGAACCGTGCCTGGATGGCCTATGTGGCGCTGTTAATTGCAGAGATAATGAGTTTTCTTGTATCCGGTATCCATCATCCTAACTTTTATCATGCACTTACTCTTGGCCACATTTTAAGGAATTTTTTTCATATACATTTCATAAGCTACGATCTTTTATTACTCGAATGGGACTCATTATTAACAGTTTCACTCGTACCGTACCCACCGCCCTGTTTGCAGGGTCAGGGCGGCGGGTACGAGTACGATACGAGTGAAATTAACAGTTTGCTTCAATATGGGATCAGCCAATGGGATCAACTAGCCCTGCGCTAGCTGGCGACACATTTATTAAATCACTCTATGATTAAATTAAGTAGCCTAGGGCCGGCCCTAGGCCTTCTGACATCAAGACAGAAACACAAAGGGAAAACATATTTTGTCCTAATTAAAACTTAGATGACCTTACTCAGTAGGTATGCAAGGAAGTGTTTCGCTCAGGAAAATGGAAATAATAAAATCAAAATTAAAACTTCATAAAATTTTAGCGATCGAATAAGGGTGCAGACCAGTAAATCGGTCCGAAATTGCCTGCGCCGGCCAAATCACGATTTGCATGCCCTCAAAATCTTCGGTATTTGAGCATGCTGTGGGCCATGAACTTGAGGGATTGTAAAAAAATATGGGTAGAAGCCGTGCACAGGACTGGGAGCTTGCAGTTCTGTGTAATTTTGATGTAATTTAGACCCTAAAAGCGCTCTATTTTGCAATGGAGTGTAGGCATCGTTTTTCAAAATGGCGATGGGCTTCAGGACTATTTTCAGGGGTGATCATCTTCAGATGGAAATTTCTCCTAAAAGTCATCAGTTGACCCCCCAAAAATTGAAAAGAAAATGAAAGATGATGAAATAAGCTTTAATTTGATGTGTGTCTCGAACACCTTGGAGAGTTGTGAGTATTTTTGCCGAATTTTTGAAGTGGGAGCATTTACCATTGGGGTCTATGGAAGTTTATTTACTGGTCTGCTACCATAAACACATGGTACTCCGAGTGATTATGACATCAACAGAGGGCGCTGTTGTAATGGCCATTTCTGATCTTGTGATTGTGAATATTTTTGACTGCTGCTTGTGTTACACACGTAATTCTTTTTAAACTGAATAACTGCACAAATGCAACTTTTTTCGAGAGGAATTTTCGTTGTGTTTGTTATAGCGGTTCCTGTGGTCATCTTTTTTAGCCGCGTTGATAAATCAGGTAATTTCTTGGTCCTATAATTCTTTTTAAATGATGATTATGAGTGACACTTGACCATTATTATGACTAGACTGTCACTGTTTGCCATGAATGATGTAGAACTTTGTCAAATTTGATTTTCACATTAGGCTTAGGCCTAGTTTGTAGTTTATTTTTGCTTTTAGAAGCATACTCACCCTATTCAGAACGCAGTGGCTATTGTTACGGCAGCCGTAACGCATTTCCCATTTTCTATCGTTACGGTAGACTGCAACCTGGCAACTTTTATAAAAAACATGACAAGAAAATATAAAATTAGAAGGAAAAAAGTGAATTTGAACTTTATGAAATTCGGACTTTATTTCCCTTTTAAAAAAAATCCTCCAAAGCCTCAAGGTTAGAAAAGGAAAAAAATTCGAGTGCTAAACTGAGATTCGAACCCGCAACCTCGCGGTGCAAAATCCTACTCTCTATCGGCTGAGCTGGCGCACTGCTCGATAAAACGTGTGGAAACAAATAATTATATACCTGCGTGCGTATCAAAAAAATATCGTAGAGGGCGCTAAACAACGAGTGCCGTAACGATAGCCACTTCGTATTCAGAAAGTGCTGCCTTTTTAGTTTTTCAGATGTCTATATTTCGTGAAATGTCCAGATTCGTTTGCACACGTTTGCGTATCAAAATTTCAACATGAAACGGCCAGAAAATGAGAGTTGGGGGTGACCTAAACTGGTTCCTGGTCCATCCACTGCGTATTTCGAATGTATCCAAAGTTTTTGGAGGCAGGGATTAGTCTCGGAGACCAGCGCAAGTTGAATTCGAACGTACTCGCGCGCCGACGACGCCTGACGCTCACGCGAAGACGGGGTGGCTTATAGCTTTTGCAAATTCAGAAAGTCGTGCGTACTTCGCGTGTGAAGCAGTACAGTACAGTACGGGCACGCTGGGTGTCCCATCCACGGAGCTCTCAAAAGAGGTAAAATGCGCCCTCTTTTGTTGGCGCACGGAGCCCATAGATACAAGTAGTGTCCTGTTGAGACCACCATAGCATTACTCATTGAATTAGGCTTATTAATTGTCATGCTCATGACTGTTCCGCAGCATCTAAACCAGTCCAGCACCCTGTTTTGAGTCGAGAGCAAGGAGCATCAGCAAGGATGACCGAGCCAGATGCAGAGGTTAACCCCTTCACCTGGTTGGACTATGTCATCTTTTCGGCCATGCTGGCAGTCTCAGCACTGACTGGATTGTACCATGCGTGTGCAGGGGAGGGGCAAAAATCCACAGCAAAGTAAGTATATATACATCTTCTCTTTGCACCATTTTTGTTGTTGTCGAGTCCATTACAAGTTCAGTCTCAAATTACTCAAAAGTGCAGTCACAGGTCCAGTCACACATAACAGGGAATGAACTATAACAGAGTAATGCCTTTGAAACAGTTCATTTGAATAGCTTTGACTTGGATCTGGTTGACTTGTGGATGACTTGTGATGGACTTGTGGATGACTTGTGGATGACTTGTGGATGACTTGTGGATGACTGGTGATTGACTTGTGGATGACTTGTGGATGACTTGTGGATGAATTGTGATTGACTTGTGATTGACTCGTGTTGACTCGTGGATTACTTGTGATTGACTCGTGGATGACTTGTGATTGACTCGTGGATGACTTGTGATTGACTTGTGATAGTCCTGTGGATGACTTGTGATTGACTCGTGGATGACTTGTGATTGACTCGTGGATGACTTGTGGATGACTTGTGGATTACTTGTGATTGACTTGTGATTGACTTGTGATTGACTCGTGGATGACTTGTGATTGACTCGTGGATGACTTGTGATTGACTCATGGATGACTTGTGATGGACTTGTGATGGACTTGTGACTGACTTGTGATTGACTTGTGATTGACTTGTGGATGACTTGTGATTGACTTGTGATTGACTTGTGGATAACTTGCTTGTATGATGTTCAAAAGGCAGTTTTGTATAATTTCTAGCTTGGGGGCCATCACATGAAGTTTTCTGGAGCCCACATTCCATGCATTACATCTACAATATGTATATAGACCGCTTGCAGATGCGTTCGATAATCGACGCGCGAAGGCGCGCGACGCCATGTTGTGGGACAGGCGTATATCTATCCATGCACATTTTGTCCCATAACATGGCGTCGTGCACCTTCGCGCGTCAATTATCGATCGCGTCTGCAAGCGGTCTATATGCATTTTCTCTGCCCGATAAATAACTGAAATTTTTTCCCCAGGTTTTTGATGGCGGACCGCAGCATGATGAGTATCCCCGTTGCTATTTCCGTCATCGCCTCGTACCTGTCGGCGATCACCATCCTGGGCGTGCCTTCGGAGGTCTTTGTCTACGGCATCCAATACTGGATGGTCGTCTGGAGCTTCTTCATCGCCATTCCGGTCACCGCGTTAGTCTTCATACCAGTCTTTCACGGGCTTGGATTGACGAGTGCATACGATGTGAGTTAAAGCTATAGTCCATCATTTGCAGCCATCCGAAAAGTAACTGGCGTAATTATTGTTGAAAAACATACTTGGTTGAAAGATAGTAAGGGAACTAAACTCCCTGTGAAATTATTCTTTCTGGGAAGCTGTCATTTTGAAGTAATCAATGAAAGAAGGCATTTCCAACAGTGATTCTTAAGAAGCACTGTAGGAAAATTTAAATTAGTAGTTTGTTTTGTTATTCAGCGCAGCGCGCACAAGTATTGGAACAACGCACACGCGCGTGCTGTTGTTATAATTCGTCGGATCAGTGCGCGACGTCGCGTATAGCTGCAATTCAAAACATGATTCAGTAACTTTTGATTTGAAATTGAGATCTTAGAATGCTGTTTTTCTCGGAATGTACAGCTGAAGCTTAGCTGAAACTTCATCAGGTTAGTTGCTCAGTATCCTTCATTAGATTTTGAACTATTTTGTTGCTTCAAACGAACAAAATGCACAAATTACAAATGATGGACTATAGCTTTAAAGACGGTTGGCCATGTCATGTTGCAGTGGGAAACCAAGTTTATGGAATATCCTCTTGAACATCAAGGGTCGATGACATGGGTGCAAATTCGGTGATTAATAACGCAAAACAAGACTGCGTCTTGATCGCCAGATTCTGACCATGCAGCGGGCACTGTCTATCAGGTCTTCCGTAAGCAGTGGTGGCGCCAGACTCTAACATTTTGGAGGGCAATTAGGGGGCAATGAAATATTTTTTGGGGGGCAGTCAGAATAAAATCATAAGCCTGTGTATGCACGCATGGTCCGGAAATAGGCCACTACAGCAACTTAGAAGTGTAGTCATTTTTATGAATGAGAAATATATCAAACCCCAGAATGGTGTACATGTATAACCATGTGTAAAACAAATGTACAAAGACATTGGCTGCACACTATCTACGCATGTGTGGCGTGTTTTGTACCAAAGTACCAATGTTTATAATGCTTTCCTTGGCCCAAAATGTGTTGGTATTTTATGAATCTTAACCGTAAAGAAAATAAATATAATTAAACCATTTGTTGATACAGTGTTGGGAGAAAACTGAAGGGAGGGGGGGGGGGGCAATCTGGGGGAAAATTCCCCCCCCCCCCCCCCTCATCCCATGCAGTGAATGAACAGTCAACTTATAAAACAGGATGAAAAAACATGAAGGTTTTCGAATATTTGAAAGACCAAAAACATTTGGAAAGGTAGAGCCGGGCTTACACAGTTTCACCAGAAAACAAGCAAATGCCGACCACCCTTCAAATTTTGGCTTTGTCCCACTGTACTGCAAAATGGCAATATCTGACTTTATATGCTCATTTCGTGGGGACAAGTTACATATAAGTTTTTGGTGAAATGCATTTACTTTTTGTGTTTGATTTGCAGTATCTTCACAAGCGTTTCAGTCCATTGATGCGTTCGATTGGCGCGTTGTTCTTCATTCTTCAGACACTGCTGTACATCGGTGTTGTATTGAATGCCCCAGCATTAGCCTTACAAGCAGGTACATGTAGAACCCATTCAACAATGTCATGTGGTTATAAGGAGAGAATATTGCTTACTTTTTATTATTGATTCATAAGTGCCTGAGACAGTTTACCCATTCCTATTGGTTGAGAGCCCGTCACGTGGGTAGTTTTAAGCCTCTGATAAAACACTGGCTGCTTTAACCACAATTTCTACGTTCTGCGCCACACCGCACCACATGTGTGCCGCACAAATGCCAATTTCCATATAAGGACATTTTTCGCACTGCGCGTGTGAGGCACATACCTAGACATGGCCAGAGGGTGTTTCACAAAACATGAAGGAAATTGTTGAACAAAATTGTTGGAAATTTGTAACTTTTTGACTTGATTGTGACTTTTTGACCAAATGGTATTTATGAATCGGAATAAATATGTGCTTCCCTGGTTTTGAACAAGTATGTTAAAGAATCCTTAAATACGGGATGTAGGCATGCGCAGAAGCAAAAATTCCTCGCTAAGCAGTGAAATACGCTTATCGTAAGCACAGAATTTTCTGATACAGTAAGCAGGGATTTTGTGCTAACGGTAAGCAGAGCCAAGACATTGGGGCCCTGGGCCCATTTTCATGGCACTGCTAAGCTCAAAAATTTGCTTAGCACAGAAAATGTCTGGCTAATATAAAAGCAGGTTACCAGCCAAAACTCCCTGTGATTTTCATGCTAAGCAAACGACTGCTGAATACTAATCACGTGGAGTTTTGGCTGGCGGCCTGCTTTTATAAGCCAGACTCTTTTTGTGCTAAGCAAATTTTTGTGCTTAGCAGTGTCGTGAAATTTACCCCGGGCTGGTTGATGATACTGGCCTGAGCCTTCAGCTCATTATCCTCATAACTTACTCACTTAGCAAAATAGAGCTAAGAAACAATTAGAAACAGTACAGGGTGATTAAAAAAAAAAAAAACGAAACCCAAATGTTCGGACCATTGTTTCTGCATGTAGCCCTTTCGAAATCTAGGATATGAAAGCCCAATTCATAAGCTTTCTTTTAGTACAAGAATCATTCAAATCACTCGTGTACTTTTCGAGTTACGGAATTTTAAACACAACCACCGTTTTAGAGTCCTGTCCACAGATCACAAGAAGGTTAGTGTTCTTTCAGCAAAATGAAAACAAATCACATAGGGATGTGTGTGAATTGTTTTCATTTTGCTGATAGAACGCACACCTTTTTTTGTGTATGATCAATTGACAGAACTTTAAAACGTGAAAAACGTTTAAAAACTTTGAAAGTGCTACATGCAGAACTTCACTTCAACAATAGTCCCGACGTTTGGGTTTCGCTTATTTTGCCTCGCCCTGTGTACATTTACATGACAGTTTGGCTTGCAATCTTATGTTTGGAGTAAGTGCTTTATATTTTAAATAATATATTTGTTTGTATGAACAATCGTATTTTGTTTAGCCCCTTGAAAATCTCGTTTACATCATGCTCTTGACATGTATGACTCATGACCAAACAAAGGGGGTATTTTAATAACATAATTTGTACATTTAAAGGGAAAATACAACATTTGCAAACATCAAAAAATAAAACTACCAAATCATTTTGAAATACCTTGCTGGACTGTTAGTGAATGACAGTGTAAAGCATCCTGTAAAATCATGGCACCTGGTATACTGTCATTTTCAAGAAAAGTGGTATTTTTGTATCAATTTCCAACGCTGGTCGGCCGACCAGCGTTGGAAAAAACTGGCGCTTTTTTTTCAAATACTGGCCCCAATTGACCATCGCACTTGTCTGCAATCGATTACACACCTGTGAACGGGCACAAGCCAGCTAGACTGGTTCCCTGACCTTACAACTCCCCAATGTACGTAAACTGCTCTGTTTCTTCTTATATGGAGTCAGGAACCAGACTACAGGAAAACGATTGTTTTTCTTGACTGTTATAGCATTTTCGAACCCAAAACCTCAAAAAAGTCAGGGTGACTATATTTGCTATATATTTCCAACCCCCCAATTCCATCCATTTCTGAAAATTACAGCAAAAGCAAATGATGTATATTCCCTTTAAATCTTTGCAGCTACCAATTTTCCCGTATATGCCACTATACTACTCTTGGGTGCCCTCTGTACTGTATATACTGCAATGGTAAGTAATGGCATTTCTGTTTTTATTTTTTAAGTAAAAATTTTTTGGCCTGGCAAGTGACCTGCTCCACCAAAAAAAAAGTATTTTGTAAAAAAGGGAAATAAAGTTATGTACACGGTTGGAAAGTCCACAACGTAAACTTTCATTTGGTAGCCCCTTGTTGAGGCCCAGCCATTGACATCCTGGAGCAGTGTGGAGGATTTGAAGTACAGGGTGCGTCAAAAAAAGCGGAACCCAAACACCAAAAAATGTTTTTCATATTTTAAAAAATATGAAGCACCAAAGAGATTAATGAATGGAAAGCCAATTTCAAAAGCTACTTTTAGATGAAAAAATTACTGAAATTGCTCAATCCGTTCAAAGAATACGACCGTTTAAACGCAATGACCCTAAAACCTGTCTCGTCCAAAAAAATCAATTTATTGTGTGTTTTGACTGTTTGGAACAACAAAGAAAATGACACAGAATACTTGTTTCAACAACTGTCACCAACTGTAGCACACAATTTTTTGATTAACAACCCTGGTTAGGCAAACAATATGATTTATATAATCTACTTTTTTAAACGACAGGCCTTTAAAAGGACTTCGCTGCATATTGTTAACGTTTAAACTAAGATTTCATCGCTGGTGATGTTTGAAGACAATTGTGTCGACGATTGTTGAAATCGCATTTTTGGGACGAGACAGGTTTTAGCGTCATTGTGTTTAAATGGTGATATTTTTTGAACGGATTGACTTTCAGTAATTTTTTCATCCAAAAGTAGCTTATGAAATTGGCTTTCCAGTCATTATTATTTTTGGTGCTACATATTTTTTTAAATATGAAATATAATTTTTTGGGTTTGGGTTCTGCTTTTTTTTACTCACCCTGTATAACGTAGGCCTAGATTTATGCACAGCTGAGCATAAACATCGCAAGGCCCAATCCAAGACCTTCACACAGTGCATCCTTCAAAATCAGCCCCACGTTTTCGCCATATAGTCTCAATCCTGCAAAATCCTCTATTTTGGAAGAGGATTTTGGAGGATTCGGGAGGTAGTGTCGAAGTACACGCATTCTTCCTGCATCAATCAATATACAGTTTTTCCATTCATTTTTTGTTCTCAGGGTGGCATCAAAGCTGTCATCTGGACCGATGTCTTTCAGTTCATTGTTCTGTTTGGGTCCCTTCTGACCATCACCATTATGGGTATCGTTCAAACGGGGGTATGTCGCATATCTGGGACTACAACAACCAGAGGGGACACCTCAACTTCTTCAAGTGAGTGCCCACAGAGATAGGGGTGTACCTGGGAACATTATGGGTATCGTTCAAACTGGGGGTATGTCGCATATCTGGGACTACAACAACCAGAGGGGACACCTCAACTTCTTCAAGTGAGTGCCCACAGAGATAGGGGTGTACCTGGGAACATTATGGGTATCGTTCAAACTGGGGGTATGTCGCATATCTGGGACTACAACAACCAGAGGGGACACCTCAACTTCTTCAAGTGAGTGCCCACAGAGATAGGGGTGTACCTGGGAACATTATGGGTATCGTTCAAACTGGGGGTATGTCGCATATCTGGGACTACAACAACCAGAGGGGACACCTCAACTTCTTCAAGTAAGTGCCCACAGAGATAGGAGTGTACCTGGGAACATTATGGGTATCGTTCAAACTGGGGGTATGTCGCATATCTGGGACTACAACAACCAGAGGGGACACCTCAACTTCTTCAAGTAAGTGCCCACAGAGATAGGGGTGTACCTGGGAACATTATGGGTATCGTTCAAACTGGGGGTATGTCGCATATCTGGGACTACAACAACCAGAGGGGACACCTCAACTTCTTCAAGTAAGTGCCCACAGAGAGAGGGGTGTACCTGGGAACATTATGGGTATCGTTCACACTGGGGGTATGTCGCATATCTGGGACTACAACAATAAGAAGGGACACCTCAACTTCTTCAAGTAAGTGCCCACAGAGATAGGGGTGTACCTGGGAACATTATGGGTATCGTTCAAACTGGGGGTATGTCGCATATCTGGGACTACAACAATAAGAAGGGACACCTCAACTTCTGCAAGTGAGTGCCCACAGAGATAGGGGTGGACCTGGGAACATTATGGGTATCATTCAAACTGGGGGTATGTCGCATATCTGGGACTACAACAATAAGAAGGGACACCTCAACTTCTTCAAGTAAGTGCCCACAGAGATAGGGGTGTACCTGGGAACATTATGGGTATCGTTCAAACTGGGGGTATGTCGCATATCTGGGACTACAACAATAAGAAGGGACACCTCAACTTCTGCAAGTGAGTGCCCACAGAGATAGGGGTGGACCTGGGAACATTATGGGTATCATTCAAACTGGGGGTATGTCGCATATCTGGGACTACAACAATAAGAAGGGACACCTCAACTTCTTCAAGTAAGTGCCCACAGAGATAGGGGTGTACCTGGGAACATTATGGGTATCGTTCAAACTGGGGGTATGTCGCATATCTGGGACTACAACAATAAGAAGGGACACCTCAACTTCTGCAAGTGAGTGCCCACAGAGATAGGGGTGGACCTGGGAACATTATGGGTATCGTTCAAACTGGGGGTATGTCGCATATCTGGGACTACAACAACCAGAGGGGACACCTCAACTTCTTCAAGTGAGTGCCCACAGAGATAGGGGTGTACCTGGGAACATTATGGGTATCGTTCAAACTGGGGGTATGGCGCATATCTGGGACTACAACAATAAGAGGGGACACCTCAACTTCTTCAAGTGAGTGCCCACAGAGATAGGGGTGTACCTGGGAACCAGGTACCGGAGTACCTGACCGCTGATGTCAGGAATCGGTTCCAGATTATGGAATCGGGTAACCCGTAACAAAATTGACATATTAGTTAGTAACTTTGCAGACCAGTGTTTCCCCTGGCTAATGAACTGAGCAAGGTGGTCTGGTGGTATTTTACAATTCAAGTTGACGATTGAAACGAAATTTATGCAGTCTGCAAACTGAAAAGTACTGCAGCGCTCACAGAAATGCGTGATGCTTCAAAAAACGCTTTCGAAATTGTGAGTTCTTGATACATGGAGGTAAAGGAAAACGCTTATATATTACACAAAATGAAAATTTTTCAATGGATATTTCCGTTATTATAAATCTTCACAGCGAGGTGGTGATATTGGCCAAAAAATGAGCGAGATGGTCACTGAAAGTAGCGAGGTGGGCCGCCTCACGTTTGAATGGGCAGGGGAAACACTGTCGCAGACGATGAAAAAGACAGGTGTTGCATGTCCTTTGTGGAGAATTTTCGAAATGAAAACCAGCCTACATGGAAAAACAACACAGATTCACACATAATGCGTGCGATCATGCAATTTACACCGTGAAGCTATTTTTATATTGAGCTCATGGCTTCACACTTGCATCTTGCTGCATTGACTAATTGACGTGGTAGTGTTATCGTGCGAACCTTTATGAACCATCTGTAAAGCAACTTCCGAGATTCAAATTTTGCCCAAGTGAATAGAGAAGTTTGAAGGCGTCTGATTGTTGAAACCAATGAAGGTGACGGATGTAATTGGCCATATTTGCCTTGCCAGTCCACTTGTGGTAGTTAAAGGGAATATACAACATTTGCAAACATTGAAAAATAAAGCTACCAAGTTTTTACGAAATACCTTACTAGGATGTTGGTAAATGACAGTCTAAAGAATCCTGTAAAATTATGGCACCTGGTGTGAAGTCATTTTCAATAAAATTGTATTTTTGTATACATTTCCAACTATTTTTCAACTACTGCTCCAACTTTACACTTTTTTCAGTCCAAATTTTGTTTGCTATTGGTTACATGTTCATAAACGGGTGCAGGCCAGCTAGACTGGTTCCCTTACCTTACAATTTTCCGGCATCTATAAATTGATCCATTTCATCTTTAGTGGAGTCAAGGAACCAGACTACTTGAACATTTTTGTTTTTCTTGGTTTTTCCAGCATTTTCGAACACAAAACTTCAAACATGTTAGTGTAACAATATTTGATCTATTATACTAACCCCTCAAATAGTTCATTTCTGAAAATTACAGCAAAAGCCAATGATGTACATTCCCTTTAAACTCAACTGGTTTTTTTTTTTTGTATCTTGCAATTTTCAGCTTTTCGCCAGACCCAACCCAGCGGCTGACCTTCTGGGGTACAATCATCGGCGGCAACTTCAATACGCTGACCATCTGGGCGGTCAGCCAGACATCGGTCCAGAGATTCCTGACCGCAAAGAACCTCAAAGAAGCCAAAAAGTAAGATGACGTTAACCTCAGACTGGCTTTGGTAGAATGATCAACAGCGTTCCAACCGCCATGAAATCCTGCCAAACCCATATGTGATGATGGGTAATATTTGGCTATTGCAGTCGTCCAGTTGCCTTACTTCCTCTTTACGCATGTATGCTCTATACTTGTTGAATGTTCAGTGCACCATTGTGGTGCTCAGTGGTCTTGTGTCAAACTGGAAGGCTGAAAGGGAGTGGCGTCCCTTGCCTCAGTGTGGTGACAACCAATGTATTGTTATACAAATATTGAGTGGATCAGCGTGGAATGGGAGGAATATTATCGCAAGGTAAAATCTGGACTTTTCCAGAGGCGAAGCCAAGTGAACTAAAAAAGTCCAGATTTTACCGAGTGATAATATTCCTCCCATTTCACAATTGAAAGCCACTCAATATTTGTTTATATAACTGACATATAGATCCTTGTCATTTGATATATTGGAACTTTTATTTCAATACAAAATTGGTGAAAAATATATTTCTCTCTTCCAAACCACCCCTTCACTCTTTGGAACAATACGCGCTATGCGCAACGCTAAACGTGCACACCAGCATGCATTTGCACACAAATACCGCGTCATGGAACAAGACTGATCCTAACTGTTCAATAGTATTTCCCATTCCCCATGGGCGGATAGTACTTTTTGAGCCCCGGCGTGAATGGCAGTAATAACGAATAACACGTGATGTGAGTTCCACCAATCAAATGACAAGGATCTGTATGCCGGTTTTATCAATAAAAATAGGCACCTAAGATATAAAACAGTGTAAAATAGTACACAGATTGCTGATACAAGAAAAAGAATAATAGGGTACCTTGTTTGGAGGATATGGCTTGATGATACCTCTTTGTGTTGTTTTTTTTTAAATTCAGATCTGTTTGGTTTGGTCTGCCCGGCACCGTGATTGTCCTGACTTTAGTAGGACTCATTGGGTTGGTCCTATTTGCATATTACAACAGTAAGTTGACCGCAGACTCTTTTACCATTTCCAATGGTAGTCGGCCGACCACCATTGGAAAAACCTAACTATTTTTCAATTACTGCTCCAACTTTACCCTTTTTTCAGTCCAAATTTTGTTTGCTATTGGTTTCATGTTCATGAACGGGTGCAGGCCAGCTAGACTGGTTCCCTTACCTTACAATTTTCAGGCATCTATATTAAAATTGATCCATTTTATCTTTAGTGGAGTCAAGGAACCAGACTACTTGAACATTGTTGTTTTTCTTGGTTTTTCCAGCATTTTCGAACACAAAACTTCAAACATGTCAGTGTAACAATATTTGATCTATTATACTAACCCCTCAAATAGTTCCTTTCTGAAAATTACAGCAAAAGCCAATGATGTACATTCCCTTTAATAAAAAGCCGATTTAGGCAAAAAAAAAAATACGTCGGTCTCTGGTCAGCGCGCGCGTCGATTTTTATCATGCTCGTCGATCTTTTTTTTTTCCAAAAATAATGTTCTGCGGTAGCTCCAACAGCGCCCTCTATTTCCGCACCTCCTCAATTTTTTTACCAAAGAGCACCAAGGAATGGGAAATTGCACCAAGGCAAATGATCGAAAGCACCAAAGCAAATTATGGAGGACACCAATGTACATGAGAACACCAAAAAAGCAAAATAGTACCCACCTTGTCTGTACAATCCAAGCTTGAAGAAAAAAAAAAAAAAAAAAAAATCCGCGTGCCGCGTCATTTCCGGAACTTCGGTCTGACCAGAGATTGAATATTTTTTTGTTTTTTTGGCCTTATCGAATAGCACTTCTTGCATGTAACTTTGCTTTATTCGTTCTTTTGGTTTCTCTCTTTGAAATGAGACAATTCTTTGTTAATTAATCTTTCAGATTGTGCGACACTAGTGAACCCAGCAAATGCCACTGCAGCAAGTAAGAAAATCTTTGAAGACAGTCGTTTATATTTCACAAGCTGCTCACAAATTGTTGCATATTTTTTTGAGTCGTCTTGAAAAAATTCCAGGAAAAAAAATCTGGAGATATGGGCCTTTTTCACGAAGTTGGCCATTTTTGTTGAGTTCCCTGAATGTATTTCATCAAGTGTTAACTGTTGAACGGGATGGCGCCAGACTATTTATGCAGGCACAATGCAGCCTTATTTTACTTTCATTTTTTTTTTTAATCTGGCTTTTAACATCAGGGAATGTTTAATTACAAATTTTAATTTATTCATTGAAGCAGACTGGAATTAATTAGTAATTTACTTGCTTTCATTTCTCTTCGCAAGTTACAAAAAGAAAGATTTTTACCTCACTTTCAATTCAACATGGCTGACTCGTGAATAAGGCCCATCTGCGGCCTCTGTTGAGTAATCAATTCTACTGAGTCAAGTATTGGCTGTTATTAAGTTTTGTCCACAAGATTACCTGGTGTGAGAGCTTTAATTTAGATCTCCAACTTTTTTTGGATTATGATTGAGATATCCTGTTGGGGGAAGTTCTAGGATTATTATTGAGATGACTCTTTTTACCTTATCATGAATATTGGGGAGAGTAAGGGGCCAGTTTTAAAGAAGTCTGGCAAATAATAATAATAATAATAATAATTTGGGAGGCTAATCATCCTTACTCGCAGCTGGTATGCTGAATTGCGAAGGACGGGGCTACAACGTGGTCAGGCTGCTGGCACGTGAAGGCGCCTAAGGCTGCCGGCCACATTGACCCATATATGACCACGGAGCACAGCCTGAGATCGAAAGTGTTTGATTTTTCCGGAGGGAGGAAAACCGGAGGGCCCGGAGAAAAACATGAACATGAACATTTTTATTTGGAGTCACAATATATTTGTATCCCCTCCCCCCCCCCATGCCAGTTGGTGAGAAGACACATATGATGATAATGGTAACCTGTTTTGCTAAGAAAGTATCCCAGTGTTCATAGGTCAATTTATCTATTCGTTTTCTTCAATTACTGCATTAATTTTTAAAAATTGGATTATTTAACAACTGTTGACTGCTGTGATGTGGGATATGTCGTTTTAACACCAGACATTCATTTTTCACACCGGGGCGAAGTCGAAGGTGCTATGCACCCCTAGGGTGTTAAAAACGTCATATCCCACATCACAGCAGTCAACAATTGTTTTGTTATACCTTTGTCTTGGATTCTTTGGATTTTGATGCAAAAATCACGAAAACCAACAGCAGTAAACACAACAATCATGACAATTGAACGTCAACTCACATGCATGTCGCGTGCTCGAAACAGCTGATCGTCTGCTGGTTCACTGCTCCCACTCGTGTGTGAAAACATGGTGAAAATAGCGTGGGTACCAACGATACAAGCATTTCACACCGTACGTACCGTACCTACAAATGTCATAGCACACTCCCTGTGGGATATCACATACATGTGATTGTTCTAGGCCAGTGAAAATACAGTATCAAAACAAGGTATAACAATAATATTTATCAAATTAGGTTTTACCCTTCACCGACGTTTTTAAACACTGTTTACTCAGTGTGTTACCTCCCGAGTGAAAGTTGGAAAAAAATTACTTGGGTGGGACTCGAACCCACGACCTATTCATGAATAGTTAATGCGGTACCCGCTGCTATGTACATGATTCGAACCGGCCAACCGATCCCGTTAGCTCAGTAGTCGAGTGGTAAGACATCTGCATTAGAAAGCAGGAGGTCGTGGGTTCGAGTCCCACCCGAGTGATTTTTCCCAACTTTCACTCGGGAGGTAACACACTGAGTACACAGTGTTTATACGTCAGTGAAGGGCAAAAGCCTAATTTGATTTACACCCCGACGCAAAATTCCATCTTATGAATAATAATATTTATCGTTTTACACTCAGTTGAGTTGTGTAAGTGTCTTCATAAACATTGTTATAAATGCTTAAGGTGCCTTATGGAATTAATTAGTATGTCATTATCATTATTTCAATTGTTTTGTTCTTTTCTCCCAAAGCTGCACTACTGAACTGTAACGGCTCGACGCCTCATTACACACCACACTACCAATCATCGGACCAGGTGGGTAATCGGAAAGTGAATTCCCAGCAAATACGCAATCTCTGAACCCCTGAAATACCTTGAAACTTTCCCTGAACTCCCTGCTTAGTTTTACTGAGTAGAAGACCATGTCCATCAAAATCCATGACTCTGGGACTGGGAGTCAGGTTGGCGTAGCGGTACTTTCCTCGCCTTCCACCGCTGTGACCCGGGTTCGAATCCCGCCCGGGCCAATAGGTGGATTGGGTTTTCAGTCCCTACCTGATTCCGTGGGTTTTCCCCAGAATATTCTTCTGGGGTTTTCCTCCCACCTCTAAAACTGTAACTTCTTCTCATTGTCTTCTCTCCACAGGTTTCTTCAGGCTTGCGAGCTACAGTGCCTAGGGCGCTTTTGAGGAATCCTTGGTTTCATTACCAGAAATGATTAATAATAATAATTATAATAATAATAATAATAATTACCTGGATTGGACATTTGGGAGACTTCCCCATAGACTTGTGCACAAAATGTTTCACACTTATATGTGCCCTAACCCAATATTCCCTTGTCCCTTTTCCACAAATTTTGGTTTGTTTACTAATTAGACCACGAGCAACAAATATAATCTAATTGCGACAGTAAAATTGTGCGTCTAAAGGGGGGCTGTGACATTAGGAAGACATGAAAATGTCTCCCTAATGACCGATGTCTCCCATCGTGCGAAGAAATTACGATAACGTGTCTCCTTAATGGTACCATTACACCTATAAGATTACTCTGCTTCACATAATGCTTCAGGACCAAATCTGTTGAAATCCACCACTTTTACTGGTGGATTTTGATGGACTTTAGTACACATGGCTTATCTGCCAAAATTGCCCAGAAATGGAGGGGTGGGGGGGGGGGTTGGATTGGATTTTGATGGAGTTGGTAACGTTTGGGCTAAGGTGCGTAAACTTTGCAGAAGTTTGATGGCACATACACTCATTAAGTGACGGATATAGGATTCTTACTCACCATTCAGATAAAATCAGCTGCCACAATTGCCACCTGACAAATATTTCAGTTTTTTGAGTACTGCACTCTTTGGATCACTGAATTTGACTTTTAAGAGAATTGTGTTCTGCAAATCTACTCAACTCCACAGGTTCAAAGAGAAAGGACGATTTGTATGTACGTGTCTGTAACTCACGAAAATCTTAAATTGAGCACTCATTTTAACAGGTGAAATGCTGATAACCTTATTTTTGTGAGGTAGAGATTATTGTTTTCAGAATTGTGAGCGAAGAATCCAGCTACAACTTCATCTGCGCACCAGCTGAAATATATTATACAAGTAGCAAGTTTTTTTCCCCTGTTTGTTCTTAAGATAGCGGTTCACTCTTTTCCATCCAGATTCTGGTGTATTTCGTCAGCCTGGAGTTTGGCAAAATCCCAGGGATTCAGGGTCTGTTTGTGGCTTGCCTGTTTGCTGGAACTCTCAGGTAAGCTGGTGTTGAGAGATTTTCTTTCACATGTTGCTTCTAAAAATATTTGGTATTAGTAGGACAGTGTTGTCCAGGTGTAACCTGATTCTGTTCTTGTAATCAGAGTTGTTATTGAAACAGTATTCTCAGGTCAATCACACATCATTCAGTCCCAAGTTATTTCGATGACGATGACACAGATATTTCCTTGTCAGTGTTCATCTCCTGTGTAAAATTGTGATTGGTATGTGATCGACGTATGATTGACATGTGATTAACATGTGATTAACATGTGACTGATGTGTGATTGACGTGTGATTAACATGTGACTGATGTGTGATTGGCATGTGATTGACATGTAATTGACGTGTGATTGAACTTGTGACTGACCTATTATTGACTTGAAATCGACTCATGTGATGTGACTTATGATGTGACATGTAATAAGCATAGGGTAAGCATGTGAGTGACATGGATTGACATGTGATTGACATGTGATTGACATGTGATTGGCATGTGAGTGACATGGATTGACATGTGATTGACATATGATGGACATGTGTTTGACATGCAACTGACATGTGACTGACTTGTGATTCACATGCGAATGATGTCTGGTTGACTTGTGATTGACATGTGACTAACTTGTGACTGGCCTATTATTGACTTAAGATCGACTCACTTAAAAGTCTACTTGCCGTTGAGTCTGGGATTTTCTAAAATGAACAACTTTGACATTTTTTGAAATGGGAAATATGGGTCTCTCATTTCAGCACCGTGTCGTCGGGCCTGAACGCCCTAGCTGCCGTGACGCTAATGGACGTTGTGCGGATATGGAGAGGTCGCAGTAAGCCTCGTACTGACTCGGACGCCAGCGGGGAGATATCCACAAACGCCAGCGGTAGCACTGTTACGTCAGCTTCAACGCCAAGCTCCTCAGTCGCTGTGAACCAGGCCCAGGACCGATGCGACACCATCATCTCCAAGCTACTCAGTAAGCTTATTGCTTATTAGCTGGGTACTAGTGATTGGCAATTAACAACACGTCAAAGCTTGGCTGGTAACCCTGTTGGTGCTAAGCAACATTTACTTTGTGTTTAGTAAATTAATGTGGTTCCACAAAATTGGCCCCTGGTGGGACTCTGAGGTAGACAAACCTGGTGAAAACCATCAGTGCGTCAAGCGCTCGCCTCTCACCAATGTGGCACGGGTTCGATTGCCGGCTTGGGCCATATGTGAGTAGAGTATTTTGTTGATTCTCTCCTGTGCCACAAGGGTTTTTCTCTTTTCTCCGGGCTCTCGGGTTTTCCTCCCTCCACAAAAATCAACACTTTCAATCTCTGGCTGTGCTCCGTGGTCAGACATGGGTCTAATGGCGGCAGCCTAAGGCGCCTTAAATGCCTTCGGCTCGACCTTGTAGCTGCATCCTTTGCAAGTCAGCTTCTGCTGCGAGTAAGGACGACAATCCAAATGCTGGCCAGTATCAGACTTTAAGTGTCCTGCCATTTTGAGTCTGTGTTCTGACTAATTAGTCTGTGCTCAGGCTAATCTTTCTTTGTAGGTCATTTTGTAAACGATTCTCGTGGTAAATTCAGAAACCAAAGTAGATTTCGAGTGACTGATCCCTTTTTTGTGTCCATGGATGTATACAGCTGCTGGTTTTGGTGTTGCCAGTATCGGCCTGGCGTTTGTGGCGTCTAAACTAGGCTCTCTGGTGAAGATGGCCAACACAGTACTAGGCGGTGTGGGTGGACCGCTCCTTGGAGTGTTCTCACTGGGAATGCTGTACCGAAGAGCAAACACAGGGTAAGGATAAACTAAATGATGAAAAGATCATCACCAAACTCACAACAGACTAGAAGTCAGTCTCTTGAAACAGTTCCTACCTTATGCCATTCATTACGATTTGGGATTTCTCAAGACCTTGGCACAGCTGCGCAGTGTTTCAATGTTATACAAATCTTGGATGAGAATGATCACAGCGTTTACGATAGTTATTTGTGTACAATTATATATCAGTTACAAAACAGTCATTGAATCAGCTCCGCTTGCCATTTTGAAGACAGTTTTTTCTAATCTTCTTTGGAAAAATTCTGCCGTGGGTAAAACAACATTTAGTTTGCCTCATAAACAAAGCTGTGAATTTCTTGTGTCAACCCTAAGTTGCGCAACTCTACTAATTATATTGATTAGCCAGTAAAATCATCTTTTTTGAAAATTTCTGCCGTGCCTGAAGCCAAAATTAAATAACTGTGTTGCACAATAATGTATTGCTGAGGGTGGAAGTATGTAGGTAGTCGGTAATCCATAATGAAAAAAAAAATGGTTCCCCGTTTACAAAATGTCTTTCCAACACTTTTACCTCTGTGCCAGAGTCAGTTGCCAGAGATTTTTCATTTTCTTTTTCTCTGTCATAATTTACCTGCAGTGGAGCTCTGATAGGAATCCTGGTTGGTTTCTACCTATCGATGTGGATCACAATAGGTGCAGCGACTCATCAAGATGAAAATCACAATGTTAAAGAAGATGCATTCGCACTGTATAGGGTGAGTCAAGCTGTACAGACAAATCTGATTATTGCAGTTGGCTGGGGACCATAATTGCTGGGGGGCCATAATATGCACTTTATAACAAAACCGGGTGGAATTGACACTCATTTTTCTTCCAAGATTTGAAAGTTTGTTCTGTTGTTAAGAGTATATACCAACAACACTGCTTTTTTCCGAGTGTCCCTTCATTCATTGCAGTAAGAAAGGAATCACAAAGAAATATAGACTAGTAATGTGAATAATCCCAAATCTCTTCAAAAACCAGAGAGACATTTTTTTTTATCAAAATCTCCCACCATCTTTTTCCAGCAGAAAATTTCTAGAGCAAACCCAACTGTAGTTTAAAACTTTACAGTGGAAAACATGTTTAGAACTATATAAACACACATGTTCCAGATACACTAAAATTATTTCGCCAAATAATGCTGCTTTAGAATCATTTTTATGCCACGTTTGCCCTCCATGTAAAAATTCGTCTTTTTTTTTACTTTCAGATCTCCTTCATGTGGTACAGTATGTTCTCCAGCATGGCTACCTTCATAGTAGGAGTCATTGTCAGTGAGATCATCCGATGCAGTATACCAGACGAGAGATACAAACGAGTCGACCCTCTCCTCCTTGCAACATTCCTGAGGTAAGAGCCACTTATTTACTCCCCGGTCCTCCCGTGCCGACTTTCCCGAGGTTGTCTAGTCACCGACACATGTACCTGCTCAAGATGAATTCTGTCCATGTTTGTGTGATTGTTTATTTGTGCACTCTTGAAAATGATGCAGAGTGCATAAGCTCAAGTCTCAAGCGATGAGTGCACTGTGAACACGTAGGCGCATGAGTATGGGGGAATATAGCCCAGGTTGGACGATGTCTTCATTGCATTACGTCTGACGTCCAGGGTATAAATTGTACCACCATAGTGAAAAAAATTAGAACACATTTTTTTGTTCATATTATTACCTGACGGAGGAAGCTGAAATTTCGCTTACATATTCCCTGTGTCCAGAATTGTGCCTGCGCTGGGTTTAGAAAAGGCACATGTGCCCGCGGGCAGCGTGTTTACCGAAAATAAACCGCCAAGTTCTACGCTTTTGTTGAAAAAAATTTTCAGTACGAACTCCCCGCGTGAAGATATACATGCGCATGCCGTTTGCTGCCGCTTGCTGCCGTGGCGGCAGCGTGCTAGGTGTGCATGCACGCGCGCGCGTAATCTTCACATGGGGAGTTCGTACTGAAAATGTTTTCAACAAAAGCGTGGGATTGCGGTTTATTTTCGGTAAACACGCCGCCCGTGGACATATTTGCTTTTCTAAACTCAGCGCAGGCATAATTCTGGACACAAGGAATATGTAAGCAAAATTTCAGTTTCCTCCGTCAGGTAAAAATCATACAAAATTCCCCCCCCCCCCCCCCCCCCCCCCCCCCCCCCCCCCCCCCCCCCCCCCCCCCCCCGCTATGGCAGGAGAAATTCATACCCTGGACTCCGTTGCGTGTACACAACGGAGTCCAACCTGGGCTAGGGGGAATAGTGAAAACAACACTCAGGCTTCCTTTCTGAGATGGAATTTACCCACAGCTAAGTCAAATCGAAGTAGCCAGCCAACTCTGGCAAGCTTGGTGGGAAAAGTGGTTAAAGGGAATGTACAACATTTCAAAGGATGTTTTAGACTGTCAGTCCCTAACAATTCAGTAAGGTATTTCGTGATAATTTGATCATTTTGTTTTTTGATGAGTGCAAATGTTGTATCTTCCCTTTAAGATGTCAGCACTAACGAGCAGGAGGATATGAGTTTGATTCATATCAGACTAAGCTTGTGAATTTTTTCTTACAAGCTCTCGAACAGCATTGAATTTACAGTGCTAATAACATAAAATCGACACTCCCCTATGCAAACAATTCCATCTTACAAGATAAGATTACATGTAATGAAACATTTTTTTAAAACTGTTTCAAGTGTTAAATATGCGAATTTCCTTCCTTTTGTGTTTTCAGGCCCAAAGGTTGGCATAAATCCTACTCCGGCACCGAGTCGAACAACCCCGACCTGCAGATCGGCGATCCGGTGTTCCAGAGTCTACTGGCCTCTGGCAATCAGAGCATGGACCAGGAGAACGAATCGCTGATGGGTGACATAGAAGGAAATGACATCCACGAATTAGGGTCAGTGCAAAACGAGGTCACAGACATGAGAAATGGACAGTATTAATGCTTAGCAGGCTTGTGGCACAGGGGTCCAGGTCCTAGACTTGTGGCTGATTCACCTCATTGATTTGTTGTGGTTTTGAAATAGTCGGGTCCAAGAGCTAAGGTTGTAGACTAGTAAATAAACTGCCATAGATTCCAGTGATAAATACACCCACTTCCCAAATTCAGGAAAAATACTCACAACTCTTTAAGGTGTTCAAGCTTTTTTCATCATCCTTCATTTTCTGTACAATTCCATCCAAAGATGATCAGCCTTAAGAGTAGTCCTGAAGCGTATCGCCATTTTGAGAAATGATGCCTGCACTTCATGGCAAAATAGAGCAATTTTAGGGCCCAATTTCACAAAACCCTCAAGTTCATGGCCCACAAAATTCTGTAATAAGAAAAAAAAGAAAAAGTTGGGGGCATGCAAATCGTGATTTGGCCGGCGTAGGCAAGTTTGGGCCTATTTACTGGCCTGCAACCTCACGGACTCGACAGATTAAAGACTCCACGCTATGCTGCTTGTGTAATGTAATTTATGCGCATGTTCATACATAGACTGCTACAATGTATATGCCAGTATCTCACTAACCAAACTGAAAAATATGTTGTTAATAAAATGTATAGTTATTTACAATTTTCCTCGTGATGTGGAAACAAAGTTTATTTTTTATTTTAATTGGGCATTATTTACGAGAAAAAAAACAAGGTTGTGTTTTCTTGTTCATAATTGTAATGGCAGTTACAAAAGCAACAGATGTGCTCGTTCTACGTTCATTTCTCTATTTTCTAAGTTATAAATTATAAAAAAAAATAAATACTTACAAGGCATTACAAAGGAATGATTAAAACGCCTCACCAAAAGGTGACATGACGTACTCTACTCAAATTACGTCGGTGAAGGGGATATATTTCGGTTTTACTCGAGTTACGGTTTTACTCGATTTACAGTCTGTCCGCCCATCTTTGGTACGAGTAAAAATAAGTAAGAAACTAATAATCAAACAAAACAAAACTCTATTGGCGTTGAATATGAACCTTTCTCTCTGCCTTAACCAGTTCGCGCTGGAGCCATGCAAAAGTTTTCCGAAATTCAGATCAAATGACTGATGAACCCGCAACAAGCGCGGCTGGAAATATCTGTCAGCACCCAAAAAAATTAGGGTGTGCTACCCGCAGATCATGGCTTGAACCCATCGGCATCGAGGTTCGTGAAAAATAGCCCCGCGTCTGGGTCCGGTCACTGTCAAAATAAACCCGGCTCGAACTGGGTAAAAACAAAAACTCACAATAAGGCCAAAAAAAATAATAATACTCGGTCTCTGGTCAGCGCGCGCATCGATTTTAATCATGCGCGTCAACCCTTTTTTTTTTTTTTATTTCAAATTAACACGGAAGCTACAACAGCGCCCTCTATTGCCGCACCTCCTCAAATTTGTGTACCAAGGAGCACCAAAGAATGGGGAAATTGCACCAAGGCAAATGATAAAGGGCACCAAGGCAAATTATGGAGGACACCAATGTATAATGAGGACACAAAAAAGCAAAATAGTACCCACCTTGTCTGTACAATACAAGCTTGAAAAAAAAAAAAAAAAAAAAAAAACGTGTCGCCGCATCAATTCCGGAACTTCGGTCTGACCAGAGACCTAACACTTGCATTTGGCATGAGAAAACAAGATGCTAAAATGACTCTCTAAAATCCATACTTTAAACGCCCAGAACAGGTTTTTGACAAAAAGTACATTTAACCACATTCCATCTCACTTGCATACCACTCAAATGAAAGGTCTTGTTGTCACCTTTAATTTTGAGACCACATTGGAGGTTGTGACGCTTGTAGTTCTGATTAAGATTTCATAAAATTTTCCACTTTTCAACCCACGTCCACTTTTGCGTGGCATAATCATGATTATTGATAAGATCTGATTTGAGGCTTTTTTTAGTGGCAAAGAGCACAACTGGGGAAAAAGTTTGAATGTGAGGCGACTATCTCAAAAAAGTAAGCGGCAATTACCGACACCAACCAGAGGTTGTTAAGTTGATGTTGGCGCTTTCGGACGGAATATGATAGTTTGGAAAATGTGATTCAGACAATTCTTGACACAAGCGTGGTCACTTTTGTTTGTTGTTACAGACGTGACCAAGACAAACCGCCATCTTGAAAATGGTAAGAAATTATTTTTTGGGAAGCAGTATTTTACTCAGCATCATCTACCAGTAGCAACAAATAGAAACAGTCACAAAATCACAAGGATTTTTGTCACCAGATATTTAAAGATAATCCTTTTTGTTTAAAGATATACATGTATTGAAGATATTTTATCTTAATTAGTCGTAATGGCGATATATATATTTCATTCTACCCCCAGCCTTTTTCTGTGTAAACAGTCGCGTTGCATAAACAAATACGCATTGTCGATATTAGAATTTTCAGTAATCGATATATCGGAAATCCAACATCAAGAATATCCGATATATCGATTATCCCATGTAAAAGTTAAAGACCATAAAGATGACACTTTAAAAAAAAAAAAAAAATAAAAAAAAAAAATAAGTCCCAACTTTCCAGGGCCTTCTCTGGAGCATAATTGCTCAAACTTTTTAGACAAATCTCAGAGTTGTCCAGAACGGGCGGTTTCTTTTGAGGTTTTACATTGGGGAGACCACGAATTCCAGCCAACGCAGAGCACTAAGGGGGCTTGGCATTTCGCGATGTGTTTATTTTGAGGCACAAGTTGCCCCCGAGTTTTATTTCATTATACAGCAAACGTTAAACACAAAGTAAAAGCAAAAACTGTAGATTTTATTTTGACGATAATCTGACGCATTTTCGATATTTTTGATATCAATCCTCATTGAAAATATTGATATTTCAATATGATTAAAAAAACTTTGGCGATATCGATATCAAAATAATATTGAATAATCGAGTGATATCGATATATCAACAGTGCTTATAAACAAACTTAATTTTAATCTCTGTTTTTTTTTCATGCAGTGTATAACAGACTCAACACAGCGATATACACAATGTTCTCGTTAGGGCGTCCTCTTCTTTTTCTACAGACTCTTTGTATACATGTACGCAAAACTATTTTGTACACTTGATGTCAACCTTATCGATTTTCGTGCACTCCTCCCCTTTTATAGTATTTGTCCTTTCACTCCGTCATACATCGTTCAAATCATGTGAAATTCAGCCTCCATCACTAGATTATCATTCACGATAAGACATGTTACCCAACCAATTTCTGTCATGTGACCAGTCATGTGACATATGCCACCAGTCATGTGAGTCATTAACCTGGTTTTTTTTTTACATCGTAATTACTTTGGTTTATTCATGCTGACATTAATAATAATAATAATAATAATAATAAAGAAGTCTTATATAGCGCACGCATCTACCAACAGTTAGGTACTCAAAGCACTGGTAATTGTGTCTATTTTGAAAGACAGGTAAATGAAGTTTATGATAAATATGAGACCCATTATGTAGCACCTTTTTAAGGGTTAATTATAAGGGTTTACAAGGTAATTGAATGTATACGTTATAAGGAGTAAAATTAATGTTCAAGGAAAAACAAGTCATAAAGTAAAATTTTGATGAACTTATTTTAAGATGGATTCACTGAAGCGTCAGCATAGGGGTCAGGAGATGCCAAGGGCTTTTATTCCTTCCCCTGTCCCATTTCCTATATCCCCCGTATTATAGTCACAACCTTGCTGCATTATTTAAGTTGCGACTTGCCAAAAAATAAAAGGTCATATATGTTCCATCTCTTAGCCAGGGCTATGGCTAGGCATTTGTCATGTAATGTGGGCAAAGGCTGAGAAAAGATGTAGCCACAGCTCTGGCCAAGTTCGCGCAAGGACTAAAGTTGACTAATGGTGAACCATAGTTCGACTAACGCTTGCCCGAACTCTGTCTAGTTGACGGTGGTTGACTACGCTAGTCGACTATTTGGAACCAGCCTACTGGGGCTGGTTGCATCGCTGGTAACCAATAGCCGCGCGCATTCATAATGCTAGCAGAGAGCCAGGATCCAGAAGTTTTGCAATGACATTTTGACCAGCGTTTGACTAGAGACGTTCGCACGTTGCTATCAGTGCGCAGGCGTAAGGTACGTCACAAATCAACCACTAGTCGACTGATGGTGCTTGCCCGAACTTGGCCTCTGTACTCTGTTTGACAATAGCCAAAGTTTGTAATATTTATAATGGCTCAATTAATGTCACGGGGCTCAAAGAAGTCGAGAGTTTCTCGACAATAACCCTCCTGCTATTTAAACAGTCACAGACAGTCAAAATATTCACCTCCACTTGCCCTGCTATATTTTTAACAATTTAGGCTAGTCACCAGCAGTCAGATCATATTATGTCAAGCAAACACTGACTAGTCAAACTGGGTCAACAGACAAAACAGGCAAGTTGTGGTCACAGCTGTTTTATCACTCACCCGGAGTCAAAGCATAGCTGTATCAAGTTACTTAAACAGTCCCAGCCAGTCAATCCTGCTTTATGTAGGCCGGGAATTCTTACCTGTTTAAAACAGTCACTTGTTTGATTTTGACTGAAAGGACTACTTGGCACAGAATGTATGTTTGCATAGGCGGGTTAAAATGGAAAATGCATTTTGAGCCAACTGATAATGATGAAAATTTGTGATTGATTATATTAATGAAATATCTCTTAAACTATTTTGCCATCAACAGTTCTGGTTGTCAAATTTGTAAATTATAAGAGTAAGCTGTAAATACTACAACACAAAGTGAACATTCTATCAAATCATGCAAATTGATTTTTGAGTTTTTATATTTGATTGCAGAGATGGTAAAATAAGTTTTCTTTTGTTACATGCCTTGACCATCCGTGGAATGGTACTTTAATATTATTTTTTATCTATTTGGTTTATAAAGCGCTTTTTCACCAGCAAGAAGTGCGAATTATTAAAGAAAGACATGTCGTCTTGTCATTACATTGAGATGTTGTCTGTAACACCAACCTTAATTACCGAATGTCCGTCAACGAATTCTTTACAACTTCCAGATGATAATTTGGAGTTTGTCAAAACTTGGTTGTCTCCAGCAGCTGGCTTCAGGTGAGGCTTCAAGATTTTAGGCCAAGGACACGCCGGCTCTGGCTCAGTATTATATCAATGTTGCGATTCAGAAACATCAACTACAGACTAAGGGACCATTCGAAATGGTACGCATACGGTATACGTGTACGGCTCGGGGAAAAAACGCCTATTAGGCCACCAAAAAAAAAGTCTCTGGTTTCTGGTATGGAGCTTGCCCCAAAAGTGGTGCGGCGACGCGGCTTTATTTTTTTTTTTACCTGATTTTTTTGTTTCAAATGTCGGCTGATGACTGCAAATGGTGCCCGACTAAACTTAGTGCAAATATATGGGAGCCCAGAGAGGCCACATAAAGCTTATTCTCGACCATAACCCAATCTAAAAACACGTTAAAATTGTGCAGCAGCAGGATTCCAGTCAAACCAGTGAGTTTGGCGGTTTTGAGACATCATCTTTCATTGAAAAAAAACTTTTCCATTTTGCCGACGCGCGCGCATACCAGAAACCGGAGACTTTTTTTGTGGCCTTAACCCCTTGACGCTGGTATTGTTCGGCCACGGACAGCTGCACATTGGGTGGAATGTGTACGTGCAGGCATTCGGCCGTTGTCTATTAATGGATGCGCTATGCAGCAATAGCAGTCCCCCGGCTTATCAGCTTTTATGAGCTGCGCCTAGAGGCATCAGCTGGCGTTAAGGGGTTCAATCACTTTTAAATATATGTAACCCGTATGCGTACCATTTCTAATGGTCCGTATGGGCCTTATTCACGAGTCGGCCATATTGGATTGAAAGTTAAGTAAAATCTTAATTTTTTTTTAACTTGCGAAGAGAAATGAAAGCAACTTCTTTTATATTAAATTCCAGTCTGCTTCAATGAATAATTTAAAATTTGTAATTAAACATTCCCCAATATTTCTATCATATTTTTTTAAAAAATGACGGTAAAATAAGGCTGCATTTTGCCTGCATAAATAGTCTGGCGCCATCCCATTACACAGTTAACAATTAATGAAATACATTCGGGGAACTCGACAACAATGGCCAACTCGTGAATAAGGCCCATTGCCAGAAACTAGGAATGCTTTCCATTTGGTTGGAAAGTAAGGATCAAAAATTTCTGGAGAAAGACCATGAAATTTGGGAAATTTGGAAAATTTGGAATCTGTGAAATCTGGCAGGTTTCCCTCATATGGACCCTCAGCCTCACACACATCTGTGACGTCAGTGGGTTCATATTTCGTAGAAGTCCAATTTCCACAATTTCAGGAAAAAAAATTAAAGGACAAAATAATAACTGAAGAGCAATCAGACAGAGCCATACTTTGTTCAACGCCAACTTTTAATTACGCTCTAAAAACTGATAGAAATGTACATGCACATACAACCCCTATTTGCTGGTAACAACAGATATGTTGATCGGGTAATGTACACTGAACAGCTACCTTACAGATTAGGTAAATGTGATTTGAAAACAAGATTTGTTTTACTCTGTCAACTTGCGTATAACCCCTGATCAGTATAGAGGTGTCAAAAAACATCTGTCCCAATTTTTTTATCAATACCTAAAACAGATTTAAATCAAATTAACCAGTTCTTTTCGGAGCCCGTGTATACCATGTGCATGCAAAAGATTTGCGGTATTCGGAACGGATGACAGATAAACATGCAAGGAGCAAGCCGGAAGCATCTGTTAGCGACCCGCTCGCAGCGAGCCAGGCCAGAAATACGAGTGTGCTGCCCGAGGGTGATGGCTTCAACCCGCCTGGCTTGAGGTCGAGTGAAAAGTAATCCTGCGCCTCGTTCCGTTCTTGTCAAAATAATCCCGGCGTGCACTGGTTAATAACTAAACGTTTCATCAGAAATATCCAAAAAAATTGGATAACAAAAAGAGGTAATTTTTGAACGCCAACACTTGGAATGATTTTGGGCATCTACTTTTCATACACCAAAATATGAAAATCATATTAACCCTAACTCCCTAGGCCTTTTTGCTAGGGTGTAGCCTCAATCCTGCACTTGGCCTCATGGAAAAATAGCAAATAGCCTCAATCCTGCAAATTCCTCCATTATTTCTTGAATATGGTCTGTGGAGGGGTGACCACTGCTTCAATCCTGCAAAATCCTGCGGCAGTGACTGTCAATATGTTGAGGCTTGGCCAGTGACATCCTGGAGCAGTACGGAGGATTTCAAGAAATAATCCAGGCCTATATTTATGCATGGCTGAGCAAAAACAACACAAGGTCTGGCCCAAGACCTTGAGAAGGTGCATCCTACAAAATCAGTAACGCACTTTTGCCATGTAACCTCAATCCTCCAAATTCCTCCACTTTGGCAGAGAGGATTTTGAAGGATTCAGGGCGGTTTGGGTTAAAGAAAAAGATTGTGGCCGACAAACATGTCTTACTTTAAACAATCCATAAGCTGGCAAAAATATTGAAATTCATCCGAATGAAACACAAGTCGAAGAAACAATGTCAAAATAACTTACAAATTCAACACCACTTAGATGCATAAATAAAATACATTTGGAAAAATGACATTTGGGCATAAATTAAGTGACCAAGATGCCTTCCATACAATGTTTAATAAATACAGTTTGGGGTCAAATTTAATGACACATTTGTATTTCTGATGATATAATCTGCAAATGAAAAGATTGATCAGTCGACATTTCAATAAATAAATCTGGTGATATATTTTGGTTTATTTTACTGGGACCATTTTAAGTGCTGCTTACCACAGAAATACATCTTACCATATTTCTTCAATGCCGTACAATGTATCACTTAGTTGGTTTTGACTGATTATGCTAAGCATATAAAAAGCATATAAATTTGTTAAGCGATATTTTTGGCTTAGGGTCATGAAATCGGGCTCAGGTTCTGCAAGTCGTTGGTTGATCATGACCTATTTGTGGCAAATCAAATTACAAATTATACAAATATTGAGTGGCTCAGTGTGGAATGGGAGGAATATTATCGCAAGGTAAAATCTGGACTTTTCCATTTCACGAGGCGAAGCCAAGTGAACTGGAAAAGTCCAGATTTTACCGAGCGATAATATTCCTCCCCTTTCACAATTTAAAGTCACTCAATATTTGTTTTATATAACTGACATATAGATCCTTGTCATTTGATATATTGGACCTTTTATTTTCTTCTCTCTTCCAAACCACCCCTTCACAAAAATATTTGAACCCAACGCTGTAGCGCTGGCTCTTTGGAACAATACTCGCTACGCGCAATGCTGAACGCGCACACAGCATGCCTTTGCACACAAATACTGCGTCATGGAACAAGAATGATCCCAACTGTTCAATAGTATTTCCCATTCACCATGGGCGAATGGGACTTTTTGAGCCCCGGCGTGAATGGGAGCAATAATGAATGTCATGTGATGTGATTTCAACCAATCAAATGACAAGGATCTGTATGTTGGTTATACAAATATAAATAATAAATGTTTACGAGTGCAATGGTAAGAATAAGTTCATCAGGTGACTAATGGGATGTTCCATTAAACGAGACGAGGAGAAACCGAGTGGAATGGAACATTCCATCTGTCGTCTCATAGTAACGTGAATCCGTTGGTGAAGTCTTCCAGCTCCGGGCCTGACAGTGCTTTCGTTGCTCTCCAGTGAGCTTGTTGCTGGCTAGGTTGCATGGCCGGTTTGTAGTAGCGTGTATCCGTTGGTGAAGTCTTCCAGCTCCGGGCCTGACAGTGCTTTCATTGCACTCCAGTGAGCTTGTTGCTGGCTAGGTTGCATGGCCGGTTTGTAGTAACGTGTATCCATTAGTGAAGTCTTCCAGCTCCGGGCCTGACAGTGCTTTCATTGCTCTCCAGTGAGCTTGTTGCTGGCTAGGTTGCATGGCCGGTTTGTAGTAACGTGTATCCGTTGGTGAAGTCTTCCAGCTCTGGGCCTGACAGTGCTTTCATTGCTCTCCAGTGAGCTTGTTGCTGGCTAGGTTGCATGGCCGGTTTGTAGTAGCGTGTATCCGTTGGTGAAGTCTTCCAGCTCTGGGCCTGACAGTGCTTTCATTGCTCTCCAGTGAGCTTGTTGCTGGCTAGGTTGCATGGCCGGTTTGTAGTAGCGTGTATCCGTTGGTGAAGTCTTCCAGCTCCGGGCCTGACAGTGTTTTCATTGCTCTCCAGTGAGCTTGTTGTTGGCTAGGTTGCGTGGCCGGTTTGTAGTAGCGTGTATCCGTTGGTGAAGTCTTCCAGCTCCGGGCCTGACAGTGCTTTCATTGCTCTCCAGTGATCTTGTTGCTGGCTAGGTTGCATGGCCAGTTTGTAGTAACGCGTATCCGTTGGTGAAGTCTTCCAGCTCCGGGCCTGACGGTGCTTTCATTGCTCTCCAGTGAGCTTGTTGCTGGCTAGGTTGCATGGCCGGTTTGTAGTAGCGTGTATCCGTTGGTGAAGTCTTTCAGCTCCATGCCTGACAGTGCTTTCATTGCTCTCCAGTGAGCTTGTTGCTGGCTAGGTGGCATGGCCTGTTTGTAGTAACGTGTATCCGTTGGTGAAGTCTTCCAGCTCTGGGCCTGACAGTGCTTTCGTTGCTCTCCAGTGAGCTTGTTGCTGGCTAGGTTGCATGGCCGGTTTGTAGTAGCGTGTATCCGTTGGTGAAGTCTTCCAGCTCTGGGCCTGACAGTGCTTTCATTGCTCTCCAGTGAGCTTGTTGCTGGCTAGGTGGCATGGCCTGTTTGTAGTAGCGTGTATCCGTTGGTGAAGTCTTCCAGCTCCGGGCCTGACAGTGCTTTAATTGCTCTCCAGTGAGCTTGTTGCTGGCTAGGTTGCATGGCCTGTTTGTAGTAGCGTGTATCCGTTAGTGAAGTCTTCCAGCTCCGGGCCTGACAGTGCTTTCATTGCTCTCCAGTGAGCTTGTTGCTGGCTAGGTTGCATGGCCTGTTTGTAGTAGCGTGTATCCGTTGGTGAAGTCTTCCAGCTCCGGGCCTGACAGTGCTTTCGTTGCTCTCCAGTGAGCTTGTTGCTGGCTAGGTTGCATGGCCGGTTTGTAGTAACGTGTATCCATTGGTGAAGTCTTCCAGCTCCGGGCCTGACAGTGCTTTCGTTGCTCTCCAGTGAGCTTGTTGCTGGCTAGGTTGCATGGCCGGTTTGTAGTAGCGTGTATCCGTTGGTGAAGTCTTCCAGCTCCGGGCCTGACAGTGCTTTCATTACTCTCCAGTGAGCTTGTTGCTGGCTAGGTTGCATGGCCGGTTTGTAGTAGCGTGTATCCGTTGGTGTAGTCTTCCAGCTCCGGGCCTGACAGTGCTTTCATTGCTCTCCAGTGAATCTGTGGGGCTCGCATGCTGTCCTTCTCCAGACGAATGAAGTCCAACCACAAGTCTGAAAACGACACACACACACACACAAAAGGAAACATAATCTAGGTGTTGTGCCATATCAAATCATGCTTTGCATGTTCTTGGTACATGTACAACAAAAGGACCGTTATACAGAATAATCTTTTGTGTGCTTGTTTATGAAAACATTCTACTCTCATACAGCAGCACACAACTGCCCAAATAATCCAATGCTAGAGTTTATAATTTGCAACTCTTCAAAAAAAAACTGACAAAATTATTGTTGAAACAACCGTACTTGGTATAATGATAGTAATGGCACTAAACTACCTCTAAAATTATTTTTAAAATTTCTATTAGTAGTTAGTTTTTAATTCGGCGAAACTGTGAATGATAGCGTGCAAGCGTTGACATGACGCACACGCGTGCACGTTTGCTCTAATCTGTCGTTTCAGTGCGTGACATCGTGCAGCTGCAATCGGCTCAAGGACAACGTGTCCTGGATGCTGAATTCGCTGAAAACATGACTAAGCAACTTTTGAATTGAATCGAGATCCTAGAACATTTTTCTCTCGGAATATACAGCATTCACTGAGCTAAAAGTTCATCAGGTTAGTTGTTCAGCACCCTTCTTTAGTTTTGAGCACTTTTGTTGCTTCAAATGAAAAAAATGCACAAATGACAATGCCAACTCTACCTTTAAAACAACACAAGTAGGTCTCCGGTCAATCTCTTTTTTTTTCCAAAATGTTCCGCGGTAGCTCCAACAGCGCCCTCTATTGCCGCACCTCCTCAAATTTTTTTTACCAAAGAGCACCAAGGAATGGGAAATTGCACCAAGGCAAATGATCGAGAGCACCAAGGCAAATTATTGAGGACATCAATGTACATGAGGACACCAAATAGCAAAATAGTACCCCACCTTGTCTATACAATCCAAGCTTGAAAAAAAAAAAAAGCCGCGTCCCTGCGTCAATTCCGGAACTTTGGTCTGACCAGAGACCGAATATTTGTTTTTTTTGGCCTAATAAGCAGAATGGCATTGGTTCAAGTTACCAACTGAGTGCATTTGTTAAGTGCTTCTCGCAAGCTCTGGGAAAGCCTGACCACGGTGTTCATACACTTACAGTGATGGGCAAAATTCAATATCAAAATTTACATCACGTTGATGCAAAACTCCCCTAGAAACAGAAAAGTTGTCTTACAAATAAAGCTCAATTTTCAATGGCAAAACACTATTTGTGATGCGATCAAGCTAAATGCGTCGCCTGTCAACCCTAGTCAATTTTTTTTATATACAGCGTGTCCCAAAAAAAAATGTCCCTCTCATAGACCACAGAATAATTACCAAAATCAAGTTTTATACTCAATTAAGTTTACATATTTAGAAAGCCCACTTTATTTTGTAGTTCCTGTGAAAATTTCAAAGGTCTCGCTTCATTAGTTTTGAATACACAGGCTCTTATGTAACAGCAGTGCTTTCCGGCCCATTCCAAGTTTTATTAAAAGAAATGCACGCTACAGACATACCATACCTTATTCCATGCTTCACTTTTAATTCAACAACTGTGTTCTTGTTTTTGTTATTAAGCAACTAAAGTCAAGTTCATTTACTTTTTTTAAATGAAAACTAATCAAAGTTCAGTTCCACTGGTCGTGTTTGCTTTCACAGGGTGTGTTCCACTTATGGTTTGTTCTTCAATGTCCAGCTTGTAAACCTTTATTGTCCCCCTGCATATCCTTCCACCTGCAAACTTGGAATGGGCTGAAAAGTACTGCTGTTACATAATAGACTGTGTATTCAAAACCAATGAAGCGAGACCAATGAAATTTTCACAGAAGTTACAAAATTACATGGGCTTTCTTAATCTGAACACTAAATTGAGTATAATACTTGATTTTGGAATTAATTTAGCAGTCTATCAGAGGGACATTTTTTTTGGGACATGCTGTAGATCTGAAAAGAGCACAATCTCAGCATTACTGCTGTGAAAACAGAAGCCGCATGCTGGCACCACCTGTAGTTAAAAAATATGGAAGTCGGAACACCAAGAGATGTGATGAAGTGATGTGATGAAGTGGCCCTATTTTGGCCTGTATCTCCAAATGAAAGTTCCTGACAAACGACTCATTTAATGTGACCATAACACATTTTTAAACATGTTTCAGATAGGGTATCACTCATGTCTTCTGGAATTACTGTAATATAAGTCAACATACCTGGTCTGGATGAGCCAAATTCTGCCAATGCGTCTTCATAGCAGCGCCGTATCTTAGTCATGTTGGGTTCCAACTGGGCCTGCTCTATGGAGATGTACTGCTTGAAGAAATCCACCGACAGCGGTCTCTCCTTCAACAATCTATTGGCAAAGAAATCCACGACCAAGTGACTAGGATCCACTTACATTATTCTGTTTACTACTAATAATATCGGAGTCTTATATAGCACACGTATCTACCAACAATTAGGTACTCAAGGCGCTGGTAATTATGTCTATGTTTCAAGACAGGTAAATGGAGTTTATGAGCAATATGAGACCCATTATGTAGCACCTTATAAGGGTTTACAAGGTGCTGCGGCGCATATTGTAGCCACTGCCAGAAACACCTGGTCAAACCCCTTCTCTTAGCGATAAGTGTTACTGGGTTCTTTAACGTGCATTACACAACACACGGGACCTACGCCCTTAGGTCCCATCTGAAGGACAAAGCGATAATGGTAAAGTGCCTTGCTCAAGAGCACAAGCACCATGTACCCAATCAGGATTCAAACCCATGTACCACGGCACCCGAGTCGAGCACCGTAACCATTGGACCACAGAACCCCACTACTCCATGCAAAGAATCATTGCCAACAGAAAATTCTACAGACTAAACAGTCCCCACATTTCATGGGTTGTATAAAGGAATTTTGCCTTTTGCGCATGCATGCATCCTATAACTACAGTTCTGCACGTCAGATGTGAAGGGTGTAGTGGACATGTGGTGCGTACTGGGCAATGTGGTGCAGAACGCAGCTGTGTTTTACCGGCGATTTAAAACCACTCACGTGACGGGCTCTGGACCAACAGGAATGGGTAAACTGTCGCAGGTATTTGTGAATAATTGATAAAAGACCAACCTCTTGTAGATCTTTCTGGCTTTGCTGAGATCCTTGTTGATAGCTGCCCATTGTAAGTAGAGTGTCTTCATGGGTGTCGAGACCACGGCTGGCTCCTTGATTGCAGCCTAAACCATCAAGAATCAAATAATGTGTTACAATTCGGGTGATTCACAATGCAGTGCGCCACCAAGAGTTTGCCATGGAGAGTCCATTTTCCCCAGTGCATTGTGGGAGATGGTTGACAAATTCGCAGCGTGGGACATCTGAAATTGTTCATTTTTCCTGTCAGTAGTTTCGTAAGCGTTTGATTCGAGTTCTTGTTTGCCCTTTTTCTTTTCTTTTTATCAATATGGTTTTTTTTTTTTAAGGCGGCAGAATGCTGGGCCCGAATTTATAAAGAATTATCTCAAGTTGTCTACTGACACTCATTCAAATGGGCCATGTTTTGTTGACCGTAAACTTGAAAAATGGACACTCCATGGCAAACCCTTGGTGGCGCACTGCATTGTGAATCGCACGATTTAATGGAGTTCCTTTCTGATCATGACAATGCAAGACTCAAATGGCGATGTCCTTCAGTTTTAGGGACGGGTAAACCAACTGCATTGTCATTAATGCCAAAACCGAGTGAATTTTATAATTCATGAACAGTGTGTTTTTTTTTTAAATCCACACTTTTTTTCAAATTTACTATCTTCATCGTGGACACAAGAAGTAGTTATTAGCCAATAAGCCTCATTCAAGTAATACGCTCTCAATTTGTTCTTGGATTTGCTCGGAACACTGTCATCTTATAGCTGTAGAGTACCTTGAATATCTCCTGTACGTTGTCAGAGTTCATGATAAGGCACCAGTCTAGACCCAATCTCCACAGTGGCAGTGCATGCTGTATAGATCAACCACAATGAGCAATATTGTCAACCATTCTATCAGAGTGTGTGTGTGTGTGTTTGGCATGTATTACATGTAATCATGGTCACTTGCTTAAGTTATATCCGTTTTGATTGGGATTTCGTTGGTGGGGAAACTTGTGTTTTATGGTAAAAGTTGCAGAACCTGATAAAATGAGGGTTGGGTGTATGCTTGAGTGTTCTTCTTCCATTATAAAGGGCGTCTCCAAAAAAACGTAATCCTACTTTAAAGGGTTATTATGGCTAGACTATATGTTTACCAGCAAAAAGCAAGGTATCATCTTAAAGCTGAAGCTGTGCGCTTTTCAATGATACCTTGGGTTACATTCCAGGGTCACGCATCCTGGAGCACCATTGTCTTGAAGTCGTGGTGTAAAAATGCAGTTGGTTCACTTTTGAACCCATGCCATTCTAGCCTTCAGACAGTGTGTAAACCTCAGGTTGTCACGACGGTTCAGCTAACGGCAAACAGAGAATCTTTGTGGTCAAGAAATTGCATGAAACCAGAAGTTTGCAGGCTACACAGGATGTCTTTGGAGAAGCATTCCCAGACTTCTGCTGTTAAGTGTTTTACTCATGATCGTAAATAAAATCCATAAATAAAAAAACACGAATCTGTGTCGATTTTGTTCAGCAGGAAAGTGAACCAACTGCATTTTTACACCACAACTTCAAGACAATGGTGCTCCATGATGCATGATCCTTGAATGTAACCTAAGGTATCATTGAAAAGCACACAGCTTCAGCTTTTAAGATGATACCATGCTTTTTGCTGGTAAACATACAGTCTGGCCATAATAACCCTTTAAAGTAGGATTACCATTTTTTTTTTTAGACACGCGTACTGCGGCTACTTGCCAGTATAAACGTTCCTCAAACTATGACAACGCTCACCTTGGCTTTGACAAAGGAGATTGCACTGTCAAAGAGTTGCGACACCTCAGCCTGCTGATTCTCCCTGCCTGTATGCACGAGAGAAGTGGTATGCAGCATGGATGTGAAAAACGATTGCAAAACAGAGTTGTAATAAGCCATTTGCGATTTAAGTTTGAATAAAATCTGGAACGCTGTCTAAAAGGTATAGTCCATCATTTGTAATTTGTGCATTTTCTTCGTTTGAAGCAACAATAATTACGCCAGTTACTTTTTGGATAGCTGTAAATGATGGACTCTGGCTTAAATCCAATGCTTTGCACGTGTTAACTTTGCATTTTCTCGACCAAAGAGATCGTTACTACATCGCGTGATTCGGGGCAAGCCTTATGCTAGCAACCCCCAGCTCCGGCATGGTCTGGTGTCTTTGAGCCATTCTCACCCATTGTGAACAATGTATTGGTGCTGAGCGTCTCTTACGTAACTATGCAAGAGCTTGCCCCGAATCATGTGATTAGCAACAGTGTCTTTGGTCTAGAGAATTCAAAGTTAAAATGTGCCAAGCATTCTGAGCGAGTCAGTGTACCAGACATTTTTCAAATTTAAATCCCAAAGGGTATAGGTCACTTGCAAATGGCTTATTTTAGTCAAATCAAGTCAAATCACAAAGTCTTACCAAGTCAAATCACAAATAACAAGGGATGAACAAATGGCAATTAAAGGAATGCATTTGTCGCAGTTCAATTGAAAAGCTCTGGACTATTTTGAGGATTGATGACTTGTAATGCACTTGACACTGATTTGGTTTACAACTTTGCCACAAGATGTGCAGTCCACAAAACGTCTGCCTAAAACAGTGGGTCTTTGTCTAAGTTTGTTCACACCCACAGTATACAAATAATGAATGTTTGTGAGTGCAATGGTAAGAATAATTTCATGAGGTGACAGATGAAATGTTCCATTCCACAAGGCGAAGCCGAGTGGAATGGAACATTTCATCTGTCACCGAATGAAATTATTCTTTCTATTGCACGAACGTGAAACATTCATTATTTTTTTTATATAACAACTGAATAAATCCTTGTCATCTGATTGGATGACTTTTAATAGCCATTTATTCAAGTCAAAAATTGTTTACAAGTTTGACAAGTTCAGAGTTATCATATTTAATTTATGCAAACTGTTCAACAGGTTGAGAACTATCATATTCAATTTATCTCAATTTAAAACTTTTCCATAAGTTTAGAACTAAAACAGTTCAATAAGTTCAGAACTTTTATTGCCAATTCAAACACCACAGCGCCACCTTCGGCAACATGTGCAGTGACAGTGCAATGGTACTTCTAATCACAGTGCAATAGTACTTCCATTGCACTGTGCGCTGCGCGCCACGCGCCCGCCGTGCGTTGATACGAAAAATTGAAAAATTCAGATGACGGGGATTTATTCAGGTGTTGTATAATATTATTTGATAATATACAACACCTAAATAAATCCCTGTCATCTGATTGGTGGATTGTTGATCACATGTCGTTGAATTATTCGTGCCAACGCACGGCACACGTGCGTGGCGCGCAGCGCACAGTGCAACGGAAGTTCTATTGCACGGTAAATAGAACTTCCATTGCACGGTGTCACTGCTGCTGCTGGTGGCGCTGTTTTAAATCCAGATAAATTGAATATGATGGTTCTCAACCTGTTGAACAGTTTGCATTAATATAAATATGATGAACTTGTCGAACTTTTAAACAGTTTTTAACCTGAATAAATTTGCCGTTAAAAGTCAACCAATCAGATGACAAGGATTTATCCATGTGTTATATAAAACAAATAATGAATGTTTCATGTTGGTGCAATGGAAAGAATAATTTCATTCGGTGACAGATGAAATGTTCCATTCCACGAGGCGAACATTTCATCTGTCACCTCATGAAATTATTCTTACCATTGCACTCACAAACATTCATTATTTGATACTATGACGTTACATTGTCGCATACTTGTACAGCAATCATCAATACATCAATGTATATTGAGTGCAGGACATTGAGAACATTACCTATTCCAGAGTCTTGCATGGATAATTTCAGGCATGCTTCCCAGACTCTGGCCGAGTGGTGATGGGCAATGATAGCTGATGCTGCTACGTCCTTCGCTTCATCTATTTTACCCACATTTTGAAGGACATTCATCTGGTAATAAAACAAATATCAAAGGTTAATTTGGCCTGCAAGCAAAATAGGTTGAGAGAAGTGGGTCTAAGAAACACTCCCCCCCCCCCAAAAAAAAGAAAAATATGGGAGAGATTTCGATGCACAAGTGCAGTGTTCTTTTAGCTCTAAATTTAATATTTCTTGGCAGTGGCATGAAAAATGTGTAAGTGCGTAGAGGAGGAATATCAGATACTCCCATAGAGCTCTATTAAATTACTAGAGCGCTAACTCGCCATTCTGCGCACGAAGACGCTTTGAAGCCGTCCTGGGCGCAGACATTTTGAATTCATGTGCGTGTTTATAGAACATAATGAAATTAGAAGGATTGAATTTTGAAAGTGGAACACAAGCAAACAACTTAAACGCGTCATTGATGGTTAAAAAAAACGTGACGGCAAAAAGCATCTGCAGCGAATATGCGCCTGCGTTGCGCTGTTTGCGTAGAGCAGAATGAAATGCTCATTTGCTGATCGTGTGTTTCGGTTTGGGGCGTATTGGCTTCGGTAACGCACCGGTATGGAATACAAACGCAGATATGCAAATAGCCGTACAAAAGCCGTACACAATTTCTAGGTCTCCATAGGTTTGTGCACAAACATGGATGCGCCCAGCAGGCATTACTTTGTACTCGAAGTTAGCGCTCTAGTAATTTAATATAGCTCTATGGATACTACATTGTGCGCATAAAGACAGATCAATCAAATGCCATAAACACATTAACACAATTTTATTTTCTTATTAAAGGAAATATACAACATTTGCTTTAGCTGTAATTTTCAGAAATGGATGGATTTGGGGGGTTAGCATTTTATAGCAAATATTGTTAAAACTGACTTGTTTTAAGTTTTGGGTTTCGTAGATGCTGGAAAGTCAAGAAAAACAATCATTTTCTTATAGTCTGGTTTCCTGGCCCCATTTAACTTAAAATGGAGCAATTTATAGACGTCTGGGAATCGTAAGGTTGGGGAAACAGTCTAACTGGCTTGTTCCCGTTTACAGGTGTGTAATCGATTGCCAAAAAATGCGAACTAACTAAATATGATAATTTGGGAGCAGTATTTGAAAAAAAAGCCAATTTTTTCCAACGCTGGTCAGCTGACCAGCATTGACAATCGATAAAAAATACCAATCTTCTTGAAAATGACAGCACACCAGGTGCCGTGATTTTACAGGATGCTTTAGACTATCATTCACAAAAAAGGTTTTTCGTGATAATTTGGTAGTTTTGTTTTTTGATGTTTGCAAATGAAACTTGCCTGCCTTTTTAAAACACAGTAAAGCTGATAACACATTTTTCCAGATATTAGTACCATTCATAGCACATGTTTGGATTATTGGTGAGGAAATCTTTTTTTTTTTCCATTGTTAAATCTGAATCCAGAGTTTTGAAACTGGCAGGGAGAGTTACATATCTTGTTGGCTACTTCGTTAGCACAGCACGAGATGCACAACACAAATCCAGTCAGAAAAAAAGTGAGAAAATACTCATACCCATTTCAAATGGAGGTCTTCTGTCAATGAACATTTTGTATTGGCCAGTGAAAAGACTTGCAAGGCTTTCTCAGCTCGCTGTGAAAACAAAGGAAAGAAATGCATATCTGATCAGGATAATCGTTTCAGTGATGATAATTTGATTAATTTTGTTGCACACAAATAGAGTATGAGCATTGTTGTGAGACTCACAAATTCAGCGCACCCGGATCGACCCATGTAAAAGGCAGACGGCATACCTGCCAACATTGAAAAGTCAGAAAGAGGAACAGGGTGCCTACGCATCACACACGGTGAGCGGCGCAGGCGCGCGAGCACGCTAATGGGTTGGGTCCAGGGGCAATCATACAAAGTACATGTACATGTGCCTAAAATGTTACATGATATCCAGAAGCAGACCCAACAGACACTAATCTTATTTAGTGGATAATTTTCTGAATTTTCCAGCCGGTTTTTGCTGATCAAAATATTTTACAATTTAAGAATAAATGACTGCTGACTTACATGCTTCACACTTCACAGTTAATCACATGTAGATATTCAGTCACAGTAACTCATTTTACATGTACACTGTACAAGCAGTGACAAGTACAATTTTATTTGGAAAAGTTCGTACTTCATTGTACGGTGACATAGGCCTGTTACAATACACATTTGCCATTTCTAAATTTTTCACGATATTCCTCTCGGAATTTTTGACTCCATCGCTGCTTTTTCTCCTTCAGTGTATCATCCTCCTGGTCCATGTTGCAGTTGAGATGCTCATACAAAAACGTTGACAAAAAAAATGCGACTCAGCACGGTCAAAATATCAACGAAAAACCACCGAAGACTATGAAGAAACAACGTGTGTGGAAAACAAACATAGCATCAATACGTCCACCACGCCGTGCCTGGCGCGGCCCGCGCTTAATTCAGTAAGCACGCAAGAGAGGCAGTACACCAGACGGATGACGTAGTGGGTCTCAGTATTGGCTGCGGCTAGGTTGTGGCTGATCGCACAAGCCTGTGCGCGCGTACGGCTGCAGCCGTAGCCTATTCGGACATGGCCTGTTCGATGACGTTTGAGCCTGGTTTACCTCCCTTTCGTCGTACATAAGAGTGAGGCGGATTTTATACCATTATGGTAGCGGCAATAGCGCCCTCAATACGATTTTCGGGCACTATTTATCTCCGAAATCGGAACAGTTCCGCCTAAATCGGAACAGTTGGCGGGTATGAGACGGCTTAGCCATGGGTTTTGTCTGCTGCTGGCTCCTAAAACCTCAACAATAAATCTAAAAAAGTCTGGATTTCATGATTTGTTGGTCATGACCTTTTATCAAAGGAAAACAATTCTAGACCCAAAGCCAACCCAGAAAGCATATAAGACCGAAGTTTCACTTCTCTGTTAACTGTTAATGATACAAATTAATTTCTCTGTTGTCTTTTTGTTACTACAGTGTTCAAAAATTCCTGACTCGAATTAACTCAAGCTAAATATAAAACTCGACTCGACTCGACTACACACTGTGACTCGACTCGACCTTCTTGACCTAATGACTCGACTTGACTCAACTCACTTCACTGGGACCTAGTGGTAAGCAATTCAAGGTAGTACAGGAACGAGGAACCAGGTACCCCACTGAAGTAAAACGAAGTACCCAATACATCCTGGAAGTTGTCTGAGGACTTTATCCGCTCCGTTCACAAGTACCCCCTCACCGGCAAAGGAAGTACAGTTGGGGGTGACCGACCGACGCCATCTTGCCTGACTGCAATTCATTTGCCGCGAAGCTTGACCACTGCGTGTACATAGCACAAATCCCCTGGTGTACGTGCGTCACACACAAGGAACGGTGCGTGTCAACCAGGGAAATGTTCCGCCCATGGGACGTCGTTGTTAGGTAAAAGGGCGCCCTCTTTGTTAGTGCACGGAGCTCATAGGTTTACTAGGTGAAAACTGCACCTTTCAGCGTCAACTGTTGCTTGTTAACATGCACATAACATTAAATCTGTTTTTGTTTTCCCATGAAGTTCTCGGCTGAGTTTTGGTAAGCAATTTTTTGGGGTTTTTGTTTCTACCATAAAGCAGATATTTCTTGCACATTAAAAATGTCTGTGCTTAGCCGCTTTGTGAAACTGACCCTACCTTGTCGCTAACGTCCCCAGCCCCTCCAAGCTGTAGCCTCTCAATGCAGCAGTCAATGTACAGACTCCACATCTTGGTCGTTGGTAGTCTCTCTACAGCCGTTTCGTACACCTCATAAGACTGTATCTCTTCCGCAAGCTGGATTGACTCGGACTCTGCTCAAGATAAAAATTGAGTAAATGTTAAATTGAAACAAAGGTTACTCTACAAACTGAGCTACCCAGGCATATGTTGGTTGTAGAATGTCTTTACGAGGCTACGGAAGTCAAAGGTTCAAATAATGCTCCAGTCAAGTTCTTTGATCAACCTGATATTGATATATTTTTAATAAGGGAATAAATGTTTGATTGGGAGGTATTAATACACTCTGTTTAAGACCGGTTGGAGTCTGGATGCTGATAATTCGGCTCGGGTACTTATCAGCACTCCAGACTCCAACCGGTCTTAAACAAACAGAGTGCTTAATATAGACCAAACACATATTTACTCCCATTCATAAATACTTTTTTGGTAAAAAAAAAATCAAAACTTTTTGGTCCACAAGAGTAAAAAAAAGTCAAAAATATAAATGTCCAACGATTTCGTTCAACAAAACACTCCTCTAGCTATACAATGGTAAGGCCCTCCAATAAACAGCTCCTTATATGGAGATTGGCGCACACATCGTGCGTACTGCGTCATAATGCAGATGTATCGGTGTCGGGGGAATTGAGGACTATGAAAATACTGACTCACTGGTAGTATTGGGCATGTCTACTTGAGGATTGTGAACATTCAACCAATATAACGGTGCTGGCAGCGGATTTCTTAAGAGTCCAAATTTCATGTGACACTGGAAAAGTGTTTAGGACCAGCAAGCCGGTCTTTATCAACCGTTTAAGACCGGCCACGCAACGGGCTCTGGACCAATAGGAACATTTAAACTGTCTTAGGTATTTATGAATGATGATTTTCTTTTTTGTACAAGCTGAATATCATAGAAGTACTTCAAAATCGAAGTGATCTTTCCAAACCATTAAATTATTCATTACATATTTGAAAATGAAAAAGACTCGCCGTTACCATTGCTGTCAGCTGTAAGATGTCTTCTAGCGACAGCATCCCACATGAGTTCATTCTTCGGGTGAGCTTCCATCAAGCTGTGTGTTACAAGGCAAATATAAGAAAGGATTACGAACTCATCATCTCAAAAAAGAACCTTGAGTAGCAACCAACGTTTCAATATACAGCAAATGTATCAGAGTGGGGATTCTAATCCTAATCTTCCAACTTGGCACTTACTCTTGATATATCTCTTGTACCAGATCTGCAGTAAAATCAAACTTCTTGCAGACAGGGACAAAAGCCAGGTGAAGATCTATGTCACCTGAGAAAAGAAGACAAATAATTTCACATAATATTTTCAATATTACAGGCATCTCGGAAAGTGATGATGTATTACAGCGTGCCTTTGATGAGAGTTGATTTAACGTTTGCCTTCATGCACCCCTAAATTGCGCCCTCTGTCGTTCATGCACAGAGCATTTCAATACTGTTTTCACACATTACGGTTGCACCTCAATGTAAAAATCCCCATACTTCAAAATTCTTTTCAAACTACTCAGAACTCTCACAGGTGTTCAGGCTGCACAGAAAAATGAAGATCAACATGTCATCTTTCATTTTCTTTTCAATTTTTGGCGGATTGACCGATGACATTTCCGAGAAATTCTCACCCAAAGAAGACCACCCCTAAAACAACTGATGTTTCTAGTTTTGGAAAAGTAGCCATTTTGAAGAAAGGATGGGTCCCTCCACAACATGGGTCCAACTGCATCCAAAATGCTCAGAGTTGAAAGCCCCGAGTCCAGGCCAGAGATACAGTGCTATATGTCTTCAATTCCCCTATTCCATGGCTCTCAGAACTCTCTAATATAGAATAATTTGAGTGTATAACTTTTATTCATGAGCTCGGCGGATGGATTTTTGGCCTATTTACTGGTAAACCCAACTTCGTCCCCAGTGCTTACTTTATTTCCAACCTCGTTTCCAATAGTAAGCCCTGGATAGGAAACTTTCTTCCTGTACCCTGATTCATTATCGCAATTGGCTAAAAATGGAATTATATATTATGGTACTTGGTATTGTTATTTCCAACTTGCATTACATGTTTTCACGACCATTATAAATTATAACGTCCACGCCTTCTCAAAAATACTCCTTTCCTTTCCAATTTGCTCATATTAATATGAAATGTGATTTGGCGGGATAAGATTGTAACATTTTAACTTTGAAAACAATCGTGTTTTCATAACCCATGGTGCGACGAATTGATCTTACCCCAGACACCGCATACAAAAACAAACGCTTTTAAAACGCACATGCAAGCACCAGACTATTCCTCATTTGCATAACTGTTCAAAAGTTTTGCACATGCAAATGATCCAATACCAGGGTGAGAGAGCAGGTAGTGGTGGGCACGTACTGCTCGACACCCTGGGGACGAGGTTGGGGGTATACCCTTACCTGGCATGTCTTGGACGGCCATCTTGTAGACAACCCTGGCCACCTTGCCTTGTAGTATAGCGTCCTGCATGCCTTCCTCTGTGGTCTCCATGTTGCTCTGCTGTAGCAAGGCCCATCGCTTCCTTTGCTGTTAACACGACAGAAAAGTCTAATTAAAGACTTTGAAGTTTTGCACAGTGGAGAGCCAAGGAATATTTTAAGTATCCCCATGTATGTATTATCTCTTTTGGGAACTTAGTTAGGAGCTCATTCATCATGCCTATTCACTGCAAAGCACGAACATAACAAATCCAACATTTTCTTTCTTTTAAAGGGAAAATACAACATTTGCAAACATCAAAAAATAAAACTACCAAATCATTTTGAAATACCTTGCTGGACTGTTAGTGAATGACAGTGTAAAGCATTCTGTAAAATCATGGCACCTGGTATACTGTCATTTTCAAGAAAAGTGGTATTTTTGTATCAATTTCCAATCCTGGTCGGTCGATCAGCGTTGGAAAAAACTGGCTTTTTTTCAAATACTGGCCCCAATTGACCATCGCACTTGTTTGCAATCGATTACACACCTATGAACGGGTACAAGCCAGGTAGACTGGTTCCCTGACCTTACAATTCCCCAATGTATGTAAACTGCTGTTTCTTCTTATATGGAGTCAGGGAACCAGACTACAGGAAAATGATTGTTTTTCTTGGTTTTTATAGCATTTTTGAACCCAAAATCTCAAAAAAGTCAGTGTAACTATATTTGCTATATATTTCCAACCCCCCAATTCCACCCATTTCTGAAAATTACAGCAAAAGCAAATGATGTATATTCCCTTTAAGAGCTCAGTGAATAAACCTAAAAATGTATTTTTCTTATCTTATACATCCATCATCTAGTAATGGTCAAGGAGATTACAGACTAGGAGTTTGGATCATTTTTCTGAAACATTAATTAGATATCGTGGGTAATTGACCTATCGCCATTTGTGAGTTAGCCACGCCCCTCAGACAACCCTATGGAATATTTGTACACTAAGTTTTGTTTGTCTCAGATTTTGCGCGCTCCGCGTCCATTTGTATATCATGTAATTGGACAATATTTCACAAGCTGCGTTGACGCGATTCTAAAGTGATTCTACCGCGATAGGTCAATTGGATCCGTCACGGACATTACATTTTTTTTTCCATAATGCTAAAATTGCCCAGATGTAAAGTTTAATACTGCTTGTTCAGCATTTCCCAACAGCCTGGTACAAATCCCACCAAATATTCACTCCTGGCAACTATTCATCGACTGCTCTGTAAGATGAGAATCAGCCACTGACTAAGTGGACATGTGGCTATTTGTAAATGTTAGACATGGGTAGGAATCTTTACTGAGCAAGATTGTACAAGTTTATCTCACAGAAAGTAGTTAGCAAATCACACTGCATTGGTGATGCTAATCTTATGGAGAACCCAAAAATGTGGTATTACCTTATCCGCATGCATCAGCTCCATCCGAAAATACTGTTAGAAAACAAGAAGAGACGAAACTTGTCAAATATAATACACACCCTTCCCTCACCCGCGAGTCTAGTTCGGGCTTTGAGAAACAAAATTTACAAACTAGCTTTGAGGGGACTCAAACCAATAAGCTCCTGTCCACAAGTGCAAGCATTTATTTCCCGTTTCCTTGGCATGAAACGACTGAGAATATTTCTACTCCCCCTGGATGGGATGCTAGTCCATCGCAGGTTACTGCCCGGCTAATGCCGGTACCCATTTATACTCCTGGGTGGAGAGAGGCAAGTGGGGGTGAAGTGTCTTGCCCAAGGACACAACATATGGCCAGCAGCTGGATTTGAACCACTGACCCTCTGATCTTGAGACACGAACCTAACCCCTTGGCCACACTACCTCAGAGGAATTAAAAAGTTACACAAAGTGGTTAAAAAGTTACACAAATGAAGGGTAAAACCCAATATCAAACTTTATATATCCCTTCCCCAAACTTCCATCATAGAGGAAGTGGATTAATTAGAACATACCTCAACTCTGAGTTTGTGGTTCTGTGGATGGAGCCTGATGGCTCGTAGCAATAGACTCCTGGCATTCTCAGCTGACATGATTTCCTCCATCTGGAACTTGGCTGCTATGATCCACAATGCTGCACAACAAAATTGACCAAAGTTGAGTGTGACAATTTTAGACTAACGCTATAAAAAGAGAACAACAATTCTATCATTTATAAATTACGAAAAGCTACACGGGGGGAGGTGGTCGAGCAACTCACACCACACATACACCGTTACTTCTTAGTATAGCGGTGATAGAGGGCATGGAGACAATTAAATTGCTGGAGAAAAGAATGACTGTAGTACGATGTATATATAAAGTTGGAATGATGTCTCACCGGGGTTTTTGGAGTGCACCTTGAGTAGCCTTGCAAACAATTTACTCAACTCGTTCTTCATGTTCTGTCAAGCGAGAGGAATCAAGTTTTGTTCAAGCACACAAACTGGATACAGACTAAAAACACTGTTTTAGAAAATTATGATTCAGAAAATAATAACTGCACTCCCTCTCAAACAATAACTTAGTCCCAAAATAAAGGAAAAACCTTATGATTTATTTCTGCCCGCCAACACAGTTTTTGGGGGAAAATGTTGCAACCTGACACCACTTTTCTCATCATATATATCATCTCAAAGAAGGTCAGTCATTGCAAAAATGTTGAAAACGGGACTGAAACATGTCCAATTTTGTTTGGAAATACTTCGAAAATGTTCTTGACTCTCCATAGACTTTGTACACAACCGCTGATGTGACGTCTGGATACTACGTTCTTTCCCACTTTTCCTTCAAGTCATTCAGTCAGTACGAGATTTGAACGAGTTAGCTAACTCTAGCATGATCATATGGTCGAGTGGTTAGATGTCCGCACTAGTAAACAAGAGGTCATGGGTTCAAGTCCCACCCAAGCAAATTCATGCATTTCTTTCCGAAGGCCTTCAGACAGCACCATGAATTGTACGCTTAAAACCCTAACCCTGCTGAATCCAACAGGATCCAACTATGTCACATACCCGATGGAGCCTGTTGGATTGAGCAGTTAACCCCTTGTGTACATTCCTCATGCAAAATGTTAGATTCAGCAGGCAACTGAACCGCATTATAAGGTCCCCCCCCCCCCCAAAAAAAAGTCTGTCTCTGGTCAGCGCTTGCGTCGATTTTAATCATGCGCGTCAATTTTTTTTTTAAACGTTCCGCGGTAGCTCCAACAGCGCCCTCTATTGCCGCACCTCCTCAAATTTTTGTACCAAAGAGCACCAAGGAATGGGAAATTGCACCAAGGCAAATGATCGAGGGCACCAAGGCAAATGATGGATGACACCAATGTACATGAAGACACCAAAAAAAGCAAAGTAGTAGGCCTATCCCGCCTTGTCTGTACAATTCAAGCTTAAAAAAAAAAAAAAAAAAAAGCCGCGTCGCCACATCAATTCTGTAACTTTGGTCTGACCAGAGACCAAGTATTTTTTTTTTTTTGGGGCCTAACGCCAAGTTGGACTTAGTTGGATTCAGCAGACAACTGAATATAAGGCACAGTGGATTGAGCAGGAAAGTCCGGTTGGCTCTGTTGGATTTAGCAGGGTAGTCCTGAGGAAGTACTAGGGGGTTAGGGTTACAAAAAAATTGCAGTGAAGGGGGAACGCTAACGCCAACATTGTCATCCCCCCCCCCCCCCCCCCCCCCCCCCCCCCCCCCCCCCGATGGATTTCTTGTACAAGCTTTTCTTACCCATTTCTTGCAAAACTGCATGTGCGAGAACCACAGCTTCTGATCATCACAGAACATGGTGCAGGCTCTCTGTTCAAAGTAACAAAGTGATACATCAATCAGTCCAATCAATCGTGTATTTCAAAGAGTTAACAAATCTCCGTCAACCATTGAACAATTCATTTTTCTAATTACCATTCTCCATTTATATCTTAAAGGGAATGTACATCCTTGGCTTTTACTGTAATTTTCAGAAATGAACTATTTGAGGGGTTAGTATAATAGATCAAATATTGTTACACCGACATGTTTGAAGTTTTGTTCGAAAATGCTGGAAAAGCCAAGAAAAACAAAAATGTTCAAGAAGTCTGGTTCCTTGACTCCACTAAACATAAAATGGATCAATTTATAGATGCCTGAAAATTGTAAGGTAAGGGAACCAGTCTAGCTGACCTGCACCCGTTCATGAACATGTAACCAATAGTAAACAAAATTTGAACTGAAAAAAAGGGTAAAGTTGCAGCAGTAGTTGAAAAATAGTTAGGTTTTTCCAACGGTGGTCGGCTGACCACCGTTGGAAATGGATACAAAAATACCATTTTCTTGAAAATGACTTCACACCAGGTGCCATAATTTTACAGGATGCTCTAGACTGTCATTTACCAACATCCTAGTAAGGTATTTTTAAAAACTTGGTAGTTTTTATTTTTCAATGTTTGCAAATGTTTTATACTCCCTTTAATCAGTGATGTCAATTCCAATTTTTTTCTTTCAACGTTTTGTGTAAATAACACTTTACCCTGAACAGTTTCTGGATTCGTTTGATGATTGCATACTCAATCTCATCCTTCTTAAAGAAGTACCCAATTCGCTGGGGGGAAACAAAAGAAAACAAAGATGAAAATTCACAGGAATTATTAACTTTAACTTCCTAGGCCTTTCTGCTTGTAGCCTGAATCCTGCAAAATCCTCCTATTGGCCTCATGGAAAAATAGCATGTATATAGCCTCAATCCTGCAAATTCCTCCATTATTTCTTGAATATGGTCCATGGAGGGGTGACCACTGCCTGAATCCTGCAAAATCCTGGGGCAGTGACTGTCAATATGTTGAGGCTTGGCCAGTGACATCCTGGAGCAGTACGGAGGATTTCAAGCATAATCCAGGCCTATATTTATGCATGGCTGAGCAAAAACAACACAAGGTCCGGCCCAAGACCTTGACAAAGAGCATCCTACAAAATCAGTAACACACTTTTGCCATGTAACCTCAATCTTCCAAATTCCTCCACTTTGGCAAAGAGGATTTTGAAGGATTCAAGGCGGTTAGGGTTAAGGAACAAGCAAAGATCCAATGCAGGATTACACACATCAAATTGCTTATTATAAAATCAAATTCATTATGACTTTGTTTACACACTTACCTCTCTTCTCTTCCTGATTAAAGACAGGAGGTTGATCTCATACTGTGGGATTAATAAGACGTTTAGAAAATAAAACATCATTATGAGCAGTTGATATCACATTAATCAAAGCTAAATTATAAAATGGCTTAAAATTATGTGTGTGTTCATAATGTGCCTATCGAATGTCCCCCCCCCCCCCCCCCCAGGTCTGATGTCGGGATTTGGTCATGTTTTTCATGCCCCAGGGTGGGGATTTCGGTCACTCAAATTACATTGTTAACACTGGCGTACTAATGGAAAGGCAATCACTAGTGCGCCCCACGTATGTAAGTCGGGGCATGGTCCTATATTATTAGGGTGGCTGGGAAACAGCCTGGTAAATATCAGAGACGCCATGCTTTTTCAAAACTGTCGGAACTCTTTGCCGAATTCACATGATTTTTTGGATAACTAGACCTCTGAAGGTACCGAATTTAACAATTTTGTGCTATTTAGCAGTCGTACTATAGCTGGGTTGATTTTCTGCTGACAAAATAATTTCGATCTTTAATTGATTTTCGGCTCCCCTAGCAACGGGACCATCCGCACACAGGCTGTATGTGGCACTGTGGCTCAATATACGGAGGTAGTCCAGTATTTCAGTCACATTTATGGGACTAAAGTCTGACATGCGTACATTATGGTTGGCTAAAGAGTAAAGTTAGCCCATTAGCCTGACTTTGTCTCAATTTTCTGTACTCAATTATAAGTGTCTCAGACTCTCAGTCTGCAACTTGACTAAATCACCAGGCGTATATTTGACTAGTATAACCTAAGGAATCCGTATTTAAGCACAACTTGACAAACCTGTATATAGCGCAGGAAATCTTGTTTATCCTTCTTGAGTCGGACAAGGCGGTACTCAAAACTGGTTCTCTTCTTTACAATTGTTCTTTGAAAAGTGGGAAAAGCAAATTTTAGTTAAATATCAAATTTTAAATATCATCATTAACAAAATTGTGTTAGAGAATGCATATTTAATATTCATTTGTTTTAGCCCGACTGCGTCTGGCCGTACAGTACTATCGCAAGCTCTGTAGTACGGCCAGACGCCCGATGATTCCACAGAGACTGAATTTTGTTGGCCGCCGATGTAGCGATTTTGCTACATCTTTCGATCGCGATTATCTTTTCATCCAGGACCCAAATTTCCAAAGTTAAGGTTCGTAGTCGTAGAACAACTCATACCTTTTCGAAAAAAACGTTGTTTGGTCTCAATATTTTCATCCATCTGGCCACAAGACGAATTTCAGTCATCAGATTCCACAAATATCGTCCCCCATGCGATCCCCCATGCGATTTCAAAATGGCGGCCGCGCTGTAATGTATGCAATATGCAGGCGCACCCGCGCAAACTCATGAATATGCATAAACATTCTGTGACGTATGACCTCGTGTTTTTGGACGTACGGCCACTGATCTCTATTTAAAGACTGGATAGCGGATATGCATACAACATTCACACAGTAGACTTTGCATATTGACCAATTCGCCCCCGGTCTCACGAAGATGGCCGCGTATAATACGAACGTTCTACGCGTAAATACGCGCGCGTTGTATCAACAGTTGACGCGCATTTTGGTCACGTACACAGAGTATGATGTTCTAAAAGGAACACATTTCCGTAGTGATTATAATTTCAAAAACGCCGAAAAAGTGATTTGCGGCATTATAAAAGTAACCACTACGTTAGAAAAATTGTAGTAAACCTTGGTCAGTTGGTCAGTGGTGGTGGCCAAAATATAAGTCAAGTGAGCCGCGACGTTACAAAAGAAATCAAGCTGTCTATAAAGACGGCAACTTGTCCTTCTAAGATCACCAGCCGGTCTCACCAATATGGCGTCAAATTCGTACATTGTGCGGCTCTTTATTAGCTATCCAGTCTTTATATAGAGATCAGTGCGTACGGCCCTGCCGCACGCACGTCCAAAAACACGAGGTCATACGTCACAGAATGATTATGCATATTCATGAGTTTGCGCGGGCGCGCCTGCATATTGCATACATTACAGCGCGGCCGCCATTTTGAAATCGCATGGGGGATCGCATGGGGGACGATATTTGTGGAATCTGATGACTGAAATTCGTCTTGTGGCCAGATGGATGAAAATATTGAGACCAAACAACGTTTTTTCGAAAAGGTATGAGTTGTTCTACGACTACGAACCTTAACTTTGGAAATTTGGGTCCTGGATGAAAAGATAATCGCGATCGAAAGATGTAGCAAAATCGCTACATCGGCGGCCAACAAAATTCAGTCTCTGTGGAAGCATCGGGCGTCTGGCCGTACTACAGAGCTTGCGATAGTACTGTACGGCCAGACGCAGTCGGGCTACATTTGTTTCTGCAAATTTTACTTTAGTTACGATTAGGCCTATCTGCTGTCTGCCAGATGTCTGCCAAATTGTCAAGACTGCCAAAACTAACAAATTAAATTTTAAAAATCGAGAAATACTGATGTCACATACATGTACATTTGTACACTACTTAACGCTTGTTGTGAATCAAATATCTAGGAGACTAGGGCCTATACTCTGACTAGGCTTTTCTGTGTTTTTATTCCTCCATGATTATCTCCGCCCCCCCCCCCCCACCCGCCCGCGGATAGGTGGCGCTATTTCGTCACCGTGTCCTTGGCACTTGCGCTGCAATTTTGCAAGTGCAAGTATCCATCTACTTACTTTATTTCTGCTTTCGTGAACAAGCCAACACGTTCCAATTGTTCTAGCTCCAACAGAGTTTCCTCTAGGTTCTGATGAACAAATTCTGCCATATTTAGATTGTTTAACAAGCGTCTGTGACCCGATCGTGCATTGCCTCAATGCATCATCTACGCGGGCAAAACACGTGCGCTACCAAACTAAACTTAGCCGCGTTATAGGCCCAAAACCTAGCCGCGTTCTTAGCCGCGTTCTTAGCCGCGTTCTCAACCGCGGTATCAAAATCTCAAACACATATAGTAAAAGGTGGTTGCTTCTCTGTTTGTAATGAAAGGATTTCTTGGACTTTCCCAACGAAATGTTAAAGTTATACAATAAATGTACTATTTTTTATGCTTTCATCTAACCGAACCTTCTATTGGGCACGTCATATTTTGGAGGGGGCCAATTCGGTCCACTAATTAGCTGTTAATTAAGGCCCTATCGAGGAGTCTCCATTTTCCACTCTAAAAGTGCACAAAAGGGAATGCTGCTGACCTATAACACCTCTTTAAAACAAAATGTACCCCACATAGTTTTATAAATTTGAATTTTTATTGCATAATCCATTTCATCCATCTACTGGGAAGATCAAATTTTGGAGGGGGCCAATTCGGTCCACTAATTAGCTGTCAATTAAGGCCCTAATGAGGAGTCTCCATTTTCCACTCTAAAACTGCACAAAAGGGAATGCTGCTGACCTATTACCCCTTTAAAACAAAATGTACCCCACATAGTTTTATAAATTTGAATTTTTATTGCATAATCCATTTCATCCATCTAATGGGAAGACCAAATTTTGGAGGGGGCCAATTCGGTCCACTAATTAGCTGTTAATTAAGGCCCTATCGAGGAGTCTCCATTTTCCACTCTAAAAGTGCACAAAAGGGAATGCTGCTGACCTATAACACCCCTTTAAAACAAAATGTACCCGACATAGTTTTATAAATTTGAATTTTTATTGCATAATCCATTTGATCCATCTAATGGGAAGATCAAATTTTGGAGGGGGCCAATTCGGTCCACTAATTAGCTGTCAATTAAGGCCCTAATGAGGAGTCTCCATTTTCCACTCTAAAACTGCACAAAAGGGAATGCTGCTGACCTATAACACCCCTTTAAAACAAAATGTACCCCACATAGTTTTATAAATTTGAATTTTTATTGCATAATCCATTTCATCCATCTAATGGGAAGATCAAATTTTGGAGGGGGCCAATTCGGTCCACTAATTAGCTGTCAATTAAGGCCCTATCGAGGAGTCTCCATTTTCCACTCTAAAAATGCACAAAAGGGAATGCTGCTGACCTATAACACTCCTTTAAAACAAAATGTACCCCACATAGTTTTATAAATTTGAATTTTTATTGCATAATCCATTTGATCCATCTACTGGGAAGATCAAATTTTGGAGGGGGCCAATTCGGTCCACTAATTAGCTGTCAATTAAGGCCCTATCGAGGAGTCTCCATTTTCCACTCTAAAAGTGCACAAAACTGAATGCTTTGACCTATAACACCCCTTTAAAACAAAATGTACCCCACATAGTTTTATAAATTTGAATTTTTATTGCATAATCCATTTGATCCATCTAATGGGAAGATCCAATTTTGGAGGGGGCCAATTCGGTCCACTAATTAGCTGTCAATTAAGGCCCTATCGAGGAGTCTCCATTTTCCACTCTAAAAGTGCACAAAACTGAATGCTGCTGACCTATAACACCCCTTTAAAACAGAATGTACCCCACATAGTTTTAGAAATTTGAATTTTTATTGCATAATCCATTTGATCCATCTACTGGGAAGATCAAATTTTGGAGGGGGCCAATTCGGTCCACTAATTAGCTGTCAATTAAGGCCCTATCGAGGAGTCTCCATTTTCCACTCTAAAAGTGCACAAAAGGGAATGCTGCTGACCTATAACACTCCTTTAAAACAAAATGTACCCCACATAGTTTTATAAATTTGAATTTTTATTGCATAATCCATTTGATCCATCTAATGGGAAGATCAAATTTTGGAGGGGGCCAATTCGGTCCATTTATTAGCTGTCAATTAAGGCCCTATCGAGGAGTCTCCATTTTCCACTCTAAAAGTGCACAAAACTGAATGCTTTGACCTATAACACCCCTTTAAAACAAAATGTACCCCACATAGTTTTATAAATTTGAATTTTTATTGCATAATCCATTTGATCCATCTAATGGGAAGATCAAATTTTGGAGGGGGCCAATTCGGTCCACTAATTAGCTGTCAATTAAGGCCCTATCGAGGAGTCTCCATTTTCCACTCTAAAAGTGCACAAAAGGGAATGCTGCTGACCTATAACACCCATTTAAAACAAAATGTACCCCACATAGTTTTATAAATTTGAATTTTTATTGCATAATCCATTTGATCCATCTACTGGGAAGATCAAATTTTGGAGGGGGCCAATTCGGTCCACTAATTAGCTGTCAATTAAGGCCCTATCGAGGAGTCTCCATTTTCCACTCTAAAAGTGCACAAAAGGGAATGCTGCTGACCTATAACACTCCTTTAAAACAAAATGTACCCCACATAGTTTTATAAATTTGAATTTTTATTGCATAATCCATTTGATCCATCTACTGGGAAGATCAAATTTTGGAGGGGGCCAATTCGGTCCACTAATTAGCTGTCAATTAAGGCCCTATCGAGGAGTCTCCATTTTCCACTCTAAAAGTGCACAAAACTGAATGCTTTGACCTATAACACCCCTTTAAAACAAAATGTACCCCACATAGTTTTATAAATTTGAATTTTTATTGCATAATCCATTTTATCCATCTAATGGGAAGATCAAATTTTGGAGGGGGCCAATTCGGTCCACTAATTAGCTGTCAATTAAGGCCCTATCGAGGAGTCTCCATTTTCCACTCTAAAAGTGCACAAAAGGGAATGCTGCTGACCTATAACACCCCTTTAAAACAAAATGTACCCCACATAGTTTTATAAATTTGAATTTTTATTGCATAATCCGTTTGATCCATCTACTGGGAAGATCAAATTTTGGAGGGGGCCAATTCGGTCCACTAATTCGCTGTCAATTAAGGCCCTATCGAGGAGTCTCCATTTTCCACTCTAAAAGTGCACAAAACTGAATGCTGCTGACCTATAACACCCCTTTAAAACAAAATGTACCCCACATAGTTTTATAAATTTGAATTTTTATTGCATAATCCATTTGATCCATCTAATGGGAAGATCACATTTTGGAGGGGGCCAATTCGGTCCACTAATTAGCTGTCAATTAAGGCCCTATCGAGGAGTCTCCATTTTCCACTCTAAAAGTGCACAAAACTGAATGCTGCTGACCTATAACACCCCTTTAAAACAAAATGTACCCGACATAGTTTTATAAATTTGAATTTTTATTGCATAATCCATTTGATCCATCTAATGGGAAGATCAAATTTTGGAGGGGGCCAATTCGGTCCACTAATTAGCTGTCAATTAAGGCCCTATCGAGGAGTCTCCATTTTCCACTCTAAAAGTGCACAAAACTGAATGCTGCTGACCTATAACACCCCTTTAAAATAAAATGTACCCCACATAGTTTTATAAATTTGAATTTTTATTGCATAATCCATTTCATCCATCTAATGGGAAGATCAAATTTTGGAGGGGGCCAATTCGGTCCACTAATTAGCTGTCAATTAAGGCCCTATCGAGGAGTCTCCATTTTCCACTCTAAAAGTGCACAAAAGGGAATGCTGCTGACCTATAACACCCCTTTAAAACAAAATGTACCCCACATAGTTTTATAAATTTGAATTTTTATTGCATAATCCATTTGATCCATCTACTGGGAAGATCAAATTTTGGAGGGGGCCAATTCGGTCCACTAATTAGCTGTCAATTAAGGCCCTATCGAGGAGTCTCCATTTTCCACTCTAAAAGTGCACAAAACTGAATGCTGCTGACCTATAACACCCCTTTAAAACAAAATGTACCCCACATAGTTTTATAAATTTGAATTTTTATTGCATAATCCATTTGATCCATCTACTGGGAAGATCCAATTTTGGAGGGGGCCAATTCGGTCCACTAATTAGCTGTCAATTAAGGCCCTATCGAGGAGTCTCCATTTTCCACTCTAAAAGTGCACAAAACTGAATGCTGCTGACCTATAACACCCATTTAAAACAAAATGTACCCCACATAGTTTTATAAATTTGAATTTTTATTGCATAATCCATTTGATCCATCTAATGGGAAGATCAAATTTTGGAGGGGGCCAATTCGGTCCACTAATTAGCTGTCAATTTAGGCCCTATCGAGGAGTCTCCATTTTCCACTTTAAAAGTGCACAAAACTGAATGCAGCTGACCTATAACACCCCTTTAAAACAAAATGTACCCCACATAGTTTTATAAATTTGAATTTTTATTGCATAATCCATTTCATCCATCTACTGGGAAGATCAAATTTTGGAGGGGGCCAATTCGGTCCACTAATAAGCTGTCAATTAAGGCCCTATCGAGGAGTCTCCATTTTCCACTCTAAAAGTGCACAAAACTGAATGCTGCTGACCTATAACACCCCTTTAAAACAAAATGTACCCCACATAGTTTTATAAATTTGAATTTTTATTGCATAATCCATTTCATCCATCTACTGGGAAGATCAAATTTTGGAGGGGGCCAATTCGGTCCACTAATTAGCTGTCAATTAAGGCCCTATCGAGGAGTCTCCATTTTCCACTGTAAAAGTGCACAAAACTGAATGCTGCTGACCTATAACACCCCTTTAAAACAAAATGTACCCCACATAGTTTTATACATTTGAATTTTTATTGCATAATCCATTTCATCCATCTACTGGGAAGATCAAATTTTGGAGGGGGCCAATTCGGTCCACTAATTAGCTGTCAATTAAGGCCCTATCGAGGAGTCTCCATTTTCCACTCTAAAAGTGCACAAAACTGAATGCTGCTGACTTATAACACTCCTTTAAAACAAAATGTACCCCACATAGTTTTATAAATTTGAATTTTTATTGCATAATCCATTTGATCCATCTAATGGGAAGATCACATTTTGGAGGGGGCCAATTCGGTCCACTAATTAGCTGTCAATTAAGGCCCTATCGAGGAGTCTCCATTTTCCACTCTAAAAGTGCACAAAACTGAATGCTGCTGACCTATAACACCCCTTTAAAACAAAATGTACCCCACATAGTTTTATAAATTTGAATTTTTATTGCATAAACCATTTGATCCATCTAATGGGAAGATCAAATTTTGGAGGGGGCCAATTCGGTCCACTAATTAGCTGTCAATTAAGGCCCTATCGAGGAGTCTCCATTTTCCACTCTAAAAGTGCACAAAACTGAATGCTTTGACCTATAACACCCCTTTAAAACAAAATGTACCCCACATAGTTTTATAAATTTGAATTTTTATTGCATAATCCATTTCATCCATCTAATGGGAAGATCAAATTTTGGAGGGGGCCAATTCGGTCCACTAATTAGCTGTCAATTAAGGCCCTATCGAGGAGTCTCCATTTTCCACTCTAAAAGTGCACAAAACTGAATGCTGCTGACCTATAACACCCCTTTAAAACAAAATGTACCCCACATAGTTTTATAAATTTGAATTTTTATTGCATAATCCATTTCATCCATCTAATGGGAAGATCAAATTTTGGAGGGGGCCAACTCGGTCCACTAATTAGCTGTCAATTCAGGCCCTAATGAGGAGTCTCCATTTTCCACTCTAAAAGTGCACAAAACTGAATGCTGCTGACCTATAACACCCCTTTAAAATAAAATGTACCCCACATAGTTTTATAAATTTGAATTTTTATTGCATAATCCATTTCATCCATCTAATGGGAAGATCAAATTTTGGAGGGGGCCAATTCGGTCCACTAATTAGCTGTCAATTAAGGCCCTATCGAGGAGTCTCCATTTTCCACTCTAAAAGTGCACAAAACTGAATGCTGCTGACCTATAACACCCCTTTAAAACAAAATGTACCCCACATAGTTTTATAAATTTGAATTTTTATTGCATAATCCATTTCATCCATCTACTGGGAAGATCAAATTTTGGAGGGGGCCAATTCGGTCCACTAATTAGCTGTCAATTAAGGCCCTATCGAGGAGTCTCCATTTTCCACTCTAAAAGTGCACAAAACTGAATGCTGCTGACCTATAACACCCCTTTAAAACAAAATGTACCCCACATAGTTTTATAAATTTGAATTTTTATTGCATAATCCATTTGATCCATCTACTGGGAAGATCAAATTTTGGAGGGGGCCAATTCGGTCCACTAATTAGCTGTCAATTAAGGCCCTATCGAGGAGTCTCCATTTTCCACTCTAAAAGTGCACAAAACTGAATGCTTTGACCTATAACACCCCTTTAAAACAAAATGTACCCCACATAGTTTTATAAATTTGAATTTTTATTGCATAATCCATTTGATCCATCTAATGGGAAGATCCAATTTTGGAGGGGGCCAATTCGGTCCACTAATTAGCTGTCAATTAAGGCCCTATCGAGGAGTCTCCATTTTCCACTCTAAAAGTGCACACCATTGAATGCTGCTGACCTATAACACCCCTTTAAAACAAAATGTACCCCACATTTGTTGATAAATTTGAATTTTTATTGCGTAATATATTTCATTCATTTATATTGGATCATATATATAAGATCAATTTTGAGAGTGGCCAAGAGCAATGATATCATGTTAAGAAATCAGACATGGAAAACACCACTTTCATGTTAAAATTAATATTAACACCGAAGGCCGAAGTAATCCAAGTGGTTTTACTTTAATTATGCAATACATATGTCGGTGAGCACTCTTTTCAGAACTAAACTCACTTCAAAGTACGCCAAGGTTAACGTCACATAAACAGCTTTGACTTTGGACGACGTTAAGGCCCAGTGAAGATTGGGTTTTAAGATTTTTAATTCGCCGTCGTGTACGTGCATGAGTAAATCTATGCACAGACACGAAACATCAGCAGCGATAAAACCTCAGTTTAAAAGTCATAACAATTCAACAAAGTCCTTTTGAAGGACGGTATAATAAAAAGAGTGGATTTATAAATCAGTTTTTTGCCTAACCAGGGTTTTTAATAAAGATGTTGTGTACTACAGTTAAGTATACAGTTGTTGGAACAGGTTTTCTGTGTCATATTCTTAAAATTTGTTGTTTGAAACAGTCCGAATATATATGTTTTTTTCTCTTTTTTTGACGAAACAGATTTTATGCCGGTCAATGCGTTTTTATCTTGATATTCTTTAAACGGATTGATCGATTTTAGCATTTTTCTTCCTCTAAAAGTAGTTTTTTTAATACGAAATATGTTTCGGTGGTTTCCGCTTGTTTTTACTCGCCCTGTGTAGTGCATGATCATCGTATGTGAACAGTGAATCTACTGGAAGGATGGTACCACCCCCCTGATGCAGGACTGCATGGGTTTCAACCTCTGGATATTTCACTACTGAACGCGAAGTTTGAATGTCATCATCTCCACATCGGCCCTAATAAGTCAACTTGGTGAGATAATTCATCTTGTTTTCGACTTCACTAAGTCGACTTGGTAAAACAAATACAGCTCGACAAGTTGTCCATTCGACTTCGTTAAGTGAACTTGTCAGCTAATCAAGGAACAATGGGGGCATTATAATATCCCCCGATTTTTTTTTAAATGTTTCTAGTTTCTAGTTTAAGTATTATACGTTGTACACGGATTTCTCCGTTCGAACGTCTAATATATAATCCAAGAATGTAAATTTACGGATGCCGCGCGCTAGCGCAATCGGAGTCGAATTTACTAAATCTTGACACCATATCATTCCCAAACTTAACCTGGACTAAAAGTGTGTTTGGTCGATTCTGATGCAGTGTTTGTGAAATACAACAGCGGCCAGGCGCGCAAAGATCTACAAAACATAGACACGCCCTTGATTGACTGGGTCTAATATTGCTTGGCGTAGCGCGTAACGTAACAGACCGATACAAAGTGCATGACTGCTATACATGTACCTAATGATCAATTTCCATTACAAGTACAATTTCTTTTTCAATTTCAATGTCAATTTCACTTTCAATATCACTTTCAAGTTCAATATCAATTGTAAATTCGATTTCTGTTTCAATTTCAATTTCACTCTCAATGTCAAAAACCTAAGTTCCATGACCATTCTCTGGCAAAAAAAGAGAGATGTTTTGACAACGGATTTGACTTCTATGAACCATAAAGAAATGAGCCCCAAGGCCCCTCCCATAAATCCCGGCATTTTTCGCTAGAGGGCCAAATTTGAGATGGCTGGCAGCGCCATCTTGCAAAATCAACTTTTAACCAGAGCACCTGGAATCCTGTATGAAAACACTTGTTCGTGTAAGTGGACGACGAGGATTCGGATTCCGACATCAGTTTGACTTGATGACATCATTTTGACTCAGAAATCCAAGATGGTCGTCATAACCGATAGCTCGACACTTTTGTTGGCAAATTTGAGGGCCTTTAACTGTGAGACTGTCACAGAATACCTTAATCGGTGTTACAAAATCGTGACTGGGTCTGCCGCAAACAATGATTTCAAGAAGACAATTATACATTGTTGTGCAAGTCACTTTATAAAAAACGCGTCCAGAAATTGCCGTAAGTACTATCCGCAAAATTGTCGTGATGCGATGTATTGGATTGGGTTGCTTGTACAGTCAACTAATATGAAAGACATTGATGCAACATAGAAACATTGTCAATCATTACACATTTTATCTACAGCTTAGGCCAAAAAAAAAAGTCTCCGGTTTCTGGTATGCGCGCGCGTCGCCGTAGCCATGCGCGTCGGCAAAATAAAAAAAAAATTTTTCAATGAAGGATGATGTCTCAAAACCGCCAAACTCACTGGTTTAACTGGAATCCTGCTGCTGCACAATTTTAACGTGTTTTAAGATTGGGTTATGGTCGAGAATAAGCTTTATGTGGCCTCTCTGGACTCCCCTATATTTGCACTAAGTTTAGTCGGGCACCATTTGCAGTCATCAGCCGACATTTGAAGCAAAAAAATCAGGTAAAAAAAAAAAAAAACCGCGTCGCCGCACCACTTTTTGGGCAAGCTGCATACCAGAAACCGGAGACTGTTTTGGGGGGCCTTATGGTACCCTTTTTTGGTGAGTCTTGCTTGACCAATGAAATTGAGATTTCAAAGATCTCAATGTGTCTCAACTGCAACGGCAATACGGTTCTTGAAAATTCGACATCTGGCATATTAACTGTTCCTGTTCGAAATTTGAGCCTCTGTTATTGTTTGCAAAAATGTTTTGATGATGAAATTGTGAAGGGTCTTAAATGTGATATGTGTGAGCAAGACCAGTGTACAAAGATGAAAGTGTCTCGAATTGTCAACTATCCTACTTTATTGGTAGTGCAGTTGTTGCGATTTCATAATATTGGGGGGAAACAGACGAAAATCACAACAGACGTCACACTCCTGCCGTTTACGAATTACGGTCAGTCGTCGTCCACGAAGGCCAATCGTTGGAAAGTGGCCATTACAAAACGTTTGTCAGGGATCTATTAGATCATAACAAAATCATAGAGTTCAATGACGGCAACGTTCAAGCGACTACTGCTCTTCGTTTTACAAGTCGAGTTTTCCGCGACGGGGTATTTATTTTTTTATGAAAAAATTCAGCCAACAGAAGACATTTCATCTCCACCAGTATCGTTTGACTCCAACAACTTGTTTACAGTAAGTGCAAAGGAAGAGGAATTTGTACAACTTCTGTGGGCCTCCATTGATGAAAAAAAATACACAGCGTTGCCGTACGTGACGAGAAAACAAAATATTTTCTATCCTTCCACCAATTGGCCATGATCAATAACATCCCCAAATCGTCTGTGTTGAAGCGTTTGAAACATATCTACCCAAACTATAGTCCTGGTTGGTTAAGTGGAGCTTTCGTTGATTTTTTTTTATATCAGTCAACTTTGCGAAATCGTAAATGCAGCAAGGGCGGATCCGGGGGGGGGGGGCAAATGAAACCAATTTTTTTTTTTTTTTTTTTACATCGCAATAAATACAGGCAATGAGTACACCACCATCTTTTCCTCAAAAAAAACATTGGTTAAAGTGGTCAGAAATTGCCTCAGATCGCACCACAGAGCATCTAGAATCCAAAACATTTTCTGGGCCCTTAAGCGGGCCCCGAACACCACGCCGTAATTTTTTTGACCCACTTTTTGGGGGACCAAATTTTTTTTTGCCCCCCCCCCTAAAATTGTGTTCTGGATCCGCCCTTGAAATGCAGATGTAGATCAAGTGAAGTTATGGGCCTTGCACTTCCACGAAACCTTGCAGATCATTAACAAGCAGCCAACACCTCAAACATATCGATCAGTCTCAAAAGCATTTATTGACGGTGACAAATTTTGCGACATCATGTTTTTGCCACTTCTCGAAAACAGGCACTTTACTCTTTATGTTTTGGACAACATCCAGAACCAGTTCAAGTGCTTTGATTCACTAAGTTGCAGTTCCGACACTTGCCAAAAAAGGGTTCACCATGGACGTGCTTTCTCACATTTTTTCCAAAATGGTAGAAAGAACAGATATTGGTGTCAAAATCCAAGTGTTCTACAAGATCAGCAGTCTTTTTCGGCCAGTGCAGCAAACACATTTGGCGAGTTGTTGTGTTTTCTGCTGCTTGTATGCCGAAGAAATCAGTCTGAAATCTAAACAAATCAGAGACGACAATGCTAACAAACTGAGGATGTACATCACCCTCCAAGTTTTAAAACGATCACACATCGTAGATCCAGAGCTACGTAGATTGTTCATAGCTCACATTAATCAGTGAACATACAAACTGCAAACGTTACAGTTAACAGTATCAATAAGAGCTCCTGCGTTGATAGTGATGAAAAGCATTGTTGAGTAATGGTTGTCGCTGTATTTGTACTTTCTTGTTTGATGATTTAGTTCAAGTGTTTCCTTCGTTTTGGGAATCACAACTACCACTGAATAACCCCGATTTTGGATGTCGGGAGGTGGACCCAGAATTCGTTCTCGCACGAATGACACATGAACAACCGTTTTTAAGGAATGGCTGAGTGGATGTTTATCTATAGCTACTATTAAATGTTATTAACGATTAATATCATTTCGTTCCAAACGCATTTTGTAGCCTATAATCGGGCGCATTCCAGACCACAAAAGTCTGTCCTTTACACCACAACGCACGGCTGTACATGTACTCAAAATCCGTGCACATGTATGACAATTAAAACAACGTGTATGTAGCAGGAAAAAAACAGTCAACAGTAACACATTTATTTTTTTCTCAATGAAAAAAAAATCATAGACCACTTTTAAGAAGAAAGTTAAAAACCGCCTAGGATCTGATCACGGATAAAAAGAATTATAAAACTTATCAGACGTGCCTCAATTCCATTATTTATATTACTATTTTTTTTTTAGCGAAACAGCAAAACACAAGAAAGTTTCTCTTGTGCGAGTGTTGCACTCAGTGCCGTGCATTTTGTTTGCACATTATGCGTATTTACATTTCAAATTAGCTTCATCTCCCATTGCATCTCAAAATTATTCTTCCGTTAAATTTGTACGGATCCTTCCAATATAGAGATAAAATAATGTTCTCTTTTTTTTTCAACAAATTTTGTATTTGTTTGACTGTCACGAGCGCATATATCAACGTGAAATCGTACGAAACACAACCCTTGGTGGAATAAATGAAAATTCCAACGAAGTGTTAATACGAAAAAGAAATCTACTTTTCAAATTCCGTTTTTAGATCCCGGTGTAGCATGCGAAACGCAATTCACAAGCACATAAATACGTTGACTACAAGTACATAAATACTTTGACTACAGAGTTAAAAAGCACATATATTAACACAGACAACATAAAAGTTTCTCTGTTCTAAATAAGAAAAAGTAATTGAATTAAACACAAATCAAAGCGAGGGAATGAATGAGGGATTCCTCGGCTTTTGGTCATAGTTGGAGTACGAGGTTCATGTGATTATTAAACCAATCAAGTTAATGAGTAATTTAATAAATATATGCTACTTAACCAATCAGCTTGTGTGTTTTTTTATGTAACGTTTCTTGTACTATAGTAAGACATAATGCAGTATATAACAGTTTAAAATAGAAGAATTATATTAATTATTGGGAGATAATTTTAATATGGCATAACGGTCAATTTAACGAAGTGTGGTCACTCTCTTTTCACTTTCAATATTGGATTTGCCTAATTGGTTTTAACGTTTCAATGACATAACAGAATAATGTCTGCGTATTTGTACAGAGCCACTTTCTGTATAAAAAATGGAACTACATGAGGATTACTGATCCGTCTATTGTATGGACAGTATAAATTTCGCTCAAAGTAATTTCTGACAAAGAAAACATAGTTTATCCAAACATTGAACATTATAGTTCTGTAACGGTGCAAAGATACTGTTTTGTCTCATTACAGTATTAATTGATGGTCCCGTAGATGTAATATTGATTGTGAAATTAATTATATGAAATTAGTTTCAGCCTATGCAAACGTTTTCATGAACACCGACATTCAAAGAACGTGTTTTACGTTTAGTTATGCAAATTCATAATTAATACCCTTCCAACTATATGTGAATTATACACTGTAACGTTTAAAGGTGTCTCTATCTTCATTAGGCTTTAAATCGGCTTTCAAGAGAAGAAATTTGGCCTCTCCAATCCAACTTTATGACGTTTTCAAGATGAAAAAGACTAATTACATAGTGATAATGAAAGTTTAAAAAGTGTAACGAAAGGCACATTTACTTTAGTAGGAGTCAAGTGCCATTTTTATGACGTATGTATTTTGATAAAAAAAAAATAACACTTCTTTAGTAGCGATAATAAGTAACGAACAAAAACAATACAATGAGTACTGTATCAGAGGTATGCTTCTTGAAAATGATGGAATAAGAATATTCCAATTGATGAAATACAAATTTGCCGTATGTCTAGATACAGACTTAGTATCGACATCACACAATACTGCCACGATGAAAACGGTGAAAATTACTTTGAAAGGGGTGTATATCGAGGACTTCAGACCAGAAGATGGTATGTCCACTTTTGGCTGCACTGTGCTGTGTCTACCATTTAGCATGTTCTGGGATATTGTTTCTGTAATCTACATGGATGGAAGTCGCGAGGGGGGGGGTATGTCCAACACCTTTTGACTTAGGGGATGTGCAAATGCATCGTCCACCACAATTTGTTGTGATGAGATATAGAACAATGCCCAATTTAAAATTCGTGTGATTTTTTTAACAAAAAGCACAAGTGCCTTGAAATGCTCCTTTTTGAAAAATTTTGTCGTGATTTGGTGTCAAGTATCCGACACCCCCCCCCCCCCTTTTGAGGGAGTTTCCCCACCACTGAGTGTAGATTTCTTCAATGTCAATATCTTCATTACATACATTTTCATAAAGAAAAATATCTGGAGGGGAGGGATGTCTGATTTTTAAGAAGAATTGTTGTTTTTGCTTTTTTAACCTTTTCCTTTGTTTTCTCTTTAGTTTAAATGCCGATTGTGGACAAAACAAATTATAATTGTTAACACTGGGAATGATAATTATGTCAATTAAATCAGGTTTCTGATTATTGAGAGCGCAAATCGATCGTCGTTATGCCAGTAATGAACACCGCATTCTTGAAAAAAATTGCCCTTTTCACGAATGTGATCTGCCAATGAATGAAATAAAAAACGTCATATCAAAATTAAAATGTTTACAAACATGTGGTCTGAATTTTCCTTTAAAGTGCAATTTTTTAAAATTTGATTAACCCTTTGTAAATTTAATTTTGTAAAACTATGTGGGGTACATTTTGTTTTAAAGTGGTGTTATAGGTCATCAGCATTCAGTTTTGTGCATTTTTAGAGTGGAAAATGGAGACTCCTGATTAGGGCCTTAATTAACAGCTAATTAGTGGACCGAATTGGCCCCCTACAAAATTTGATCTTCCCAATAGATGGATAAAATGGATTATGGAATAAAAATGCAAATTTATAAAACTATTTGGGGTACATTTTGTTTTAAAGGGGTGTTATAGGTCAGCAACATTCCCTTTTGTGCACTTTTAGAGTGGAAAATGGAGACTCCTCACTAGGGCCTTAATTGACAGCTAATTAGTGGACCGAATTGGCCCCCTCCAAAATTTGATCTTCCCAGTAGATGGATCAAATGGATTATGCAATAAAAATTCAAATTTATAAATTTATGTGGGGTACATTTTGTTTTAAAGGGGTGTTATAGGTCAGTAGCATTCAGTTTTGTGCACTTTTAGAGTGGAAAATGGAGACTCCTCGATAGGGCCTTAATTGACAGCTAATTAGTGGACCGAATTGGCCCCCTCCAAAATTTGATCTTCCCATTAGATGGATGAAATGGATTATGCAATAAAAATTCAAATTTATAAAACTATGTGGGGTACATTTTGTTTTAAATGGGTGTTATAGGTCAAAGCATTCAGTTTTGTGCACTTTTAGAGTGGAAAATGGAGACTCCTCGATAGGGCCTTAATTGACAGCTAATTATTGGACCGAATTGGCCCCCTCCAAAATTTGATCTTCCCAGTAGATGGATGAAATGGATTATGCAATAAAAATTCAAATTTATAAAACTATGTGGGGTACATTTTGTTTTAAAGGGGTGTTATAGGTCAAAGCATTCAGTTTTGTGCACTTTTAGAGTGGAAAATGGAGACTCCTCGATAGGGCCTTAATTGACAGCTAATTAGTGGACCGAATTGGCCCCCTCCAAAATGTGATCTTCCCAGTAGATGGATCAAATGGATTATGCAATAAAAATTCAAATTTATAAAACCATGTGGGGTACATTTTGTTTTAAATGGGTGTTATAGGTCAGCAGCATTCAGTTTTGTGCACTTTTAGAGTGGAAAATGGAGACTCCTCGATAGGGCCTTAATTGACAGCTAATTAGTGGACCGAATTGGCCCCCTCCAAAATTTGATCTTCCCATTAGATGGATCAAATGGATTATGCAATAAAAATTCAAATTTATAAAACTATGTGGGGTACATTTTGTTTTAAAGGGGTGTTATAGGTCAGCAACATTCCCTTTTGTGCACTTTTAGAGTGGAAAATGGAGACTCCTCACTAGGGCCTTAATTGACAGCTAATTAGTGGACCGAATTGGCCCCCTCCAAAATTTGATCTTCCCAGTAGATGGATCAAATGGATTATGCAATAAAAATTCAAATTTATAAATTTATGTGGGGTACATTTTGTTTTAAAGGGGTGTTATAGGTCAGTAGCATTCAGTTTTGTGCACTTTTAGAGTGGAAAATGGAGACTCCTCGATAGGGCCTTAATTGACAGCTAATTAGTGGACCGAATTGGCCCCCTCCAAAATTTGATCTTCCCATTAGATGGATGAAATGGATTATGCAATAAAAATTCAAATTTATAAAACTATGTGGGGTACATTTTGTTTTAAATGGGTGTTATAGGTCAAAGCATTCAGTTTTGTGCACTTTTAGAGTGGAAAATGGAGACTCCTCGATAGGGCCTTAATTGACAGCTAATTATTGGACCGAATTGGCCCCCTCCAAAATTTGATCTTCCCAGTAGATGGATGAAATGGATTATGCAATAAAAATTCAAATTTATAAAACTATGTGGGGTACATTTTGTTTTAAAGGGGTGTTATAGGTCAAAGCATTCAGTTTTGTGCACTTTTAGAGTGGAAAATGGAGACTCCTCGATAGGGCCTTAATTGACAGCTAATTAGTGGACCGAATTGGCCCCCTCCAAAATGTGATCTTCCCAGTAGATGGATCAAATGGATTATGCAATAAAAATTCAAATTTATAAAACCATGTGGGGTACATTTTGTTTTAAATGGGTGTTATAGGTCAGCAGCATTCAGTTTTGTGCACTTTTAGAGTGGAAAATGGAGACTCCTCGATAGGGCCTTAATTGACAGCTAATTAGTGGACCGAATTGGCCCCCTCCAAAATTTGATCTTCCCATTAGATGGATCAAATGGATTATGCAATAAAAATTCAAATTTATAAAACTATGTGGGGTACATTTTGTTTTAAATGGGTGTTATAGGTCAAAGCATTCAGTTTTGTGCACTTTTAGAGTGGAAAATGGAGACTCCTTGATAGGGCCTTAATTAACAGCTAATTAGTGGACCGAATTGGCCCCCTCCAAAATTTGATCATCCCAATAGATGGATGAAATGGATTATGCAATAAAAATTCAAATTTATAAAACTATGTGGGGTACATTTTGTTTTAAAGGGGTAATAGGTCAGCAGCATTCCCGTTTGTGCAGTTTTAGAGTGGAAAATGGAGACTCCTCATTAGGGCCTTAACTGACAGCTAATTCGTGGACCGAATTGGCCCCCTCCAAAATTTGATCTTCCCAGTAGATGGATGAAATGGATTATGCAATAAAAATTCAAATTTATAAAACTATGTGGGGTACATTTTGTTTTAAAGGGGTGTTATAGGTCAGCAGCATTCAGTTTTGTGCACTTTTAGAGTGGAAAATGGAGACTCCTCGATAGGGCCTTAATTGACAGCTAATTAGTGGACCGAATTGGCCCCCTCCAAAATTTGATCTTCCCATTAGATGGATCAAATGGATTATGCAATAAAAATTCAAATTTATAAAACTATGTGGGGTACATTTTGTTTTAAATGGGTGTTATAGGTCAAAGCATTCAGTTTTGTGCACTTTTAGAGTGGAAAATGGAGACTCCTTGATAGGGCCTTAATTAACAGCTAATTAGTGGACCGAATTGGCCCCCTCCAAAATTTGATCATCCCAATAGATGGATGAAATGGATTATGCAATAAAAATTCAAATTTATAAAACTATGTGGGGTACATTTTGTTTTAAAGGGGTAATAGGTCAGCAGCATTCCCGTTTGTGCAGTTTTAGAGTGGAAAATGGAGACTCCTCATTAGGGCCTTAATTGACAGCTAATTCGTGGACCGAATTGGCCCCCTCCAAAATTTGATCTTTCCAGTAGATGGATGAAATGGATTATGCAATAAAAATTCAAATTTATAAAACTATGTGGGGTACATTTTGTTTTAAAGGGGTGTTATAGGTCAAAGCATTCAGTTTTGTGCACTTTTAGAGTGGAAAATGGAGACTCCTCGATAGGGCCTTAATTGACAGCTAATTAGTGGACCGAATTGGCCCCCTCCAAAATTTGATCTTCCCAGTAGATGGATCAAATGGATTATGCAATAAAAATTCAAATTTATAAAACTATGTGGGGTACATTTTGTTTTAAAGGGGTGTTATAGGTCAGCAGCATTCAGTTTTGTGCACTTTTAGAGTGGAAAATGGAGACTCCTCGATAGGGCCTTAATTGACAGCTAATTAGTGGACCGAATTGGCCCCCTCCAAAATTTGATCTTCCCATTAGATGGATGAAATGGATTATGCAATAAAAATTCAAATTTATAAAACTATGTGGGGTACATTTTGTTTTAAAGGGGTGTTATAGGTCAAAGCATTCAGTTTTGTGCACTATTAGAGTGGAAAATGGAGACTCCTCGATAGGGCCTTAATTGACAGCTAATTAGTGGACCGAATTGGCCCCCTCCAAAATTTGATCTTCCCAGTAGATGGATGAAATGGATTATGCAATAAAAATTCAAATTTATAAAACTATGTGGGGTACATTTTGTTTTAAAGGGGTGTTATAGGTCAGCAGCATTCAGTTTTGTGCACTTTTAGAGTGGAAAATGGAGACTCCTCGATAGGGCCTTAATTGACAGCTAATTAGTGGACCGAATTGGCCCCCTCCAAAATTTGATCTTCCCAGTAGATGGATGAAATGGATTATGCAATAAAAATTCAAATTTATAAAATTATGTGGGGTACATTTTGTTTTAAAGGGGTGTTATAGGTCAGCAGCATTCAGTTTTGTGCACTTTTAGAGTGGAAAATGGAGACTCCTCGATAGGGCCTTAATTGACAGCTAATTAGTGGACCGAATTGGCCCCCTCCAAAATTTGATCTTTCCATTAGATGGATGAAATGGATTATGCAATAAAAATTCAAATTTATAAAACTATGTGGGGTACATTTTGTTTTAAAGGTGTGTTATAGGTCAGCAGCATTCAGTTTTGTGCACTTTCAGAGTGGAAAATGGAGACTCCTCGATAGGGCCTTAATTGACAGCTAATTAGTGGACCGAATTGGCCCCCTCCAAAATGTGATCTTCCCAGTAGATGGATCAAATGGATTATGCAATAAAAATTCAAATTTATAAAACCATGTGGGGTACATTTTGTTTTAAATGGGTGTTATAGGTCAAAGCATTCAGTTTTGTGCACTTTTAGAGTGGAAAATGGAGACTCATCGATAGGGCCTTAATTGACAGCTAATTAGTGGACCGAATTGGCCCCCTCCAAAATTTGATCTTCCCATTAGATGGATCAAATGGATTATGCAATAAAAATTCAAATTTATAAAACTATGTGGGGTACATTTTGTTTTAAAGGGGTGTTATAGGTCAAAGCATTCAGTTTTGTGCACTTTTAGAGTGGAAAATGGAGACTCCTCGATGGGGCCTTAATTGACAGCTTATTAGTGGACCGAATTGGCCCCCTCCAAAATGTGATCTTCCCAGTAGATGGATCAAATGGATTATGCAATAAAAATTCAAATTTATAAAACTATGTGGGGTACATTTTGTTTTAAATGGGTGTTATAGGTCAAAGCATTCAGTTTTGTGCACTTTTAGAGTGGAAAATGGAGACTCCTCGATAGGGCCTTAATTGACAGCTAATTAGTGGACCGAATTGGCCCCCTCCAAAATTTGATCTTCCCAGTAGATGGATCAAATGGATTATGCAATAAAAATTCAAATTTATAAAACTATGTGGGGTACATTTTGTTTTAAAGGGGTGTTATAGGTCAGCAGCATTCAGTTTTGTGCACTTTTAGAGTGGAAAATGGAGACTCATCGATAGGGCCTTAATTGACAGCTAATTAGTGGACCGAATTGGCCCCCTCCAAAATTTGATCTTCCCATTAGATGGATCAAATGGATTATGCAATAAAAATTCAAATTTATAAAACTATGTGGGGTACATTTTGTTTTAAAGGGGTGTTATAGGTCAAAGCATTCAGTTTTGTGCACTTTTAGAGTGGAAAATGGAGACTCCTCGATAGGGCCTTAATTGACAGCTAATTAGTGGACCGAATTGGCCCCCTCCAAAATTTGATCTTCCCAGTAGATGGATCAAATGGATTATGCAATAAAAATTCAAATTTATAAAACTATGTGGGGTACATTTTGTTTTAAAGGGGTGTTATAGGTCAGCAGCATTCAGTTTTGTGCACTTTTAGAGTGGAAAATGGAGACTCCTCGATAGGGCCTTAATTGACAGCTAATTAGTGGACCGAATTGGCCCCCTCCAAAATTTGATCTTCCCAGTAGATGGATGAAATGGATTATGCAATAAAAATTCAAATTTATAAAACTATGTGGGGTACATTTTGTTTTAAAGGGGTGTTATAGGTCAAAGCATTCAGTTTTGTGCACTTTTAGAGTGGAAAATGGAGACTCCTCGATAGGGCCTTAATTGACAGCTAATTAGTGGACCGAATTGGCCCCCTCCAAAATTTGATCTTCCCAGTAGATGGATGAAATGGATTATGCAATAAAAATTCAAATTTATAAAACTATGTGGGGTACATTTTGTTTTAAAGGGGTGTTATAGGTCAGCAGCATTCAGTTTTGTGCACTTTTAGAGTGGAAAATGGAGACTCCTCGATAGGGCCTTAATTGACAGCTAATTAGTGGACCGAATTGGCCCCCTCCAAAATTTGATCTTCCCATTAGATGGATCAAATGGATTATGCAATAAAAATTCAAATTTATAAAACTATGTGGGGTACATTTTGTTTTAAATGGGTGTTATAGGTCAAAGCATTCAGTTTTGTGCACTTTTAGAGTGGAAAATGGAGACTCCTCGATAGGGCCTTAATTAACAGCTAATTAGTGGACCGAATTGGCCCCCTCCAAAATTTGATCATCCCAATAGATGGATTAAATGGATTATGCAATAAAAATTCAAATTTATAAAACTATGTGGGGTACATTTTGTTTTAAAGGGGTAATAGGTCAGCAGCATTCCCGTTTGTGCAGTTTTAGAGTGGAAAATGGAGACTCCTCGATAGGGCCTTAATTGACAGCTAATTCGTGGACCGAATTGGCCCCCTCCAAAATTTGATCTTCCCAGTAGATGGATGAAATGGATTATGCAATAAAAATTCAAATTTATAAAACTATGTGGGGTACATTTTGTTTTAAAGGGGTGTTATAGGTCAGCAGCATTCCCTTTTGTGCACTTTTAGAGTGGAAAATGGAGACTTTAGTGGACCGAATTGGCCCCCTCCCAAATTTGATCTTCCCATTAGATGAATCAAATGGATTATGCAATAAAAATTCAAATTTATAAAACTATGTGGGGTACATTTTGTTTTAAATGGGTGTTATAGGTCAAAGCATTCAGTTTTGTGCACTTTTAGAGTGGAAAATGGAGACTCCTCGATAGGGCCTTAATTAACAGCTAATTAGTGGACCGAATTGGCCCCCTCCAAAATTTGATCATCCCAATAGATGGATGAAATGGATTATGCAATAAAAATTCAAATTTATAAAACTATGTGGGGTACATTTTGTTTTAAAGGGGTAATAGGTCAGCAGCATTCCCGTTTGTGCAGTTTTAGAGTGGAAAATGGAGACTCCTCGATAGGGCCTTAATTGACAGCTAATTCGTGGACCGAATTGGCCCCCTCCAAAATTTGATCTTCCCAGTAGATGGATGAAATGGATTATGCAATAAAAATTCAAATTTATAAAACTATGTGGGGTACATTTTGTTTTAAAGGGGTGTTATAGGTCAGCAGCATTCCCTTTTGTGCACTTTTAGAGTGGAAAATGGAGACTTTAGTGGACCGAATTGGCCCCCTCCAAAATTTGATCTTCCCAGTAGATGGATGAAATGGATTATGCAATAAAAATTCAAATTTATAAAACTATGTGGGGTACATTTTGTTTTAAAGGGGTATTATAGGTCAAAGCATTCAGTTTTGTGCACTTTTAGAGTGGAAAATGGAGACTCCTCGATAGGGCCTTAATTGACAGCTAATTAGTGGACCGAATTGGCCCCCTCCAAAATTTGATCTTCCCAGTAGATGGATCAAATGGATTATGCAATAAAAATTCAAATTTATAAAACTATGTGGGGTACATTTTGTTTTAAAGGGGTGTTATAGGTCAGCAGCATTCAGTTTTGTGCACTTTTAGAGTGGAAAATGGAGACTCCTCGATAGGGCCTTAATTGACAGCTAATTAGTGGACCGAATTGGCCCTCTCCAAAATTTGATCTTCCCATTAGATGGATCAAATGGATTATGCAATAAAAATTCAAATTTATAAAACTATGTGGGGTACATTTTGTTTTAAATGGGTGTTTAGGTCAAAGCATTCAGTTTTGTGCACTTTTAGAGTGGAAAATGGAGACTCCTCGATAGGGCCTTAATTAACAGCTAATTAGTGGACCGAATTGGCCCCCTCCAAAATTTGATCATCCCAATAGATGGATCAAATGGATTATGCAATAAAAATTCAAATTTATAAAACTATGTGGGGTACATTTTGTTTTAAAGGGGTAATAGGTCAGCAGCATTCCCGTTTGTGCAGTTTTAGAGTGGAAAATGGAGACTCCTCATTAGGGCCTTAATTGACAGCTAATTAGTGGACCGAATTGGCCCCCTCCAAAATTTGATCTTCCCATTAGATGGATGAAATGGATTATGCAATAAAAATTCAAATTTATAAAACTATGTGGGGTACATTTTGTTTTAAAGGGGTGTTATAGGTCAGCAGCATTCCCTTTTGTGCACTTTTAGAGTGGAAAATGGAGACTCCTCGATAGGGCCTTAATTAACAGCTAATTAGTGGACCGAATTGGCCCCCTCTAAAATATGACGTGCCCAATAGAAGGTTCGGTTAGATGAAAGCATAAAAAGTAGTACATTTATTGTATAACTTTAACATTTCGTTGGGAAAGTCCAAGAAATCCTTTCATTACAAACAGAGAAGCAACCACCTTTTACTGTATGTGTTTGAGATTTTGATACCGCGGTTGAGAACGCGGCTAAGAACGCGGCTAAGAACGCGGCTAGGTTTTGGGCCTATAACGCGGCTAAGTTTAGTTTGGTACGTGCGCTTTATTATATACCTACTGCATGTCTAGTCCCCCACCTCAGCACATATTATTACTCATCAAGTAAACGCAAGATAAGGTCTCTGACTAGAGGTCAAAGGTCAACTAACAAATCATCATGTTGGTCCGGCAGATCTCGAAGCTTTTCAAAAGCCCTCTGAAATCCATTGAAATTGGTAAGATCAGGGGTTGAAAACGTAAAATTATTGAAAGTGAAGTATTCATTACTTTTTATTTTACCGAATAAGGAGCTTATGGGGAATTTTTCGTCGCACTTTGCCCGGCCTGAAACGTACCGCAGTTCACTAAATTTGTCACCGACTTCTGAGTTCACAGTGCAGGGAGGCATGGAACGATTGGGCGGGGCCGAGAGAGGGGGGGGTGCAAATAACTTGCGGGAGAAGGCAGTATCATGATGCTAGGCCTACTTTTTATGTAATATTAAGAAATGTAGTTACCTGACACACCACTTTCTTCATTGATATGTTCTAAAGGGAATTGTGAAAATTATAAACTTTTTTATTTTCGGAAGAAGACTGTCCACTTTTTTTTCTTAATCATTGTATATCATCTCAATAAAGGTTAGTTATTACAGTAGCAGAAATTTTGAAAAGACATGAATCTCGGACTGAGAAAAATTTCAAATTTTGTTAGGAAATACTTAGAAAATGTTCTTGACTCTTCATGGACTAAATGTACACAACCGCTTAAGTGGCGTCTGGATACTACATTCTTTCCTTATTTTCTAATCAAAATAATGGATTCTAAATTTGGGTTCCACTGTGGAATGGAAGAATCGTCATCCATGCGCGGATAATTAATAAGTTTTCTAAAATTTTTATGGTCCTACAGGCTACATTTGTTCATTGTTTTTTCCCAACATATAAACTGTCCATCATTGAGGACTGCATTGATTTATGCTTATTTTGTTTCATGTTGCTTTTTCTCGTCGGAAAGAAATCATTTTAAAAATCCAGTTTCATTTCCGTCCAAATATGAGTTTTATCATTAACTTCAGAGTTGAAGTATCTTCTTTACTCACTATACTGACTTCAGGTTTATGGTCAACGGCCTTAGAACAAGTCCGTCCGGCGTTGAGCCTATGTGGTGTGAGATGGGCATCAAAGAAGGCTGGCAGCAGCAAGAGGAACCATGGAGGCAAGAGCCCTGGCCAGAGACTGGGCCTCAAGAAGAATGAAGGTATGGTATGGCCATGTCTGAATCAATTGGATACAGCTGATATTAACATGCACAAGATGGAAGCCACTGGCTAGCGGCTGCGGCCACTGGCTTGCGGCTGCGGCCCCTGGCTAGCGGCTGCGGCCCCTGGCTAGCGGCTGCGGCCCCTGGCTAGCGGCTGCGGCCCCTGGCTAGCGGCTGCGGCCCCTGGCTAGCGGCTGCGGCCCCTGGCTAGCGGCTGCAGCCCCTGGCTAGCAGCTCTTTTTTGTCACTAGAGTCATTCTTTCACACAGCCTTTGCATAATTGATTGTTTTGTGATGAGATCGGGAATTTGATTTATTGATGCGATGTGATTTGTTTTCCAGGATGTTATGTGCAACCCGGTATGATTCTGGTCAGGCAGAAGATGGCATTCCGATGGTACCCTGGGAACTTTGTAAGTATTACATATACATGAAGATGTATATCCCAAGAACCCCCATCACCCTGAAACAAATCTACATTATAAGTTCCGACCCCCCCCCCCCCCTTTGTTTGTTTTTTTAAAAACAAAATTGCTAGATTATTAGGAATTCATTTCTGGCATCTACCCAACTTGTGTGATCATTTGTCAAAGTTTTGTGAAGTTAGATTTTTTGGCTAGAAATTAGTAATTTTGATGACCGCGGATATGAAAAACTTCTCAGATTTGGGCCATTTTGGGTAAAAAACTGAAATGTTTGTTTTGTGCCCGGATCCTGACTGTAGTGAGCTGAAATCTCTCGGGGATTTATTTCTGGCATCTACCCACCCTGTGTGAACATTTGACTTAGTTTCGTGAAGTTAGATTTTTGGGCCAGAAATTAGTATTTTTGATGACTGCGGATGTGGAAAACTTTTCAGATTTGGGCCGTTTCGGGTGAAACCTGAAATGTTTGTTTTCTCCCTGGATCCTTTGATACATGTATAAATTTATATTGCATACAGGGGATGTAAAAAGAAACGAAACCCAAATGTCGGGACGATTGTTTCAGTTAAGTTTTGCATGTAGCACCTTCAAAATCTAGGATATGAAAGCCCAATTCGTAAGCTTTCTTTTAGTACAAGAATCATTAAAAAAAAAAGGTAAGTGTTCTTTCAGCAAAACGAAAACAAATCACATAGGGATGTGTGTGAATTGTTTTCGTTTTCCTGAAAGAATGCACACAATTTTTGTGATCCGTGGACAGAACCTTGAACTGGAGGTTGTGTTTAAAATTCCGTAACTTGAAAAGTACATGAGTGATTTGAATGATTCTTGTACTAAAACAAAGCTTACGAAATGGACTTTGACATCCTAAATTTTGAAAGTGCTACATGCAGAACTTCACTCAAACAATAGTCCCAACATTTGGGTTTCGGTTTTTTTTTTACTCACCCTGGCCTGTATTTTAGTATACACAACACCATACTGATTTAAGCACCATGAAAAATATATAGAAAGGCAAGTTTTTGAAAATGTTTTAAAAAATGCAAGCATTTTAATTGTCTCTTTCTTCAGGTTACGACAGGGCGTGACAGGACCCTATCGGCCCAGGTGGCAGGTACCGTCTACTTCACCCAGGAGCGGTGGAACCCTAGACCAGACACGGAGTTTGGGAGATCCGTCGCCCCTACGCTGTCAGACGAGGCAATGACGAGGACATTTGTGAACGTCAGGCCAGAGCCGGAAGTGGGGAACTTCAAACTCAAGGAACAGATCTAACTTGGCTGTGGACGCTGTGGTTCGCTGTTATCGACTCTGTGGAGAAACACAAGATGACCCTTTGTGGTCGACCTCGAAAGGACTTTGAGGATTTGCACAGTGGTTCGCGCATGTGTTGCATGGAGTTTCTCACTACCCATGGTCATCCTGATGTGCACAGTGTCATAGCGTGTCTTCGCGTGGTCCACAAGGACACACATGAACAATGGAGCTGAAAGTCTTCCATCTCTCACATGTATTTCATTAATGGGTACTCTTGCCCATGAAGCCTATAAATACGAGACTTGATAAGCTGTTACAAATTGTTTGTTTTTTTGTTTAATTCAATTCTTATTTTAACTGGCCAGCCCATTCAGTGGCATCCACTGGCCTCCCATGGGGCCTAGTAAACAATAAAAAAAATAATATTGGCTTCTTGTGTTCACTCATGTCCGTCACGAAGTGAGGCTCCTGGCGCTCTTATTATTACCCTGGCTTTAGCACGGCTGCCATTACGGCGCTCAAGCATTGAAGGAATTTCTTCCTACCAGGTATCCATTTACTACACCTGGGTGGAGAGAGGCAATCGTAGTTAAGTGCCTTGCCCAAGCGCACAAGCACCATTCCCCCGTCAGGATTCGAACCCATGTACCACGGCACACGAGTCGAACACTGTAACCATTGGACCACAGCACCCCACTAAAGAGAAGACAGTGTGAAGAAATTCCTGTTTTAGATGTAGGAGGAACACCACAGAAGAATATTCTAAGGAAAACCCACGGAATGAAGTAGGGACTGAAAACCCAACCCACATGTTGGCCCAGGCAGGAATCGAACCCGGGTCACAGCTGTGGAAGGCAAGGAAAGTACCGCTGTGTTGCTGTTGGCACTGGTCATGTTGGTGTGATTGAATTTTCATGTGTTCCGTGTTGCAGGGCTCAGATTTTTTTGGGGTATTTTACCACATTTGTGAATTTCAAAAACGCCTAAATAAAAAGGGCCAGTACAATGTAGATACATGTATAATGTTTATAGCAAGGTTAAACATGACTTGTGTTGTGACATTTAACAAAATACACATGCAACTGTCTCGTTTTCAATGGAAAAACCTTTATTTACATACAATCACACATTTTCCACTCCAATCCTCAGACACGTGAATTATTACCAGGTTAGGAGAGCAGGCAGCTTTTTATCCAGAAAGTCAGAAACATTTCATTTTCGCTTTCATCCAATGCCAAATTCAAACCAGCATGACTCAATAGCGGAGAATACATTATCGCAAACTGTGAAATGCCCACTAATCATGACTAAAAATATTCTACATATCGGTGCAAAACTAAACCAGAGTTTTGAAATACATGTCTTTTTTTTAAGTAGCGCTCCTTTACAGAAAACTCTGCTACTATTTCCTGCATTGTTTATCGCATTTTTCAGTGAGTTGGCTCACAAGCATGTTCTGGAATGGGAAGAGCTTTTTACTTAATGCGTACACAGTATATATTGTACATGTTTGTGCCAACACCAATTCTGTGATTATTTTTTCAGCCTATGTATGCAAAATGTTTTGATATTGTTAGATTTACTTGTCTGCAAAACTGTCATATAAATTTACAAATGTACCTTCCAATTTCATATTTTAGGATTTTTGTTCAGTTAGGTTTTTTTTCCAGGTAAGTTACCTCGAATGCAAATAACAAAATATGTGGAAAAATTGTTGACTTCATTATGTGGACATTCTTTCGCTGTTTGTACACCTTGGAAGTACTAGTGGATTAAAATTTACCAATAAAAACCCCAAATCTTCGGTGGTTGTGACCGTTACTTAGTGTTTGCCTACACCACAATGCCCAAAATACTTGCTCTTGAATCAACTCAGCGACAACAGCTTCTCTCAGCAAGGTTACTTGATATCTAAAATTAAGTCTAGATCTTTATCCGTTTTATCCCTGATTGATTATAGGTAAACCCATTTCAGAAAAGCATCCGTGAAGGATAACTGATAGAAATCCAACATTATAACAATCGTAACGCAGGCAATTTAACAATTCCTTCACAAACTGATTAAAATTTTTGGCTAAAAAAGGTTACAAATTATTAACAGGAATTTCCTTAAAAGATTACATCACACCGGAATAAATACCAATCCAACTTCACAATGATTAAGTCGTTGTTTCTTTTGGTTAGATAAACAATACTGCATTTTCAAAAATATTTGCTGTACAATTTGGTAAAGAAACAAACTGGAGGCACTTGATTCGTTCAAATAAAAAAAAGAAATTAAAAAAGAGAACAATTTAATATGAGTAATGTTTTCTGTTCGCACCATTCTTAAAAACAAGAAAAGTGTTTGGGTTGCTTTTGCGTTAAAAAAAACCCACACAAACACGAAAAGATTTTGGGTTGGTTTTAGGTAAAAACATCCTAAGTATGTAGCCAATTTACACAAAAATACAAAAGGCAATTCATAAAAGCCTATTTTGATGAGCGAAACACTGCAAAACTTTAAGCTGCTCAAATTTTTTTTTACTGGAAATTTCAAAATACCATATATAACAAGTGTTAGAACCTTACAAGCAAGGAAAGTTTAAAGGTGGAGTAGGTCATTTGCAGCTATCCAAAAAGTAACTGACCAAATTATTTTTAAAAAGTATACTTGGTTTAAAGATAGTAATGGCATCAAACTCCCTGTGAAATTGTTCCTTCGGGCATGCTGCCACTTCAAAGAAAACAATAAAAAAAAGGTCATTTCCAAAGATGAGTCAAGTGACGCATTTTTGGAAATCTCCGTTAGTAGTTGGTTTGCAATGGGGCGAATGTGTGCGTTGCGTTGAAACAACGCACACGTGTACGCGGTTGCTATTATTCATTGGTTCGTGACATCGCATAGCTGTGATCAGCTGAATGAGAACGTGTTCAAAATACATGTATGGCTCGGCAACTTTCAAATTGATATCGAGATCCTAGAATATTGTATTCTCGGAATATGCAGCATTACACAGAGCTGAAACTTCATCAGGTTAGTTGTTAAGCACCCGTCTTTAGATTTTGAGCACTTTTGTTGCCTCAAAAAAAAACATTTCGCAAATGACAAATGAGCTACTCTACCTTAAAGTTTACAGCGACGAGTATGTCGAAAAATGCTTTTTATACAGAACAGTCGTGAAAATATCAAATTTTCTAGTTTTAGTGCAAAAATAGTCCTAATATTCATACGCTGAAACCCAACTACATATTTAGGAGCAACAAGAATGAAAATGTTAACAAATTATTGCTTGCTAATCGACTTATCAATTAGGCTCCGCCCCCTAAGGGCATGTACAAACAACACGATTAGGCATGCATATTATTTGGTAGTGACATCAGGGCTGTGATTGGTCAACACCTCAAGGGGCGGGGCTTAATGGATCAGTCCATTATATTGAAAAAGGAGTGACCAAAAAGCATGAACATCGAAAGTGATATTCAATTGCAACTCTTATTGCTACGCTTAACATATCTAAAATACATAAAGCATTGTAATATAAGAAATAAGTACAGAATACATAGAGCACATTGCAGTAACTAGAATTATAAGAATATTTCGGAAAACTATGAACAATTTATACAGATAACTCCTTGTCCCAAATCTATATTATACAAAATGCAGACATGTTTCATCACACAATTATTAAAATAAATGAATAATCTGTTATTTACAAAGGTGCTTTCGTTGCAAAAAAGAAGAAGAAATAACCCATATAATAAAATCATTAAAACCAAAAAAAAATATTACCGAAAATAAAAAAACAACTAGAGATTAATATTACCAACCAAAATACTTGGTACTTTGTAAGGCATATGACATGATACAACTGTTTTGAATTTGCAGTAAGTTATTTTGAAAGTTATCTGAAAAGAAGACGTTACCCAACAAAATTTAAACAAAAATTGGTTGTATTAAGTGATAAGTGTGTAGCTGATCAAATGTGGATGTTTGTGTTGACAATATGCTTTAAAAACTGGACAAACAATAGGAAGACACCTGGGGTTTCTTTTGTCTGGGAAGATACAGGCATGACAGGCGGGTATTAAATCACACAATGTATTGGAAGCTGAAAACATTAAAAACATAGTTAAAGGCCTTCAAAAATATACATCTTTAATGTGAGGTCTGTTCAATTTTCATCTATAACTATAAGACGTTCTCGTCAAGGTAAATGGGCCTTATGCAGGAGTTGGCCATTTTTGTCGAGTTCCCTGAATGTATTTCATAAATTGTTATCTGTTGAATGGAATGGCGCCAGACTATTTATGTAGCCTTATTTTACTGTCATTTTTTTTTTAATCTAGCTTGAAACATTATGGACTGTTTAGTTACAAGTTTTAAATTATTCATTGAAGCAGACTTGACTTAATTAATAATTTACTTGCTTTCATTTCTCTCCGCAAGATCCAAAAATGAAGATTTTACCTCACTGTTATTTCAATATGGCCGACTCACGAATAAGGCCCTTGGCAAGTTACAACCAAATCGGACCTATAGTTCTACAGATATAGGCCTTACAGAAATGCACCTTTAATATGACGTAACATGTCACATGACATTGATGATGTCATCATGACGTCACTTCAATCTTCATCTATAGCACATCCCGGTCTAGGTACATACCAAGTTTGAACCCACTCAGACATGTAGTTCTGTAAATATAGGCCTTCAAAATATGCACCTTTAATGTGACATCACATGACGTGATGACGTCATCATGACGCCACATCATCAGACGATGATTAATGACAACGCAAAGTTTAAAATAAATCGTATTTAAAAGAGTTCCCAAAGTGACTTGTACAAAAAAAGTGTACAAAACCTATGGGAAAAAAGTGCAAGAGGAATAAAAATGAAAGAAAAAAAAGAAATGAGACAGGCCTTGCAAAAGCTGCCTTGTATAATACGGTTAATATGGACACATATCTTATGGACATTTTATTTGATGTGTGCAAATGTGAGCCACATGAATGACAGCACCGGTAAACATGCGTAGAAAATAGCATTTAGTGCTGTGGCCTCGTGAAAATAGCACTGGAGTGCTTTGGCCTCGTGGTTAAGGGCACTGGATTCGTGGTCTGCGGGTAAAGCTGCAGGTTGTGGGTTCGAGTCCAGCCTGGGGTCATGTTGCGTGTGCCCTTGGGCAAGGCACTTTGTCACGCACTGCTTCTCCCCACCCAGGAGTAAATGGGTACCTGCGAGGGCAGAGATGGTTATTGTGGTTGATTTCAGCTGCTTTGCACCGAAAAGGCTGCGTCGAGCTGTATACTCCCCAGGGAGCTGAAATTGTCTTTCAAATGTTTTATTGGCCTAATGAAACAGGGTAATAATGATGTAGCGCCTTGAGCACCAGTCCTGGTGGATACGTGCGCTTTATAAACACCCACTATTATTATCAGTTTTATGGAAATTGAAACAGTATAAATTAAAAATTTGACAAAACTTAACGTTGCTATAAGCCAATAGACCCGAGACGTACATGCAATGACGTAATGGCTTTGTTTACATATGTGCTTTCCTATGGGAACGAAGTCGGGACGCCAGACAAAGCGGGGACCGTCTACTACATAGGAAAGCGCACATGTAAACAAAGCGTGGCGTCATCACGTCTTAGGCCTATTAACAGATGCCAATGTTTTGAATTTTGTTTTTAGGATTGAGTAGAGAAGGGGTGGGCGTCCATGGGGCCGCCTCCTGACCAGGCCTGGGAGGGGTGCTTCGGGGGGTGAGTCTTCTGGCTCTTCTGGGGTAGGATGTGGCGCTTCTTGTGCCCCTTGGTGTTGGGTTCCAACTCGTGGAGACGGGTCAGCAGAAAGTGCTTGTCGCGTCCCTCCTGGATTGTGGGAAAGAAATGTTGTAACAATGGCCTGACCTCATGACATGTTTACATGGTACACGTAGAGGCATAGAATTCAATTCAACTCAGTTGACATTTATTTAGCACTCTCCAATAAACCAATTCAAAGTTGGATAATATAAGTATAATACAGTGATATTTAAATAAACTAGTACAAATGTGAAGGTAATTACCACCAGAAAAAAATAATGCTTTGAATCTAATTGTTTAAATTAAGATTAATAGCAAGCGAAGTTGAGAACAGAGTAGTAGAGGAGATTACATGGCTGTTCACATACGCCAAGGCTTGTGGGTGGAACAGCCTGGACAGACTATACAATGTAATCACAAGAACAAAAAGACAGACACGATCTGACACACAAACAAAAGACAAACAAAACCAACAAAAGTCATATTATAAACCAAGCTGATGCAAGATTAAAGGGAAAAATGCACAAAGATAACAATGAAAATGAAAGAAAAACTAAAAAAATTGAACATTGAAAGGAAAAAAATTCAAATAAATAGAAAACAAGCAAACTGTAAAGTAGCAAACTGTAACAAAATATTTTCAATTTCAGGGAAAACAAAGATGTGAAATATTTCTTACTCCGTAAGACACTTTTTAAAAATAATTTTCTGAGTGTACAAATGTCACAGACAGACACAGCACAGATAGATTATAACTTTTTTTCTGTTCTTTTTAGAAGATTTTTCTAAGGTGTTTTTTGTTACATGCGATTCATGTACAGATGCATTAGTATCAAAAATTGTGAAATTGCGATCGGTCTGCTGGACTCTTGGCTACGTGACAGGTACCAGTGAACGTTGTCAACTCACCATAATAAGCTGCTCTTTCAGCCGGTTCACGAGCTCATTGTGGGCAGAGGCGATGGCGTGGTAGTAGTACAGTATCAGTCTGCATCGAAAACAATTAATAAATGGATACGTGTAAATAAAAAGGACAAACATTTTCCAGTGTAAAGCAGAGCTTTTATCAGACAAATTAACCAGTTTGCGTCGGAGGACGTGATAACATGCACTGGCTGTGTTTATACATAGGCACGGCTGACGGGTTAAGACGTCAAGATTGCCTCGACTCGCCTCCGGGTGACGTCTAAACACGCTAATCCCTCGTGCCTTTTGTACACACGCACAAAGTCCGTGAAGGTTGTGGAGGTGGATCGTGTGTTGATCTTGAATTGGACGTTGTGCATACACAGCCTACTGTTGTCAATTTACGCTAAAGCGCACACCCCAGAGTTTTGAAACATAATGAGGTTTTTGCAAGAAATATCGTGCAAATACTGTTGAACTGACTCTTGCGAATCAGTATTTGTGGCGTTTAGCTGTATATCAGAAGTTGGCTTGAAAATTTAGCCTTTTGCGAAAAATTGAAACTTTTGGCAAAAATAATCCCCGCGCAAAGTGGTTACACCCTGCCGGTGAGAAAATGCCAATTAAATCTGGTGTTTCTGCATCGCATTAGAAATTTAGAACCCCCTAGACATTTGAAAAAAAAAAAGTTTTTGATTTTTTTTTTCATTTGATGTTCTGGTTGTTGAACAAAGCAAAACCTGTCATGGAATGTGCTCACCTCAGATTTTATATGGTATCATTAAAGCTATAGTCCATCATTTGTAATTTGTGCATTTTGTTCGTTTGAAGCAACAAAAGAGTTCAAAATCTAATAAAGGATACTAAGCAACTAACCTGATAAAGTTTCAGCTAAGCTTCAGCTGTACATTTCGAGAAAAACAGCATTCTAAGATCTCAATTTCAAATCAAAAGTTACTGAATCATGTTTTGAATTGCAGCTATACGCGACGTCGGGCACTGATCCGACGAATTATAACAACCGCGCGCGCGTGTGCGTCGTTCCAATACTTGCGCGCGCTGCGCTGAATAACAAAACGAACTACTAATTTAAATTTTCCTACGGTGCTTCTTAAGAATCACCGTTGGAAATGCCTTCTTTCGTTGATTACTTCAAAATGACAGCTTCCCAGAAAGAATAATTTCACAGGGAGTTTAGTTCCCTTACTATCTTTCAACTAAGTTTGTTTTTCAACAATAATTACGCCAGTTACTTTTTCGGATGGCTGCAAATGATGGACTGTAGCTTTAAACCAAATATGAACATTTTCATCATGTCAACGATTTGTACAGGTCGCATTACATTGTGTATGGAGCCTATGGGCCATGTGCTCTGTGACGGCATGCTGTCAGTCCACCACTTGGGTTGACTGAGCTTCAAAGCTTGATTTGAAGACAACACTATTTGAAAACACTTCTCTAGACACGTGGACAACAGTGATTTGGGTGACCTGTATTCAAATCAGCATAATAACACTATTCTTGCAATTTTTTCAACGATTTTTTTTCACCACGAATGGTCGAAGAGCTAAACTTCAGTACATTATTAAAAAAAAAACAGTTCAAATAAGTTAATTAGGTTAAAATTCCTGTCAAAAGTTGGTTTCCTTCTTTTTGCACCGCTGATGCATGCACAACAGAAGAGAACCATTCGTAAAAGTTGGCATCAAGTGATCGCAATTTCCAATTTCGTAAACAAATTCCACATGATCTACATGCTCTCAACGTGATTTCATATCATACAATTATATCAGCATCAATGCCTTGCCTAATAACCAAACCACTCTCCAAATATAAACCCCATATCCACACTCAAGATTCCATCAAATTAGACATCTGGCTGTGGGAGGAACAGCTAATCTTTCAAGAGCAGCAACACACATTTTAAGGGGAAGACTGCACACAGCAGTGCTGTCTCATCCCCTCTGCCCCCTCCCTCTGCTGAATCAGTACTTACAGGAGGACGACGATACACGGCACCACAAAGGCCGCCGAGCCGATGAACTTGAAGACTTCCTCGAAGAAGTTGTTGAACTGCTCAATGGTTGTAGTGATGACGGCCCACATGGTGACTTGACCACGGAATGGGCCACATCCACGCGATGGCTCAATACTGTAAGGATACAAGAAAAAGATCCCAGAGTGAACACTCATTTGGTTATCTGGAGTACAATATGCAGATGGACAATTCCACGGTTACTCACATTACATTTCGTAACGTGAGTAACCGATTTTGTGCGTCTTGTTTATCATACACAACACATATTTCTGGATGTCATCTTTGGTGCTTAGGTAGGTCTAGGTCTACTCTATCTACCATGGGGATATCAGTTATTAAACCTTTTCAGTAAGGTAATTACAGCCCAAGGAAACTGAAAAGTACATCAAAAATGTAACGTGAGTAACCGTGGAATTGCCCAGATGAAGGTTCGTGCAATTAAACACAAACCAATTTTCACAGTGTCTGGGGAAACAACTATGCCCAGTGACTATTTATAACAAGGGTTAAAAGGAATATGCAACATTTGCAAACATCAAAAAACAAAACTAGCAAAATATCACGAAATACCTTGCTGGACTGTTAGTGAAGACGGTCTAATACATCCTGTAAAATCATGGCACCTGGTGTGCTGTCATTTTCAAGAAGAGTGGTATTTTTTGGTACCAATTTCCAATACTGGTCCGCCAACCAGCATTGGAAAAAGGCTTCTTTTTTTTTCAAATGCTACCCCCAATTTAACATATCTAATTAGTCCGCATTTTGTTTGCAATCAATTACATGAACGGGTACAAGTTAGCTAGACTAGTTTCCCAACCTTACAATTTCCTGACATCTATAAATTACTCTGTTTCATCTCAAGTGGGGTCAAGACACCAGGAACATGATTGTTTTTCTTGGTTTTAGCAGCATCTAAGAACACAAAACTTCAAACAAGTCAGTGTAATGATATTTGCTGAAAAATACTAAACCCCCCCCCTAAATCCATCCATTTCTTAAAATTACAGTAAAAGCAAATGTTGTTTATTCCCTTCAAATCTTTTAAAAAAAAAATGTTCATTGGTAACTCACGCTCCAATGGAGTATCCAACAGGTATGATGCAGCCCATGAACGTAATCAGCAGAATGACCATGAAGAAGATGCCAGAACGTGACGCACGGAATGGTCGGGATGACGGCACCATGTTGTACAGCAAACTCCACTTCTTCAGGTAGAAGAAGACGAGGCACTTGACCAGACTGATAGCTGGCAAGAACGGGCAGTAGAACGATCCAATCCTTAACAAAAAAAAGTACTCGGATATCAATATTTTTCTTCCAAGTCCGACATTTACACTTTTAGACAAGAGCAAAATTCAGACTGTCAGCATAACTAAGTCCATCTAAATAAGGTGTTTCACGGTAATACGCACCATCTTGCCTGCGGGACATTTTTACGGGCGTTGCTGTGTACGCACAGTCAATGGAAAGCTTTGGCGCTTCCAAGTCATCATGCATTCATTCCAAAATGCACCCGCGTTTAGCAATGCGTGAACAAGATGGCGCATATTACCGTGAAACACCCTATTCAACAAACACTTTCTATTTTATTCAATTAAATGGAGCCCAAAATGAAAAAAAAATATAATACGAAAAGGCATCTATGAATTTAATTTTACAAAATTTTCAAGAAAACAAAACTCATTCCAACAATTTATTTGAATACATCTCTTTCTTTATATTGGTTTTGGACATCAATAAGGTGCAATGAGGTTGTAACTTCATTCTGCAACAAAGTCGTATCTTGCGCGGAAACGCTCGGTGCAACAAGGTCGTGTCTTGACGTCCATTGACTTTGTGTGTACATCTGGGTTATTTTAAGTGAGATACTAGCTTTCGACATTCTGAAACTCGCGTTTCACGTACGGCCCATTTTAGGAGATACAACCTTGTTGCATAGACATGAAGAGTTGTTGATGACATCCATTTCATTAACCCTTTCATTACCACATTGTTTATTGACTTGGCTCTCCCCATGACCAAATTGTTTGCTCAGTCATGTGGAAATCACTAGAGCATGAACAAAATGACCATAAGTCCAAAACTCACTTTTTTCAACCCAGATTTTCACTACCAAGGAGTCATTTAAATCATAGGTGTTGTGTGTAAAGTTTGTTCCTTGAACCTTACTCTTTTATGTGATGTAAAAATGAAGTCCATACGTGCAAATATAAGAAAGTTATGCCTTTTTCTTCATTTGGACCCATTTATCAAACTGCAAGCCATTTCACCACATGACCAAATGGCACTCCATACCTCAAATTGTGCGTGGATACTTCTGAAGCACTTTTCTCATTTTTTTGTAATGGTAACACTATGAATAAACTACACCATTAGAACGATCCGAAAACACTCTTTCAGCTGATATATGGTTGATGTATGGACGGCCAAACATATCAACATGCTGCCTTTCTGAAAAGTAGTAAATAATCTGTGTTGAGGGTGTTCTGTGTGTGGTTTCCTGGTCGACTAAAGTCGCCCATGGGAATCAGCAGGGGGGTTCTTCTTGTCGACAAAAGTCGCCCATGGTAAGGAAAGGGTTAAAGAAAAATGTTTGGACTTCTGAAAAGTGGAGGCGCAACAGGCACAAGAACTCACCAACACAGTGCCTGGGAGTAGACGATGGCCAGAACATTCTTGGGGATCTCGAACTCCATCTTGCCCAGGGTCTGGACTATGCCAAAGTGCAGATACTTGGCAGCAATTCTGGGGAAAAAAACAATCACGAAACAAAATGTTTTATACTGTCATCAAAATACCAAACAAAGGAACACCCAAGATAATAGTCTATTTTTCGACATGGGAATTTTTCGACATGGGAAAATACCAACACTTTCAAACCAGTGTTACTTCAAATGTGCACAATCCACCTGATCATTACAAACCAATTGTTCATCTTCGAGATAGATAATCAAAGTTGGTAAATCTGTCAGTTGGTGTGATGTTGGGATGTTTTACCGACTATTATGATAGATACAGATATGCAGATAGAGAATTAAGTCACTGATTTGTGTGACTCGACAGTCGAGTCATTTTAGAGAAGTGACTCGATTCGAGTCGAGTTATTCATTTATTTATTTATACAAGCCTTACTTAATTTTTCACTGGCAAAAATACTGCCCAGGTTATCATTTTATTTATAGAGTAGAGCCTGTCCAATTGTATTTCCCTTTTGGCAAAGATAGCCACAGAAACTTAATCTTTTTGGCAAAGTAAGCCACAGAAACTTAATCTTTTACGGAAAGTTAGCCACTGAAATTATTCAATTTATTATTCATTTAACTAATCTGGCAACCACTAAAATCCCATTGTATTGTATTGTATTGTGTTGTGTTGTATTGTGTTTGTAATGTATTGTATTTGTATACATGTTTGTAGTCATTTTGTTATTGTATGCAGGGCCCCAATGGAAACCAGTTTTGAACTGTTTGGGCATACCCTGGGTGAAGAAATGTAATAAATAAATAAATAAATAAAGAGTGACTCACTTGCGAGGGAATTCCCAGAGCAGCACCACCAGGACAACGGCTGCAAAGTCAGTGATGGAGAGTTTGTAGAATTCCTGGCCTATGTAGGTTTCCCAACACTGAAGGATTGCAATTAAAGGGAAAATACAACATTTGCAAACATCAAAAAATAAAACTACCAAATCATTTTGAAATACCTTGCTGGACTGTTAGTGAATGACAGTGTAAAGCATCCTGTAAAATCATGGCACCTGGTATACTGTCATTTTCAAGAAAAGTGGTATTTTTGTATCAATTTCCAACGCTGATCGGCCGATCAGCGTTGGAAAAAACTGGCTTTTTTCAAATACTGGCCCCCAGTTGACCATCACACTTGTTTGCAATCGATTACACACCTATGAATGGGTACAAGCCAGCTAGACTGGTTTCCTGACCTTACAATTCCCCAATATATATGTAAACTGCTCTGTTTCATCTCAAATGGAGTCAGGGAACCAGACTACAGGTAAATGATTGTTTTTCTTGGTTTTTATAGCATTTTCGAACCCCAAACCTCAAAAAAGTCAGTGTAACTATATTTGCTATATATTTCCAACCCCCCAATTCCATCCATTTCTGAAAATTACAGCAAAAGCAAATGATGTATATTCCCTTTAAATACAAAAAAAACGCACTTATTTGCAACCTTACATGAAAATGATATTAATCAGTCATTCGCAGCTTCACGTTTCAAGTATATTGCATACAATTTTACAACCATGAGAAGATACAGTAAACCACAACAGAACTTGGAATAGTATGGGGGCTGTGGTCCAATGGTTACGGTGTTCAACTCGTGTGCCGTGGTGCATGGGTTCGAATGCCTGACCCTGGGAACATAGTGCTTGTGCTCTTGAGCAAGGCACATTATTGCTTAGTCCTTCGGATGGGACGTAAAGCCGTAGGTCCTGTGTGTTGTGTAATGCCAGTTAAAGAACCCAGTAACGCTTATCGCTAAGAGAAGGGGTTTGCCCCGGTGTTTCTGGCAGTGGTTGCTCAATGCGCCGCAGCACCTTGTAAACCCTTATAAAGGCGCTACACAATGGGTCTCATATTTCTCATGTACTTCATTTACCTGTCTCTAATAATGGACATAATTTCCAGCGCTTTGAGTACCTAATTGTTGGTAGATACGTACGCTATATAAGACTCCAGTATTATTATTATATTACTACTGTATGAAGACCACAACTTCAGGGCTGCCTAGTATGAACAATAGCTTCCGATACAGTGTCAGATTATTTTTTGGGAATCAAAATTTGGAACAACATTCGAGGTGCCACACAGATAAGGTTGAAATTTAGACTCCTATAAAATCCAGTCTCTTTGGACTCTTAACCCTCCCGTTAATTCTGTCCACTAAGACATGCCCAATGCAGTGGGACGCCACTATACCGAACACCGCTATACCGAACATTTGGCTATACCAAACATCATCCTTGGCTCACGATTTTATGTACAAAACATATCGAACATCGTTGTTAAAAAAAAAGTCAACAGAATAACAAAAAACTCACTGGTTGTAATTGTACGCGTATTAAACACTGTTTGGGCCACTTTTAATTCCCGAACATCAAACCACCGATGGTTACATCGTGTTTGAATGTTTTGAAGAGCGATAGATGGCTATTATTTCCCAAACGAATAAAAGGGAAAACCACCCGTTGCTAAAGTTTTGTGACAACTCCTCGTGCGGCTGCGGGATGTGAGAAGTGCCAGTTCAGTGACTTCACTATTTGTCTAAAGAGGATACCGGCAGTTCCAAATCGCTATACCGAACGATCGTTATTACAAACACTTTCTTTGGATCCCACGATGTTCATTATAGCGGCATTCCACTAACATCCAATAAGTCTGCATTTCACAGAGTCCAAATTTCATGATACTTCAGCCCGGCTGACTTACTTTCAAGTCGCCGGCACTGCAGACTCCGCAGGTGTCTTCGGCCGTCTCACTGCAGGAGATCTGTGGGAAGAGGGAGAAGAACAAGACCCCCAAGGAGGCCAGACGAAGAAATACCGTCCTGGAAAAAAAAAGAAGAAACACAATTTCGGACGCGTGATGAAAACAAGACAGAGGAAGAAACATCTGAGATGTCTCAACCTTCGGTCCAGTACTGCTATCTGTGAGGACCCTCAATTTTGTCAAAATTTGTCAAGCAACCCACCAAGGGAACTGACAAGGTTTAGGGCTTCTGACTAGCACCCCTTGAACAAAGACATCAACAATGTGGAACCATCAACATAGGGCTGGATAGCTCAGTTGGTAGAGCACCGGAACGGCGAACCGCAGGTTGCAGGTTCAAACCCCGCTCCAGGCAATTAAGTCAAAAATTAGAAATGTGAAGGAAAAAAAGGCATGTAATCTATTGTTCCTAAGATGGAATATCTGCGTCGGGGTGCTGTAAATCAAATTAGGTGAAGGGCAAAACCTAATTTGATTTAATTTATTGTTTATATATTACGGTCATTTCAAAATCTAACACTCATTACTTGTCTTCAATGAAAATGCATCCTGATGGTTTTCTGGGATTTTGTAGGATTTAGGATGGCACAGCCCAGGCATAATTAGTTGACACTGGGCTTAAAGGCCCTTGAACGTTTTGAACAGAGATTGCCGTCTTTGAGAGAGACCTATTAATCATGATATCTACAAGTAATTAATGGTTCAGAAAAAAAAATGATCTCAAACTCCTAGTCTGTAATCTCCCTTACTAGATGATGGATATATATTAGATTTGAAAAATACATTTTCAGGTTCATTTACAGAGTTCTTAAAATCTCTGTGTGTCGGACATTACATTTTCTTCCATAACACTAGAATTGCCCATTATTTAGAAGTTCTTTGGAAAGAGCGGATTTTTTTTATGTGGGGGGTAGGGGGCAGTGTTGTCGTACTCGTACTTGGTACTCGTACTTGAGTACTTTTGTTAGAGTACTCGTACTCGTACTCGAATGTCAAAGTACTTGTACTCGAAATGATGGTACTCGTACTCGGGCAGCAAAGTACTCGTACTCGACATGTCAAAATTGTACTAGATCATCAAAGTACTCGTACTCGAATAGCAGTACTCGAAAACAAAATGGTACAGCTTGACTTACCACAGCCTTAATTTTTCAATTCTTTCAGTTTGAAAAGGTTGATCGGCTTGCGGAGAAATCGGAAAAAAATACTCGACTACCACACTGGCAGGGGGTTTAGAAATACTCGGTTAAAAACAGAAAAGGTGACAAATCATGCTATACCTGACCAAGGTCATGCTGATTTCAAACTGCGGACTGTAGTCTTCAAATCGGACCACGACGTTGAAGATCATGGGAACCAGACCGTTAAGTATTGTGATGGTGATGGACGGAAGGTAACCAATCAACAGGCTCCCAACGGCGTTAGTTGTGATTGGCATGTTTGAATGCTGGGGACGGAAAAAAAACACAAAGAAAATGAAGTCGCCAATCTCGAACTGAGACGGTGTCCACAACAGGTGTCTACAGCTATGCCTTAGTCTATTTTTAGCACTGGCCACAACAGATGTGAAAAAAAGGAGCTTCAGTAATAACCACAGCTGAAAAAAATATCCGGTAACACACAATTCGGCCATCTTCAGTCGACAAAATTTCATACAATTTTATTGTGGCTAAAATAAGGTCTTTGTTGCGGTCTCAATTCCATTGTGAAGACAGTTTTGCAAAAGTCACCGGGCCCAAGTAATTTAAATTTGAGGCACACGACAACAATAGCACCTGTCCAACTGGTTACAAAAGAACGATCCATTCAGTAGTCTGGTGGCTTGAATTGTGAACGGAATGTGTGCAAATGAAGACGTGGTTGCAGGTTTTACTAATATGCATATCGTCAGGTGCACAACGAACTGAATGAACAGGATAGTTTTGACCCAGCACGATGTGATATAGCTTGTGTAGATTTTAAGCACATGATACCTCACTAGGTGCAACTGACCATACACTTGTATAATAAGCAAAGTAGAATTGGACTAGTGATGTCTTGCCGCAGCGTTATCTGCTTAAAAAATTGCATGCTTCTACCCCGCCAAATTTTGATCTCTGAAAAAAGATTGGTAATCCTTACTTTTAGGACACCTCTATTTTTTTACGAGTTCTGTTCAAAACTGACTTTTGCAGATGACTGTCCAGTACCAAAGTGACTTTTGCAGGCTAAAGCAGTCTTTAGAAGTCAAGAAGGTGTCATTGCCAATTGTTCAGATGTGTCAAGAAATATCAGAATGTCAATTTTGAGTGTCATTTAGTCAACTGTTTTGGTGAGCCTTTCCCTTCCTATATAGGAACGGGGTCCTAAAAGTAAGGATTACCAAAAGATTGATAAGTTTAAGACATCCGACATCCACCAAAGATCACTATGCAGACGATCTGTATGCAACTTACCAGAACGGACAAGTCGGTGGTATAGTAGATGAGGTAGCCCGCACCACCTAGTATGGCCAGGACCACTACGTTAAGGATAAGCCGCAGTAGGTACAGCCTGCATTTCTTCAAGGTGGTTCTGTTGGCTCGTAACAGCTTCAGCCTTGCCTCCTCGAGATCAGTCTGTGGAGGAAAATATCAATAAAACATCACGCCGTATTCTCCACGAAGAATGTGCAACACCAATAAAAATTTGCCATCTACTTTTTTTTTTACATTACTCACTTCACAATTTAATTTGAGACCAAAGGTCTCAAAGCACTTCACAAGTATTACATCTGTTCATCAGGCCATGAGACCTGCATTTTTGCAGCAGCTCGAGATCAGCGCATTCTGGTCTCTCCCTTCAAGGGTACCCATTTATACTCCTGGGTGGAGAGAGGCAAATGAAGTAAAGTGTCTTGCCCAAGAACGCAAGCACTATGTTCCCCGTCAGGTTTCGAACCCACGTACCACGGCACTTGAGTCGAACACCATAACCATTGGACCTCAGCATTCCACGTACCTTGTAATACCCTGTGTGTACCTGGAAGAGCATCCTCTGTGAAATTACGACTTCCTAAATTTGTTCATTTTGATTCATGTGATTTTATCATACATTTCTGAATATAAATAATGAAGTTACACTTGTCCCTTTTAGTACACAACTGAGACTTGGATTCCCGGGACTCTATTCCAGGTCGACTTTTATCTAAAAGACAATCTCAACCAAGTCTCAACTTTCAGACTAAAGCAACTTGCTGAAGCTTGGATACTTTTAAGTAAATAAGTGATACTGTTTTGGAACTTGAGTTACAGAGCTCGACGTATCAGTTCAGATCGCTAAAAAAACTGTCAGAGGCAGCACCTTATTTGCCAAGCTTGGTCACGTGAGGGCCTCAACAACGCCAGTTGATAAGGACACCGTGATGGTGTCGCAAGCTCCTGATACGAGCTCTGTAACTCAGGTTCAAAAAAAGGTATCGTTTATTTACTTGATATAACAATGGGATTGAAATGAACTTTCATTCTCTACAATACTGTTGCTTTGGCGTGCACTCACCTGGAGTATGTAGTGGATGCTCCGATGTTTCAGGTAGGCGTTTTTCTCGTCGGTCATAGAATAATCCCACGCTGCAAAGATCTTGTTGCAATACTTGAAGTGATAGTCCTCCGTGTTGCCCAGGCTTTCCTTGAAGCCAGCCGCAGTGCTGCAAAAAAAAATTAACCAATGAGAAAGACAAGTATTAGGTCGCATGCATCATGAACCTGATGGGGTATTCAGAGATAACAATGTGGCTTTTCATATCACTAATGTGGCTCTCACAACGTTGGCAAATAAGGGGCTGCCTCTGACAGTTTTTTTTAGCGATTATCATACCAAGACAATGTGTGTAAAGTTGTAAATAGAAATTCATTGAATAATTATGAATTAGCCTGGAATATTGCAGTTGAAATTTTAAAGTAACCACACAGTCCACTGAGACCTTGTTTTTCCTTTAAAAATGGCATCACACATCCGCCACTTTGTTTCACATATGAAAATTTTTTCGAGAGGAGATCCCACGACTCTTTGTTGAATATCAGATGACGATTTACTGTATACTGAATAAATACATTAAACAGTCACCGAGTTGTGCTACAAATACACCTACGAAGCGTCGCACTTACGACGTGTTTTGTGAAATGGATCGCAGGACGCGTTACAGCTGCGACGTATCGTAGGGATACGACGTGTCCCTATTCAAGTCCCCATTTTCAAGTTACGATGAGTTTTGTGAAATCGGGTGCTGTCTACACTTGTTTACTTACTACTGCACCATCAGGAGCAGAGACAGCAGGAAGTAGCCGGCCGAGGTCAGCAGGTAAGCCAGGGGAAGAATGTATACATTATCTAGGAACACAGTGATATCTGTACTGTTGTCGTTACTGAATGAAGGGGGATAGTCGCCGTAGAACAACGCTGTCTGCTCCATCCAACCCTGCAAGTCAGATCAAACCATACAACGACAATATCCGGATAAAAACCTTTTTAGTTTAGCAAATCTGGAGAGAAAGAAATAAACGACACGCAGTACATGTTGACAAAGAAAGTACAGAAGTTATCCACTTTCGGTTTCATTGCATGCCTGCTTGATGTTTAATATTTCTATTTAGGTTTTATATCGCTTAACCCTAAACCTTCCCGAATCCTCTTTTGTAAATGGTGGATTTTGCAGGATTGAGGCTATATGGCAAAAATGTGCGGGTGATTTTGGAGGATCCACGGTGTCAAGGTCTGAAGCCGGACCTTGTGTTGTTTTTGCTCAGCCATGCATAAATTTAGGCCTAGATTATAATTGAAATCCTCCGTACTGCTCCAGGATGGCTCTGCCTCAAAATATTGACAGTGATTGCTGGAGGATTTTGCAAGATTGAGGCAGCGGTCACCCCTCCAAGGACCACATTCAAGAAAATAAGGCCAAAAAAAAAAAAAATATTCGGTCTCTGGTCAGACCAAAGTTTCGGAATTGACGCGGGGACGCGGGTTTTTTTTTTTCTTTTGCGTTTTTTTTTTTCTTCAAGCTTGGATTATACAGACAAGGTGGGGTACTATTTTGCTTTTTTGGTGTCCTCATGTACCGGTACATTGGTGTCCTCCATAATTTGCCTTGGTGTTCTCGATCATTTGCCTTGGTGCAATTTCCAATTCCTTGGTGCTCTTTGGTAAAAAAAAATTGAGCAGGTGCGGCAATAGAGGGCGCTGTTGGGGCTACCGCGGAACATTTTGGAAAAAAAAGATTGACGCGCATGATTAAAATCGATGCGCGCGCTGACCAGAGACCGACTTACTTTTTTTTTTTTGGCCTAATGGAGGATTTTAGAGGACTGACGCTGTATGCAATTTTGACATGGAGGCAGTTGGAGGATTTTGCGGGATTGAGGTTTCGTCCTAGCAAATGCCTAGGGAGTTAGGGATAAATAACATTGTTTTCATATTATTCACAGGGGATCTGCACAGAATATACTCCAAGGGAGAATTGTTTTTGTGGGTCTTGTGTGTTCATCAGAGTGGCATTTGAAAGCCATACATGTATACTTACAGTGCCACCGATGAAATCAATGATGCACTGGCCTGTGTTTCCGGTGTTACACTGTTGGTCCACACTGCTTGTATACTCGGCCTCACATGTTGTTGCTGTTGACAGAATAACAAAATATTGTTACCATGAGAGTCGCACAACCCTAACCTACCTAAAGCTACACAATACAGGGTGAGTAAAAAAAAAAAAACGAAACCCAAATATCGGGACCATTGGTTTAGTGAAGTTCTGCATGTAGCACTTTCAAAATCTAGGATATGAAAGCCCAATTCATAAGCTTTCTTTTAGTACAAGAATCATTCAAATCACTCATGTACTTTTCAAGTTACGGAGTTTTAAACACAAGCCCCGTTTTAAAGTTCTGTGGTACTTTATCAACATCAATATATATAGGGTGAGTAAAAATAAATGAAACCCAAATGGTCCCCCTATTTTATTTTTTTTTAAAAATAAGTTCTACATGTAGCGCTTTCCAGATCTAGGATATGAAAGCCCAATTGATAAGCTTTCTTTTAGAGAAAGAATCATTCAAATCGCTCATGTACTTTTCCAGTTTGGAACACAAACATTTTTTGTTTTTAAACCTTGTCCACGGATCACAATAAAGGTAAGTGACATTTTTTTTTTTTTTACCTGATTTTTTTGGCTTCAAATGTCGGCTGATGACTGCAAATAGTGCCCGACTGAACTTAGTGCAAATATAATGGGAGTCCAGAGAGGCCACATAAAGCTTATTCTCGACCATAACCCAATCTAAAAACACGTTAAAATTGTGCAGCAGCAGGATTCCAGTCAAACCAGTGAGTTTGGCCGTTTTGAGACATCACCTTTCATTGAAAAAAAAAAACTTTTTCATTTTGCCGACGCGCATGGCTACGGCGACGCGCGCGCATACCAGAAACCGGAGACTTTTTTTTTTTGGCCTTATTAATCTAACTTCAAAGTTCACACTCATTCATACCACCTTATCGAGGCAACTTATGGAAAGAAAGGTAACTTACACTCTATGTATCCCCCACCCAGGATGACCTGTGGGATGATGACGAATCCAAACATCAAGACGAAGATGTAGATGTTGAGGAACAACATCCACTTCAGGAAGACAAAGTAGGAGACAACCGCTGTACCAAACTTGCCTGCGAGAGACAGATATTAAAATAATATTTCATTTTCCTCTATAGTTTGGCATCAATCACCACTCTCCTAAGCTAACATTTCTCAACAGGCAGTTTATCGCAATTTTTTCAGCACTAAATAACTGAGAAAATTACATCATATAATGGGTATTAACCCCAACAACCCTGAGCCCATCAAGCTCCAACAGCGGGTTTTGCTTGATTTTGGCAGGGTTGGTACCGAACACTGGCCAGTTGGTGTTGGACTTTGATTGACTGGGTACCAAAGGCCCAGGGAGACCCTGTTGAATTTTGTGAGGTTCGGGGCAGAAGGGCATGAGATTTGTGAACACGTTGGAGTTCACTGGCATTTCTTCGTGGGTATGCTCACCCACGGTCCTCAGCACAGCTTGTGGTCAAATGTGCATGTACATATTGCTTTATTTTGTTAGGTTTGGTACCATCCCTATCCAATCACTCGACAATGCATAGGCCCATCCATACCAAGTCAATCATACTCCAACAGTTGGAGATTGGCAGGTTTAGTACTGTTCCCCGTACAAGGCCTGTTGGAGTTTGGCAGTTTTGGTACCAGTGCTTACAGACCTGTATGCAGCTGTTGAAATTTGTTAGGTTTGGTATACTTTCTAGTGCAAGAGCCTAGGGGGTTAGGGTTAATAAAGCGCACAGATCTGTCATTATTGGTGCTCAAGGGGCTACATGTACACCATTATTACCGTGCTCATTGGGCCAGTGAAACATTCTAAAGACAATCTAGCAGCTAGAATCAATCTAGCCCCATAAATGTGGCCAATTTACTGGACTACCTCCGTAAACATACATGTAGGCCACACGTCCACCATGTCGCACTTTGTCAAATTTTGATTTTCACATTTAGGCTGTTTATAATTATAGTTTATTTTTGCTTTAGAAGCATACTCACCCTCTTTATAGGCTAATCAGAAAGTGCTGCCTTTTTCAGATGTCTATTTTTTGTGAAATTTCCAGATTCGTTTGCACACGTTTTCATATCAAAATTTCAACATGAAATTTCACGAAACAAATTTTTCGTGAAATTTCAAGATTCGTTTGCACACGAAAATTAGACATCTAAAAAAGGCAGCACTTTCTGATTAGCTTTTAAAGAGGGTGAGTATGCTTCTACATTGTAAAGCAAAAATAAACTATAAACTAAGCCTAAATGTGAAAATCAAAATTTGACAAAGTGCGACATGTTTTTGTACATGGTGGACGTGTGGCCTATGTTTACGGAGGTAGTCCAGTATTAAAATTGGCCACATCTATGGGGCTAGGATCAATCACAGTAAACATCTAGATGCATCTCTGCCCTCACAGGTACCCATTTACTCCTAGGTAGGGAGAAGCAATGAGCGACAAAGTGCCTTGCCCAAGGGCACACGCACCACAGCCCCAGGCTGGACTCAAACCTACAACCTGCAGAATTACCTGCAGACCACAAAATCAGTATTCCAGACCACGAGGCCACGACACTTGATTCTTCTTGATGTAATGTCAGTCCATCATATAAAATATCCCTTACAATGCAAGCACCAATTTTTAGTGTTGTTGTGGATGGGTGGAGGCAAGTGAGGGTAAAGTGGCTTGCCCAAGGACACAGCACAAACTAGCACCTGGATTTGAACCACTGATCACGAGTAACAGCAAATCCTAACCATTAATTGTAATATACCGGCAACTCACCTTCCACTTCTTTCAAGGAGGCCCGCCATACTTCAAACGTCAAGACAACATCATACATCTTCTCTTTGAAGTGTTTCCATTTCTGTGGAATGAAAATCAGGCAAAGTGAGAATGATCAGGTGGATGTGTGGGGTGTCTCTAGCTGACAGGCTGTCAAGTGAGGAGTTGAGGAGGAGAGTTGGAGTGGGGGGATCGGTATCGTATTGAGGAGGCATAGGCTGAGGTGGTATGGTCACGTGGAGAGAAAGGAAGATGCTAGCTGGGTCAAGAGGTATAACAGCATAGTCGTGGGAGGGCCCACACCCGTCGGCCGACCGCGCAAGACGTGGCAGAGTTCCATGACTGATGACATGTGACTGTTTGGAGTCAACGCGAGGGACGCGACGGACAGGGCCAAGTGGAGAGGAGCCACAGGGAGAAAGCAGGCCAACCCAGAACAGATTGGACAACGACCTCAAAACCGACACTGATGATAACAGAACATCCAAATCAATCATTGTAAGGGTTCAGTGTTGGGCAAAATGGATTCTTTTGCTCAGGTCCAATGTCCTTCCATTGAAAAAGACATGGATGTATAATATGATGTACTTGTACATGAATAGGGCAAAAATGACTTGAGTTAAATGAACATCAATTCCTCCACAGTTCCCAGCACTTTACAAAAACAACATTCCCTGAGTTTCCCCTGATAATTCCCTGAGAAATTTCCAAAATTCCGTGAGAAATATTGTCACTGTATCAGGTTGCAGGGAAGTCAAGAGGTGGTAATATAGCACAGCCAATTGTTATCGTCTGGAGAGGCCTGCAATATTCACACTGCATAAAACACTAAAAAGCCACCATAGCCAGTCAGTCAATGGACACAACTTGGACACTGTATAAAGATGCACATGCACCACACTGGCAAAAACCTTACTCTTCTGGGTCACTGTAAAATTCAGACTTTTCCCTGATTTTTGGCATTTTCCCCCCAATTTCCTTTAGTTTTCCCCCCTATAGAAAAACTACTTTTCTGCTCATTTACAGCCTGTCTAAAAAAAAAATGGTACAATCGAAAATGATTTTTTTTTTTTCAATATTAAATCTCAACATAAGTAAGTCGTTTTGAGCATCACATTAAAGAAAAAAGACCAGGCTTTCCACTACATTTTGTTTCATCTCATTTGCTTTTGTCAATCCAGAGAAAACTCCAGTTTACTGCGGAACACAAAAATCGAGTTTCGGCCACTTTCTGGTTGAGTGAGAACGGTGAAAGAATTAGTGTATTTCATTAAAACATGCAATAAATATTTTTATTTGTTTATTATTTATGAAAAGAAAATATTTATCATTGAACTTATTATGTTGACTATTAAAGCTTGTATCGAGAAAACCAGACTTCCTTTGTGTACGTTAATCTGTGTTTTGTTTCTTTTGCCAAGTTGCAATCTTTTGTGAGCTTCAAGACAGCATGGCACAGTACTCGAAACAATTCTGCCCATGCATAAAAGTGGCACAAAATCGATTTTGGTGTATCGCACTAAAATTGATTATATCTCTGAATTGACAAAAGCAAATAAGATCAAACAAACACTATTGGAAAGCCCAGTCTTTGTTCTTTAATATTATGCCAAGTAAGAATGACTTATTTTGAAATTTCATATTTAACCAATTTTTTTTTCTGATTGTACCATTTTTTTTAGACAGGCTGTAGAAAAATATCTCACTTAGTTACACGTTTTCTTTTCATTTTGCGCACAATTACAGAGTATCGTGCATGTATCATGCACTTCTAATGTTCTAAATGTGCACATCCACAATCTAGCTATAGGGTAGTAATAATGAAACACCATCTACCATTAAATCATGAAATCTATGTACTTTCCAACATGAACACATAGGCCTATCACTCTAAATAGAATGCAGAGGAGGCGGCCAGCAGGTGTGCTAGGCACAGCAGGTGTTTAGGCAGAGCAATTAATTAGTGGGCAGAGCAACATTCTCACCAGTGCTGTGTTGTACTTGAATGATTTCCATCCTGATACCGCTTTCACCTTCCTCTTCCCATATTGGTTTCTGAAACAAAAGGCAAAGACAACAAGAGCGTCAACTTTCAAACCTTTTTTCTTTTGAATGAATGTGAAAATTGTTTATCTTTAGGCCAAATAAAAAATATGTTTAGCGTCCCCGCCCACTTCGTTTTTGGAGGCCGCCTCCTTTTTTTTTTTTAACCGAAAACATTATAAATTTCAACAGTGACATCATTTTGGCCTCTTTATCTGTTGCATCTAGCCCAGTCATTTCCTGAGTCCAATGGCGGCCATTTAAAAAAAACCTGGGGGCCATCTTGAAAAATAGCCCGGTCGGGCGGCCATTTTGGAGGTGAAAAAAGGGCCTCCTACTTTCTTTTTTCAAAGACAGAACACTAAGCATGTACATGTCCCAAGGACCTTGTTATAAAGGTGTTCGACTGTATTTTGATAATCATTCCCTTTTTTCATTAATTCAATTAATTTCAATTACATACACAATCCTTACACAGGTTCAACAAATACTTGTACGAATTTCCTGTTCAGTCCGTGCATGATCAAAAACAAAACTACAAAATGCAATTTTATGAAGTACAAATTCACATATTACCGGTATTTGGTTTTATTTGACTTGTAAATGAATTACTTTGTCAAGGTCAACAGAAAGGATACAGTCCAATCATTTTTGTTTTTGTCTGTATTTCCACAATTGATATACATGTAGCAAATTTAAAAATAGATATTTCCTATATAACCCTTTTGGTGTTACAGGAAGCGTATGATTTTCCTAAACCTAGCTGGTACGCTGTCAAAATCCAAGTTCAAACAGTGACATGACCTGTGATCTTGTCAAAATACACAACTTTTCCATGCACGACACGTTCATGTAAACATGGTAAATTACAGTTTGGTACGGGAAAGTTGCTGTTTTACATGTACATGTACATGTACATGTACATTGTATCTTCTTGAACTTGCAGAATGAGACGTGTATCAGTTTTGTAATTGTAGCGTTTATTGCTGGTAGCTTTTGTGTAATGTATTTGTGTACATGTACATAAACAAATTTGTACCAGTATATGAATGTATTTTTTATATCAACCATTGTGAAATTTACACATTCAAATTACTACCATTTTTCAAGGGCCCTAAACACTTCACTTTGTACACATGCATGTGCGTGTACATGTACTTGTAGGCCTACATGATATGTGCGTATGAATGAGATATTTGGCTGTTCACATGTACCGTAATTTTTCGGAATATAAGCCGCCCTGTGTATAAGCCGCAGTAAATATTTTTGCGGGCAATTTCAACGTATAAGCCACGGCTCATATTCCGAAAATCACGGTACCAATATGCACGGAAACAAACTCAATCAAACTTTGTCATTAAAATGAACTCATCACTAATATATGACTCAACACAATTTAGGTACATGTACACACAGGTGTTTGCCCTGTACAGGTTGTGATGAACGAGGCCATGGTAGTATTGTGCACTCCCTTGCTAGCTACAAGCCACAGTTGCATGGAGACATCACCCAACAAGCTGAGCCTTTTGTGTAATATCTTTTCACACAATAAAGAGAATCAATAAAGCATTGATAAGGAACCAAATTATACACACAACAAACAGCAATACGTGCAAGTTAACATATTTTGTAGTCCTACTCGTCACTGTAACCTGCAAAAGCTGGGGTTTTTTTAAAATAATTTTTGTATTTTAAGTAAATTGCAATTTATACAGAACTTCAAATTCATGACTTGCATACATGTACATTGTAAACTTATCTGCATAAATTAAATCAAAACAACCTAATGAAAAAACTGCTTTACTTAGAGAAAACCAGTGGCCAAAAAAAAGGCAACGCTTGGGTTCAGTTGTCATGGTAGTAGGCGGTTATAAGGCCATCACAGATGAAACTGTGAATCACAGAGCATCAAAATAATTTTTACAAAAAGAAAAAAAAATGAATTATAACAAAACAGTCAATGTGAAAATGTGTCTCAGAGATAAGAAAAAATTATAATAAAATAAAATTAATCCAACTTTCTCGTTATATACTCATTAGAAAAAAAAGAAAATAAATACATTTTGTATTTTACATCATTGGCTGAAGCGTGCATGCAGACCGTGGGTATTGGGTGCGTTTATGATAGCTAAATTTAAAAGAACCAAGTCCAGCTTGTCAGGATTTTTCAGAGTTTATTAATTGCTTAAAGGCTGTAAGAGAACTGACTGAACAAGTACAAATCTCAATCACATTCAAAAGCGGCAAAACAAGTCCAAATTTCTCCATGCAACAAAATAAAAATCAAGTTGGACTATTTATATACATAAATTCCAATAATAAAAAGTGCTGACTACAATTATACATTTTTTGTATATATTACATAAAGTTTACCGAATATTCGATCACAACCAAATATTCAAATAGCTTTTTGCCGGTTTGAAGATCCGATAAAAACACAAAAAACACATACACACAACTGTGGTGTTATTCTATCGTAAAGTTGTAGCAACTTTATTGTCAGGTGCCATGTCAACGGTAACTTTTTAGGCGACGGTGGTTCAGAGTTCACATCTTTTTAGCAGATGAAAAGCAATTTACAGATATTTGTAAAATAATTACTGTAAAACACTCCAGCGCCCCATATCGATCGCCGCACAAAATTTTTTAACTGGCAACTTTTTACCGGCGCAGCACGCAATTGCAGCTGGCACTTTGGAATATCTGAATATTCGGTCAAATGCATTTTCAAGTTTATCCAGGGTTCGACTTTAGCGGTAGCCCGCTAGCCAAATGCTAGTCAAAACAGCGGCGGGCTAGTCAAACTATTCCTGAAGTAGCCCGGCTGGCGAGTCAAATTTTATTGACAACGGCAAAGATGAAAGGACAAAAAATAGTTCATTAAATTCAGAAAGCAAACCTGTATCACTTTGTGTCTAATTTTATTAAATCTGTTTTGTGTTAAATTATTAGATCTGTTTATTTAAAACACTGACAAGATATGCCTCAGGATACACGTTTAATCATGTAATTGTATGCACATAAAAGAAAAACATGCGGGCTAGTGAAAATGCCCGCAGGCTGGTTTCGAGTCTGTTTCAGTAGCCCGGCTGGCTAAGTAAATTAAAAAGTTAAGGGAAAACCCTGGTTTATCAACTGCTAAATTATTCAAAAAATTGACCGTTCTACACGGTACATGACAGCAATTGATGGGAATTTAACCAATCAATTAAAAATCAGTTTCGAGTGCAGTTTTTATGTGATCTGCCTGGTGGTATTGAGTGCTCTTTAAAAATGCATTGTTCACCGTCACACCTTGTAATTTGAAACATCACTCTGCCCGAATCACAGACGAGAGAATACTTCAAATGGTTTCCAAACCCTTAGGCCAGCCGAATCCCTGCTAACCGACACCTGGGACAATACCGGTAGGCACACTCTGTTTATGAAAAGGCAGGGATTTTCAAGCGTGCGTATAGCGCTGTTTCTATAGCAACACACAATGACCGATCAAACACTGACGAAAATTGCACCGGTTGTTTGCCCAGTGGTTAATATTCAATGTGTCTGGTCTGCTTCGTATCATTATCGTTTGAAATATTCTGAGTATCTGATCATGAGATTGAATTCACAGAAATATATGGCTTGGCGTGCCATGCACCACAAGATTTAATGCGCTGGACTTTGGGCCACACTGGCAAATCAACTTGCCAGGCTGCTGTGTACATACATGTATACATGTACATGTATCATAAAATAAAATGTACATTGTACATAATATTTTAATTTTTACAACTTGAGGTGCAGTATTAATTATTGTCCTTACTTAAAGCTATAGTCCATCATTTGCAGCCATCCGAAAAGTAACTGGCGTAATTACTGTTGAAAAACAAACTTGGTTGAAAGATAGTAAGGGAACTAAACTCCCTGTGAAATTATTCTTTCTGGGAAGCTGTCATTTTGAAGTAATCAACGAAAGAAGGCATTTCCAACGGTGATTCTTAAGAAGCACCGTAGGAAAATTTAAATTAGTAGTTCGTTTTGTTATTCAGCGCAGCGCGCACAAGTATTGGAGCGACGCACACGCGCGCGCGGTTGTTATAATTCGTCGGATCAGTGCGCGACGCCGCGTATAGCTGCAATTCAAAACAATTCAAAACATCATTCAGTAACTTTTGATTTGAAATTGAGATCCTAGAATGCTGCTTTTCTCGGAATGTACAGCTGAAGCTTAGCTGAAACTTCATCAGGTTAGTTTCCTTCATTAGATTTTGAACACTTTTGTTGCTTCAAACGAACAAAATGCACTAATTACAAATAGTAAATACTGTTTTGTCAATGATGTGAAAGTATTTAGAAACTTTGCATTTTGCATCAAAATAACTTGCTCTTCCCTTTGACAACAATTGTATTTCTCCAAAAACAAGGCTAGAAGTTTGGTACCCATTTTGGCCTAAATTCTGAAAGTGTGCCTTTAAAAAGGCAGTATAATATGAAAAGTGTCATAGGAAAAAATGTATTCACTCAATTCATACACGTCAACATGTGAGGTATTGAGAAAAACTGGAACATACTATACAGGGTGAGTAAAAAAATCTTAACCCGAATGTCGGGATTTTTTTTTTAATTGAAGATCTGCATGTAGCACTTTCAAAATCTAGGATATGAAAGCCCAATTCATAAGCTTTCTTTTAGTACAAGAATCATTCAAATCACTCATGTACTTTTCAAGTTACGGAGTTTTAAACATACCGGCAGCCGCCGTTTTAAGGCAAATGCAAATTTAACGCACTGGCAGGCACCAGACTACTCCTCATTTGCATACGTGTTCAAAAATCTTGCACATGCAAATGATCCAATACCAGGGTGAGAGAGCATGTAGTGATGGGCGCATATTGCTCGACACCCTGGGGACGAGGTTGGTTAATTGCAAAAAAAAAATTAAATGCATAGGCCTGGTATTAACAAAATTTGGTGAATTTTGGCAGTATTTGAAAAAAAGGTCAGTTTTTAAAAAGTTATTTATATGTCCATTTGTCAAAAACGATAAAATTTCTGATGTCCATGTATTTACTTTTGTTTATTTATTCCCAATCGATCAATTCAGTCAAGGAAACCTCCATTTTCCGACAAGACTGGCAGGTTTAGGACGGTTAGGTGAAAACATGCACAGTGCATGCGGCATTCAGGCGATAATGATTGATAGTGGTTCCCACCGCTGTCATGGCTGTAAAGATTAATAACTGAAGCCGGAAGAACCAGGAACAGTCTACAGCTCAGCCGATTGCTCGGGACCACGCCATTTTTGAGCGAGGGGTGTCGGTCATGAGGACGTTTGCTTACTGTTCACGCATTTGAAAAAGTATCTTCCGTTTATGATATTTCTTCCTAAACTAAAATCGTTTTGAAATGTTTTGCATTGTATTTTCGTTTTACAATAATTGTTTAACCCTAACCCCTTGAGCACTTTTACCATAAAGTATCCTGAATCTGCCAAAATCCACCTATTGTGTCATGCAAAAAAAAGGTTTGTGTTGGTGACTGCTCAGTATGGAGGTATCCTGAATCCATCAAAATCCTGGTGTTCCGCTAGGCTTACAATCCTGAATCCATCAAAAATAACCTGTCATGTCTGTTTTCAATATGGAGGTATCCTGAATCCGCCGAAATACTCTGACACAGGGGTATGGATTTTGATAGATTCAGGTACGTTTGGGTTAAACTACGAACTTGAGCCATGCAAAAAGTGTGAAGCCCCCCCCCCCCCCACCCCCAAGGGAATTGTCCACAACAACCAAGCAGTGGATGTGGATATAAGTACCAGTTTGGACATGGATAAGTAGACTCCGTGATATATCCGTATGTAATTTGACGTTACGACTGAATTTAAATTATGAGTTTAAATCTGCCTGTCCCTAAGACGTCTTCTGTTGACTCAAACCTTTGTTTTTCAGTGACCAGTGCAACCATGCTCCGTCACGCAAGGCACATCAGCCGACATTTTTTTTTTCGATATAATTTTCTCATATCAAATTTTCGATATTTCGCTATGATTTTAATAATCGATATCAACAATATATCGATATCAACTTGATGTCGAGTAATATCGATATATTGACAGACCCGAGTAGTCTTACTCGAGAAGCAAAGAACTTGGATTTGACTATAGAGTACCAAAGTGTGACATCATTTAGAACCAGAAGCGTACCGCAAACGAATGGAGTACGCGCGTGTGTTGGTTCAAGGGCTGAATCACATGCTAATTATGTCTTTTACGCACACATTGTGTTCGTGATGTATTCACTTCGGTAGTCTGTTTGGTGTTGTACTCTAACATATAAAGTACTCATGTTTGCTCGACTAGGTCTCAGGTACTTCTATGAAGTGTAGCAGAGTTGGCTTTCAAGAAGTCTTGATCAAAAAGGGTGTAGTCCATAACAACCATGTTGCTCAATTGGTGCTTTCAGTTTCCACATTGTTTTCACTGGAATAGTCCATACAGTATTCGTTCTCGAGGTCCAAGTACTTGTACCTAGACATGTTAGAGGCCCAAGTACTCAAGCTCCGTTTCACAAAACCTGTACCGATAGTACTTTGAAGGTCCAAGTTCTTGGACTCAGGTACCTGTACTCGTTCTCAAGGGTCAAAGTACTTGGATGTGAGTGGGACTCAATAGCTTGGTACTCAGAAGTACTTTGTACTTAGATAAAAGTACTTGACTACAACACTGCATTTTTTCCTGAAGAGTTTCTAACAAAATCAGGATTTTTTTTCAGATTTGTGTTTTTATCATTGACCATATATTGACATAATTGAAATTATAACATAAGTGTAATCGTTGTGTAAAGACGGAATGAGACTAATTTCAAGAATATTTAGATTAGAAGGCACACAGGTGTTATGTAAATCTCGAACTATAAATAGAATAAGATCAATTGTATGCCCTTCATTAAAAACTTCAATAAATACAGCACAGTTTTTTACAAAAAAATAATGTCGGCAGAGGGCAATCCTGCATCACTTTCTTCACATACAATAATCTCAATTTTAATTTGCTGGCAAAACCCAATTTTAATTGAGATTATGTTTGGTGAAGAAAGTGGTGTCAGTAGGCCCATATACCATGTATACCTACTAATTGTTTTTCTATCAAGTATCATGGCCAGTAAGCAGTAGCCATGTTCCCTGCAATCTCTGACCAAACTCACCGTAGTTCCCGTTTTTTGTGTAAAGTAGCCGGCATCTCCCGGATGATTTTGGCCCTGCTCTCGACCGCATCTTCTTTATCCCCTTGCACGTCCAACTTGTGCAACTCAAACTCGATGGCGTTGTGGCAATGTTGCCGGCTGTAAGTGCCGCCCATGGTGCCCTGCCGTGTCACGGGCCGTCCCGTCAGGGCATCAGTCTCCGGGCCGTCTCCCGGCGCGAGGTCCGGTTGGTGATACATGGCCGGACCGCTGATTGTCCCGTTGCCTTGCTCTACTCCGCCCGAGTCAGTTGTTACGGGAACCGCTGCTGCATACGGCAGTTCTACTTTAACTGTCTCGTTGTTATTCGAGGTGTACAAATCATCGGCTGGTGGGGAAGACACTTCCCCGTTGTTGGAAACCCCTAAAAGCGATTAGATGAAGCGAATTTATTGGGGTAGATTGCTTGGATAAAACAAAGGTTTGAAGTTAGGTTTGATCATGGTTTGATCGATCAACGCAAAAGCACACGGATACAATGTACGTACGTGTACGTGTACACGTACACGTACAGTCGGCCATGGGTCATACGCCAAACTTAACTGTGGTCGCCTGACTATTGTTCTTATTTATTTCCAACGTGTAGATAATGTCAAAGTGGTGACAGCAATAGCCAGCCAGGCCATGCGTATCCCGTGCGCTTATATTTTTTCCCAATCCGTCATAATATTTTGGCCCTTTTAGGTAGAATGGTGGACTAGCTGTTTTATATGAACTAGCACCATCAATGAGAAGAAGACAACGCCATTCTAAGGAAATGAAACAGGAGTTATCGACATTAATTAATGGGCCGGCTCGAAAGCCTGGCCTAATAGTAATAAATTTAAAGCCATTTGTGGATTCTTTCCCCCGCACATCTTCGAGAAACCCATTCTGTTGTTTGTATTATTCTTTTCGTTAGAACTAGAAGCAAAAAGACTTGCTGAAATTTGTATGTAGGGTGCATAACAATTCAACAGTTGACGTTTTAACTCAGTGGCTACTGATTAAAGAAAACCGGGGAGGAAAAGCACTATTTATTCTTGGAGTCTCATATATAGAATCGGATCCGTTGTTAACATACATAACTTGAAAAAAAATGCCCGAGGTCACACTTTTTTAAAACACTCGAATGATGTCATTTCAGTCGCAATCATTTCGAAGAGTATTTTATAGCATGTCTTGTCTTCATTTTGAGTTTTTCTCATCACATTTCGTACTGCATGCCTTTAAAAAAATTGGCTAGCCTAAACCCGGCCGAGCCGAGCGTACACTTTCTTAGAGATACTACTTTGACTCTCCAACAAATTCGATATTTCTTCCTTATGAATTCTCATTTTCGGGTTTTTTTTAAGTTAATTTGTCTGTCGTAGGCGTATAGAGCTGTTATTATTGTTACTTGAATAATGTCGCCAGGCCGCAAATAATTCAACATGTGAACTAATTATTCCACGGGGATGTGTAATGCTGAATAAATGCGACATAATAGTCGCAGGCATTTAATTTCGCCACAGGTGATAAGCAGGGGCGGCGAAACGCTTTTCAAACTGGGGGCAACATTAAAAGGGGCACGTCGATTGAAGAACTAGCTGTTCTTATAGCTGAACTAACATGCGGGTCAGCATGGGCTGGGACAGTTTGGAACCTTTTTCCCTTGCTCCTCTTCGAGAAACCACTACGAACATTTTGCCAAGGCGTTGTGAATTCTTTTCGTTTAAAATTGAAGCACAAACTACTCAAAATGAGTAGGATACATTATACCGGTTGACGTTAATAGCTCAGTTGCTGCTGATTAAAGAAAATCAGGGGAAAACAGTGTTATTATGCAAAATGTATTCTAAGGGTCTCATAACCGGACTCCGTTGCTACTTAAATGTGATCGAGGGCACTATTTTTCTGAACACCTTTTCTTTTCTGTCGAACGATGTCATTGCAGTCGGAATCATTTCGAAGAGTATTTTATAGCATGTCTTCATTAGTTTTTCTCATCACGTTTCCGGGTTAATACCAATATTCATAATTATATATACCGCCCTTAATATTTTTGGCTATAGGCCTATACCGACCCCGAGCTTACAAAATCTTAGAGATGCTCCTCTGACTCCTCTAGTGCTCTTATACAAATTCGATCTTTATTCCTCCTTAAGAATTCTCATTTCTCATTTGGTTACACTATTTTTTTTCTATTGTAGGCGTATGCATAAAAAAGAGCTTTTAAATCTGAATAATGCCGCCAGGCCGCAAATAATTCAATATGTTCAATAACTTATTAATGATATATAATCATAATCTTGGGCCAGAGGATGTGTAGGGCTGATAGAATAATAAATACGACGTCTTAGCGTTTCGCAGACAAACTTTGCTGCAGGTGATGAGGACAGATCATTATGCATGTAGCGGATGCAGGAACGGGGGGGGGGGGGGGGGGGGGGGGATGAGAGGGGGCGGGGATATATTCCGCCACGTTTTGATATTTTTTCTTCGGCCCACCCACATTTGAATAGCCCACATCATTCTTGCTGGAGGAGACGGATGCACGGTTTCATTCCACTTTAAGAAATGTTTCGACGCCATTGTGACAGAAAAATTTCCCAGGTGAAGGTGATGTCCAGGACAATCATGGAAGTATGGAGGATCGCCATATAATGCGATGACGATGAAGACGATGATAATTATAACAAAATGACAACGACATGAGCGACGATAGCCGTTTCCGTGCTAACATTAAACATAAACCCAATAGATTAGCTCCCCATACCACATTATCTATGGCCTATAATAAGGTGCTGAAGTTGTCGAGATTGTTAGTAGTTGCCTGTCCAGAACACGGAGAAAAAAAATTCGAAAGGACGTTGCTCCGTCTCTTTTTTTTAAGAATGACGACAATAAGGAAATGAAGGATCAACTTACCAGACATGGAGTCAATTCATCTCATCTTATTGATAGTAAAATTATTGTCCACATTTCCAGTAACTGGACTGATGGAGATGTTACGCTGTATACAATGCAATTATATCTTCCCCTTCACTAATCAAACACAATCACTGGACATTGACAGCATCATTGTTATGTAAAGTAGCTGTTTCTTGTACCCCATGGTTACAGCGTGCAGGACTATATACCATCGTTTCCCAAATAGGACCATGGAGAAATAAAACACACGAATCGACTTAGGGATATACTTTTTTCCCATCAGAAACATTTCGTCTTTATGAACGATTAAAGTCACTCTATAATAAATTGCAGAGTCAAAGTCGGACTGGAGGACTTGGGGAGGGGTCAACAAAAAGTTTGTATTTTGTAAGGCTTGGCATATATCGTCTTCAAAACGGATCACTCATGCATGCATTCAACGTTTGATGCTATTTTTCTAAGATTATGGAGGTACTTCATTTTAAATTCCCCTTTCCCAGAATGATGCACAATACCAAGTCAATGTTTCGGTGTTCTAAATTCTTTTCAGGAAATTAATTCTTGAAAATCTGACTTCAAAATCTCTATAAATGGGGTGTCGGAAACTGTTTGTTTCACGGTCGATATTCCTGAATAGGAGCTATTATGGCAACCCGTTATATTGGGGATTACATGGGACAACAGATGTGGCGTAACTGGTGAAGATAAAACCTGTGCAGACACTGTGTGCTGGGCGCATCATAGACGGTAAATAAGTATAGACGAAATTAGATAAAGGTGATGTGATGACAGACCAGCGGCGGATATGGATCTACCGGGAGGGGGGGGGGGGGCGGGGCAAAAAAAAACCCCACAAAATAACAGGGGAAAAATATTGCATTCCTGTTACCTCTCCTCCCCTTGTCAGCTACACCCCACCCCCGCCAGACATCGTTCCGCCAGCAGCACGTTTTTCCGAAAGGCCACGCCGTACGCCTGACGGGTGAATTAGTAAATTTCTTCTTTCAAGTCCGCAAGGGATTGGAAAAAAAAACATACATCGTCTCCAAACTGGTTTACAAACATTTCGTGGCAATTCAACATTATTTTGTTTCCATTCTGTATAACTATTATTTTGAAATGCTTTTGAGCTTGCAAAACTTGCAATTTGCGTCGACGGGTAAGCGGCCTATGCACATTCCAATAATTTTCCCCGCCCCGCCTATTTGTCTTCGAAGAAAACAGGGGAAGAAATTGTATTTGGGTCTTTGGGTTTAGCTACTGGACTGCCTTGAATTTGTGAGGGTGAGTAAGTCATTGATAGTTTTTCCTGAGTACTTCGAAAGATTATTGTCTTATCTCGTCTTGTGGAATTCTTCATTAAGTTGGGTGCGGCGTTCACAATACATTGACCCCTTGCTACATGCTGTGTACTCCGTATAGCGCCCTCTATCAAAGCATGATCCAGCTGCAACTACCGGAAGCTTGTACTTGGAGTACTAACTTGCCAGCTCGAAAATTTCTGCTTCAGTTTTTGCCGGGCCAACAATCCTGAAGATATGTCGCACTCAAATCAGATTATATGAAGGTAAAGAAACCGGGGAAGTCTTTTAGATAAACGTTTACCCTAATAACATCGCACAAAGAATTGTTTGTTCGATCTTAACTCGAACTCTTGCGAACCCAAATCACCTGACGTTTGTAATTGTTATTGTGATGTTATTTCTATTACCGGATTCATCATGTGAATATGTTCAGAATGTCTCTTTTGAGTGTCACTTAGTCAGCTGTTTTGGTGAGTCTTTTTAACCTTATATAGGTACGGGGTCCTAAAGGTAAGGATTACCCTTTGTCAAGTTTTGATTTTCATATTTAGACATACAAAGTCTAAATATAAAAACCAAAACTTGACGAAGTTCTACATTTTCGGGTACATGTTCAGCCCCATAAACATGATAAATGTGGCCAATTTACTGGACTACCTCCATAAATAAAGACCACACTTGGAACATGTACCCGAATATGTAGAACTTTGTCAAGTTTTGATTTTCACATTTAGGCTTTGTTTGTAGTTTATTCATGCTTTAGAAGCATACTCACCCTCTTTAAAGCGATAGAAAATTATTTCCCTCCCTCCCCATTTTCAGACATCTATATTTCATGTAATTTCCAGGTTCATTTTGAACACGTTAACATATCTAAATTCCAACACAAAATAACACAAGGATTAGATGTCTGAAAATTGCTTTAAAGAGGGTGAGTGTGCTTCTAAAGCATAAATAAGCTAAAAAACAAAGTCTAAATATGAAAATCAAAACTTGGCAAAGTTCTACATTTTAGGTAGCCCCATAAATGTGGCCTATTTACTGGACTGCCTCCGTAAACATAGGCCACACATCCACATGTACAAACAACGTGTCGACTTTGCCAAATTTTGATTTTCACATTTAGGCTTACTTTTTACGTTTTTTTTTGCTTTAGAAGCATACTCACCCTCTATATAGGCTAATCAGAAAGTGCTGCCTTTTCCAGATGTCCATTTTTCGTGAAATTTCCAGATACATTTGCACGCGTTTGCGTATCAAAATTTCAACATGAAATTTCACAAAAATTAGACATCTGAAAAAGGCAGCACTTTCTGATTAGCCTATAAAGAGGGTGTGTATGCTTCTAAAGCAAAAAAAATCTACAAAGTAAGCCTAAATGTGAAAATCAAAATTTGGCAAAGTCGACACGTTTTTTGTACATGTGGATGTGTGGCCTATGTTTACGGAGGCAGTCCAGTAAATAGGCCACATTTATGGGGCTATATTTTAGGGTACATGTTCCAAGTGTGGCCTTTATTTACGGAGGTAAGTCCAGTAAATTGGCCACATTTATGGGGCTAACATGTTCAGTGTATGGTGATTGTGCATGGTTTATTTTTGGTGAAGTTAGAGTGATTTTTTGCTGTCTTAAAATGGCTTCTGCAATCTATAGCAGACTTCTCTTCATTCTAAGGACACTGTTTTTCTGTATTTTTGAACAGTATGCGATTTTCTTATCAATTCATGGAGCAACTATAAGAATGCAGCACTAAACCACAATGCACCGCATTGACAAATGCGATTTAGCAAGACATCAACTAGAGTCTACATTTAATGCATTTCCACATTTGGTACAGTTTGGTGCATTCACAGTTCGTCACTGCACAGAGGAAAAATAACTAGAAGTAGAGCAAAGTACAGTCATTGCGACAGTTCCGGATCATCGACAGTTCCGGATCACTTGATTAAATGAAAACTAATTCAAGCGTAACCAAACTTTGTTTTCGAGAATAGTTTTTACCAGTTTGAAGGTCTATCATTTTGCAAAATTTTGTCGGGTAAAAGAAATCTTGGAAATCGTTTAAGCATTACCCATGATCCAGTTCAGCAAAATGTCCGCTTCTTTTGTAACTGGCCAGTGAAGGAAGCGTGTAAAGGCAAAAACCTGGTTTCGTGTGGAACGTAGCCGACATTTGTTGTTTTGTTCTTTTAAGGAAATAATCTCAAGTATCCCTGAGTGATATCGTCTACATGGGTGATCCTGTAGTGTAGGGCCCCAGTTTTGTTTCGTTCAAATTAGAATCAAGAATTTTTTTTATTTCTAAAAAATGACATTGTCAACCTACAGCAGACTTCTTTCAATGTAATGACACCGTTTGGTAATTTTTGAACAGTTTCTTGTGGTGGAAATTACGATTTTCCTGCGCAGTTTACTGGCCGGTTGGTGCCGTGCAGCGCGGCTTGCGTGCTCACGGTACACATGGTACATCGCGCGGTGATCGCCATCTTTATTTTTGTGTTACGTTTTGTTGTTGTCATCGTCGTTTTACCCCAAATTTCCCTCAAAAATTCAAAACCCTGCCATTTATCTATGACATACATGTACCTATATATGTTCTTAATGTCGCCAACTAGTTTGGTTGGTCAAATAATGGTTAAAAGTTGATTTTGTTCCCTTTTAGGAACCGGGCCCTACACTACACGATCGCCATCTACATGTACATTTAAACCTCACATGTTCTTTAACAAACAGTGTAACTTTTTTTCAATTTGTAAAGAGAAATATTGTATTTTACTGGGTAGCTATAATGCTTTTGAGCATAGCTGCATAAATCGTTTTGAGAACTTTCAAAGAAAAATTCCATCTTATAACTTTCAAAATTGTTACAGAAAACAATTGGAACTTTTTACTCAAAACATTTCTAAAGTTTTTCCAAACAATCTCCAGAAACCAGGTTTTGAAAAGTTTAGTGCATTCCAGTGAGGAATTTAAGCCCTCTTTTGAAAAAAAAAACAGGGGTGTGTCAACTTGTGGTAAGGGTTTGTGACTCATGATCTGAGGGTCAGGGGTTCAAATCCAGCTGCTGGCTACGTGTACATGCTATGTTCTTGGGCAAGCCACTTTACCCCTACTTGCAACACTGGCTGGTCACGTCAGCCGGTGCTCTGATAATTTGGGAAAAATTTTGTTGTGGGTCCGCCCTTAATGCCCCCCCCCCCTTCATAAAATGCTGGTGTGCCCCCCCCCCCCCCGAAAAAAATATACCGGCTACGCCACTGGAGTAACCTTCAATTGACTCTTGATGTATGTACCTTCCAAAGATAATACAAATAATATTCTCATTTGTTTCATGCCATGGAAACTGGAAATGAATGCCTGGCCCCATTTGAGCAAAATTAGTTGGTTCAGAATTTCACCTACTGAACCAAAGCGTTCAAAAGTCATTTTTGTCTGCTCCATACTGGTACATGAATATGTACAGAGTGGTACATGTTTGTTTGCTCGGTGCTCTTCTTTTGTCATTCCTGCAATGTTTGTCTGTACAAAGATTGATCTCAATGCGTGTTTATCTGGTTGCCATGATTAAAGTCGGGCCATGTCCTGGATTAATTTGTAACACTATCATCACTATTATTAGCATTCAAGATTCTGGACGCCATGGTGGTACATAACATGGTGTGAAACAGGGTTGTTGAAAAAAGGACACTCCCTTTTGTGTTTGAACGGCAACAGCGATCTGATACACCGTGCCCTCTGGAGACGTGCACACAATAGGGAACAAAAGATTGTATACGCCTCTAAAGGGCAATTTTTCTACAGATGAATACATCTCCACAATATTTTCACGAAATAGATATATGGATTTTACTCAAAAACTAGGAATTTCCAAGGTGGGTTGATCCGTCGCAAATGGAAGAGTTTTAGAAAAGGGATATTAAGTCTGAATTGCAGCCAAGGAAATTAATTCTGGTTAAAATAAGAGCATTTTGAAACTTCACTTTCAAACTCGAAAACATTATTACATGAGAACAAAGAAATGTCTCCACAGTGATACACATTTCAGTATGCGTGCAAGAGTGTTTAAGAGCACTTCCAAACTGTACCCTACATGTACATTTATCCAGTGATTGTTGTTGTGTTTAGGGGTACTTGTTATTACCTTGGTTAGAAAATTCAAGGGGTCTTCTGGCTCTGTTGGTTTGGGGGGGTTGGGGGTTGGTGAGGGGTGAGTCTTACAATTGACAGGCGAATTATTTACATGTTATTGGGGGACCAAAAAATTCATTTTGTCCCCTGAAGTAGCACCATACAATATTCCAAATTGCTGTTCAAAGGCTGTTGGTCTGTTTTGGTGCAGAAATCCACCTTAACGAAAAAATTCATGGATTTCAACACCACAGCCACCCCATTTTGAAGAAAATTTTGTAAATCTGGAAAAAATACTAGATACATTAAAGGGAATATACATCATTTGCTTTTGCTGTAATTTTCAGAAATGGATGGAATTGGGGGGTTGGAAATATATAGCAAATATAGTTACACTGACTTTTTTGAGGTTTTGGGTTCGAAAATGCTATAAAAACCAAGAAAAACAATCATTTTCCTGTAGTCTGGTTTCCTGACTCCATATAAGAAGAAACAGAGCACTTTACATACATTGGGGAATTGTAAGGTCCAGGGAACCAGTCTAGCTGGCTTGTACCCGTTCATAGGTGTGTAATCCATTGCAAACAAGTGCGATGGTCAATTGGGGCCAGTATTTGAAAAAAAGCCAGTTTTTTCAAACGCTGGTCGGCCGACCAGCGTTGGAAATTGATACAAAAATACCACTTTTCTTGAAAATGACAGTATATAATACCAGGTGCCATGATTTTACAGGATGCTTTACACTGTCATTCACTAACAGTCCAGCAAGGTATTTCAAAATGATTTGGTAGTTTTATTTTTTGATGTTTGCAAATGTTGTATTTTCCCCTTAAATACCGTAGCAATTGCACATTTCAAACGATGACACCAACTACACTCTGCAAAGAGTTGAGTCACAGTTAACGAACAGCAACTTGTGAGTTATTTTAATCACAAATTTAGCAGTGTCATGCATTCTATCGTCATAGACGTGCAGGCATGCGTGATACGCACAGCTGTCAAACACAATACGACTCGTGTCCTGCTGCAACTGCCAGCGTATTCACAGAATTTAATTGTCATAACCAATTCCAGTTCAGGATGTGCACGCAGCTGAAATACTACTCTGTTGATGTGCGGTGTGTGTCGGCACCTATAAAAAGAATTGGGGGTGTTGTTTAATACCAAACTGAAGTTTAATGCAGAATGTTGATTGTTTGTACTTTCACTGTTGAATTTTTCTTGTCATGCATGGAAACCTTGGAAAAAAACCCACAAAATGTAATAAAAACTGTTAATCTGTATTGGTTCGGGGGGTGGGGGCTGTTTTCAAAATCTGTTCTAATTTGGGTTGGAAAATCTTTAATTTTTTTTTTCATGTTTGTTATTTTGTAAAAAAAGAAAGAAAGTCTTTTCAACATTTGAAAAATGGGTGTCCAAAAGTTGCCTTGATTAAAAAAAACAGTGAAAAAACAGCGTGCTCATTGAAGTTTAATGCTTAATTTTAGTGGTTAACAGACACCGTTCACACGTACGGCTAAAACCTTGTTTTCGTACCCCATGCCCAAAATCCACCTTTTAATCATGATATGCGTGGATACACTTGAAATTCTGCAAGAGCTGAGTCAACTTACATGTACTCGCGGCAACAAAATGTGTCATTGTGTTGAAAAAAATATATATATATGGAGGGGGTTAGGGGTCAAACGGTAAGGTTAAGATTTCATTCATTGGTGAAAAGTTGGCCCACTGCACATTACTAAAATAGGTTTGCAAACATAGACAGAGTTTTAAACCTGTATAAATTCTTTTGCTTGTTTGGTTGTTCAAATTGTTTTTGAGAGCAGTTACAAACAGTGAGAGCATGTACCGTACACTGCACATTGAAATAAGTTTGCCGATGAAGACAGATTTTAATACTTGAAATCTTTTGCTCTATTTCGGTTGTCAGATTTTATGAAGTTGCAAATGTGTTGATAAATGATTGATTCCTTTTTATCCGCGCTGGCTTTTAAGCCAAGAAAAGGGGATCTTGCGATAGTGTATTCCTTCCGTGTGTCCGTGTGTTCCATTTTGGTTAGGTTAACTGTTTAGTGCTGTCATATGAAAAGTCGGACTTCAATCTTAACCAAACTTGGCGACAATTATCTTTTGGGTAGGGGGACTTCAGATGACTTGAGACATTTGAGGTCAGTGGTCATCTAGGGGTCAAATGAGGTCATTGTTGATTTTGGTTAGGTCAGCTAAAAAGTGTGCATTTAAACTGACTGTAAATGCTGCCAGCATGCCAGGGGGATCGCTCAAGTTTAACTTGCAGTAGGCCTATGTTTATTTTTTTCAACAGGGCGCCACAATGTCCACATTACCATTCTGAGATAAGCAACTGCGCAGTAAGCGACCATGCCGGACAAGAAACAAAACCAAGGCCGTAAGAAGCAAGCTCCGAAACAACGAGGTGGCAAGAGCCCAGCTCGCAAGAATCCTCCCGGCAAGAGGCCCCAGAGCAAAAGCCCCGCCCGCAACAACAACCCCGCCCAAAGTGGCCCCGCCCGCAACAGCCCCGCCCTTGCTCCCCCGGCTGTTGGTCCATCCTCCCAAAATGCTCCGGCCGGCCAGCGTGGGCCCAGCCCACCGTCGCCGTACGACTACAACCCCACGACGCACTACAGCCGGCCAGTCAGTACCCATTCCATGGTGACAGCGGGACAGGACTTTCAGCACATTGATCCATGGTATTCCCAGCAGCAGGAGCAGCAGCAACAGCAACAACAACAACAGCAACAACAACAACAACAACAACAACAACAACAACAACAACAACAGCAGCAGCAGCAGTATTACCAGGATGACCCAGCATATAGGTAAATGTTCTCATCAGTGCACATAACACATGTATCACTATCTCATTTAGCCCATTTGAGCTACCAGCAGGAGAACAAAATGATATTAACCCTAACCATCCCAAATGCTCCAAAATCCTTTTTGCGAATTGGAGGAATTTGCGGGATTGAGGTTACATGGCTAAAGTGCGTTGCTGATTTCGGAGGACGCACTGTGTCAAGGTCTTGGGTCGGACCTTGTGTTGTTTATGCTCAGCCGAAGCATAAATTTAGTCCTTGATTATACTTGAAATCCTCCCTGCACTGCTCCAGGATGTCACTGGCTCTGCCTCAGCCTATTGACAGTCATAGCCGGAGGATTTTGCAGGATTGAGGCAGTGGTCACCTCTCCAAGGACCATATTCAAGAAATAATGGAGGAATTTGCAGGATTGAGGCTATATGCTATTTTCCCATGAGGCCAATTGGAGGATTTTGCAGGATGGAGGCTACATCCTAGTAAAAAGGCCTAGGGTGTTAGGGCTAACTTTAATTCATAAATACCCGAGACAGTTTTACCCATTCCTATTGGTCGAGAGTCCGTCACGAGGGTGGTTTTAAACGGTTGATAAAACACCGACTGGCTGGTTTTAAACACTTTTCCGGTGTCACATGAAATTTTGACTCTTATGAAATTGGGTCCCTTTTTATCCTTTTATTGGTTGAACGTTCACAATCTTCACGCGCAATACTTCACTCGTACCCTATTTGCAAGGCGTTGGGTGTGCAAAGCGCAATACTTCCAATAAGTCCGTATTGCATAGAGTCCTAAATTCACACTACACCAGCACCACTGCGTTCTGCACCACATCGCGCAGGATCTGAACTTGGGAGTAAAATTTGGTCAACTTTTTGACTTTTCATGCCGTTTGATCGAAAAGGTGAATAGAGATAAGACAGAGATGAAACTTTTCCGATTTTAATCGGAAATCCGACTTTTTGAATTTTCCAACGAAATTTCCGATTTTTTTACAGTGCGTTCCACAAAATTTGATTTTTTAACGATTTTTTCACAAAATGTCATTTTATTTCAATCATAATTTCGAAGAAAAGTTGATAGAAATGGCACATTAAAATCATCGCGAACGTAGTTTTAATCTCTTTCACCAGTCGTTATTGGAGTGTTTCAACGGTAGAAACACAGGGCATAACACTGATCGGAGCCTTCTCCGGCTGGACAAAAGGTTAAACATTGACAGGCGACATGGAAAATCACTGTGTCGCACGTGCATGCGAATATGCATGGAGATTTCTATTGTTACATTACTAAGTTAAGCAAATTTTTGCGTGCCTTTTGCTGTGCTTAATAAGCACTGCTAAGGCTTACGGTCTCCATGAAATAGACAGAGGCTCTGTTAGCAGAAAATTGTGTGCTTAGCAGCGCCGTGATATTGGGCCCTGGTCAACAATAGTAACCTTCGCTTTGGCTTGGACCATTAGCAGCGACTAGGCCCCTACCCGGTTGGAAACCAAATAACTGCTCCGTCACACTATTATCCACTTATAAAACCTCTCTTTTCACGATTTTTTGGTTTTCTTTTCAAGACCACATAAGGCCAAAAAAAAAAAAGTTTCCAGTTTCTGGTATGGAGCTTGCCCAAAAAGTGGTGCGGTGACGCTGTTTTTTTTTTTTTTTTTACCTGATTTTTTTGCTTCAAATGTCAGCTGATGACTGCAAATGATGCCCGACTAAACTTAGTGCAAATTATATGGGAGTCCAGAGAGGCCACATAAAGCTTATTCTTTACCATAACCCAATCTAAAAACACGTTAAAATTGTGCAGCAGCAGGATTCCAGTCAGACCAGTGAGTTTGGCGGTTTTCAGACATCATCTTCCATTGAAAATTTTTTTTTAAATTTTGCCGACGCGCATGGCTACAGCGACGCGCGCGCATACCAGAAACCGTAGACTTCTTTTTTTTGGCCTAATGTACCCCACTTTTTTTGGATCGAATATTCTATTAGACACTCACCGAGATTGGAAGCGCGACATTCTCCGCGAATGGACGGTCAGCACTCCCCAGCCCCCAATGGGAGGACTTCTCCCTGGCTCGACGGCAGGGCCTCCCCTCATCTGAGCAACAGGAACTCCCCACGCCTCCGTGACAGACGCTCAGAGCGCCTAGCGTACGGAGATGAGGATTACGCATATGAACCACGGGACAGAGACATTGAAATGGGCAACAGTGAGTATGGTTTTATTTATTTCAGAAATGGACAAAGATGCCACAAGCTGCTTTCTGACTGGATAGACTGTCAGCAAAAAAAATATACAATATCAAATAACTCAATGTTAAGTGGAGTGCCGTGACCCTTGTGGTCTGGAGCATTGAATTTGTGATCTGTGGGTCATTCTGCAGGTTGTGGGTTCGAGTCCAGCCCGGGGTTACGGTGTGTGTGCCCTTGGGCAAGGCAGTTTGTCACTCATTGCTTCTCTCCACCCAGGAGTAAATGGGTACCTGTGAGGGCAGAGATGGTTATTGTGGTTGATTTTAGCTGCCTTGCGCCAAAACGGCAGCATCGAGCTGTATACTCCTCAGGGAGCTGAGATGGTATTTGGAATGTTTAATTGGCCCGGTGATCAGAGGTACTTTTTGTAATAATAATGATGTAAAGTACGGTACTTTGATCTTAGTGTTAAAAACACCAAATAAGAACCCATTATTGTTTTTATTTAAGTCAGTATTCAAATAAGTGATGGTTTGATCCTATGTACATTGTACACGTAGAAGGTCTCATCTTAAAAGATCGTGCTAGGATTAAAAAAATGTGCTGTCCCTCTATTTTTTAATTTATTTATTGGCATTAGGCCGAGATAGTCCAAGAAAATCTTTTTACTTATTTCCAGTGGGGTCCTTTAGTAAAAGATAAGGCAAAAGTTACAGTTTTAGAGGTCGGAGGAAAACCCACAATGACATTCCAGAGAAAATCAACGGAATTAGTCAGGAACTGCAAACCAAATAGCCATACATTGGCCTTGGTGGGATTCGAACCTTGGTCACAATTGTGGAAGGTGAGAAGAGGACCAACTCGCCAACCTGACTCCCCACCGATGCACAAGGAACCTTGAGTGGGACTCGAACCCATGACATCCCACCCACCAGCGCAGAGGTCTTGGGTTCAAGTCTCAAACCAAGTGGGCTTGGGGATTTTCTGCCCCGAGCTCTTGTATGGCACTCTGTATCAGTGTTTGTGAAATTGTATCGATAAAGTGTAGTTCTAAGCCAATCTTGAATTTAACATCTCCTCAATCCAACGAATTCCATCGTACGATGCTAACTCCTTTTGGCAGTCTTGCTACCATCATGGAACCTTAACCCTAACAGAACTCAACCCATCAAACCCCAAACGGCATGTTTTGTTGGAATCTGTCAGGATGGGTACAGTACCCCTAAACTGACAGTCTTTTACATTGGGTTTGGCACACTTCCAGAAACTAAGTCAGAAATATGTGTGTGCAGTTTCCCATATGGTGTTGGAATTTGCCAGGATGGGTATGGTTCCTAGTAAATCATGCTAGGGAGTTAGGGTTGGGTTTCTCAAAATTCATAACTAAGCAAGGAGTGACTTGTCTTGCACACTTGTCATGAGTTGACCTAGCCCTGGTGGACTCCCTTTCCTCCCTACGTTACGGAGGGAGTCCTGCGTAAAAAGTGCTCAAAACCGAACGAAAACATTTCTGACCAATAATTTCAATATTTTTACCTTGTTGGAGAAGCTAAGTTTTACGTCGAAGTATTCTATGTGTCCTTATCTGTTGGGCTGATGGGTTCAGGAATTCCATATGCGATGCTGACCGACCTTAATCTGGAAAATAAACTCGAAAGCAACGTTAAACTTGGACGTGTTTGTAGACTCTTTTCATCAGTTTCTCACCGCCGAGTCTATTCTAGTCGTACATGATGAACGTCTGTGCAGCGTGTAGTCTGGTTCCCTAGACCGGGCAATTATTCTCGACGCTCATATCACGTCTGGTCCGGGGGCCAGACTATGCAGCATGAATATGCAGTGCGCACGCGCGATTTGCTTAGTAACCACCCTCATACGCACGCGCACTTACTTGAAGGCGCGGTCGCTAATCCAATGACCGAGTGTGTTTTCGCGCCAGTTACCAGAAACACCTTTCGGCTTTGGTCATTGGTTGAGCGTTTTCGCGACATCGGTTGACTGGAGTGACTTCACGGTTCCAACCAAAACTAAACAAATGAGGGCGCTAGCGTGCGTACGCGCTTTCGTACGTACGTACATGTACATTGTACATGACGTACGACTCTGGGAATAAACTGATGAAAAGAGACTACAAACACGTACAAGTTTAACGCTGCTTTAGAGTTTATTTTCCTGATTAACGTCAGTCAGCATCGCATATGGAATTCCTGAACCCATCAGCCCAACAGATAAGGACACATAGAGTATGTAGGCGTGAAATAAGCTTCTATAACGAGGTAAAACAAAACAAAACTCTGGTAAAAATGTTGGGTGGTTTCATGTAGAGAATTCTCGCCCTGGACGTTAGTCGTATTGCAATGAAGACTTCGTCCAACCTGGGCTAGAGTTGACTGACAGTATTGAGAGTCCCAAATTGTTGGACTAGAGTTGACCTTGTTTAGATTTGACAATTGTGTGTTCTTCTGTCTACTCACTCTGTAACACTGTGTATTGAGGGCCATTTGTTTCTATGTAAACAGCAAAATGTCAATAGGATTGTGTGTGTTGACCAAACAAGTTAAGGGCCCAATCTGCCTCGATGTTGTATATTCTGAATGCAAAGTAGTCGACATATACTGTACAAATGCATTTTATGCTGGTAGAATGCTGCTGCACATGTTTTTGCCGCAATGTACTCATTAGGACTGCCTCTGAACAGAGTTAGCCCGTCCCATCTCAATAGTAGGTTATTTACAAAATATGAAATTGTATGCAAAAACTGCTTGTCAGACCAAAATGACAGAAGCACAATCAATTTTGAGTTGTCATATGCGCGAAGTGTTGCATATTTGTATGCTACATGTACATGTACTTGTCCATTGACAAATGTACATGTTACATATGTTAATGAGGGCAGAACATGAGCATTTACATACATGACATATGTACATTGTATGTGTGCATTGTGCATGGTGTAATAATGTGAAGTACCATTGAGTAATGGAGGACAGGAGTCACTTAGAAAACGTGTACAAAACCAGTGGGAGCTGTTGCAAACAAGTTTTTTTTTAAGTAAACAAAAGAGCGATGATGAGGAACAATAGAAAATCCTCGATTTACACCATAAACATGTATGTGCGTACATGTGAATGTACTTAAAGGGAAAATACAACATTTGCAAACATCAAAAAATAAAACTACCAAATCATTTTGAAATACCTTGCTGGACTGTTAGTGAATGACAGTGTAAAGCATCCTGTAAAATCATGGCACCTGGTATACTGTCATTTTCAAGAAAAGTGGTATTTTTGTATCAATTTCCAACGCTGGTCGGCCGACCAGCGTTGGAAAAAACTGGCTTTTTTTTCAAATACTGGCCCCAATTGACCATCGCACTTGTTTGCAATCGATTACACACCTATGAACGGGTACAAGCCAGCCAGACTGGTTCCCTGACCTTACAATTCCCCACTGTATGTAAACTGATCTGTTTCTTCTTATATGGAGTCAGGGAACCAGACTACAGGAAAACGATTGTTTTTCTTGGTTTTTATTGCATTTTCGAACCCAAAACCTCAAAAAAGTCGGTGTAACTTTATTTGCTATAAATTTCCAACCCCCCAATTCCATCCATTTCTGAAAATTACAGCAAAAGCAAATGATGTATATTCCCTTTTCGTGAAATTCACAGAAAAGTGTGACTAGCAAGTGTTGTTCCGGTATTGTTGCCCTGCAGACATGCTCAATGTGTCATTGGACTGACAGGACTTCTGAAAACCTCCATTCATTGGTCTGTCAAGTTTGAGCGAAAGAATTTGGTCATACATTGTACATTGTCCAAAAGTATTGTAAGGTGTTTGATACCCATTTTTATAACACCTCACCCACAGATTCTGTGTCTTGATTGGCCGAGAGCGAGTCACATGTTACTTTCTAATTTTGCTATCTCTCTGTGCACGGCCAAAAGTACTATGCGCATAGCAACCAAAGTACTATACCATTAGCAACCAAAGTACTATTTCCACGGCGTGGTATTTGTGTGCAAATGCATGCTGGTGTGCGCGTTGCGTGTTGTGCGTAGCGCGTATTATTCCAAAGAGAGCGCGCCGCAGACTTGGGTTCAAACATTTCGTGAAGGGGTAGTTTTTAAGAGAGAAATACATTTTCCACCAATTTTGTATTGAAATTGAAGCTTATTTCAACTGTGTTCAGATTTTAATAATTTAAAATATTAAAATCAAGCACAATCTGTGGGTGAAGTGTTATAAAACAAATATTGAATGCTTTATCTCATGGTGAAGTAAAACTAGCCTCCCTCGGTGATCCATGGACCATTCTATTTTCCCTCGGCTTCGCCTCGGGAAAATAGAATGGTCCATGGATCACCTCGGGAGGCTAGTTTTACTACACCACTCGAAGCATTCAATATTTGTATAATGGACTGGCATTCCAAAGTGATATACCGAAACAACAATGTGTCAACCAAAAACGACTTTGGTTTTCAGGTGAGCTATGCGTACTGATTTTTCATCAACGGGACTCTGACATGTCTGACGTCATTTCACACGAGTGCAACAGTTGATCTTTTGCGCATACATGTAGTCACTTCTGATAGATCGATGCATTAACCCTAACTCCCTAGGCGTTTTTGCTAGGATGCAACCTCAATCCTTCAAAATCGTCCAACTGCCTCCATGTAAAAATAGCATACAGCCTCAATCCTGCAAAATCCGTCGTTATTTCTTGAATGTGGTCCTTGGAGGGGTGACCACTGCCTCAATCCTGCAAAATGCTCCAGCAATCACTGTCAATATGTTGAGGCAGAGCCAGTGACATCCTGGAGCAGTACAGAGCATTTCTAGAATAAGTTAGGCCTAAATTTATACACTGCTGAGCGTAAACAACACAAGGTCCGGCCCAAGACCCTGACACAGTGCATCCTGCGAAATCGGCCACACATTTTTTTTGCCATTTAGCCTCAATCCTGCCAAATCCTCCATTTTGCAAAGAGGATTTTGGAAGTTCAGGGTCAAACGAAAAAAATTCACAAAAAGCAAATGGGTCAATGACCTTTAACCCTTACCCTACTTGACCCTCCAACGCATGCCAATATGTGCCTCAAGAAAATCTCCTATGTTTTTTGCATGGCCCTCCAATATCTGCCATGTCATTTCAAGGGTAACTGGACAGGCACTCCAATACATGCCACAGAGAACAATGAGAGTCCTCTGATAACAAAGTGAGTGCCCCCAGCTGGTCAGTATCAGGCACCCTCCAGGGCCTCCAACTCCTGCCAATTGGAGCCTTCACTGTCAAGATAGTTTATCTGCCAAAATACTGCAGCTGGAGGGCATTGGCATAACCAACTGACATGCAGTAAACTACCCTCAGAGAGTAAGGGTTAATTCAGAATTCTTCTGAATATTTTAGTTATTCATAAGATAGAATTTCGCGTCGGGGTGATGTAAATCAAGTTAGGTTTTGCCCTTCATGGATATATAAACACTGTATACTCAGTGTGTTACCTCCCGAGTGAAAGTTGGAAAAAATCACTCGGGTGGGACTCGAACCCAAGGCCTCCTGCTTTCTAGTGCAAATGTCTTACCACTCAACCACTGAGCTGACGGGATTGGTTGGCTGGTTCGAATCTAATGTGGCAAAACCTAATTTGATTTGAATAATTCAGTTCTTTCTGTTCACAATTGAATCCATTCGCAATTGTTTTTATTCCTGATCAGTTAACCCAGGCTTCGAGACCAGCCCGCTTGCATCGCCCAATGAGCTGCAGCCTGCCGGCTATTACCCTGATCATCATCATCATCATCATCGCTCTGGCTCCAACGCCTCCAGCGTGTCCTACCGCTCCAGCAACGACAGCGAAAATGAGATTACCGAGAGGGAGCTGATTGCCGCCAACCTGCGGGATCCCTCCTCCGTGATGGAAATGCTTCCCAGTAGACAGCTAGGTAGGTAGCCATTATGATGCTACCTTTTGTTTTTCTTTTGAATTAAAGGGAAGATACAACATTTGCAAGCATCATAAAACAAAATGATCAAATTATCACGAAATATCTTACTGGATTGTTAGGGAATGGCAGTCCAAGCATCCTGTAAAATAGTGGCTCCTGGTGTGCTGACATTTTCAAGAAAACTTGTATTTTTCCCAATGCTGGTCGGCTGACCAGCGTTGGAGAAAACTGGCTTTTTTTTTAAAAACTGCTCCTAATTTTTCATGTTTAGTTATTCCGCATTTTCTTTGCAATTGATTACACACCTATTTTGAAGCTTATTATCTGGATTTTAATGAAATAGTGTTTATATTTCTAACAATGTTCAACAGTTTAGCTGATGCTTTTAACTGAAGAAATTAATTAATAAGTGCATACAAACCATTTTGTCTTAGTATGTCCGACACCATGGTATTTCGAGTCAATTTCTACTCAAGGGCGGATCCAGAGAGGTTACTGTGGGGGGAGGGGGGGGGGAGGCTCTCACGTTAAAAAAAAAATTGTCTTATTTGGGAACATTTGGGTCACTCCCGGGGGCGGGGCATCCCCCTGGACCCGCGACTGCTACTACTGCAAAAGAAATGTTGACGCATGCATGTGGAAAACTATAAAGTCCGTAGGGCTCATTTTCTGTGATCCTATCATATTTTGAGAAATCTCAGACATTGGAGGACTTAACTCTGTATGTACATTTTAATAGTACTACTATTGTTTATTCCTTCGAACTGTTGATTGCAAGCCTGTACAAACCCATAGAGAGTAGACAATGGAGAAATAGTCAGTTTTAGAGGAGGCAAGGGAAAAACACAGACAATGTTGGGAGGAAATTTCACAGAAACAGGAAGAGACTGAAAACAACGTCCGTATGTGAACCAGGGCAGGAATCGAACCCGGGCCATGACAATGGGAGGGGAGGAAAGGACCCCTGCACGAACCTCACGCCCCAAGCGTATATTAACCCTAAAGGGGCCGGGTTATTTTGACCATCTCTCAGCCGGGGGGGAGGGGGGGGGGGCGGATTCATCGATTCATCAGCCATCGAGTGACGAAATTTTTTGAAACTCGGCACATGCATAGAGCAACTCTTCCTAAACATACCCAAGAAATTTCATGACTATAGGTCAAAGGGTTTTGGAATTATGACTAATTAATTATTCATATGTACGAATGGCAATTCTGCTCTGTGTACACGACGTATATGCGAAAATTCAGTTTTCATGGCGCATAGCGCCGGAAAATTTTTCGCTACGCGGCAACCCGTGGTCCGATTTTTATGTTTTTGGTATCAAAAGATGCGCAAAGCTCGAGGCTAAAAAGTCATAACAGCTCGGGTCGCGAAAAAATTGTTGAGGGGGGGGGGGGCGGATTCCGCCCCCCTCGGCCCCTTTAGGGTTAAACATATTCATGAGGATTGTTGTTTATACCCATCTGCCTGTAGGTCGAACCTTATCATCTGCCACCTCAAGTAACAAATGGCTCCGCAAACGCAACCAGAAATCCCTGCGACGCGGGCGGTCCATGTCTGCGGCGAGGCGCGCCGATGACGACGTGGGCGTGGAAATGATGATAGAGAGGATCCTGGCCGATGAGGACGGTGCCGAGGGCACGGGCAGGAAACACTCCCTCAACAGGAGAAACACCATCCGGAACATACAGGGGAGTCTGGGCACCAAGCGAAAAGTCAGGTACGTGCTCCTGTTATCGCATGGGTTTTAGATAAAGCCTATGAAGCATCATTTGCAATTTCAGTGAGATGCCAGAAATTATACTGAGCTCAGAAACAATTTGCTTAATAGATGAAGGTTACCAGCTGAAATTTCATGACAGGCATATTGACATTCACTGGTTCCTACCTGATTTTTTGCTTAGCAGGTAAATTTCATAAGCAGTTCTTTCTGCTTAGGGCCCGTCTCAATTCATATCCGGGATGAGTTCTGGACAAGATGGGGGAAGAATCACTTACCTTGTCTGGGGGAAATTTTCAGTAGCAATTGCTTGACTCCCCAATCTCACCAATAAGTTTACTGCGGGAAGATGGCGGGGAAGTTGTTTAGAATCCTGCAACTTATACCTGATACAGTGACCGCAACTTGTCCGGAACTCGATCGTCCCAGATATGAATCGAGACGAACCCTTAGCAGCTTTATCTTATTGGGTCCTGGAATTACAGTTGACTCTCGTTTAATACAAACTCAATCAAGTGTTTATACGTTGGTGAAGGGCAAAACCTAATTTGATTTACATCACCCCGATGCAAAATTTCATCTTATGAATAATAAAGTGAATAAACCTAGCGAATTTGTTTGTTATATCAGAATTTTGTATTAAGAGGAACATCAGTCCCATTCATTGTGCACATAAATGCACAGTCGGGACCAAGGCTTTATGTTTGCTATAACCAGAATTTTGTATTAACAGTGTTCAACGAGAGTCGACTGAACTCATCTATTTTTTAAAATGTTTGTCATTTTTATAATTTGGCACACAGATTTTAAATTAACATTATTTTCATTGCTGTGTTTGCAGGGCGGAAGTACGGAAGCACTCGGACAGAAAGAAGCACAAGTCAGTAGGAATGTTCAAGTACTGGCGCTACCAGATAGCCTATGTACGTACATAATCTTGTAGTGGTACTATTCTGGTTTCTACTTCATGCAAATGCTATTGCGTCGTGAGTTTGAGATACAGATGGCAATCTTCATGCTGCAAATATAAGGGACCATGACCATTAAGCCCTGGTATGAAAAGGGCCCCCCGGTACCTTGTCCGGTCCAGAGCCAGTCCGGTCTTCAGCCCAGTCTCGTCCGGTACATGGCCCTGTCTGACCACAAGTTTTGAAGTCAGTCAGGCGCATCAATTTATTGCCCTTTAGAGAGCGTCCAGAGCAGAACAATAGCAGACTTACCGGATTAAAGATAAAATCCTTCCAAACGCCTTTGGTAAATTACGGTCCCATTGTGCGCGAAACCGCATGACAGGGGTTTTGATCTGTGCCGATGAAAGTGTTCTATTGTTTCGCGCTGAGATATGAAAACCACAAGCGGGTTTCTTCTGGGATTTTTACATGTGTCAATACTTGCACACAATAGACCCCAGGATAGAGGAGTTCCTGATTAGCAACCGGACCAACTCCTGGGCCGGTTGCTGGGACGGTACGAGAGGACTTCTTGGGAGGGGACGAGCTTACCGGGGGACCCTTTTCATACCGGGGTTGAATGGTCACGGTCCCTAAAGCAAAAAGCTTCATCATGCTTAATTCAAATCTCAAACCCACTGTCAGAACTAAGCATTGTGGTCACGGTGGTGGACTGGACTATGACTCTGGATTTGAAGGAGCAGGGTTAAAGAGGTTGTGGAATGCTCGAAGACATTTCCGTCATTTTTCGGGTATATGTAGCCTAAGGTGTGATGAAATAAAAACGACTATTGTTTCTGTCATAAAATGAGTACAAAAGGTACTTTTGAGAGCTGTTTGTCAAGTCCTGTCATGCCTGTTTCGACCCGAACGTGCAATTTGTGTAAAAGTCGTCGTTGCGGGCAGCAAACAAAACACAGTAAATCGTGACGTAATAAACAGGACACCCGATGCAGAGTAGCATAAACGCTGCCCGCAACGACGACTTTTACACAAATTGCACGTTCGGGTCGAAACAGGACCTGAAAAATAGCTCTCAAAAGTACCCTTTGTACTCATTTCATGACAGAAACAATAGTCGTTTTTATTTCATCACACCTTAGGCTACATATACCCAAAAAATGACGGAAATGTCTTCGAGCATTCCACAACCTCTTTAATAATGATGCTAACCCTAACGCCTGAGGCATTTTGTGGAGCGCTGTGATCCAGTGGTTACGGTGTTCGACTCGCGTGCCGTGGTACATGGGTTTGGACCCTGACAGGGAACATGGTGCTTGTGTTCTTGGGCAAGACACTTCATTACAATTGCCTCTCTCCACCTAATATTTGGTCTCTGGTCAGACCAAAGTTCCGGAATTGACGCGGCCACGCGGCTTTTTTTTTTTTTTTTTTTTTTTTTTTTTTCTTCAAGCTTGGATTGTACAGACAAGGTGGGTACTATTTTGCTTTTTTGGTGTCCTCATGTACATTGGTGTCCTCCATAATTTACCTTGGTGCTTTCGATCATTTGCCTTGGTGCAATTTCCCATTCCTTGTTGCTCTTTGGTAAAAAAAAATTGAGGAGGTGCGGAAATAGAGGGCGCTGTTGGAACATTTTGGGAAAAAAAAAGATCGACGCACATGATTAAAATCGAGGCGCGCGCTGACCAGAGACCGACTTTTTTTTTTTTTTTGGCCTAAGCACCACATAATTATTATTATTATTTTGGCTAGGATGCAACCTCAGTCCTGCGAAATCCCCCAACTGCCTCCGTGTAAAAATTGCATACAGCCTCAATCCTCCACAATCGTCCGTTATTTCTTGAATGCATTTCTTGGAGGGGTGGCCACTTCCTTAATCCTTCAAAATCCTCTAACAAATCACTGTAATACAATGAAGAATTACCGATGGTGTCCAGAAGCAGTGAGGATGATATCTAGTATAATCTCGGCATAGTTTATGCACGGCTTAGCATAAACAACAAAAGGTGGAGCTTAAGACCTGGACATTATCTCTATCGTACCTGAACCCATCAAAATCTATACCCCTGTTCTGGAGTACTTCGGCGGATTCAGGATACCTCCATATTGAAAACGGAGGGAGTTTGATGGATTCAGGATTGTAAGCCTAGCGGTACTGCAGGATTTGGATGGATTCAGGACACCTCCATACTGAGCAGTCACCAACATCAAAATTTTTGTGCATGACAAAATAGGTGGATTTTGGCAGATTCAGGATACTTTCTTGTAAAAGTGCTCAAGGGGTAAGGGATAAAAATGGCATGCAGCATCAATCCTCCAAAAATGCCTGTTTGAATTTTGGAGGATGGAGTATTTGAAATCTGTCGATCCTCCAAAAACCCTCCTCAATTCGCTCTTTTCACGCTCCGCCATTGGGCATGCAGAGCCTCGATCTGGCAACTATACACAATAAAAAAAAGCCGGTTCAGTGATCTGAACCCCGACACGGGAATCACTGAACCGGCTATATTCATTGTGTAACGTTGCCAGATCGAGACTCTGCATGCCCTTGGCGGAAGTGTGAAAAGAGCAAATCCTCCAAAAACGAACCAGGCAGCTTTTGAGGAATTTTGGAGTATTGAGGAAGGTTTTTTGGAGGATTGAGGCGGGTAAGGGTTAATGTTCCCCTATGTTGTCTGCCCAACAGGGTTGGGAGAGCTTCAAGGAGTGGCTGTCCAACCTGACCTACTCCCTGGAGCTCTGGCGTGCCCCCATCAAGAAGATCGAGGGCAACTTTGGCAGCGGCGTCAAGTCCTACTTCATCCTGCTCAAGTTGCTCCTGCTGCTCAACATCCCGGTCTTCATCCTGTCATTTGGCTTCATAACCGTCCCACAGCTGCTGTACCTGCCCAGCCCCTCGCAGAACAACAGCCGACCCTTCACGGGGGCGGAGCTACTGACAGGACAGGTGGGTGGTTTTAAAAAAAAGAAAGAAAAAGGACGGTTAACCAACTTAAACTCTAATCCTGCACACTTACTGAAATTTGTATCCTTGTGGAGACATTTCTTTGTTCTCCTGTACTAAAGTTTTCGAGTTTGAAAGTACCGGGTACAGTTTCGAAATGCTCTTAATTTAACCAGAATTAATTTCCTTGGCTGAAATTTGGACTTGATATCCCTTTTCTAAAACTCTAGCATTTGCGACGGATCAACATACCTTGGAAATTCCTAGTTTTTGAGTAAAATCCATTTTGTGAAAACCTTGTGGAGACGTATTCATGTATAGAAATTGCCCTGTGGAGACGTATGCAATATTTTGTTCACTATTGTGTGCATGTCTCCAGAGGGGACGGTGTATCGGATCAGCAGCTTGTTGTATGAAGCCATCAACACCAGTGTCAAAAATGCAGTTTCTGAAACTTGGCAGAATCTTGTTGGACAATCATTTTATGAAAATCTTGCCTTGTGACAGATTTCAAATCTTGAGCTTCCGATGAATGATAACGATGAAATCTCCATGTACACAGGTGTTTCAGCATCATCTTAGGGCCTGTTCATGGAGGGTAGTAAAGTGAAAGCCAAAACGAGTTTGTGACATCATGGCAAGTTTGCACCCTGCAGATTTGCAAAATTTGAGCACACTTCAACCTCGCTTCATGACGTCATATTTGCTTGTCCATTGTGTTCAGTGTAATCAGGCCATTTTTGCTAGGATGCAACCTCAACCCTGCAAAATCTTCCAACTGCCTCTAAGTCAAAATTGCATACAGCCTCAATCCTGCAAAATCCTCTGTTATTTCTTGAATGTGGTCCTTGGAGGGGTGACCACTGCCTCAATCCTGGAACATCCTCCAGCAATCACTGTCATTATGTTGAGGCAGAGCCAGTGACATCCTGGAGCAGTGCTAGTATAATAAGTCAAGAAAAAGGCAAAGGGGACCAACCTGTGTTAACAGGAACGCAGTGCCCATCTCTCTTTCATTAGCAATTGTGCCAGGCTCATATGCTGCTGTGGGGGGATCGCCACACCTCCTCCACAGCGAGTCTGTTACCTTCCCAGCATTGAATAATGCCAGTACCCATTTAACACCTGGGTTGAGCGGAGTAATTGAGGTAAAGCGCCTTACTCAAGGGCACAGCACGTATGGCCATGGCGGGGCTCAAACCCACAACCTCACGATCATGAATCCTGTGCTCCACCGATAGACCACACTAGGCCTAAATTTATGCACGGCTGAGCATAAGCAACACAAGGTCCAGCTTAAGACCTTGACACAGTGCATCCCCCAAATTGGCTACACAATTTTGCCGTATAGCCGCAATCCTGCAAAATCCTCCATTTTGCAAAGAGGATTTTGGGGGATTTGGAAGGTTAGGGTCAAACATTGACAGTGTCTTGTGTTTTGTGTGCAGGGTTGGTTGATTGAGACAGAGCTCTACTTTGGTTACTACACCAATCAAACCTTCAATCTCGCCGGCAATGCATTCTACAACATGCCTGTGGCGTATCTGTTTGCCAGTAGTGGGTATCTACTGCTCATCTTTGTGGTCCTGTCACAGGGGTAAGTGTTGAAGCCAATTATTCCCCTTCCATTTGTTGAATTTGTTTATGTTTGTGTTGTGTGTATATATATGGCCTGAGCACAACTATGGCCTGAGCACAAATGTAGTTAGGTCGGTACCTTGTGCCCAAGACCTACCAGCAACTTTTCCTCGGATCCGCTGATTTCCTTGTTTTTTTACTTCTTATGAGCGCCATTACACATAGAATTTTTTCTTTAAAGTCTTGTGTGGTTTAGAATTTCCATGTTTTTTTCTAAATTACTAGTTGCATGCAAGAATATTTCTAAATTTGTGCTGATTTTTTTCTCCCTTAGCATGTCTAAGACGTACCGTAAGTACTTCATCACCGGTGACCGGCAGCATAACTTCTACACTTCCAAGGTGTTCTGCGGATGGGATTACAACATCACGTCTGAGAGTACGGCCAAGCTCAAACAACGCAGCATCTATCTGGAACTCGCTGTGAGTGTTACAGAGAAAGCAACATCTTGCATGCTTGCTTCAAACAGAGTGATCATTATGATGTCAGTAACAATTTTTAATTTTCGTTACTGTGACAGGTGTTCGTCAGTGAGTCAGAATTTTTATACTCCTCAATTCACAACGCAACACCCCCAGGTGCATTCTGCGCGACATCGCGACGCGCCTGCCAATCTCCATAGAAGGAGGTGCTTACATCTTACTCGCCAGCTGGACACTCCATTATTTAGCTAGGGGGGTGTTTAAAAAAACATGAAGAGAAATTGTTGAACAAAATTGGGTTTTTTGGTCCCAAAAGTTTAGATTGTTTTTGACCGAAAAGGTATTTATGAATAGGAATAAATATGTGCTTGGTCGGTATTAGTCACTCTGTTTAAGACCGCTTGGAGTCTGGGTGCTGATAATTACCTGAGCCGAAGGCGAGGGGCCTTCGTCTCGGGTAATTATCAGCACCCAGACTCCAAGCGGTCTTAACCCTTTCATTACCACATTGTTTATTGACTTGGCTCTCCCTAGGACCAAATTGTTTGCTCAGTCATGCGGAAATCACTAGAGCGTGAACAAAATGACCACAAGTCCAAAACTCACTTTTTTCAACCCAGATTTTCACTGCCAAGGAGTGATTTAAATCATAGGTGTTGTGTGTAAAGTTTGTTCCTTGAACCTTACTCTTGTATGTGATGTAAAAATGAAGTCCATATGTGTAAATATAAGAAAGTTATGCCTGTTTGTTCATCTGGTTCCATTTATCAAACTGCAAGCCATTTCACCACATGACCAAATGGCACTCCATACCTCAATTTGTGCGTGGATACTACTCAAGCACTTTTCTCATTTTTTTGTAATGGTAACAATATAAATAAACTTCACCATTTAGAACGATCCGAAACACTCTTTCAGCTGGTATATGGTTGATGTATGGACGGCCAAACATATCGACATGCTGCCTTTCTGAAAAGTAGTGAATATATCTGTGTTGAGGGTGTTCTGTGTGTGTTTCCTGGTCGACTAAAGTCGCCCATGGGAACCAGCAGGGGGGTTCTTCTTGTGGACAAAAGTCGCCCATGGTAAGGAAAGGGTTAAACAGAGTGAAGAAATCCTCCCGAGCACACATTTATTCCCTTCTTCAAAAATGTCAAGAACTCGCTAATCCTTGTTTTCCTTAAATGACATTCTCCTTTCCCGTTGCGTTTCTGTATTACCATTCCCTCAGTCCATTGTTTGAAAGAAAACATGTTTATTTTCAAACCACAGGAGCATCTAGCGTCCCACCACGGGTCTAGGACGAGGGACTGGACTTTCATCTTGAAGTGGGCTCTGCTGAGGCTGGCCATGAACGTCGTCGTCTTTGGCATCATCGCCGGGGCTTCCTATCTCATCTTCTTCGTCTACAAGGAGAGTGCTTTCACGGTACTAATAGTGTTTTCGTGTGATATACAAAAATCAAGATGCTTTGTGTGGAATTCAGACAATTTAAAGATATAGTCCATCATTTGTAATTTGTGCATTTTGTTCGTTTGAAGCAACAAAAGAGTTCAAAATCTAATGAAGGATACTGAGCAACTAACCTGATGAAGTTTCAGCTAAGCTTCAGCTGTACATTACGAGAAAAACAGAATTCTAAGATCTCAATTTCAAATCAAAAAATACTGAATCATGTTTTGAATTGTTTTGAATTGCAGCTTTACGCGACGTCGGGCACTGATCCGACGAATTACAACAGCCGCGCGCGCGTGTGCGTCGTTCCAATACTTGAGCGCGCTGCGCTGAATAACAAGACGAACTACTAATTTAAATTTTCCTACGGTGCTTCTTAAGAATCACCGTTGGAAATGCCTTCTTTCGTTAATTACTTCAAAATGACAGCTTCCCAGAAAGAATAATTTCACAGGGAGTTTAGTTCCCTTACTATCTTTCAACCAAGTTTGTTTTTCAACAATAATTACGCCAGTTACTTTTCGGATGGCTGCAAATGATGGACTCTAGCTTTAACTGGTCCCATATCAGTCCATGTTCACGTTGTGTTAATCCTTAGCTGATTCTCTCCTGTACCTGGGAGGAGCTTATTCAAAGTGCATTCGCAGAATTTCCCCAAGTATTTAAGCAGAACCAACAGCTATAGCTATTTTAAGCTGCCGTTGCTCCGGTACTCACTCTTCAATAAATAGCGCCCTTCATAACTTCACCCTGCACGCCCTGGTAGTTTACTGAAAGACGACTTTCAACACGTGCCGGCTATTGACTTATGTCATTTTACAGTTTTTGCACTTACTACCTACAGCAATGGGTGGCTTTCCCCTTCTATTCCTTGGGGAAAATGATAGCCATTTGTGGCTCTTCTGTTGATGTTTTTTAACAACAATGTTCGGTGCGTTTTGTACACTCAAATCGGGAGCCGAGGATGATGTTCCGTGTAGCCCCAACATGAAATTCCATCCTATGAATAACTTACAGGGTAAAACGCAGATTCTCTATTTACAACCCATTGATTGAACAAGTCTCAAGATATTTTTCTTGCGTGTTTGTACTTTCAGACTGATGTCATCATCATAGGAGACCTAGCCATAGCCCTACTGGTGAGCGGCTACAACCTAGTGCTTCCCTACATCTTCAGCGTCATCGGCAACCTGGAGAAATACGAAAACCCACGCACAACGCTCTACTTTTCTCTCTTCAGGTAAATAATAATAATAATAATAATAACATTTATAAAGCGCCTTTTCCTAGGGTTACAAAGCGCTCAGAAAATGACCCCAAAATACAACAATGACAAGGATAAAATAATGGAAAACCAAATGGAACTGAAACCACTGCCAGGCCCAGGCCAGCGCCACGGCGCTCAGACAAGAGAGCCCAGCGATAGAATCGCAGGGAAACAATCAAAGGGAGACCGAGGAGTGCAGGGGCTCTCTGAGACGAGCGCACGCGGGCCAGGCCTGACGAGGTAGTTACAGATTAAACGAGTGTGTCTTTAATGACCCTTTAAACTTTTCCAAGGAGCTAGAATTTTTGATGGAGTGTGGAATGGAATTCCACATCCTAGGGCCAGCGATTGAATTGCCCTGCCACCTGCTTTTCTGGTGGTTCGGGGAATGTACAAGTTACCTTGGGAACGTAGGTCGCTCTTCGTTGGCCTGGTGTCTAATGAATTGGAAATGTACATGGGGAAAATACTGGAAATGCATTTATACATGTTCAAAGCCGTTTTATACATTATTTCTCTATTGTAAGCCAGTGCAGCTGTTTGAACAGTGGAGAAGTGGGAACATGTTTTAGGTAGGAGAAGATTACACGAGAGGCTCTATTTTGGATTTTTTGTAACTTGACTAAGTCAGATTGTTTGAGACCAGGTAATAGAAAATATTTTCAAACCGCTATATTTTCAATTGTGACCAAGCTAAGAAAGTAAAGCCGTTATAAAAAAAAAAACCAAGAATACTGGAAAAGAAGAGCATCCGTTCCTTTCCAAATTTCAAACTCAATTTCTAGTTAACAATACAAGCCATCAGGAATGGACACAAAGTGCACATACACAGTACACAGTACTACCTATTGTCACATTGCATCCAACTCCCCCCCCCCCCCCACTACTTTTTCAGTTCAAATGACCAAAACAATTTTAGGAATTTATCGTCATCCCCCATATGCCCTTGAGCACAGAACTGTGTACTGAAAGTCACACATATAATCTCCATTTCATTTAAAAGTTTTGTTCAATGTTTTATAATAATTAATAAATACCTTGGAGAGTTGAAAGCTTCTGACTGGTCGAGACTCGATCACGTGGGGTGTATTAAAGGGAATGTACAACATTTGCTTTTGCTGCAATTTTCAGAAATCAATGGATTTGGAGGATTAGTATGTCATAGCAAATATTGTTAAACTGACTTGTTTCACGTTTTGGGCTTGTAGATGCTGGAAAAACCAAGAAAACCCATCATGTTCTTGTAGTCTGGTTCCCTGACCCCACTTAAGATTAAACGGAGCAATATATAGACTTTGGGGAATTGTAAGGTCAAAGAATCAGTCTAGCAGGCTTGTACCCCTTCACAGGTGTGTAATCAATTGCAAAGAAGATGCAATATGAAAAATTAGGAACAGTTTTTTGAAAAAAACGCCAGTTTTTTTCCAACGCTGGTCGGCCGACCAGCGTAGGAAAAATATAGTTTTTCTTGAAAATGTCAGCACACCAGGAGACACGATTTTACAGGATGCTTTAGACTGTCATTCCCTAACAATTCAGTAAGGTATTCCGAGATAAATTGATCATTTCGTTTTTTTATGTTTGCAAATATTGTATCTTCCCTTTAACATGTGCTTTAAAGCTATAGTCCATCATTTGCAGCCATCCGAAAAGTAACTGGCGTAATTATTGTTGAAAAACAAACTTGGTTGAAAGATAGTAAGGGAACTAAACTCCCTGTGAAATTATTCCTTCTGGGAAGCTGTCATTTTGAAGTAATCAACGAAAGAAGGCATTTCCAACGGTGATTTTTAAGAAGCACCGTAGGAAAATTTAAATTAGTAGTTCGTTTTGTTATTCAGCGTAGCGCGCACAAGTATTGAACGATGCACACGCGTGCGCGGTTGTTATAATTCGTCGGATCAGTGCGCGACGTTGCGTATAGTTGCAATTCAAAACAATTCAAAACATGATTCAGTAACTTTTGATTTGAAATTGAGATCTTAGAATGCTGTTTTTCTCGGAATGTACAGCTGAAGCTTAGCTGAAACTTCATCAGGTTAGTTGTTCAGTATCCTTCATTAGATTTTGAACCCTTTTGTTGCTTCAAACGAACAAAATGCACAAATTACAAATGATGGACTATAGCTTTAAAGACTGGCTTCAAGAACAAGCAAATAACCCCTGAACCAGCATATTGATCCAGCATCATGTAAGCCAAATGATTGGCTAAATACAGCAGTACTGGCTCAACCACCATCGTATGAAGACTTACGCGGGCCTATGCAACACCTTTCCTATGCGGCTCGGTCCATTAACAGCGGCCACCCCCCCAACCCGGTCGTTATCACGCAGTGAAGACCGGGTCCTCACACTGTTAGCCCCTAATTAAGAATGAATCTAGTATTACGCATTTCCTTCTGTGGTTTATTTGATGAGTTTGAAAAGTTGGCGCCTGCATTTTGTTTTTGTGTGAGCAGGACGTTCCTGATGAAGGCCACCATCTTGGTCGTGTTGGTGTACCATTGGTTCAGCCAGATTGAATGCATTGGCGAAAACGCAGCCAATACACTGCCATGTCAGGTGAGTGCATGTCTCCCCCCACCCCCATCCCCACCCCCTCCGCTCCCCCCCCCCAAAAAAAAATCTAGAAATGTAAGGTCAATGTAAAAAGAGAAATAAAAGTCTGCTAGAAACTGCTTAATAACTGACATTTTGGTCGTAGCAGATTCTTTGACATGTTTGAAGAGGATCCTTCACAGATCTAAGTGTTAGGCCGTGAAAATGCTAATACTGAGAGCACGATATAAATGTCTTTTTGTATTGTATTGTATTGTATTGTATTGTATTGTATTGTATTGTATTGTATTGTATTGTAAATCCCCCCCCCCCCAAAAAAAAAGTAATGGGTTAAAAAAAAAGGTGTTCATAATCCCTACTTTCTTTTAAATAAACCCCAGAATGCATGAGAAAGTATCAATATTTCATGATTTTCGAGGGAACATGTCGCTATTAGACCTGCAATACACCCAACTCCCCTGCCCCCTCTCATGGGGCTAACATTGGTACATAAATGTCCCATTTTGTTTGTTTTGACCAGGACTTGTTCGTTAAAACCAGGAATAAATTTTAAAATAGCGTGTTGAGTTTCAATCATCACCAATAACCAAATGTTACATGTATGTTAATACCAGATTTTAGATCAATTGAATGATTAGATTGAATGATTTGATTGATCGAGTGATTGATTTTGATTGATTGATTTTGATTGATTGATTTTGATTGATTGATTTTGATTGATTGATTTTGATTGATTGATTGATTTTGATTGATTGATTTTGATTGGTTGATTTTGATTGATTGATTTTGATTGATTAATATTGATTGATTAATATTGATTGATTGATTTTGATTGATTTTGATTGATTGATTTTGATTGGTGGATTTTGATTGATTGATTTTGATTGATTGATTTTGATTGATTTTGATTGATTGGTTTTGATTGATTGATTGATTGATTGATATTGATTGATTTATTGGTGCAGTGCTGGGAGACATTCCTGGGGACCGAGGTCTACAAGCTGGTGGTCGTTGACTTCGTTGTCCAGATACTGGCCACGTTCTTCCTGGAATTTATTAGGAGGTATGTCTCTCGTGAAGGTTGTTACAACATCTCAGGTCTTCTATTTGTCCCCATCCTCAGTGATCAGTAACTGAAAACAAACTCTTCCATATCTGACTGACATCACAGATTCATTTTCACGTAGTTGGTGAACAGAAAATATTAAAAACTAAAAACAAAACTACAGTTCTATCTCATTTTTTAGTAACTGTTGGTATCCGTGATGGTTGTAATCTAAGCATGGCTATAAGGGGCATTTGCCTTGTGTGCCAAGCTCCTTATCAATTTGGATATGTCCGATACCCTGGTATATGGACATCTGAGTCACAAACCAAGGAAAGAATGTTGCAACCTGACGCTGCTTATTTCTTCCTATATCATCTCAATGAAGGTCAGTCATTGCAAAAATGATAAGACATGAATCTGGGACTGAGAAATATTCCAGTTTTGTTAGGAAATACTTAGAAAATGTTATAGACTCTCCATCATTTGTCCATAGACTTTGTACACAACCGCTGAAGTAGGGTCACATTGCGACATTCTTTCCAAAACGAAAAATACTGTTGTGATAGGTGGTAATAAATAATCTTTTGGTCGGTTGTTGGATGATTTTTTCATTTTTTTTTTTTTTCATTTTTTTTTTTTTCAAGGATTGGCCGTGATCACTTCAGCACATGGTTCGCATCTCCGGAGTTTGACATCGCCAGAAACACCATGGACCTGATCCAATCCCAGACGTACACATGGTGAGATCTCGTCAGATTAACTGGACTTGAGCTTGTCTCGACAGTGTACTCAATGCACGGTGTTGGAGCCTCGGTTTATTCCGTTCAGATACAAAAAGCACTTCAAAATTTCCACAGTTTCTTGCCCTTCAGCTGTTAGATGTTTCCTTTAAAAAATGATTGCTCATTGACAGTATCAAACGCCCCCCCCCCCTAAAAAAAAAAGATTGCATTGTCAAGATTTAGTGATTTTGGCGAAGTACTTGTTTTCACAAAAGACTTGAAAAATCTAACTGAAATAAAGTTGCATTTTAGTGACTGAGGTTTGCTTTTACGAGCAATGAAACTTACCTTGTGTTTGTTGTTGGATGTTACTGTATTCAGCATGCTTCAAATTTTCCTGGTGTACAATTTTGTGGGTAGACCATATAAAGGTCGTGCAGGTTGCCCAGATGTCAAGTGTCAAAGGTCACACCTGTTTGTTTGTTTGTTTGTGTATTATCCCCCAGGATTGGCATGTTCTTTGCTCCTCTCCTGATGATCATCTGCATCATCAAGCTTATCCTCCTCTTCTACATCAAACAGGTAGTTTCTCCACACTGTCGCCCCCCCCCCCCCCCCCCCCCCGGAAATTTGACATCCGGAGAAAAGCACAGCCGTATGAGTTACCATGATTAGCGGGAAGAACATAATGTCCCTTTTCCATATCCCTTGATGCATATTTTTCACCACAACCCTTTGTTTTCACGAGTGGCTTGTTTATTTTAATGTCCGTGTAAAGCGAATAGTGGTATTTATTGTCTTAACAATAACCAGGGTATGGGAAGATGGTGTCTAAACCCCCCCCCCCCCCCCCCCCATTTGGGCTTACGGAGGTTGGGTGTGCGATGAAAACAAACCTGTCTACCGTTCAGCACAGATGAAATTTTTGGGTGCCCCTCCATTGTAACCACAAGCCCCCCACACCCCCCCCCCCCCAGGATGAGAACCTTGGCTGCATCGCTGCTCCTGAGAGGAACACACCTGAGTGTTGGCCCAAAAAAAATGGACTTCGGGTCCAGAAAAGCTTGAACCATATCAACATGCTCTCATAAGTGGCTTCGTATTATTACAATTTGAGAAGTAGCTGAAAGTGGAATCAATGTTGAGTCTATGTCACCAACAAATAAAACTTGACGTGGTTTCGAAAACCGTCATGGGTAAATTTGAAGTGTGCAGTTGCGTTGCATTGCGGGATAGGTCGTGCTATAACAAATGGGGATTTTTTGTAGCGGCGTTACCCAAAACTGCCCGAAATGCAGTGCAATATATACACACCTTCACTGCACATTTCTGGGGTATGTTTTGGCGGTCACAACCAAAAAACGGGTTCAGTTGTTCGTCATTGGTTGATACGTTTGAAAACTTGGTTGTGATGTAATAATAATTGAGTTACCCGCACTACTTAAGTTGCAAAAAGCTAAACCCATGAGAAAGATCCGAAACCAGTTTTTGGTTACGACTGCCAAAACTTGCCCCTTGGTCTGGCAGCTTTTCCTAATAAAGGGAGTATACAACATTTGCAAACATCCAAAAACAAAACTACCAAATTATTATGAAATACCTTACTGGACTGTTAGTGCATGACAGTCTAAAGCATCCTGTAAAATCATGGCACCTGGTGGCTGTCATTTTCAGGAAAAGTGGTATTTTTGTATCAATTTCCGGCCGACCAGCATTGGAAAAAAAACTGTTTTTTTTTTCAAATACTGCCTCCAATTTACCATATTTAGTTAGTCCGCATTTGTTTGCAATGGATTACACACCTATGAACGGGTGCAAGCCAGCTAGACTGGTTCCCTGACCTTACACTTCCCTGACGTCTATAAATTGGTCCATTTCATCTTAAGTGGGGTCAGGGAACCAGACTACAAAAACATGATTGTTTATCTTGGTTTTTCCAGCATCTACGAACACAGATCTTCTAACAAGTCAGTGCAACAATAAATTTGCTATAAAATACTAACGCCCCAAATCCATCCATTTCTGAAAATTACAGCAAAAGCAAATGTTGTATATTCCCTTTGAAGGAGTTTACTGTTGCCAATATTCAGTTTGTGACTTTCCTGGTTGTAATAGTGTTTGGCTTTTGACGCTAGGTGAGCGTGTTGTACAACTGCAAGCCATCCCTTCATCCGTGGCGCGTCGGCATTGCACAGACACTCTTCTTCATCATCCTCTTCCTCATGTATGCAATCTGTGTCATCTCAGTGGGATACAGCTTCGTCAGGTATGTACCCCTTGGAGATCGATGTCACAAGGCAAATTCAAAATTTGGCAGGCTAACAAAAACTGTTAAGAAAAAAAAAGTTTTGTATTCCCCCCCCCCCATGGGTCAAAACTTGCCTTTTTTCACGTAATGGAATCCCTGTTTATTTCTTTGGCTCTCATTTCTGACTGACCCTATTTTGGACTCCCGACCCTCTCTGGAACCCCATTAACCCAAAAAAATCATATTCTCATATAATAATAATAATAATAATAATTTGGGAGGCTAATCATCCTTACTCGCAGCTGGGATGCTGAATTGCGAAGGACGCGGCTACAACGTGGTTGAGCCGCTGGCACGTAAAGGCGCCTACGGCTGCCGGCCACATCGACCCATATATGACCACGGAGCACAGCCTGAGATCGAAAGTGTTTGATTTTTCCGGAGGGAGGAAAACCGGAGGGCCCGGAGAAAAACCCACGTGGCACAGGAGAGAACCAACGCACAACTCTACTCACATGCGATCCGCGGCCAGGCCGGGATCCGCGGCCAGGATTCGAACCGTGGTCACCTTCGTGAGAGGCGAGCGCTTTACGCACAAGCCAACCGTGCCACCCTGAATATTCGGTGTCTATAGTATACCTGTACTGGTATGTCATGGCTGCCAAAACGTTAGTGAGCTACTTAATGCGGATATGTCAACTACATCTTGCCAAATATTGTCTTATTATTTTACTCAGCGATATCAACTCATGATAAAGTCATTGCAGTAAACAAAACTCGAGACAATATGCAGTTGGCATCATATAATTTAGCCATCCATACTGGTGCAACTGCAACTGTTTTCTTCAGGTTTTTATTTTTTTTCAAATGACCGACCGTAATGCAGAGGCAAAAAAAATAAAAATATGAGAACCATAGAAATGAAAAGGGACGCCCTAATTCAAAAGATTATACTGTTTTTTCCCCAGAGCTTTCTAAAAAAAGTTCAAACTTCTGAAAATCGGTTCAAGAAACACTTTTGTGAGGCATGGGTGGCTAGTGCGTAAAGTGCTCGCTTCTCACCACTGTGGCCCTGATTCGTATCCTGTCCGCGGGCCATACATATTTTGTACATGCCATATGTGAGTAGAGCTGTGCGTTGGTTCTCTCCTGTGCCACGAGAGGTTTTCTCCGGGCCCTCCGGTTTTCCTCCCTCCGAAACAAATCAAACACTTTCGATCTTTGGCTGTGCTCTGTGGTCATGGGTGGTGTGGCTGGCTGCCAAAGTTGCCTTTACATGCCTGCGGCTCGACCACGTTGTAGCCTTATCCTTCACAGCTTCTCAGCTGCGAGTAAGGATGATTAGCCCCCAAATTATTATTATTATTATAAAAAAGGGAAAGGGGATTGAGGGTTGATTGAACTGAGGAATAATCGAAGTGAATTTGACCGTCTCCTTACAGCATCCAACCCTCACCGGAGTGTGGTCCATTCAGGGGCCTGGATTCCGTCTACGACGTGGTCACTGAGCTGGTCAACCAATGGGAAGAGACCCAGGCAGTGTGGAACTTCATCATCACCTTCCTGACCACCCAGGGCGTGGTGGCTGCCATTATTACTCTACTCTGGTAAGTCGGACGTGCAGTAAAATGGATGATCTTTTCAGTTCACTGCAGTCTCCTAATGACAGTCGTGATTGAGAGCCGCGTTCTCATTGGTCCATTCACCATCACGTGCCAGCTGATGCTTCTGCTGTTTACCAAGTGCACACGCGAGGTTTCATGCGCGGTTTCACGCGCGTCTTCACGTGCAGGGTTAATACGCAAGCGTAGTAGACTTCCACACGGGATACCCATGGAGTAGTCTACTTCGCATGCGTTTTCCAGAGCAGTTGTGGAAAAACGCACGGGTAGGGGCCTATCCACCTCACCGGCAAAATAAGTACAGTTGGGGGTGACCGAACGACGCCATCTTGCCTGACTGCAATATTTTGCCGCGAAGCGCGGCCACTGCGTGTTCGTAGTACAAATCCCCCGGTGTACGTGCGTCACACACAAGGAACGGTGCGCATCAACCAGCGAAATGTCCTGCCCATGGGACGTCGTTGTTAGGTGAAAGGGCGCCCTCTTTTGGTAGCGCACGGAGCCCATAGTGCGCACGTAGTACAAATCCCCCGGTGTATACGTCTGTCAAACTCAAGGAACGGTGTGCGCGCGTCAATCAGTGAAATGTATGTGGCCCGCCCATGGGACGTCGTCGTTAGGTAAAAGGGCGCCCTCTTTCGTTAGCGCACGGAGCCCATAGTGCGCACGGGTATAGTGCGCACTTGGCGAACATCACCCCAGTGGCATTAAAGGACGTGGGCACACCCACAGTAATGTTTGGTTAAGGTAACTGAGGCATAACTTGATGAAACTTTGGTGACGGTGCATGAGGTATTGTTAAACAAATCAATCACTGTTGATTTCAGGTGGATAGTCGATCTCAGCTCCCCGGGGTACTGGAAGTTGACAAATTTGCCGCAGGAACTAGTTTGCCTACTTCCAGTAGTTAAGCAGGGTTCGAAATTAGCGGTTGCCCGCTAGCCAAATGCTAGTCAAAACAGCGGCGGCCTAGTCAAACTATTCCTTAAGTAGCCCAGCTGGCAAGTCAAAATATTATTGGGCTACGGCAAAGATGAACGGACAGGAAGAAATAAATCAATAAATTCAGAAAGAAAACCCCATCAATTTGTGTCTAATTTTATCAACTGTTTTAAAGGGTTTAATTATTAGATCTGTTAATCAAAAACACTGACAAAATTTCCTCAGAATTGAGCCTGAAAATACGCATTTTGTATTTGAGATAAGAAAAAAAATTGCGGGCTAGTGAAAATGCCGGCGGGCTAGTTAAGAGTCCGTTTCAGTAGCCCGGCTGGCTAGTGAACAAAAAAGTTAAGGTCGAACCCTGTTTAATAAGTGCTTGCGAATTCCCTGTGAAATTTTGCTGACGTTTTGGGTTCAGTAGTTGGCAGAGATTCATTCCTTGTGGTATTATAAGCAGATCCGAGAAATTTGATGTGTTTTTTTTTTTTCAATTCAATTTTGCGTAGCTCAGAAATGACAGTGATCCACTCAGCAATACCATGGAATTTGGCCGCGGTGTTATATGTGCAGAGTTGTAATGACTCGAGTCAATGACTCGACTCGAGTCCGACTCCAGTCACATTTTTTGGTGACTCGACTCGAGTCCCTGAGGGTAAATGACTCGACTCGAGTCACTGCGAGCAATTGACTTGACTCGACTCGAGTCCCTCATCAGAAGACTCGACTCGAGCAAAGGCTAATAAGACTCGAGTCCCAAAAATAAAAGCAAAACTTTGCGAAAAGTATTTGCAATGACTTACGGTGCAAAATTTTATGCTCACTTCGTTTTGCGAATAGCAGTCATGTATAAATATACAACGTGTCACAGACTCCCACCTCATGGTTCTAGAACGCACAAAATACTATCCAGGAACCAGATTTTTAAACACATTTTCTAATTCGCTGTTTCATCATTGGCTATGGGCAATTTCTTATAAAGCTCTTGGATTCGAACGCTGGTTAAACTTATGGCATTCTTTTATAAATTTTGGTATATAGTGTTCAAATATTCGACTCGACTCGACTCAACCTTTTGACCTAATGACTCGACTCGACTCGAGTCACTTCTTTAAAATGACTCGACTCGACTCGACTCGAGTCACAAAAATCAGTGACTCGTTACAACTCTGTATATGTGAATGGTTTGGGCCAAGTACCATGTCGTAACAACGTATAGCAATGCATTGTTTATAACGGTGTTTTGTTTACACTGATGATGTACTGATGCTTCATCCAACAGCTTAGCTGTCTACTACTACAGAACAGTCACCCAGGGCCGGCAGAAAACGGTCAAACGACTCAAGCAACAAATAGCACTGGTAAGTCCCTCATTCATATTTTTTAACACTTGACAGGATTATTTTTGGCTGAAAAACACCAGTTTTAAAAGCGGCAAAGTGTATCGGCAAATTGTTAAAATTAAATCAAAAACTCACATTTTGTGACCTTCATCGTGAAACTCGGACAAAGTCGCACCGATCCTACGCAAACAGTGCGTACAGTCATTCCACGGAAGAATCATCCATTTGGGATTTTGGGGTGACCGTATGACTTTAATTTTGATCTATCATTGTATTCTAAGGAAGAAATTAAATTTGTTAAAGTACAATACTTTTTTCCCCATTTTCGAGGCAATGTCGGTGAAGAAAAGTAGCGTGGACTGAAACAAAATCTGGCAACTCACCGTAAAGTTCCGACAAAAAGTCACTTTCGCACAAAGCGTACAACTCCCCCCCCCCCTGAAAGTTTGGTATCACCGTAAGGCTCGTGGCTTGCAAATTTGATTTTCATTGATAAATTTAGTGCCAGGTGTACAATCCAAGGATACCATTATGTAATGGCAGAATGTTTTCAAAGGGTATTAGGAACCAATCCCATCTTTACTTTGAGCAAGGATCTTCTTGTTAAATCCTTAGGTACATGTCCGGGTAATTGCAAAATGTTCCTACATGCCTTTAACTACGTCGCGTCAGGTGACGTGTTAACAAGATCTGGCTGTTTGTATGTATCAGGCGCGGCTGACGGGTTAAAACGTCAAGCGTGTCTCGACTCGCCTCCGCATGAGGTCTAAACACGCTAATCCCCCAGTTGTTTTGTACACACATAAATTCCGAGACGTCTGTGGAGGTAGACCATGTGTTGTACTTGAACTTGCCCTGTCGTGGTACAATTTACGCTCCGTGGGCACACCCGGGAGTGTAGAAAAAAATATGAAGTTGCGGTAAGGAATATCGTACAAATACTGTTGAAATGACTCTTGCGAATCAGTATTTGTGACAATTTGCTGTACATCATAAGTCGGCTGCTACATCTTGCCTTTTTCAAAAAAAATCGAAATTTTCGGCAAAAATAATCCCGGTGTGAATAATAATAATAATAATAGCAGGTTCTTATAAAGCGCACATATCCTAACAAAGCTATATAGATCAAGGCACTTGACAAAATATTACAAAAAATTAATGAGCAATGAATAGCTCTGTCTTCAAACATTTCCGAAATGTTGTCACTGAGTCAGACTGGCAGATTTCTTGAGGGAGTTTGTTCCACAGATGGGGGCCAGAATAGCCAAAGGCACCCTGGCCGATCGATTTGTTACATATGGGGGTGGTAAGTATTGTTGAGTCTTGTAGTTTACAGAGTCGGCTGGCGCGGTGGTAGAAGGTGAAGAGATTGTTTAGGTAGACGGTTTAGGTAGACGGCGAAGTGGTTAAACAAAGTGTAACCAACTTTTTTTTCGCGTCGTTTTTTGTCTGATTTTTATCAGGAGGGTAAGGACAAGTTGTTCTTGCTCAGGATGCTGCAGAACGCCATCCGGAATCACAACTCGCTGCGCCAGGCTGGGGGCTCCTCTACCGATGCAGCAGCAGCGGCAGCAGCGGCCATTCCACCGCCCATGCGCAAGGCCAAGAAGACGCACGCCAAGGTGCGCGGAGGGATACACACCGCCCTCTCCCCGAAGGTCCAAGATGCGGTGGATAGCGCAGACATCATTATACACGGATCTTGAAAATGAAGGTTGTATTTTTATTGGAATGACTGCATCTGAATAAATCTTGTTGACATTCACATTGCATCATCGGTATGGATGACAAACAAGCAGTGCAGTTTATGCACAAACCTACGGGGGCAGTGAACCAGTCAAGCTTTAAATTATTTTTTTCTTCAGTATTTTCCAAAGTTAAGTGATCATCGATTCACCTGTTAATGTATAGAATATGAGAAACATAATTTGTACATAAAATTCAGTTTTCAAGCTTTAGAAACAAAAGAAGAAATGTGACCTGCTGAGGCAAAATGAGGAATGTCCTCCAAAACCTTGTTTTGAGTAATCGATGCCTGAAGTCAGATACTAGAAAAAATCATGTCCAAATCCATTTCGGTCTTTTTTTTTGTAGTTTTGAGTAGCCAAGGTATCCAACATTTTTACCAAAATTGGCGGCCCGATGCGTATCTTTTTTTTTCAAAGCCGTTTTTCTTGATTCTTTGGAATAAATTTGGTATCATTGGAAAGCCAATGAATCACGCTTTAACATGATGTATGAACATATGAAAAGTCAAAGATGGGGGTTATTCCTCATTATGCTATGGCGGGTCACAAATAATCTAGAAACTTCTTTCCCGGTACCGGTTATTGGGCCCGGAGGAAAGGTTGTGATTGGTCAATGTTGGAGGTGTGAGCTTGAAATCTTGATTCTGATTGGCCAGTATTGGCAGGGTCATAATACTCATGAGTAATGAAACCAATATCTAAAAAAGAGATTACCCAAAGCTTTCTCCATTCTAATAAGCTTTAAAAAATGATTTTAAAACTATTGATATTTCAAATTACCAATGCAATAATGTGTGAAAAGATGATCAAATTCTTGATATTTACAATGAGGAATCGTATGAAACTGAACTGGTTCACGGTCCCATTGGTTTGTGCGCATATTTCCTGGTTTTGTTTGTCATCCGCACTCAAGATGCATTGAGGTTTACTTAGCCCTTGCTGGTGGTAACACACGGTGTCTACGGGAAGTGGCTACGACTCTTTCCATAGGCTCATGCACAATTGCAAGCCCTAGTCAAGTTAGTCAGACGTAGCCAACGTCTGACGTTCATTACCTCCAGAATCTGGTCAGCCTTGGCTCTGAATAGCGCCCCCGTGTGGTTGGATCTCGGTACGGTGTTATTTAGGGGGCATTAGGCCTGTTTATATTTTGTCAAACTGTATGAGCCAAAAAAACAAAAAAAACACTCTGCAATTTCATGAATTCTTGATCCCAAAACAGATTGAGCAGAATGACAGTTGTATATTCAGTAATTTGGGAATGCTAATTTCATATTTGGTTTTAAGGAACGCATTTTTGACCTGGCAAGTCGGCCGTTCTATTTTCCATGGCAGGATTTTGTAATTAACCCTATTAATTTTGTCGAAAGTGATTTTAGTATTAATTTTATTTGAACCTAGTTCTTTTAAGACCTTTTATAGTTACGAATCTACCCAGTTTAGCTTAATAATTATACTACAATCGATCATCCATTGCTTTGTATTACATTTACTTCGTTTTATCTTGGTTTTTAAATATCATTTTTGTTTCAATTTTACAATATTTTATCCCACTGATAAGCATGTTTGTTTACTTATTTTGCTTTTGGCGACGACTGGACTGTGAAAAAAAAAACACCTGTTCTTAAGCTTTGGGAAGTATAGCTGACAGACCATAGCTGTGCAAGTATTATACTTAAAATTCACGTCACAAAGTTAGGTTGTCAAGGAAAATGTGTCTAAAGATTCCTGCTAACAGATATTTTGGGAACCCTTTCGCTGGAAATTCTCTGTTGCCTCCAGTGCTTTTGGCAGTGTTTTTTGAAGGACATTTATTGACCAAGTTATTCCTCCATGGTCAGACCTGCTTTTATGTGTTGCTGCCAGTGTGATACAGAAAACTGCATACCGTGGAACGCCGCTAAAACGAACACCTACAGAAATTGTTCCGATCGTTCGGTAGAGCGATTTTGAGCTGCTGGTGCTCCAGTACTCACTTTTCAATAAATGGCGCCCTCCAGAACTTCACCCCGCACGCCCTGGTAGTTACTGAAAGACCACTTTGAACATGTGCCGACTATTGAATTATGTAATTACACAGTTCTTGAGCTTACTACCTACAGCGATGGGTGGCTTTCCCCTTCTATGCCTTGGGGAAATAATAGCCACTTGTCGCTCTTCTGTTGACATATTCCAACAACAATGTGCGGTACGTTTTTGTTCACAAAAATCTGAAGCCAAGCACGATGTTCGGTACAGCGGAATGTTCGGTATAGCGGTGTTCGGTATAGCGACGTTCCACTTTTATGATTCTAGCTGGTTGCGTCCTTGGAGTAGCATGGTGGCCATGTGCCTGACTATCGAATAAGTTCAGGTTCCAGACTAGCGCCCTAATCAAAATAATGGCATTTACCAAACTCTGATTTTTGTCTCCAGCTTCGGCTTTATCGCTGGCTCAAGATTCATTAATAGTCTTCCACATTCAAACCCGATGCAAACCAACCGTTGTCCTTACGTGATAGGATTTGACCAGAAAAGTGGCCAGCATTGCACTGCAGTCTGTCCACATAAGATTCTAAAGCTGGAGCTTGAATCCAAAGCTGGAGTCAAGCCAAAATCTTGTAAGAGTCTGTGGAGATTGTTTTTGGATATACTTGTCGTGCCTGTTGAAGTGAAAAGTCACTGAATTATGGCTTGATAGCTTGAGGCCCGTCTCGATATATATCCAGGACGAGTCGGACAAGTTGCGGGTAGAATTTGCCCGGAGTAAAACTCTGCATTTGTCCCGGACAGATTCCCGAGAAATTTTCTTTAGCAACTGCTTGACTCGCCGATACTGATGACTACATTGCGGGAAGATTGCGGGGAAGTTGTTCTGAATCCTGCAACTTATACCCGATAAAATGTCCGGAACTGGTCCGGAACTCCCGGATGTGAATTGAGACGGGCCGTTATTGTCGGTGTTTACTTTTCTGTTGTTCAAGTTGAACTGTAATTTTGAGTGTGTGTGAGAATGCAATCCCACTGACTTGATATTAAAAGTAAGTTTGATTTTTAACCAAAAAGAACTGAAATTTAAGTAAATTGCGTGATCTCAGAAATATAATTGAATACTACGGGGATCAAATCCTTATATCAGGAACAAATCATCCAAAGATTTGTATTATGCATATTTGTACAATAGAAGTCTTTATATTAACTAAATCGTTAAAAGCATTAACTCCTAAAACTTTGATTGCATCCATAAATCGGATTTCAAACTCACTTTGTTTGAATATACAAAAGTATATAACTGCTGCATATAGCACTCTTAATTACTTCTATTAGTGTGTAATAATGGTCATCTTCTTTATTGTGATACATTGTGTATATATATATAGCAACATCAATTGCGAAGGGTTCAGTTATTTTAGTATGGTGTTAATAGTTGGATGACAGTAATCATAATTTATTATCCAGTTTAATTTTAGCTCTTTATATTATCAATCACACAACTTAATTATGCAACGGCTGTTTCATAGTCGGATATAGTGTATGTTGGTGCATTGAGTTCCTAGTATTCCGAGCAGTTGTACAAAATGTGTATATTTATTACTCTGATTCCTTACATACTTATCAGCACATAAAGGCACTTGAAGATGCTATCTGAGAGGCTATACTACTGAATTATTGTGAGGGCATTTTATAAATTAAAAATAAAGGGTGAGTAAAAAAAAAGAAAAGAAACACAAATGTCGGGGCTATTGTCTTAGTGAAGTTCTGCATGTAGCACTTTCAAAATCGGGGATATGAAAGCCCAATTCATAAACTTTCTTTTAGTACAAGAATCATTCAAATCACTCATGTACTTTTCAAGTTACGGAATTTTAAACACAATAACTTTTTTAAAGTTCTGTCCACGGATCACAAAAAAGGTGTGCGTTCTTTCAGAAAAACAGACACAGTTTTCGTTTTGCTGAAAGAACAGTCTTAACCCTGATGTGATCCGTGGACAGAACTTTAAAATGGTGGTGGTGTTTAAAATTCCGTAACTTGAACATTACATGAGTGATTTAAATGATTCTTGTACTATAAGAAAGCTTATAAATTGGGCTGTCATATCCTAGATTTTGAAAGTGCTACATGGAGAACTCACTAAAACAATGGTCCCGACATTTGGGTTTCGTGGTGTTTTTATTTTACTCGCCCTATATTCTATCTAAGTGATTTGACAAATGTTGGCTGTTATTATAGAGCAATAAGAAGTTTTAAAAAGAGGCAATTTTAAGATTCCAATATCCACATTTACAGTACACCCTAATGATGAGTTTTTCACCGATCTAGGATTATATTCATCATTCTTTAATATGGTTGGGAATGCATACATGTAGTTATTTCTGCTAGTACATCTTCATAAAATCAACGGTGCCGCGAAAAAAAATATGACCATGCTCTTTTGTACAAATCAAATCCATGTTTAAACCAGTGAACAAATAGGTCACAAAATATCTTAATTTTAGTTTATTTTAGTACCAAAAAAAAAAAAGTTGACTTTTACCACCAATATTGTGTCTCAGAGTTAAACTAATAAGACTTCAATTACATGATTTAAATTACCTCAACAAACTACAGGTGCAACATCGAAATTGATATTTTTCTAAAGAGCATTTTGCAAAATAGTTTTGTATGCTTGCATGAAATTACTAATTATACGAAAGTCAGTGTAAAGTGCGGCAGTGGAAAGCCAGTTAAAACGTTTCTACACCACTGCTGGATAATGAAAGGAGTGAATAACGTACACATAACAAAAAATACTATTGTAATTCTTACGAACTTGGGTGATGGTATTTTTTTGGTAAACATGTACAACGGTATTTCGATATATTCTATGCAAATTGAATCATGCACTCTATTTTAGTATTTTATCTCAGTCATTTTTTGTTGTAATAAAGTGTACTGATGTAAAGAAAAGGAACTATATTTTGTGGAATCGGAGACATTCATCGAATAAAATGGCAGTCATATTGAAGAAATCTGGGCATGTTTAAGAAATCCGTCATTTTTGTGGCATGCGCATTGTGGTCAGAGACTAGACTTTACTGCAGGGGGGAAACTAATTAGCTACATGGATTGGTCTACACACACGGCTTATTTTAAGCACTGAATTTAGGCCTACTATTGGAGTTTTTCTGTACAAGTTATGAACCCAAGTGTAGCTGAATGCAGCAATGTCTGGATTAAGATTGATGATCACTCGAAAGAGAATCCACGACAACAGACTTTGTATAGCCATCTTTCATTCAATGGTACCCGTACAGCAAAGACTGTGGCCGGACCCTTGAACAACTCTTTCTAGAATTAGGCGGCATTCAAACCTTTCTTTGGTGACACATCAAAATAGCTGGACAGTCACTGTGCTGTGGTTAGAATATAATCCCTTCCAGTCAAGAGCCAATACATAAATGTCAAAGCCGTTTTGGTGCAAGTAAAGACACGCCCTTTGCTGTAACATCTGTGAGTCGCTGACGAAGCGCCCGTTTGCGTTGGCTTGCATACATCGTACGGGAGGCTGAACAATCTTCTTGCAGACAGGATACTTGGTGTGTCTTTTGCAGGACCCCGACCCCCACTTCCCTTCACCCTTTATGAGAAACCTCACACACTGTTTGTATCCATTCATTTTGGGGTGGCCCGGTGCCCAGTTGTAGAACTTGAGTTCCTCAGTGCCACCGGAGCACACGAGTTCTCCATCAGTAGACACACGGTAGCAGCCAAGCCAAAGCCCGCGCTCGGGCATAACCCTTGGCGCAGATCGTTCCACTACCATTTGCCAGACGAAGTCATTCTCAGCCCGAGAATGAGGTACGACCAGGCTGCTGCCTCTGTCTTGGCAGAAGTTATCGGCTTCCGTCCAAGACATGGGTTCTTGGAAAAATCCGTAGCATGCTTGGTTCCACTGCTTCCAGCCCGAAGGACAGGCACCCACCCCAGTCGAAAATACTGCCACGCCGAGCGCAAATGTCATCAGAAACTCACACCGACCTGCCATCTTTCTCAGTGTGGAGAAGTTTAGTCTCAGTGGTATCGAGCAGTTTCTTTACCCGCGTTTGTTTGATGTCTGAGCGGTTTGAATGAAGTTCGTGCAGCTTCAAATCAGTTCAGATAGTGTGTACAGTTGTACAGGTATATGGTGTTGAATAATCACAGAGGGAATTTGGCCGTGTAGGCCTATAAAATTGCACCAATTTAGCCTCGGCCTTAGTTCTTCTTGCTGAATAATATTATTGCATCGTACGATTCGTCATATATAGCTTTTGTTGTTGCTACAGCTAATTCCCGCACGTACACGCAGGTTCACATGGCAACGGGGAAGAAAACAAATATGCTAGATTTAATTTTCTGCATCAGCAGTTATTGAAGTCTAACCACGGATCCTAGACACCAGGATAAACGACTGTTCTGAGCTCCAGTACAAAATGCACTCAGTGGACTTGCCTTAATTGGTTAGACGCGTGATAACGGGCATTAACATCCGTTGGCGCGTAATCACGAATTTTCAAGATGTGCCATTGTGTTGGGTTTTTGCACGACATCTAAAACGGAAATATTCATAAAACTGTAAGTAAAACTACTTCTTATTTAAGATATAATTGTTCCAAATTATTTTAAAAATAAATACTTCAGGATATAACAGATGGTATTGTGCAGTTTTTGTCGTCATAGATGAAGTATTTACCCGGGAAACTAACGTCAAATTTCGTGGAGAACACCGTTTACCAAAATTTCGTTTTTAATTAGGCTTTTATTAAAAAGTTTTAGAGAGATATAGGATGCCGAACCGATGAAACAAAAGCGACATTTCATTGTTCATCTTAAAGCTAAAGATATTGTGCTCGGCATTGCCATGATTATAAAGTTGTCACTTATCAGAATTCAATAATAAAGACCAAAAAAGTAGACTCATGAATATTCAAAAATATAATTCGCTGGCTTGACAGACTTCGAGGCCAGATCGGGCGAAGAGCCTTGCAAATCTGAAAGCCACCGCGCGCAGTGGTCTTTGTTGACAAGTATTCGTGGTATTTGCCACCAGTACTGGCCGTTATCACTATGGCGTGTCAAACGTTGCAATATTCAATATTTTGCAATATATATGTTGGATGTTCAATATGTGTTTGTTATCTTTTACATTTATGTGCGATGTTCAATATAAGTGTGAGATGTTTTTCATTATTTGCGCGATGTTTAATATATTTGTGCAAAGTTTTACAATTTATGTGCAATGTTCAATATGTGTGGGATTTTTTACATTTATATGCGATTTTCAATTTATATGTGCGATGTTTTTGACGATATATATGTGCGATGTTTTCAATATTATGTTCGATTTTTTGCATTAAATGTGCGATGTTTTTCGATACAATTGTGTGTGTTGTTTTACAATATATTTGCAATATTGTCAAATATGTGAGCAATGTTTTACACATATGTTTGACACTTCGAGCTATTTGTATTCGATGTTCCATCGGTATGTTTGCATTCGATCTTTCGCAATATGCATTTGATGTTTCCCTTTTCATTCGATGTTTCGTTAAGAGTCAAAGTCTGGTTACTAGACCGCGAAAGTCTGATTATTTTGCCTAAAGTCAGTGTATGAGACGTCAGGGGATCGCGTAATAAATTGAAAGGGGTTAACCTCGCATTTTTTTTATAGAGAAAATGGGACAAAATCAAATGTTTTTGAAAAATTGCAGATTGTAAGGGGTTAACCTTGCTTTTTGAATAAGATTGGGAAAAATTAGATGTCCATGAAAAAATTCAAATTGTAAGGGGTTAACCTTGCATTTTTTTTTAGCAAAAAAGGACACAATCAGATGATTCTGGAAAATTGCAGATTGTTAGGGCTGAACCTTGTATTTCTAGCAAAATTGGGCAAAAAGAAATGTTTATGAAAATTTTTAAATTGTAAGAGGTGTACCTTGTATATTTAGTAAAATTTGGCAAAATCAGATTTGTATGAAAAATCTAAAATGGTAAGGGGTTAACCTTGCTTTTTTGGCAAAATTGGGAGCATATTTTACTAAAATTGGGCAAAATCAGATGCTTCTAAAAAAATCCAGATGTAAAGTTTCCGCAAAAACAGTTGCTGAAAAAGAGCCCAATGTTGAACTTTACTGAGTCTGAGGTCTATCGAGGGGACGATCCTTATTTCAACTTCCGGAGATTCGCTGACGGTCTCTATTTTTCTTTTTAAGAAAGTCGAAATAGCTGAAGAGGGAGGTGAGAATCTATATGTGCCCAGATACAAAGAGTAGAAATCTACGCGTCTGCCTTTTGAAAAGTGTTCATTGTTGCGTAATGATCCGCCAAGCACACGACTGTTTTGCACATTAGGCTGTGTTATGCAGCTTCCTAACAAACCAAACACACTGGGCTTATTATATCGACTTGTTTGTACCCATTAAGGTAAAGCAAATGGACCCAGTAATCTTCCTGGCGCGTTTGCTCAACTATAAAGACAACTTTTCTCAGTTTAAGGAAAAATTCTAAGGTAACGAAATGGCCGAGTGGTTACGATTCGTCGTCCACGGTTAGCAGGGTCCCGGGTTCGAATCCCGCTGGTGTCTTTTTGGTTTTTAACGTATGAGTTTAATTATTCACTATAAGAGATTTAATTTCCCGTCGTAAAGTACCAACAGTACCTTAGCTTAATTGGTAAGCACTGCTGCTGGTACTGTCCGCGAGTTCCAGGTTGGCGCCTTCGTACAGGTTCAGGGCATGTGGTCCACTCGGAGGATCAGGGTTTAGGGGCCGCCCTGTTCCTCCCTTAGCTCTTTGCTTTTACATGGTGCCTGGCCCTCCGGGGTTATATGGATGGATAGGGAAGGAAGTGTGTATTGGTCGGGGACGCCGAGACCCCGGAAGAGAACTAAGGGATCGGCTGGGGCATTGTTATGGCCCAGACCGATCCCTGAAAGCTTGACTAGCACATAACTTTTTGATTTTTTTTTACCCTCTATCTTTTATACTTTCGTATAGTTTGATATCTGCTGCTCGGCAGGTCTACGGGTAGTATCAAAATTGAAACAAAGGTGTATGTCATAAATCAATGAATATTTCAAAATTGACTATCATTATTTAATGACGCGATTGCCAATTTACGTAAGAAACGCTATAAATTATACCGGGAAAGAATAAAGATGTACATTGTAATATAAATATTATTTATACATCTTTCAAATAACGTGTCTTTAATTGTGAGCATTCCAAACAATTCATTTTTTTGGCAATAGTAATAGAATGGTATACGATAGCACGATCAATGCGTCTCTATTTAATTTAAAAAGATATAATTTAGGCCCCTATGTGTGAAATATTCTTTGATTGACTATGAGCATTCCATACGATTGAGTTAATTCGCAAAATATAGCAACAACAAAAGAGAAAGAAAAAAGAGAAAATTCCTTTACCCTCACAACTGGAAATATAATTTGTTTTAAAAATGTCAAATGGGACACTTCATGTATTGATTTAACAGTTTGCAAGGAGTTAGCCTTACAGTTTTAGCAAAAATTGGGAAAAATCAGATGTTTCTGGACAATTGCAGCTTGTAAGGGGTTAACCTTGCATTTTTAGTAAAATTGAGATGTTTATGAAACATTTCAAATTGTAAGGGGTGAACCTTGCATTTTTTAGCGAAATTTGGCAAAATCAGATCTTTCTGAAAAATTTCAAATTGTCAGTGGTTAACCTTGCATTTTTAGCAAAATAGGGCAAATCAGGTGTTTATGGAAAACTTCAGATTGTAAGGGGTTAACTTTGCAGTTTTAGCAAAATTGGGCAAAATCAGATTTGTATGAAAAATCTAAAATTGTAAGGGGTTAACCTTGCCAAATTAGGGCAAAATCAGATGTTTCTGGAAAACTGCAGATTAAAAGGGGTTTACCTTGCCTTTTTAAGCAAAATTGGAAAAAATCAGATATTTCTTGAAAATTGAGGATTGTAAGGGGTTAACTTGGCATTTTAAGCATAACTGGGCAATATCAGATTTATATGAAAAATCTCAAATTGTAAGGGGTGAACCTTGTATTTTAAGCGGAAACTTTACATCTGGATTTTTAATCTGATTTAGCCCAATTTTAGTAAAATATGCTCCCAATTTTGCTAAAAAAGCAAGGCTAACCCCTTACCATTTTAGATTTTTCATACAATTTTGATTTTGCCAAATTTTACTAAATATACAAGGTACAACTCTTACAATTTAAAATTTTTCATAAACATTTCTTTTTGCCCAATTTTAACAATCTGCAAGTTTCTGCAAAAGTAAGGTTAATTCCTTACATCTGAATTTTTTTCAAAAAAATCTGATTTTGCGCAATTTTGCTTATATATGCAAGGTTCACCCCTTGCAATTTGAGATTTTTCATAAAAATCGCATTTTGCCCAATTTTGCTTAAAATGCAAGGTTAACCCCTTTCAATCTGCAATTTTCCAGAAACATCTGATTTTGCCCTAATTTGGCAAAGGTTAACCCCTTACAATTTTTGATTTTTCATACAAATCTGATTTTTCCCAATTTTGCTAAAAATGCAAGGTGAACCCTTTTCAACCTGAAACATCTGATTTTGCCCAATTTTGCTAAAAATGCAAGGTTCACCCTTTACAATCTGACATTTTTCATAAACACCCGATTTTGCCCTATTTTGCTAAAAAATGCAAGGTTCACCCGTTACAATTTCAGATTTTTCATAAACATTTAATTTGCCCAATTTTGCTAAAAAAGCAAGGTTAAGCCCTTACAATTTGAAATGTTTCTTTAACATCTTATTTTGCCAAATATCACTAAAAAAGCAAGGTTAATCCCTTACAATCTGAAATTTTCCAGAAAGATCTGATTTTGCCCAATTTAGCTAAAAATAAAAGGTTCATCCCTTACAATTTGAGATTTTTCATATAAATCTGATATTGCCCAGTCGTGCTAAAAATGCCAAGTTAACCCCTTTCAATCTGCAATTTTCCAGAAACATCTAATTTTGCCCTAATTTGGCAAGGTTATAACCCCTTACAATGTTTGATTTTTCATACAAATCTGATTTTGCCCTATTTTGCTAAGAATGCAAGTTCAACCCCTTACCATCTGAAATTTTCCATAAACACCTGATTTTGCCCTATTTTGCTAAAAAATGCAAGGTTAACCACTGACAATTTGAAATTTTTCATAAACATTTAAATTTTCCCAATTTTACTAAAAAAGAAAGGTTAACCTCTTACAATTTGAAAATTTCAGATGTAAGGGGTTTAATCTTGCTTTTTTAGTGCCCTAATTTGGCAAAGGTTAACCCCCTTACAATTTTTAATTTTTCATACAAATCTGATTTTCCCCAATTTTGCTAAAAATACAAGGTTCACCCCTTACATTTGGAGATTTTTCATAAAAATCTGATTTTGCCCAGTTTTGCTAAGAATGCAAGGTTAACCCCTTTCAATCTGCAATTTTCCAGAAACATCTGATTTTGCCCGAATTTGGAAAAGGTTAACCTCTTACCATTTTTGATTTTTTATACAAATCTGATTTTTCCCAATTTTGCTAAAAATACAAGGTTCACCCCTTACAATTGGAGATTTCTCATAAAAATCAGATTTTGCCCAGTTTTGCTAAGAATGCAAGGTTAACCCCTTACAATTTGAAAATTTCAGATAATCTTGCTTTTTTAGTGCCCTAATTTGGCAAAGGTTAACCCCCTTACAATTTTTAATTTTTCATACAAATCTGATTTTCCCCAATTTTGCTAAAAATACAAGGTTCACCCCTTACAATTGGAGATTTTTCATAAAAATCTGATTTTGCCCAGTTTTGCTAAGAATGCAAGGTTAACCCCTTTCAATCTGCAATTTTCCAGAAACATCTGATTTTGCCCGAATTTGGAAAAGGTTAACCTCTTACCATTTTTGATTTTTTATACAAATCTGATTTTTCCCAATTTTGCTAAAAATACAAGGTTCACCCCTTACAATTGGAGATTTTTCATAAAAATCTGATTTTGCCCAGTTTTGCTAAGAATGCAAGGTTAACCCCTTACAATTTGAAAATTTCAGATGTAAGGGGTTTAATCTTGCTTTTTTAGTGCCCTGATTTTGCCCGAATTTGGAAAAGGTTCACCCCTTACAATTGGAGATTTTTCATAAAAATCTGATTTTGCCCAGTTTTGCTAAGAATGCAAGGTTAACCCCTTTCAATCTGCAATTTTCCAGAAACATCTGATTTTGCCCGAATTTGGAAAAGGTTAACCTCTTACCATTTTTGATTTTTTATACAAATCTGATTTTTCCCAATTTTGCTAAAAATGAAAGTTCAACCCCTTATAATTGGAGATTGTTTCGTTCACATCTTATTTTGCCAAATATCACTAAAAAAAACAAGGTCAACACCTTACAATCTGAAATTTTCCAGAAAGATCTGATTTTGCCCAATTTCGCAAAAAAAACAAGGTCCACCCCTTACAATTTGAAATTTTCCATAAACACCTGATTTTGCCCCATTTTGCTAAAAAAATGCAAGGTTAACCACTGACAATTTGAAATGTTTCATAGACATTTAAATTTTCCCAACTTTACTAAAAAAGAAAGGTTAACCCCTTACAATTTGAAATTTTTCATACACATCTTATTTTGCCAAATTTTACTACAAAAGCAAGGTTAACCCCTTACAATCTGAAATTTTTCCAGAAAGATCTGATTTTGCCCAATTTCGCTAAAAAATGCAAGGTTCACCCCTTACAATTTGAAATGTTTCATAAAAATCTAAATTTTACTAAAAATGCAAGGTTAACCCCTTACAAGCTGCAATTTTCCAGAAACATCTGATTTTTCCCAATTTTTCTTTAATGTAAGGTTAACCCCTTGCAAACTGTTAAATCAATACATGAAGTGTCCCATTTGACTTTATTAAAACAAATTATATTTCCAATTTTTAGGGTAAAGGAATTTTCTCTTTTTTCTTTCTCTTTTGTTGTTGCTATATTTTGCGAATTAACTCAATCGTATGGAATGCTCATAGTCAATCAAAGAATATTTCACACATAGGGGCCTAAATTATATCTTTTTAATTTAAATAGAGACGCATTGATCGTGCTATCGTATACCATTCTATTACTATTGCCAAAAAATGTATTGTTTGGAATGCTCACAATTAAAGACACGTTATTTGAAAGATGTATAAATAATATTTATATTACAATGTACATCTTTATTCTTTCCCGGTATAATTTATAGCGTTTCTTACGTAAATTGGCAATCGCGTCATTAAATAATGATAGTCAATTATGAAATATTCATCGATTTATGACATACACCTTTGTTTCAATTTTGATACTACCCGTAGACCTGCCGAGCAGCTGTAGATATCAAACTAAACCAAAGTATAAAAGATAGAGGGTAAAAAAATCAAAAAGTTATGTGCTAGTCAAGCTTTCAGGGATCGGTCTGGGCCATAACAATGCCCCAGCCGATCCCTTAGTTCTCTTCCGGGGTCTCGGCGTCCCCGACCAATACACACTTCCTTCCCTATCCATCCATATAACCCCGGAGGGCCAGGCACCATGTAAAAGCAAAGAGCTAAGGGAGGAACAGGGCGGCCCCTAAGCCCTGACCCTCCGAGTGGACCACATGCCCTGAACCTGTACGAAGGCGCCAACCTGGAACTCGCGGACAGTACCAGCAGCAGTGCTTACCAATTAAGCTAAGGTACTGTTGGTACTTTACGACGGGAAATTAAATCTCTTATAGTGAATAATTGATCTCATACGTTAAAAACCAAAAAGACAACAGCGGGATTCGATCCCGGGACCCCGCTAACCGTGGACGACGAATCGTAACCACTCGGCCATTTCGTTACCTTAGAATTTTCCTTAAACTGAGAAAAGTTGTCTTTGTAGGTGAGCAAACGCGCCAGGAAGATTACTGGGTCCATTTGCTTTACCTTAATGGGTACAAACAAATCGATATAATAAGCCCAGTGTGTTTGGTTTGTTAGGAAGCTGCATAACACAGCCTAATGTGCAAAACAGTCGTGTGCTAGGCGGATCATTACGCAACAATGAACACCGCCATTGTGTATTTTCAAAAGGCAGACGCGTAGATTTCTACTCTTTGTATCTGGGCACATATAGATTATCACCTCCCTCTACAGCTATTTCGACTTTCTTAAAAAGAAAAATAGAGACCGTCAGCGACTCTCCGGAAGTTGAAATAAGGATCGTCCCCTCGATAGACCTCAGACTCAGTAAAGTTCAACATTGGGCTCTTTTTAAGAAGCTGTTTTTGCGGAAACTTTACATCTTGATTTTTTTAGAAGCATCTGATTTTGCCCAATTTTAGTAAAATATGCTCCAAATTTTGCTAAAAAAGCAAGGTTAACCCCTTACCATTTTAGATTTTTCATACAAATCTGATTTTGCCAAATTTTACTAAATATACAAGGTACACCTCTTACAATTTAAAATTTTTCATAAACATTTCTTTATGCCCAATTTTGCTAGAAATACAAGGTTAAGCCCTAACAATCTGCAATTTTCCAGAATCATCTGATTGTGTCCTTTTTTGCTAAAAAAAATGCAAGGTTAACCCCTTACAATTTGAATTTTTTCATGAACATCTAATTTTTCCCAATCTTATTCAAAAAGCAAGGTTAACCCCTTACAATCTGCAATTTTTCAGAAACATTTGATTTTTTTCCCATTTTCTCTATAAAAAATGTGAGGTCAACCCCTTTCAATTTGAAATTTTTCGTAACATCTAACTTTGCAAAATTTCACCAGAATCATCTGATTGTGTCATATTTTGCTAAAAAAATGCAAGGTTAACCCCTTACAATTTGAATTGTTTTCATGAACATCTAACTTTTCCCAATCTTATTCAAAAAGCAAGGTTAACACCTTACAATCTGCAATTTTCCAGAAACATTTGATTTTTTCCCATTTTCGCTTTAAAAAAATGCGAGGTTCACCCCTTACAATTTGAAATGTTTTATAAAAAAAAATGTTTCATAAACATCTAACCCCATACAATCTGCAATTTTCCAGAAACATCTGATTTTTCCCGATTTTGCTTTAAAAAAATGCAAGGTTAACCCCTTACAATTTGATTTTTTTCGTAAACATCTAATTTTTCCCAATTTTACATCAGCTTATGCTAACAAATTATCAGGTAACTGGATCATTAAACGGGACAGGTGCACATCGGCCTTGGAGCTCAGACCATGTGTCATGCACTCCTCAATGCATAGATGATGCACATAACACTATGGGTAGTACAGGCACAGCTGGGGGTACTGCCCAAACAATGATGAACGCATTGCGTATGCTTAAAGAATTGCCAACAATTCCGGTTTTTACCGTTTAGGTCTGGCTCTAATCACTTTACGCGATCCCCTGACGTCTCATACACTGACTTTAGGCAAAATAGTCAGAGTTTCGCGGTCTAGTAACCAGACTTTGACTCTTCACGAAACATCGAATGAAAAGGGAAACATCAAATGCATATTGCGAAACATCGAATGCAAACATACCGATGAAACATCGAATACAAATAGCTCGAAGTGTCAAACATATGTGTAAAACATTGCTCACATATTTGACAATATCGCAAATATATTTAAAACAACACACACAATTGTATCGAAAAACATCGCACATTTGATGCAAAAAATCGAACATAATATTGAAAACATCGCACATATATATCGTCAAAAACATCGCACATATAAATTGAAAATCGCATATAAATGTAAAACATCGCACACATATATTGAACATCGCACATATATTGTAAAACATCGCACAAATATATTAAACATCGCGCAAATAATAAAAAACATCGCACACTTATATTGAACATCGCACATAAATGTAAAAGATATTGAACATCCAACATATATATTGCAAAATATTGAATATTGCAACGTTTGACACACCATATATCACGCGTGGGCTGAGTCGTTAATCCTTGTGTGTAGGATCTGTGGTCTAACCTATCAGGGAGTATAGCAGTTTAATAAGTATCCGATATCCCTCAATTGCGCCAAAAAGACAATCCTGGACAAACCTTGCATGCACAATAGGCCAAGTTTGGGCAAAGACCATTGGTCGACTAGTGGTTGATTTGTGACGTACCTTACGCCTGCGCACTGATAGCAATGTGCGAACGTCTCTAGTCAAACGCTGGTCAAAATGTCATCTCAAAACTCAAAGGCTCTCTGCTAGCGTTATGAATGCGCGCGGCTATTGGTTACCAGTCAAGCAACCAACCCCAGTAGGCTGGTTCCAAATAGTCGACTAGCGTAGTCCACCACCGTCGACTAGACAGAGTTCGGGCAAACGTTAGTTAACCATTGGTCAACTATAGTCCTTGCGCGAACTTAGCCTTATATGCTGTGTCGATTGTCTGTATGAAAACGAGTAATAAGTCGTGTAGCACACGACTTATTACTCCTCATTAGAATCAGACCCGTATCGTCCAATAGGCACAGTAGGCACTGTGCCAAGGGCCTACGAAAACTTCGGGGGCCTACCAAAACATTGAGGGCCTACGAAACATACCACTGTGTGCCAACAGGCTTTTAGAGCTACCAGTTTGGACTGGCTTGCTTAGTTCAGCTTATAGTACATGAAATTGTGCTGATTCCTGCGGAATAGGGCATACGGAACACTGGCGCCTAGGGCCTACGGAACACTTAAACCGGCTCTGATTAGAAAAAAAAATGCAGCTCATTAGGAGATAGTCTCATTATTGTTCAGTCGCCATTTCATAATGGCCGGGTGCGTGTGACTTTGATTAGCTTCTCCTTATACTTCTCCTTAGATCACGAAATGTGGCTAATCGAACGCTGTGGGTTTGAGACCAGTAAATAAACTGCCATAGACCCCAATGATAAACGCCCTCACTTCAGAAACTCAGGAAAAATATTCACAACTCTCTGAGGTGTTCGAGACACACATCAAATTAAAGCTTCTTTCAGCATCATTCAATTTTTTTCATCATTCAGTTTTTTGGGGGGTAATCCGATGTCTTTTGGGAGAAATCTCCATCCGAAGATGATCGATATCATCCTTTTAAAATAGTCCTGAATCGCCATTTTGAAAAACGATGCCTACGCTCCATTGCAAAGTAGAGCGCTTTTAGGGCCCAATTTCATCCAAAATTTCACAGAAATACAAGCTCACAGTCCTGTGCACGGCTGCCACCTTTTTTTTTTTTAAACAAACCTTTAAGTTCATTGCCCACAAAATGCTCAAATGCCGAAGAATTTGAGGGAATGCAATTCGTGATTTGGCCGACAGTACATGGGTACTTTTGGGCCTATTTACTGGTCTGCACTCCGTGACGTATTTTACTGGCATTCTGAAAAAAATTAAGGTCAAAAGTTGCTGTGTGATTGTCTACGGACTTATGCAAAACAAGACCTGTACAATGTATACTTAAACAAACATGACAGCCAAATTTACCAATAAAACAGCTGATACTGATAACTTCATTGTGAAAAGATTGCGGGAAAGTTGTTCAGAATGCAGTCCCTTTATTCATACCTGATACAATTTCTCACTTGTCCGAATCTCATCCCCGATATGATATGAATTGAGACCGTGTCTGTACTTTTCTATCGTTCAGGTTGAATAGTCAATTTTGAAAATATTTGTTTGTGGAGATACTCCTCATTCTTGGCCTTCTTGGTTAACGTGTTTAACAGAAATTGCCCACACCCAAGGGCAGATCCGGGGGGGGGGCAAATAGGGCCATGCCCCCCCCAAAAAAAACCACGAAACCAATTTTTTTTTTATTTATGTGACATCGCAATAAAGGCGGGCAATGAGTACACCACCATCTTTTTCTCAAAAAAACATTGGCTAAAGTGGTCAGAAATTGCCTCAGATCGCACCACAGAGCATCTAGAATCCAAAAAACTAACCCCACGCCGTAATTTTTTTGACCCACTTTTTTGGGGGGATCAAAATTGTTTTGGGCCCCAAAAAATTGTGTTCTGGATCCGCCCTTGCCCCCACCCCCGTTGTAACATCCGCCCCATGCACTCGCCCCGCCCCCCACGGTGAGAACCAATGGCTACGCTGCTATGCTAGTCAATATGGTCTCTAAAGTTATCAAATTGCAATTTGCAACTGACTTTGTACATAATTGAAATCATATCTAGTAACATTTGCAATTATTTAATTTAATGTGAAGTAAAACACTTTCAGGTAGCATTTCTAGTAACATTTTGCAGTAACACGTATAACTCTTGATCAAAAATCGAGTATAAGTTAACATGATTAGAATGGACTGTAGACTGTATGTCTTCCGACTGTAGATCGTCTGTCTTCACGTTTGTCGTAAATTCACAAGCCCGAATTATATTTTATTATATTAATTTATATTTATATTAACATTATATTTAAAAAAAAAAAATTCAACAGCTGCGGCCCGACATGATTTCGATTCCCGCCCCCATTAGTGTAATGGAGCGACCCCTGTCATATGAAAATCCGACTCCTTTGAAAATGGGACTCCTTTCCCTATTATTTGTTTAATCCCTCACACGTGACAGGTCACTCTCCCATATATGATCCTACAAATAGCATATTATTGTACTTTCGCATGCGCAATACTACCAATGAGTCCATTATTTCATTGAGTCGGATGTTCACGCTACATCGCCTGAGAACTAGACAACTTGCCTAACAGCAAGCCAAAATAATAGCAGATACTTGCAGATTTTAAGACAGAGAACAGCAGCACTGCTTAAAATAAAACACTTTTAAAAGGTCGAAATTCATGAGGACTAAAAAAAAATCGATTTGTTGAAGAGCAGGAGAACGGAAGGATTATGTCTGTCTTTCTGATTAGCCTTTCAAATCTAGTCTTTCGGTTGTGTTGGCTATACGTCAATTGGCATTTAAAGGCCACATGTTTTTTAGTCTTTTAATGAGAAGTGGAATCAGTGCTGTGATTTGGATGACCCCCAGAATGACGAAGGCCGTGTCGTAGCTACCAGTGTGGTCATAGATCCAGCCTGAAAAGGGGATGATGATACAATGTATGAAAATATCAACGGAGTAAATCCATTAGCCATCATTATCAAGCGTGAAAATAACAATTTCTTCTTGACTTGAGCTGCGACAAAAATGAACCATAATCGTCACTAGCAAGATAAAATCATACTTCCTGTTAATGTACCCGTCAGGAGATTTTTATCATTAGGTATACCACAGGAAGACATCGGACATTAGGGAGACGTTTCAATGTCTCCCTAATAGCATAACTCAAATTTAGGAGGGTTAAATCGATTGCTCGTGGTCCAAAACAGAAATACATGTTTACCAGAATTCGTTGGGGTAGGATATAAAGGGAAAATTTGGGTAATGGGTCAAAGTAAAGTTGCAAAAAATGTGTGCACAACCCTACGGGGATGCCATCTTAAAGGCCCTGTCACACTGCCACGTCCATGCATGACGTTCATATTGCGTTCATCAATGATTCATGCATATTGCGACCTTAAACGTACGTGTGACGTCAGCAGCCAGACGCGCGGCGTGTATTAATTAATACTCGTGCCAAAATGGGCGATTGTCATTGAGTCTTCACCATTGATCTCCATATACACAGATATATATGGAGATCAATGGTCTTCACATTTTGAACCAGCCTCGACTCCAGGGGCGCGTGCTCGTTCCTTACACTCGCGCAAGGCATGATGGGAAACAACATGGCGCTGCAAGATCGTACCCACGGGGCACGAAGTTGATTTTGAACTGCATAGACGCAGTAGACGCAGAGGAGACGCGCTGTCCTGATGCATGCACATTGATCTCCATATATGGAGATCAATGTGCATGCACGTCTGTTGAGTTCTCGCGACGTCGCGCCCGTCTGCGCCTGCGCGTTGCCATTACGTCACGGCCGTTCGCGAGGAGTTTGCGCAGATTCCTTACTGCGTTCTGGTCAAAACGCCGAAGCGCGGCGTTTGTTTTGTGCATTATGTCCAAAACGAACGCGGCAGTTTGGCGTTCAGCGAAGTTCTTGGAGTTCCTCTGAAGTCCTCAACTAGTATCAATGAGTCAACCCACCGTCATCTGCGTTCCCACCGCGTTTTAATCACGTTTCTTGGTCGCAGTATGATCTCCATGCCAGAACGTGACAGTGTGACAGGGCCTAATAAGGTACGATTTCCGTAAAAATGATATTGATCATGATCATCACTTGGGCTGTTTTTATGAAGCTGCTATAGGGACAGAAATTTGCTAGGTATTGAACATATTTGCTCTGCAAAAACATGTTACCAAACGAATCTCATTCAATGGAATTAATTAGGGGCTGGTTCTCAGCTACACCATGCCTAGCACTAGTCTGAAAATCTGGGACTCTCAATATCGTGTATGAGAGTCCCAAAACTTAAGGTATTGAAAACATGCAAAACAAGAAAATAGACTGGCACCTGAAACAACCAGTCCAACAACTCTTCAGTACTGCATACAATTGAATTGAGTTTCAAATTTTAGTTGGTTGGTGAAGGACCTTGTCTTTGCCTCAAGACCATTTTTGGAAAATTTTGTCAGCCAGATTTCGTTTTGCCACGTTTCAGCACTCGAGCTCCCAGTCTGGCTTAATAGCACACCTTAGCACATGCCTAAATCTGCTAAGCAATAATGTTGTGTTTACCAGCTCCAAGAAATTGGACATCAACACAGTTCTTACCTGGAATAAATCCGGCGAGAGGTCGAATTAACCCAGACAGGAATCCCATCCAGCCAAAGGCGTCCGCCATCTTGTCGACCCCGAGCAACTCTTTCACCATGAAGTCGACCATGGTGAACACCATACCCATACTTGAGACAAAGAGGGCGGCGTTGGCTGACACGGACCACCATGACGTCACCCAGGGGTCAATCAGAAAGGAGACGGCAACCAGACCGACACTCACCATCATAGCGCTGGAACTCGTCATCTTCTCTTTATACAAAGCTATGCCTCCGAGCGTGAAGGTGACCAGCTGAAACACCGCTGCAACCGATACCATGCCCGCGGCTTCTTCGTTGGAGAACCCAATGGCAACAACGCGTGGAACAAAATAGATATACCACACTGATTGGCTGATTCGAGTAGTCACGACAATTAGAGTAATCTCCCAAAAGGTTAGGCTCTTCATCAATGAAATGTCCAAAGCTCCCCAGCTTTTCTCCAAAAAAGATCTGAATGACGTAAGAGTACAGTCGGTATGTTTATCTGGTTTGTGAACCGGTCGGGGCTGATGACGGGAAGAATCAGGAAGCGACTGGTAGCCGACTCTTGCTTCGGACCACTTCGGTACAGGTTTTAATAGGGCACCGCTTACAGTGAGATGGGTACCAATCGATCCGACCAGGAGCATGGCTCCTCTCCAACCATAGGTGTTGAGGAATAGCTGTACCAGAGGCGGTAGACAGACGAGACTAAGAGAGGAACCTATCCTGGCGACCCCTGACGCTAGTGCAAAATCCTTCACATCGAAATGCTCACCGAGGGAAGAACGGGTCAGAACGTTGGCTAAACACTGCCCTAAAGCTGAAGATATCAAAATTAAGAAGACAATTAAACACTAATTTTATTAGGAACAATGCCACGATCAAGTGACAGCAAAGAAGGAATGTTCGTTACCACAAATTTAAATCAGGGCTGTCTAAAAGGCTACAATCCAGTTGTAACTTGAAACTCGTTATGGTATACTACTCACAAGCCTTTCAGGAGAATTTAAGGATTTTCAGAACAGCCTTCGCTTCTGACAAAATATTGTACAGTAGCGTTTGGAGTGTATCAACGAATTTTGCACGACGCTGTTTGCCTTTTGTGGATCCCCCAACTATCTGTCCCCGGGCAGTCCAGAACAGACAGGTGTTTACATGACTATTTCCCCAGTGACACTACCTTTAACATTTTTAATGGGACAAATGTGTTTGCCAAAATGATGGCATCAAGGATCATACGTTTTCATTTTTTTCCCAGCGAGCCAGATACTACAGGGTGAGTAAAAAAACCGGAACCCAAACCCCAAAAATTATATTTCATATTTAAAAAAAAATGCAGCACCAAAAATAATTATGACTGGAAAGCCAATTTCATAAGCTACTTTTGGATGAAAAAATACTGAAATTGGTCAATGCGTTAAAAAAATATCACCATTTAAACACAAAGACCCTAAAACCTGTCTCGTCCAAAAATGCGATTTCAAGAATCGTCGTCACTTTTGTCTTCAAACATCACTAGCGATGAAATCTTAGTTTAAACGTTAACAATATGCAACAACGTCCTTTTGAAGGCCCGACTTTTTAAAAAGTAGATTTTATAAATCATATTGTTTGCCTAACCAGGGTTGTTAATCAAAATATTGTGTGCTACAGTTGGTGACAGTTGTTGAAACAAGTATTCTGTGTCATTTTCTTTGTTGTTCCAAACAGTCAAAACACACAATAAATTGATTTTGGGACGAGACAGGTTTAATGGTCATTGCGTTTAAATGGTGATATTCTTTGAACGGATTGAGCAATTTCAGTAATTTTTTTTTTATCTAAAAGTAGCTTTTGAAATTGGCTTTCCAGTCATTATTATTTTTGGTGCTTCATATTTTATTAAATATGAAATACATTTTGTGGGGTTTGGGTTCCGCTTTTTTTGACTCACCCTGTACATTGTGAATTTGACAACCTTGAGCAAGTTCCAGCGAGAACCTACTTTGGTCGACTACTAGTCTAGTGGACTGTCCAAGGATGGTCGCATCGCAGGGAGGCAAGACCAAGAAGTTTTGTGATAAGGTTTTGACCATCGTTTGATTAGAGACATTGGCACGTTACATGCGCAGGCGTAAGTCACGTCACCATAAGTCGACCAATATAGTCTTCGATTGAACTTGCTCAAAACTGACAACAGCTGTGCAAATCTTACTGAGCGATTTACCTATTAGCAGAATAAGTGGGAGTGCCATCTGCAAGACGTTAGAGGCTCGTGAGGTCAAGATGAATCCCAAGCCGATCATACCACCAGCTACCATGACAACGGCACGCGCTCCAAACTTCCGTCCAATCGGTGCCGCCAGAGGACCTGCAATCAATATCACCAAACATCAACAACTCGGTAACTTTTTTCTCGTCAACACAGACTTTTTAAATAACCAGTGATATAAACAAAAACCTGTGTCACGAACCGATCATACACAATACCAATTTCAATACCCATAAACCATTACAAAAATACATGCGGTGGTTCATTAGGGTAAAGGAAACGTATTCACAAATACCTAAGACAGTTACCATTCCTATTGGTCGAGAGGCCGTCAAGTTGCCGGTCTTAAACGGTTGATAAAACACTGGCTGGCTGGTCTTAAACACTTTTCTGGTGTCGTATGATATTTGGACTCCTTACCTATGAAATCAGGTCCCTTTTAGCCTTTTATCAGTTGAATGTTGACAATCATCACTTTGGCATGCGCAATACTACCAATGAGTAGTACGAGTCATGTATTTCATAGTCCTTAATACTCTGCACCGACACAGCTACATTCTGCGCCACTTTCGCCACGCGCGTACCAGTAAGGAGTTTGTAACGACTACTCGCGAGAGGCACTAGCACTTACCATAAAATAGCTGGAGGGGTGTTTCAAAAAACATGGAGTAACTCTATTGAGCAAAATCGTTGGAATTTATATTTGTAGACTTGTTTTGACTCTTTGACCGAAAAAGTAGTAATGAATGGGAATAAATATGTGCTTGACGGGTTTTAAACAAGTCCGTTTAAGACCGGCTTGGGCCTGGTCGCCAATAATATCCCTCGCCTTCAGCTTGGGCTATTATCAACGTCAATTCCCCAGCCGGTCTTAAAACGAGCTTGTTTGAAACAGGCCAAGCACATAATTATTCCCTTATTAATTAGTGCGCGATACCGTCAAGTGTTGTGTTTTTTATCGTTGGAGAATAAACTTACCAAATATATCCTTACCGCACTCGACGAGGGAAAAGACCGTGCCAACGACCCAGGTTTCTGCTTCAAACTCATTCATCATGGACACAAGAAGAATGCCGAGCGATTTCACGACCATGGCATTGATAAAGTATTGTATGAAGACTGCAATGGTTGCGAAGACACCAAGTTTAGATCTTTCCATATCTCGACTATTATACCTATTATGTGCTATTAAATGAGAATAAATTGTATTCAAATACGGTACAGGTATAGATAAACTCACGGTTTAACGTAGTACTTAAAACACTGCATCAGCCTTTAAATCCACTCTGGCCAGCCTTTGCTAAAATGACTTGAGTTAGTTAAATATCAACACAATACACATACACATGTGCATTGAAAAGAAAATAAATTAAGAGATGATGCAAATTAATATTATAACATATCCTTTAGTAAAAAAAAATCATTCATTTTTAAATATGTATTACCGGTATTTCATAAACTTCTAAAAGGTCAAGTTTAAATTAACTATGTAATATATGAATGAACTATGGAAATTAAATCACAAAATGTCAAGGAGAGGAATCGCCAAATTTAGACATCAATACTATTAAACAATGGAGAACAAGAAGAAGGGACATTATAGTGACGGGAAATAAAAAAAAAAATACGTCACGGATTAATGCATGGCTTAGATAATAGAAAATAAATAATCTAATGTAAATGAACAAGTCATGAATGGACGTCACAACTTTAAAAAGTACATGAAATTCAGGAAAATGCGATCGTAATAGGTACATTGTAGGTTAACATAATAGACCATTTTGTTTACAAATTGGATGTTGTGATCATCACGCAAATAATAACCCTCGCCTTCAGCTCGGGCCATTTCTCCAGCCCGTCGTAAACGGACTTGTTTAAAACAGGCCAAGCACATTTTTATTCCTTTAGTGCGCGATAACGGTCCGAAGAAAAAGGTCCGATAGTCCGAATCGACAATAAGGTCCGATAGTCCGAAGTGTCAGACTGATGAACCGTATTGTTAATTCGGATTATCGAACCTTATCATCTATTCGGACTATCGGACCTTATTGTCGACTATCGCACCCTATTGTCTATTCGGACTATCGAGCCTTCGGATTAATTAACCTTATTCTGTTTTTGGACTTTCGAACCTTCAGATAATCGAACCTTTGGACTATCGAACCTTTGGACTAAACAAACCTTCGGATTAATGACCCTTCGGACTAAAGAACCTTCGGACTATTGAAGCTTTGAACTATCGGACTGTAACCATATTGAAATATCTAACTCATGTACACGAAACAAGCGTTCAATCAATGAAACTTTTCCTTTTTAATTTAGAATGTTCTTTGCTGCAAAACATAAACAATACCAACAGAAGGGAAGTTGAAGGAAGGCATTAAAATGATGAGAGAAAATGCCGCACAAAAGATACAAGGGAGTAAGTCCTGATGCCCAGTCAACCCCGGGGCATCAACCCCGGGCGAAGGCTCGTCAAGTTATGTTGGCCCCATCCAAAGGAGAACATCTCATATGCAAAAAGATCTAAGATGACGTGACGCAAATAGAAGAGAAATTACGTTGTCACATCTCTTCTATCCTTGTGGACCAACCCTTCCTATCTGCGACATGCCGGCCACATGATCATGTTGATCTATAATTTGTTTCTTTCGGCAATCACAAACCATAAGTTGCTTGGCTCATTCTTCAAGACCAGGAGCGCTTCAAGGACTGTACCAAATACATCCAGGGATGGCCAGGGCACGAATTTTCTTTTCCCAAACTACATCCGCGTACATGGTTGTTTAGCGCCCTCTACGATGCTTTTATGATACGTACGCAGGTGTATAATTATTTTTTTCCCCACGATTTGGTTAATAGTGCGATAGCTCAGTCGATATAGGGTCAAAATTTTGCACCGCGAGGTTGCGGGTTCAAAAAAAGGGTTTTGTAATCAAATTTTTGTTTTTTGTGCTAACCTGAGGCTTCGGAGGTTTTTTTTTTTTAAAGGGAAATTAAGTCCGAATTTCACAACGTTCGAATTCATTTTTTGCTCTAATTTTACATTTCCTTTTCACGTTTTTAGAAAAGTAAAGTCCAAAACGCCGCAGCGTACACCCATATGCGAATGTCGTTTGGGAGAAAAAAAAAAATCGCGGCCAGGCCAGGGTTGGATTCTCTGTAAATGTGTCCTTCACGCACAGGCTATATTCGCACGCACTCGTTTACCGGTGAAGGGCTTTCAGTGGGAATGGCCACTGAAAAAAATTGACAGAAAAGAAAAGGTCGGACGCTAGCGATGGTAGACATTCCGTGCAAATTCAAATGTTTTGGGAATTGTCTACGAATAGAGAAGTGGACTATTTTCATCGACATGACTTGCGATGGTTTTTTTTTTTCAAACGGACCCGGTTTTTTTTGGGCAGGGCAATAAAATAGTATGAGCCTAAATTCAGCCATCTTTTAGGCCTTGCTGCTATAAAACCAATCAAAACACATTTTAAACACCGTTTTTTTTCATCTTGCTGTTATAATAATCTTTCTGCATGGACAGCCAGTTGCTCTCGAACGGGTCAAGCCGTTGTCTCCATCCCAAACATCAGATGACGACCTTGACTATACACGCACGGGGCACGCACTCATGTTTTACTATACTCTCGAGGACAATGCTTTGTGTTTCCCTTTGTCCCTGTAATATAACACTCTACCGGAGACAAGCGCACAAACTTACTACAGAGGACCGTTTCCAACAGAAGACCCATCGCCCGAGGACTGAAAGGATCTTTTGTTCTCCCTTTGTGTGTCGGTACTCGTAGGTTATGTAGAACACGTACACGGACACAATAGGGCAAGTTCGCGCAAGGACTATAGTTAACCGTTGGTCGACTAACCCTTGCCCGAACTCTGTCTAGTCGACGATGGTTAACTACGCTAGTCGACTATTTGGAACCAACCTACCGGGGCTGGTTGCATCGCTGGTAACCATAGCCGCGCGCGTTCATAACGTACAGCAGGGAGCCAGGATCCAGACGTTTTGCAATGACATTTTGACCAGCGTTCGACTAGAGACGTTCGCACTTTGCTATTAGTGCGCAGGTGTAAGGTACGTCACAAATCAACCACTAGTCGACTAATGGTCCTTGCCCGAACTTGGCCATAGATGCAGCCAACCAGCTTGATTTCCATACTTTGCCAAGAAAAGTGATTATTAATGGGTTCACTAGGAAGTTCGAGATCTCTTGGAATGATATGGGCGTTTTATTTACATAGAGTAGATGCATTGTGGTACATTTTGCAATTCTTTAATAAGAAATCTTCTCTTGCGATTATCCCGAAAGGTGATTTTCATCCGAATTTACATGCCCGTCCCTTCGTGAAACTGGTGACGATATAAATATATTTGAGGGCACGTTAAATGTGACTCAAGAAAAATAGTCCAAAAATGAGTCGAGTGACACGTGGCTGTTTACAGTGATAAAATCAGGTGCTCTTAAAGCCGTTACTTTTTGGTAACCGTAACAGCTTTTACGTTTCATATTTTCAAATTTTATCTTCACATTTTTTTAGGAAACGCAAACTTCACATCACAAGCGCTATCAGTGTAGCTTATCGCCTTCGTGTTCAATGCACATTAACTGAAATGAAGTTTATAGACTCCGAGAACAATATTGTAAGGCATGGTCATGTATTTTAGCGTTTGATTTCTACTTTGAGTTATTACACAAAACATTGTATGTGGAGGTGTAAAATATTGCCGGTTGCGTCCCTGATGAAAAAGTAACACGAAAATGAATCAATTGAAATTGGAGTGGCCATATCATCTTCTCCTCCTAAGGGATCGCTGCCCACGTAGATAAAACAAATTGAGAGGAAATTTGGAAGTAAATTGATTGAGGCGGCTTTTTCATCAATCAAACTTTTCAAACAAATAATAATAAATGCAGGTGTATTAGGTAACAATGATTTTGCAGATCACGCCATAGATAATGTTACACATGCAGCGCACACTGTACAAGAGTGATAATTGAGAACGCAGCGACGCCGTTACGTAGTAAGGTACATGTTTTTGACCCAGCTTGTCTTTGAATTCAGCTCATTCGGATTTGAGATCGTTTGTACATGAGCACGTCTGGTCCTTAGCTAGTATAAACTTCAGGTCATTCGGACTTCAACTCGGACTTGAGCTCGTTTGTACCTGATCGAGCACGGACACTAGATGCAGCCAACCCTGAGCACGCCTAGACTTTAGCTAGTAAACTCGAGGTCATTCGGACTTCAACTCGGTCTTGAGCTCGTTTGTACCTGATCGAGCACGCCTAGACTTTAGCTAGTAAACTCGAGGTCATTCGGACTTCAACTCGGACTTGAGCTTGTCTGTACCTGAGCACGCCTTGACTTTAGCTCGTTAAACTCGAAGTCATTCGGACTCATCCGGACTTGAGGTCTTTTGGAGTTCGTTTGTCGGGACAACTGAGAGTTTGAGGAAGGCTTGGTCATATCATCCCCATTTTGAAAGGTAGGCCTTCGTTTTAATATTTCATATTTAGTCATAGCTAAGAGCAGGTTATCACGTTGACAATAACGAATATTTAATGCAGCATAACAACGAAAAACTGCAACCCTCATAAAAACTGGGTTTTATTTAGATATTTGTCTTGCCCCCTAACAAATCCTCCCTGTCGGTATACTGGCATTATCGAGTCCGATGGGGAACGGGGCCATTCTACCCTGCAAGAACTGAATTATTGTCGGGCACCAAATAATTTGACCTCTGTAAAGTGATTGTTAGAAAACTAAACGTGGTCAGCGGTCTCAATCGATGTTTCATTCGATGTCACATCGGTTGGATAGGCCCACCCCGAAAGTTTGACCCTTGGTAGTCACCCTAATAGATGAACTGACCAACACTCAGAATAAAGCTAATGTGAAGCATTTCTTGATGTGATACAATATTTGTTCATATTTCAACGCAAATTTTTGTCTTTGTTTCCTCAATCAAACTCCTCAACCCTCATTCACAATTGATATAATATACATAATACTCCAACGACTGCGTGCCGGTGTTTCTTGATCTAGCGATCTTGGGGTAGCTTCCTGGTCCCGTGACTAGTAGTGCTTGTGACGGTCCGTAGATCCGCAAATGCGGGGCAATTTCTTAAAATTTAACAAATGATTTTTAAATTAAAAAGTCAATCTCTATTTGATGTGCCACTAAAGGGCGCCCTTTCCGGTGATATCGCCATCATTTTTTTCTTGGTGTTTGGCATTTCTCACTAAAAACTCAATTTCACAAATAATTACTTGCCTGTACTAAAATGCTTCCATTTTCAAGTTAATTTCAATTTTCATTGCACTTCCAATAACACCGGAAGTGAAGGTCAAGTGGTTTTGTGCCCGGGAAGAAAATGTGGCTGAAGGCACCGTCTACCACCTCGCGACAAACGATAACGACACTCAGATTCAGTTTGTGAGAGAGAGTTAAAAGTATTTTGTCTAAGTCTGCCCTTAAATCGCTTGTAGTTTAATATCTGATGACGTCATGACGACGTCACAAAATCCATTACATCTTCGAACCCATGTCCAAATTCTACCAGGTTTTATTATGACCACGTCAACCGTTCGGAAGAAATCTTGGTTGTTTTGACTGAGGCTCATTTCTGTATTTTTAATTCAACTTACTTTGACTTTTCGGTCATAACGAAAACTGTTTAGGAGGAGAAAACCTGCCGAATATAGACTTTTTACTGATAAATTCATAATAATGCACGCATGCGCATCAATGGGCCTGGCGACAAAAAGTGAAAGTAGCCCACTATAATGTACAGGGGTCAAATTTTTGTCATCTGCTCTCAATTTCGCCAGGATTTGTTATTTTTTTAATTTAGAAAAGGCCCTAAAATCGTAAAAGGCATAACTTTCTGGTCTCTTTGGGTTTTTTTTGGGGGGGGGGGGGGACACGAAAAATAATCTTTGAAAATTGCTTTTGTCCCGTGCGCACAAGGGCGACTATCAGCAGGGTTCCTTTCCGCACCAGTGCGAAAAATATACATGCTTGGAAGATTCCCGGTTCAACTACAAAACAATAGCGATCATCTTTTCAAATGTCGGGTTTTGAAATACCATCGAGAGTCAAGGTAGTGATTGACGAGAATGTTGCAAATTTCCGCCGCTGACCGATAGAGTGCAGCGTGATTTTCGCGTGGCAGGCGCCCGGGCCTGTACACCCGATGCCCGGTCAATGTGACCGTCAGTTCACGGTGAAATCATTTTTGCCGGCGTAACCCGTAATTCAGCTTTGGTGACGCCTGGCGCAATTCAGCACCGAGATTCGGCCTGAAATTTTGTGGATGGTACCCCCAAAGCAGACGGTTATTTTCTTGTATCTAGTGCAGACAGGAGCCCTGCTTTTTTCTCGCCCTCGTGCGCACGAGACGAAAGCAATTTTTAAAGTTTTTATTTTGTGCCCCCAAAAACCACTAAAGCCAGAAAATAATGCATATGACGATTTTAGGGATTTTTCATGCAACAAGTTCAAATTTCCTTGAAATTTGCGTTCATAAAACAAACGACTATTCGGATTTTAAATTCCAGCAAAGTATCGAATTGCTTTCTTATACATACAAAATGTACAAATTTCCACTGTAACTTTTCGTAAATAAAACAAATAATGCAATAAACGTACAATAGCTCAAGCATTAAAATTCACTAAAGTAGCAGTCTGGCTGAGCCCTCTCCTTTGGCTTCTCTATATCGGTAACTTCACACCAATTATTTTTCAAAATCATCGAGGCTGGTCTCTGCCCTCTCCTCGGAATCTCATCTCAAAATCTGCTCCATTCCAAACTCGTCTTGCTTATAAACCCGCGAGAAATATTAAAGCGAGCCACATGGTCCAAGAATTCGCTATGCATTCAAAAACAAACTAAGTATTCGACAATCAAAATGATGCAAAGTATAAACACGCTACTCAATAAACCTTTTCACTGTGAAATAATAATTAATGCCCTAAAAAAGTTGTTTTGAGGCAAGAAGCGAAATCGGTCCATTACAAATGTACAGCGATACAAACAAACAAAAAAGGCCCTGAAATCGTCATGGGCATTACTTTCTGGCCAAAGTGGGCTTTTTTGGGTCAAAAAAATCACAACTTAAAAAAATGCTTTGTTCCCGAGTTACTTTGAGGGCGAAGGGACTCAGCAGGGCTCCTTTCCGCACGTGTGAATCGCGCTGCTGAATCGCGCCGGACTGAACCGCCGGCTGAATCACGGGCTGCGCCGGCACAAACGATGTCGATGTCACCGAGCACGAACCGTCACGTTGACCGGGCACAGGGCGTACAGGCCCGGTGGGCGCCACGCGAAAAATCGGGATCGAGAATGTTGCCGCTTTTTGCCACTGACCGATATAGCGCAGCGTGATTTTTCGCATGGCGCCCGCCGGGCCTGTACGATCCAATGGAAGCATTCTTAAATTAATATGACGTCATCAAAATACCGTGTTTAGATTGGATGAGCCATTTTTCCTTTCAAAACATAGGAATATTCACATTAGAGTGATTTTGAAACCATTGGGTTTACAGACACATGAAGATCAATGAACGCTTTTTAAAATCTGTATGACGTCATCAAAATAGTGTTTTCCGATTGACTAAAGCAAATATTCATTCTAATAACAAGGCAGATTCATACTACATTGATTATTGAATCAATTAGTTGAATCAATTATCCAATCAAAATAGCCGGGTAGAATAAATATTTAAGTGATAGTTGAAACCTTAATTGGTTCGGGGAACCGTATTTGAAATGCTACATTTATTTATATAATAAGAAAGAGAGATATCTCTTTCTCTCTTTCTTATTGTATAAATAAATGTAGTGGTAGGTCCTGCTGTCTTAATAAGAAGGGAAGACTCGTCCACCAGTTAAGGAGGATGGGAGGCAATCGCTAAGCATGGACAATCATCAGACACTTCTCATCGGTTTCTGTCATTAGTTGATTTGGTTGATTTATTGATGAGTGATGAAGCTCAGTTGAGATACAATATTTCAATAGAAATATAAAAAAAACCCGACGTCTTCAAATCTTTGCTTAAATGACTTCAAAAGCAGCTATGCAGCACTTCACTCCAGTTGCTGGGCTGTTCAGGTACGGGCCTTCAGGTTTTTAGTTTGCAAAAGAAGGTTTTTGACGTGAATCTGGCTCACATCATGCAACGGCATTGTCCGAAGAAAAGGAAAAAAGGACGTGCAAATCCTGCACGTAGGCCACTTACTTCCGAAAAAACCCGAAGAAGTCCGAAGCACAAAAACCAGATTTACTTTAGTAAAAGATCACATTTCTGGAATGATTTAACATTATGAGAAAACTATAAATGTATTCTGCAAACTTATACATGCCCAATAAAGTAGTAGGAATAAAGTTTGAGAAATTATAAGAACGTTTTTGTTGTTACTATGTAGTTTCCGAACGCACTTAGCAACCACGAGTCAATGACGTCATCAAGCTTATGGCGCGTACGTAAGTTTTTAAGGGGGAATTCCCAGATCCCTACTTAAAGAAATAAACAAAACAAAGCCCAGTAAATGGAAAAAAAAAGAATTTAACAAATATTTTCCAAAGTTACTTATCAAATTGTATCTTTCAATGGTGATTGACGATACTGATGCCACTTTTTGGCGCATTGTAAGGGTTTCAGGGGCTTGGTTTTCATATTCCTCGTTCATATCAGAACTCTCTATACCATTTTGGGAAATGGTTAGGGATAACAAATTATCAGAAACTTTATGGCCAGTTTTGTTTTCATCTCGAGGGGGCACATTAATGCTCGAGGGCCACGAGGGGGCACATTTATGTCCGCAAAAGGGGAACTTGGGTAAATCTGGGTGGGGGAAGTCCCCCAGCCCCCCCCCCCCCCCCCCCCCCCCGGTTTCGCCGCCCCTGCGCTGACCGGTATATTTAGCGCAGCGTGATTTTTCGTGTGGCTCCCGCCGGGCCTGTACGCCCAGTGCCCGGTCAATGTGACTGTCCATGCACGGGGACATCGTTTGTGGCCCGCAGCCCGTAATTCAGCCCGCGGTTCAGCCCGGCGCGATTCATCACCGCGTTCAGTCCGATATTTGGAGATGGAACACCGAAGTGCACAGTTACTCATTGTCACTCGTGCGGAAAGGAGCCCTGCTGATTGCCTTCGCCCTCGTGTGCTCGGGACGAAAGCAATTATTTAAGTCTTCATTTTGTGCATCAAGAAAAAGCGAGAAGTCCTTGGAGAAATTGCGAAAAAAAAACACCCGAATGTTTGTACCCCTGTACATTTTTGATGGACCTTTTTCGCTTCTTGCCTGAAGACCATTTATGCGCATGCGCATTATTTATATTTATCATTTTTAAGTAACAGGTCTATGACATCCCAACTGGAGCCGACCACACATTCTTAGACGGTTCAATAACTTTGACAGAAAATGTTTGGGCGTGGCACTAGCCCCAAGAAAATAAAATTTTGTATCTCAACTGCTAGACGTGTGTTCAGCAGAAACCACAAATATCACTGCCACGTAAACTAAATTCGTGTTTGTCATTTTAAACAGTAATTTCGTTCAAAAATAATTATCACCGTGTTACACGTGACCAGCGGTTTCATTGGATGATTCATTAAAACCAACAATTGTGTTGTCAGTCAGCCAGGAGCACAATAACGTTTTCCAATAACGAATTGATACCAAGGGGTAAATAAGCATTATTACTTAAAGTAGATGTACAGGGTTTATCATCCCCACTCAAATCTAAGAATGAGTAAGTTCTTGAAAGTTATGAACTTGGGCATTGTCAGTAAGGTTGGATCACCGCAATTGCGTCCATGCCGTCATATATGACTAAGAATCATTTATTTCAAAACAAAGACTAAAATTCTTTATTAACGTTGTTCCGATTCATTGGTAAAATGAGTTGTCAAGTGTCCTCGTGTTGACGTCATCATATGTTAGGCGACACCATCCTAAATGTCAATTTCTCAAAATCGTATATCTACAGAACTTCAAGCCGCATTGGCTTACAACTTTGTTGGTGAATAGTCGGGCACGAGTTCAAAATGAACAGTGGAGAGACGTCATGATGACGTCTTCAAGTGATTTTAAACGGATTTCCAATCCTTTTATAATTTTTATGAGTTTAAACAAATAAAGAAAAATACTTTGTAGGCCCGAATCAGACAAAGGAAACATATTTTGTGACCGAAAAGAAGATCCGACTGAAAATAGCAAAAAAGAATCGTACTTTGCCAACCCGGAATTCGAACTCCCGACCGTTCGTATGCAAAGCGAGAGTCTTAACCAAAAGCCAACGCAGCTTGCACGACCACGCGCACTGTAAAATGACGTACGTAATGATACACGTACACCTGCATGTTAACATAAACATGTACATCTTACCATTAGTCAAGCCGCCCAAACATTCTTTACCCCAGATGTCTGCGCGATAAACATTAACTGTCATAGATCCCAGTGATAATTACAAGAATGTCCACTTAAAAAAACCCAATAATTAGGACAAATACTTCCGACTCTCCAAGTACGGACGTATTTCATGCACACATCAAAGTAAAGTTATTTTAAAAACCTTTCATAATCTGTTCAGTTCTTAGACGTTTATTGGTCACTTTCGGGAAAAATTATCCATCCAGAAATGATCACCTCTAAAAGTGGTCCAAAATGCCATCGCCATTCTTCGCCCCAAGTAGCCCAGTTAAAGGGTCATATTCTTTCCAAATTTCACAATGGTAAGCCTACGACATCACACAACGCACGCCAGCCAACCTTCTGTTTCTTAAACCCTCCATTTGTTGGCCTCCAAAATGCTCAAATAACAGAAAATTTCATTTTTGTGAGTAAAAATAAAACCAACAAATCATCCAGAGCCACGAATCACACGAAGACAAAAGATTGTTGTGACCGGAACGAAGATCCGGCGACAGAAAATAATAGATAAAATGAACACATAATCGTAACTGCAAACCCGACATTCGAACTTGGGACCTTTCGCATCACCTTCCTGTTCAATGCACCTTGAATTGAAGTATATAGACTCCAAGAACGATATTTTAAGGCATGGTCATAAATTTTGGCTTTTGATTTATATTTTGAGTTATTACACAGACAATTTATGTGCAAGTGTAAAATCTTGGCGGTTGCGTCCCGGATGAAAAAAAATAAAAGAAATAAAATGAATAAATAAACATTTGAGTGGCCATATCATCTCATCCCTCCTAAGGGATCGTTGCCCACGTAGATTAAACAAATTGAATGAAAGTCAATTGATTGAGGCTTTTTCATCATTTTTTTTCAAACAAAATTCAATGATAATAAATGCAGGTGTATTAGGTAACAACGATTTTGCAGATCACGCCATAGATAATGTTACACAGCGCACACTGTCCAAGAGTGATGATTGAGAACGCACCTGTTGTGTTGCAGCAGTCCACGCCGTTGGTATAGGTTCACGTTTTGGACCCTGTCTGTTTTTGGATTTAGCTCGTATAAACTCGAGGTCATTCAAGGGCGGATCCGGAACTTTTTTGGGGGGGGGAGGGCAAACAAACCTTTATTCCCCGAAAAATGGGTCCAAACATCACGAAGAGGCACTAGGACTCTTCATGGCATTGGTGCATGGACGCGCAATTTTAATGCTACCCTCCGAGAATCTCATTTTCTCATTACTCAGTCTTTGCGGGTGTCAGTTGTTTCTGCGACTTACCAAAAAAATAAACTAAATAACAACAACAACAAACAAACAAACTAAACAGAACAAATCACGCTGCGCTATATCGGCCAGTGGCAAAAAGTGGCAACATTCTCGATCTCGATATATATGATTATCTCTCTTTCTTATTAAAAAAAAAATAAAGCAATAAACAAAACAAAATATTATATTTTTCAAAACACATACAAGCCAAAGTCGGATCGACACGAAACTCGGCAGACACTCAGAGGTTATTGTAATGCAAAATCTGAAGTTACGTCATGATGGCTGATTTTTAACATTAACATTTACATTTTTTTTTCTGCTTCGGAAATTTCGCACTGCTTTTTATCGGATCAAGTCTAAACTTGAACACAAACCAAGTAAGCATTATACGTGTGATCGTGTTTAAGTGTCGTCGTGATGACGTAATTATACACGTAAGTCGGGCGACGCCATGCTAAAGGTCAATTTCTCAAAGTCGTATATCTACAGTACCAACCTCGTCCCCAGTGCTTACTTTCTTTCCAACGTTGTTTCCAATAGTAAACCCTGGATAGGAAAATTCCTTCCTGCATCCTGATTCGATACCGCAATTGGCTAGAAATGGATTTATATCGTGTACTTGGTGTTGTTATTCACAACGTGCAGTACGTGTTTTCGCGATCATTCGTCCACGCCTTCTCGAAAATATTCATTTCCTTTCCAGTTTGTTAATATTAATATGAAATGTGATACTGGATGTTGTCTCGTTAAGATCGTAACAGTTTAATTAAAATAAAATCATGTTTTCGTAACTCACGCCATGCTCGCGCTGCGACGAATTGATTCTGTTTTTACCAGACACCGCTACAAAGACAAACGCAACTGTAACGCACAGGCAGGCACCAGACTACTTCTTATTTGCATACGTGTTCAAAAATCTTGCACATGCAAAAGATTCAATACCAGGGTGAGAGAGCAGGTAATGGTGGGCGCGTACTGCTCGACACCCTGGAGACGAGGTTGCTACAGTACATACGTACTTGGATAGTCGGGAGTATTGTAGTAATGTATTTTGTTTAAGGTGGACACAATTATCACAGGGATCTATGACAGTTAATGTTTATCGCGCAGGTATCTGGGGTAAAGAATGTTTGGGCGGCTTGACTAATGATAAAATGTACATGTTTATGTTAACATGCAGGTGTACGTGTATCATTACGTACGTCATTTTTCAGAGCGCGGCCGCGCAAGCTGCGTTGGCTTGTGGTTAAGACTCTCGCTTGGCATACGAACAGTCCGGAGTTCGAATCCCGGGTTTGCAAATACAATGAAATGAAGTATATAGACTCCAAGAACGATATTGTAAGGCATTTTCATATATTTTGGCGTGTGATTTGTATTTTGGGTTATTACACAGAACATTTATGTGCAGGTGTAAAATCTTGCCAGTTGCCTCCCCGATGAAAAAAATAAAAAGAAAATGAATAAACGAACATTTGAATGGCCATATCATCTCATCCCCTCCTTAGGGATCGCTGTCCACGTAGATTAAACAAATTGAATGGAAGTAAATTGATTGAGGCTTGTCCATAAATCAAATTTTTCAAACAAATGATAATAAATGCAAGTGTATTAGGTAACAACGATTTTGCAGATCACGCCATAGATAATGTTACACAGCGCGCACTGTCCAAGAGTGATGATTGAGAACGCACCTGTTGTGTTGCAGCAGTCCACGCCGTTACGTAGTAAGGTTCACGTTTTGGACCCCGTTGGTTTCGGATTCAGCTCATTCGGACTTGAGCTCCTTTGTACTTGAGCATGCAGGGACTTTAGCCAACTAGTACAAACTGGAGGTCATTCAAGGGCTGATCCAGAACACTTTTTTTGGGGGGGGGGGGGCCAACAAAAGTTTGTTCCCCTTAAAAGTGGGTCCAAAATATAATTCTCCCCCTATTTATTATAAAAAGCAAGGGGGGGGGGCACTATCGTGGCATTGGTGCATGTTGGCGCAATTTTAATGTTGCCCCTCCCAGAATCTTATGTACTCAATCATCGCAATTTCAAAAAATAGTGGGGGACATACCTTGATCAGAAGTAGTGCGAGCGCGAAGCCCTTACGGCGTGGGGTCTGGGGCCTGCTTATGGGCCCAAATTTTTGGTTGAATGCTAGACGGACTGTGGTGCGATCTGAGGCTATTTATGACCACTTTAACCAATTTTTTTTTGAGCAAAAGACATCATTTAAACATCATTTTCGAGTTTGGAGTAATTGAATCAGCTACTGAGCTAATATAGGGAGACATGTCTCCCCCCCCCCCCGTCCCCACCGATTGACGCCCACCGACTGACGCCCATGTCGTTTTACATTTTGGACATTACAGTAATCCTGACTCGAGAACCAACAATAATGATGTGGCAGTTGCGGCAGGTGATGCAAAATATTCTTAAATTATATCCAGTATTGTCAACAGAATAAGATGCCTTAATTGCTTTTGTTGAATTTTGCGGGTGGTGTAGGCCTACGTAGAAGCTGCTTTTTTTTTGCAATTTCACTTGGGGGGGGGGCCTGTTGCCCCCCCCCCCGGATCCGCCGTCGAGGTCATTCGGACTTCAACTGGGACTTGAGTTCGTTAGTACTTGAGCACGCCTGGATTAAGATAAAGTCGAGGTCATTCGGACTTCAAGTCGGACTTGGGCTCGTTAGTTCTTGAGCACGCCTGGATAAAGATAAAGTTGAGGTCATTCGGACTTTAACTCGGACTTGGGCTCGTTAGTACTTGAGCGCGCCTGGATTAAGATAAAGTCGAGCAGAGGCTGATCCAGACTGCCATTTGCCGGGGAAGCTAGAATTGTAATGAAGGGTCCAGGACCTGCGAGCGCGGAGCGCGAAGCCCTAACGGCGAGGGGTCCGGGGCCCGCTTAAGGACCCCGGGAAATTTTGGATCGTAGATGCTCTGTGGTGCAGTCTGATCTGAGGCGTTTCCTGGCCACTTTCCCCTGATTTAATTTTAGCAGAAGTTTTAAAATTATGAGGGGATATTTTGTTTCATCTGTTTCAAATGCATGTAGGCCTATACACTCTTGCTCCTGTGAAGTGTCTTCTGTATTCAAAGCCTAAAGTTGAGAACATGCACATAATTTGTAATTGTTCCGCGCTCGGTTACATAACTGACATGAATTTAAATATTTCATTACAGCGGGTGCATATTTGGTGAGTGTGTCAAACTGGCATGAAACGTATCAGAAAAATATTTTAATAGAATTTTAAGTGGCCATTGTTTGATTTTGTTTAGTCACCAAGCCCGGAGCGTGAAAACGGTTTGACTTCATATGCATTGTACGCGGCAGTTGTCCGCGAGTCTCATGGATGTATGAGGCGCAAAAAAAAACGCGAAATGAGACTCCACTACAGTTTGTTTTACCTTGGTTTTATCCGCGTACCGTGCGGCCATCATAACCCGCGCATAAAGTCTTAAGGTCGGTTTTCACGGGGCACGCGAACGATTTGCGAAGGAAGCAAATGTCGAAAAAAATGGCAAAGTCCAACATGTTTTTCTCCGAATGTCTCCCGACAATGGAGTCGTAAACCATTCTTGCGCAGTTTGTGTGAAGTTCTCACAACGTATGTGCGAATGTCGTGTGTACCGTGACTGAACTACGGCCATACACGAAGAACACGCGACTTAAATGCGAACAACGCGAATGTTCCAAGAATCACGGGCAAAATTCTTGTGAAAAGGTCGAGAAATAATCGGGCGAACTTCGCTTCTAGCACGAGACATTCTCCAAATTGTCGGGGTCTGTTTGGGGATTTACGAAGAGTTGCGAACATCGCGCACGTCTTGAGTAGGTCCTGCGCATTATGACGAAGCTTTTAAGACATTTTTGAGAACAAATCGCGAGCAAAACACGACCCGGGATGCTGGAAACGTTCGCAAGAAATATCAAAAATGTTTGAAACTCCCGCCGAACTTAAAACGACGCCCGCGAACGCCCGCTTCCGAGCCCCCGCGATGGTTTTCACGTGGCACGCGAACGATTTGGGAAGGGTGCGAATGTCGAAAAAATGGCAAAGTCCAACATTCGTATTTTATGCTGCAAAGGATCGCCAAACCATCGCGAGGGTTCAGAAGCATCGTCAATTATTCGCGGTCGTCTTTTTAAGTTCGGCGGGAGTTTCAAAATTCCGAATGTTGGACTTTGCCATTTTTTCGACATTCGCATCCTTCGCAAATTGTTCGCGTGCCCCGTGAAAACCGACCTTTAGGAGGTGCGTGAAAATTGCCACGCCTTTTGAACGATTGTTCTTTCTCAAACTCAAAACGCGTGGCCCGTCGGATCACCGTCCGTTTTTCACCGATAGTATACATTTTGAAATATTTGCCGGGGGGGGGGGGGGCGTGCGCCCCCTGCGCCCCCCGCTGGATCAGCCAATGTCGAGGTCATTCGGACTATAACTCGGACTTGGGCTCGTTAGTTCTTGAGCACGCCTGGATTAAGATAAAGTCGAGGTCATTCGGACTTCAACTCGGACATGGGCTCGATAGTACTTGAGCGCGCCTGGATTCAGATAAAGTCGGGGTCATTCGGACTATAACTCGGACTTGGGCTCGTTAGTACTTGAGCGCGCCTGGATTAAGATAAAGTCGAGGTGATTCGGACTTCAACTCGGACTAGGGGGCCTTAGTACTTGAGCGCGCCTGGATTAAGATAAAGTCGAGGTCATTCGGACTATTAAAACTCGGACTTGGGCTCGTTAGTACTTGAGCGCGCCTGGATTCAGATAAAGTCGAGGTCATTCGGACTATAACTCGGACTTGGGCTCGTTAGTATACTTGAGCACGCTTGGATTAAGATAAAGTCGAGGTCATTCGGACTTCAACTCGGACTTGGGGTCGTTAGTATACTTGAGCACGCCTGGATTAAGATAAAGTCGAGGTCATTCGAACTTCAACTCGGACTTGGGCTCGTTAGTACTTGAGCACGCTTGGATTCAGATAAAGTCGAGGTCATTCGGACTTCAACTCGTCCTGAGCTGAGGTATTTTGGAGTTCGCTTTTGGGTACAACTCAATTGACAATAACGAATATTCAACTTTTATACAGCATTACCACGAACAACTGCAACCCTCATGAAAACAAGATTTTGTTTTAATTTTTGAGTAAGATTTGAGGCTTTGCATGGTGGAGATACTAATAAATGAAAGGTTTGCGTAAACACCATGGGCGAATAATTCTCTTAGTTAGGTAGTTATTCGCACATGGTCTTTCCGCAAACCTTTCATGTATTTTGATTTTTGTTTTCCCCCCAAACACGTTCCCCCTGCGGATACACTGGCATTATCGAGTCCGATGGGAGCGGGAACCATTCTACCCTGCGAGAACTGAATGATTGTCGGGCCCCAAGTAATTTAAACTGTGTAAAGGGATTGTTTATAAAGATTGAAGAAATATTTAAGCGATGCCACATACTAAGGTCCAAGAATTCGGTATATGCTTCAAAATATGACCAAAAAATATTCCACATTCAAATGTTTGCATAAAAAGTATAACCACGCCACCAAATAGACATTTATTGCAAACATGGGTTTTATGCAAACATAGGTTTGAGGCAAGAAGCGATTGCCGCTGACCGACATAAATATAGCAGCGTGATTTTTCATGTGGCTCCCGCCGGGCTTGTACGCCGAGTGTCCGGTCAATGTGACTGTCCATGCACGGTGGTGACATCGTTTGTGGCCCGCAGCCCGTAATTCAGCCCGTAATTCAGCCCGGCGCGATTCATCACCGCGTTCAGCCCGTAATTTGGAGATGGAACACCGAAGTGCACAGTTACTCATTTTCACTCGTTACTAATTCTTCGCCCTCGTGTGCTCAGGACGAGGGCAATTTTTTAAGTCTTCAATTTTTGCATCCAGACAAAAGCGAGAAATCCTTGGAGAATTTGCGAAAAAAAAATGACCCAAAAGTTTGTACCCCTGTACCTTTTCTTGCCTCAAGACCATTAATGCGCATGCGCATTATCTTTGACATCCCAACTGGAGCAGACCACACATTCTTAGACGGTTCAATACTTTGAACAAAAAAATGTTTGGGCGTGGCAGCCCCAAGAAAATAAAATTTTGTTTCTCAACTGCTAGACGTGTGTTCAGCAAAAACCACAAAAATCCCTACCACGTAAACTAAATTCGTGTTTGTCATTTTAACAGTAATTTCGTTCAAAAAAAATAATCACCTTGTGCCACGTGACCAGCGGTTTCATTGGATGATTTGTTTAAAAAAACAAAATTGTGTTGTCAGTCAGTCAGGAGCACAATAACGTATTCCAATAACGAATTGATACCAAGGTAATTAAATAAGCATTATTACTTAAAGTAGATGTACAGGGTTTATCATCCCCACCCAAAACTAAGAATGAGTTAGTTCTTGAAAGTTATGAACTTGGGCATTGTCAGTAAGGTTGGATCACCGCAATTGCGTCCATGCCGTCATTAATTTTATGACTAAAAATAATTTATTTCAAAACAAAGACTAAAGTCCTTTATTCACGTTGTTCCGATTCATTGGTAAAATGAGTTGTCCACTCAGACATGAATTACCGAAAAAAATATTTCTGACCAATGAAATTAAATGAGTATTTTTCCTTGCCAAAATGCATATATGTTTACTCCAATGTTTAGCATCAGAATAAACCTTCTTTTGTCAATACTCTTTGGCAATGGGTTAGCTATATTTTAATGCTAAATAGAAAATGTCTTAAATAAAGTACTTATTCATGCAGAGCAGAACGGGTACATTGTGTGCACTAGCGTACTCCTATTCACCACAAGGGCGGATCCGGGGGGGCAAGGGGGCCATGCCCCCCCCCCCCCCCAAAAAAAAAAGAAACCATTTTTTTTTTAAGGTGACATCGCAATAAAGGCAGGCAATGAGTACACCACCATCTTTTCCTCAAAAAAAAAGTGGTCAGTGGTTAAAGTGGTCAGAAATTGCGTCAGATCGCACCACAGAGCATCTAGAATCCAAAAATTTCGGGGCCCTTAAGCAGGCCCGGAACCCCACGCCGTAATTTTTTTGACCCACTTTGTTGGGGGACCAAATTTTTTTTTGGCCCCCCCAAAAATTGTGTTCTGGATCCGACTTGATTCAACACACAGTGCACAGTTTCAAGGCATTGTAGGTATCCATCTCGCCACTGCGAACTTCATTTTTTTAAAAATCAATTTGGTTTCGGGCATCCATGAAAGTAAGGAGGAAAGATGGATTTTAAAGAAGAGTTTGTAAACTATCGACACCATGCTAACAAAGCTTAATATAAGACATCTATGCAAAATCAACGAATCATTTTTGTAATCTCTTGCCGGTTCGTGTCTTTTTCGGGGGGGGGGGGTGCGGCTAAAAAGGGCCAGTATCGTTTAACATGAGCCAACTTTATGTTTCCATTTTTTTCGAGCCAGGTTCAACTCTTTTACATTTTTCTGATTTGAAAAAAAAGTTGTAGAAAATGAGAAAATAAAAGCTTCATGTTAAATTGACTCATTAAACGCGCATCCAATAATTTCAAACTCATTTGCACCCCCCTCCCCCCCCCCCCTGTTCAGCCAGGTGTTTTTATGGAAACAAACTTTTTTCACTTGTAGTGATTGACGACACAGCTTCAGCACTTCGACGATGGGTTGGGGTTGTTCATCGTTATCCTTGCTGGCCACCATCGCATTCATGCTGTGTGCCATCTCGTCTGCGCAGTATAGTTGGGAATCTTCCATTGATGGTAAGGTGATGAAATCTTTACTGTCTCCGAAAATGAAATCGCCTATCATAGATTTCCCAGAAGTTCACGATTCGTTTGCTCCAACTCGACGAAATTTATATGATCTATCCCTTTGTCTTTTCACAATTTGTGGATTCATTTTACATCCCCTGATAACGATAATGACATTATCATCTGTCTGCTTCTCTCGGATGGACTATCAATTCATCAGAATCCATGGGCGAAGACGAAAATCTTGTTGATATTAGAAGTTCGCCGGTGAATGGATTAAATTTGGGCAATCACATTCGTTTTGAAACTTCACTCCGTTCTAAGTACACTGTAAAAACTCCCTGGTCAAAATTGACCCAGAATTGACCCGTCTATATCCGCACAACCATTTTCCGGGTCAAAATTTACCCTTTTCTGGTAAAAATGTACTTTTTTTCGGGTTAAAAATTACATTTCTCTGGATCATTTGACCTAGAAAAAACGGGGTTTTTTACCCTGAAACGGACTGTGCAGATATAGACTCATATCGGGGTCAATTTGACCCCAGAGTTGTTAGATTGTATGATACTGTACACCAGTGTTGTAGTTGAGTCACTTGAGTCGAGTCCGTCTCGGGTCGTTTGGTTCAAGTCCGAGTCACGAGTCATTTGAGTACGAGTCATTTGAGTCAAGTCCGAGTCCTGATAAATATATCTTGGTCCAAGTATTGGAATGGATACACTGGAGAATAACCACAGCTATATAAGAGAAGTGCCAACCTAATCAAAACACACCAAAAAGCAGTTATATACAACAAATTATATCATGAAAACCAAATGTTTGTCAGTTTGCCTCTTTTTGGATCACTCGTTGGTATATTCCTCGAATGAAACTTTCATGCATGGACACTCAGTGGCGTACTAAGGGGAGGCCTCCGTATACCATCCTTAATTGGGGGGGGGGGGGGGAGGGGGGAGCAAGCATGAGCTTTTAATCGTTCAAACTCATTGAGTATACCCCCTCCCTAAACCCCCACCTCTGGCAAATTGGATAAGCTCTCCATGATGAGTTTGAAATAATAATATAAATCATGCTTGTATTTGTTACTCTAACATATTCAATAGACATGAGACACAATGACGTCACGCTTTGTTTACAAAGTCATGTGCGCTTTCCATTGGAGCTTGGTGGATCTCTTCCCCGTAGGAAAGCGCAAAGCATGACGTCATTACGTCTTAGGTCTATTTTCTTGAAATCAGCAAGTTTTAAGACAATATTAAAGATGTACTGTCCGAGCTGTTTAACAAATTCCTTTTTTATCTTTATGTATAGTCATCTTGAAACCTCTGTTCTAACGATTAAAATTTCCCCCCTTTTTTTTGACAACTGCAACCCCCTTGAGAAAAGGTTTTTGGATCGTTTTTGCGAACAAACAGATCCGCCCTACGAGCAGACTGGTTGCCTGTCCCCAGAATTATGATCGTTTCTGATATAGAGGCGGGAACCAGTCGACGAGTGTCGGGGGCCGCAAATAATTCAAAAGTGTGAAGTAAATATTCCAAAACTATTTGGTGTTTTCTTGTGTTGATGCTCGAAAATGGCCCGGACAGAACATCTCTAAAAATAAATCTTGGTATATAGACAATTATTTTGCTTATATCTTGGGGCATAGGTCGAGCCAGGGTGCAATAGAAGTTCTTGCATGATGTCACACTGATCACTGAAGGCCGTGTCAATGACACCGGTCACAAAAAGAAGAACATTCCAAACATTCAAAGAGTGACCTCAGAGGAAGTTTCATTTTGTGTAACGAGATGGAAACCATTTCTCACCTTGAGATTCTACAATCCAATCAACGATGACAATAATGTTGGTTCTTTTCATTTTTGTGCCGTAACAGGTTCTCCCCCTCTTGGCTGTGTGCAATATTTATTCGTTTCTTTCGTTTTCTGTGATGTCGATTGGAATCTTGAAAGCATCCAAAGCATCGACCATGGAATAAAAACTCTGTAAGAAACAAGCCTATACTTTACATGTTAGATGAAACATTTCGCACACTTAAACTGTTTAAAAAATTCAAACTGCTAAAGTGAACTCTTATTTTCTTTATTCTGTCATTGGTTCTTCTCATATATAAATAACAATGAGAAGAATCGAAATTAATTGGTAAAATTGATTTCCTCTGCAACACAATAACGGAAGACAGTAATATCAGGATTTTCAATGAGAACCACGAACCGTCGTGTGCCCGGCAAAGGGGCGTATGCGCCCTCACGTGCGAACGCGAAATCACCCAAATCTATAGTAGACTGGTTGCAGAACATTGCGTCTATTTTAATAAAATTTAAACATTTTCATCAGAAATTAACTCAATTTTTCCCAAAAATTATGCTTCACACGTGTGATCAATTTAAAATGTTATAATACGCGCGGGAGAACATTGGATTTATAATTTGCGAGGAGCTTGGGAACCGTTGGAGCTTTTCAATGCAATGTTAAAAGTGGTGGGTTTTTTTTTAGGTCAGAACGTTCGTATGCTTTTCTGCCGGGCACACGATGTACCCAATTTGACGGATTGAGATAAATTGTGTGCATTACAATTAAAGTATACATTAAATTTGCGTTTAAAAATCATGGTCATCAATGTTCGAAATTGAAATACTAGGTTTATCCGAAGCTGTGGCCAAGATATTATGGTCTCCTTGCGCTGTTTGCAGAGTCGGACAATGTCCAGCGGTTAGACTCTCGTGAACTTTTTCCAGCCAGTGCAGGTACATGAGTCGCTGTCGTCTCCTGCTCGTTTACCCTCGATCTTTCCATTGAGGGCCAAATCTTTGAATTTTCCTTTTCGAATGACTCGTCCTAGGAAGTGTATAAGTGTCGGTTCAAAATGGTTGCCATCAGCTACCAAGATCAGACGTTCCAGTGGACACCCTGTCGACCCATGTAGTTCGCAGCATCTCCGCAAAAGCCAGGGAAAAAAGGTCTGGTGATAAAACGCATAATACTTGCCTCACAGCGCTCTTTATCTTCACATACTTCACTCAAGACGCCATTCGGTCTTACTGTCTGTTAGGAGACTTCCTTTTATCATGTTCTTAATTAGCTCTATGCACCTGTCTGTCAATGCAATATCGAGTGCGTCGATAAGCATTTCGACCAGGGGTTCATGGCGCACTCAGTCGAATGAAGATTGCGTTTCGCGTGTCTTTATCCGGTGTGAAGCCGTACCGCTCTTCTTCGGTTCTTCGTTCTCGCAATCTGTCCAGCATGATACGAAGGACTTGTTTCAAGAAATGACTCATTAAGCTGATCGTTCGATGTCGTTTGCATCCCGTTACTCGCAGTTTTTCTTCGGAAAAATGATGTACACAGATTCGGGAAACCGACCTTCGTCGTAGATTCTGTTTGCAAGCCGCGTTAACCGATCGACACCGATGTCACCCAGTACGACGAGCATCATCTACGACGACTCCATCTTAACCAGCTGCCTTGCCAGTCTCCAGCACCTTCGCTACCTCGTCCGTGCACCCTTCCGAACCGTCGGTCTCTCTCCCCTGTTATCTGCGAATAGATCATCGACTTTTGCCACCTCATCAGGATCCCCTTCTGTTCCACAACGATGATGCCGTCCTTCGCCTCGAACAGCTTCGCCTTTTCTTCTCCCGTCACCTGCCGAACCGTATCGTGCATCTTCTGTGGGTCTACTCGTTCAAGCGCTTCGATGTCTGCACACCGGCTGTTGTAACACTCTTCTTTCGCTTCTCAGCAGAGAGTACGGATTTACGATTCCGGCGCCGTTTTACTTTTCTCTGTTCGTCCATCATCTCCAATATCCGATGGGACGTCATTCAGTCGTGATTTGCCGCCCTGATAGTTCGCAGTAGCACCTGATCAGCGGCTTCTGTAAACCGGTTGAGTGAGCTTCAGGAAATCTTCTTCTAGCTCGATGGTGTTGGCATCACTCTCCTTAGGTTCCATCCTGTCTCCGACCTTAAAGATATAGTCCATCATTTGTAATTTGTGCATTTTGTTCGTTTGAAGCAACAAAGGTGTTCAAAATCTAATGAAGGATACTGAACAACTAACCTGATGAAGTTTCAGAACAGCTTCAGCTGTGTATTCCGAGAAAAACAGCATTCTAGGATCTCAATTTCAAATCAAAAGTTGCTGAATCATGTTTTGAATTGTTTTGAATTGCAGCCATACGCGATGTCGCGCACTCATCCGACGAATTATAGCAACCGCGCGCGCCTGTGCGTCGTGCCAATGCTTGCGCGCGCTGCACCGAATAACAAAACGAACTACTAATTTAAATTTTCCTATGGTGCGTCTTAAGAAAGGCCTTCTTTCGTTGATTTTCTTCAAAATTATAGCTTGCCAGAAAGATTAATTTCACAGGGAGTTTAGTCTACTTACTATCTTTCAACCAAGTATGTTTTTCAACAATAATACGCCAGTTACTTTTTCGGATGGCTGCAAATGATGGACTATAGCTTTAAATCAATTATTTCAGTTTGTTGTTTACTAATTACTCATTAAAATAATAACTACCTAATGCAAAAATGTACTCAAAACTTTGGCTTGGGCGTTATAATCCAACTTAGCATGGCTTTGGCTATGCTCATTGCAAGCTATGTTTTAAAGATTTGAAATTTCATTGCTATAGTTAGTGATGAAAAATCTTTGGAATGACTAATTATTAATGGACAACCTAAGGTACCATTACTTGGCTTACCTCCTTTTACCGCACTGTCCACAGCTGCGACAGCACATTCCTCCGACAGCTTTACTCACCGCTTATTCAGCAAACTTGGAAAAAGAGGTTTTTTGGTCTTTGTTTTGCAATCAATGGTGTACAATTTTTGCACAGCAGCCCGTTGTTTTTGGATTACCTTTTTTTTTTATACACCCTGAACATCGATACACGGTAGTCCGATTATGTCTGGGATGTCCTGCGTGACCAGCAAATCCCTACCGGGCGAGGCAGCTCCGATGAAGCGGCCTGGCTTCCCTTTACGCCGTTGTGTCTGCTGTTCGAATAGGACGTCGTGGTCATGTTCTTGGGGAGAATACAGAGGTAGAATCCCCAGCTCCCTTCCTCCGAATGTTTTGAAGACGAGTATGGTGTACTATAGAGGACACCTATCTGTTATCGTCGTGCGTGTGGGGAGCTCCGTCGTGCCTGTGAGCAGGTCCGTCGTGCCTGTGAGCAGGTCCGTCGTGTTTGTGAGCAGGTCCGTCGTGTTTGAGAGCAGACAGTCGTGCGTGTGAGTAAAACCGTCGTGCCTGTGAGCAGGTCCGTCGTGTTTGTGAGCAGACCGTCGTGCGTGTGGGGAGCTCCGTCGTGCCTGTGAGCAGGCCCGTCGTGTTTGTGAGCAGACCGTCGTGCGTGTGAGTAAAACCGTCGTGCCTGTGAGCAGGTCCGTCGTGTTTGTGAGCAGACCGTCGTGCGTGTGGGGAGCTCCGTCGTGCCTGTGAGCAGGCCCGTCGTGTTTGTGAGCAGACCGTCGTGCGTGTGAGTAAAACCGTCGTGCCTGTGAGCAGGTCAGTTGTGTTTGTGAGCAGACCGTCGTGCGTGTGGGGAGCTCCGTCGTGCCTGTGAGCAGGTCCGTCGTGTTTGTGAGCAGACCGTCGTCCGTGTGAGTAAAACCGTCGTGCCTGTGAGCAGGTCCGTCGTGCGTGTGGGGAGCTCCGTCGTGTTTGTGAGCAGACCGTCGTGCGTGTGAGTAAAACCGTCGTGCCTGTGAGCAAGTCCGTCGTGTTTGTGAGCAGAGCGTCGTGCGTGTGAGTAAAACCGTCGTGCCTGTGAGCAAGTCCGTCGTGTTTGTGAGCAGACCGTCGTACGTGTGAGTAAAACCGTCGTGCCTGTGAGCAGGTCCGTCGTGCGTGTGGGGAGGTCCGTCGTGTTTGTGAGTAAAACCGTCGTGCGAGTGAGTAAAACCGTCGTGCGTGTGAGTAAAACCGTCGTGTTTGTGAGTAAAACCGTCGTGCGTGTGAGTAAAGCCGTCGTGTTTGTGAGTAAAACCGTCGTGCCTGTGAGGAAAACCGTCGTGTTTGTGAGTAAAACCGTCGTGCCTGTGAGTAAAACCGTCGTGCCTGTGAGTAAAACCGTCGTGTTTGTGAGTAAAACCATCGTGCGTGTGAGTAAAGCCGTCGTGCCTATGAGGCGCCATGTGTAAATAAATTATTTAACAAAATTATTTATTTATAATTCATTATTTATTATATAATTCAGTTTTCCGGACAATTATATGTAAATAATTGTTTGGCAGTTTGCATTATATGTAAATAAATTTATTTGCCACTGCATTATTTATATATATAATTTTTTTTGCAACCTTATTATTTATATATAATTGTATGCAAACGTATTATTTATATATAATTTATTTGGTACCTCATTATTTATATATATTTTTTTGCACGCTTTAATTATTTATTACATGATTTATTTGGTACCTTATTATTTAAATATAATTTTTTGCACACTTTATTTATTTATATGTAATACATTATTTATTATATAATCCATTATTTATTATATAATTCATTATTTATTATATAATGCATTATTTATTATATAATGCATTATATTTGTAAGCCACATGGACCACATTGGGGTCAACACACCTTGGGTCAGACAAATGAACAAACCACTACTTAGTCTATAAATTGTACTGAACTAGAAAATCTTTAATTTGAAAACTTGGACGGAACTCTAGATCAAAAATCTATAACACCAGCGCTGATGATGATAATCAAGAAAAACTTTAAGTAGGCCTACATGTAAATGTTTAGGTCAACAATGACACTTTATGAAATAAACAATCATTTATCTTTCTGACAAAAACAAAATACCGGTATACAGACAATATTAGGGCCCTAAATATATTCTAACAAGGATATTTGAGACTCTTGATGTCACTCTAAGGCTATCAAGTCCCAATCCAAAAATGTTGATTGACTAGTCAGTTCAGTTCTCTTCACTTCGTGGAGTTCCGGCGAAACCACAGTTCAACGTCACTGTATACGCTACACAGTAAACGGTTCCTTCACAAGATCCCTCCTGCTTGGAGATAGACTGTTGTGAGGGATGCTCCCACGGTAGTTCACCTTATGCAGACAGCATACATGTACATGTAATTCCTGTCCTTGTGAAGATGTAACATGTGTAAACTCACATGTGGCCAGTCCAGTCACCAACGGCTTGATCCACTCAAGATGTGGAGCAGAGTTCCAGACTGTGACTGTCCAGGCAGCAAAAATACGGATCAATGTTAATCCCCAAAATATCAGGGTACACCTGAGAGTAAAAGAAAGGCAAAATATGTACCTTTAACAAAAGGCTTGTGTCTCTACACAAAGCAATTTATCTTAGGGGGTCAAAGCAGACGGTAGATCAAATAATCCACCCAACTTCTAGCATCAATACACTTTAAACTTGTTCAATTTGTAACACAACTCAACATGTCACTTAATTTGAATCATCCCAGTATGTGAGGTTTCATTAATACGGAAAGGTATATTGGTCACAAGATCAATTATTTCTTCTAGATGCATTAAAACTGGCTCCCGATTTAAACAATTCACATTTGTTTCTGTAACGTTAATTTCAACATCAATTATCAACACAACTTATCATCAAAAATCACCCCAAATGTTATAATCATCCCATTATCCTTCACTTATTCTCACCTGAGAGCCACAAGCTGTAGGATTTCAATCAATGTCAAACTAACAGTTGACTTTTAGCAAGAATCTTGGCATTTCACTGCGGGAATTTCGCCAAAACATGTGCGAACATGGCGCCTTCCATGGTTACAGTACACGCGCGTCTCATAACCGCTTGAGGGCGCACTTCAGCGTACCGCACGGGCTACACATCCCCCCTCCTAAACGTGTTGCAGCGTCCCGATGCAACTCTTCCTTGCAGTGAGGAACGTAGGAATAATAAATTCTGGGATCCAGTGACTCCAAACACCTGCCTGCAACTGATGAGTCACTGGCTGGCCAAGCACTTCGTAAGTGAACCGCCTTGGGGGTCTCCGCTCTCTTGAGGGTCGGGACCCATTCACCTCACTCTCACTGCCGGGTCCTGTAGTAGCAGTTTCCCTAGAGAGATCCCCAGCAGGGATATACATCCCTGGTACAGGAACCTCTGCTTCAGGCAAACTACTTGCATCTGGAGAGCCACAGGTGCCAACTTCAACCTCGGCACCGATGTCTACCTCGCTACCGAACTGGGGTGTCAGTTCGTCAGCTTCGGGAAGACTATCGAGTATAGGGCTGGGACACTCACTCTGGGTCGCACTTTTGTCTGTCGATAGTGGCAAGTTGCTGTCTTCAGCCATCATACTAGGCTCTGCCTCCAAGTGGCAGTTATCTGGATTACCAAACTCATCTGGTAATTTGCTAGCCCAGGTTACTGGTTTAGGTTGCAGCTTTGTCTCACTCAGGTCATCGGGAGGGAGCTCTGCACCACTTTCTCGTGATGATGTCCTATCAGGTCCAAGATCAACGGACATGTCCTTTAAACCAGATGGACTGGGAACAAATGCCTCAGCATCAGGATCCAACTGGTTTGGACAAGGAGGTATGTCTCTCTGTCCCGTGTCATGTACGGTGAGAATCCCACTGTCCTGCTCATCCGGATGTTCCTCTGTAGTTCTTTCCACCTCGTAATCACCCACAGGCAGTGGTGATACCGAAACGTCAACTTGGTCACGGGGCCAGATAGTAATGATATTGTGATCCTCATGGTCAGAGCCATAATCATCACTGTCGCTACCGTCATCTGGGGACGACGGAAGGCATGAGGAAGATTTCTGCTTCGCTCGCTGTCTTGTCATTGGCTTCTCTGGGGGTTTCGTAACCGATGGAGAAGTGTCCTCTCCAGTTAGAGTTCCGATGGGTAGCAACATATTGCGATGCAGTGTTTTTACTGCACCATCCCCAGTCTCTGGCTTCACTCTGTAAACTGGTATACTGTCACTTGGGCGACCCACAACACAGTACACAGTGTCACTCCACCTATCAGCTAGCTTGTGAGGACCCTTGAAACCGACATTGCGAACAAGTACTCTGTCGCCAGGCTGTAACTCACTGCCCCTCACTTTTAGGTCATAGCGTTGTTTGTTCGCTGCTGCCACTTTGGCCGACTCTTTTGCCGCCAAGTTGTAGGCATCTTCCAAGCTGTGCCTGAGCTCAGATACATATTTGGTGTGGTCCTTATTGTTGACACTGTCGGGCGTAGTCCCAAAACTAATATCAAGGGGCAGCCTTGCCTCTCGCCCGAACATGATATAATAAGGCGAGTATCCAGTACTGGAATTCCGAGTTGAGTTGTACGCATGCACCAAGGGAGTAACAAACTTACCCCAGGTTTCCTTCTTATTTTGGGGAAGGGTGCCAAGCATGCTTATCAAAGTACGGTTGAACCGTTCTGGCTGTGGATCCCCTTGTGGGTGGTATGGGGAAGTTCGTGATTTCTTTATCCCCAAGAGACTTGTAAGCTCTTTGATGAGGTTATTGTCAAATTCTCGGCCTTGATCTGAGTGAATACGCCTTGGCAGACCATAGTGGAGGAAGTATCGCTCCCAAAGTATCTTAGCAACAGTGCGTGATGATTTGTCTTTCGTGGGAAAGGCTTGTGCATAACGGGAGAAATGGTCAGTAGCAACAAGAATGTACTGGTGGCCACTGCGGTCTGGTTCCAACTTTAAGAAATCGATGCAGACTAATTCCAGGGGATATGTCGTCTTGATATTTACCAGGGGAGCAGCCACTTTTTGGTTTGTCTTGAAAGACACACATCGTGCACAGTTGGAAACCCACTTCTCAATGCGAGCCGCCATCTTCGGCCAATAGAACCGTTGACGTGCCAAGGCCACAACTCGTTCAGCACCCAAATGACCCAAGTCATTATGGAGTCCGATGATAGCCTTCTCTCTGAAATGGACAGGTAGTACCAACTGGAACAACTCTTTCCCCTTTACATCAAGAACTCGACGATACAATACTCGCTCTCGTAGGACAAGTCGAGAAAACTGGCCCAACATCAGCCGAACTTCCTCAGGCAAGGTTGAGATCTGCTTAGGCTTCTTGCCCGCCAGAACAAATTCTACAACCTGCTTGATGTGTTCATCCACAGCCTGTTCGCTTTCCCAATTTACAGCATCTCCTTCAACAGTCATTGCCTTACCAAAACCTGTATATTCGGCAGGGATAGCCTCAGCACTCAAGGCCATCGAGTGGATGAGGGGGCCTGGTTCCACATCAGTAGTATCCGGAACATTTCGTCCCGAGGCATCCAAGAGATGCTGGGAGGAAATAGCATCAACCATCTCCTCACTGAGAGTTGGTGTAGGCTCCTCTACCTCACCCTGAAGTCGTGCCTCCAGGATATGCATCTTTTCTACCTGATCCCTCTCTGAAGACTGCAAGAATGCATCACTGTGTGGTCGTCGAGAAAGAGCGTCCGCATCTTTGTTACAACGACCGGGCTTGTAGTGGATTGTAAAGTCGTAGGTTGTTAGAGCTGCCAACCACCGATGCCCTGTGGCGTCCAACTTGGCAGACGAAAGGATATATGTTAGTGGGTTATTGTCAGTGAATACCCGGGTTCCTTTGGCTGCATACAAGTAATCCTTGAACTTGTCTACGATGGCCCACTTAAGAGCCAAAAACTCAAGTTTGTGTGCTGGGTAATTTTTCTCCGACGGATTCAGTCCACGGCTGGCGTAAGCAACTGGTCTCAGCTTACCATCAGACTCCTGGCAAAGAATGGCACCAAGACCATCCCTACTTGCGTCCACATGCAGTACAAAGGGCCGACTCATATCCGCAAAGGCCAAAACTGGTGCTGAACATAGCTTGTCCTTTAACTCCTGAAATGCCTGCTGGCACTCAGGTGTCCATCTTTCTGCGAATACCACTTTCAAACCCCTGCTCGTATCCTTACTACAGGTCTGACGCTTGGGACAGCTCTTACTTTGTAGCGCAGCGGCCAACTCATGTAAGGGTTTGGCAATCTTGGCATATCCATCAATAAATCGGCGATAATATCCAGCCATTCCAAGAAAAGACCGCAATTGTCTTGCATCAGCCGGGGGTGGCCATGACTTGATCGCCTCCACCTTCTGTTGGTCTGTTCTTACACCTTCTTCTGAAACTACATGTCCAAGATATTTGACAGATGTACAACACAGCTGACACTTTTCAGGAGCAATCTTTAGCCCATATTTGGCCAACCGATCAAACACTCTGGCCAAACGCTTCTCCATCTCCTCTAAAGTGGGAGCAAAGATGATGATGTCATCCATGTACACAAGTACCTCTGCCAAGTTCAGGCCTGCCATACATCTTTCCATGAGTCTTTGGAAAGTGGCCGGCGCCCCTTTGACACCCTGAGGCATCCGCTCAAACTGGAAAAATCCAGCCGGGCAGATGAAAGCTGTCTTGTCCTTGTCGGTAGGTTTCATCGGTATTTGGTAGTACCCCGACTTGAGGTCGATCACAGAAAACCACCTGCACCCATGTAAACAGTCCAGAGCCTCCTGTACGATGGGAACCACGTACTAATCAGGTACAGTTCTGGAGTTCAGAGTACGATAGTCCACACACAGACGCATCTGTCCGCTCTTCTTTCGTACGATGACTATGGGTGAGGCATATCGGCTTTTGGACTCTGTGATCACCCCGATGTCTAGTAGATGCTGAAGATGGTCTCGCAAGTCCCGCAAATCAGATGGAGCTACACGACGCGACCTTTCCCGGAAAGGAGACTCATCAGTGAGCCTGATGTCATGATGGATTTCGTTTGTCAAACCAACATCCCACTCATGGCTGGAGAAGATTTCTGATCGACCATAGGCCAATTTAAGAATTCTGTCTCTCCATTGAGTGTCTATGGGACCCCAAACAAATGGTAGTTTCCTAAACTCCTTTTCTGTAATCTGAGAAGATTCTCGTCTCTGGGTTGGGTTCATGCCAGTGGTGGCACTAGTCGTCCTCATCTGGGCTGGTGCCGCTGCTGAGGAGATGGAACTTCCACACAAATCAGGCTGCACACTACTCACTGACACTGGCAGGGATGCTTCAGCCAAAACACAGTTCCTTTGCAAATGCAGGTCCACATCAGTCTGATTCTGCACGCAGACCTTCACCTTTTGGAAACCATTCCCAATCTGTGCTAAAGAGCAAACAGTGTTGATACCGGTAGGCATTTTACGCAGGTGAGGAGCATCTAGCAACACAGTCACTGGCCTCCCCAATCCATTTCGAACAGTGCCCGAGATGTACTTCTGAGAGTTGGCAGGGACTGTCACCTGATTTCGAGTACGACATGTTACCAATCCAACCTTTCCTGCTGGTCCTGCCCTCCGTGAAACTTCAAAATCCTCATAGATTCGCCTACATGCCGCACTGATGACAGAGCCACCGCACTCTTTCCCTTTCTGCAGGTCAAAAAGATGTTGGTAGCAACCACGGAAAGCTCCAGAATTTGTACCCACAACTAGTTGGTACGGTGTTGCACCACGGCAGTCAGGGACAACTAAAGCCAGGGTGGAGGATGACCGACTTGTGCCACAGAATGCTGGATCAAAACCAATAGTCACCTTGGTCCAACCTAAATACGGTATCTGTCCCCCTCCACCATGCCAAAGCACTAGATCTTCAATCGGAAACAAGGGCTTATTCAGGCGTCGAAAGAAACCTTCGTATATTAAGGCGACTTGCGACCCCGAATCCAACAAACACTTGGCCCAGTTCCCATCAATGCAGCAATCCTCTACCATGTCTCCTCCAACTAGTCCCTTAGGTATGTCAGTTCCAGTGTGGTAATTAACACCAGGCCTTAATTCACGGGCTTGGGCTTCTGGCTGGCCCCCTCCAGTCGCCCCTTGGCGTTTCCCTGCAGGAAAGCAATAAGTTGGCCATTTACCTTCTGCAAGTTCTCAGGTTTCTCGCATTTTGTCTTGTAGTGGCCCTCTTCACCACACCGGTAGCAGAATCTTGGGCGTGCTTCATTTTGCTTACGCTTGATTGGTCTCTCAGCAGCTTGCGTCCGACTCTTGGCCTGTTTAGGGTCTGCCGGGAACACACCCACATCTCCTTCTCCTCTTCGGCTCATCTTAGCCTGTTGTTCTGCTTCCTCTCTCCTTACCATCTGCAGCAACGTCAGGTAAGAGGGAGGATTTTTCTTGAGATCCTTCAACCTCAAATTCACCAGAAGAATTTCGTCGAAGAGCACCCCCTTTGCAAACTGCTCAATGAGAAGTGAGCTTGACTTCTCCCTTTGGGCTGCACCTTTTCGAACCAATTTCCTCAGTATACCCTGTAGTCGCGTGAGAAACTCTGAAGGCGATTCACCACGATGTTGGTGTGTAGAGTGAAAGAGAACGCTCAGCTCCTCCGGTGACTCTGTACTTCCGAATGCTAGCTCCAAAGCAGCAAGGTATTCATCAGCTGTCGCCTGAGGGCACTCTCGGCGGAGGTCGGTGATGATACTGGCAGCAGGGGGACGGAGAGCCTCCCTCAAGCGTCGCCTCTTCTCACAATCTTCGGGTTCCTCCTCAAGTTGCCCCTGCACAAGTTCAATCCAGGTATCGAAACTGTCCTCGTCCTTGGCTGGAGTCTTAAGACCAGAGAAAGGACGCAGTTTCCGTCCGCCAACAGTGCACAAAGACATGGCGTGGCTCAATGAACTCCTGGACGTCTCTCTTGTCAGGGGTTCGGATGTACCCTGATTCTCCATAATATCCTTAACCAAGACTCGACTCTTGAAGTTTGTAGTGGTGTTCAAACGGTATATTCGCAGAAACACTTCCCCGCCGTCAACAGAGACATTAAAAGTGCCTGAAAGAGGGAGGGTCACTTCACCAACCTCACATTCAAACTCACACAGAAGATTGGTCTTTCCTCGCCACTCCTGACGGGACACACCCACTAGGCGGTTAACCTTCTTAGCCAGGCCTTTGGTAATTGACTCTGTCGAAAAAGACAACGGTTTCTCACTGCAAAGAAGAAGAGCGCAAGCCGGTCGAACATCGTCTTTCTTGCACCAATCGCGCCCAAACTGCAAGATATCGCTACTGTCCGCCATGTTTCGCACAAAATTTCAACGCGCGTACAAAAAACCGTAAACAAAAATGCACTCTGCTAAAACCTACCACAAGAAAAATACCAATTCTCAGCTTATGGCTCTCAAAATAATCCTTCTAAAGCAACAGTAGTGTTGGTGATCTATCTATCAATCTGACACCAGAATAAAATGCGTGTGCCCTGTTGCTTATTTCCAACAGAGAAACAGAGCAAGCCCCTTTAAATATTTATCTACGAGGTCCTGGCAAGATCGCCATGAAATGTAAGCCACATGGACCACATTGGGGTCAACACACCTTGGGTCAGACAAATGAACAAACCACTACTTAGTCTATAAATTGTACTGAACTAGAAAATCTTTAATTTGAAAACTTGGACGGAACTCTAGATCAAAAATCTATAACACCAGCGCTGATGATGATAATCAAGAAAAACTTTAAGTAGGCCTACATGTAAATGTTTAGGTCAACAATGACACTTTATGAAATAAACAATCATTTATCTTTCTGACAAAAACAAAATACCGGTATACAGACAATATTAGGGCCCTAAATATATTCTAACAAGGATATTTGAGACTCTTGATGTCACTCTAAGGCTATCAAGTCCCAATCCAAAAATGTTGATTGACTAGTCAGTTCAGTTCTCTTCACTTCGTGGAGTTCCGGCGAAACCACAGTTCAACGTCACTGTATACGCTACACAGTAAACGGTTCCTTCACAAGATCCCTCCTGCTTGGAGATAGACTGTTGTGAGGGATGCTCCCACGGTAGTTCACCTTATGCAGACAGCATACATGTACATGTAATTCCTGTCCTTGTGAAGATGTAACATGTGTAAACTCACATGTGGCCAGTCCAGTCACCAACGGCTTGATCCACTCAAGATGTGGAGCAGAGTTCCAGACTGTGACTGTCCAGGCAGCAAAAATACGGATCAATGTTAATCCCCAAAATATCAGGGTACACCTGAGAGTAAAAGAAAGGCAAAATATGTACCTTTAACAAAAGGCTTGTGTCTCTACACAAAGCAATTTATCTTAGGGGGTCAAAGCAGACGGTAGATCAAATAATCCACCCAACTTCTAGCATCAATACACTTTAAACTTGTTCAATTTGTAACACAACTCAACATGTCACTTAATTTGAATCATCCCAGTATGTGAGGTTTCATTAATACGGAAAGGTATATTGGTCACAAGATCAATTATTTCTTCTAGATGCATTAAAACTGGCTCCCGATTTAAACAATTCACATTTGTTTCTGTAACGTTAATTTCAACATCAATTATCAACACAACTTATCATCAAAAATCACCCCAAATGTTATAATCATCCCATTATCCTTCACTTATTCTCACCTGAGAGCCACAAGCTGTAGGATTTCAATCAATGTCAAACTAACAGTTGACTTTTAGCAAGAATCTTGGCATTTCACTGCGGGAATTTCGCCAAAACATGTGCGAACATGGCGCCTTCCATGGTTACAGTACACGCGCGTCTCATAACCGCTTGAGGGCGCACTTCAGCGTACCGCACGGGCTACACATTATTTTATCACTACAAGATAAAATGCATCATGCGGCACAGACACACACTGTTGATCAGTCACGTAATTTCCTTCAATCAGCTGGTTGTTGCCATGGGGTACGTGTGCGCGGTAAACAGTAGCCTACTCGGTGGGCGCGGCCAGGGAACACCTGGCCGCCCCAATTATTTGCGGACGTGACATATTGAGGCCAGAGAAATTGTTCATATCGCTAAAATGATATGGATCGCGCGCCCAAAGGGGTAAAAGAAGCAATATCGATACAGTGTATTAAGTCAAGTTCATTAATTAGGCTCAGAAAGTTCACTTCGGCTTAGCTTTTCGAAGCCGCTATACATGGAAAATAAACCCACCACCTCCCCTTCGCCTCCAACATTAAGAAATTAATTAAGGGCTAGAAGTTACTGGGTACGACGGGCAGTCCCTCAATTCAAAAGAAATAAATAGTTCTTAAGTAAGATTTTGAATTTTGACCAAAACAAAGTTCGTTTTAATCTTTAGAAACACTACGCCTAGCACCCTCTAGTACTGGTGGGGCTTATTCCAACCGTATTTTCCAACGGTGGGAAAAAAATCGGCGTGCCTTTTTTCAAGTTTATTCTTAAGAAATTTTGGCATTTTTCAAGTTTTCTTAAGTAATTTAGGCATATTATAAATTCAACCGTAAATTCACGTGACAAATTACACTGTGACTAACACCAATTTGTTCTGATGGGATTAGTATCCAACCGTAGTTTCTACAAAAATTCTAGCGGTGGATATATTCGCAGTGAATGATTGGCAAGCGTGCCAAGATTTGGGCCCAGTGATGCCAAGCATGGCAAGGATTTGGGGCAAACGTACGTGCCCCCGTTTTTTATTTCTGGCCAATGTGCCCAAACTGTTTGGGTTAATAACATTTGAATAAAACAAAATAAAATGGGGGCTCGAAAAAACTATGCCAAAAAGTCAACTTTTTGTTTCAAGGTGTTTTTGTGTGTGGTCTGAGAATAATTATTATATAATGCATTATATAATAAATAATGAAAGTGTGCAAAAAAATATATAAATAATAAGTAACCAAATAAATTATATAATAAATAATTAAAGTGTGTTAAAATTATATATAAATAATGAGGTAACAAATAAATTATATATCAATGAAAAAGGTTGCAAATAAATTATAAATAAATAAAAAAGTGTGCAAAAATTATATATAAATAATAAGTTTGCAAATAAATTATATATAAATAATTCTAGTTTGCCCAAAATTATATGTAAATAATTAGGTTGCAAAAAAAATTATATCTATAAATATTGCAGTGGCAAATAAATTTATTTACATATAATGCAAACTGCCAAACAATTATTTACATATAATTGTCCGGAAAACTGAATTATATAATAAATAATGAATTATATATAAATAATTTTGTTAAATAATTTATTTACACATGGCGCCTCATAGGCACGACGGCTTTACTCACACGCACGACGGTTTTACTCACAAACACGACGGTTTTACTCACAGGCACGACGGTTTTACTCACAAACACGACGGTTTTACTCACACGCACGCCGTTTTTTCCTCACAGGCACGACGGTTTTACTTACAAACACGACGGTTTTACTCACACGCACGACGGTTTTACTCACAAACACGACGGCTTTACTCACACGCACGACGGTTTTACTCACAAACACGACGGACCTCCTCACACGCACGACGGACCTGCTCACAGGCACGACGGTTTTACTCACACGCACGACGCTCTGCTCACAAACACGACGGACCTGCTCACAGGCACGACGGTTTTACTCACACGTACGACGGTCTGCTCACAAACACGACGGACCTGTTCACAGGCACGACGGAGCTCCCCACACGCACGACGGTCTGCTCACAAACACGACGGACCTGCTCACAGGCACGACGGAGCTCCCCACACGCACGACGATAACAGATAGGTGTCCTTTATTATGGTGTTCTATAGACGCCAAATCTGCGTCGCGTCGTGCTTTCACGTCGTGCCGTCGCGTCGTACCGTCGCGTCGTGCCGTCGTCCGTTGCGTCGTGCTGTCGCCCGTCGCGTCGTGGCGTCGCGTCGTGCCGTCGCCCGTCGCGTCGTGCCGTCGCCTCTTAAATTACCGTTTCTAAGCACGTACACTGCAAGAGGAAGCGACGTACCTTCACACGTCGCGTCGTCCCGTCGTGCGTCGCGTCGTGCCGTCGTCCGTCGCGTCGTGCCGTAGCCCGTCGCGTCGTGCCGTCGCCTGTTACCTCGGCGCCTCTAAGTAGACTGCTTGAAGAGGCGACGCACACATTGCCCGTCGCGTCGTGCCGTCGCCCGTCGCGTCGTGCCGTCGCCCGTCGCATCGTGCCGTCGCGTCGTACTGTATCTTTCTTGGCAATAGGTGGCGCCTTCATTCTTCATGTACATGTGTTTAATAGAAAGGGGTGTAATCATACATTTCGCCACTACATTTTAAGTTAAATGGAATGGAGTTTGGCCGTCACCATGCATTAAAGTTTTTATCAGACTTGTGTTTTTTCTTAAAAAGAAGTGGTTGTCTGGCTAGGAAAATAGCAAGGAAGAACCGGTTTTGTGCGAGCAAAATTCAGGGAACAATCTGTTGATACTAATAACTTGTTGGAAAGTTCCAAAGTCATTTCAAGAAAGTTGCCGCCGTGAATAAGGGTTTAAAACAAGGGAGGAGGATGGGATTTGCTATCAGAATCAGCAGGGCCGTTCCTCATTCTTTTCTTTTTATGGGATGTATGATAAAATTGGAGTACGAGGGGCTCTGCGAGCTGATGAATCTTTTTGAAAACATTGTATTTGCAACCAGCTAGGGAAGATTTCCGTTTATTTAAGACTTAGAAGCACTGGTATGGATACCTGTGTAAGTATAAGACTAAACTGCCCTTGTTTAGGTTTTTTTTTCTTTTTTGGAAATTCAATACGCATATAGGGAGTAACATCAGTTCCACTGCTGGGTTGCGGTGATGGGTGGGTTACAACTTATCAACACATACCTCGCCAGCGGGCCTTAGATTGGTGATAACCGGAGAGCGGGAGTTTCAAAATACTCATCCGGTGTTTACGCGACGCAGGGACTGGTTTGTGGCAGCAATTATGCGCCGCAGCACCTAGCAAAAAAGTTCTACATAATGGGTCTCATAATGTTCATATACTTCATTTACGCTTTGGTAGCATTCTCCCCCAGCGCTTTGTATCCTCTGGCAAAAAGCGCTATATAAATACAGTTATTACTACTATTACTGTAATAGGGCGACAGATTTTGCGAACTCCGTCCACAATAGGGCGATACACCTTATAAAGGCGACATTTTCACTGTCGCCCTTTTATGAAAACGACCCTTAGGACAAGGAATTTTGCTGTCGAAAACTATCTAGATCGATTCCTCATGGTCCAATTAGTATAAACACTAAATTTCGTGGAAAAAACATGAGGTAAACTTGGGTTAGGTGACAGTTTAGGTTTGTGCACAAGTCTATGGGAAAGTCACCCTATTGGGGCGAAAAGAGTAATCATTATTATTATTATTATTATTATTATTATTGTGTACATGTGGTTTTTGTTTCTAGTTCACTTAATGATTTGATTTATACCGGTGATAATATGCCGTCCCACCTGTTTTTTCTTTTGTGTGTGTCGGGGGAAACAGTGCATATTTTCTGTGCCCTTTTTACGCACTTCATCAGTCACCCTTTGTTTAATTCTTTTATACGTATTTACTTTATTGCTAATGATGGTTAAGAATATTTTACGCGTGAGCAGTTCTTGTAATGATCAGATTAAGTGGATTCCTTATTTTTTATTTTTTATTTCGAATTCCATGCCTAAATTACCATTATGTTAGTTCTGTTCTTCAAGAAGTTCCGATAGGATTTGTACGTTCTCCTCATCCACGTTTTTTTTTCTTGGTTGGATGGTGGAGATGGGTTCATCCTTGATCGGACCAGGCCATGTTTTATGTTTTTTGTCGTTTGTAAGCCAGGATGGGTTGGGTCGCAAAGAGTGCACTTAGAAAATCGTTATCGCTGATCAGATTCCAGTGTTTCAGAAGGGCCTGCTTAAGAGCTGGGTGTTTAATTTGTGGGTGGTAGGGTAAAACAAAGACCAGCGGGATATTCTTTTCGGATTTTGCACGCTTTTTAGAGTTCATGGAATCGCGTGTATATGTGCTTTGTTGTTTGACAATTGGAAGCAGAAAAAAATCTATGTATTTTGAAATTGATTGAGTCGGACCTCCGCAACCACTAATAATAGGCCTCCCCACAAACCGTGTACAAACTGTACGACATTGCAATTTGCAACACTTTCACCGCACGGCACGCATGTCATAAATACTGTACAGGTACATGAAAAATTAAGGCGCCACCTATTGCCAAGAAACTACAGTCACGCGACGTGCGACGGCACGACGCGACGGGCGACGGCACGACGCGACGGGCAATGTGTGCGTCGCCTCTTCAAGCAGTCTACTTAGAAGCGCCGAGGTAACAGGCGACGGCACGACGCGACGGGCGACGGCACGACGCGACGGACGACGGCACGACGCGACGGACGACGGCACGACGCGACGTGTGAAGATGCGTCGCTTCCTTATGCAATGTACGTGCTTAGAAACGGTAATTTAAGAGGCGACGGCACGACGCGACGGGCGACGGCACGACGCGACGCCACGACGCGACGGGCAACAGCACGACGCAACGGACGACGGCACGACGCGACGGTACGACGCGACGGCACGACGTGAAAGCACGACGCGACGCAGATTTGGCGTCTATAGAACACCATACTTTATAGTACACCATAGACGAGTCACTACCTCGACCCTGGACCGTACTTATAGCAATGTCAGCTATAAACTGGACCGTTGAGTGCTGCTGTTGGTTGTGCCACGTTGACCCATCTGCCAGCACCCTCATCGAGGTGTGGTTGGCACATCAAGTTCTCATCCGTCTGCCTCATGCTGCTGCCCGTGGTGGTTGCTTTTAACCCCTAGCTGGGGCGGGGGGGGGGGGGGGGGGCTTGGGGCTTAAACTTTACTGTCGCACACCTGATCGCCATGAGCCTCTGTGCTTAATCGAAACCAGGGGCCCCCGGGCTCACACCTCAGCCACGTCCGTGTAGATTACTCTTAAATGGATCTCCCCCCCCCCGCCCCCACCTCCTCCTCGCCCCCAGTGTTGGGATATATGGAATGCAATAATGAACGCATGAGTGTTATAAATTGCACTGCAAATGCAAGTGTAATACGTGCGTATCGGAATGGGACAATTATGTGAATCAATCACTAGTTCTGTCCAACCCACCATTGCATTTTGTTATCGTTCCACGATTTCTACAGGACGCTAGTTGATGGCAATATCTCACATCTGGAGCCAGGCATATTCAACGGATTTTCTCGTCTCACATGGCTGTAAGTGTTTAGTACCAATTATGGGCGTTTGAGTTTGTGGCTTAAAAGACCCGCCCTGTAAGTAGACTGGTTTCCGGTCCCAACGTTATGTATCCTGTTATGGATGTTTCTAGATTAATAGGTCTTAATGGGTTTTACATAGATATTCTGAGCCAAGTGGCACATGATACAAAAAGCAAATGAAAGGCCCCGATGGATCCCTACGTAATGGATCCTGAGAGGAGCAGGAACCAGTCTACACAGCAAGAAATGAAATACTGACAGGCGTATTTGTAAAAACTAAACGAACTCAGGCCGATTTTTATAGGAAATAATTTTGTATTGCACGGGAAAAGGCAATGACAAAAGGCTATTTTATTCAGGGTTCTATTCGAAGAAAAAAAAGCCACATCAAACTATAATGGATTATGTATAGAAACTTTCACCATGGCGTGGCGTGAATCAGAATGATAAAAGATGCGTTCCTTATGCTATTTTCGAATTTCACCACGAAAAATATTTGTTATTTTTTTTCATTGCTAGTTTTCTAGCAACATTAACAATTATACACTTTTGAAAGAGACATCGAACAACGAAATCCGACGATTAGTTATTGAATTATTTCTTCACATAATTCGAATTATTTTTCGGATCTCGCATGGCGGGCTCATTACTTTCTGCGCAAAATGAAAACCCAGAGTTCCGTCACCCAAACCGGATTTTTTCCGCTCAAACAAATTATACACACTGAAAGTTCGTTTGGAGGAAAATAACTCTTCTTTAGGTGCACGAGTATGATGCAACTTTAACTTTGCCAAGTAATATTAAGAGCGTTCTTCCCTATATTGTAATGTAAATATTTGGCAGAATATTTCAACTTTGCTGTTCTTCATTTGATTTGACAGTGAGTTGAATAATCTTCCCCTTGAGTCGATTTCCGCAGGAACATGGAATGGACTCTCCAATCTCCAATATCTGTAAGTTTTTGATATGGTTCGGATATATCCAACATTAAACTTTATTGTCGTTGTTGATGAATAACTGATGCAACGAATATGGTTGTAAATTGATTTTAAACTCGTTCAGATATGTTAGCGGTTTAATCAGAATCACAAAAAGATGACCCTGTCCGATGGATTTTCATTCCCTGTAGTCTTTCGTTTAATTTTTCTTGTGCTATTCCCCTCTATACGTTTTCAGAGTCACGGCAGATATAACGCAACAAAACACAGGGGGAAAAACTCATTACAATTTGTTTTTTATAATCGGGTATTCATTAATTAATGTATCCGATTTTTGTCTTTATAACGCGTGTTCTCTTTATTGCCAAAACTGATATGCTTGAGTTTATTTTGGGGTAATTAACTTCTTCCGCATAATCTTTGATTATGTATTTATTATTTACTTTGCAACACTTCCTTTGATTTAGAATATTCTAATTCAAAAGTTGATTTTTCACGAATTAATCGTAACGCCCTATTTTTGGGAGAAATGAATAAATCTAAATCTGTCCAAAGTTTCAATAAAAATGAAGAGGAAATTTACGTTCACACCGTACATGCAATTTAATTGAATTGCAAGCTATTTGAATGGTTATCAATTTCACACTAAAAACATATCGATATCACAATAAAAAAGCTGTTTCAGCAACAACAATATTGGATCATGGGCAATGTCTTTACGGCTCCTTTTTTAAGTATAGTTTGCAGAATTACCTTTACTGATATTTCTACATACATGTATTGCATATAGACATTCTGAGCCAAAAAATCTTTGTTCATGTATTTATTATTTACTTTGCAACACTTCCTTTGATTTAGAATATTCTAATTCAAATGTTGATTTTTCACGAATTAATCGTGACGCCCTATTTGTGAGAGAAATGAATAAATCTAAATCTGTCCAATGTTTCAATAAAAATGAAGAGGAAATCTACGTTCATACCGTACAGGCAATTTAACTGAATTGCAAGCTATTTGAATGGTATTCAATCTCACACTAAAAACATATCGATATCACAATTAAAAAAAAGCTGTTTCAGCAACAACAATATTGGATCATGGGCAATGTCTTTACGGCTCCTTTTTTAAGTATAGTTTGCAGAATTGCAGTTGTCGCTAAATTACCTTTACTGATGTTTCTACATACATGTTTTGCACATGAACCACACGTCTTAATCGGTTTTGTATAGACATTCTGAGCCAAAGGGCACATGATAAAAAAAAAAGCAAATGAAAGGCCCCGATGGATCCCTACGTTATGGATCCTGAGAGGAGGAGTATATACATTATTCTGTATTGCGTGGAAAAAGGCAATGACCAATGGCTGCAACTTTAATTTTGCCAAGTAATATTAAGAGTGTTCTTCCCTATTGTAATATAACTATTTGGCAGAATATTTCAACTTTGCTGTTCTTCATTTGATTCGACAGTAGATTTTGGAATGTGCCCCTTGAGTCGATTTCTGCAGGTACATGGAATGGACTCTCCAATCTCCAACAGCTGATTTTTCACGAATTAATCTTAACGGCCCTCTTCATGGGAGAAATAAAGTAGTCTAAATCTGCCCAATGTTTCCAACAAAACGAGGAGGAAATTTACGTTCATACCGTACAGGCAATTAAACTGAATAGAAAACAAATAATTTCAATTAGAAATAGTTCGTTTAACACAAAGAAACCTTTACATATTTTGCAGTGTATTTCAGCTTTGTTATAGGCCTATTCTCCTTTTGATTCGACAGTCATTTGGAAAATCTTCCCCTCGTGTCGATCCAGGCTGGCTTTCTTGATGGACTCTTCAATCTCACAAAGCTGTAAGTTTTGATAGAATGTCTGATGTCACAAAAGATACTCAAATGTTTATTAGCGTTGCAAGCTATTTGAATGGGAATCAATCTCACACTGAAAAAGCTGTTTCAGCAATTCTTTTTTTCATTTTCGATCATGGGCAATGTCTTTACGACCTCATTTTTAAGTAAAGTTTGCAGCAGCATTGCAGTTGTTGCTAAAATTACTCTTCCTGCATGACTTAACTACAGCGCGTCCCAAAATACCCGCAACTTATTTTTTGCAAGGTTAGCGTCTGCGCGGAAACACGTACCACCTTTATACTATTGTCATTTTAAAGCTGGGAATTTTAACTTTATACCTGACGAGTATTGGTTTGATATTTAAAAGAGTTTTAAAATTATTTACGTTCACAATAAAGGCATTTCGAAAACAAACTCAACTGATTTCAAGGAAAATCGATGATGCGGTACATCAGATGCAAACTCGAGTCAACAAGCTGTTGAAATAACAAAAAAGCAGTTGATTTATACTAAAAACACATTGTACTTGAAACGACGAGCAATATTGTGAATTTATTTAAGGTGAAGCATAGGCGTGGATCGAAAAGAAAAGGAAACACAGAACGTAAAATGCAACGAGATCGTCACATCATGAACATGATGAAGCATTTCCACATTTGAATGGCATGGTTGATTTTCCTTGAAATCGGTTGAGTTTGTTTTGACATGCCTTTATGTGAACACGAATAATTTCAAAACCCTTTGGAAAATCAAACAATATCTACCAGGGATAAAGTTAAGATTCCAAGTTTTAATATGAAATAAAAAATAATGGCGGTACGTGTTTCTGCGGCGACGCTAGAGCCTCGCAAAAAAATGTTGCGGGTGTTTTGGGACGCGCTGTAGATACACGTATTGCACAAGAACCACAGGTCGTAATGGTTTCGTATACACATTCTGAACCACGCGGCACATGCTAATTTTTTTTTTTTAATTACAAGCCCCAATGGATATAATTGGAAATTTGGATTTTACGTCCGTTTTGTTATCAGTAAGCTGTACTTCACCCCTCACAATATGTGCAAGGCACTTAGTATGGCCTACAAATATTTGAACTTATTTTAAAATTATTGCTATCATTTACAAAAAAAACATTGATCGCAATTCCAGAAAATTGGTTAAAAAAAGATTTCCAAAAATTTTTCGCAAAAGTTTTATCTCAAAGTTAAGAAAAAGACCTTTAATTAAATTTTTATAACGAGGCAAAGTCTCGACGGATCCATAGTTGAACAGATGAAATATTTAAAAGAGAATTAACGCCCCAGACAACTGGTTGCTTAGAATATGAGTTTCGAGTATGCCTGTTTAACTGTCATATCAAGACCATGTTTAATTTCTGATCTTTTTCAGTGTACTGTTTGACATATCAGGCACGCTGAATAAGCTTGATAAGGTCGCCTCTGATGGGTTACCAGCCTTGCAAAAAGCGTAAGTCATAAAATCGATTTCAATAGTTTTATCAAACATAACATAGACGATGCTGCCTGGGGAAGTGATGTTCATCCAATACCAAATTCTTATCTAATTCACGACAGCGTCAAATGCTATGTGCAGTTCTGTCCAAAAAATTCTTAATACATTGTGTGTAGTCTTCAATAAACTTTTTTTTTTAAATTACATTTTCAGATACGTTGACGACTACCGTCTTTGTTGTGCCTTGTCCAAGTTGCAGCATTTTTCTATCGAGCAAGATTGTTTGACTACAAAGCCTAAACCAGCTTTGAATCTGTGCGACAGCCTTATGCCAAATAACATACTGCGAGCGGCGTTGTGGGTTTTGGGAATGAGCGCGCTTATTGGTAATTTCTCTGTCCTGATTTGGAGGCTTATGCAGAAAGGGGACGGAGGGGGTAAAAAGACACTCTCATTTATGGTAGGAAATCTGGCTATCGCGGACTTCATGATGGGTGTGTACATGTTAATCATAGCTGGTGCAGATCTTTCATTTGGCGAGGACTACTTTCTTGTGGCTCCTGAGTGGCGCACCAGTGCATTGTGCAAACTTGCTGGAGTTCTGTCAGTTCTGTCCAGCGAGGCTTCGGTGTTTTTTGTGACACTCATCAGCGTAGACTGCTTCTTAGGCATTGTGTTTCCGTTGAAAAGATTCTCTCTGGGAGTAAAATCAACAACAATCATCATTGGTATCTTATGGTTCCTGGCACTTTGTCTGAGTATCGTGCCGACACTTTCATTTGGGTCTGATTCTGATATATATGGACTTTCGGATGTTTGTATCGGCCTGCCCCTTACAACTAAGGCATCTGATGTGATATTGAGAAAGTCGACGGTGTATTTGTCTTTGGTTGGGAGATTTGAAAGTGCCCACGCCACAGGTGAGAAACCATCTTGGATCCTGTCAATCGTTCTCTTCCTTGGGGTCAATCTAGTTTCTTTTCTTCTTGTCCTGTGTTGCTACGTCGCCATCTTCATCAGTGTCAAGCGCACAAGAAGTGCTGTCGGAGTGAATGCCCACAGGGAGCGTGATTTTAAAATGGCGGCCAAGTTGGCGCTGATCGTGATGACGGATTTCTGCTGTTGGATGCCTATAATCATCCTGGGGATTCTGTCTCAGACGGGAACAGTCACTCTATCCACCGAGGTGTATGCATGGGTTGTGGTTCTGGCTCTACCAATCAACTCGTCCCTGAATCCTGTCCTTTACACTTTCCTCACAGTTTGTTGCGCGCCTAAACCAAAAGTAAAACACCGAAAGTGAATCAAACAAACCAAAATCACCGTGAACAAAGTTCAACAAAGTGCAGTGGCGGATCTACGGAGGGAGGGGTGGAGTAGGCGGTCTCTCTCCTCCTCCTCACCCCCCCCCCCCCCCCCCCACACAGCTACACACTCTTCCCCTTGAGCCAGAGCTGGATCTGTCCTAGCCTTTAATCAAGTCCCACGCGCCTATATACCCGGACCATCCGGACACATAACGCACCCCGGATGCTGGCACGTAAAGACTAGCACGAGCGGCGAAGCCGCGAGGGCCTTTACCATCTCGTGGAGAACGCTTATGTTTTTCTTTACATTTGTCTACGGATTTGGTAGACATGCATAATGCATTACCCGTTGTGAATTGACATGGCGCGCATGCTTTTGCTGGTAACCGCAAACCACCGTTAGATGATTGGTTTATATTGCTTGATTTATATTACGTGAATAAATGAATAAGTGATTAGTTCCACGAGATAGTAAAGGCCCTTGCGGCTTCGCCGCTCGTGCTAGTCTTTTTACGTGCCAGCATCCAGGGTGCGTTACGTGTCCGGGTAAGCGCGTGGGACTCGACTAAAGGCTAGATCTGTCCCAGCAAACATACACATTGCAAAGGTTTGGCTCGAAGCATATTACCTCCGTCAAGGAGGTTATGTTTTCATCGGCGTTGGTTAGTTAGTTTGTTTGTTGGTTGGTTGATTGGTTGGTTTGTCTGTTAAGAAGATAACTAAAAAAAAGTGAATGACGGATTTGCATGATTTTGTTTTGTTTGTTTAGGATTCTTCACCATTTATGCGAGTATTTCTTTTGGGTGTACTGATAATGAGGCGGGGAATTGTTTAGCCTTGGCGGAGGTTTGCGCTCTCTGAGTGCTTTCTAATAACCAAAGGGATTCATACCTGGTAAACAAAAAACCACGAAAATAGCCGTGGCTTTGGGCTGTGCAAAAGCCAAGGCGAAATCTTACATTGGTATCAAGGCCCCAGGTATGTTTTTTTTAATACACATACTATTTTTTTTTCCATCAATTTTTATGAAAATAGGACGTTCGGTTTCACGAAATCTTAAATTGATGAAAGTAGCGTGCTGTAAAATTTTAATTTCTTTCACTGACTGAGGATACAGAAAACTGCTCATTCACATACTGTTGATGCTTCCAGCTGAAATAAAGACGATAATTATAAAATGATTTTTCCCGAGTTTGCTTGACCAAAAGCTTACAGATATGACGTGTGCTGCTCATGCATGATTGCGCAATCTTCCCATTTTATGCTACGCGTACTTGTGATTGTTGGACGAGTTTGTTCAGTTTGGAGGTATTTTCTGTCAATTTTTGCTGAAATGGGACGATCAAAGGTGTCTTCAGAAAACATTCAATGCGGGCGACTACACGTGAAATCAACAGCCTACCTCGTTCCCATGTGTCGCGCACAGTACGCTCCCACCACTCCTAGCTCTCTCACGTCACCTGGTATTACATCATGATGTTCAAAAACCTTGCACATTTATGCAAATTAGGAAAAGTCTGGTGCCTTGGCTGTGCTTTAAATCAGTCTTTGTTTTTGTGTGCGGTGCATGGGGTAAAAACAGAACCAATATTCGTCGCGGCTTGAGATCCGAAAGTATAACTTTCTTCAAAGTTAAAATGTTACAATCTCATCTGATAGCCATATATGCAGTCATGACTGACTCATTGTTTATGACCCTTTTGATGATGGAGTTCCAACTCTGCCTGTCCAAAGTTGACCGGTAGGCTGAGGGCAGAGACATGCCTGTCAGCTCCTTTAATCCATCGGTACAGCGGAGTTTCTTAGCTGTCTGCCGCATGAATGACTGCTTTCAACATTTCCTTGAACAATAATCTTCTCCAGATTATCTCCTTCTCATCTTGAAACATGGCCCAAATACTGCAGTTTGGTTTGTCAATCCTTTGGCCCACGGTGGTCGTATCGTCCAACTTTCTGACGTAATCATTTCTCTTCCGCTCCTTCCGTGATATTCTCAATATCTTCCGCTAGCACCACATCTCGAAAGCATTCATTCTGTTTCTGCCTGCCTTTCCAACTGCCAATGTTTCAGACCCATAGGTGGCAATCGGGACAACATGAGCATTCAGGACTTGGATTGGTGTGGTTCTAGAAATTCCTCTGTCCTTCCATTATGTCGGTGAGGGCGAAGGCTGCTGACCTTGCCTTCGCGAGACGTCTTTTGATTTCTTGAGAGCTTCCGCCATCACTGACAATTAGGGAACGCAGGAAGTTGAAAGTCTTGACAACTTCAATGTCCTCGCCATCATCTTGTAATTGCTGGTCTGCCACTCCTCCACTTATCGTAACGTTTGTCTTCCTAACGTCGAGGCACAGTCCGTATTCCTCACTGGTCCGTTTGATTCGGTCAATCTGGTCTTGGAGTTCTGCTGCTGTTTTAGCAATCAAGGTGGTGTCGTCTGCATATGTGAAGTTTGTTTCTCTGACGATCCGATTGATACCTGTCCCACAAAACCATCTAGAGCTTTCCTCATCATGTATTCTGCATCCCTATAATGCATCCCTGACGCACTCCTTGCCCAATTGAGAACCACTCGCTGTCTCCGGACTCTGTTCCTTCGGTGGCTTCCTGACCTTGGTATAATGCTCTGATCAGTGTGATCACAATGTGCAGAGAAACCCATTTCCTTCATGATAATCCACAGCTTCGGATGTTGAACACAGTCAAATGCCTAAGAATAGTCAGTATAAAGCAGAGGAACAAGGGTTGTCGAAATTCCTGATGTTTTTCCATTAGACTCCTCAAATTTTCCTATCTGATTCCTTGTCCCTCTTCCTTTCCTGCATCCAGCTTCTTCGGATGGTAACTCAGTGTTATTATAAGCAAAATGGAAAAGGGGGAGTGTTTCTTCAGTTGGAGTGCACGTTAATTCAAATTGAACGTTAAAATACTGAATGTACGTTGGAGATAACACATACACGATATAAATCCATTACTTGCTATTGATGTATCGAATCAGGATACAGGAAGCAAGTTTCCCCCATGGTTTAATATTGGATGCGTAGCTGAAAATAAAGTAATCCCTGGGGAAGAGGTTGATCAACTCCGCCATTGCATCACTCGATGATGTAAGTTCCTTTTTCCTAATTCTAACAAGCCATCAAATTTCAAACGGCAGGAGTTACCAATGAGCCATTAGGCGATGAATTTTACCCTCAAAGCATGCATTATTTGGCGAATTTCAATAGTTTATACTCTTAATTAATGTATGGTGATAATTTAAATTGTCACAATTTCAAACGATCGTGTAGGTCTACGTCCTAAAACAACTTAGCGCGCTGCTGCTGTGATATCACGTCAGGCAAACACTTTACAGTTTTAAGGATAATGAATTCAAATGTGGCTCTATACTCATTAATTTTTAAAAAAAATGGTTGTGCTTAAAGATAGTTCACTGACTTGTCGGATACTGAATCAATTAACGAAGGATTGACGCAAAACTGAACCGAAATACCAGTCAGTTTTAAATGCTAAGAAAGCTGTAACACTGTATATATGTACATATATGCACTACCCATATACTTATTGCACTAACCACTACTTATTTTGCTTATGTACATTCACATATGCCAAAAACAAAAAGAAAAAAATCCATGTGCCTAAAAAATAGACCTTCATAATTTTACATTTTTGTGAGAATTATTTCTATTTTTCATTCTTTGCATGAAGATTGACATTGCGAGAAGCTTGTGATTGTTAGATTTGAAATAAAGGGCCAATTTTTTTTTATATCGTGGGCCTATGAAGTGTAATTTCAATATGACCGTCAACTAATTAATGCAAGATTTTGAAACGAATGGTATAGGAAGTTTCGCATTGCTTACGCCTTTTGCTGTATAAAATGCTGTGGTTATGAAGTCGATATAAATAATTTGTTGATGTACTGTGGCTTAAAAGTACTGAAAACGGAGAATGTAATCTCATGTGTTCTATATACATTTATTGAAAATTATAATCAGTGTTAATACACGGTGAGTAAAAAAAGAAGAAGCGGAACCCAAACCCTCAAAATTTAATATTTCATATTTAAAAAACTATGTAGCATAAAAAATTATAACAACTGGAAAGCCAATTCATAAGCTACTTTTAGATGAAAAAAATACTGAAATTGCTCAATCCGTTTAGAGAATATTATCACCGTTTAAACGCAATGACCCTAAAACCTGTTTCGTCCAAAAATAAAGCAATTTATTGTGTATTCTGACTGTTTGGAACAACAAAGAAAATGACATAGAATACTTGTCTCAACACCTGTCAACAACTGTAGTACACTGATCTTGATTAACAACTTGTTAGGCAAACAGTGTGATACATAAAATCCACTTTTGTTTTAAAGACGGGCCTTCAAAAGGACTTTGTTGAATATTGTTAACTTTTCATATCGCTGGTGATGTTTGAAGACAATTGTGACGACGATTCTTGAAATCGCATTTTAGGACGAAAGAGGTTTTAGGGTCATTGTGTTTTAAAGGGTGATATTCTTTGAACGGATTGAGCAATTTCAGTATTTTTTTCTTCTAAAAGTAGATTGTGAAATTGGCTTTCCAGTCATTATTATGTTTTGTGCTACATATTTTTCTAAATATGAAGTATAATTTTTGGGGTTTGGAGTTCCGGTTTTTTTTACTCGCCCTGTATCGATTCATTTGAGCATGGAAAGAAAAAGGAAAGCACTGCAGGTGATTGATTAAAGATAAGTTTAACACTTGCTAAGAAAAATAATTCTGTTCATGACTGTGTGAGCTTCACAAACACAATGGATGAGAAATCATTGTTAGAAAAAAATGCTTAAGGAACAAGTTTATTCTGCTAGGTTAGTGACGTTAATAAATGTGGCTCTCAAAAATAAAAGCTGTATAAATGTAAAAAGATGTGTAAGATTAATTAATTGAGTGTCCCTCCGCATGTCTGTCTAAGCTCGTTTAGATTAAGAAAGTGAGGACTACAGACAATGAAACACAATGGATGCTTATACTCCCAAATGGCAGTCTAGCTGAAAGCTCCCAGAAAACACAGTGAGATTATTAAAAAGGATAACCAATGGATGTAGATGAGCACTTTAACGGAGAACTATTTTGGAAAATGATGTAACCGATACATCAATGCTGTCTTCATAATACAATTGCATAAAACAAGTCACGGAATTTTAAACACAACCACCGTTTTAAGGTTCTGTCCACGGATCACAAAAAAAAGTTCAGTGTTCTTTCAGTGAAACGAAAACAAATCACATAGGGATGTGTGTGAATTGTTTTCGTTTTTCCGAAAGAACGCACACCTTTTTTGTGATCCCTGGACAGAACTTTAAAACGGTGGTTGTGTTTAAAACTCCACTTGAAAAGTACATAAGTGATTTGAATGATTCTTGTACCAAAAGAAAGCTGATGAATTGGGCTCTCATATCCTAGAGTTTGAAAGTGCTACACGCAGAGCTTCACTAAAACAAAAGTTCCGACATTTGGGATTCGTTTTTTTTTTTACTCACCCTGTATATAAACTGCTAAAATGTCAAGTTTAAATGAACCGTATATGAATGGAGTATGAACATTAGACCACAAAATGTCAAAGAGTGCAGTATCACCAAATTTAGACAAACACTAATTAATAGCACACGAGCATCAACCATCAACACATAACAGCGGAGAACAAGAATTTGGAAAATTATAGTGAGGGGATATCAAAAATACGTCGAGGATGACTTCATGACTTAGATCATAGACAGTAAATAATTTAATGAAAATACATGAGAACAAGTCATGAAGTTTAAAACGTAAATTAAATTCAGGAAAATACGACCAAATTGGGAACAGTATATAGGTAAACATGAACATAATAGACCTGGTCACATTTGTGTACAAAACTGGATGTTGTGATCGTCACGTTGTGCAAACTCTCAGCAAACTTGGTTGTCTTCTGCACTCACCGGTGGTTTACAAGGGCGGATCCGGGGGGGAGGGGGCAAAGGGGGCCATGGCCCCCCAAAAACGAAACCAATATTTTTTTTTATGTGACATCGCAATAAAGGCAGGCAATGAGTACACCACCATCTTTTTCTCAAAAAAACATTGGTTAAAGTGGTCAGAAATTGCCTCAGATCGCACCACAGAGCATCTAGAATCCAAAAAAATTTCGGGGCCCTTAAGCGGGCCCCGAACCCCACGCTGTAATTTTTTTGACCAACTTTTTTGAGGAACCAAATTTTTTTTGGGCCCCCAAAAATTGTTTTCTGGATCCGCCCTTGCCGGTGGATTTAGGGAGGGGGCCCCCTGCCCCCTTAGGGCCGCCGACACCCCCCAGCGTATAAAGGACACAGCCGATGACGCACTCTCGTATCATAAAGTTCTCAAAATTACAGACGTCGATACTCAACATGTTCTCGGGTCTGACAGCCCAAAGGAGGACCCCCCCCCTTGCAAAAATGTCTGTCTGCACTGCAAATACATGTATTATCTTTTGAGTTTAATGAGGGCAAAATAACATGCAAACGTAATTTTTTTCCCGGGAGGGTTAGGGGCAATGTCATGAATAATTCAGTTTTTCCTTTGAATCATTGCAAGACTAAGGTTCTCCTTCTATTTTCCCCTTAATTTAAAATTATCTCAGTGATAAAATTGGAGAAGAAAAATAGCTGATGAAAATGAGCAGCGACGACGTGGATTCGAACCAGGGATCTTTGTATCCATAGCTCATCTCGCTATCCACTAGGCTACTGTGTGGTAGCTCGACGACAACCGTTCTTTAAAATGCTTTAATGTATTGTAACTAGTTGAGTAACTAACAACAATGCTGTTGATGTCATTGTCCGTTCTCATGGATAACATGAATTATTCATGACATTGCCCCTAACCCTCCTAGGAATAAAAATTACGCGGCCCGCGACTCACCGTTTCGGACGCTTAGTGCCACCTATTGACAAGCTTTCCGATGTTGTTATTGAAGCAACCTCGTTGAGAGGTTCCAGCCCGGGGAGGGGGGGGGGGGAGACTGTGCCGGGGCGGGGACGCGGAAGAGCTCTCTAGAGTGAAAAAAGGCATTATTTGAGAACAGTTTGGTCACTGCCGGGTACGGGTGGTGGACGCGGGCAACCTCTTTGCACCCCCTGGTGACTTCAAAAATTGTGACGTCATTTCGATTTCGAGCAGAAATTCAGCCTAAGCTGTTGATTGGTCAATTAGCCGCCATGATTTTTGTAATTCAGCAACGAGTTACCGAAGACCCAATAAAAGGCACCCGCTGAATGGTCATAATTTGGAGGTCAAGACGCACTCTTGTTTTGCATAATCACCGAGTCCGCTCACATAATTATCATAGACGTTTGCAGTGCGAGGGCATTATACAACTTCGTTTTCGGGTCTTATCTATATAGTTCATATTCAATGTTCATCCTTATTCTAAAACAGCAGCCTATAGTCCCAATGATAACCATGCCCACAGGGGCGGATCCAGAACACAATTTCTTTTTTTTTTTGGGGGGGGGGGGACATTTTTTGGTCCCCCAAAAGGTGGGTCCAAAAAATTTTTGCGGCGTACGGTGGGGTTGGGGGCCCGCTTAAGGGCCCCGAAATTTTTTTGGATTCTAGATGCTCTGTGGTGCGATCTGAGGATATTTCTGACCACTTTAACCAAATCCTTTGGAGGAAAAGATGGTGGTGTACGCAGTGCCTACCTTTATTGCGACGCCACTTAAAAAAAAAATAGGTTTCTTTTTTTATGGGGGGTATGGTCCCCGTCCCCCCCCCCCCCCGCAGGATCCGCCCTTGCATGCACACCCCAAAACAGTCCTTAGTAAAGCCCATTACCGATTTCGAACAATTTGGGGCCCATTTACTGGTCTGCAACCCATAAGACTTAGGTTTGTTACCAGGGCGCTGGGGACGAGACCACCCCACTTTTCTTTTCTTCAAAATTTCAATGGCCGTTTATTACATCAATAGAAAGCACTCAGAGAGCGCAAAACTCCGCCAAGGCTAATCAATTCCCGCCATATTATCAGTACACCCAAAAGAAATACAAGTACTCGCATAAGTGGTGAAGAATCCTTCAACAATCCTGGATCCAGACCCAGACCTAGATCGCTTCTAACATTAATCGATTTGTAATTGTACTAAGGACCACCCCTAAAAAAAACTGTCATGCAAATCCGCCCATAACTTTTTGAGTTATCTTGTTAACACACAAACCAACCAACCAACAAACCAAATCCGATGAAAACATAATAATGCAATAATGTGGTGATTGATTAGCACTTTTTACCACAGGTCTCAAAGCACTTCACAATTTTATTATAACCCCTGTTCGTTGGGCAATGAGACCACTTTTTGCAGCAGCTTGAGATCAGCGCATTCAGGGCCCAATTTCACGGCGCTGCTAAGCACAAAAATTTGCTGAGCACAAAAAAAGTCTGGCTTATAAAAAACAGGTTACCAGCCAAAACTCCATGTGATTTTCACGCTAAAGCATACAACAGCTCAATGCTAATCACGAGCAATATACATCACATGGAGCTTTGGCTGGTGACCTGCTTTTATAAGCCATACTTTTTTGTGCTTAGCATATTTTTTTGTGCTTAGCAACGCCATGAAATTGGCCCCGGTCTCAAACTTCACAGATTTTATACTCCTATATGGAGACAATTGTAGTAAAGTGTCTTGCCCAAGAACACAAGCACCATGTTCCCCGACAGGATTCGAACCCACGTACCACGGCACACGAGTCGAACACCGTAACCATTGGACCACAGTGCTCCGTTTACACAAGCACCATGTTCCCCGACAGGATTCGAACCCACGTACCATGGCACACGAGTCGAACACCGTAACCGTTGGACCACAGTGCTCCGTTTACGCAGGGCAGTTCCCAAAGAGGCAACAAATTAATTCTTCTGTGCACAAAGTTTACAAAAAACATCCTAACGAGTGCCAAAAAAAATGACAAACCAGGCTTCCTGAGGCCGACAGGCTAAAGAAAACACACATAGTCACCGTTTTGTTTCTTAAAAATATAGCACATAATATTCTTTAATTTTTCATGTATACAACAGTTTGCAGAAAACAAAAACAAATTTACGTCACACGACAAAGTGTCATGCAGTACATGTCAGTAAAAACACAGGGGAAAAAAAGCTCATAAAAGCAACGTAAAGAAATTATGTATATATCTACAAGTATAAAGACTTAATTGAATCTGACACAATCTTCAGCATGGAGAGGTGAAAACTGCTTTGACACTTTGAGGGAAGTCGATGAAGGAATCTTTGTCCACTGATGCTTGATGTTTTTATTGTAAATTTTGAAAGGAAGAGCTTTGCTAAGTACAAGACCAGATCAAATTAGCCTTTAGTCAAGGCCCACGCGGCTACCCGGTCACGTGGCGCTCCCCGGAGCCAGCACGTAGAAAGACTAGCCCTTTCATGTGCCAGCATCCGGGTTGCGTGTCCAGGGCCTTGACTAAAGGCTAAGATCAAATATACTCGGATGTTGAAACGTGGCAGTACTGTTTTTCAACACATCAAATCTCAATCATTTACTCTGGTTTTGATTTTGTTCTGGAAATATTCAGTTTTTGGAGCTTTTCACCAATACTAAACACAGCAAAAAATACCGGGTGAGATTTTCAAAGCAGTTTGTCGAGTCAAGCCAATTTTGTTCAAAAGCGGTTTCGGTCTTTCAAAATGATCAATGCCACATGGAATTGTTGACAGCATGAATATTACGCATTGTACCAGCACTCACAATAGGCCCAAGACATAATGATGTCATGCTTTGTTTACATGTGCGCTTTCCTATGTAGTAGACGGTCCTCACTTTGTCTGGCGTCCCGACTTCACTTCCATCGGAAAGTTGATATGTAAACAAAGCCATTACGTCATTATGTCTCAATGTATTGAATTTTGGATGTAGGAGTTTTTCAGCTCACTTCCCACAATATCAAGAACACCTTTATGTGTTCGCACTGTTAGCAGGTTTCCGAGTTGGATATGATGTACTTCTCAGACTTTACACCATTTGGAATATACATGTATTATTCATATTTTTTCTATTCTTTAGGTTTTCTCATCAGTAAGTCTCACTAAGTGATATTTATCAAAAGAAAACCCACGGCGTAATTTCCGTCATTAATTCCCCAGAAAAATTGACATTTTGAACAAATTTGTCCAAGTTCGCAGAAATGAAAGGAAGTGTCCAGTGTTCAATGTGTTTAGGCCGAAATGGCATCCAAGCTAATAAAGACATGAAACCTGCACTAGAAAGTGAATTTTTGTCATTTGAATTCCCTGTTCGGGTGTTATGTATATTTGATCAAATTTACCAATTGGACAAATTTATTCGAGCCGAATACACTGGGCTTAGATTACAGAGTTGCTCCACAAAAATACCAGACCAAATTTGTTCCATGTAGAAATTGGCCGGTTTTGAAAAATATCCCAGTCATTTTGCCCAAAGTTGAGCCTGTTCGTATTTCCAGACAACACATTTTACAGAACAGATGAGATTAGGGTTTGGAACGAAACATAACCGGGGAAGCATGGAAGAGTACAGAGTCAACTTTCAGATCACTGCCCGGCTGGATATGCCAAGACGCGCCATTTTCAGTTGCTCGCAGTCTCAGGCATTCAACGCGCTCACCGCACATCTGAACGTGTCAACTTCAAGCAGACAACCTTGCGTCTCCCGACAACCAACAAAACGTTCATCATAACAAGCTTAATAATACTTTACAATGTTTCTTTTTAAAGTTATATCTATAAAAAAACAACAACAGACTTTTCAAAAGGAAGTCTAGTCGTTTATCTGTACAAATTGGCAGTTGAATATAAGACTTTGTATCAAATATACACGTATGGGCAAACAAGCAGCCTAAACTTCCACCAGTCCTGGCTGCCTAAAAAAATGCCTCCTGATTGTTTAAATTACTCTCATCTCAGATTTTAAATTTTTATAGAGGCTTTGTAAGTTTAACTATTAAGTACGCATAAATTACAGGGGGACAAAGCTCGTAATAAAAACAGCTTAGGAGGGTGTGGTTAAAAGCTCAATGGGACATGATATGGAAGTATAGACCACAAACATGCTCCTAATGACGAAGGGGTGTTACACGTGGCCAGCGGTTTCATTGGATGATTCATTAAAAAAAGACAGTTGTGTTGTCAGTCAGTCAGGAATACAATAACGTTTTTCCAATAACGACTTTATATCAAGGTAATTAAATAAGCATTATAACTTAAGGCCAAAAAGAAAAGTCTCCGGTTTTCGGTATGGAACTTGCCCAAAAAGTGGTGCGGCGACGCGGCTTTTTTTTTTTTTTTGCCTGATTTTTTTGCTTCAAATGTCGGCTGATGACTGAAAATGGTGCCTGACTAAACTTAGTGCAAATTTATGGGAGTCCAGAGAGGCCACACAAAGCTTATTCTCGACCATAACCCCATCTAAAAACACGTTAAAATTGTGCAGCAGCAGGATTCCAGTCAAACCAGTGAGTTTGCCGGTTTTCAGACATCATCTTTCATTGCAAAAAATACTTTTTCATTTTGCCGACGCACATGGCTACGGCGACGCGCGCGTATACCAGAAACCAGAGACTTTTTTGGGGGCCTAAAGTAGATGTACAGGGTTTATCATCCCCACCCAAAACTAGAATGAGTTAGTTCTTGAAAGTTATAAACTTAGGCATTTTCAGTTAGGTTGAATCACCGCAATTGCGTCCATGCCATCATATATGAATAAGAATCATTTATTTCAGAACAAAGACTAAAATTCTTTATTCACGTTGTTCCGATTCATTGGTAAAATGAGTTGTCAAGTGTCGTCGTGTTGACGTCATCATATGAAAGGCGACACCATCCTAAAGGTCAATTTCTCAAAGTCGTATATCTACAGAACCACAAGCCGCATTGGCTTACAACTTTGTTGGTGAATAGTCGGGCACGAGTTCAAAATGAACAGTGGAGAGACGTCACGATGACGTCTTCAAGTGATTTTAAACGGATTTCCAATCTTTTTATAATTTTTATGAGTTTATACAAATAAAGGAAAATACTTTGCCTAGGCCCGAATCAGACAAAGGAAACATATTTTGTGACCGAAAAGAAGATCCGACTGAAAATAGCAAAAAAGAATTGTAATTGCCAACCTGGGATTCGAACTCCGGACCGTTCGTATGCCAAGCGAGAGCCTTAACCACAAGCCAACGCAGCTTGCACGACCGCGCACACTGAAAAAATGACGTCCGTAAAATAAACATGTTTATCTTATCATTAATCAAGCCGCCCAAACATTCTTTACCCCAGATACCTGCGCGATATACATTAACTGTCAAAAATCCCTGTGATAATTACAAATATGCCCACTTCAAAAAAAAAAATATCAGGCCAAATACTCCCGACTCTTTAGGTACGTGCGTGTTTCGTGCACACATCAAAGTAAAGTTATTTTAAAAGACTGTCATTATGTTCAATTCTTAGACGTTTATTGGTCACTTTCGGGAATGAAATATCAATCCAGAAATGATCACCTCTACAAGTAGTCCAAAATCCCATCGCCGTTAAAAAAACTCGTATTCCTATGCCCCAAGTAGCTCAGTTTAAGGGTCCGATTCTTTCCAAATTTCACAACGGTAGGCCTATGACATCACACAACGCACGGCAGCCAACCTTCTGTTTCTTAAACCCTCCAATTGTTGGCCTTCCAAATGCTCAAATAACAGAAAATTTAATTTTTGTGAGTAAAATTAAACCAACAAATCATCCGGAGCCACGAATCACACGAAGACAAAAGATTGTTGTGACCGGAACGAAGATCCGGCGACAGAAAAAAAATAGATAAAAGGAACACATAATCGTAACTGCAAACCCGACATTCGAACTTGGGACCTTTCACATGACCTTCCTGTTCAATGCACCTTGAATTGAAGTATATAGACTCCAAGAACGATATTGTAAGACATGTTGATATATTTTGGCGTGTGATTTATATTTTGAGTTATTACACTGAACATTTATGTGCAGGTGTAAAATCTTGTCGGTTGCGTCTCGGATGAAAAAAATTGAAATAAAATGAATCAATAAAAATTTGAGTGGCCATATCATCTCATCCCCTCCTAAGGGATCGCTGCCCACGTAGATAAATCAAATTGAGAGGAAATTTGGAAGTAAATTGATTGAGGCGGCTTTTTCATGAATCAAAATTTTCAAACAAATTATAATAAATGCAGGTGTATTAGGTAACAACGATTTTGCAGATCACGCCATAGATAATGTTACACATGCAGCGCACACTGTACAAGAGTGATAATTGAGAACGCACGAAGCGTTCAGCAGCGACGCCGTTACGTAGTAAGGTTCATGTTTTTGACCCAGCTTGTCTTTGAATTCAGCTCATTCGGATTTGAGATCGTTTGAACATGAGCACGTCTGGACCTTAGCTAGTATAAATTTCAGGTCATTGGGACTTCAACTCGGACTTGAGCTAGTTTGTACCTGATTGAGCACGCCTAGACTTTAGCTAGTAAACTCGAGGTGATTCGGACTTCAACTCGGACTTGAGCTCGTTTGTACCTGATCGAGCACGCCTAGACTTTAGCTAGTAAACTCAAGGTCAGTCGGACTTCAACTCGGACTTCAGCTCGTTTGTACCTGATCGAGCACGCCTAGACTTTAGCTAGTAAACTCGAGGTCATTTGAACTTCAACTCGGACTTGAGCTCGTTTGTACATGAGCACGCCTTGACTTTAGCTCGTTAAACTCGAGGTCATTCGGACTCATCCGGACCTGAGGTCTTTTGGAGTTCGTTTGTCGGGACAACTGAGATTTTGAGGAAGGCTTGGTCATATCATCCCCATTTTGAAAGGTAGGCCTTCGTTTTAACATTTCATATTTATTCATAGCTAAGTGCAGGTTATCACGTTGACAATAACGAATATTTAACTTTTATGCAGCATAACAACGAAAAACTGCAACCCTCATCAAAACTGGATTTTATTTAGATTTTTGTCTTTCCCCCAAACAAATCCTCCCTGTCGGTATACTGGCATTATCGAGTCCGATGGGGAACGGGGCCATTCTACCCTGCAAGGACTGAATTATTGTCGGGAACCAAATAATTGACCTCTGTAAAGTGATTGTTAGAAACCTAAACGTGGTCAGCGGTCTCAATCGATGTTTCATTCGATGTCACATCGGTTGGATAGGCCCACCCCGAAAGTTTGACCCTTGGTATATATTCACGCCTAATAGATGAACCTACCAACACTCAGAACAAAGCTAATGTGGAGCATTTCTTGATGTGATACAATATTTGTTCATATTTCAACGCAAATGTTTGTCTTTGTTTCCTCAATCAAATTCCTCAACCCTCATTCACAATTGATATAATATACATAATACTCCAACGACTGCGTGCCGGTGTTTCTTGATCTAGCGATCTTGGGGTAGCTTCCTGGTCCCGTGACTAGTAGTGCTTGTGACGGTCCGTAGGTCCGCAAATGCGGGGCAATTTCTTAAAATTTTAACAAATGGTTTTTAAATTAAAAAGTCAATCTTTATTTGATGTGCCACTAAAGGGCGCCCTTTCCGGTGATATTGCCATCATTTTTTTCTTGGTGTTTGGCATTTCCCACTAAACACTGAATTTCACAAATTACTTGTCTGTACTAAAATGCTTCCATTTTCGAGTTAAATTCAATTTTCATTGCACTTCCAATAACATCGGAAGTGAAGGTCAAGCGGTTTTGTGCCCGGGAGGAAAATGTTGCTGAAGGCACCGTCTACCACCTCACGACAAACGATAACGAGACTCAGATTCAGTTTGTGAGAGAGAGTTAAAAGTATTTTGTCTAAATCTGCCCTTAAATCGTTTATAATTGGATATCTGATGACGTCATGATGACGTCACAAAATCCATCACATCTTCGAACCCATGTCCAAGTTTTAACAGGTTTTATTATGACCACGTCAACCGTTCGGAAGAAATCTTGGTTGTTTTGACTGAGGCTCATTTCTGTATTTTTAATTCAACTTACTTTGACTTTTCGGTCATACCAAAAACTGTTTAGGAGGAGAAAACCCGCTGAATATAGACTTTTTACTAATAAATTCATAATAATGCACGCATGCGCATAAAATTTATGCGCATGCGTGCATTATTATGAATTTAATGGGCCTGGCGACAAAAAGTGATAGTAGCCCAATGTAATGTACAGGGGTCAAATTTTTGTCATCTGCTCTCAATTCGCCAGGATTTGTTATTTTTTTAATTTGGAAAAGGTCCTAAAATCGTCATAGGCATAACTTTCTGGTCTCAGTTCTGGTCTCATTGGGTTTTTTTTGGGGGGGGGGGGCCACGAAAAATAATCTTTAAAAATTGTTTTTGTCCCGTGCACACAAGGGCGACTATCAGCAGGGTTCCTTTCCGCACCGGTGCGAAAAATATACATGCTTGGAAGATTCCCGGTTCAACTACAAAACACTAGCGATCATCTTTTCAAATGTCGGGTTTTGAAATACCATCGAGTGTCAAAGGTAGTGATTGACGAGAATGTTGCAACTTTTTGCCGCTGACCGATAGAGTGCAGCGTGATTTTCGCGTGGCAGTCGCCCGGGCCTGTACACCCGATGCCCGGTCAACGTGACCGTCAGTGCACGGTAAAATCATTTTGTGCCGGCGTATCCCGTAATTCAGCCACGGTGACGCCTGGCGCTACTCTGCACCAAGATTCGGCCCGAAATTTGGTTGATGGTACCCCAAAGCAAACGGTTATTTATGGCACTCGTGCAGACAGGAGCCCTGCTGTTTTCCTCTTTCTCGTGCGCACGAGACGAAAGCAATTTTTAAAGTTTTTATTTTGTGCCCCCAAAAACCACTAAAGCCAGAAAAGGATGCATATGACAATTTTGGGATTTTTCATGCAACAAGTACAAATTTCCGTGAAATTTGCGTTCATGAAACCAAAAAACTATTTGGATTTTATATTCCAGCAAAATATAATCAAATTGCTTTCTATCTTAACATACAAAATGTACAAATGTCCACTTTAACTTTTCGTAAATAAAACAAATAATGCAATAAACGTACAATAGCTCAAGCATTAAAATTCACGAAAGTAGAAGTCTGGCTAAGCCCTCTCCGTTGCCTTCTCTATATTGGTACCGTAACTTCACACCAATTATTTCTCAAAATCATCGAGGCTGGTCTCTGCCCTCTCCTCAGAATCTCATCTCAAAATCTGCTCCATTCCAAACTCGTCTTGCTGATAAACCCGCGAGAAATATTTAAGCGATGCCACTCGGTCCAAGAATTCGGTATGCATTAAAAAACAAACTAAGTATTCGACAATCAAAATGATGCAAAGTATAAACACGCTACTCAATAAACCTTTCCACTGTTAAATAAAAATGTATGCCCTAAAAATGGTTTTGAGGCAAGAAGCGAAATCGGTCCATTACAAATGTACAGCGGTACAAACAAACAGAAAAGGCCCTGAAATAGTCATGGGCATTACTTTTTGGCCAAAGTGGGCTTTTTTGGGGTCAAAAAAAAATCACAACTTAAAAAAATGCTTTGTTCCCGAGCGAATATGAGGGCGAAGGGAATCAGCAGGGCTCCTTTCAGCACGAGTGAAAATTAGTAACTGTGCAATTCGCGGTACCATCCACCAAAATAACGGGACGAATCGCGCTGCTGAATCGCGCCGGGCTGAACCGCCGGCTGAATCACGGGCTGCGCCGGCATTAACGATGTCGATGTCACCGTGCACGAACCGTCACGTTGACCGGGCACAGGGCGTACAGGCCCGGTGGGCGCCACGCGAAAAATCACGCTGCGCTATATCGGCCATTATTATAAAAAAAATAAAGCAATAAACAAAACAAAGTCCATACAATTAAAAAAGAATTTCAAAAATATTTTCCAAAGTTAATTGTCAAATTGTATCTTTCGATAGCAAGGGCGGATCCAGAACACAATTCTTTTGGGGGGCCAACAAAATTTTTGGACCCCCAAAGTGGGGCAAACAAATTATGGCGTGGGGTTCGGGGCCCGCTTAAGGGCCTCCGAAAAAAAAATTGGATTCTAGATGCTCTGTGGTGCGATCTGAGGCAATTTCTGATCACTTTAACCAATGTTTTTTTGAGGAAAAGATGGTGGTGTACTCATTGCCTGCCTTTATTGCGATGTCACATACAAAAAAAAAAAATTGGTCTTGTTTTTTTTTGGGGGGGGGCATGGCCCCCTTTGGCCCCCCCCCCCTTGATCCGCCCTTGCCGGCAAACCGCTGATCTAATTGAGTCAAAAACTAAAATGAATTAGTGGACGAGAGATGATAGGAGGGAGTGAGGTAAGAAGGTGTAACTGGAGCACTTATGAGGTGTAGTGAAAGTTGCTAGAGGGAGTTAGGATTCTTCCATCGATGTGCAGTAGCGATCACAAAGAGGTGTGACAAGATACCGACGCGATGGGACTATTCACCGACGTGTAGCACACCCAAAGGCGTTAGAAACAGCCCCGTACTCCATCAACCGATGTCCGCGCCGGACCCGACGATCTATATCGCCTCGTAGAAGAAGAGGTTACTCGGGGAATGGCAACAAATTCAATCAGGCCTCGTACGTGTCGCTAAAACAATTAATTTACGGTATCGCTTCAACTGTCGCCGGCTCCTGAGGCGATGATGCTGCCTCGGCCCGTGGCTCATCATCGTTGCATTACGTTGCTCTCTGTCTCTCCTCGTTCATCGCATATGCATCACGCGCAATATTAACGGAAATTGTTTTACCTAAGTTTGTTGTGTGTTTCTTCAACGCCGATGAGCTTTTTGGGCCGATGTTTTTCAACGTGCCGTTTCTCTCGTTGTAGGTTGACGTACCCGTGCCTTTTTTTCGTGACAATTTGGGCGGGAAAGACCAGATAGATGACATGTCGATATTCGGCTTACGGGTTTGGGTAGCCGGCGGGTTCGTTTGCAAAGAATTGGTCTCGTTGGGTTTTTTTTTTTGGGGGGGGCATGGCCCCCTTTGGCCCCCCTGGATCCGCCCTTGTTCGATAGTGATTGACGACACTGTTGCAACTTTTTTCAGCTGACCAATATATATAGCGCAGCGTGTTTTTTTCGTGTAGCTCCCGCCGGGCCTGTACGCCCAGTGCCCGGTCAATGTGACGTCCATGCACGGTGACATCGTTTGTGGCCCGCAGCCCGTAATTCAGCCCGCGGTTCAGCCCGGCGCGATTCATCACCGCGTTCAGCCCGTAATATGGAGATGGAACACCGAAGTGCACAGTTACTCATTGTCACTCGTGCGGAAAGGAGCCCTGCTGATTGCCTTCGCCCTCGTGTGCTCGGGACGAAGGCAATTATTTAAGTCTTCATTTTGTGCATCAAGAGAAAAACGAGAAATCCTTGGAGAAATTGAGAAAAAAAATTCCCGAATGTTTGTACCCCTGTACATTTTCGATGGACCTTTTTTCGCTTCTTGCCTCAAGACCATTTATGCGCATGCGCATCATTTATATTTATCATTTATAAGTAACAGGTCTATGACATCCCAACTGGAGCCGAACACGCATACTTAGACGGTTCAATAACTTTGACAAAAAATGTTTGGGCGTGGCAGCCCCAAGAAAATATAATTTTGTATTTCATCTGCTACATGTGTGTTTAGCAGAAACCACAAAAATCCCTGCCACGTAAGCTAAATTCGTGTTTGAAAAAAAATATCACCTTGTGACACGTGACCAGCGGTTTCATTGGATGATTCATTAAAACCAACAATTGTGTTGTCAGTCAGTCAGGAGCACAATAACGTTTTCAAATAACGAATTTATACCAAGGGGTAAATAAGCATTATTACTTAAAGTAGATGTAAAGGGTTTATCATCCCCACCCCAAACTAGAATGAGTTAGTTCTTGAAAGTTACGAACTTGGGCATTGTCAGTAAGGTTGGATCACCGCAATTGCGCCTACGCCGTCATTTATGACTAAGAATCATTTATTTCAGAACAAAGACTAAAATTATATATTTTCGTTGTTCCGATTCATTGGTAAAATGAGTTGTCAAGTGTCGTCGTGTTGACGTCATCATATGAAAGGCGACACCATCCTAAATGTCAATTTTTCAAAGTCGTATATCTACAGAACCACAAGCCTCATTGGCTTACAACTTTGTTGGTGAATAGTCGGGCACGAGTTCAAAATGAACAGTGGAGAGACGTCATGATGACGTCTTCACGTGATTTTAAACGGATTTCCAATCTTTTTATAATTTTTATGAGTTTAAACAAATAAAGAAAAATACTTTGGATGCCCGAATCAGACAAAGGAAACATATTTTGTGACCGAAAAGAGGATCCGACTAAAAATAAGCAAAAAAGAATTGCAATTGCCAACCCGGGAATCGCACTCCGGACCGTTCGTATGCCAAGCGAGAGTCTTAACCACAAGCCAACGCAGCTTGCACGACCGCGCGCGCTGTAAAATGACGTCCGTAAAATAAACATGTACATCTTATCATTAATCAAGCCGCCCAAACATTCTTTACCCCCAGATACCTGCGCGATATACATTAACTGTCAAAAATCCATGTGATAATTACAAATATGCTTACTTAAAAAAAAAAAAAAATATCAGGCCAAATACTCCCGACTCTTTAGGTACGTGCGTGTTTCGTGCAAACATCAAAGTAAAGTTATTTTAAAAGCCTGTCATTAGGCCCAAAAAAAATATTCGGTCTCTGGTCGTACCAAAGTTCCGGAATTGACGCGGCCACGCGGCTTTTTTTTTTCATTTTTTTTTTCTTCAAGCTTGGATTGTACAGACAAGGTGGGGTACTATTTTGCTTTTTTGGTGTCCTCATGTACATTGGTGTCCTCCATAATTTGCCTTGGTGCTTTCGATTATTTGCTTTGTTGCAATTTCCCATTCCTTGGTGCTCTTTGGTGAAAAAAAATGAGGAGGTGCGGAAATAGAGGGCGCTGTTGGAGCTACCGCGGAACATTTTGGGGAAAAAAAAGATCGACGCGCATGATTAAAATCGACGCGCGCGCTGACCAGAGACCGACTTTATTTTTGTTTTGGCCTGATGTTCAATTCTTAGACGTTTATTGGCCACTTTCGGGAATGAAATATCAATCCAGAAATGATTACATCTACAAGTAGTCCAATATCCCATCGCCGTTAAAAAAACCCCTGTATTCCTAGGCCCCAAGTAGCTCAGTTTAAGGGTCCGATTCTTTCACAACGGTAGGCCTATACGACATCACACAACGCACGGCAGCCAACCTTCTGTTTCTTAAACCCTCCAATTGTTGGCCTTCGAAATGCTCAAATAACAGAAAATGTCATTTTTGTGAGTAAAAATAAAACCAACAAATCATCCGGAGCCACGAATCAAACGAAGACATAATATTTTTGTGACCGGAACGAAGATCCGACAGAAAAAGAAATAGATAAAAGGAACACATAATCGTAACTGCAAACCCGACATTCGAACTTGGGACCTTTCGCATCACCTTCCTGTTCAATGCACCTTGAATTGAAGTATATAGACTCCAAGAACGATATTTTAAGGCATGTTGATATATTTTGGCGTGTGATTTATATTTTGAGTTATTACACAGAACATTTATGTGCAGGTGTGAAATCTTGCCGGTTGCGTCTCGGATGAAAAAATAGAAATAAAATGAATCAATAAAAATTTGAGTGGCCATATCATCTCAGCCCCTCCTAAAGCCCCTTTCACACTTTTGCGTATCCCAATTCCTTATGAGTTCCTTATCAACAATTTTCAATACGCAGCCGTACGATCAAAAACGTCGAAATTTTTTGATTACTTTGACTTATGTGCGACGCACATCTAGCGAACAAGTAACGAATTCAGCGCATCGGCTGCGTATGAGATGCGTATGAGTTGCGTATGCAGTGCGCAAGTTCGCCATCTGTGTGTCTCTCATAAGTTACGAATAAGTACAATGCGCTGCCCGCTCGCAGGACGAGCGGTACTAATTCGTGCAATACGTCGGCATTCGATATGAGTTCGTTCAGCGTGCGTTGTATCTGCGCTGCAAGTACGCTATGTATACGTCCAATATAGGAGGTCAGCGTATATTACCGCGTGTGAACCACTGATCTCTATATAAAGACTGGATAGCGGATATGCATACAACATTCACACAGTAGACTTTGCATATTGACCAATTCGCCCCCGGTCTCACGAAGATGGCCGCGTATAATACGAACGTTATACGCGTAAATACGCGCGCGTTGTATCAACAGTTGACGCGCATTTTGGTCACGTACACATATTATGATGTTCTAAAAGGGACACATTTCCGTAGTGATTATTATTTCAAAACGCCGAAAAGTGATATTTGCGGCATTTTAGTAACCACGACATTAGAAAAACTGTAGTTAACCTTGGTCAGTGGTGGTGGTCAAAATATAAGTCAAGTGAACTGCGACGTTACAAAAGAAATCATGCTGTCTATAAAAACGGCAACTTGTCCTTTGTAGATCACCAGCCGGTCTCACTAATATGGCGTCAAATTCGTACATTGTGCGGCTCTGTATTAGCTATCCAGTCTTTATATAGAGATCAGTGGTGTGAACGGTTTATCCCCCATGAACACATAGCGTACTCGTACCGCGCTCGACCGATGCGGGACCACTGATCGTCTTTATATAGAGATCAGTGTGCGGGACCGATGCGCTGCGTGTTTATAACTTATGACCTGCGTAACAGCGTACGCAGCGTAGTTTTGTGCATGCCCAAAACTATCCAGCGTACTGGGCCGTACCATGCGTACGCCTGCGTACATAAAACTTACACAAAACGAAAGAGATGCATATGAGGTGCGTATTGTGCGTACGACTGCGTATGAAAAAAATGTCAATGCGCAACTCATAAGGAATTAGGATACGCAGAAGTGTGACAGGGCCCTTAGGGATCGCTGCCCACGTAGATAAAACAAATTGAGAGGAAATTTGGAAGTAAATTGATTGAGGCGGCTTTTTCATCAATCAAAATTTTCAAACAAATGATAATAAATGCAGGTGTATTAGGTTACAACGATTTTGCAGATCACGCCATAGATAATGTTACACAGCGCCCACTGTACAAGAGTGATAATTGAGAACGCACGAAGCGTTCAGCAGCGACGCCGTTACGTAGTAAGGTTCATGTTTTTGACCCAGCTTGTCTTTGAATTCAGCTCATTCGGATTTGAGATCGTTTGTACATGAGCACGTCTGGACATTAGCTAGTATAAACTTCAGGTCATTCGGACTTCAACTCGGACCTGAGCTCGTTTGTACCTGATTGAGCACGCCTAGACTTTAGCTAGTAAACTCGAGGTCATTCGGACTTCAACTCGGACTTGAGCTCGTTTGTACCTGATTGAGCACGCCTAGACTTTAGCTAGTAAACTCGAGGTCATTCGGACTTCAACTCGGACTTGAGCTCGTCTGTACCTGAGCACGCCTTGACTTTAGCTCGTTAAACTCGAGGTCATTCGGACTCATCCAGACCTGAGGTCTTTTGGAGTTCGTTTGTCGGGACATCTGAGATTTTGAGGAAGGCTTGGTCATAATATCATCCCCATTTTGAAAGGTAGGCCTTCGTTTTAACATTTCATATTTAGTCATAGCTAAGTGCAGGTTATCACGTTGACAATAACGAATATTTAACTTGTATGCAGCATAACAACGAAAAACTGCAATCCTCATAAAAACTGGATTTTATTTAGATTTTTGTCTTTCCCCCAAACAAATCCTCCCTGTCGGTATACTGGCATTATCGAGTCCGATGGGGAACGGGGCCATTCTACCCTGCAAGAACTGAATTATTGTCGGACACCAAATAATTTGACCTCTGTAAAGTGATTGTTAGAAAACTAAACGTGGTCAGCGGTCTCAATCGATGTTTCATTCGATGTCACATCGGTTGGATAGGCCCACCCCGAAAGTTTGACCCTTGGTATATATTCACGCCTAATAGATGAACTGACCAACACTCAGAACAAAGCTAAGGCGAAGCATTTCTTGATGTGATACAGTATTTGTTCATATTTCAACGTAAATTTTTGTCTTTGTTTCCTCAATCAAATTCCTCAACCCTAATTCACAATTGATATAATATACATAATACTCCAACGACTGCGTGCCGGTGTTTTTTGATCTAGCGATCTTGGGGTAGCTTCCTGGTCCCGTGACTAGTAGTGCTTGTGACGGTCCGTAGGTCCGCAAATGCGGGGCAATTTCTTAAAATTTTAACAAATGGTTTTTAAATTAAAAAGTCAATCTTTATTTGATGTGCCACTAAAGGGCGCCCTTTCCGGTGATATTGCCATCATTTTTTTCTTGGTGTTTGGCATTTCCCACTAAACACTGAATTTCACAAATTACTTGTCTGTACTAAAATGCTTCCATTTTCGAGTTAAATTCAATTTTCATTGCACTTCCAATAACATCGGAAGTGAAGGTCAAGCGGTTTTGTGCCCGGGAAGAAAATGTTGCTGAAGGCACCGTCTACCACCTCACGACAAACGATAACGACACTCAGATTCAGTTTGTGAGAGATAGAGTTAAAAGTATTTTGTCTAAGTCTGCCCTTAAATCGCATGTAATTTAATATCTGATGACGTCATGATGACGTCACAAAATCCATCACATCTTCGAACCCATGTCCAAGTTCTACCAGGTTTTATTATGACCACGTCAACCGTTCGGAAGAAATCTTGGTTGTTTTGACTGAGGCTCATTTCTGTATTTTTAATTCAACTTACTTTGACTTTTCGGTCATACCAAAAACTGTTTAGGAGGAGAAAACCTGCCGATTATAGACTTTTTACTGATAAATTCATAATAATGCACGCATGCGCATCAATGGGCCTGGCAACAAAAAGTGAAAGTAGCCCACTGTAATGTACAGGGGTCAAATTTTTGTCATCTGCTCTCAATTTCTCCAGGATTTGTATTTTTTTTAATTTAGAAAAGGCCCTAAAATCGTCATTGGCATAACTTTCTGGTCTCAGTTCTGGTCTCATTGGGTTTTTTTTGGGGGGGGGGGGTGGGCACGAAAAATAATCTTTAAAAATTGCTCTTGTCCCGTGCGCACAAGGGCGACTATCAGCAGGGTTCCTTTCCGCACCGGTGCGAAAAATAAACATGCTTGGAAGATTTCCGGTTCAACTACAAAACACACAAGCGATCATCTTTAAAATGTCGGGTTTTGAAATACCATCGAGTGTCAAAGGTAGTGATTGACGAGAATGTTGCAACTTTTTGCCGCTGACCGATAAAATGCAGCGTGATTTTCGCGTGGCAGGCGCCCGGGCCTGTACACCCGATGCCCGGTCAACGTGACCGTCAGTGCACGGTGAAATCATTTGTGCCGGCGTATCCCGTAATTCAGCCACGGTGACGCCTGGCGCAACTCTGCACCGAGATTCGGCCCGAAGTTTTGTGGATGGTACCCCAAAGCAAACGGTTATTTTCTTGTATCTAGTGCAGACAGGAGCCCTGCTGTTTTCTCGCCCTCGTGCGCACGAGACGAAAGCATTTTTTTTAAGTTTTTATTTTGTGCCCCCAAAAACCACTAAAGCCAGAAAATAATGCCTATGACGATATTAGGGATCTTTAATGCAACAAGTACAAATTTCTTTGAAATTTGCGTTCATGAAACCAAAAAACTATTTGGATTTTATATTCCAGCAAAATATAATCAAATTGCTTTCTTTCTTTACAGTCATACAAAATGTACAAATTTCCACTGTAACTTTTCGTAAATAAAACAAATAATGCAATAAACGTACAATAGCTCAAGCATTAAAATTCACTAAAGTAGCAGTTTGGCTGAGCCCTCTCCTTTGGCTTCTCTATATCGATAACTTCACACCAATTATTTCTCAAATCATCGAGGCTGGTCTCTGCCATCTCCTTGGGATCTCATCTCAGAATCTGCTCCATTCCAAACTCGTCTTGCTTATAAACCCCGCGAGAAATATTAAAGAGATGCAACATGGTCCAAGAATTCGGCATGCATTCAAAAAAACAAACTAAGTATTCGACAATCAAAATGATGCAAAGTACAAACACGCTACTCACTAAACCTTTTCACTGTGAAATAATAATTTATGCCCTAAAAATGGTTTTGAGGCAAGAAGCGAAATCGGTCCATTAGGCCTACATAATGTACAGCGGTACAAACAAACAGAAAAGCTCCTAAATTCGACATGGGCATTACTTTTTGGCCAAAGTGGGCTTTTTGGGGGTAAAAAAAAATCACAACTAAAAAAAATGCCTTCTTCCCGAGCGACTATGATGGCGAAGGGAATCAGCAGGGCTCCTTTCAGCACGAGTGAAAATTAGTAACTGCACTTCGCGGTACCATCCACCAAACTACGGGACGAATCGCGCTGCTTAGTCGCGTCGGGCTCCACCGCCGGCTGAATCAAGGGCTGCGCCGGCACAAACGATGTCGATGTCACCGTGCACGAACCGTCACGTTGACCGGGCACAGGGCGTACAGGCCCGGCGGGCGCCACGCGAAAAATCGGGATCGAGAATGTTGCCGCTTTTTGCCACTGACCGATATAGCGCAGCGTGATTTTACGCATGGCGCCCGCCGGGCCTGTACGATCCAATGGAAGCATTCTTAAATTTTATGAATATGACGTCATCAAAATACCGTGTTTAGATTGGATGAGCCATTTTTCCTTTCAAAACATAGGAATATTCACATTAGAGTGATTTTGAAACCTTTATTGGGTTTACAGACACATGAATATCAATGAACGCTTTTTTAAATCTGTCTGACGTCATCAAAATAGTGTTTTCCGATTGACTAAAGCAAATATTCATTCTAATAACAAGGCAGATTCATACTACATTGATTATTGAATCAATTAGTTGAATCAATTATCCAATCAAAATAGCCGGGTAGAATAAATATTTAAGTGATAGTTGAAACCTTAATTGGTTCGGGGAACCGTATTTGAAATGCTACATTTATTTATATAATAAGAAAGAGAGATATCTCTTTCTCTCTTTCTTATTGTATAAATAAATGTAGTGGTCGGCCCTGCTGTCTTAATAAGAGGGGGAGACTCGTCCACCAGTTAAGGAGGATGGGAGGCAATCGCTAAGCATGGACAAATCATCACGACACTTCTCATCGGTTTCTGTCATTTAAGTGATTTGGTTGATTTATTGATGAGTGATGAAGCTCAGTTGAGATACAATATTTCAATAGAAATATAAAAAAAAAAACCGACGTCTTCAAATCTTTGCTTAAATGACTTCAAAAGCAGCTATGCAGCACTTCACTCCAGTTGCTGGGCTGTTCAGGTACGGGCCTTCAGGTTTTTAGTTTGCAAAAGAAGGTTTTTGACGTGAATCTGGCTCACATCATGCAACGGCATTGTCCGAAGAAAAGGAAAAAAGGACGTGCAAATCCTGCACGTAGGCCACTTACTTCCGAAAAAAACCGAAGAAGTCCGAAGCACAAAAACCAGATTTACTTTAGTAAAAGATCACATTTCTGGAATGATTTAACATTATGAGAAAACTATAAATGTATTCTGCAAACTTATACATGCCCAATAAAGTAGTAGGAATAAAGTTTGAGAAATTATAAGAACGTTTTTGTTGTTACTATGTAGTTTCCGAACGCACTTAGCAACCACGAGTCAATGACGTCATCAAGCTTATGGCGCGTACGTAAGTTTTTAAAGGGGAATTCCCAGATCCCTACATAAAGAAAAAAACAAAACAAAGCCCCATTAAATGAAAAAAAAAATTTAACAAATATTTTCCAAGGTTAATTATCAAATTGTATCTTTCGATGGTGATTGACGACACTGATGCCACTTTTTGGCGCATTGTAAGGGTTTTGGGGCTTGGTTTTCATATTCCTCCTTCATATCAGAACTCTCTATAGACTGCTTGCAGACGCGTTCGATAATCGACGCACGAAGGCGCGCGATGCCATGTTGTGGGACAGGCGTATATCAATTCACGCACATTTTGTCCCATAACATGGTGTCGCTCACCTTAGCGCGTCAATTATCGAACGCGTCTGCAAGCGGTCTATACCATTTTGGGAAATGGTTAGGGATAACAAATTATCAGAAACTTTATGGCCAGTTTTGTTTTCATCTCGAGGGGGCACATTAATGCTCGAGGGCCACGAGGGGGCACATTTATGTCCGCAAAAGGGGCACTTGGGTAAATCTGGGTGGGGGAAGTCCCCCCCTCCCCCCCCCCTCCCCCCCCCCCTCCCCCCCCCCCCGGATTCGCCGCCCCCGCGCTGACCGGTATATTTAGCACAGCGTGATTTTTCGTGTGGCTCCCGCCGGGACTGTACGCCCAGTGCCCGGTCAATGTGACTGTCCATGCACGGTGACATCGTTTGTGGCCCGCAGTCCGTAATTCAGCCCGGCGCGATTCATCACCGCGTTCAGCCCGTAATTTGGATTTGGAGACAGTTACTTATTGTTACTCATGCGGGAAGGAGCCCTGCTGATTGCCTTCGCCCTCGTGTGCTCGGGACGAAAGCAATTATTTAAGTCTTCATTTTGTGCATCAAGAGAAAAACGAGAAATCCTTGGAGAAATTGCGAAAAAAAACCACCCGAATGTTTGTACCCCTGTAAATTTTTAAGAACTTTTTCGCTTCTTGCCTGAAGACCATTTATGCGCATGCGCATTATTTATATCTATCATTTTTAAGTAACAGGTCTATGACATCCCACCTGGAGCCGACCACACCTTCTTAGACGGTTCAATAACTTTGACAGAAAATGTTTGGTCGTGGCACTAGCCCCAAGAAAATATAATTTTGTATCTCAACTGCTAGACGTGGGTTCAGCAGAAACCACAAAAATCCCTGCCACGTAAACTGAATTAGTGTTTGTCATTTTAAACAGTAATTTCGTTCCAAAATAATTATCACCGTGTTACACGTGACCAGCGGTTTCATTGGATGATTCATTAAAACCAACAATTGTGTTGTCAGTCAGTCAGGAGCACAATAACGTTTTCCAATACCGAATTGATACCAAGGGGTAAATGAGCATTATTACTTAAAGTAGATGTACAGGGTTTATCATCCCCACCCCAAACTAGAATGAGTTAGTACTTGAAAGTTATGAACTGAGGCATTGTCAGTAAGGTTGGATCACCGCAATTGCGCCTACGCCGTCATTTATGACTAAGAATCATTTATTTCAGAACAAAGACTAAAATTCTTTATTCACGTTGTTCCGATTCATTGGTAAAATGAGTTGTCAAGTGTCGTCGTGTTGACGTCATCATCTGTTAGGCGACACCATCCTAAAGGTCAATTTCTCAAAGTCGGAAATCAACAGAACCACAAGCCGCATTGGCTAACAACTTTGTTGGTGAAAAGTCGGGCACGAGTTCAAAATGAACAGTGGAGAGACGTCATGATGACGTCTTCAAGTGATTTTAAACGGATTTCCAATCTTTTTATAATTTTTATGAGTTTAAACAAATAAAGAAAAATACTTTGGAGGCCTGATTCAGAGAAAGGAACCATATTTTGTGACCGAAAAGAAGATCCGACTGAAAATAGCAAAAGAGAATCGTAATTGCCAACCCTGGATTCGAACTCCGGACCGTTCGTATGCCAAGCGAGAGTCTTAACCAAAAGCCAACGCAGCTTGCAATTGCACGACCGCGCGCACTGTAAAATGACGTACATAATGATACACGTACACCTGCATGTTAACATAAACATGTACATCTTATCATTAGTCAAGCCGCCCAAACATTTTCTACCTCAGATACCTGCGCGATATACATTAACTGTCATAGATCCCTGTGATAATTACAAGTATGTCCACTTAAAAAACCCTAATAATTAGGACAAATACTTCCGACTCTTCAAGTACGGACGTATTTCGTGCACACATCAAAGTAAAGTTATTTTAAAAACCTTTCATAATCTGTTCAGTTCTTAGACGTTTATTGGTCACTTTCGGGAAAATCCATCCAGAAATGATCACCTCTAAAAGTGGTCCAAAATCCCATCGCCATTCTTCGCCCCAAGTAGCCCAGTTAAAGGGTCATATTCTTTCCAAATTTCACAACGGTAGGCCTACGACATCACACAACGCACGGCAGCCAACCTTATGTTTCTTAAACCCTCCAATCGTTGGCCTTCGAAATACTCAAATAACAGAAAATTAATTTTTATGAGTAAAAATAAAACCAGCAAATCATCCGGAGCCACGAACCACACGAAGACAATCGATTTTTGTGACAGGAACGAAGAGCCGACAGAAAAATTAATAGATAAAAGGAACACATAATCGTAACTGCAAACCCGACATTCGAACTTGGGACCTTTCGCATCACCTTCATGTTCAATGCACCTTGAATTGAAGTATAAAGACTCCAAGAACGATATTGTAAGGCATGTTGATATATTTTGGCGTGTGATTTATATTTTGAGTTATTACACAGAACATTTATGTGCAGGTGTAAAATCTTGCCGGTTGCGTCTCGGATGAAAAAAAAATAGAAATAAAATGAATCAATAAAAATTTGATTGGCCATATCATCTCAGCCCCTCCTGAGGGATCGCTGCCCACGTAGATAAAACAAATTGAGAGGAAATTTGGAAGTAAATTGATTGAGGCGGCTGTTTCATCAATCAAATTTTTCAAACAAATGATAATAAATGCAGGTGTATTAGGTAACAACGATTTTGCAGATCACGCCATAGATAATGTTACACATGCAGCGCACACTGTACAAGAGTGATAATTGAGAACGCACGAAGCGTTCAGCAGTGACGCCGTTACGTAGTAAGGTTCATGTTTTTGACCCAGCTTGTCTTTGAATTCTGCTCATTCGGATTTGAGATCGTTTGTACATGAGCACGTCTGGACCTTAGCTAGTATAAAATTCTGGTCATTCGGACTTCAACTCGGACTTGAGCTCGTTTGTACCTGATTGAGCACGCCTAGACTTTAGCTAGTAAACTCGAGGTGATTCGGACTTCAACTCGGACTTGAGCTCGTTTGTACCTGATCGAGCACGCCTAGACTTTAGCTAGTAAACTCGAGGTCATTCGGACTTCAATTCGGACTTGAGCTCGTTTGTACCTGATTGAGCACGCCTAGACTTTAGCTCGTTAAACTCGAGGTCATTCGGACTCATCCGGACCTGAGGTCTTTTGGAGTTCGTTTGTCGGGACATCTGAGATTTTGAGGAAGGCTTGGTCATATCATCCCCATTTTGAAAGGTAGGCCTTCGTTTTAACATTTCATATTTAGTCATAGCTAAGTGCAGGTTATCACGTTGACAATAACGAATACATGTATTAAACTTTTATACAGCATAACAACGAAAAACTGCAACCCTCATAAAAACTGGATTTTGTTTAGATTTTTGTCTAGCCCCAAACGAATCCTCCCTGTCGGTATACTGGCATTATCGAGTCCGATGGGGAACGGGGCCATTCTACCCTGCAAGAACTGAATTATTGTCGGGCACCAAATAATTTGACCTCTATAAAGTGATTGTTAGAAAACTAAACGCGGTCAGCGGTCCCAATCGATGTTTCATTCGATGTCACATCGGTTGGATAGGCCCACCCCGAAAGTTTGACCCTTGGTATATATTCACGCCTAATAGATGAACCGACCAACACTCAGAACAAAGCTAAGGCGAAGCATTTCTTGATGATATACAATATTTGTTCATATTTCAACGCAAATTTTTGTCTTTGTTTCCTCAATCAAATTCCTCAACCCTCATTCACAATTGATGTAATATACAAAATACTCCAACGACTGCGTGCCGGTGTTTCTTGATCTAGCGATCTTGGGGTAGCTTCCTGGTCCCGTGACTAGTAGTGCTTGTGACGGTCCGTTGGTCCGCAAATGCGGGGCAATTTCTTAAAATTTAACCAAATGGTTTTTAAATTTAAAAAGTCAATCTCTATTTTATGTGCCACTAAAGGGCGCCCTTTCCGGTGATATCGCCATCACTTTTTTCTTGGTGTTTGGCATTTTCCACTAAACACTGAATTTCACAAATTACTTGTCTATACTAAAATGCTTCCATTTTCGAGTTAAATTCAATTTTCATTGCACTTCCAATAACACCGGAAGTGAAGGTCAAGTGGTTTTGTGCCCGGGACGACACTCAGATTCAGTTTGTGAGAGAGAGTTAAAAGTATTTTGTCTAAGTCTGCCCTTAAATTGCTTGTAATTTGATATCTGATGACGTCATGATGACGTCACAAAATCCATCACATCTTCGAACCCATGTCCAAGTTCTACTAGGTTTTATTATGACCACGTCAACCGTTCGGAAGAAATCTTGTTTGTTTTGACTGAGGCTCATTTCTGTATTTTTAATTCAACTTACTTTGACTTTTCGGTCATACCAAATACTGTTTAGGAGGAGAAAACCTGCCGAATATAGACTTTTTACTGATAAATTCATAATAATGCACGCATGCGCATAAATGGGCCTGGCGACAAAAAGTGAAAGTAGCCCACTGTAATGTACAGGGGTCAAATTGTTGTCATCTGCTCTCAATTTCTCCAGGATTTGTCATTTTTTTAATTTAGAAAAGGCCCTAAAATCGTCATAGGCATAACTTTCTGGTCTCAGTTCTGGTCTCATCATGGTTTTTTGGGGGGTGGGGGGCACTAAAAATAATCTTTAAAAATTGCTTTTGTCCCGTGCGCACAAGGGCGACTATCGGCAGGGTTCCTTTCCGCACCGGTGCGAAAAATAAACATGCTTGGAAGATTCCCGGTTCAACTACAAAACACTAGCGATCATCTTTTCAAATGTCGGGTTTTGAAATACCATCGAGAGCCAAAGGTAGTGATTGACGAGAATGTTGCAACTTTCTGCCGCTGACTGATAGAGTGCAGCGTGATTTTCGCGTGGCAGGCGCCCGGGCCTGCACACCCGATGCCCGGTCAACGTGACCGTCAGTGCACGGTGAAATCATTTTGTGCCGGCGTATCCCGTAATTAAGCCACGGTGACGCCTGGCGCTACTCTGCACCGAGATTCGGCCCGAAATTTTGTGGATGGTACCCCAAAGCAAACGGTTATTTTCTTGTATCTAGTGCAGACAGGAGCCCTGCTGTTTTCTCGCCCTCGTGCGCACGAGACGAAAGCAATTTTTAAAGTTTTCATTTTGTGCCCCCCAAAAACCACTAAAGCCAGAAAATAATGCTTTTGACGATTTTAGGGATTTTTCATGCAACAAGTTCAAATTTCCTTGAAATTTGCGTTCATAAACCAAACGACTATTCGGGTTTTAAATTCCAGCAAAGTATAATAAAATTGCTTTCTTTCTTTACATTAGTGGCGTAGCCAGGAATTTTTCAGTGGGGGGGGGGGGGGGGGGGGGGGGCTGGAACATTTCATGGGGGGGCTATCGGTATTCTGAGCTATTGGCGTGGGGTTCGGGGCCCGCTTAAGGGCCCCGGAAAAAATTGGATTTTCGATGCTCTGTGGTGTGATCTGAGGCAATTTCTTACCACTTTAACCAATAATTATCTTAGCACAAAAGATAATAATTTAAACATAATTTTCGAGGTTTTCTCAGCTAAAGGCATAAGAAAATTTTGTGAACATTGTTTTCGAGGTTGGAGTCATTGAATCAGCTACCAGAATTCTGAGCTATAGGCGTGGGGTTCGGGGCCCGCTTAAGGGCCCCGAAAATTTTGGATTCTAAATGCTCTGTGGTGCTATCTGAGGCAATTTCTGACCACTTTAACCAATATTTTCTAAGCAAAAGATACATTGTAGTACATAATAGGGCCCATGGCGTCATGTAGATCAATGATAATTTTTTTAGAAACTCAAAATCTCAGTGGGGGGGGGGGGGGCAACTGGGGGGGGGCGACAAGGTTTCATGGGGGGCGGTCGCCCCCCCCCCCCCCCCCCACGTTCCCCGGTGGCTACGACACTGCTTTACCTACAAAATGTACAAATTTCAACTGTAACTTTTCGTAAATAAAACAAATAATGCAATAAACGTACAATAGCTCAAGCATTAAAATTCACTAAAGTAGCAGTCTGGCTGAGCCCTCTCCTTTGGCTTCTCTATATCGGTAACTTCACACCAACTATTTCTCAAAATCATCGAGGCTGGTCTCTGCCCTCTCCTCGGAATCTCATCTCAGAATCTGCTCCATTCCAAACTCGTCTTGCTTATATTCCAAACTCGTCTTGGGGAGTCAGGTTGGCGTAGCGGTACTTTCCTCGCCTTCCACCGCTGTGACCCGGGTTCGAATCCCGCCTGGGCCAATATGTGGATTGGGTTTTCAGTCCCTGCCTGATTCCGTGGGTTTTCCCCAGAATATTCTTCTGGGCTTTTCCTCCCACCTCTAAAACTGTAACTTCTTCTCATTGTCTTCTCTCCACAGGTTTCTTCAGGCTTGCGAGCTACAGTGCCTAAGGCGCTTTTGAGGAATCCTTGGTTTCATTACCAGAAATGATTATTAATAATAATAATAATAATAATAATAATAAACCCCGAGAGAAATATTTAAGCGATGCCACATGGTCCAAGAATTCGGTGTGCATTGAAATGACAAAATAAATATTCAGCAATCAATCTATGCAAAGTATAAACACACAACTCAATAAACCTTCACACTGATAAATAATAATTTATGCCCCCCAAAAATGGTATTGAGGCAAGAAGCGAAATCGGTACATTGAAATGTAAAGGGGTACAAACATTAAGGTCATTTTGGGTCAAAAGGATTTCTCGCTTTTTTTAAGGAAAGTCCCTAAAATCGTCACAGGCATTACTTTCTGGCCGAAGCGGGTTTTTTGGGGGGTACAAAAAATCAAAACTTAAAAAATTTCTTTCTTCCCGAGCGAATACGAGGCGAAGGCAATCAGCAGGGCTCCTTTCCACACGAGTGACAATGAGTAACTGTGCACTTCGGTGTTCCATCTCCAAATTTCGGACTAAACGCGGTGATAAATCGCGCCGGCACAAACGATGTCGATGTCACCGTGCACGAACCGTCACGTCGACCGGGCACTGGGCGTCCAGGCCCGGCGGGCGCCATGCGAAAAATCACGCTGCGCTATATCGGTCAGTGGCAAAAAGCGGCAACATTCTCGATTTCGATATTTATAACTATCTCTCTTTCTTAATATAAAAATGAAGCAATAAACTAAACAAAACCCATACAATTAAAAAAGAATTTTAAAAATATTTTCCAAAATTAATTGTCAAATTGTATCTTTCGATAGTGATTGACAACACTGTTGCCACTTTTTGCCGCTGACCGGCATAGGCCTATATAGCACAGCGTGTTTTTTTCGTGTGGCTCCCGCCGGGCCTGTTCGTCCAGTGCCCGGTCAATGTGACTGTCCATGCACGGTGACATCGTTTGTGGCCCGCAGCCCGTAATTCAGCCCGGCGCGATTCATCACCGCGTTCAGCCCATAATTTGGTGGATGGTTCCGCGAAATGCACAGTTACTAATTTTAACTCATGCGGAAAGGAGCCCTGCTGATTGTCTTCGCCCTCGTGTGCTCAGGACGAAGGCAATTATTTAAGTCTTCATTTTGGGTATCAAGACAAAAGCGAGAAATCCTTGGAAAAATTGCGAAAAAAATACCCGAATGTTTGTACCCCTGTACATTTTTGATGGACCTTTTACGCTTCTTGCCTCAGGACCATTTATGCGCATGCGCATCATTTATATTTATCATTTTTAAGTAACACGTCTATGACATCTCAACTGGAGCCGACCACACATTCTTAGACGGTTCAATAACTTTGAAAAACTGTTCGGGCGTGGCAGCCCCCCGCCCCCCCCCCCAATAAAAATAATTATGTATCTCAACTGCTACATGCGTGTCCAGCAGAAACCACAAAAATCCCTGCCACGTAAACTAAATTCGTGCTTGTCATTTTAAACAGAAATTACGTTGAAAAAAAATCACCTTGTGACACGTGACCAGCGGTTTCATTGGATGATTCATTAAAACCAACAATTGTGTTGTCAGTCAGTCAGAGCACAATAACGTTTTCCAATAACGAATTGATACCAAGGTATTAAATAAGCATTATTACTTAAAGTAGATGTACAGGGTTTATCATCCCCACCCAAAACTAAGAATGAGTTAGTTCTTGAAGATTAATATGAACTTAGGCATTTTCAGTAAGGTTGGATCACCGCAATTGCGTCCATGCCGTCATATGTGAATAAGAATCATTTATTTCAAAACAAAGACTAAAATTCTATATTTTCGTTGTTCCGATTCATTGGTAAAATGAGTTGTCAAGTGTCGTCGTGTTGACGTCATCATATGTTAGGCGACACCATCCTAAATGTCAATTTCTCAAAGTCGTATATCTACAGAACCACAAGCCGCATTGGCTTACAACTTTGTTGGTGAATAGTCGGGCACGAGTTCAAAATAAACAGTGGAGAGACGTCATGATGACGTCTTCAAGTGATTTTAAACGTATTTCCAATCTTTTTATAATTTTTATGAGTTTAAACAAATAAAAAAAAATACTTTGGAGACCCGAATCAGACAAAGCAAAAATATTTTGTCACCGAAAAGAAGATCCGACCGAAAATAGCAAAAAAGAATCGTAACTGCCAACCTGGGATTCGAACTCCGGACCGTTCGTATGCCAAGCGAGGGCCTTAACCACAAGCCAACGCAGCTTGCACGACCGTGCAAACTGAAAAAATGACGTCCGTAAAATAAACATGTACATCTTATCATTAATCAAGCCGCCCAAACATTCTTTACCCCAGATACCTACGCGATATACATTAACTGTCGAAAATCCCTGTGATAATTATAAATATGGCCAATTAAAAAATATATATATCAGGCCAAATACTCCCGACTCTTTAGGTACGTGCGTGTTCCGTGCACACATCAAAGTAAAGTTATTTTAAAAGCATGTCATCATGTTCAATTCTTAGACGTTTATTGGTCACTTTCGGGAATGAAATATCAATCCAGAAATGATCACCTCTACAAGTAGTCCAAAATCCCATCGCCGTAAAAAAAAACTCGTATTCCTATGCCCCAAGTAGCTCAGTTTAAGGGTCCGATGCTTTCACAACGGTAGGCCTACGACATCACACAACGCACGGCAGCCAACCTTCTGTTTCTTAAACCCTCCAATTGTTGGCCTTCGAAATGCTCAAATAACAGAAAATTTCATTTTGTGAGTAAAAATAAAACCAACAAATCATCCGGAGCCACGAATCAAACGAAGACATAAGATTTTTGTGACAGGAACGAAGATCCGGCGACAGAAAAAGAAATAGATAAAAGGAACACATAATCGTAACTGCAAACCCGACATTCGAACTTGGGACCTTTCGCATCACCTTCCTGTTCAATGCACCTTGAATTGAAGTATAAAGACTCCAAGAACGATATTTTAAGGCATGGTCATAAATTTTGGCTTTTGATTTATATTTTGAGTTATTACACAGACAATTTATATGCAGGTGTAAAATCTTGGCGGTTGCGTCCCGGATGAAAAAAATGAATAAATAAACACTTGAGTGGCCATATCATCTCATCCCTCCTTAGGGATCGTTGCCCACGTAGATTAAACAAATTGAGTGGAAGTAAATTGATTGAGGCTTTTTTAAAAATTAATTTCAAACACAATTTAATGATAACAAATGCAGGTGTTTTAGGTTTAACGATTTTGCAGATGACGCCATAGATAATGTTACACAGCGCACACTGTACACGAGTGATGATTGAGAACGCACCTGTAGTGCTGCAGCAGTCCACGCCGTATCCAGGCCTTATTGAGACAATTATTTTTTAAAACTCGTTCACCTTTGTACGAAAGCCCGTTCGTGTCAGGTTTTGAAAGCAAAACAAAAATATTGCGAAACAACGCAATAGTTTTTGTTTTCAAAATATCGTGGTAGTTTTTCGAAATCACGCTCAAGTATTGCGTAATAATATAGTGTTGCAAAATAACGCAATACATTTATTGCGAAACAACTAAATATTGCGAAACAACTCAATATTGCGAAATAACGCAATGGGATTTCGAAATATTAAACGCTATCTGAGTATTGCGAAAATAACGCAATAATGCCTGAGTATTGCGAAAATAATGCAATAATGCCCGAGTATGACTAGAGCAGGCTAGTCGAAACGTTGAGACCAAATACCAGTTCGTTTAGAATTAATAGCGGGACTGTTCTTATCAGAACTAAAAACTACTTAGCAAACGTTGATAATAAGCAGAACAAGTTCTTATCAGAACTAAATATCTACCGAGCGACGGTAGTTATTGGTGTTACCGCAAACCGAAACAAAAATTATGCTCCACCATGCAAAACCTAAAATCTTAATGCAATAGTATTGATAAATAGCAATTTAACGCAATAGAATTGCAAAATAACGCAATGGTATTGCGAAATATTAAACGCATTCAATTTGAAGATAGAAAAACTAAATATTTGGATTGAAAATTCCAGCAAAGTGTATATGAAATTGCTTTCTTTCTGTACATAAAAAAATGTACAAACTTTCCACTGTAACTTTTCGTAAATAAACGAATAATGCAATAACCTTACAATAGCTCAAGCATTAAAATTCAATAATGCCGTAATCTTGCAAAGCCCTCTCCTTTGGCTTCTCCATATCGGTAAATTCACACGAATTATTTTTCAAAATCATCGAGGCTGGTCTCTGCCCTCTCCTCGGAATCTCATCTCAGAATCTGCTCCATTCCAAACTCGTCTTGCTTATAAACCCCGAGAGAAATATTTAAGCGATGCCACATGGTCCAAGAATTCGGTATGCATTAAAATGACAAAATAAATATTCAACAATCAATCTATGCAAAGTATAAACACGCTACTCAATAAACCTTTTCACTGATAAATAATAATTTATGTCGAATAAAAATGGTATTGAGGCAAGAAACGAAATCGGTACATTGAAATGTAAAGGGTACAAACATTAAGGTCATTTTGAGTCAAAAGGATTTCTCGCTTTTTTAAGGAAAGTCCCTAAAATCGTCACAGGCATTACTTTCTGGCCGAAGCGGGTTTTTTTGGGGGTACAAAAAATCAAAACTTTAAAAATTGCTTTCTTTCCGAGCGAATACGAGGGCGAAGGCAATCAGCAGGGCTCCTTTCCACCCGAGTGACAGTGAGTAACTGTGCACTTCGGTGTTCCATCTCCAAATTTCGGACTAAACGCGGTGATGAATCGCGCCGGGCTGAACCGCGGGCTGAATTACGGGCTGCGCCGGCACAAACGATGTCGATGTCACCGTGCACGAACCGTCACGTCGACCGGGCACTGGGCGTACAGGCCCGGCGGGCGCCATGCGAAAAATCACGCTGCGCTATATCGGTCAGTGGCAAAAAGCGGCAACATTCTCGATTTCGATATTTATAATTATCTCTCTTTCTTAATATAAAAATAAAGCAATAAACTAAACAAAACCCATACAATTAAAAAAGAATTTTAAAAATATTTTCCAAAATTAATTGTCAAATTGTATCTTTCGATAGTGATTGACAACACTGTTGCCACTTTTTGCCGCTGACCGGTATATATAGCACAGCGTGTTTTTTTCGTGTGGCTCCCGCCGGGCCTGTACGTCCAGTGCCCGGTCAACGTGACCGTCCATGCACGGTGACATCGTTTGTGGCCCGCAGCCCGTAATTCAGCCCGGCGCGATTCATCACCGCGTTCAGCCCGTAATGTGGTGGATGGTTCCGCGAAATGCACAGTTACTAATTTTAACTCATGCGGAAAGGAGCCCTGCTGATTGCCTTCGCCCTCGTGTGCTTAGGACGAAGGCAATTATTTAAGTCTTCATTTTGGGTATCAAGACAAAAGCGAGAAATCCTTGGAAAAATTGCGAAAAAATTACCCGAATGTTTGTACCCCTGTACATTTTTGATGTGTCCTTTCCAAATAAAATTGAAAAACATAGTATTTAAATCCTTGATCATATTACAGGGGGGATCAGGGATGGTTAACACAAGGTAAGTACGTTTGGACAAAAGCAATGATTTCACAACAACAATTCTGCCTAGCACAGTCAAATGTCTCTTAGACCAGTAAAAAATTTGACCACGTAAGGATGGAATAATCTTATTGTAATTTAACAAAACCATTGAATTAAGATCTGTGGAGAACTCAACACCAAGAATTTTAAAGTATGCTCGGCCTCAACCCAGTTCACGTTAATCTCTTCGCAAAGCTTCTCCCTACAATCCTTCATTGAACAAACCCAAATGGCATTCGTTTTATCAAAGTTAATTTTCAAGCCAGACATACCAGCAAATAGGCCAAGAATTCTAAAAGCCGCCCGCATTGACTTCTCGGTACCGTTTAAAAAGAAAACCGTATCATCAGCGTACTGGAATAATCGAAATTCCGTTCCCTCGACCTTTACGCCCTTAAATTCTTTGTCATTACATACCATCATGGATAAAATTTCTGCACACAAAAGGAACAAAAAAGGGCTTAACCCATCTCCCTGCCTACAACCTCTCCCGATCTGGAATGATTCAGAAAGGAATCCATTGACTCAAACTGAGGAGGAGGCTTGGTTGTAAAGTACCTTGATCCATTTTTTGACTGATGGACCAAAATTGAAATTGTCCAGAACTTTAAAAATAACACTATGTGAAATAGAGTCAAATGCTTTTTCAAAGTCAATAGAAAGAAATAAACCCGGAATATTGTTGGAGTCAGCGACATTCAGTAAATCATACATCAACCGAATATTTTCGCCAATAAACCATTAGCCATTAAACCTTTTTGTCTTTCATGAATTATATACGGGAGGCATGATTGAACTCGCTCTGAAATGCAGGCGCAGCGATTTTATACGACGTGAATATACATCATTTGCTTTTGCTGTAATTTTCAGAAATGGATGGAATTGGGGGGTTGGAAATATATAGCAAATATAGTTACACTGACTTTTTTGAGGTTTTGGGTTCGAAAATGCTATAAAAACCAAGAGAAAACAATCATTTTCCTGTAGTCTGGTTCCCTGACTCCATTTAAGAAGAAACAGAGCAGTTTACATATATTGGGGAATTGTAAGGTCAGGGAACCAGTCTAGCTGGCTTGTACCCGTTCATAGGTGTGTAATCGATTGCAAACAAGTGCGATGGTCAACTTGGGCCAGTATTTGAAAAAAAAGCCAGTTTTTTTCCAACGCTGATCGGCCGATCAGCGTTGGAAATTGATACAAAAACACCACTTTTCTTGAAAATGACAGTATACCAGGTGCCATGATTTTACAGGATGCTTTACACTGTCATTCACTAACAGTCCAGCAAGGTTTTTCAAAATGATTTGGTAGTTTTATTTTTTGATGTTTGCAAATGTTGTATTTTCCCTTTAAAAGCGGGATAGGGCGCCAGTTCTTCAAGTACTGACGAGGCTTGTCCCCTTTTGGTGGAAGAGTAATAATTCCATATCTCTGAGTGACCGAAAGTTGACCAGAAGTATAAGCACCATTCAATGAACGCAAAAGGTACTTTATGGCCAGTTTTGTTTTCATCTCGAGGGGCACATTAATGCTCGAGAGCCACGAGGGGGCACATTTATGACCGCAAAAGGGGCACTTGGGTAAATCTGGGTGGGGGAAGTCCCCCTATCCCCCCCCCCGGTTTCGCCGCCCCCGCGCTGACCGATATGATTTGCTTGTTTACTTGCTTGTTGTCATTTCTAGGCACATATTCTTATTTGACAAGCTCCCAACACAGTACACCCACACTTTATATTAAAACATTCTGCGATTATCCAAAACACACAAATTCCAAAGATTAGGTGAAAGCTCCTTTTGCCCATATTCAAAAGATGGGAAAAACCTCAGCGTAACCCCTTTTTGCAGCAGAAACCACAAAAATCCCTGCCACGTAAACTAAATTCGTGCTTGTCATTTTAAACAGAAATTAAGTTGAAAAACAAATATCACCTTGTGACACGTGACCAGCGGTTTCATTGGATGATTCATTAAAACCAACAATTGTGTTGTCAGTCAGCCAGGAGCACAATAACGTTTTCCAATAACGAATTTATACCAAGGGGTAAATAAGCATTATTACTTAAAGTAGATGAACAGGGTTTATCATCCCCACCCCAAACTAGAATGAGTAAGTTCTTGAAAGTTATGAACTTAGGCATTGTCAGTAAGGTTGGATCACTGCAATTGCGCCCACGCCGTCATTTATTACTAAGAATCATTAATTTCCAAACAAAGACTAAAATTATATATTTTCGTTGTTCCGATTCATTGGTAAAATGAGTCGTCAAGTGTCGTCGTGTTGACGTCATCATATGTTAGGCGACACCATCCTAAAGATCAATTTCTCAAAGTCGTATATCTACAAAACCACAAGCAACCAACTTTGTTGGTGAATAGTCGGGCACGAGTTCAAAATGAACAGTGGAGTGACGTCATGATGACGTCTTCAAGTGGTTTTAAACGGATTTCCAATCTTTTTATAATTTTTATGAGTTTAAACAACTAAAGGAAAATACTTTAGAGGCCCGAATCAGACAAAGGAAACATATTTTGTGACCGAAAAGAGGATCCGACTAAAAAATAGCAAAAAAAAAATGAATCGTAATTGCCAAACCGGGATTCGAACTCCGGACCGTTCGTACGCCAAGCGAGAGCCTTAGCAAACGCAGCTTGCATGACCGCGCGCAATGAAAAATGACGTACGTAATAATACACGTACACCGCATGTTTGCATGAACATGCCCATCTATGAGTAACACGCATGCGCGAGGGTCTGGATACGCCTATTCATGATAATTGCCCCTAACCCTCCTAGGAAAAAAAATTACGCTGCCCATCTTATCATTAGTCAAGCCACCCAAACATACTTTACATCAGATGTCAGATACCTGCATACATACATTAATTGACCTATCGCGGTAGAATCGCGTCAACGCAGCTTGTGAAATATTGTCCAATTACATGATATACAAATTGACGCAGAACGCACAAAATCCTAGACAAACAAAACTCAACTTACAAAAGTTCCATAGGGCTGTCTAAGGGGCGTGGCTAACTCGCAAACGACGATAGGTCTGTGTCCACTTAAAAAAATATATATCAGGGCAAATACTCCCGACTCTTTAAGTGCGTCCAAAATCCCATCGCCTTTTAAAAAATACCGTATTCATACGCCCCAAGTAGCTCAGTCCGATTCTTTCCAAATTTGACAACGGTAGGCCTACCACATCACACAACGCACGGCAGCCAACCTTACGTTTCTTAAACCCTCCATTTGTTGGCCTCCAAAATGCTCAAATAACAGAAAATTTCATTTTTGTGAGTAAAAATAAAATCAATAAATCATCCAGAGCCACGAATCAAACGAAGACAAAAGATTTTTGTGACCGGAACGAAGATCCGGCGACAGAAAAAAATAATAGATAAAAGGAACACAAAATCGTAACTGCAAACCCGACATTCGAACTTGGGACCTTTCGCATCACCTTCCTGTTCAATGCACCTTGAATTGAAGTATATAGACTCCAAGAACGATATTTTAAGGCATGGTCATAAATTTTGGCTTTTGATTTATATTTTGAGTTATTACACAGACAATTTATATGCAGGTGTAAAATCTTGGCGGTTGCGTCCCGGATGAAAAAAAATAGAAAAACATTTGAGTGGCCATATCATCTCATCCCCTCCTTAGGGATCGCTGCCCACGTAGATTAAACAAATTGAATGGAAGTAAATTGAGTGAGGCTTTTTCATCAATTTTTTTCAAACAAAATTTAATGATAATAAATGCAGCGGTATTAGGTAACAACGATTTTGCAGATGACGCCATAGATAATGTTACACAGCGCGCACTGTCCAAGAGTGATGATTGAGAACGCACCTGCAGTGCTGCAGCAGTCCACGCCGTTGGTATAGGTTCACGTTTTGGACCCTGTTTGTTTTTGGATTCAGCTCGTATAAACTCGAGGTCATTCAAGGGCGGATCCGGAACTTTTTTTTGGGGGGGGGAGGGCAAACAAAGCTTTATTCCCCCAAAAATGGGTCCAAACCTCACGAAGAGGCACTAGGAATCTTCATGGCATTGGTGCATGGTCGCGCAATTTTAATGCTACCCTCCGAGAATCTCATTTTCTCATTACTCAGTCTTTGCGGGTGTCAGTTGTTTCTGCGACTTACCCCCAAAAAATAAACTAAAGAACAACAACAACAAACAAACAAACTAAACAGAACAAAACAAAACAAGCGAAAAATCACGCTGCGCTATATCGGCCAGTGGCAAAAAGTGGCAACATTCTCGATCTCGATATATATGAATATCTCTCTTTCTTATTAAAAAAAAAAAAAACAATAAACAAAACAAAATATTTCATTTTTCAAAACACATACAAGCCAAAGTCGGATCGACACGAAACTCGGCAGACACTCAGAGGTTATTGTAATGCAAAATCTGAAGTTACGTCATGATGGCTGATTTTTAACGATTTTTTTAATTTTACATTTTTTTTCTGCTTCGGAAATTTCGCACTACTTTTTATCGGATCAAGTCTAAACTTGAACACAAACCAAGAAAGCATTATACGTGTGATCCTGTTTAAGTGTCGTCGTGATGACGTAATTATATGTCGAGCGACGCCATGCTAAAGGTCAATTTCTCAAAGTCGTATATCTACAGTACGTACTTGGAGAGTCGGGAGTATTGTAGTAATGTATTTTGTTTAAGGTGGACACAATTATCACAGGGATCTATGACAGTTAATGTATATCGCGCAGGCATCTGGGGTAAAGAATGTTTGGGCGGCTTGACTAATGATAAGATGGACATGTTTATGTTAACATGCAGGTGTACGTGTATCATTACGTACGTCATTTTTCAGTGCGCGCGGCCGCGCAAGCTGCGTTGGCTTGTGGTTAAGGCTCTCGCTTGGCATACGAACGGTCCGGAGTTCGAATTCCGGGTTTGCAATTACAATGAAATGAAGTATATAGACTCCAAGAACGATATTAAGCAAATTAGGTTTTGCCCTTCACCGACGTTTTTTAAACACTGTATACTCAGTGTGTTACCTCCCGAGTGAAAGTTGGAAAAAATCACTCGGGTGGGACTCGAACCCACGACCTCCTGTGTTCTTATTATAAGAACGATATTCAAAGGCATGTTCATATATTTGGCGTGTGATTTGTATTTTGGGTTATTACACAGAACATTTATGTGCAGGTGTAAAATCTTGCCGGTTGCCTCCCCGAATGAATAAATGAACATTGGAGTGGCCATATCATCTCATCCCTCCTAAGGGATCGCTGCCCACGTAGATTAAACAAATTGAATGGAAGTAAATTGATTGAGGCTTGTCCATAAATTAAACTTTTCAAACAAATGATAATAAATGCAGCTGTATTAGGTAACAACGATTTTGCAGATCACGCCATAGATAATGTTACACAGCGCAAACTGTCCCAGAGTGATGATTGAGAACGCACCTGTAGTGCTGCAGCAGTCCACGCCGTTACGTAGTAAGGTTCACGTTTTGGACCCCGTTGTTTTTGGATTCAGCTCATTCGGACTTGAGCTCCTTTGTACTTTAGCATGCAGGGACTTTAGCCAGCTAGTACAAACTGGAGGTCATTCAAGGGCTGATCCAGAACACTTTTTGGGGGGCAAACAAAAGTTTGTTCCCCTTAAAAGTGGGTCCAAATAATAATTCTCCCCCTATTTATTATAAAAAGCAAGGGGGGGGGAGGCACTAGGACTCTTCGTGGCATTGGTGCATGTTGGTGCAATTTTAATGTTGCCCCTCCCAGAATCTTATGTACTCAATCATCGCGGTTGTCAGTGTTTCTGCGACTTAGGCCTATAAAAGAAATAAACCAACAAAACAACAACAAACAAACTAAACAGAACAAAACAAAAATAGTTCGTAGGAAAAGCGTTCGCGGAAAAATTGACATTGAATTTTAAAGGGTGTCAATCGCGTTTTCAAAAAATAGTGGGGGACATACCTTGATCAAAAGTAGTGCGAGCGCGAAGCCCTTACGGCGTGGGGTCTGGGGCCTGCTTATGATCATCATTTAAACATCATTTTCGAGTTTGGAGTAATTAATCAGCTACTGAGCTAATAATTATAGGGGGACATGTCTTCCCCCCCCCCCCCCCGTCCCCACCGATTGACGCCCACCGATTGACGCCCATGTCGTTTTACATTTTGGACATTACAGTAATCCTCACTCGAGAACCAACAATAATGATGTGGCAGTTGCGGCAGGTGATGCAAAATATTCTTGAATTATATCCAGTTAACTCGGACTTGGGCTCGTTAGTACTTGAGCACGCCTGGATTAAGATAAAGTCGAGGTCATTCGGACTTCAACTCGGACTTGGGTTCGTTAGTACTTGAGCACGCTTGGATTAAGATAAAGTCGAGGTCATTCGGACTATAACTCGGACTTGGGCTCGTTAGTTCTTGAGCGCGCCTGGAATAAGATAAAGTCGAGGTCATTCGGACTATAACTCGGACTTGGGCTCGTTAGTTCTTGAGCACGCCTGGATTAAGATAAAGTCGAAGTCATTCGGACTTCAACTCGGACTTGGGCTCGTTAGTACTTGAGCACGCTTGGATTAAGATAAAGTCGAGGTCATTCGGACTATAACTCGGACTTTGGCTCGTTAGAACTTGAGCGCGCCTGGATTCAGATAAAGTCGAGGTCATTCGGACTTCAACTCGGACTTTGGCTCGTTAGTACATGAGCGCGCCTGGAATAAGATAAAGTCGAGGTCATTCGGACTATAACTCGGACTTGGGCTCGTTAGTTCTTGAGCACGCCTGGATTAAGATAAAGTCGAAGTCATTCGGACTTCAACTCGGACTTGGGCTCGTTAGTACTTGAGCGCGCCTGGAATAAGATAAAGTCGAGGTCATTCGGACTTCAACTCGGACTTGGGCTCGTTAGTTCTTGAGCACGCCTGGATTAAGATAAAGTCGAGGTCATTCGGACTTCAACTCGGACTTGGGCTCGTTAGTACTTGAGCGCGCCTGGAATAAGATAAAGTCGAGGTCATTCGGACTTCAACTCGGACTTGGGGTCGTTAGTACTTGAGCACGCTTAGATTCAGATAAAGTTGAGGTCATTCGGATTTCAACTCGTCCTGAGCTGAGGTATTTTGGAGTTCGCTTTAGGGGACAACTCAATTGACAATAACGAATATTCAACTTTTATACAGCATTACCACGAACAACTGCAACCCTCATGATAACATGATTTTGTTTTAATTTTTGAGTAAGATTTGAGGCTTTGCATGGTGGAGATACTAATAAATGAAAAGTTTGCGGAAACACCATGGGCGAATAATTCTCTTAGTTAGGTAATTATTCGCACATGGTCTTTCCGCAAACCTTTCATGTATTTTGATTTTTGTTTTCAAACACGTTCTCCCTGCGAATACACTGGCATTATCGAGTCCGATGGGAGCGGGAACCATTCTACCCTGCGAGAACTGAATGATTCTCGGGCCCCAAGTAATTTAAACTGTGTAAAGGGATTGTTTATAAAGATTGAAGAAATATTTAAGCGATGCCACATACTAAGGTCCAAGAATTCGGTATATGCTTCAAAACATGACCAAACAAAATTCAACCTTCAAATGTTTGCATAAAAAGTATAACAACGCCACCAAATAGACATTTTCAGTGATTAATTATTATTTATGCAAACATTGGTTTGAGGCAAGAAGCGATTGCCGCTGACCGACATAAATATAGCAGCGTGATTGTTCATGTGGCTCCCGCCGGGCTTGTACGCTGAGTGTCCGGTCAATGTGACTGTCCATGCACGGTAACATCGTTTGTGGCCCGCAGCCCGTAATTCAGCCCGCGGTTCAGCCCGGCGCGATTCATCACCGCGTTCAGAACGAAATTTGGAGATGGAACACCGAAGTGCACAGTTACTAATTTTCACTCGTTACTAATTCTTCGCCCTCGTGTGCTCAGGACGAGGGCAATTTTTTAAGTCTTCAATTTTTGCATCAAGACAAAAGCGAGAAATCCTTGGAGAAATTGCGAAAAAAAATTACCCGAAAGTTTGTACCCCTGTACCTTTTCGATGGACCGTTTTCGCTTCTTGCCTCAAGACCATTAATGCGCATGCGCATTATCTTTGACATCCCAAATGGAGCAGACCACACATTCTTAGGCGGTTCAATACTTTGAACAAAAAAATGTTTGGGCGTGGCAGCCCCAAGAAAATAAAATTTTGTTTCTCAACTGCTAGACGTGTGTTCAGCAAAAACCACAAAAATCCCTGCCACAAACTAAATTCGTGTTTGTCATTTAAACAGTAATTTCGGAAAGAAATATATCACCTTGTGACACGTGACCAGCGGTTTCATTGGATGATTCAGTAAAACCAACAATTGTGTTGTCAGTCAGTCAGGAGCAGAATAACGTTTTCCAATACCGACTTTATACCTTGAAGGTAATTAAATATGCATACATAAAGTAGATGTTCAGGGTTTATAAAACAAAATATCATCTCCACCCCCAACTAACAATGAGTCAGTTCTTGAAATTGATGAAGGTGAGCAATTTCAGTAAGGTTGGATCACCGCAAATGCGTCCACGCCGTCATTTTATGACTAAAAATAATTTATTTCAAAACAAAGACTAAAGTCCTTTATTCACGTTGTTCCGAGTCATTGGTAAAATGAGTTGTCCACTCGGACATAAACAAATCGATTTTGACCAAGAAAATTAAATGAGTATTTTTCCTTGCCAAAATCCATATACGGCCTCAGCATACACCTTCCTTTCTTTGGCAATGTGTTAACTATCTATTAATGGTCAATAGAAAATGTCTTAAATAAAGTACTTATTCATAAAAAGCAGAACGGATACATTGTGTGCACTAGCATACTCCTATTCAACACACAGTGCACAGTTTCAAGGCATTGTAGGTATCCATCTCGCCACTGCGAACTTCATTTTTGTTTAAAATCAATTTGGTTTCGGGCATCCATAAAAGTTAAAACCATGTTTAAGTTGAAACCATGCTAACAGAGCATACCACCGAATTATTTTTGGATTCTCTTGCTGGTTCGTTTCTTTTTGGCGGGGGGGGGGGGGGGGGGGGGAGGGAGGGAGGGCCGAGGGCCGGGTTGCAGCTGAAAAGGGCTAGTATTGTTTCCTTTTTTTAGCCAGGTTCAACCCTTTTGAATTTCTGATTTGAAAAAAAAGTTGCAGAAAATTTGAAGAAAAAAAAAGCTACATGTTAAATTGACTCATTAAACGCGCATCAGATTTATTTCAAACTCATTTGCAATCCCCTTGTTCAACCAAGTTTACCGATGTAATGTAAAAGGTCGTATTTGAAGAAGGAAACTTTTTTTTCACTTGTAGTGATTGACGACACAGCTTCAGCACTTCTACGATGGGTTGGGGTTGTTCATCGTTGTCCCTGCTGGCCACCATCGCATTCATGCTGTGTGCCATCTCGTCTGCGCAGAGAGGTAGGCATCTTCCATAAAGTGATAAAATCTTACTCTCTCCGAAAATGACACCGTTTATTATAGATTTCCCAGAAGTTCACGATTCGTTTGCTCCAACTCGACACAATTTGTAGGATCTATCCTTTTGTATTTTCACAATTTGTGGATTCATTTTACATCCCCTGATAACGATAATGAAATTATCATCTGTCTGCTCCTCTCGGATGGACTATCAATTCATCAGAAACCATGGGCGAAGACGAAAATCTTGTTGATATTAGAAGTTCGCCGGTGAATGATTAAATTTGGGCAATTACATTCATTTTGAAACTTCACTCCGTTCTAAGTACACTGTAAAAACTCCCTGGTCAAAATTGACCCAGAATCTGCGTCTATATCCGCACAACCATTTTCTGGGTCAAAATTTACCCTTTTCTGGTCAAAATGTACTTTTTTCGGGTCAAAAATGAAATTTCTCTGGATCATTTTGACTTAGAAAAGCGTCATTTTATGACCCTGAAACGGACTGTTCAGATATAGACTCATATCGGGGTCAATTTGACCCCAGAGTTTTTAGATTGTATGATACTGTACACCAGTGTTGTAGTTGAGTCACTTGAGTCGAGTCCGTCTCGGGTCGTTTGGTTCAAGTCCGAGTCACGAGTCATTTGAGTACGAGTCATTTGAGTCAACTCCGAGTCCAGATAAATATATCTTGGTCCAAGGATTGGAATGGATACACTGGAGAATAACCACAGCTATATAAGAGAAGTGCCAACCTAATCAAAACACACCAAAAAGCAGTTATATACAACAAATTATATCATGAAACCAAAAGTTTGTCAGTTTGCCTCTTTTTGGATCACTCGTTGGTATATTCCTCGAATGAAACTTTCATGCATGGACACTCAGTGGCGTACTAAGGGGAGGCCTCCGTATGCCATCCTTAATTTTTTTTTTTGGGGGGGGGGGAAGCAAGCATGAGCTTTTAATCGTTCAAACTCATTGAGTATACCCCCTCCCTAAACCCCACACCTCTGGCAAATTAAATAAGCTCTCCATGATGAGTTGGAAATAATAATATAAATCATGCTTGTATTTTTTACTCTAACATATTCAATAGACATGAGACACAATGATGTCACGCTTTGTTTACAAAGTCATGTGCGCTTTCCATTGAAGCTTGGTGGATCTCTTCCCCGTAGGAAAGCGCAAAGCATGACGTCATTACGTCTTAGGTCTATTTTCTTGAAATCAGCAAGTTTTAAGACAATATTAAAGATGTACTGTCCGAGCTGTTTAACAAATTCCCTTTTTTATCTTAATGTATAGTCATCTTGAACCTTCTGTTCTAACGATTAAAATTTTCCCTTATTTTTGACAACTGCAACCCCCTTGAGAAAAGGTTTTTGGATCGTTTTTGCGCACAAACAGATCCGCCCTGCGAGCAGACTGGTTGCCTGTCCCCAGAATTATGATCGTTTCTGATATAGAGGCGGGAACCAGTCGACGAGTGTCGGGGCCGCAAATAATTCAAAAGTGTGAAGTAAATATTCCAAAACTATTTGGTGTTTTCTCGTGTTGATGCTCGAAAATGGCCCGGACAGAACATCTTTAAAAAAAAATCTTGGTTTATAGACAATTATTTTGCTTATATCTTGGGGCATAGGTCGAGCCGGGTTGCAATGGAAGTTGGTGCATGATGTCACACTGATCACTGAAGGCCGTGTAAAATATCAGTCTGACTTGGGACACAATGACACCGGTCACAAAAAGAAGAACATTCCAATCATTCAAAGATTGACCTCAGAGGAAGTTTCATTTTGTGTAACGAGATGGAAACCATTTCTCACCTTGAGATTCTACAATCCAATCAACGATGACAATAAGTTGGTTCTTTTCATTTTTGTGCCGTAACAGATTTTCCCCCTCATGGCTGTGAGCAATCGTTATATTCCGCTTTCTGTGATGGCGATTGGAATCTTGAAAGCATCCAAAGGATCGACCATAGAATCTTCGAGCTGTAAGAAACAAGCCTACAGTTTACATGTTAGATGAAACATTTCGCACATTTAAACTGTTTAAAAAATTCAAACTGCTAAAGTGAACTCTTATTTTCTTTATTCTGTCATTGGTTCTTCTCATATATAAATAACAATGAGAAGAATCGAAATTAATTGGTAAAATTAATTTCCTCTGCAACACAATAACGGAAGACAGTAATACCAGGATTTTCAATGAGAACCAAGAACCGTCGTGTGCCTGTCAGAAGGGCGTATGCGCCCTCACGTGCGAACGCGAAATCACCCAAATCTAGTAGACTGGTTGCAGAACATTGCGTCAATTTTAATAAAATTTCAACATTTTCATAAGAAATTGACTCAATTTTTTCCAAAAATTATGCTTCACACGTGTGATCAATTTAAAATGTTATAATACGCGCGGGAGAACATTGGATTTATAATTTGCGAGGAGCTTGGGAACCGTTGGAGCTTTTCAATGCAATGTTAAAAGTGGTGTTTTTTTTTTAGGTCAGAACGTTCGTATGCTTTTCTGCCGGGCACACGATGTACCCAATTTGACGGATTGAGATAAATTGTGTGCATTACAATTAAAGTATACATTAAATTCGCGTTTAAAAATCATGGTCATCAATGTTCGAAATTGAAATACTAGGTTTATCCGAAGCTGTGGCCAAGATATTATGGTCTCCTTGCGCTGTTTGCAAAGTCGGACAATGTCCAGCGGTTAGACTCTCGTGAACTTTTTCCAGCCAGTGCAGGTACATGAGTCGCTGTCGTCTCCTGCTCGTTTACCCTCGATCTTTCCATTGAGGGCCAAATCTTTGAATTTTCCTTTTTGAATGACTCGTCCCAGGAAGTGTATAAGTGTCGGTTCAAAATGGTTGCCATCAGCTACCAAGATCAGACGTTCCAGTGCGTTGCAGAACCGCCCGGTTGGACACTCTGTCGACCCATGTAGTTCGCAGCATCTCCGCAAAAGCCAGGGAAAATATGTCTGGTGATAAAACGCATAATACTTGCCTCACAGCGCTCTTTATCTTCACATACTTCACTCAAGACGCCATTCGGTCTTACTGTCTGTTAGGAGACTTCCTTTTATCATGTTCTTAATCAGCTCTATGCACCTGTCTGTCAATGCAATATCGAGTGCGTCGATAAGCATTTCGACCATGGGTTCATGGCGCACTCAGTCGAATGAAGATTGCGTTTCGCGTGTCTTTATCCGGTGTGAAGCCGTACCGCTCTTCTACGGTTCTTCGTTCTCGCAATCTGTCCAGCATGATACGAAGGACTAGTTTCAAGAAATGACTCATTAAGCTGATCGTTCGATGTCGTTTGCATCCCGTTACTCGCGGTTTTTCTTCGGAAAAATGATGTACACAGATTTGCAAATCTCATGGGGAAACCGACCTTCGTCGTAGATTCTGTTTGCAAGCCGCGTTAACCGATCGACACCGATGTCACCCAGTACGACGAGCATCATCTACGACGACTCCATCTTAACCAGCTGCCTTGCCAGTCTCCAGCGCCTTCACTACCTCGTCCGTGCACCCTTCCGAACCGTCGGTCTCTCTCCCCTGTTATCTGCGAATAGATCATCGACTTTTGCCACCTCATCAGGATCCCCTTCTGTTCCACAACGATGATGCCGTCCTTCGCCTCGAACAGCTTCGCCTTTTCTTCGCCCGTCACCTGCAGAATCGTATCGTGCATCTTCTGTGGGTCTACTCGTTCAAGCGCTTCGATGTCTGCACACCGGCTGTTGTAAAACTCTTCTTTCGCTTCTCAGCAGAGAGCACGGATTTACGATTCCGGCGCCGTTTTACTTTTCTCTGTTCGTCCATCAGCTCCAATATCCGATGGGACGTCATTCAGTTGTGATTTGCCGCCCTGATAGTTCGCAGTAGCACCTGATCATCGACTTCTGTAAACCGGTTGAGTGAGCTTCAGGAAATCTTCTTCTAGCTCGATGGTGTTGGCATCACTCTCCTTAGATTCCATCCTGTCTCGGACTTTAAAGCCCGAGTCCATCATTTGCAGCTATCAAAAAAAGTAACTGGCGTAATTACTGTTGAAAAACATACTGGTTGAAAGATAGTAAGGGGACTAAACTCCCTGCGAAATTTTTCTTTCTGGCAAGCTCTCATTTTGAAGAAATCAACGAAAGAAGGCCTGTCCAACGGTGCATCTTAAGAAGCATCGTAGGAACATTTAAATTAGTAGTTCGTTTTGTTACTCGGCGCAGCGCGCACAAGCATTGGAACGACGCACAGGCGCGCGCGGTTGCTATAATTCGTCGGATCAGTGTGCGACATCGCGTAAAGCTGCAATTCAAACAATTCGAAACATGATTTAGCAACTTTTGATTTGAAATTGAGATCCTAGAATGCTGTTTTTCTCGGAAAATAAAGTTGAAGCTGAGCTGAAACTTCATCAAGTAAGTTGTTGTAAGTTGCACTAATTACAAATGATGGACTATTATAAATAGCTTTAAGTTATAGTCCATCATTTGTAATTTGTGCATTTTGTTCGTTTGCAGCAACAAGTGTTCAAAATCTAATGAAGGATACTGAACAACTAACCTGATGAAGTTTCAGCTCAGCTTCAGCTGTGTATTCCGAGAAAACAGCATTCTAGGATCTCAATTTCAAATCAAAAGTTGCTGAATCATGTTTTGAATTGTTTTGAATTGCAGCCATACGCGATGTCGCGCACTGATCCGACGAATTATAGCAACCGCGCGCGCCTGTGCGTCGTGCCAATGCTTGCGCGCGCTGCGCCGAATAACAAAACGAACTACTAATTTAAATTTTCCTACGGTGCGTCTTAAGACGCACCGTTGGACAGGCCTTCTTTCGTTGATTACCTCAAAATGATAGCTTGCCAGAAAGATTAATTTCACAGGGAGTTTAGTCCACTTACTATCTTTCAACCAAGTATGTTTTTCAACAATAATACGCCACTTACTTTTTCGGATGGCTGCAAAATTAGTAGTTCATTTTGTTATTCGGCGAAGCGCGCGCAAGTATTGGCATGACGCACAAGCGCGCACTGTTGCTATATTTCGTCGGATCAGTGCGCGACATCGCGTAGCTGCAATCGGCTCAGTGAGAATGCGTCTCGGACGCTGAATTCAGCCGCAATTCAAAACATGATTCGGCAACTTTTGATTTGAATTTGAGATCCTAGAATGCCGTTTTTCTCGGAATATACAGCTGAAGCTGAGCTGAAACTTCATCAGGTTAGTTGTTCAGTATCCTTCATTAGATTTTGAACACTTTTGTTGCTTCAAACGAACAAAATGCCTAATTACAAATGATGGACTATATCTTTAAATCAATTATTTCAATTTGTTGTTTACTAATTACTCATTAAAATAATAGCTACCTAATGCAAAAATGTACTCAAAACTTTAGCTTGGGCGTTATAATCCAACTTGGCATGGCTTTGGCTATGCTCATTGCAAGCTATGTTTTAAAGATTTGAAATTTCATTGCTACAGTTAGTGATGAAAAATCTTTGGAATGACTAATTATTAATGGACAACCTAAGGTACCATTAATTGGCATACCTCCTTTTACCGCACTGTCCACAGCTGCGACAGCACATTCCTCGACAGCTTTACTCACCACTTATTCAGCAAACTTGGAAAAAGAGGTTTTTTGGTCTTTGTTTTGCAATCAATGGTGTTCAATTTTTGCACAGCAGCCCGTTGTTTTTGGATTACCTTTTTTTTCATACACCCTGAACATCGATACGCGGTAGTCCGATTATGTCAAGGATGTCCTGCGTGACCAGCAAATCCCTACCGGGTGAGGCACCCACACCCCCGATGAAGCGGCCTGGCTTCCCTTTACGCCGTTGTGTCTGCTGTTCGAATAGGACGTCGTGGTCATGTTCTTGGGGAGAATACAGAGGTAGAAACCCCAGCTCCTTTCCTCCGAGTGTTTTGAAGACGAGTCACTACCTCGACCCTGGACCGTACTTATAGCAATGTCCGCTAACTGGACCGTTGAGTGCTGCTGTTGGTTTTGCCACGTTGACGTATGACCCATCCGCCAGCACCCTCATCGAGGTGTGGTTGGCACATCAAGTTCTCATCCATCTGCCTCATGCTGCTGCCCGTGGTGGTTGCTTTTAACCCCTAGCTGGGGCGGGGGGGATGGTTTGGGGCTTATACTTTACTGTCGCACACCTGATCGCCATGAGCCTCTGTGCTTAATCGAAACCAGGGGCCCCCGGGCTCACACCTCAGCCACGTCCGTGTAGATTACTCTTATATTGATCTCCCCCCCCCCCCCCCCCCGCCCCCACCTCCCCCCCCCCCCCCCCCCCAGTGTTGGGATATATGGAATGCAATAATGAACGCATGAGTGTTATAAATTGCACTGTAAATGCAAGTGTAATACGTGTGTATCGGAATGGGACAATTATCTGAATCAATAATTACTAGTTCTGTCCAACCCACCAATGCATTTTGTTATCGTTCCACGCTTGTCTACAGGCGGCTATATGGTGGCAATATAGTACATCTGGAGCCAGGCATATTCAACGGATTTTCTCGTCTCCTAGGGCTGTAAGTGTTTAGTACCTATTATGGGCGTTTGAGTTTGTGGCTTAAAAGACCCGCCCTGTGAGTAGCCTGGTTCCCGATCCCTACGTTATGTATCCTGTTATGGATGTTTCTAGATTAATAGGTCTTAATGGGTTTTGCATAGATATTCTGAGCCAAGTGGCACATGAAAAAAAAGCAAATGAAAGGCCCAATGGGTCCCTACGTTATGGATCCTGAGAGGAGCAGGAACCAGTCTACACTGCAAGAAATGAAATACCGACAGGCGTATTTGTGAAACTAAACGAACTAAGGCCGACTTTTATAGAAAATAATTTTGTATTGCACGGGAAAAGGCAATGGCAAATGACATTTTATTCAGGGCTCTATTCGAAAAAAAAAAGCCACTTCAATCTGTAATGAATTATGTAAGAGTAACTTTCACCACGTTATGGCATGAATCGGAATGATAAAAGATGCGTTCCTTATGCTATTTTCGAGTTTCCCCACGACAAATATTTGTTATTTTTTCAATCAATACTTTTCTAGCAATATCAATAGTTACTCACTTTTGAAAGAGATATCGAACAACGAAATCCACCCATGATTAGTTATTCAATTATTTCTTCACATGATTCGAATTATTTTCGGATCTCGCAGGGCGGGCTCATTACTTTTTGCGCAAAATGAAAACCCAGAATTCCTTCACCCAAACCGGATTTTTTTTCCGCTCGAACTAATTATGCACATTGAAAATTCGTCTTGAGGAAAGAAAAAAACTTCTCTTGGTGCACGGGTATGATGCAACTTTAATTTTACCAAGTAATATTAAGAGTGTTTTTCCCTATTGTAATATAACTATTTGGTACAATATTTCAACTTTGCTGTTCTTCATTTGATTCGACAGTGGCTTGGTGGATCTTCCCCTTGAGTCGATTTCCGCAGGTACATGGAATGGACTCTCCAATCTCAACATCCTGTAAGTTTGGATATGGTTCGGATATATCCAACATTAAACTTTATTGTCGTTGTTGATGAATAACTGATGCAACGAATATGGTTGTAAATTGATTTAAACTCGTTAAGATATGTTAGCGGTTTAATCAGAATCACACAAGACCCTGTCCAATGGCATTTCATTCCCTGTATAGTCTTTCGTGTTATTTTTTCTTGTGCTATTCCCCTCAACACGTTTTCAGAGTCACGGCAAATATATAAACAACAAAACACACACACAAAAACCCAGTTCAATACGATTGGTTTTTAATAATCAGGTATTCATGTAATTTATCCGATTTTTGTCTTTATTGCGCATGTTCTCTTTAGTGCCAGCACTGATATGCTTGAGTTTATTTTGGGGTAATTAACTTCTTCCGCATAATCTTTGTTTATGTATTTATTACTTACTTTGCAACACTTCCTTTGATGTAGAATATTCTAATTCAAATGTTGATTTTTCACGAATTAATCGTAACGCCCTATTTTGTGGGAGAAATGAATAAATCTAAATCTGTCCAATGTTTCAAAAAAAATGAATGGGAAATCTACGTTCATACCGTACAGGCAATTTAACTGAATTGCAAGCTATTTGAATTGTATTCAATCTCACACTAAAACATATCAATCTCACAATAAAAAGCTGTTTCAGCAACAACAATATTGGATCACGGGCAATGTCTTTACGGCTCCTTTTTTAAGTATAGTTTGCAGAATTGCAGTTGTCGCTAAATTACCTTTACTGATGTTTCTACATACATGTATTGCATATGAACCAAACGTCTTAATCGGTTTTGTATAGACATTCTAAGCCAAAGGGCACATGATAAAAAAAAAGCAAATGAAAGGCTCCGATGGATCCCTACGTTATGGATCCTGAGAGGAGCAGGAACCAGTCTACACAGCAAGAAATGAAATACTGACAGGCGTGTTTGTGAAAACTAAACTAACGAAGGCCGATTTTTATAGGAAATAATTCTGTATTGCGTGGAAAAAAGGCAATGACAAATGGCTATTTTATTCAGGGTTCTATTTGAAGAAAAAAAAGCCACATCAATCTATAATGGATTATGTATAGAAACTTTCACCACGGCGTGGCGTGATTCAGAATGATAAAAGATACGTTCCCCATGCTATTTTGGAGTTTCACCACAAAAAATAATTATTTTTTCAATTGCTACTTTTCCAGCATCGTTACTCGCTTTTGAAAGAGACATCGAACAACAAAATCCACCGATGATTAGTTATTGAATTATTTGTTCACATACTTTGGCTCTCGCAGGGCGAGCTCATTACTTTTTGCACAAAATGAAAACCCGGAATTCCGTCACCCAAATCGGATGGTTTTTTTTCGAGCAAACAAATTATACACATTGAAAATTCGTTTTGAGAAATAAACCTTCTTTAAGAGAACAAGTTTGATGCAACTTTAATTTTGCCAAATAATATTAAGAGTGTTCTTCCCTATTGTAATTATAACTAATTGGCAGAATATTTCAACTTTGCTGTTCTTCATTTGATTTGACAGTTACTTAAAGAATCTTCCCCTTGAGTCGATTCCCGCAGGTACATTTTCTGAACTGTCCAATCTCCAATATCTGTAAGTTTAGATATGGTTCGGATGTATTCAAACTCTTGTTGTTGATAAATAGTTGATGTAACGAATATGCTTGTAAATTGACTTTAAGCTTGTTAAGATATCTTAGCGGTTTAATCAGAATCACACAAAGATTACCCTGTCCGATGGATGTTCAATCCTTGTAGTCATTCATATAATATATTTTGCTAAGCCCCTCAAAGCGTTTTCAGAGTCACGGCAGATACTATGCAATAAAACACACCCAAAAAACCCAGCTCATAACCATTCGTTTTTAATAATCAGGTATTCATTTTAATTATCCGATTTTTGTCTTTATTGCCCATTTTTTTTTTATTGCCGGCACTAATGTGCATTTAATTATTTTTCGGGGGCAATTAAATTCTTCCACGTAATCTTTGTTCATGTATTTTTATTTGACTTTGCAGAATATTCTAATTTAATTGCTGATTTTCCACGAATTAATCTTAACGGCCCTCTTCATGGGAGAAATAAAGTAATCTAAATCTGCCCAATGTTTCAATAAAAATGAGGAGGAAATTTACGTTCATACCGTACAGGCAATTAAACTGAATAGAAAACAAATAATTTCAATTAGAAACAGTGCGTTTAACACAAAGAAACCTTTACATATTTTGCAGTGTATTTCAGCTTTGTTTATAGGCCTATTCTCCTTTTGATTCGACAGTTATTTGGAAAATCTTCCCCTCGTGTCGATCCAGGCTGGCTTTCTTGATGGACTCTTCAATCTCACACAGCTGTAAGTTTTGATAGAATTTCTGATGTCACAAAAGATACTCAAATGTTTATTAGCATTGCAAGCTATTTTAATGGGAATCAATCTCACACTGAAAAAGCTGTTTCAGCAATTCTTTTTTTCATTTTCGATCATGGGCAATGTCTTTACGACCTCATTTTTAAGTATAGTTTGCAGCAGCATTGCAGTTGTTGCTAAAATTACTCTTCCTGCATGACTTAACTACAGCGCGTCCCAAAATATCCGCAACTTATTTTTGCAAGGTTAGCGTCTGCGCGGAAACACGTACCACCGATATACCATTGTCATTTTAAAGCTGAGAATTTTAACTTTATCCCTGACGAGTATTGGTTTGATTTTTAAAAGAGTTTTAAAATTATTTACGTTCATAATAAAGGCATTTCGAAAACAACTGATTTCAAGGAAAATCAATGATGCGGTACATCAGATGCAAACTCGAGTCAACAAGCTGTTGAAATAACAAAAAAACAATTGATTTATACTAAAAACACATTGAACTTGAAACGACGAGCAATATTGTGAATTATTTAAGGTAAAGCACAGGCGTGGATCGAAAAGAAAAGGAAACACAGAACGTAAAAGGCAACGAGATCGTCACATCATGAACATGATGAAGCATTTCCACATTTGAAAAAAATGCGCATGATTGATTTTCCTTGAAATCGGTTGAGTCTGTTTTGACGTGCCTTTATGTGAACACGAATAATTTCAAAACCCTTTGGAAAATCAAACAATACCTACCAGGGATAAAGTTAAGATTCCAAGTTTTAATATGATATAAAAAATAATGGCGGTACGTGTTTCCGCGGCGACGCTAGAGCCTCGCAAAAAAATGTTGCGGGTGTTTTGGGACGCGCTGTAGATACACGTATTGCACAAGAACCACAGGTCGTAGTGGTTTTGTATACACATTCTGAACCAAGCGGCACATGCTAAAAATTTTTTAAAAAATTACAGGCCCCAATGGATAGAATTGGAAATTTGGATTTTACGTCCGTTTTGTTATCAGTAAGCTTTACTTCAACCCTCACAATATGTGCAAGGCACTTAGTATGGCCTACAAATATTTGAACCTATTTAAAAATTATTGCTATCATATACAAAAATAACATTGATCCCAATTCCAGAAAATTGGTGAAAAAAAAGATGTCCAAAAAGATTTCGCAAAAGTTATATCTCAAAGTTAAGATAAATACCTTTTATTAAATTTTTATAACGAGGCAAAGTCTCGATGGATCCATAGTTAAACAGATGAAATATTTAAAAGAGAATTAATGCCCCAGACAACTGGTTGCTTAGAATATGGGTTTGGAGTATGCCTGTTTTAAGTGTCACATCAAGACCATGTTTCATTTCTGATCTTTTTCAGTGTACTGTTTAACATATCAGGCACTTTGACTAAGCTCGATAAGTTCGCCTCTGACGAGTTACCAGCCTTGCAAAAAGCGTAAGTCATAAAATCGATTTCAATAGTTTTATGAAACATAGATGAAGCTGCCTGGGGAAGTGATGTTCATCCCATACCAAATTCTTATCCAATTCACGACAGCGTTAGGCTAAATGCTATGTGCAGTTCTGTCCAAAAATGTCTTAATACATTGTGTGTAGTCTTCAATAAACTTTTTTTTAAATTACATTTTCAGATACGTTGATGACTACCGTCTTTGTTGTGCCTTATCCAAGTTGCAGCATTTTTCTATCGAGCAAGATTGTTTAACTACAAAGCCTAAACCAGCTTTGAATCTGTGCGACAGCCTTATGCCAAATAACATACTGCGAGCGGCGTTGTGGGTTTTGGGAATGAGCGCGCTTATTGGTAATTTCTCTGTCCTGATTTGGAGGCTTATGCAGAAAGGGGACGGAGGGGGTAAAAAGACACTCTCATTTATGGTAGGAAATCTGGCTATCGCGGACTTCATGATGGGTGTGTACATGTTAATCATAGCTGGTGCAGATCTTACATTTGGCGAGGACTACTTTCTTGTGGCTCCTGAGTGGCGCACCAGCGCATTGTGCAAACTTGCTGGAGTTCTGTCAGTTCTGTCCAGCGAGGCTTCGGTGTTTTTTGTGACACTCATCAGCGTAGACTGCTTCTTAGGCATTGTGTTTCCGTTGAAAAGATTCTCTCTGGGAGGAAAATCAACAACAATCATCATTGGTATCTTATGGTTTCTGGCACTTTGTCTGAGTATCGTGCCGACACTTTCATTTGGGTCTGATTCTGATATATATGGACTTTCGGATGTTTGTATCGGCCTGCCCCTTACCACTAAGGCATCTGATGTGATATTGAGAAGGTCGACGGAGTCTTTGTTTTGGGTTCACGGCTTTGAAAGTGCCCACGCCACAGGTGAGAAACCATCTTGGATCCTGTCAATCGTTCTCTTCCTTGGGGTCAATCTAGTTTCTTTTCTTCTTGTCCTGTGTTGCTACGTCGCCATCTTCATCAGTGTCAAGCACACAAGAAGTACTGTCGGAGTGAATGCCCACAGGGAGCGTGATTTTAAAATGGCGGCCAAGATGGCGCTGATCGTGATGACGGATTTCTGCTGCTGGATGCCTATAATCATCCTGGGGATTCTGTCTCAGACGGGAACAGTCACTCTATCCACCGAGGTGTATGCATGGGTTGTGGTTCTGGCTCTACCAATCAACTCGTCCCTGAATCCTGTCCTTTACACTTTCCTCACAGTTTGTTGCGCGACTAAACCAAAAGTAAAACACCGAAAGTGAATCAAACAAACCAAAATCGCAACAAAGTTCAACAAAGTGCAGTGGCGGATCTACGGAGGGAGGGGTGGAGTAGGCGGTCTCTCTCCTCCTCCTCCCCCCCCCCCTCCCACCGCAAAAAAGGGAAAATTATGCACAAAATGTACATGCTAGGGCCCCCCCCCCTCCGACAGCTACACACCCCTCCCCTTGAGCCAGAGCTGAATCTGTCCCAGCAAACATACACATTGCAAAGGTTTGCTCGAAGCATATAATGTGTTATTACCAAAGTGACTCATACCTGGGGAAAATAATGAAAAATAGCCGTGGCTTTGAGCTGTGAAAAGCCAAGGCGAAACCGTACCTTGGTATCAAGGCCCCAGGTACGGTTTTTTTTAATCCACATTTCATTAATGTTTATGACATTAAGACGTCCGGTTTCACGAAATCATCAATTTTGTAAAAGCTGGGTGCTGTAAAATTTCAATTTCTTTCATTGACTAAGGATATAGCAAACTGCTCATTCATACTCACTGTGAATGCTTACAGCTAAATAAAGCCGATAATTAAAAAAGGATTCTGCCGATTTACTTGACCACAAGCTTACAGATATGACGTGTGCTGTTTATGCATGATTGCGCAATCTTTCCATTTTATGCTACACGTACGTGTGATTGTTGGACGAGTTTGTTCAGTTTGGAGGTATTTTCTGTCAATTTTTGCTGAAATGGGACGATCAAAGGTGTCTTCAGAAAACATTCAATGCGGGCGACTACACGTGAAATCAACAGCCTACCTCGTTCCCATGTGTCGCGAGCAGTACGCTCCCACCACTCCTTCCTCTCTCATGTCACCTGGTATTACATCAAGATGTTCAAAAACCTTGCACATTTATGCAAATTAGGAAAAGTCTGGTGCCTTGGCTGTGCTTTAAATCAGTCTTTGTTTTTGTGTGCGGTGCATGGGGTAAAAACAGAATCAATATTCGTCGCGGCGTGAGATCCGAGAGCATAACTTTCAAGTTCAAAGTTAAAATGTTACAATCTCATCTGATAGCCATATATGCAGTCATGATTGACTCATTGTGACCCTTTTGATGATGGAGTTCCAACTCTGCCTGTCCAAAGTTGACCGGTAGGCTGAGGGCAGAGACATGCCTGTCAGCTCCTTTAATCCATCGGTACAGCGGAGTTTCTTAGCTGTCTGCCGCATGAATGACTGCTTTCAACATTTCCTTGAACAATAATCTTCTCCAGATTATCTCCTTCTCATCTTGAAACATGGCCCAAATACTACAGTTTTGTTTGTCAATCCTCTGGCCCACGGTGGTCGTATCGTCCCCAATCAACTTTCTGACGTAATCATTTCTCTTCCGCTCCTTCCGTGACAATATTCTCAACATCTTCCGCTAGCACCACATCTCGAAAGCATTCATTCTGTTTCTGCCTGCCTTTTCAACTGCCCATGTTTCAGACCCATAGGTGGCAATCGGGACAATATGAGCATTCAAGACTTGGATTGGTGTGGTTCTAGAAATTCCTCTGTCCTTCCATTATGTCGGTGAGGGCGAAGGCTGCTGACCTTGCCTTCGCGAGACGTCTTTTGATTTCTTGAGAGCTTCCGCCATCACTGACAATTAGGGAACGCAGGAAGTTGAAAGTCTTGACAACTTCAATGTCCTCGCCATCATCTTGTAATTGCTGGTCTGTCACTCCTCCACTCATCGTAACGTTTGTCTTCCTAACGTCGAGGCACAGTCCGTATTCCTCACTGGTCCGTTTGATTCGGTCAATCTGGTCTTGGAGTTCTGCTGCTGTTTTAGCAATCAAGGTGGTGTCGTCTGCATATGTGAAGTTTGTTTCTCTGACGATCCGATTGATACCTGTCCCACAAAACCATCTAGAGCTTTCCTCGTCATGTATTCTGCATCCCTATAATGCATCCCTGACGCACTCCTTGCCCAATTGAGAACCACTCGCTGTCTCCGAACTCTGTTCTTTCGGTGGCTTCCTGACCTTGGTTTAATGCTCTGATCAGTGTGATCACAATGTGCAGAGAAACCCATTTCCTTCATGATAATCCACAGCTTCGGATGTTGAACACATTCAAATGCCTAAGAATAGTCAGTAAAGCAGAGGAACAAGGGTTGTCGAAATTCCTGATGTTTTTCCATTCGATTCTTCAAATTTTCCCATCTGATTCCTTGTCCCTCTTCCTTTCCTACATCCAGCTTCTTCGGATGGTAACTCAGTATTATTATAAGCAAAATGGAAAAGGGGGAGTGATTTTTCAGTTGGAGTGCACATTAATTCAAATTGAACGTTAAAATACTGAATGTACGTTGAAATAAAACATACACGATATAAATCCATTACTTGCTATTGATGTGTCGAATCAGGATACAGGAAGCAAGTTTCCCACAGGGTTTAATATTGGATGCGTAGCTGAAAATAAAGTAATCCCTGGGGAAGAGGTTGATCAACTCCGCCATTGCATCACTCGATGATGTAAGTTCCTTTTTCCTAATTCTAACAAGCCATCAATTTTCAAACGGCAGAAGTTACCAATGAGCCATTATGCGATGAATTTTACCCCAAAGCATGCATTATTTGGCGAATTTCAATAGTTTATACTCTTAATTAATGTATGGTGATAATTTAAATTATCACAATTTCAAACGGTCATGTAGGTCTACGTCCTACAACAACTTAGCGCGCTGCTGCTGTGATATCACGTCAGGCAAACACTTTACAGTTTTAAGGATTATGAATCCAAAATGTGGCTCTATACTCATTAATTTAAAAAAAAAAGAGGTTGTGCTTAAAGATAGTTCACTGACTTGTCGGATACTGAATCAATTAACGAAGGATTGACGCAAAACTGAACCGAAATACCAGTCAGTTTCAAATGCTAAGAAAGCTGTAACACTGTATATATGTACATACATGCACTACCCATATACTTATTGCACTAACCACTACTTATTTTGCTTATGTAAATTCACATATGCCAAAAAGAAAAAGAAAAAAATCCATGTGCCTAAAAAATAGACCTTCATAATTTTTTACATTTTTGTGAGAATTATTTCTTTTTTTCATTCTTTGCATGAAGATTGACATTGCGAGAAGCTTGTGATTGTTAGATTTGAAATAAAGGGCCAATTTTTTTTATATCGTGGGCCTATGAAGTGTAATTTCAATATGACCGTCAACTAATTAATGCAATATTTTGAAACGAATGGTATAGGAAGTTTCGCATTGCTTACGCCTTTTGCTGTATAAAATGCTGTGGTTATGAAGTCGATATAAATAATTTGTTGATGTACTGTGGCTTAAAAGTACTGAAAACGGAGAATGTAATCTCATGTGTTCTTTATACATTTATTGAAAATTATAATCAGTGTTAATACATGGTGAGTAAAAAAAAAAGCGGAGCCCAAAACCCCCAAAATCTGATATTTCATATTTAAAAAACTATGTAGCCTAAAAAATTATAACGACTGGAAAGCCGATTCATAAGCTACTTTTAGATGACAAAAATTACTGAAATTGCTCAATCGGTTTAGAGAATATTATCACCGTTTAAACGCAATGACCCTAAAACCTGTTTCGTCCAAAAATAAAGCAATTTATTGTGTATTCTGATTGTTGGGAACAACAAAGAAGATGACACAGAATACTTGTCTCAACACCTGTCAACAACTGTAGTATACTGATCTTGATTAACAACTTGTTAGGCAAAGAGTGTGATACATAAAATCCACTTTTGTTTTAAAGACGGGCCTACAAAAGGACTTTGTTGAATATTGTTAACTTTTAAACTGAGACTTTATCGCTGGTGATGTTTGAAGACAATTGACGACGATTCTTGAAATCGCATCTTAGAACGAAAGAGGTTTTAGGGTCATTGTGTTTAAAGGGTGATATTCTTCGAAGGGATTGATCAATTTCAGTATTTTTTTCATCTAAAAGTAGATTGTGAAATTTGCTTTCCAGTCGCTATTATGTTTGGTGCTACATATTTTTTTAAATATGAAGTATAATTTTTGGGGTTTGGGGTTCCGGGTTTTTTTTACTCGCCCTGTATCGATTCATTTGAGCATGGAAAGAAAAAGGAAAGCACTGCAGGTGATTGATTAAAGAGAAGTTTAACACTTGCTAAGAAAAATAATTCTGTCCATGACTGTGTGAGCTTCACATGGATGAGAAATCATTGTTAGAAAAAAAAATGCTTAAGGAACAAGTTTATTCTGCTAGGTTAGTGATGTTAAAAAAATGTGGCTCTCAGAAATAAAAGCTGTATAAATGTAAAAAGATGTGTAAGATTCATGAATTGAGTGTCCCTCCGCATGTCTGTCTAAGCTCGTTTAGATTAAGAAAGTGAGGACTACATCTGTGCAATGAAACACAATGGATGCTTATACTCCCAAATGGCAGTCTAGCTGAAAGCTCCCAGAAAACACAATGAGATTATTAAAAAGGATAACCAATGGATGTAGATGAGCACTTTAACGGGAAAACTATTTTGGAAAATAATGTAACCGATAGCGTAATTTTTATTCCTAGGAGGGTTAGGGGCAATGTCATGAATAATTCATGTTTATCCATGAGAACGGACAATGACATCAACAGTATTGTTGTTAGTTACTCAACTAGTTAAAATACATTAAAGCATTTTAAAGAACGGTTGTCGTCGAGCTACCACACAGTAGCCTAGTGGATAGCGAGATGAGCTATGGATACAAAGATCCCTGCTTCGAATCCACGTCGTCGCTGCTCATTTTCATCAGCTATTTTTCTTCTCCAAATTTATCACTGAGATAATTTTAAATTAAGGGGAAAATAGAATGAGAACCTAAGTCTTGCTTAGCATATTTTTTTGTGCTTAGCAACGCCATGAAATTGGCCCCGGTCTCAAACTTCACAGATTTTATACTCCTATATGGAGACAATTGTAGTAAAGTGTCTTGCCCAAGAACACAAGCACCATGTTCCCCGACAGGATTCGAACCCACGTACCACGGCACACGAGTCGAACACCGTTACCATTGGACCACAGTGCTCCGTTTACGCAGGGCAGTTCCCAAAGAGGCAAAAAATTAATTCTTCTGTGCACAAAGTTTACAAAAAACATCCTAACGAGTGCCCAAAAAATCACTAACCACGCTTCCTGAGGCCGACAGGCTAAAGAAAACACACACAGTCACCGTTTTGTTTCTTAAAAATATAGCACATAATATTCTTTAATTTTTCATGTATACAACAGTTTGCAGAAAACAAAAACAAGTTTACGTCACACGACAAAGTGTCATGCAGTACATGTCAGTAAAAACACAGGGGAAAAAAAGCTCATAAAAGCAACGTAAAGAAATTATGTATATATCTACAAGTATAAAGACTTAATTGAATCCGACACAATATTCAGCATGGAGAGGTGAAAACTGCTTTGACACTTTGAGGGAAGTCGATGAAGGAATCTTTGTCCACTGATGCTTGATGTTTTTATTGTAAATTTTGAAAGGAAGAGCTTTGCTAAGTACAAGACCAGATCAAATTAGCCTTTAGTCAAGGCCCACGCGGCTACCCGGTCACGTGGCACTCCCCGGAGCCAGCACGTAGAAAGACTAGCCCTTTCATGTGCCAGCATCCGGGGTGCGTGTCCAGGTAGCCGCGTGGGCCTTGACTTAAGGCTAAGATCAAATACACTCGGATGTTGAAACGTGGCAGTACTGTTTTTCAACACATCAAATCTCAATCATTTACTCGGGTTTGGATTTTGTTCTGGAAATATTCAGTTTTTGGAGCTTTTCACCAATACTAAACACAGCAAAAAATACCGGGTGAGATTTTCAAAGCAGTTTGTCGAGTCAAGCCAATTTTGATCAAAAGCGGTTTCGGTCTTTCAAAATGATCAATGCCACATGGAATTGTTGACAGCATGAATATTACGCATTGTACCAGCACTCACAAAAGGCCTAAGACATAATGACGTCACGCTTTGTTTACATATGTGCGCTTTCCTATGTAGTAGACGGTCCTCACTTTGTCTGGCGTCCCGACTTCACTTCCATCGGAAAGTGCATATGTAAACAAAGCCATTACGTCATTATGTCTCAATGAATTGAATTTTGGATGTAGGAGTTTTTCAGCTCACTTCCCACAATATCAATAACACCTTTATGTGTACGCACTGTTAGCAGGTTTCCGAGTTGGATATGATGTACTTCTCAGACTTTCCACCATTTGGAATATACATGTATTATTCATATTTTTTTTATTCTTTAGGTTTTATCATCAGTAAGTCTTACTAAGTGATATTTATCAAAGAAAACCCACGGCGTAATTTCTGTCATTAATTCCCCAGAAAAATTGACATTTTGAACAATTTTGTCCAAGTTTGCGGAAATGGAAGGAATTGTCCAGTGTTCAATGAGTTTAGGCCGAAATGGCATCCAAGCTAATAAAGACATGAAACCTGCACTAGAAAGTGAATTTTTGTTATTTGAATTCCCTGTTTGGGTGTTATGTATATTTGATCAAATTTACCAATTGGACAAATTTATTCGAGCCGAATACACTGGGCTTAGATTACAGAGTTGCTCCACAAAAATACCAGACCAAATTTGTTCCATGTAGAAATTGGCCGATTTTGAAAACATCCCAGTCATTTCGCCCAAAGTTGAGCCTGTTCGTTTTTCCAGACAACACATTTTATGATTTTACAGAACAGATGAGATAAGGGTTTGGAACGAAACATAACCGGGGAAGCATGGAAGAGTACAGAGTCAACTTTCAGATCACTGCCCGGCTGGATATGCCAAGACGCGCCATTTTCAGTTGCTCGCAGTCTCAGGCATTCAACGCGCTCACCGCACATCTGAACACGCTAACTGCAAGCAGACAACCTTGCGTCTCCCGACAACCAACAAAACGTTCATCGTAACAAGCTTAATAATACTTTACAATGTTTCTTTTTAAAGTTATATCTATAAAAAAACAACAACAGACTTTTCAAAAGGAAGTCTAGTCGTTTATCTGTACAAATTGGCAGTTGAATATAAGACTTTGTATCAAATATACACGAATGGGCAAACAAGCAGCCTAAACTTCCACAGGTCCTGGCTGCCTAAAAGAAATGCCTCCTGATGTTTAAATTACTCTCATCTCAGATTTTAAATTTTTACAGAGGCTTTGTAAGTTTAACTATTAAGTACGCATAAATTACAGGGGGGACAAAGCTCGTAATAAAAACAGCTAAGGAGGGTGTGGTTAAAAGCTCAATGGGACATGATCTGGAAGTATAGACCACAAGCATGCTCCTAATGACGAAGGGGTGTTACACGTGGCCAGCGGTTTCATTGGAGGATTCATTAAAAAAAGACAGTTGTGTTGTCATTCAGTCAGGACCACAATAACGTTTTCCAATAACGACTTTATATCAAGGTAATTAAATAAGCATTATTACTTAAGGCCAAAAAAAAAAGTTTCCGGTTTCTGGTATGGAGCTTGCCCAAAAAGTGGTGCGGCCGACGCGGCTTTTTTTTTTTTTTTACCTGATTTTTTTGCTTCAAATGTCGGCTGATGACTGAAAATGGTGCCTGACTAAACTTAGTGCAAATATATGGGAGTCCAGAGAGGCCACACAAAGCTTATTCTCGACCATAACCCAATCTAAAAACACGTTAAAATTGTTCAGCAGCAGGATTCCAGTCAAACCAGTGAGTTTGGCGGTTTTGAGACATCATCTTTCATTGAAAAAAATACTTTTTCATGTTGCCGACGCACATGGCTACGGCGACCCGCGCGTATACCAGAAACCGGAGACTTTTTTTGGCCTAAAGTAGATGTACAGGGTTTATCATCCCCACCCAAAACTAGAATGAGTTAGTACTTGAAAGTTATGAACTTAGGCATTGTCAGTAAGGTTGGATCACCGCAATTGCGCCCACGCCGTCATTTATGACTAAGAATCATTTATTTCAAAACAAAGACTAAAATTCTTTATTAACGTTGTTCCGATTCATTGGTAAAATGAGTTGTCAAGTGTCGTCGTGTTGACGTCATCATCTGTTAGGCGCCACCATCCTAAAGGTCAATTTCTCAAAGTCGTATATCTACAGAACCACAAGCCGCATTAGCTTACAACTTTGTTGGTGAATAGTCGGGCACGAGTTCAAAATGAACAGTGGAGAGACGTCATGATGACGTCTTCAAGTGATTTTAAACGGATTTCCAATCTTTTTATAATTTTTATGAGTTTAAACAAATAAAGGAAAATACTTTGGAGGCCCGAATCAGACAAAGGAAACATATTTTGTGACCGAAAAGAAGATCCGACTGAAAATAGCAAAAAAGAATCGTAATTGCCAACCTGGGATTCGAACTCCGGACCGTTCGTATGCCAAGCGAGAGCCTTAACCACAAGCCAACGCAGATTTCACGACCGCGCACACTGAAAAAAATGACGTCCGTAAAATGAACATGCTCATCTTATCATTAATCAAGCCGCCCAAACATTCTTTACCCCCAGATACCTGCGCGATATACATTAACTGTCAAAAATCCCTGTGATAATTACAAATATGGCCACTTAAAAAATATATATATATCAGGCCAAATACTCCCGACTCTTTAGGTGCGTGCGTGTTTCGTGCACACATCAAAGTAAAGTTATTTTAAAAGCCTGTCATTATGTTCAATTCTTAGACGTTTATTGGTCACTTTCGAAAATGAAATATCCATCCAGAAATGATCACCTCTACAAGTAGTCCGAAATCCCATCGCCGTTAAAAAAAACTCGTATTCCTACGCCCCAAGTAGCTCAGTTTAAGGGTCCGATTCTTTCACAACGGTAGGCCTACGACATCACACAACGCACGGCAGCCAACCTTACGTTTCTTAAACCCTCCAATTGTTGGCCTGCAAAATGCTCAAATAACAGAAAATTTCATTGTTGTGAGTAAAAATAAAACCAGCAAATCATCCGGAGCCATGAATCAAACGAAGACATAAGATTTTTGTGACAGAAACGAAGATCCGACAGAAAAAAAATAGATAAAAGGAACACATAATCGTATCTGCAAACCCGATATTCGAACTTGGGACCTTTCGCATCACCTTCCTGTTCAATGCACCTTGAATTGAAGTATAAAGACTCCAAGAACGATATTGTGAGGCATGTTGATATATTTTGGCGTGTGATTTATATTTTGAGGTATTACACAAAACATTTATGTGCATGTGTAAAATCTTGCCGGTTGCGTCTCGGATGAAAAAAAATATTTAAAAAATGAATCAATAAAAATTTGCTCCTCCTAAGGGATCGCTGCCCACGTAGATAAGACAAATTGAAAGGAAATTTGGAAGTAAATTGATTGAGGCGGCTTTTTCATCAATCAAAATTTTCAAACAAATGATAACAAATGCAGGTGTATTAGGTAACAACGATTTTGCAGATCACGCCATAGATAATGTTACACAGCGCACACTGTACAAGAGTGATAATTGAGAACGCGCGAAGTGTTCAGCAGCGACGCCGTTACATAGTAAGGTTCATGTTTTTGACCCAGCTTGTCTTTGAATTCAGCTCATTCGGATTTGAGATCGTTTGTGCATGAGCATGTCTGGATATTAGCTAGTATAAACTTCAGGTCATTGGGACTTCAACTCGGACCTGAGCTCGTTTGTACCTGATCGAGCACGCCTAGACTTTAGCTAGTAAACTCGAGGTCATTCGGACTTCAACTCGGACTTGAGCTCGTTTGTACCTGATCAAGCACGCCTAGACTATAGCTAGTAAACTCGAGGTCATTCGGACTTCAACTCGGACTTGAGCTCGTCTGTACCTGAGCACGCCTTGACTTTAGCTCGTTAAACTCGAGGTCATTCGGACTCATCCGGACCTGAGGTCTTTTGGAGTTCGTTTGTCGGGACATCTGAGATTTTGAGGAAGGCTTGGTCATATCATCCCCATTTTGAAAAGTAGACCTTCGTTTTAACATTTCATATTTAGTCATAGCTAAGTGCAGGTTATCACGTTGACAATAACGAATATGAAACTTTTATCCAGCATAACAACGAAAAACTGCAACCCTCATAAAAACTGGATTTTATTTAGATTTTTGTCTTGCCCCAAACAAATCCTCCCTGTCGGTATACTGGCATTATCGAGTCCGATGGGGAACGGGGCCTTTCTACCCTGCAAGAACTGAATTATTGTCGGGCACCAAATAAATTGACCTCTGTAAAGTGATTGTTTGAAAACTAAACGTGGTCAGCGGTCTCATTCGATGTTTCATTCGATGTCACATCGGTTGGATAGGCCCAACCCGAAAGTTTGACCCTTGGTATATATTCACGCCTAAAAGATGAACTGACCAACACTCAGAATAAAGCTAATGTGAAGCATTTCTTGATGTGATACAATATTTGTTCATATTTCAACGCAAATTGTTGTTTTTGTTTCCTCAACCAAATTCCTCAACCCTCATTCACAATTGATAAAATATACATAATACTCTAGCGATCTTGGGGTAGCTTCCTGATCCCGTGACTAGTAGTGCTTGTGACGGTCCGTAGGTCCGCCAATGCGGGGCAATTTCTTAAAAGTTTAACAAATGGTTTTTAAATTTAAAAAGTCAATCTCTATTTGATGTGCCACTAAAGGGTGCCCTTTCCGGTGATATCGCCATCATTTTTTCTTGGTGTTTGGCATTTCCCACTAAACACTCAATTTCACAAATTACTTGTCTGTACTAAAATGCTTCCATTTTCGAGTTAAATTCAATTTTCATTGCACTTCCAATAGCACCGGAAGTGAAGGTCAAGTGGTTTTGTGCCCGGGAAGAAATGTTGCTGAAGGCACCGTCTACCACCTCACGAAAAACGATAACGACACTAAATGATAGAGTTAAGAGTATTTTGTCAAAGCCTGCCCTTAAATCGCTTGTGAGTTGATACCTGATGACGTCATGACGACGTCACAAAATCTATAACATCTTTGGACCGATGCCCAAGTTCGTACCAGGCTTTATTATCACCACGTCAACCGTTTGGAAGAAATCGTGGTTTGTTTTGACTGGGGCTCATTTCTGTATTTTGGATCCACCTAACTTGGACCTTCCGGTCACACCAAAAATTTGTTCAGGAGAAAACCCGCCGAATTATAGACATTTTGTGCTAAGACATTCATAATTATGCACGCATGCGCATAAATGTATCTGGCGACAAAAAGTGAAAGCAGCCCACTGAAATGTACAGGGGTCAAAATTGTTTGTCATTTGCTTTCAATTTCTCCAGGATTTGTCCCTTTTTTAATTGAGGAAAGGCTCTAAAATCGTCATAGGCATTGCTTTCTGGTCTCAGTGGGTTGGGGCGGGGGGAGGCACAAAATAAAATCTTTAAAAATTGCTTTCGTCCCGTGCGCACGATGGCGAAGGATACTAGCAGGGTTCCTTTCCGCACTCGTGCCAAAAATAAACATGCTTCGAGAATTCCCTGTTCAACTACAAAACAAACTAGCGATCATCTTTAAAAATGTCGGGTTTTGAAATACCATCGAGAGCCAAACGTAGTGATTGACGAGAATGTTGCAACTTTTTGCCGCTGACCGATATAGTGCAGCGTGATTTTCTCGTGGCAGGCACCCGGGCCTGTTCACCCGATGCCCGGTCAACGTGACCGTCAGTGCACGGTGAAATCATTTTTTGCCGGCGTATCCCGTAATTCAGCCACGGTGAAGCCTGGCGCTACTCTGCACCGAGATTCGGCCCGAAATTTGGTGGATGGTACCCCAAAGCAAACGGTTATTTTCTGGCACTCGTGCAGACAGGAGCCCGGCTGTTTTCCTCGCCCTCGTGCGCACGAGACGAAAGCAATTTTTTAAGTTTTTATTTTGTGCCCCCAAAAACCACTAAAGCCAGAAAATAATGCCTATATCTATTTTAGGGATTTTTCATGTAACAAGTACAAATTTCCTTGAAATTTGCTTTCATAAACAAAACGACTATTCGGATTTTAAATTCCAGCAAAGTATAATCAAATTGCTTTCTTTCTTTACATAAATAATGTACAAATTTCCACTGTAACTCTTCGTTTAAATTAAAGAAATAATGCAATAAACGTACAATAGCTCAAGCATTAAAATTCACTAAAGTAGCAGTCTGGCTGAGCCCTCTCCTTTGGCTTCTCTATATCGATAAATTCACACCAATTATTTCTCAAAATCATCGAGGCTGGTCTTTGCCCTCTCCTCGGAATCTCATCTCAGAATCTGCTCCATTCCAAACTCGTCTTGCTTATAAACCCCGGGAGAAATATTAAAGCGATGCCACATGGTCCAAGAATTCGATATGCATTCAAAAACAAACTAAGTATTCGACAATCAAAATGATGGAAAGTATAAACACGCTACTCAATAAACCTTTTCACTGTGAAATAATTATTTATGCCCTAAAAAATGGTTTTGAGGCAAGAAGCGAAATCGGTCCATTACAAATGTACAGCGATACAAACAAACAGAAAAGGCCCTGAAATCGTCATGGGCATTACTTTCTGGCCAAAATTGGCTTTTTGCAGTGGCGTAGCCAGGAATTTTTTAGTGGGGGGGGGGGGGGAGGGGGGCGCTGGCGGGGCTGGAACATTTCATGGGGGGGGGGGGCGTCATGTAGGGGCGTCAATCGCTTCTCAAAAGTGGGGGGGGGGACATACCTTGATCAGAACTGTTGCGAGCGCGTAGCGCGAAGCCCTTACGGCGTGGGGGTTCGGGGCCCGCTTAAGGGCCCCGAAAAAAAATGGATTCTAGATGTTCTGTGGTGTGATCTGAAGCAATTTCTTACCACTTTCCTCAATGCTTTAACTAATATTTTCTTAGCAAAAGATAGTTATTTGAACATCGTTTTCGAGGTTGGAGTCATTGAATATCGGTATTCTGAGCTATAGGCGTGGGGTTCGGGGCCCACTTAAGGGCCCCGAAAAAAATTGGATTCTCGATGCTCTGTGGTGTGATCTGAGGCAATTTCTTACCACTTTAACCAATAATTATCTTAGCAAAAGATACATTGTAGTACATAATAGGGCCCTGTAAATGAGACACGAGTTCAAAAATCGGGGGGGGGGGGACATTTGCCCCCCCCCCCACGCCCCGCCGTGGCTACGCCAATGATAATAATTTAAACATAATTTTCGAGGTTTTCTCAGCTAAAGGAATATGAAAAATTTTTGAACATTGTTTTCGAGGTTGGAGTCATTGAATCAGCTACCAGAATTCTGATCTATAGGCGTGGGGTTCGGGGCCCGCTTAAGGGCCCCGAAAAATTTTGGATTCTCAATGCTCTGTGGTGCTCTCTGAGGCAATTTCTGACCACTTTAACCAGTATTTTCTAAGCAAAAGATACATTGTAGTACATAATAGGGCCCTGTAAATGAGACACGAGTTCAAAAATCTGGGGGGGGGGGGACATTTGCCCCCCCCCCCCACGCCCCGCCGTGGCTACGCCAATGATTTCAAGGAATTTTTATTGGTCTATTATTATTATTTAGCTTATATGAATGGAGGAAAAAGTTTGTGCGTGGCCGATTCGAGTGATATCGCTGACTGAAACTGTGTGACCCACGGACCACCTGTCTATAATACGTGTTCCGTGGTGTGAGCGAGCAGTACAGTGGGTGACTCAGTGTTGTAGTCGAGACCGGATAGTCCGAAACCGAGACCAAGACCGATACCTGAAGTTGCGAGACCGAGACCGAGACCAAGACCAGCCCCTCAAGGCGTACCGAGACCGAGACCGAGACCGAGACCGCGGATAATAAATAACAATAATCTAAATAAACAAGTCTGTCCTTGAGATGTTGATGTTCATGGGGATGTGAAGGAAGTGATTGAAAGTTAGGAATCACGTGTACCTGCTTAATTGTGTCATGCGAGTGCTCTTCGTATTTGCTTCATGCCATAAATTACAACATGGCAACAGAATTTGTTATTGTCACAATCAATTAAAAACATTGGAAACAACCTAATTTAAAGAAGGGAAAAACCTTATTTGATGAACTTCTATATTTTTGCCACTTTTTAAAAAATATTTTTTTTTAAACATTGTTTAACTACTATAAAGTGTAAATCTGATGAAGAAACTCTGACTTAGGAGTACGACAATTTGTACTAGTTTTTGCAAAACTTGAACATGTTGAAACTTGACAAAAGTAAAAAGTTAAAGGTGGATGTTTCATCTGTTATAGGAACTCGGACCCTAAACTCCACAGCCACCCCTTGGTTTCAGCAATGACCACTAACGGATATTTAAATGCAACTTTGATTTTACATTGGACCTCCTTGTAAACCTGATTCGAAAAAAAATTCGGAGCAAGAAAATATTGATTTGTTTTTAAAAATTTCAGTCATGGAATATAGATTTTTACATGTAGACCAAAAAATTGAGAGATGGTAGCCAGATATGGATTGGTCTGCCCCCCCCCCCCATCCCTCTTTGTGATTCTCCTTCCAACCCTGCATGTTTGTGTGTCCCCTACATGTTTGTTTCTTGTTCCTCTGTCATTTACCTCTGAAGAAGGCCTGGGTAAGGCTGAAATGTAATGCCACTTTATTTTTGTTTAATGTCAATAACGTTACATATACTATAGAAGATTGATGAACCACATTTGCCTGATCTATCTTCTGTCAATTGCCCGCCGTCATCATCGTCATTAGCCTATTTGAGAATATGGCCGACACAATAGAATGGCGCTGTCACAAACTGAATGTGGTGGGCGAGGTGTACTTTTAGGATTCATGGCTCAGTGCCCACGCCTCTGTGTTTTGTACCGTGCCATCGTATCACCCGCATCGGCTACTTTGCCGGGCAATTTACTTGAATATTTTAGTGATTAACAAGTACGACATATTGCCAATATATTAATAGTTTATTGTGATGGCCGTAAACAGCATATAGCGATTAATGGAACACAATTCTTCTCGACTCATGCAAATGCAATTGACATTTAGGAAGAAGACGAGGTAGGCAATTAGACTCTATTTTTGTGTGACTATGGCAGTAGCTCAATTTGTGTTTATCACAGATGTAAAGATGAATACATGGCGAGTCAAAAAGAAAGTTACCGTATGATCCAAAAAAAATGGCACGCTCCATTTTGTAAAAAATATAATTGGGATAAAGACCATGTTATTGAGTAGTAACTGTGAACATTTCACGTTATTTGCATACTCTATTCCCAAGTCGTGTCTATTTTAATAAAGAGATCACAAAATTCAGCTGTCCACCACTAATACCAATTTAACGGTCTACGAAAAGATGAAAATCCATTAATAAATATAATTTTAAAAAGAACGTTTTCCCGCCTCCACGAATAAAGGAAAAATTGAAAAGGAAAATAGAAAAAAAATCACCAATATTTCTAGGGGAAAAGAGTTGAATTGTTCCCCATATTCAAAATACAAAATCTGACTGTAAAAATAATGTTTCAGTCTTGATGCATAAGATTTAAATCTCAGTTGTATTTGGAATCAATGAGGATGGCTATAAAGTGTTTGTTTCAACAGATCATCCCACAATAAAAACGAGAAAGAAGAAGAGGAACAATGGTTATTGGACTATGCCTCACTCACTAGAAAGTGAAGAGAGACATGTCCATTAGCATCACACTGCAGTCACATTTGCCCTAAACTGATTCTTTACTTAACCCTAAAAGGGCCGGGGATAGAATCCGCCCCCTCCCTTTTTGGCTGCATGGTCTCGACTCGAGACCAGCCAAAATATCGAGACCAAAGGGGACCGAGACCGAGACCAAATCCGAGACCACAGCTCCCGAGACCGAGACCGAGACCGAGACCGAGACCGAGACCGGTCTCGAGACCTACAGCACTGGTGGGTGTTAATACGCATTTTAGATTACCATTATGCGCTATGTCACGCCGGTTGTCAGCTTACTGGTCCGCGGTCGCCGGTCGAAGGGTCGTTTCTCAGTGGTCATCATGTGGATCATTCGCGACTATTTAGATTTAGATCAATGATAATTTTTTTTGAAACTCAAAATCTCAGTGGGGAGGCGAATGGGGGGCGACAAGATTTCATGGGGGGCGGACGCCCCCCAACGCCCCCACGCCCCCCGGTGGCTACGCCACTGGCTTTTTGGGGGTCAAAAAAAAATCACAACTAAAAAAAATGCTTTGTTCTCGAGCGACTTTAAGTGGGCGAAGGGAATCAGCAGGGCTCCTTTCAGCACGAGTGATAATAAGTAACTGTGCACTTAACGGTACCATCCACCAAAATAACGGGACGAATCGCGCTGCTGAATCGCGTCGGGCTGAACCGCAGGCTGAATCACGGGCTGCGCCGGCACAAATAACGATGTCGATGTCACCGTGCACGAACCGTCACGTTGACCGGGCACTGGGCGTACAGGCCACGCCAAAAATCACGCTGCGCTATATCGGTCATTATTATGAAAAAAACAATAAACAAAACGAAGCCTATACAATTAAAAAAGAATTTCAAAAATATTTTCCAAAGTTAATTGTCAAATTGTATCTTTCGATAGTGATTGGCGACACTGTTGCAACTTTTTCCGCTGACCAATATATTTATAGCGCAGCGTGTTTTTTTTTCGTGTGGCTCACGCCGGGCCTGTACGCCCAGTGCCCGGTCAATGTGGCTGTCCATGCACGGTGGTGACATCGTTTGTGGCCCGCAGCCCGTAATTTAGCCCGCGGTTCAGCCCGGCGCGATTCATCACCGCGTTCAGCCCGTAATTTGGAGATGGAACACCGAAGTGCACAGTTACTCATTGTCACTCGTGCGGAAAGGAGCCCTGCTGATTGCCTTCGCCCTCGTGTGCTCGGGACGAAGGCAATTATGTAAGTCTTCATTTTGTGCATCAAGAGAAAAACGAGGAATCCTTGGAGAAATTGAGAAAAAAAATTCCCGAATGATTGTACCCCTGTTCATTTTCGATGGACCATTTTTCGCTTCTTGCCTCAAGACCATTTATGCGCATGCGCATTATTTATATTTATCATTTATTATAAGTAACAGGTCTATGACATCCCCACTGGAGCCGACCACACATTCTTAGGCGGCTCAATACTTCGACAAAAAAATGTTTGGGCGTGGCAGCCCCAAGAAAATATAATTTTGTATCTCAACTGCTAGACGTGTGTTCAGCAGAAACCACAAAAATCCCTGCCACGTAAACTAACTTCGTGTTTGTCATTTTAAACAGTAATTTCGTTCCAAAAAAATTATCACCGTGTTACACGTGGCCAGCGGTTTCATTGGATGATTCATTAAAACCAACAATTGTGTTGTCAGTCAGTCAGGAGCACAATAACGTTTTCCAATACCGAATTGATACCAAGGGGTAAATAAGCATTATTACTTAAAGTAGATGTACAGGGTTTATTACGGCGCTCCATGAGTGAAATAAATGATTCTTAGTCATAAATGACGGCATGGACGCAATTGCCGTGATCCAACCTTACTGACAATGCCTAAGTTCATAACTTTCAAGCATGGGCGTCGCGAGGGGGGGGGCAAGGGGGGGCACTTGCCCCCCCCTGGAAAAGCAAAAAAAAAAAAAAAAAAAAAAAAGAAAAAAAAAAAAAGAAAAAAAAAAAAAGAAAAAGAGGCGCGAAGACAAAGTGGTGTAAATTTAATGAGTTGGGGGGGGGGCAAAATGTCCCTGCCCCCCTCTAAAACTGATAAATCGAGAATGTGTTGAAAAATACAAGCATTTTTTGGCAAAAAAAATTTTTGCCCCCCTCTAGAAAAAATCCTGGCGACGCCCATGCTTTCAAGTACTAACTCATTCTAGTTTTGGGTGGGGATGATAAACTACGGCGCTCCATGAGTGCCATCCACTTCTTTATTTAATCAGATAATTTATCACGTCATGTTGACATATCGCCGAGAGTAAGGCGACTTAATCACATAATTGTATCGCTAAGTCGTCTTCCATAAGTCGACATGACGACTTGTCCAGAGGCATTATCTCTCCAAGTCGTCTTCCATAAGTCGAGATGACGACTTGTCCAGATGTATTATCTCGCCAAGTTGACTTCCGTAAGTCGAGATGACGACTTGTCCACATGAAATATCTCGCTAAGTCGACTGCCTGAAGTCGAGATGACAACTTGTGGAGATAAATTATCTCGCCAAGTCGACTTACGATGTGGAGATGATGAAGCACTGTCGTGGATTCTTTCTTGTTCGTCTGTGCATTTGAGGTTTTCCCCACCCGTTCTTATATGAACAATAAACTGGCAGAGGAACAAGAGATAAACTGTAGGGTATTGATTTGATCTGGGTCGAAGTTAATTTGTGTTTTTTTTTATTTTCAACTTGTTTTCAATAACCCCCAAGCTTCGTAGGAAATCACACCTCTACCTTGTTTTCCCCTATTTATCCCGTTGAAAAGTAATTCACTTCACGTTAAACATTAACAATCATAAATTCCCAAAAAAGTCTTTATTGACAGGTTGCATGAAACTTGTATCTTAAATGACACTAACAAATTCAAGATTTGCTTTTAATCATATTGAGATCATATTTAAGATAAAACGACTCTCATGGCTAAAAATGGAATATCGGAAATTTAGCAAAACTCTTGTCTGATATATAACGAGAAATAATTTGATAAAGATATCACTATAAAAACTCTTATTGTCAGCACTAAGTCAATGTTTTAAAAAGGACATTAGCTAGCCTTAGCACACTAAAATCACACTGTGATCATCACATTATAATAAAGTTCTGTTCCTAGCAATATAGAAGTTGTTCTCTTTTGAATGAGACATCGGCCTCAATATTACTGTGACGTTATTCTGATGTCATGAAGTATGAAATTACAAGCGATTTTAGATCACAAATCGACCTAAATCGTTAAGGCTGAGAAAATCCCTCGGGAAGAATGAAATTTTGTCAAACATGTTATTCAAATTCCCAAGAACCTAAACAATTTCCCTATTAATAAGTTAATGATACTTTCCTCCTTGACGAAAGACACCAGGTGGAAGACGTTAAAAGAGAGTACTTTTTTGTTCATAGGTATTAACAGTCAGTGGCGTGAGGTTTAATTCCGATGGGTGGGTGGAGGGAAGGGGGGTGGCACATGGGTGCGCACAATTTTTAATGGGGCACTGAAGGCAAATGACAAATTTTTGTTCATTTCAAGATTTTAAACGGGGAGCGCCGGGCGGGGGGGGGGGGGGGTATGGCACGGGCATTCGTTGTGGGGGGGGGGGGCACAACCCAGTTACGCCACTGATAGTACCAGTATGTTTTACCTTTTTTTTCAAGAAATGAAAAAGAAATATAACTGTAAATATATGTCAGCATGTTTTTTAATATCCTTCCTTTATTACCATGCAAACGCCGGTCATATTTTACAGCATAACCGGCTAATTCGACAATATTATACTTTTATCACATCTGCCTGTGAGTTGCGCAAAAGGAACGTTTTCCCTTTGGAATGTTGTTGTCAGTCTCTCTTTTTGGAAAAGCCGAATATATTGGCTAATAGGACATGATGCAAACCGCCATGCGAGTGGTCGGTTTCAGAGTACAGGTTACTGATGAGGCTACTGTGTATACAACCATGCATGCGGTGCTCAGCCGATACCGATTCGCAAGGATTTCTACCGGCTTCTCCTTGCAGGGGAGTCAAAAAAAGAAAATGACTGAATTGGAAATATTTAAAAATATTCGGCTTGCTCAATTTCATTATGAAAAAAAATGATAAAGTACATCTTATTGACTTTTAACTGTGAAAATTTCACGTCATTAGCATACTTTATTCCCGCGTTATGTCTAAAACAAGATAAGTTTGCGGTAGCACCATGTGAATAAATCTCTTTTTTGAGTATTTGTGGTTCTGAAAAGAACCGAGGGACTCAACGTTTCGAACAGTATGCTCTGCCCGTCGTCAGGAGAATGTTATTCACATGGTGCTACCGCAAACTTTTCTTGTCTTAGTATCTTTCCACCATGCAAACCTTCAAATCTCACGTTATATCTATTTGAATAAAAAGATCACAAAAGCTCGGCTGTCCACCTCTGATAATTCTACGAACTGGTTAATACACATTGAGTATTATGAAACATGGACGTTTTCCCACCTCGATGAATGAACGAGAACTTGCAAAGGATTTTTATATCGCTAACAACATTTCAGAAGAGAAAGAGTTGACTTGTTCCTCATATGCAAACCATTACAACTGACAGTAAAAACAATGGTCTTGATTTCAATTATTAATATCTCATTTTAATGAATGCTTGTGTGTAATTATCACTACGCTCAATGGCACTCCAAGGACAGCTATAAAAATGGTTTCTTTAAGTAAAACATGCATAACTTCTGTTGGCATAGATCAATATCAGTAACTGCTTTTTTCAGATGAGTGGATTAACATGCTCTTATTAGACATACTTCATTGTATCAAATTTGTGTATCAAATTTGATTGCATTTTGAATATGCACAACAACAATCGGGGGCGGAACCGGGGTGTCGGAGTAGGGGCGCTGGGCAGTACTATTGTACAGGATTACCCCGTAACGTCACACGAATGGGCTATTGTGTACACAGATGTAGCAAAGGCCTCAATTGAATAACCATTCGGCACCAGTTGAATATGATTTTTTTATGATTTGGGAAAAGCTTGGCTAGGCTTTACTTGTTTTTTTTTATTGCCACAAGAACATTTAATTTTACCTCAAAATAAGTCATCAACTATTATTTACATCATTATGATGTTATTAAAATATGAAACAACAAACCAAAAAATTCGACGAAATGTATTTCTTTGTAGATTGTGTTTATCCAGCTTACAAACTCATGGGGCATCGAAACGTGGACATCTGTGGTTTAGTCGAGTAAACACACACAAAGACATGTTAAATTAGAACTAAAGGAAAATTGAGTTTCAATACGTTTGTGGTACATTTTGAAACGTGTAAATTATTTTCGCAAACGGACTTGATATTACTTAATTATTAAATAGCATTCATAGAAACTAATACCCGACGACACCGAGACTGAAAATTTGATCAAAATGCAGCGTGCAGAGGCAACTAATGGTTGTGTCTCTTTTGTTGATGTTCATAAAAAATGCAAAACGTCTGCTCGTCTTTTTCCTTTCCATACATGAAGCGGCACAAAGACGAATGATTAATGATGTCATTAGAGTTGTTTTTATTGAAAAGGTATTGTTGCTTTGATGCAAAGCGTTTGGGTATTATCATCTATGGAGAAGCTGTTAAGTTTGACGAACATGCAACGCATGATTGTATAGTTTTGGGAATTTGAAAGGTTATTGTTGGTATAATTATATACGTGCTTTTTCAAAATTTCGATTTTTCTTTTCCGAACGAAATGTAAAAGAATATGATGTCCTGCAACAAATGCCCCCCCCCCCCCGGCGCTCCCCATTTAAAATCTTGAAATTAACACAAATTGTCTTTGTCTGCAGTGCCCCAGATTTAATGTTGGCAATAAGAGCTTTTATCAAATCATTTCTCGTAATATATCAGACAAGAGTTTTGCTAATTTTCCAATATTCCAATTAAAGCCGTGAGAGTCGTTTTATCTTAAATATGATCTCAATATGATTTAAAGCAAATCTTGAATTTGTAAGTGTCATTTTTATGCAACCTGTCAATAAAGACATTTTTTGTGAAGTTACGATTGTTAATGTTTAACGTGAAGTGAATTACTTTTCAACGGGATAAATAGGGGAAAACAAGGTAGAGGTGTGATTTCCTACGAAGCTTGGGGAAGTAATTTAAAACAAGTTGAAAATAAAAAAAACACAAATTAACTTCGACCCAGATCAAATCAATACCCTACAGTTTATCTCATGTTCCTCTGCCAGTTTATTGTTCATATAAAAACGGGTGGGGAAAACCTCAAATGCACCGACGAACAAGAAAGAATCCACGACAGTGCTTCAACAACGGGATATCCATGCAGAACGAGATTTTTGCATGTCATCATCTCCTCATCGTAAGTCGACTTGGCGAGATAATTTATCTCGACAAGTTGTCATCTCGACTTCAGGAAGTCGACTTAGCGAGATAATACATCTGGACAAGTCGTCATTTCGACTTCGGAAAGTCGACTTGACGAAATAATACATCTGGACAAGTCGTCATGTCGACTTATGGAAGTCGACTTGGTGAGATAATACATCTGGACAAGTCGTCAAGTCGACTTCGGTAAGTCGACTTAGCGATACAATTATGTGATTTAGTCGCCTTACTCTCGGCGATATGTCAGCATGACGTGATAAATTATCTGATTAAATAAAGAAGTGGATGGCACTTATGGAGCGCCGTAGTTACACATGCAGCGCACACTGTACAAGAGTGATAATTGAGAACGCACAAAGCGTTCAGCAGCGACGCCGTTACGTAGGTAAGGTTCATGTTTTTGACCCAGCTTGTCTTTGAATTCAGCTCATTCGGATTTGAGATCGTTTGTACATGAGCACGTCTGGACCTTAGCTAGTATAAACTTCAGGTCATTGGGACTTCAAGTCGGACTTGAGCTCGTTTGTACCTGATTGAGCACGCCTAGACTTTAGCTAGTAAACTCGAGGTCATTCGGACTTCAACTCGGACTTGAGCTCGTTTGTACCTGATCGAGCACGCCTAGACTTTAGCTAGTAAACTCGAGGTGATTCGGACTTCAACTCGGACTTGAGCTCGTTTGTACTTGAGCACGCCTAGACTTTAGCTAGTAAACTCGAGGTCATTCGGACTTCAACTCGGACTTGAGCTTGTCTGTACCTGAGCACGCCTTGACTTTAGCTCGTTAAACTCGAGGTCATTCGGACTCATCCAGACCTGAGGTCTTTTGGAGTTCGTTTGTCGGGACATCTGAGATTTTGAGGAAGGCTTGGTCATATCATCCCCATTTTGAAAGGTAGGCCTTCATTTTAACATTTCATATTTAGTCATAGCTAAGTGCAGGTTATCACGTTGACAATAACGAATATTTAACTTTTATGCAGCATAACAACGAAAAACTGCAACCCTCATCAAAACTGGATTTTATTTAGTCTTGCCCCCAAACAAATCCTCCCTGTCTGTATACTGGCATTATCGAGTCCGATGGGGAACGGGGCCATTCTACCCTGCAAAAACTGAATTATTGTCGGGCACCAAATAATTTGACCTCTGTAAAGTGATCGTTAAAAAAACTAAACGTGGTCAGCGGTCTCAATCGATGTTTCATTCGATGTCACATCGGTTGGATAGGCCCATCCCGAAAGTTTGACCCTCGGTAGTCACCCTAATAGATGAACTGACCAACACTCAGAATAAAGCTAATGTGAAGCATTTCTTGATGTGATACAATGTTAATTTTTGTTCATATTTCAACGCAAATGTTTGTCTTTGTTTCCTCAATCAAACTCCTCAACCCTCATTTGCAATTGATATAATATACATAATACTCCAACGACTGCGTGCCGGTGTTTCTTGATCTAGCGATCTTGGGGTAGCTTGGTCCCGTGACTAGTAGTGCTTGTGACGGTCCGTAGATCTGCAAATGCGGGGCAATTTCTTAAAATTTAACAAATGGTTTTTAAATTAAAAAGTCAATCTCTATTTGATGTGCCACTAAAGGGCGCCCTTTCCGGTGATATCGCCATCATTTTTTTCTTGGTGTTTGGCATTTCTCACTAAAAACTCAATTTCTAAAATTACTTGTCTGTACTAAAATGCTGCCATTTTCGAGTTAATTTCAATTTTCATTGCACTTCCAATAACACCGGAAGTGAAGGTCAAGCGGTTTTGTGCCCGGGAAGAAAATGTGGCTGAAGGCACCGTCTACCACCTCGCGACAAACGATAACGACCCTCAGATTCAGTTTGTGAGAGAGAGAGTTAAAAGTATTTTGTCTAAGTCTGCCCTTAAATCGCTTGTAATTTAATATCTGATGACGTCATGACGACGTCACAAAATCCATTACAGCTTCGAACCCATGTCCAAGTTCTACCAGGTTTAATTATGACCACGTCAACCGTTCGGAAGAAATCTTGGTTGTTTTGACTGAGGCTCATTTCTGTATTTTTAAATCAACTTACTTTGACTTTTCGGTCATACCAAAAACTGTTTATGAGGAGAAAACCTGCCGAATATAGACTTTTTACTGATAAATTCATAATAATGCACGCATGCGCATCAATGGGCCTGGCGACATAAAGTGAAAGTAGCCCACTATAATGTACAGGGGTCAAATTTTTGTCATCTGCTCTCAATTTCGCCAGGATTTGTTATTTTTTTAATTTAGAAAAGGCCCTAAAATCGTAAAAGGCATAACTTTCTGGTCTCATTGGGGTTTTTTTTTGGGGGGGGGGCCACGAAAAATAATCTTTAAAAATTGTTTTTGTCCCGTGCGCACAAGGACGACTATCAGCAGGGTTCCTTTCTGCACCGGTGCGAAAAATATACATTCTTTTCAAATGTCGGGTTTTGAAATACCATCGAGAGTCAAAGGTAGTGATTGACGAGAATGTTGCAAATTTTCGCCGCTGACCGATAGAGTGCAGCGTGATTTCCGCGTGGCAGGCGCCCGGGCCTGTACACCCAATGCCCGGTCAACGTGACCGTCAGTGCACGGTGAAATCATTTTGTGCCGGCGTATCCCGTAATTCAGCCACGGTGACGCCTGGCGCAACTCTGAACCGAGATTCGGCCCGAAATTTGGTGGAATGTACCCCAAAGCAAACGGTTATTTCTGGCACTCGTGCAGACAGGAGCCCTGCTGTTTTCTCGCCCTCGTGCTCACGAGACGAAAGCAATTTTTAAAGTTTTTATTTTGTGCCCCCAAAAACCATTACAGCCAGAAAATAATGCATATGAAGATTTTAGGGATTTTTTCATGCAACAAGTACAAATTTCCTCCTTGAAATTTGCGTTCATTAACAAAACGACTATTCGGATTTTAAATTCCAGCAAAGTATAATCAAATTGTTACAAGACGGAATTTTTGCGCCGGGGTGATATAAATCAAATTAGGTTTTGCCCTTCACTGACGTTTTAAACACTGTATACCCAGTGTGTTACCTCCCGAGTGAAAGTTGGAAAAAATCACTCGGGTGGGACTCGAACCCACGACCTCCTGCTTTCTAGTGCAGATGTCTTACCACTCGACCACCGAGCTAACGGGATCGGTTGGCCGGTTCGAATCTGATGTACATAGCAGCGGGTACCGCATAAACTATTACAAGATGGAATTTTTGCGCCGGGGTGATATAAAACAAATTAGGTTTTGCCCTTCACCGACGTTTTAAACACTGTATACCCAGTGTGTTACCTCCCGAGTGAAAGTTTGAAAAAAATCACTCGGGTGGGACTCGAACCCACGACCTCCTGCTTTCTAGTGCAGATGTCTTACCACTCGACCACCGAGCTAACGGGATCGGTTGGCCGGTTCGAATCTGATGTACATAGCAGCGGGTACCGCATAAACTATTACAAGATGGAATTTTTGCGCCGGGGTGATATAAATCAAATTAGGTTTTGTCCTTCACCGACGTTTTAAACACTGTATACCCAGTGTGTTACCTCCCGAGTGAAAGTTGGAAAAAATCACTCGGGTGGGACTCGAACCCACGACCTCCTGATTTCTAGTGCAGATGTCTTACCACTCGACCACCGAGCTAACGGGATCGGTTGGCCGGTTCGAATCTGATGTACATAGCAGCGGGTACCGCATAAACTATTACAAGATGGAATTTTTGCGCCGGGGTGATATAAATCAAATTAGGTTTTGTCCTTCACCGACGTTTTAAACACTGTATACCCAGTGTGTTACCTCCCGAGTGAAAGTTTGAAAAAAATCACTCGGGTGGGACTCGAACCCACGACCTCCTGATTTCTAGTGCAGATGTCTTACCACTCGACCACCGAGCTAACGGGATCGGTTGGCCGGTTCGAATCTGATGTACATAGCAGCGGGTACCGCATAAACTATTACAAGATGGAATTTTTGCGCCGGGGTGATATAAATCAAATTAGGTTTTGTCCTTCACCGACGTTTTAAACACTGTATACCCAGTGTGTTACCTCCCAAGTGAAAGTTGGAAAAAAATCACTCGGGTGGGACTCGAACCCACGACCTCCTGATTTCTAGTGCAGATGTCTTACCACTCGACCACCGAGCTAACGGGATCGGCTGGCCGGTTCGAATCTGATGTACATAGCAGCGGGTACCGCATAAACTATTACAAGATGGAATTTTTGCGCCGGGGTGATATAAATCCATAAAAAATTCCATCTTGTAATAGTTTTTGCGGTACCCGCTGCTATGTACATCAGATTCGAACCGGCCAACCGATCCCGTTAGCTCGGTGGTCGAGTGGTAAGACATCTGCACTAGAAAGCAGGAGGTCGTGGGTTCGAGTCCCACCCGAGTGATTTTTTCCAACTTTCACTCGGGAGGTAACACACTGGGTATACAGTGTTTAAAACGTCGGTGAAGGGCAAAACCTAATTTGATTTATAATCAAATTGCTTTTTTTCTTTACATTCAAAATGTACAAATTTCCACTGTAACTTTTCGTAAATAAAACAAATAATGCAATAAACGTACAATAGCTCAAGCATTAAAATTAACGAAAATAGCAGTTTGGCTGAGCCCTCTCCTTTGGCTTCTCTATATCGGTAACTTCACACCAATTATTTCTCAAATCATCGAGGCTGGTCTCTGCCCTCTCCTCGGAATCTCATCTCAGAATCTGCTCCATTCCAAACTCGTCTTGCTTATAAACCCGCGAGAAATATTAAAGCGAGCCACATGGTCCAAGAATTCGGTATGCATTCAAAAACAAACTAAGTATTCGACAATCAAAATGATGCAAAGTAAAAACACGCTACTCAATAAACCTTTTCACTGTGAAATAATAACTTATGCCCTACAAAAATGGTTTGAGGCAAGAAGCGAAATCGGTCCATTACAAATGTACAGCGGTACAAACAAACAGAAAAGGCCCTGAAATCGTCATGGGCATTACTTTCTGGCCAAAGTGGGCTTTTTTGTGGTAAAAAAAAAATCACAACTTAAAAAAATGCTTTGTTCCCGAGCGACTATGAAGGCGAAGGGAATCAGCAGGGCTCCTTTCAGCGCGAGTGAAAATTAGTAACTGTGCAATTCGCGGTACCATCCACCAAATAACGGGACGAATCGCGCTGCTAAATCGCGCCGGGCTGAACGGCCGGCTGAATCACGGGCTGCGCCGGCACAAACGATGTCGATGTCACCGTGGACGAACAGTCACGTTGACCGGGCACTGGGCGTACAGGCCCGGTGGGCGCCACGCGAACAATCTCACTGCGCTATATCGGTCATTATTATAAAAAAAAAATAAAGCAATAAACAAAACAAAGTTCATACAATTAAAAAAGAATTTCAAAATATTTTCCAAAGTTAATTGTCAAATTGTATCTTTCGATAGTGATTGACGACACTGTTGCAACTCAATGTGACCGTTCATTACACGGTGACATCGTTTGTGGCCCGCAGCCCGTAATTCAGCCCGGCGCGATTCATCACCGCGTTCAGTCCAAAATTTGGAGATAGAACACCGAAGTGCACAGTTACTCATTGTCACTCGTGCGGAAAGGAGCCCTGCTGATCGGCCTTCGCCCTCTTGTGCTCGGGACGAAGGCAATTATTTAAGTCTTCATTTTGTGTATCAAGACAAAAGCGAGAAATCCTTGGAAAAATTGCGAAAAAATGACCCGAATGTTTGTACCCCTGTACATTTTCGATGGACCTTTTTCGCTTCTTGCCTCAAAACCATTTATGCGAATGCGCATTATTTATATTGAACATTGTTATAAAGTGCAACTTCAATGAAATCTGAAAGAGCTGCAGAAAGATAACCTGCTGCAGCAAGAGGGCGTATTCTTAATTCGTATTGGTTGTGTAATGCGCGCGCACCTGTTTGGTATAATATATGCAGTGTGCAATTCAAAAAATTCATAGTACATGTAGTTCCGAAGCCAACTCTCAAATTTCTTAAAGTACAATAAAAGATGCAGCAAGACGTCACTGATGTGCAAAGATGTGCAACGTCACTGGTCAGCTCCTTTGCTGTGAGTAGTATGTGTGGGACTGAAAATGGACCGTAATTGCCTGCACAAGTCGGGCATGCCCAATAGTTTCCCCCATTTTTCTGGGGGAGATTTCAGGAGGGATATTGGTTGGTCGTGATAGCGCCTACTCGCGGTGGCAGGTTATTGTGGCGGCGAGTTATCGCGTATCAAACCATGCAACATCTAGCCCCACTAATCCGACACAGCAGCGGGTACCGCAACCAATGAACTAAAGATGAATGAAGCTAAAATACAACTGACCTTGCCTCCTTTGAGTTGGACCTGGGCCCCATGACCCAGTAATGTCTGTACAACCAGAGGTTTGCAATGCTGTACTGCTATGTGTAACGCTGTGTAGTTATCCTACAAGAAAAAAGCACACATGAAAAAGGTTTAAAGATTAGTCACATTAAAGGCCCATGACATGAATTGTACTTAGGAACATATTTTGTGCAATTATCTCCTCTTTTTTGCATGAAAACTACTTCACATCCCTTTTTAGTTAATCCTATTTTTTAAAAATCCATGCTTTTCCTGACCAATAAGCACGGAAAACACTGTTCAGTTTAGGAGTTTTCAATTCAAAGTGTGAACCCAAAATTTGGTCATTGAAAACATTTGTGAGAAAACTTTGCTCACTGGCTTACTCACGGACCCTACACACAAGGATTAACGACTCGCCCAACTCCTGGTTAGACGGGTGATAACGGCCTGTACTGGTGGCAAATACCACGAATACTTTTCAACAAAGACCACTGCGCGCGGTGGCTTTCAGATTTGCAAGGCTCTAACCCGATCTGGTCTCGAAGTCTGTCAAGCCAGCTAATTATTTTTTTTTTGGAATATTCATGAGTCTACGCTTTTGGTCTTTATTATTGAATTCTGATAAGTGATAACTACATAACCATGGTAATGCCGAGCACAATATCTGTAGCCTTAAAATGAACAATGAAATGTTGTTTTTGTTTCATCGGTTCGACACCACATTTCTCTAAAACTTTTTAATAAAAACCTAATTTAAAATGAAATTCGGGTAAACGGTGTTCTCCTCGAAATTTTACGTTTATTTCCTGGGTAAATACTTCATCTACCGTATGCCAACAAAAACTGCACAATACCATCTTCTGTATCCTGAAGTATTTATTTTTTAACAATTTTGGAACAATTAAATCTTAAATAAGGAGTAGTTTTGCTTACAGTTTTATGAATATTTCCGTTTTAGATGTCATGCAAAAACCCAACACAAAGGCACACCTGGAAAATTCGCGATTACAAGCCAACGGTCATTAATGTCCGTTACGACGCGTCTAGACAAGTCCGCTCAGTGCATTTTGTACTAGAGCTCAGAACAGTCATTTATCCTCGGTCTAGGACCCGTGGCCTACTGCCAACGATTCGCCAAAGAAAAGAAAATTTACGATAGCCAAGTATCCAAAATTCTGGCAAGTTTTAGTGCAACTCTTGCTCATGAGTGTGGAAACTGCAATAGCATAAAAACCAAAAAGGCACAAAAATGCCCTTAAAAATGGCAAAAAGAAAATTGAAAATTAGGTTAAAGAGGACACAAATACAAGAAACGTATACAAATTTTTTTTTTACATTTTTATGGATCCTTTAATTGTGGTACACACTGCATTATTTTTGAATATTTCTATATATTTGAAGCGATCTCCAACATCCAAAATTAAATCATGGGAGTTTCAGCCATTAAAAAAAATACAACTTAAACCTATTAAAGACAATACTAGAAGGGAGACCTCGGATAAATATTCACACCTTTGTCTTGGTGTCGACCAGTGCTCCCTTCTGCAGTAATGACTTGACTACAGCCACGTGACCACGCTTCGCTGCTGCATGGAGACACACAGCACCAGCCTGGCAATTAACAGACACAATAATGGCTCATCACATTGTAATTCAGAGACAATACATGATAGTTACTGCTCATATTAACGGTTCAAGGACGTCTTCGGCACAAACAGAGTGTGCCAAAAAAGCGCAAGATTCAGAAAACAAATAATGAAAACTGTTTTCATTACATAAAGGGAAAAGGGAATGTACAACATTTTTTTTGGCTGCAATTTTCAGAAATAAATGGATTTGGAGGATTAGTATGTTATAGCAAATATTGTTAAATTGACTTGTTTCATGTTTTGGGCTTGTAGATGCTGGAAAAACCAAGAAAACCTGTCATGTTCTTGTAGTCTGGATCCCTGACCCCACTTAAGATGGATCAGAGCAATTTATAGACTTTGGGGAATTGTGAGGTCAGAGAATCAGTCTAGCAGGCTTGTACCCCTTCACAAATGTGTAATCAATTTGCAAAGAAAACGCGGAAAACTAAAACTACTTATGAAAAATTAGGCGCAGTTTTTGAAAAAAGCCAGTTTTCTCCAACGCTGGTCAGCCGACCAGCGTTGGAAAAAGACCCTTTTTTTTTTTAAATGTCAGCACACCAGGAGCCAAGATTTTACAGGATGATTTAGACTGTCATTCCCAACAATCCAGTAAGGTATTTTGTGATAATTTGATCATTTCGTTTTGTGATGTTTGCAAAAATGAAATTATATATGACTTTTTCTCAATCCACTCTTTTTTACCCCATTCCATTTGGGGTAAATTCATTAAGTGAAAGAGCATACATTTTACTTGGGCCACTCTCACCTCGACATGCTGAATCTGGGTTAAGCATTGAATAGCCATTGAAGTTGGTGATATCACAGGTGAGAGTGGCCCAAGTAAGATTTACACCCTTTCACTTTTAATTGATTGTATTTCTGGATCTAGGGATCCAAATGGAATGGGGTAAAACGGAGTGGATTGAGAAATACCTGTAGTCAGGCTTTAATGTAATATTTAATTTCACTGAAGAAAAAAAAAGAAAGTTTTAATTGTTTGTTTTCTGAATGTTGCATTATTTTTGGCACACTCTGTATTAACGGTTCAAGGACACACATACTGAAATTTGTTTCCTTCTGGAGACATTTCTTTGTTCTCGTGTAGTAAAGTCTTCGAGTTGGAAAGTGTAGTTTCAAAATGCTCTTATTTTAACCAGAATTAACTTCCTTGGCTGAAATTCGGACTTAATGTTCCTTTTCTAAAACTCTTCCATTTGCGACGGATCAACATGCCTTGGATATTCCTAGTTTTTGAGTGAAATCCATAGATCTATTTCGTGGAAACCTTGTGGAGACGTATTCATCTATAGAAATCGCCGTGTGGAGACGTATACCAACTTTTGTTCCCAATTGTGTGCATTTCTCCAGAGGGCACGGTGTATCAGATCATTGTTACCGGTACATACAGTGTACATGCTCTCCCCATGCTTCATGTTTCACCCTCAAAAGCTTTTGTTTTTAAACTGCAAATTTGTCTAGCAACAAAAAATTAATCTGATTAAAATTAATTTGAATGAGACATCAAACAAAATAAACATCCACCCATGTTTAGTTACGCAATAATTACCTTACAAATGGTGAATTATTTGCTACCCAACAATAATTCAGATGTATATCTTTTTGTGCATTATGGGTGCAAAATTGACCCCAAACTAAAGTGTGTTTTTTTAGAGGGTTGAAGACATCCTAAATAGAAACAAAAGTGTTTTTCCATTTAAACAAAATTTACAAATTGAAAATTCGTTAAGAGACAAAAAAATTTGAACAGCTGGGAGTGGGCAACAAAGCTTTGTATTCAAAAAATTAAAAACCACATAGCAATAATAAATTGGTAAAAAAATAAAAAATACAATAATAAATTGGTAAAAAAATAAAAAAAATAAAAATAAAAACCCCAGAGAAAATGAATATAATTTTGTACATGTACACTTATAGTGGAATCCGGTGACCAGAATGAGAAGCTTCTACTGTGGTGGTGTCACACTCACGCGCATGTGCATGAGCCCGGAGTGCGTGTGTACGAACTGAGCGTGACTTGCACGAGCCTTGCGCCACCGCAGGGAATCGCTGCCGCCGGATTTGTCTATGTAATAACATTTGTAATTAACCCCTATTAAGAGCAAGTTTGAAGTTTCCAGTTGCAAAATATTGATGACTTTGAGACAAACTACAGTTTGAAGAGAAAGCGATCTGGCTTTCCGGTAGATCTTTGAAATGGGAGATGCAACTCTTAAATATTTGATCATTTAATTCGTAATGGATGCAACACACACCAATTTAATTCCTTTGCTGTCGCCTGGCGGATGTATTAATCTTTGTTCAATAATATAGGTTTTCAAGGAAACAAATTACGTTATGTTCATTTATGGGGCAATACTTTACAAAGGGAACACAATTGAACAAAAAAAGAACGGACAAAAAAAATTATAAGCCGATCATTACCTCCTGAAATATTATGACCTGTCGTCATGGAACCGTAATTAATATCATGCACAATTGATGCCCGCTATTCAGGTGGAGAGAGATAATTGAGTAACTGTATTAATCTCCAATAAGCTACTGTCAATTTGTCATTATCACAATGGGCTGTTCATAAAGCCACAACGAGGGCTAATCACATCTGGCCATGGCCTAAAAAATTCATTCTTTGTCTATACGTTTTCATATAAGCCCCTGTCACACTTCTGCGTAACCCAATTCCTTATGAGTTCCTTATCAAAATTTTTCAATACGCAGCCGTACGCTCAATTAACGTCGAAATTGTTTGATTACTTTGACTTATGTGCGACGCACATCTATCGTACATGTAACGAATTCAGCGCATCCATTGCGTACGAGTTGCGTATGAGTTGCGTATGCAGGGCACAACATTATTTTTTGGGCTGCGAATAGGTCAGTATGCAGTGCGCATGCCGAACGTATTCCGGACGCACCCCACTTATGCCGACCGCATGCTTGACGCACTTCTGAGCGTATTCCCGCCGCATTTCCGCCGCTCGCCGTTCAGCGTGCGTTGCATCTGCGCTGCAAGTACGCTATGTATACGTCCAATACAGGCGGTTCATATGCTGACGGGGTGCGTCACGACCACATTACGTACTCGTAACGCACTCGACCGATGCGGGACCGATGCGCTGCGTATTTATAACTTATGACCTGCGTAACAGCGTACGCAGCGTAGTTTTGTGCATCCCCAAAACTATCCTGCGTACTGGGCCGTACCATGTGTATATCTGCGTACATAAAACCTACACAAAACGATAGAGATGCATATGAGGTGCGTATTGTGCGTACGACTGCGTATGAAAAAAATATCAATGCGCAACTCATAAGGAATTAGGATACGCAGAAGTGTGACAGGGCCCATAAGTGTGCACCAACTGCTGCATCTGAGCATTGGAATAATGTACATTTACATGTACATGTGCATTTACATGTAAATTGAAACTTAGTGTCCTGCCTAAGGACATGAGATGTACATGTACATACACAATGCATCTACATGTATGCAATGTTTCTTGCAGGATAAAGGAACAGACCGAGATTATGGACTACAGACCTGTAGAATGCCATGGTCCAGGAACATGGTGTTTGTGCCCTTGGGCAAGACACTTAACTATAATTGCCTCTCTCCACCCATGAGTATAAATGGGTACCTGTGAGGGTCGAGGACCGATTGAGCGCTGATATCGGCTGCCGCGTGGTCCCATGGCCTGATGAATGGGGTAATAATTGTAAAGCGCTTTGAGATTGTTGATATGATGGAAAGCGCTACTTATTAGCACAATTATTATTATTATTAATATTAAATGTCTGTCTTATAGAAATTTAGACGCTCCAGAAGGAAAAACGCTATGCAGTTTGAAATTTCAATAGAAAAATAGGAAAACGAAGGAAAGGAAGTTAACATGTATGTGTGTTTGCAGTGACTGACGTGTGGGGAACTTTTAGTGTTAGGGAAATAAGGACTTGTACTGTCACTCAGTATCTTCGGTCCCAGTTTATTAGGTGTGAGGTACCCAGAACTACGAACATCAGCGCAGTTTCTGGGTGATCACAACAATTGCAGTACAGTGTCTTGCTTATTGGACACAGCCATACATTTTATGAGGGAGGCCAAATGCATGTACATGTACCGTGTTTAGCATGTGTAGATTCACTCCTTTCTTAAGGAACATCAGCGCAGTCTTTAGGTCATAACAACAATTGCAGTAAAGTGTCTTGCCCAAGAACACAGCCACACATTTTAAGGGGGAGGCCGATTACCTTATTTTGGCATGTGTAGAGGCACACTCTTTTTTAGGAACATCAGCGCAGTCTCTGGGTTATAACAACAATTGCAGTAAAATGTCTTGCCCAAGAACACAGCCACACATTTTAAGGGGGAGGCCGATTACCTTATTTGGCATGTGTAGAGGCACACTCTTTTTTAGGAACATCAGCGCAGTCTCTGGGTTATAACAACAATTGTAGTAAAGTGTCTTGCCCAAGAACACAGCCACACATATTAAGGGGGAGGCCGATTACCTTATTTGGCATGTGTAGAGGCACTCCCTTTTTATCAGCGCAGTCTCTGGGTTATAACAACAATTGCAGTAAAGTGTCTTGCCTAAGAACACAGCCATACATTTTATGAGGGAGGCCAAATGCATGTACATGTACCGTATTTGGCATACATGTAGATTCACTTTATTCACTCTATGTCTTGAGGAACATTGGCGCAGTCTCTGGGTAACAACAATTGCAGTAAAGTGTCTTGCCTAAGAACACAGCCACACGTTTTATGGGGGAGGCCAATTACCTTATTTGGCATGTGTAGAGGCACTCCCTTTTTGAGGAACATCAGCGCAGTCTCAGGGTGGCCGCATTGGGAGGCGACGTGCATCAGCGTACTTCCGTCCTTGGTTCTCGCTGATACGTTAGCCTTGAACTTGTCGACGAGTAACTCCACGATAGAGGTGTGGCCATTCTCGGCAGCGATGTGGACCGGGGACCGATCCAGCTGTCATGGAAATGGGGGAGGGTAGGGGGCGGGGTTAAGAAATGTGAGTTCATACATTCTTAAACTTAAACTAGCTCAGCTAAAGCAAATATTAAAATGAAATGGAGGGAAAGATTTAAATAATTGCAAGTTCACAACTAAACATCAATTTAACCCGAAGCCACCCTCCTGTTTCCTCAATGTAACACCCAAACATACAATGTAGATGGTTTTATGGATTCTTCTGGGAACACAATGTAATACAATGTAGTACAATGCAATACCATTTAATGGGTTAGCAAGATTTTTGCACACTGATTTAATATCATCCTTAAATTGTTAAAGTAATCACTACAAATCTCTATTTTGTAAAGTCTGTGATGAAAATAGCCTGAGTATTGGATCATCCGCCCAATATCTGAGTAACGTATTAGAATACTTGAAATATGTGAGCCTTTTTAAAAAAGATGAAAAAATGGTTAGAGCTTGGTGGGATTTCACTCACTGTGAAAGTCGAGGTAAAAGTTTTGCTTTAGGCACTAGAGGCAAAAAATCAAAGTGCGCCACGTCTGGTGCCGCACCACGTTAGGGTACATCAACAATACCGGTACATGTTCATGATATTCATAATTGTGTTTATTTCAATTTCAATGTTTCAATATTCAATCAAATCCAACTTCTATTAACCAAATACTAAATTATTCAAAAATGTCTGAAACTGTCTGATTGTTAAGCTACAAGGTGAGTAAAAAAAAAAAGGCAGCCCAAATGCAGTGGCGTAGCCAGGAATTTTTCAGTGGGGGGGGGGGGGCCGCTGGGGGGGGGGTGGCTGGAACATTTCATGGGGGGCGTCATGCAGGGGCGTCAATCGCTTCTCAAAAGTGGGGGGGGGGCGGACATACCTTGATCAGAACTGATGCGAGCGCGAAGCGCGAAGCCCTTACGGCGTGGGGTTCGGGGCCCGCTTAAGGGCCCCGAAAAAACATTGATTCTAGATGTTCTGTGGTGTGACCTGAAGCAATTTCTTACCTCTTTCCTCCATGCTTTAACTAATATTTTCTTAGCAAAAGATAATTATTTGAACATCGTTTTCGAGGTTGGAGTCATTGAATATCGGTATTCTGAGCTATAGGCGTGGGGTTCGGGGCCCGCAAGGGCCCCGAAAAAAATTGGATTCTCGATGCTCTGTGGTGTGATCTGAGGCAATTTCTTACCACTTTAACCAATAATTATCTTAGCACAAAAGATAATAATTTAAACATAATTTTCGAGGTTTTCTCAGCTAAAGGCATAAGACAATTTTTTGAACATTGTTTTCCAGGTTGGAGTCATTCAATCAGCTACCAGAATTCTGAGCTTTAGGCGTGGGGTTCGGGGCCCGCTTAAATTTTGGATTCTAAATGCTCTGTGGTGCTATCTGAGGCAATTTCTGACCACTTTAACCAATATTTCCTAAGCAAAAGATACATTGTAGTACATAATAGGGCCCTGTAAACGAGACACGAGTTCAAAAATCTGGGGGGACATTTGATATTGTGTCCCCCACCCTTCAAAAAGTCCCCCCAGGATTGACGCCCATGGCGTCATGTAGATCAATGATAATTTTTTTAGAAACTCAAAATCTCAGTGGGGGGGGGGGGGGCGACTGGGGGGCGCCACTGCCCAAATGGCAGGACCAATTTTTGAATGAAGTTTTGCCTGTATCACTTTCAAAATCTAGGATACGAAAGTCCAATTAATAAGCTTTCTTTTAGTATAAGAATCATTCAAATCACGCATGCACTTTTCAACTTCCGGCATTTTGAACACAAATACCGTTTTAAAGTTCTGTCCACGGACCATAAAAAAGATACATGTAAGTGTTCTTTCAGCAAAACGAAAACAATTCACATGCATCCCTATGAGAATTGTTTTCGTTTTGATGAAAGAACACTTACGTTTTGTATGATCCGTGGACAGAACTTAAAAACGATGTTTGTGTTCAAAATTCTGTAACTTAAAAAGTACATAAGTGATTTGAATAATTCTTACACTACAAGGAAGCTCATTAAATGGCCTTTCAAAATCTGAGCTTTTGAAAGTGCTACAGGCAAAACTTCACTCAAAAATTGGTCCTGCAATTTGGGCTGCGTTTTTTTTACTCAGCCTGTAGATAAAGTCTACAAGCTTTTGAAAAAGGCCGTAGCTTGAAATGTATAAGTATGTGAAACCCCTCTTTCAACATACATGTACCGAAAACCCACATGCATAAATGTACGGTCCATGTACATGTACCGGTACAGTATACAGCTTGCCAGCTTTGGCAGTAAAATCAATTATTAAGTTTTACAATGTACCTCCTCCCGTAATCGTTTTGGGAATGAACAGAGATAAAGCAGTTACCATGGCAACGTGTACGGCAACAGGATGAATACCACTTTGCGGTACAATGTACAACACAACATACACTGATATCTGAGTGATGTTTTATGAATGACTTTCAGTTGCGTTTCCATGGTGAAATGACTGGAATCGTGTAAACAAATAAAATGAACCTCATCCTGCTCCATCTGATGTTTCAAAGCCAATGTGTGTGGCTTTTGTTTTTACAAAATGGGTTTCAATTCACAGTTTTTTGTAACTTAATTCCGTTCGTTGTGGGTTACGTTTCTGGGCAGACATGTGGGCAAAAATGTCTAGACTTTGGAAAAATTCTTCTGGGATAGTATTTATTATATAACTGACATACAGATCCTAGTCATTTGATTGGTGGAACTCACATCACCTGGCATTCGTTATTGCTCCCATTCATGCCATGGCTCAAAAAGTACTATCCGCCCATGGGGAACGGGAAATACTATAGACCGCTTGCAGACGCGTTCGATAATCGACGCGCGAAGGCGCGCGACGCCATGTTGTGGGACAGGCGTATCTATCCACGCACATTTTGTCCCATAACATGGCGTCGCTTGCCTTAGCGCGTCAATTATCGAACGCGTCTGCAAGCGGTCTATTCAACAGTTAGGATCATGACGCGGTATTTGTGTGCAAATGCATGCTGGTGTGCGCGTTCAGCGTTGCGCGTAGCGCGTATTGTTCCAAAGAGCCAGCGCTACAGCGTTGGGTTCAAACATTTTCGTGAAGGGGTGGTTTGGAAGAGACAAATACATTTTCCTCCAGGTTTGTATTGAAATAAAAGTTCAAATATATCAAATGACAAGGATCTTTATGTCAGTTATATAAAACAAATATTGAGTGGCTTTAAATTGTGAAATGGGAGGAATATTATCGCTCGGTAATATCTGGACTTTACCTTGCGATAATATTCCTCCCATTCCACGCTGAGCCACTTAATATTTGTATAACAATATACAAATATAACATGGTTAGAGAGTGGACAGTCGATATTCGCTTCCCGAGGAATTGGAAGTTGACAAACTAGTTCCCGAGGCGAAGCCGAGGGAACTAGTTTGTCAACTTCCAATACCGAGGGGAGCTAATATCGACTGTCCACCCGAAATAAACCATGTTATATTTGTTTTACTATACCTCATACATATTCAGTTGCCGAATTTTGTTTGATTATAATGCACCTAAAACAAAATTCGGGGAAACTTGTACAGCTCACCAAAAAATTCAACTTCAATTACTAGTTCGATCCGTTTGCAATATAATACAGTTACTACAGTTGTAAATACAAATGTTTGCAATGTGTACAACTTTCTTTTGTACAGGAGACATCTTTACACGTTCTATAAATTTTCTCCAGTACGGCATCATTGAGCTCTGGAAATTAACATTTACGCGAACCATGCAACCATGAATCTCTCCTGGGCTATGTTCGCGCGTGCGTACTGCACCCGTGCGACAGTTCCTCGATTGCTCTGTAAAGCGCATGCGTAGTAGACTGTCGCACGGTGTCACGGTCTAACTTCTCCGGCGTGCTAGCTTCTCCGGGTGGATTTGGCGGGTAATTGAGCACGTTACAGTGCACGTTACATGAGCACAATTCATGCTCATGTGTCCGCTGTGCTAACTTTTCCTCGGCCTGTGAGGGACACCCAAGAATGCGTTATGTAACACTTCTTGTGGGTCAAGTCATATTGCAAGCATTCTAAGTTGTGTTCCCATCGTCATTGCGTGTGCGTTGAGGAATAATTAAGAACCGTGTTCCTTGCTTGGTCGCGGTCCATCACATGCATGTCCAATTTGTAACCACGTTCAACCACGGTTTAAAATAAATGCGCATCCTTCAAGTCTTTTTGGTTATTATTAGGATATTGGTTTATAGTTAATTGCGCGCTAGGTCTGGATTCGATGGTACCCTGTGACGTATACAAAAGTGCACCAGTACAACCCCAAAGAACTCAGCACACAAATAAAGTTGGCGAAAGTGAGCACTATACTGCGCAATTTTGTGCATGCGTGTTGAAGCAAAATGTCCAACTTGGAGAATCTAGCACGCCGGAGAAGTGAGACCGTGACAACGGGTAACCTATGCGACAGTCTACTACGCATGCGTATTTACAATGTGCGTGAATCCTCGCGCGCGCGTTTGGTAAACAGCAAGAATAACATCTGGCACGTGATGGTGAATTGACCAGTGAACGTTCGGTTCTCGATCATGAATATGTATGAGGTATAGTAATGTACGTGTAAACTCCAGAGTATGGTATGGTCACGTCTAGACCTTAGCTAGTATAAACTTCAGGTCATTGGGACTTCAACTCGGACTTGAGCTCGTTTGTACCTGATTGAGCACGCCTAGACTTTAGCTAGTAAACTCGAGGTCATTCGGACTTCAACTCGGACTTGAGCTTGTCTGTACCTGAGCACGCCTTGACTTTAGCTCGTTAAACTCGAGGTCATTCGGACTCATCCGGACCTGAGGTCTTTTGGAGTTCGTTTGTCGGGACATCTGAGATTTTGAGGAAGGCTTGGTCATATCATCCCCAATTTGAAAGGTAGGCCTTCGTTTTAACATTTCATATTTAGTCATAGCTAACTGCAGGTTATCACGTTGACAATAACAAATATTTAACTTTTATGCAGCATAACAACGAAAAACTGCAACCCTCATCAAAACAGGATTTTATTTCGATTTTTGTCTTGCCCCCAAACAAATCCTCCCTGTCGGTATACTGGCATTATCGAGTCCGATGGGGAACGGGGCCATTCTACCCTGCAAGAACTGAATTATTGTCGGGCACCAAATAATTTGACCTCTGTAAAGTGATTGTTTGAAAACTAAACGTGGTCAGCGGTCTCATTCGATGTTTCATTCGATGTCACATCGGTTGGATAGGCCCACCCCGAAAGTTTGACCCTTGTATATATTCACGCCTAATGGATGAACTGACCAACACTCAGAATAAAGCTAAGGCGAAGCATTTCTTGATGTGATACAATATTTGTTCATATTTCAACGCAAATTGTTGTCTTTGTTTCCTCAATCAAACTCCTCAACCCTCATTCACAATTGATATAATATACATAATACTCCAACGACTGCGTGCCGGTATTTCTTGATCTAGCGATCTTGGGGTAGCTTCCTGGTCCCGTGACTAGTAGTGCTTGTGACGGTCCGTAGGTCCGCAAATGCGGGGCAATTCCTTAAAAGTTTAACAAAATGGTTTTTAAATTTAAAAAGTCAATCTCTATTTTATGTGCCACTAAAGGGTGCCCTTTCCGGTGAAATCGCCATCATTTTTTTCTTGGTGTTTGGCATTTCCCACTAAACACTGAATTTCACAAATTACTTGTCTGTACTAAAATGCTTCCATTTTTGAGTTAAATTCAATTTTCATTGCACTTCCAATAACACCGAAAGTGAAGGTCAAGCGGTTTTGTGCCCGGGAAGAAAATGTTGCTGAAGGCACCGTCTACCACCTCGCGACAAACGATAACGACACTCAGATTCAGTTTGTGTGAGAGAGTTAAAAGTATTTTGTCTAAGTCTGCCCTTAAATCGCTTGTAATTTGATATCTGATGACGTCATGATGACGTCACAAAATCCATTACATCTTCGAACCCATGTCCAAGTTCTACCAGGTTTTATTATGTCATCTGCTCTCAATTTCTCCAGGATTTGTCATTTTTTTAATTTAGAAAAGGCCCTAAAATCGTCATAGGCATAACTTTCTGGTCTCAGTTCTGGTCTCATTGGGGTTTTTTTTTTGGGGGGGGGGGGGGCACGAAAAATAATCTTCAAAAATTGTTTTTGTCCCGTGCGCACAAGGGCGACTATCAGCAGGGTTCCTTTCCGCAACGGTGCGAAAAATATACATGCTTGGAAGATTCCCGGTTCAACTACAAAACAATAGCGATCATCTTTTCAGATGTCGGGTTTTGAAATACCATCGAGAGTCAAAGGTTGTGATTGACGAGAATGTTGCAACTTTTTGCCGCTGACCGATATAGTGCAGCGTGATTTTCTCGTGGCCTGTGCCCGGGCCTGTACACACGATGCCCGGTCAACGTGACCGTCAGTGCACGGTGAAATCATTTTGTGCCGGCGTATCCCGTAATTCAGCTTTTGTGACGCCTGGCGCAATTCTGCACTGAGTATGAGGTTCGGCCCAAAATTTGGTGGATGGTACCCCAAAGCAAACGGTTATTTCTGGCACTCGTGCAGACAGGAGCCCTGCTGTTTTCTCGACCTCGTGCGCACGAGACGAAAGCAATTTTTAAAGTTTTTTTTTGTGACCCCAAAAACCATTAAAGCCAGAAAATAACGCCTATGACGATTTTAGGGATATTTCATGCAACAAGTACAAATTTCATTGAAATTTGCGTTCATAAACAAAACGATTATTCGGATTTTTAATTCCAGCAAAGTATAATCAAATTGCTTTCTATCTTTACATACAAAATGTACAAATTTCCACTGTAACTTTTCGTAAATAAAACAAATAATGCAATAAACGTACAATAGCTCAAGCATTAAAATTCACTAAAGTAGCAGTCTGGCTGAGCCCTCTCCTTTGGCTTCTCTATATCGGTAACTTCACACGAATTATTTCTCAAAATCATCGAGGCTGGTCTCTGCCTTCTCCTCGGAATCTCATCTCAGAATCTGCTCAATTCCAATCTCATCTTGCTTATAAACCCCAAGAGAAATATTAAAGCGAGCCACATGGTCCAAGAATTCGGTATATGCATTCAAAATGACGAAGTAATTATTCAACAATTAAATGTATGCAAAGTATAAACAAGCTACCCAATCAACATTTTCACTGTTAAATAATAATTTAGGCCCTAAAAAAAAATGGTTTTGAGGCAAAAAGCAAAATTGGTCAATTACAAAATGTACAGGGTAACAAACATTTGGGTCATTTTCCCTCAATTTCTCCAGGATTCTTCGTTTTTCTCTTTAGAAAAGCCCCTGAAATCGTCATAGTCATTAATTTCTGGCCAAAATGGGTTTTGTTAAAATTGGTTCTTTAAATTATTGGCGAAGGAAACCAGCAGGGCTCCTTTCCGCACGTGTGAAAATTAGTAACTGCACTTCGCGGTACCATCCACCAAACTACGGGACAAATCGCTGCTGAATCGCGCCGGGCTGAACGGCGGGCTGAATCATGGGCTGCGCCGGCACAAACGATGTCGATGTCACCGTGCACGAACCGTCACGTTGACCGGGCACTGGGCGTACAGGCCCGGCGGGCGCCACGCGAAAAATCACGTTGCGCTATATCGGTCAGTGGCAAAAAGTGGCAGCATTCCCGATCCCGATATTTACAATTATCTCTTTCTTATCATATAAATAAATGTAGTGGTCGGCCCTGCTGTCTTAATAAGAGGGGGGGGGGGGACTCGTCCACCAGTTAAGGAGGATGGGAGGCAATCGCTAAGCATGGACAATCATCAGACACTTCTCATCGGTTTCTGTCATTAGTTAATTTGGTTGATTTATTGATGAGTGATGAAGCTCAGTTGAGATACAATATTTCAATAGAAATACAAAAAAAAAACCCGACGTCTTCAAATCTTTGCTTAAATGACTTCAAAAGCAGCTATGTAGCACTTCACTCCAGTTGCTGGGCTGTTCAGGTACGGGCCTTCAGGTTTTTAGTTTGCAAAAGAAGGTTTTTGACGTGAATCTGGCTCACATCATGCAACGGCATTGTCCGAAGAAAAGGAAAAAAGGACGTGCAAATCCTGCACGTAGGCCACTTACTTCCGGAAAAACCCGAAGAAGTCCGAAGCACAAAAACCAGATTTACTTTAGTAAAAGATCACATTTCTGGAATGATTTAACATTATGAGAAAACTATTAATGTATTCTGCAAACTTATACATGCCCAATAAAGTAGTAGGAATAAAGTTTGAGAAATTATAAGAACGTTTTTGATGTTACTATGTAGTTTCCGAACGCACTTAGCAACCACGAGTCAATGACGTCATTAAACTTATGGCGCCTACGTAAGTTTTTAAAGGGGAATTCCCAGATCCCTACATAAAGAAAAAACAAAACAAAGCCCATTAAATGAAAAAAAAAATGTAACAAATATTTTCCAAGGTTAATTATCAAATTGTATCTTTCGATGGTGATTGACGACACTGATGCCACTTTTTGGCGCATTGTAAGGGTTTTGGGGCTTGGTTTTCATATTCCTCGTTCATATCAGAACTCTCTATACCATTTTGGGAAATGGTTAGGGATAACAAATTATCAGAAACTTTATGGCCAGTTTTGTTTTCATCTCGAGGGGGCACATTAATGCTCGAGGGCCACGAGGGGGCACATTTATGTCCGCAAAAGGGGCACTTGGGTAAATCTGGGTGGGGGAAGTCCCCCAGCCCCCCCCCCTCCCGGTTTCGCCGCCCCCGCGCTGACCGGTATATTTAGCGCAGCGTGATTTTTCGTGTGGCTCCCGCCGTGCCTGTAGGTCCAGTGCCCGGTCAATGTGACTGTCCATGCACGGTGACATCGTTTGTGGCCCGCAGCCCGTAATTCAGCCCGCGGTTCAGCCCGGCGCGATTCATCACCGTGTTCAGCCCGTAATTTGGAGATGGAACACCGAAGTGCACAGTTACTCATTGTCACTCGTGCGGAAAGGAGCCCTGCTGATTGCCTTCGCCCTCGTGTGCTCGGGACGAAGGCAATTATTTAAGTCTTCATTTTGTGCATCAAGAGAAAAACGAGAAATCCTTGGAGAAATTGAGAAAAAAAAATTCCCGAATGTTTGTGCCCCTGTAAAATTTCGATGGACCATTTTCGCTTCTTGCCTCAAGACCATTTATGCGCATGTGCATCATTTATATTTATCATTGATAAGTAACAGGTCTAGGACATCCCAACTGGAGCCGACCACACATTCTTAGACGGTTCAATACTTTGACAGAAAATGTTTTGGCGTGGCAGCCCCAATATAATTTTGTATCTCAACGGCTACATTTTGTGTGTTCAGCAGAAACCACAAAAATCCCTGCCACGTAAACTAAATTCGTGTTTGTCATTTTAACAGTAATTTCGTTCAAAAAAAAAAATTACCTGGTGACACGTGACCAGCGGTTTCATTGTATGATTCATAAAAAAAACCAGGTGTGTTGTCAGTCAGTCAGGAGCACAATAACGTTGTCCAATAACTACTTTATACCAAGGGGTAATTAAGCATTATTCCTTAAAGTAGATGTACATGGTTTATCATCCCCACCCCAAACTAGAATGAGTTAGTACTTGAAAGTTATGAACTTGGGCATTGTCAGTAAGGTTGGATCACCGCAATTGCGTCCATGACTAAGAATCATTCATTTCAAAACAAAGACTAAAATTCTTTATTTACGTTGCTCCGATTCATTGGCAAAATGAGTTGTCAAGTGTCGTCGTGTTGACGTCATCACATGTTTAATAGGCGACACCATCCTAAAGGTCAATTTCTCAAAGTCGTATATCTACAGAACCACAAGCCGCATTGGCTTACAACTTTGTTGGTGAATACTCGGGCACGAGTTCAAAATGAACAGTGGAGAGACGTCATGATGGCGTCTTCAAGTGATTTTAAACGGATTTCCAATCTTTTTATAATTTTTATGAGTTTAAACAAATAAAGAAAAATACTTTGGAGGCCCGAATCAGACAAAGGAAACTTATTTTGTGACCGAAAAGAGGATCCACCTAAAAACAAGAAAAAAGAATCGCAATTGCCAACCCGGGAATCGCACTCCGGACCGTTCGTATGCCAAGCGAGAGCCTTAACCACAAGCCAACGCAGCTTGCACGACCGCGCACACTGAAAAAATGACGTCCGTAAAATCAACGTGTCTATCTTATCATTAATCAAGCCGCCCAAACATTTTTTACCCCCAGATACCTGCGCGATATACATTAACTGTCGAAAATCCCTGCAATAATTACAAATATGGCCACTTAAATAAAAAAAAAATGTCAGGCCAAATACTCCCGACTCGTTAGGTACGTGCGTGTTTCGTGTACACATCAAAGTATAAGTTATTTTAAAAGCCTGTCATTATGTTCAATTCTTAGACGTTTATTGGTCACTTTCAGGAATGAAATATCAATCCAGAAATGATCACCTCTACAAGTAATCCAATATCCCACCGCCGTTAAAAAAAACCTGTATTCCTACGCCCCAAGTAGCTCAGTTTAAGGGTCCGATTCTTTCACAACGGTAGGCCTATACGACATCACACAACGCACGGCAGCCAACCTTCTGTTTCTTAAACCCTCCAATTGTTGGCCTCCAAAATGCTCAAATAACAGAAAATTTCATTTTTGTGAGTAAAATTAAACCAACAAATCATCCGGAGCCACGAATCACACGAAGACACGAAGTAAATCGCCCGGCAAAGTAGCCGATCCAGGCGATACGCTGGCACGGTACAAAACACAGAGAGGCGTGCGAACTGAGCCATGAATCCCAAAAGTACATCTCGCCCACCACATTCAGTTTGTGACAGCGCCATTCTATTGTGTCGGCCATATTCTCAAATAGGCTAATGACGATGATGACGGCGGGCTGAATAACAGAAGATAGATCAGGCAAATATGGTTCATCAATCTTCTATATTATGTAGCGTTATTGACATTAAACAAAAATAAAGTGGCATTACATTTCAGCCTTAGCCAGGCCTTCTTCAGAGGTAAATGACAGATGAACAAGAAACAAACATGTAGGGGACACACAAACATGCAGGGTTGGAAGGAGAATCACAAAGAGGGATGGGGGGGGGGGGGGCCAGATCAATCCATATCCGGCCACCATCTCTCAATTTTTTGGTCTACATGTAAAAATCTATATTCCATGACTGAAATAAATCAAAATTTTCTTGCTCCAAATTGTTTTCGAATCAGGTTTACAAGGAGGTCCAATGTAAAATTAAAGTTGCATTTAAATATCCGTTAGTGGTCATTGCTGAAACCAAGGGGTGGCTGTGAAGTTTAGGGTCCGAGTTCCTATAACAGATGAAATATCCACCTTTAACTTTTTTACTTTTGTCAAGTTTACTCCTAAGTTAGAGTTTCTTCATCAGATTTACACTTTATAGTAGTTAAACAATATTTGTAAAAAAAAAAAAATTTAAAGTGGCAAAAATATATGGAGTTTTATATAAGGTTTTCCCCTTCTTTAAATCAGGTTGCTTCCAATTTTTTTAATTGATTGTGACAATAACAAATTCTGTTGCCATGTTGTAATTTTTGGCATGAAGCAAATACGAAGAGCACTCGCATGACACAAATAAGCAGGTACAAGTGATTCCTAACTTTCAATCACTTCCTTCAAATCCCCATGAACATCAACATCTCAAGGACAGACTGCTCAGCTATAATTAGTGTCTTGTTGTTTATTTAGATTATTGTTATTAATTATCCGCGGTCTCGGTCTCGGTCGCGGACCATTTCGGTCTCGGTCTCCGTCCGCCTTGAAGGGGCTGGTCTCGGTCTCGGTCTCAGTCTCGCAACTTCAGGTCTCAGTCTTGGTCTCTGTCTCGGACTATCCGGTCTCGACTACAACACTGTAGTTGCAGCAGTCCACGCTTTTGGTATAGGTTCACATTTTGGACCCTGTTTGTTTTTGGATTTAGCTCGTATAAACTCGAGGTCATTCAAGGGCAGATCCGGAACTTTTTGGGGGGGGGGGGGAGGGCAAACAAACCTTTATTCCCCGAAAAATGGGTCCAAACATCACGAAGAGGCACTAGGAATCTTCATGGCATTGGTGCATGGTCGCGCAATTTTAATGCTACCCTCCGAGAATCTCATTTTCTCATTACTCAGTCTTTGCGGGTGTCAGTTGTTTCTGCGACTTACCAAAAAATTAACTAAATAACAACAACAACAACAAACAAACTAAACAGAACAAAACAAAACACGCGAAAAATCACGCTGCGCTATATCGGCCAGTCACGTGGTAAAAAGTGGCAACATTTTCGACCTCGATATGATTATCTCTCTTTCTTATTTAAAAAATAAAAGCAATAAACAAAACAAAACCCATAAAATTAAAATAAATATATATATTAAAATATAGCTTTGTAAGGTCATAGGCCTACAAACTTCCCAAAAAAGTGATAAATTATGACGTTATGATGACGTCATCAAATATTTCATTTTTCACAACACATACAAGCCAAGGTCGAATCGACAAGAAACTCGGCAGACACTCAGAGGTTATTGTAATGCAAAATCTGAAGTTACGTCATGATGGCTGATTTTTAACATTAACATTTACATTTTTTTTCTGCTTCGGAAATTTCGCACTGCTTTTTATCGGATCAAGTCTAAACTTGAACACAAACCAAGAAAGCATTATACGTGTGATCGTGTTTAAAGTGTCGTCGTGATGACGTAATTATACACGTATGTCGGGCGACGCCATGCTAAAGGTCAATTTCTCAAAGTCGTATATCTACAGTACCAATCTTCGTCCCCAGTGCTTACTTTCTTTCCAACGTTGTTTCCAATAGTAAACCCTGGATAGGAAACTTCCTTCCTGCATCCTGATTCGATACCGCAATTGGCTAGAAATGGATTTATATCGTGTACTTGGTGTTGTTATTCACAAAGTGCAGTACGTGTTTTCGCGATCATTCGTCCACGCCTTCTCGAAAATATTCATTTTCTTTCCAGTTTGTTAATATTAATATGAAATGTGATACTGGATGTTGTCTAAGATCGTAACAGTTTAAATAAAATAAAATCATGTTTTCGTAACTCACGCCATGCTCGCTTTGCGACGAATTGATTCTGTTTTTTACCAGACACCGCATACAAAGACAAACGCAAATGTAACGCACAGGCAGGCACCAGACTACTCCTAATTTGCATACGTGTTCAAAAATCTTGCACATGCAAATGACTCAATACCAGGGTGAGAGAGCAGGTAATGGTGGGCGCGTACTGCTCGACACCCTGGAGACGAGGTTGCTACAGTACATACGTACTTGGATAGTCGGGAGTATTGTAGTAATGTATTTTGTTTAAGGTGGACACAATTATCACAGAGATCTATGGCAGTTAATGTTTATCACGCAGGCATCTGGGGTAAAGAATGTTTGGGTGGCTTGACTAATGATCAGATGTACATGTTTATGTTAACATGCAGGTGTACGTGTATCATTACGTACGTCATTTTTCAGTGCGCGCGGCCGCGCAAGCTGCGTTGGCTTGTGGTTTTAACCAGTCTTAAAAGACTCTCGCTTGGCATACGAACGGTCCGGAGTTCGAATCCCGGGTTTGCAATTACAATGAAATGAAGTATATAGACTCCAAGAACGATATTGTAAGGCATTTTCATATATTTTGGCGTGTGATTTGTATTTTGGGTTATTACATAGAACATTTATGTGCAGGTGTAAAATCTTGCCGGTTGCGTCCCCGATGAAAAAAATAAAAATAAAATGAATAAATGAACATTTGAGTGGCCATATCATCTCATCCCCTCCTTAGGGATCGCTGTCCACGTAGATTAAACAAATTGAAAGGAAGTAAATTGATTGAGGCTTGTCCATCAATTAAACTTTTCAAACAAATGATAATAAATGCAGGTGTATTAGGTAACAACGATTTTGCAGATCACGCCATAGATAATGTTACACAGCGCACACTGTCCAAGAGTGATGATTGAGAACGCACCTGTTGTGCTGCAGCAGTCCACGCCGTTACGTAGTAAGGTTCACGTTTAAGACCCCGTTGGTTTTGGATTCAGCTCATTCGGACTTGACTTCCTTTGTTCTTGAGCTAGCCAACTAGTACAAACTGGAGGTCATTCAAGGGCTGATCCAGAACACTTTTTCGGGGGCCAACAAAAGTTTGTTCCACTTAAAAGTGGGTCCAAAAATAATTCTCCCCCTATGGGTGGCATTGGTGCATGTTGGTGCAATTTTAATGTTGCCCCTCCCAGAATCTTATGTACTCAATCATCGCGGTTGTCAGTGTTCCGGCGACTAAGGCCTATAAAAGAAATAAACCAACAAAACAACAACAACAAACAAACTAAACGGACAAAACAAAAATAGTTCGTAGGAAAAGGGTGTCAATTGCGTTTCAAAAAATAGTGGGGGACATACCTTGATCAGAAATAGTAGCCCTTACGGCGTGGGGTCTGGGGCCTGCTTATGATCATCATTTAAACATCATTTTCGAGTTTGGAGTAATTAAACAGCTACTGAGCTAATATAGGGGACATGTTCCCCCCCCCCCCCCCGTCCCCACCGATTGACGCCCACCGATTGACGCCCATGTCGTTTTACATTTTGGACATTACAGTAATCCTGACTCGAGAACCAACAATAATGATGTGGCAGTTGCGGCAGGTGATGCAAAATATTCTTGAATTATATCCAGTTAACTCGGACTTGGGCTCGTTAGTACTTGAGCACGCCTGGATTAAGATAAAGTCGAGGTCATTCGGACTTCAACTCGGACTTGGGCTCGTTAGTACTTGAGATTGCCTGGATTAAGATAAAGTCGAGGTCATTCGGACTTCAACTCGGACTTGGGCTCGTTAGTACTTGAGCACGCCTGGATTAAGATAAAGTCGAGGTCATTCGGACTTCAACTCGGACTTGGGCTCGTTAGTACTTGAGCACGCTTGGATTAAGATAAAGTCGAGGTCATTCGGACTTCAACTCGGACTTGGGCTCGTTAGTACTTGAGCACGCCTGGATTAAGATAAAGTCGAGGTCATTCGAACTTCAACTCGGACTTGGGCTCGTTAGTTCTTGAGCACGCTTGGATAAAGATAAAGTCGAGGTCATTCGGACTTCAACTCGGACTTGGGCTCGTTAGTACTTGAGCGCGCCTGGAATAAGATAAAGTCGAGGTCATTCGAACTTCAACTCGGACTTGGGCTCGTTAGTACTTGAGCGCACCTGGATTAAGATAAAGTCGAGGTCATTCGGACTTCAACTCGGACTTGGGCTCGTTAGTTCTTGAGCACGCCTGGAATAAGATAAAGTCGAGGTCATTATCACCACTCCAAAATTTGGCTAATTCTAAAAATTGGGAATGGTAACCCCGGATCCTATAGGACACACCAACAGACACAATAAATGACAAGAAAGAACAAACTTCTAATATTTCCAAATATATTTACAACTCTCCAAGTTCTGAGCACTATAATTATGTACAGCAAAATCTTATAATCAAATTCTTCAATTTAAATCACACTCTTGATCTTGGAAGAAGATTCCCAATTCAACTTCAGATCAGGTGAATTACTTCCAACTTATATAATCAATCAATGACAAGATCATAAAAACACTTATATTCAATTAATCAGTTAAATCACTTCCAAATTATTACATCAATCGATGACAAGGATCATAAAAAGTACGTTCAATCAATTAATTACAAAATCCAAAAAAAAAAACACTGTTCAGTCAATCAGACACTTTCAATTTGTTTCCAATTGTAACTCCGTTACCAGACTTCTCTTAATTATGTATAGTTCGGCACTTCCCTTTTACCAGTTTCTACAAATTTTAATGCGTTGGAGTTCCCAGCGTCTGAGGGCTCGCAAGACCGAGGTGGGCACAAGTCATAGGACTCGGCCGGCTACGCCTCAGTAAAGACTCTACGTCTACAGTACCTCAGTGGTAGACTTCTTCTCCAGTCGGTGTTAGAGTCGACAGGGGAATACTCTCAACAAAAAGGCCATCTATAATCAATATAAATCCAAAACCTTCCTAGTTCTCAAATATCTACATAGATTCTGATCTAGTTTGTCATATCGTCAAATTCGATTTTCACAATTGCATATTATCAAAATTCTCACTCCAGTCTCCTCGGAATTGTTCAAACAAAATCGTTATTTCACAATGAACTTAATAATTCTTATCACCAATCTTTAAGGCTGTAACTCAGTTCATGACATACTTGAACTTAGATATAATAGCCAGGAAAATCACAAATTTAATATACTTACGGTAATTTGCTGTGCAGCTTTCTTGGGGAGGCGAACTGTTGCCAGGAAATGTCAAAGACGACCGGGACAGTTTTACGGCTGGAATTCGGCCTGAATTTACCAAATTCTAGATACGGACTGAATTTCCGTCTCTCTTCCCATAGGGATCAAACGGATCCACAAAGGCTATGATCTGCTGTTCTCAGATATCTGATGCAAGGGAAGTTACAACCGGTCTCTCAAGCACACGGTCGCTCTCCAAAAGTCTGTCTTTTCTCGAACGAGTCAAAATGTCTTCCGCCTCTCTCTATCTCTATCTCTCTCACAACAAAATAAACTCCAACAAACCACACACAAAAGGCCCTAAACGGCGTTTCCGAAAAGTACAAAACGATCTATTCTTTACTGACTGACGTGTTTGTTCAACAATTAGGGTGGGCGTTCTCTGACAATTACCATGGCCTTGTACAAATGCTGTTGCGTAAGATAGAAGGGTTTTTTTTAACACTCCACGAACACCTTAGCTCTAAGTGAATGAGTAAAGTCTACGCGGGACTGACTGACACGTTATTGGTTAAAACTTTCGGACGATTTCATTTATGGCGGGGTGCACAGGTATATACAAAATAAAACAATAAACAGCGGAACGCAGTAAACACATGATCGGCGAAAAGAATTATATACTTGTCGGTTGCACTGTAACAGTCATTCGAACTTCAACTCGGACTTGGGCTCGTTAGTACTTGAGCACGCTTGGATTAAGATAAAGTCGAGGTCATTCGGACTTCAACCCGTCCTGAGCTGAGGTATTTTGGAGTTCGCTTTTGGGTACAACTCAATTGACAATAACGAATATTCAACTTTTATACAGCATTACCACGAACAACTGCAACCCTAATGAAAACATGATTTTGTTTTAATTTTTGAGTAAGATTTGAGGCTTTGCATGGTGGAGATACTAATAAATGAAAGGTTTGCGGAAACACCATGGGCGAATAATTCTCTTAGTTAGGTAGTTATTCGCACATGGTCTTTCCGCAAACCTTTCATGTATTTTGATTTTTTTTGTTTTTCCCCCAAACACGTTCTCCCTGCGGATACACTGGCATTATCGAGTCCGATGGGAGCGGGAACCATTCTACCCTGCGAGAACTGAATGATTGTCGGGCCCCAAATAATTTAAACTGTGTAAAGGGATTGTTTATAAAGATTGAAGAAATATTTAAGCGATGCCACATACTAAGGTCCAAGAATTCGGTATATGCTTCAAAATATGACAAAAAAATATTCAACATTCAAATGTTTGCATAAAAAGTTTCACCACGCCACCAAATAGACATTTTCAGTAATAAATTATAATTTATGCAAACATGGGTTTGAGGCAAGAAGCGATTGCCGCTGACCGACATAAATATAGCAGCGTGATTTTTCATGTGGCTCCCGCCGGGCTTGTACGCTGAGTGTCCGGTCAATGTGACTGTCCATGCACGGTGGTGACATCGTTTGTGGCCCGCAGCCCGTAATTCAGCCCGCGGTTCAGCCCGGCGCGATTCATCACCGCGTTCAGAACGAAATTTGGAGATGGAACACCGAAGTGCACAGTTACTAATTTTCACTCGTTACTAAGTCTTCAATTTTTGCATCAAGACAAAAGCGAGAAATCCTTGGAGAAATTGCGAAAAAAAATTACCCGAAAGTTTGTACCCCTGTACCTTTTCGATGGACCGTTTTCGCTTCTTGCCTCAAGACCATTAATGCGCATGCGCATTATCTTTGACATCCCAACTGGAGCAGACCACACATTCTTAGACGGTTCAATACTTTGAACAAAAAATGTTTGGGCGTGGCAGACCCAAGAAAATAAAATTTTGTTTCTCAACTGCTAGACGTGTGTTCAGCAAAAACCACAAAAATCCCTGCCACAAACTAAATTCGTGTTTGTCATTTAAACAGTAATTTCGGAAAGAAATTATCACCTTGTGACACGTGACCAGCGGTTTCATTGGATGATTTGTTTAAAAATCAAAATTGTGTTGTCAGTCAGTCAGGAGCAGAATAACGTTTTCCAATAACGACTTTATATCAAGGTAATTAAATATACATACATAAAGTAGAGGTACACGATTTGTAAAACAAAATATCATCTCCACCCCCAACTAACAATGAGTTAGTTCTTGAAATTTATGAAGGTGAGCAATTTCAGTAAGGTTGGATCACCGCAATTGTGTCCACGCCATCATTTATGACTAAGAATCATTTATTTCAAAACAAAGACTAACGTCCTTTATTCACGTTGTTCCGATTCATTGGTAAAATGAGTTATCCACTCGGAGATAAACAAATCGATTTTGACCAAAAAAATTAAATGAGTATTTTTCCTTGCCAAAATTCATATATGGCCTCAGCATACACCTTCTTTTCTTTGGCAATGTGTTAGCTATCTATTAATGATAAATAGAAAATGTCTTAAATAAAGTACTTATTCATAAAAAGCAGAACGGATACATTGTGTGCACTAGCATACTCCTATTCAACACACAGTGCACAGTTTCAAGGCATTGTAGGTATCCATCTCGCCCCTGCGAACTTCATTTTTGTTTTAAAACAATTTGGTCTCGGGCATCCATAAAAGTAAGGAGGAAAGATGGATTTGAAAGAAAAGTTTGCAAACCATCCTATAAGTTGAAACCATGCTAACAGAGCATACCACCGAATTATTTTTGGATTCTCTTGCTGGTTCGTTTCTTTTTTTGGCCGGGGGGGGGGGGGAGGGAGGGAGGGCCGGGGGCCGGGTTGCGGCTGAAAAGGGCTAGTATTGTTTCCTTTTTTTAGCCAGGTTCAACTCTTTTGAATTTCTGATTTGAAAAAAAAAGTTGCAGAAAATTTGAAGAAAAAAAAAGCTACATGTTAAATTGACTCATTAAACGCGCATCAGATTTATTTCAAACTCATTTGCAATCCCCCTGTTCAATCAAGTTTACCGATGGAATGTAAAAGGTCGTATTTGAAGAAGGAAACTTTTTTGTTCACTTTAAGTGATTGACGACACAGCTTCAGCACTTCTACGATGGGTTGGGGTTGTTCATCGTTGTCCCTGCTGGCCACCATCGCTTTCATGCTGTGTGCCACCTCTTCTGCACAGAACTCATCAAATTCATCAAGTGGTTGGGTTCCCACATTACCTTCATTTTTTGGTAAGGTGATGAAATCTTACTGTCTCCGAAAATGACACCGTTTATTATAGATTTCCCAGAAATTCACTATTCGTTTGCTCCAACTCGACAAAATTGGTAGGATCTATCCCTTTGGTTTTTTTTCACAATTTGTGGATTCATTTTACATCCCCTGATAACGATAATGACATTATCATCTTTCGGATGGACTATCTATTCATCAGAAATCATGGGCGAAGACGAAAATATTAGAAGTTGGCCGGTGAATGGATTAAATTTGGGCAATCACATTCATTTTGAAACTTCACTCCGTTCTAAGTACACTGTAAAAACTCCCTGGTCAAAATTGACCCAGAATCTGCGTCTATATCCGTACAACCATTTTCCAGGTCAAAATTTACCCTTTTCTGGTCAAAATGACCTTTTTTTCGGGTAAAAAAATGACATTTCTCTGGATCATTTTTTGACCCTGAAACGGACTGTTCAGATATAGACTCATATCGGGGTCAATTTGACCCCAGAGTTTTTAGATTGTATGATACTGTACACCAGTGTTGTAGTTGAGTCACTTGAGTCGAGTCCGTCTCGGGTCGTTTGGTTCAAGTCCGAGTCACGAGTCATTTGAGTACGAGTCATTTGAGTCAAGTCCGAGTCCAGATAAATATATCTTGGTCCAAGGATTGGAATGGATACACTGGAGAATAACCACAGCTATATAAGAGAAGTGCCAACCTAATCAAAACACACCAAAAAGCAGTTATATACAACAAATTATATCATGAAAACCAAATGTTTGTCAGTTTGCCTCTTTTTGGATCACTCGTTGGTATATTCCTCGAATGAAACTTTCATGCATGGACACTCAGTGGCGTACTAAGGGGAGGCCTCCGTATGCCATCCTTAATTTTTTTTTGGGGGGGGGGAGCAAGCATGAGCTTTTAATCGTTCAAACTCATTGAGTATACCCCCTCCCTAAACCCCCACCTTCGGCAAATTGGATAAGCTCTCCATGATGAGTTGGAAAAAATAATATAAATCATGCTTGTATTTTTTACTCTAACATATTCAATAGACATGAGACACAATGACGTCACGCTTTGTTTACAAAGTCATGTGCGCTTTCCATTGGAGCTTGGTGGATCTCTTCCCCGTAGGAAAGCGCATATATATGACTGTAAGCAAAGCATGACGTCATTACGTCTTAGGTCTATTTTCTTGAAATCAGCAAGTTTTAAGATAATATTAAAGATGTACTGTCCGAGCTGTTTAACAAATTCCCTTTTTTATCTTTATGTATAGCCATCTTGAATCCTCTGTTCTAACGATTAAAATTTCCCCCCTTTTTTGACAACTGCAACCCCCTTGAGAAAAGGTTTTTGGATCGTTTTTGCGAACAAACAGATCCTCCCTGCGAGCAGACTGGTTGCCTGTCCCCATAATTATTATCGTTTCTGATACAGAGGCGGGAACCAGTCGACGAGTGTCGGGGCCGCAAATAATTCAAAAGTGTGACGTAAATATTCCAAAACTATTTGGTGTTTTCTTGTGTTGATGCTCGAAAATGGCCTGGACAGAACATCTTTAAAAAAAAATCATGGTATATAGACAATTATTTTGCTTATATCTTGGGGCATAGGTCGAGCCACGGTGCAATGGAAGTTGGTGCATGATGTCACACTGATCACTGAAGGCCGTGTCAATGACACCGGTTACAAAAAGAAGGAAATTCCAATCATTCAAAGATTGACCTCAGAGGAAGTTTCATTTTGTGTAACGAAATGGAAACCATTTCTCACCTTGAGATTCTACAATCCAATCCACGATGACAATAATGTTGGTTCTTTTCATTTTTTGTGCCGTAACAGATTTTCCCCCTCATGGCTGTGAGCAAAGGTATTCTGCCGCTTTCTGTAATGGCGATTGGAATCTTGAAAACATCCAAAGGATCGACCATACAATACAATCTCTGTAAGAAACAAGCCTACAGTTTACATGCTTGATGAAACATTTCGCACACTTAAACTGTTTAAAAAATTCAAACTGCTAAAGTGAACTCTTATTTTCTTTATTCAGTCATTTGTTCTTCTCATATATAAATAACAATGAGAAGAATCGAAATTAATTGGTAAAATTAATTTCCTCTGCAACACAATAACGGAAGACAGTAATATCAGGATTTTCAATGAGAACCAAGAACCGTCGTGTGCCTGTCAGAAGGGCGTATGCGCCCTCACGTGCGAACGCGAAATCACCCAAATCTAGTAGACTGGTTGCAGAAAATTGCGTCTATTTTAATAAAATTTAAACATTTTCATAAGAAATTAACTCAATGTTTTTTCCAAAAATTATGCTTCATACGTGTGATAAATTTAAAATGTTATAATACGCGCGGGAGAACATTGGATTTATAATTTGCGAGGAGCTTGGGAACCGTTGGAGCTTTTCAATGCAATGTTCTTAAAGTGGGTTGGTTTTTTTTAGGTCAGAACGTTCGTATGCTTTTCTCCCGGGCACACGATGTACCCAATTTGACGGATTGAGATAAATTGTGTGCATTACAATTAAAGTATACATTAAATTTGCGTTCAAAAATCATGGTCATCAATGTTCGAAATTGAAATACTAGGTTTATCCGAAGCTGTGGCCAAGATATTATGGTCTCCTTGCGCTGTTTGCAAAGTCGGACAATGTCCAGCGGTTAGACTCTTGTGAACTTTTCTCCAGCCAGTGCAGGTACATGAGTCGCTGTCGTCTCCTGCTCGTTTACCCTCGATCTTTCCATTGATGGCCAAATCTTTGAATTTTTCCGAACCGTATCGTGCATCTTCTGTGGGTCTACTCGTTCAACCGCTTCGATGTCTGCACACCGGCTGTTGTAAAACTCTTCTTTCGCTTCTCAGCAGAGAGTACGGATTTACGATTCCGGCGCCGTTTTACTTTTCTCTGTTCGTCCATCAGCTCCAATATCCGATGGGACGTCATTCAGTCGTGATTTGCCGCCCTGATAGTTCGCAGTAGCACCTGATCAGCGGCTTCTGTAAACCGGTTGAGTGAGCTTCAGGAAATCTTCTTCTAGCTCGATGGTGTTGGCATCATTCTCCTTAAGTTCCATCCTGTCTCGGACTTTAAAGATATAGTCCATCATTTGTAATTTGTGCATTTTGTTCGTTTGAAGCAACGAAAGTGTTCAAAATCTAATGAAGGATACTGAACAACTAACCTGATGAAGTTTCAGCTCAGCTTCAGCAAGGGTGGATCGGGGGGGGGGGGGGGGGCGGCAAAGGGGGCAACATGCCCCCCCCCCAAAAAAAAAACAACCCCGAAACCAATTGGGTTTTTTTATGTGACGTCGCAATAAAGGCAGGCAATGAGTACACCACCATCTTTTCCTCAAAAAAATATTGGCTAAAGTGGTCAGAAATTGCCTCAGATCGCACCACAGAGCATCAAGAATCCAAAAAAATTTCGGGGCCCTTAAAGCGGGCCCCGAACCCCACGCCGTAATTTTTTGACCCACTTTTTGGGAGACACAATTTTTTTTGGCCCCCCCCCAAAAAAAAATTGTGTTCGGAATCCGCCCTTGAGCTTCAGCTGTACATTCCGAGAAAAACAACATTCTAGGATCTCAATTTTAAATCAAAAGTTGCTTAATCATGTTTAGAATTGCAGCTATACGCACTGATCTGACGAATTATAGCAACCGCGACTGCCTGTGCGTCGTGCCAATGCTTGCGTGCGCTGCGCCGAATAACAAAACGAACTACTAATTTAAATTTTCCTACGGTGCGTCTTAAGACACCCATTAAAATAATAACTACCTAATGCAAAAATGTACTCAAAACTTTAGCTTGAGCGTTATAATCCAACTTGGCATGGCTTTGGCTATGCTCATTGCAAGCTATGTTTTAAAGATTTGAAATGTCATTGCTATAGTTAGTGATGAAAAATCTTTGGAATGACTAAATTATCAATGGACAACCTACATGGGCGTCGCGAGGGGGGGGCAAGGGTGGGCACCTGCCCCCCCCCCCCCTGGAAAAGCAAAAAAAACAAAAAAAAAAGGAAGAACAAAAAAAGATAAAAAAGAAAAAGAAAAAGAGGCGCGAAGACAAAGTGGTGTAAATTTAATGAGTTGGGGGGGGGGGGCAAAATGTCCCTGCCCCCCTCTAAAATTGATAAATCGAAAATGTGTTGAGAAATACAAGCATTTTTTGGCAAAAAAAAATGTTGCCCCCCTCTAGAAAAAATCCTGGCGACGCCCATGACAACCTAAGGTACCATTATTTGGCATACCTCCTTTTACCGCACTGTCCACAGCTGCGACAGCACATTCCTCCGACAGCTTCACTCACCATTTATTCAGCAAACTTGGAAAAAGAGGGTTTTTTTGGTCTTTGTTTTGCAATCAATGTTGTACAATTTTTGCACTTCAGCCCGTTGTTTTTGGATTACTTTTTTTTATACACCCTGAACATCGATACGCGGTAGTCCGATTATGTCTGGGATGTCCTGCGTGACCAGCAAATCCCTACCGGGCGAGGCAGCTCCGATGAAGCGGCCTGGCTGCCCTTTACGCCGTTGTGTCTGCTGTTCGAATATGACGTCGTGGTCATGTTCTTGGGGAGAATACAGAGGTAGAATCCCCAGCTCCCTTCCTCCGAGTGTTTCGAAGACGAGTCACTACCTCAACCCTGGACCGTACTTATAGCAATGTCCGCTATAAACTGGACCGTTGAGTGCTGCTGTTGGTTTTGCCACGTTGACCCATCCGCCAGCACCCTCATCGAGGTGTGGTTGGCACATCAAGTTCTCATCCGTCTGCCTCATGCTGCTGCTCGTGGTGGTTGCTTTTAACCCCAAGTTGGGGCGGGAGGGGGGGGGTTGGGGCTTAAACTTTACTGTCGCACACCTGATCGCCATGAGCCTCTGTGCTTAGTCGAAACCAGGGGCCCCCGGGCTCACACCTCAGCCACGTCCGTGTAGATTACTCTTAAATGGATCTCCCCCCCGCCCCCTCCCCCTCGCCCCCCCCCCCCCTCCTCCCCCTCGCCCCCCCCCCCTCCTCCCCCTCGCCCCCTTCAGTGTTGGGATATATGGAATGCAATAATGAACGCATGAGTGTTATAAATTGCACTGCAAATGCAAGTGTAATACGTGTGTATCGGAATGGGACAATTATCTGAATCAATTACTAATTCTGTCCAACCCACCAATGCATTTGTTATCGTTCCACGATTGTTAACAGGTGGCTAGAGGAGGGCAATATCTCACATCTGGAGCCAGGCATGTTCAACGGATTTTCTCGTCTCATAGATCTGTAAGTGTTTAGTACCTATTATGGGCGTTTGAGTTTGTGGCATAAAAGACCCGCCCTGTGAGTAGCCTGGTTCCCGATCCCTACGTTATGTATCCTGTTATGGATGTTTCTAGATTAATAGGTCTTAATGGGTTTTGCATAGATATTCTGAGCCAAGTGGCACATGATAAAAAAAAAGCAAATGAAAGGCCCAATGGATCCCTACGTTATGGATCCTGAGAGGAGCAGGAACCAGTCTACACAGCAAGAAATGAAATACTGACAGGCGTGTTTGTGAAAACTAAACTAACGAAGGCCGATTTTTATAGGAAATAATTCTGTATTGCGTGGAAAAAAGGAAGTGACAAATGGCTATTTTATTCAGGGTTGAATTCGAAGACAAAAAAGCCACTTCAATCTGTAATGGATTATGTATAGAAACTTTCACCAAGTTATGGCATGAATCGGAATGATAAAGGATGCGTTCCTTATGCTATTGTCGAGTTTCCCCACGAAAAATATTTGTTATTTTTTCAATTAATATTTTCCTAGCAATATAAAAAGTTACTCACTTTTGAAAGAGATATCAAACAACGAAATCCACCCATGATTAGTTATTCAATTATTTCTTCACATAATTCGAATTATTTTCGGATCTCGCAGGGCGGGCTCATTATTTTATGCGCAAAATGAAAACCCAGAATTCCGTCACCAAAGCCGGATTTTTTTTTCCCGCTCGAACTAATTTTACACATCGAAAATTCGTCTGGAGGAAAACAAAAACTTCATTAGGTGCACGAGTATGATGCAACTTTAATTTTGACAAGTAATATTAAGAGCGTTCTTAATGATAAAAAAAAGCAAATGAAAGGCCCCAATGGATCCCTACGTTATGGATCCTGAGAGGAGCAGGAACCAGTCTACACAGCAAGAAATGAAATACTGACAGGCGTGTTTGTGAAAACTAAACTAACGAAGGCCGATTTTTATAGGAAATAATTCTGTATTGCGTGGAAAAAAGGAAGTGACAAATGGCTATTTTATTCAGGGTTCTATTCAAAGAAAAAAAGCCACATCAATCTATAATGGATTATGTATAGAAACTTTCACCACGGCGTGGCGTGATTCAGAATGATAAAAGATACGTTCCCCATGCTATTTTGGAGTTTCACCACGTAAAAATAATTGTTATTTTTTCAATTGCTACTTATCCAGCATCGTTACTCACTTTTGAAAGAGACATCGAACAACAAAATCCACCGATGATTAGTTATCGAATTATTTGTTCACATACTTTGGCTCTCGCAGGGCGAGCTCATTACTTTTTGCACAAAATGAAAACCCGGAATTCCGTCACCCAAATCGGATGGTTTTTTTCGAGCAAACAAATTATACACATTGAAAATTCGTTTGGAGAAAATAAACCTTCTGAGAACAAGTTTGATGCAACTTTAATTTTGCCAAATAATATTAAGAGTGTTCTTCCCTATTGTAATATAACTATTTGGCGGAAAATTTTAACTTTGCTGTTCTTCATTTGATTCGACAGTATCTTGAAGAATCTTTCTTTTGAGTCGATGTCCGCAGGTACATTTTCTGGACTCTCAAATCTCCAATATCTGTAAGTTTAGATATGGTTCGGATGTATTCAAACTCTTGTTGTTGATAAATAGTTGATGTAACGAATATGCTTGTAAATTGACTTTAAGATTGTTAAGATATCTTAGCAGTTTAATCAGAATCACACAAAGATGACCCTGTCCGATGGATGTTCAATCCTTGTAGTCATTCATATAATATATTTTGCTAAGCCCCTCAAAGCGTTTTCAGAGTCACGGCAGATACTATGCAATAAAACACACCCAAAAAACCCAGGTCATAACCATTCGTTTTTAATAATCAGGTACTCATTTTAATTATCCGATTTTTGTCTTCATTGCCCATTTCTTTTTTATTGCCGGCACTGATGTGCATTTAATTATTTTTCGGGGGCAATTCAATTCTTCCACGTAATCTTTGTTCATGTATTTTTATTTGACTTTGCAGAATATTCTCATTTAATTGCTGATTTTCCACGAATTAATCTTAACGGCCCTTTTCATGGGAGAAATAAAGTAATCTAAATCTGCCCAATGTTTGAATAAAAATGAGGAGGAAATTTACGTTCATACCGTACAGGTAATTAAACTGAATAGAAAACAAATAATTTCAATTAGAAACAGTGCGTTTAACACAAAAAAACCTTTACATATTTTGCAGTGTATTTCAGCTTTGTTATAGGCCTATTCTCCTTTTGATTTGACAGTTATTTGGACAATCTTCCCCTCGTGTCGATCCAGGCTGGCCTTCTTGATGGACTCTTCAATCTCAAAAACCTGTAAGTTTTGATAGAATTTCTGATGTCACAAAAGATACTCAAATGTTTATTAGTATTGCAAGCTATTTGAATGGGAATCAATCTCACACTGAAAAAGCTGTTTCAGCAATTCTTTTTTTCACTTTTCGATCATGGGCAATGTCTTTACGACCTCATTTTTAAGTATAGTTTGCAGCAGCATTGCAGTTGTTGCTAAAATTACTCTTCCTGCATGACTTAACTACAGCGCGTCCCAAAATACCCGCAACTTATTTTTTGCAAGGTTAGCGTCTGCGCGGAAACACGTACCACCATTATACTATTGTCATTTTAAAGCTGGGAATTTTAACTTTATACCTGACGAGTATTGGTTTGATATTTAAAAGAGTTTTAAAATTATTTACGTTCACAATAAAGGCATTTCGAAAACAAACTCAACTGATTTCAAGGAAAATCGATGATGCGGTACATCAGATGCAAACTCGAGTCAACAAGCTGTTGAAATAACAAAAAAGCAGTTGATTTATACTAAAAACACATTGAACTTGAAACGACGAGCAATATTGTGAATTTATTTAAGGTGAAGCATAGGCGCGGATCGAAAAGAAAAGGAAACACAGAAAGTAAAAGGCAACGCGATCGTCACATCATGAACCTGATGAAGCATTTCCACATTAGAAAAAAATGCGCATGATTGATTTTCCTTGAAATCGGTTGAGTTTGTTTTGACATGCCTTTATGTGAACACGAATAATTTCAAAACCCTTTGGAAAATCTAACAATACCTACCAGGGATAAAGTTAAGATTCCAAGCTTTTAATATGATATAAAAAATAATGGCGGTACGTGTTTCCGCGGCGACGCTAGAGCCTCGCAAAAAAATGTTGCGGGTGTTTTGGGACGCGCTGTAGATACACGTATTGCACAAGAACCACAGGTCGTAATGGTTTTGTATACACATTCTGAACCAAGCGGCACATGCTAATTTTTTTTTACAAATTACAGGCCCCAATGGATATAATTGGAAATTTGAATTTTACGTCCGTTTTGTTATCAGTAAGCTTTACTTCACCCCTCACAATATGTGCAAGGCACTTAGTATGGCCTACAAATATTTGAACTTATTTAAAATTATTGCTATCATATACAAAAATAACATTGATCCCAATTCCAGAAAATTGGTGGAAAAAAGATGTCCAAAAAGATTTTAATTTTGCCAAATAATATTAAGAGTGTTCTTCCCTATTGTAATATAACTATTTGGCAGAATATTTCAACTTTGCTGTTCTTCATTTGATTCGACAGTGACTTGGTGAATCTGCCCCTTGAGTCAATGTCCGCAGGTACATTTTCTGGACTGTCCAATCTCCAATATCTGTAAGTTGAGATATGGTTCGGATATATCCAAACTCTTGTTGTTGATAAATAGTTGATGTAACGAATATGCTTGTAAATTGATTTTAAGCTTGTTAAGATATCTTAGCAGTTTAATCAGAATCACACAAAGATGACCCTGTCCGATGGAATTTCATTCCCTGTAGTCTTTCGTGTAATTTTTCTTGTGCTATTCCCCTCAATACGTTTTCAGAGTCACGGCAGATATAAGCAACAAAACACACACACAAAAACCCAGTTCATTACAATTGGTTTTTAATAATCAGGTATTCATTTAATTTATCCCCTTTTTGTCTTTATTACGTGTGTTCTCTTTAAAGCCAGCACTGATATGCTTGAGTTTATTTTGGGGTAATTATCTTCTTCAGCATAATCTTTGTTCATGTATTTATTATTTACTTTGCAACACTTCCTTTGATTTAGAATATTCTAATTCAAATGTTTATTTTTTCACGAATTAATCGTAACGCCCTATTTGTGGGAGAAATGAATAAATCTAAATCTGTCCAAAGTTTCAATAGAAATGAAGAGGAAATTTACGTTCATACCGTACAGGCAATTTAACTGAATTGCAAGCTATTTGAATGGTTATCAATCTGACACTAAAAATATATCGATCTCACAATAAAAAAGCTGTTTCAGCAACAATAAAATTGGATCATATGGGCAATGTCTTTACGGCTCCTTTTTTTTTAGTATGGTTTGCAGAATAGCAGTTGTCGCTAAATTACCTTTACTGATGTTTCTACATACATGTATTGCACATGAACCACACGTCTTAATCGGTTTTGTATAGACATTCTAAGCCAAAGGGCACATGATAAAAAAAAAAAGCAAATGAAAGGCCCCAATGGATCCCTACGTTATGGATCCTGAGAGGAGCAGGAACCAGTCTACACAGCAAGAAATGAAGCGTTTTCAGAGAAACGGCAGATACTATGCAATAAAACACACCCCAAAAACCCAGCTCATAACCATTCGTTTTTAATAATCAGGTATTCATTTTAATTATCCGATTTTTGTCTTTATTGCCCATTTTTTTTTATTGCCGGCACTGATGTGCATTTATTTATTTTTCGGGGGTAATTCAATTCTTCCACGTAATCTTTGTTCATGTATTTTTATTTTGACTTTGCAGAATATTCTCATTTAATTGCTGATTTTTCGCGAATTAATCTTAACGGCCCTCTTCATGGGAGAAATAAATTAATCTAAATCTGACCAATGTTTCAATAAAAACGAGGAGGAAATTTTACGTTCATACCGTACAGGCAATTAAACTGAATAGAAAACAAATAATTTCAATTAGAAACAGTACGCTTAACACAAAGAAACCTTTACATATTTTGCAGTGTATTTCAGCTTTGTTATAGGCCTATTCTCCTTTTGATTCGACAGTCATTTGGACAATCTTCCCCTCGTGTCGATCCAGGCTGGCCTTCTAGATGGACTCTTCAATCTCACAAAGCTGTAAGTTTTGATAGAATTTCTGATGTCACAAAAGATACTCAAATGTTTATTAGCATTGCAAGCTATTTGAATGGGAATCAATCTCACACTGAAAAAGCTGTTTCAGCAATTCTTTTTTTCATTTTCGATCATGGGCAATGTCTTTACGACCTCATTTTTAAGTATAGTTTGCAGCAGCATTGCAGTTGTTGCTAAAATTACTCTTCCTGCATGACTTAACTACAGCGCGTCCCAAAATACCCGCAACTTATTTTTTGCAAGGTTAGCGTCTGCGCGGAAACACGCAACACCGATATACCATTGTCATTTTAAAGCTGAGAATTTTAACTTTATCCCTGACGAGTATTGGTTTGATTTTTAAAAGAGTTTTAAAATTATTTACGTTCATAATAAAGGCATTTCGAAAACAAACTCAACTGATTTCAAGGAAAATCGATGATGCGGTACATCAGATGCAAACTCGAGTCAACAAGCTGTTGAAATAACAAAAAAGCAGTTGATTTATACTAAAAAAAACATTGAACTTGAAACGACGAGCAATATTGTGAATTTATTGAAGGTGAAGCATAGGCGTGGATCGAAAAGAAAAGGAAACACAGAAAGTAAAAAGGCGACGAGATCGTCACATCATGAACATGATGAAACATTTCCACATTAGAAAAAAATGCGCATGATTGATTTTCCTTGAAATCGGTTGAGTTTGTTTTGACATGCCTTCATGTGAACACGAATAATTTCAAAACCCTTTGGAAAATCAAACAATACCTTCCAGGGATAAAGTTAAGATTCCAAGCTTTAATATGATATAAAAAAAATAATGGCGGTACGTGTTTCCGCGGCGACGCTAGAGCCTCGCAAAAAAATGTTGCGGGTGTTTTTGGACGCGATGTAGATACTGTTACGAAGTCACTTCAAATCCAAGCAGACAACATAACAGACAGAAATTTAAATAAAGGGAAAGGAACACTCAAATGAATGAGGATCGGAATCAAGGAGTTTTTGGAAATGAAATTAGAATTATTTTAATTATTTACAATCCACAAATTAACACACATAAACAAGATTAAATAAGCAGATGGGAAAGCCATTAATTATACATTACAAATCAAGTAAATCATATCATACGGTTGGCCATTGGTGAGAGGGGAGGTACCTCCAGAGGGTGGAACCCTGGACTGCAGTCTGCCGGAAAAGTTCGGAAGTCGCGAGAGAGAGTTCTTGTCATAACGACTTGCGTCTTGATCGGCGACCTCCGAAACCGGGCGCTTGGTGTGATGGACGGTACGGGTGGAGACCGGATCAGGGGAACGATTGTGCTAGCTGACCAGTCGATGAAGTGCCATAGCAGAGGGGCGTGGCACCGGCGGGAACGGCACCAAGACACTGGCCCAAGCCAAGGAGAGCCAAGTCAGCGGTCAATCTGGCAGTCGTGGTGGTAGGGACCGTGCCCCGTGCAGACGGCAACGGGCAAGGCACGGCCAAGTCAGCGGCCTCAGCAAGCCAGACGGTCGGGCAGCATGGCATCGCCGGAGAGCGAGTCCCTTGACCACACCTCAGCAAACTGCAGTTCAGAATCTCCAGAACGGCGAAATTCCAGAGCTTTTAAGTCCGGCAGGGAATTCCAATGTCCATTCCACTGGTAATGAATGTGGGTTGGACTCCAGCGCGAAGTCCCAGTGCGGGAACAAAAGTTCGTTGCAACAAAAGGGGACTATGCAGGACGATCGCGGGCCATTGGCCTAATTTACATGAAGTTAATTTGCTTAAACCTTAAACAATTTACGAATTCTTAACAATACACATACTGCACAAGAACCACAGATCGTAATGGTTTTGTATACACATTCTGAACCAAGCGGCACATGCTATTTTTTTTTTAAATTACAGGCCCCAATGGATATAATTGGAAATTTGGATTTTAGGTCCGTTTTGTTATCAGTAAGCTTTACTTCACCCCAAATATGCTTGTAAATTGATTTTAAGCTTGTTAAAATATCTTAGCGGTTTAATCAGAATCACACAAAGATGACCCTGTCCGATGGATTTTCAATCCTTGTAGTCATTCATATAATATATTGTGCTAGTCCCCTCAAAACGTTTTCAGAGTCACGGCAGATACTATGCAACAAAACACATACAAAAACAAGCTCACTACCATTCGTTTTTAATAATCAGGTTTTCATTTTAATTATCCGATTTTTGTCTTCATTGCCCATTTTTTTTTATTGCCGGCACAGTTGTGCATTTATTTATTTTCGGGGGTAATTCAATTCTTCCACGTAATCTTTGTTCATGTATTTTTAATTTACAGAATATTCTAATTTAATTGCTGATTTTCACGAATTAATCTTAACGGCCCTCTTCGTGGGAGAAATAAAGTAATCTAAATCTGCCCAATTTTTCAATAAAAATGAGGAGGAAATTTACGTTCATACCGTAAAGGCAATTAAACTGAATAGAAAACAAATAATTTCAATTAGAAACAGTACGTTTAACACAAAGAAACCTTTACATATTTTGCAGTATATTTCAGCTTTGTTATAGGCCTATTCTCCTTTTGATTCGACAGTTATTTGGAAAATCTTCCCCTCGTATCGATCCCGGCTGGCTTTCTTGATGGACTCTTCAATCTCACAAAGCTGTAAGTTTTGATAGAATTTCTGATGTCACAAAAGATACTCAAATGTTTATTAGCATTGCAAGCTATTTGAATGGGAATCAATCTCACACTGAAAAAGCTTTTTCAGCCATTCTTTTTTTCATTTTCGATCATGGGCAATGTCTCAGTTGTTGCTAAAATTACTCTTCCTGCATGACTTAAAGGGAATGTACATCATTGGCTGTTGCTGTAATTTTCAGAAATGAACTATTTGAGGGGTTAGTGTAATAGATCACATATTGTTTAACTGACATGTTTAAAGTTTTGTGTTCGAAAATGCTGGAAAAATCAAGAAAAACAAAAATGTTTAAGTAGTCTGGTTCCCTGACTCCACTAAAGATAACATGGATCAATTTATAGATGTCGGAAAAATTGTAAGGTAAGGGAACCAGTCTAGCTGGCCTGCACCCGTTCATAAACATGTAACCAATAGCAAACAACATTTGGACTGAAAAAATTAGGAGCAGTAGTTGAAAAATAGTTAGGCCGACCACCGTTGGAAATGTATACAAAAATACCATTTTCTTGAAAATGACTTCACACAAGGTGCCATAATTTTACAGGATGCTTAAGACTGTCATTTACCAACATCCTAGTAAGGTATTTCGTAAGAACTTGGTAGTTTTTTTCTTTGATGTTTGCAAATGTTGTATTTTCCCTTTAACTACAGCGCGTCCCAAAATACCCGCAACTTATTTTTTGCAAGGTGAGCGTCTGCGCAGAAACACGTACCACCGATATACCATTGTCATTTTAAAGCTGAGAATTTTAACTCCACCCTGACGAGTATTGCTTTGATATTTAAAAGAGTTTTAAAATTATTTACGTTCATAATAAAGGCATTTCGAAAACAAACTCAACTGATTTCAAGGAAAATCGATGATGCAGTACATCAGATGCAAACTCGAGTCAACAAGCTGTTGAAATAACAAAAAAAAACAATAGATTTATGCTAAAAACACATTGAACTTGAAACGACGAGCAATATTGTGAATTTATTGAAGGTGAAGCATAGGCGTGGATCGAAAAGAAAAGGAAACACAGAAAGTAAAAGGCAACGAGATCGTCACATCATGAACATGATGAAGCATTTCCACATTAGAAAAAAATGCGCATGATTGATTTTCCTTGAAATCGGTTGAGTTTGTTTTGACATGCCTTCATGTGAACACGAATAATTTCAAAACCCTTTGGAAAATCAAACAATACCTACCAGGGATAAAGTAAAGATTCCAAGCTTTAATATGATATACAAAATATTGGCGGTACGTGTTTCCGCGGTGACGCTAGAGCCTCGCCAAAAAAATGTTGCGGGTATTTTGGGACGCGCTGTAGATACACGTACTGCACAAGAACCACAGGTCGTAATGGTTTTGTATACACATTCTGAACCAAGTGGCACATGCTAAAAAAATTTAAAGAAATTACAGGCCCCAATGGATATAATTGGAAATTTGGATTTTACGTCCGTTTTGTTATCAGTAAGCTTTACTTCACCCCTCACAATATGTGCAAGGCACTTAGTATGGCCTACAAATATTTGAACGTATTTAAAAATTATTGCTATCATATACAAAAATAACATTGATCCCAATTCCAGCAAATTGGTGAAAAAATGATGTCCAAAAAGATTTCGCAAAAGTTATATCTCAAAGTTAAGAAAAATACCTTTAATTAAATTTTCATAACGAGCAAAGTCTCGACGGATCCATAGTTGAACAGATGAAATATTTAAAAGAGAATTAACGCCCCAGACAACTGGTTGCTTAGAATATGGGTTTGGAGTATGCCTGTTTTAAGTGTCACATCAAGACCATGTTTCATTTCTGATCTTTTTCAGTGTACTGTTTAACATATCAGGCACGTTGACTAAGCTCGATAAGGTCGCCTCTGACGGGTTACCAGCCTTGCAAATAGCGTAAGTCATAAAATCGATTTCAATTTTTTTATCAAACATAACATAGACGATGCTGCCTGGGGAAGTGATGTTCATCACATACCAAATTCTTATCCAATTCACGACAGCGTCAAATGCTATGTGCAGTTCTGTCCAAAAAAATCTTAATACATTGTGTGTAGTCTTCAATAAACTTTTTTTTTTTAATTAAATTTTCAGATACGTTGACGACTACCGTCTTTGTTGTGCCTTGTCCAAGTTGCAGAATTTTTCTATCGAGCAAGATTGTTTGACTACAAAGCCTAAACCAGCTTTGAATCTGTGCGACAGCCTTATGCCAAATTTAATACTGCGAGCGGCGTTGTGGGTTTTGGGAATGAGCGCGCTTATTGGTAATTTCTCTGTCCTGATTTGGAGGCTTATGCAGAAAGGGGACGGAGGGGGTAAAAAGACACTCTCATTTATGGTAGGAAATCTGGCTATCGCGGACTTCATGATGGGTGTGTACATGTTAATCATAGCTGGTGCAGATCTTTCATTTGGCGAGGACTACTTTCTTGTGGCTCCTGAGTGGCGCACCAGTGCATTGTGCAAACTTGCTGGAGTTCTGTCAGTTCTGTCCAGCGAGGCTTCGGTGTTTATTGTGACCCTCATCAGCGTAGACTGCTTCTTAGGCATTGTGTTTCCGTTGAAAAGATTCTCTCTGGGAGGAAAATCAACAACAATCATCATTGGTATCTTATGGTTCCTGGCACTTTGTCTGAGTATCGTGCCGACACTTTCATTTGGGTCTGATTCTGATATATATGGACTTTCGGACGTTTGTATCGGCCTGCCCCTTACCACTAAGGCATCTGATGTGATATTGAGGCCGACGGAGGCTTTGATTAGTGTTAGACGCTTTGAAAGTGCCCACGCCACAGGTGAGAAACCATCTTGGATCCTGTCAATCGTTCTCTTCCTTGGGGTCAATCTAGTTTCTTTTCTTCTTGTCCTGTGTTGCTATGTCGCCATCTTCATCAGTGTCAAGCGCACAAGAAGTGCTGTCGGAGTGAATGCCCACAGGGAGCGTGAGTTTAAAATGGCGGCCAAGATGGCGCTGATCGTGATGACGGATTTCTGCTGCTGGATGCCTATAATCATCATGGGGATTCTGTCTCAGACGGGAACAGTCACTCTATCCACCGAGGTGTATGCATGGGTTGTGGTTCTGGTTCTACCAATCAACTCGTCCCTGAATCCTGTCCTTTACACTTTCCTCACAGTTTGTTGCGCGACTAAAACAAAAGTAAAACACCGAAAGTGAATCAAACAAACCAAAATCGCAACAAAGTTCAACAAAGTGCAGTGGCGGATCTACGGAGGGAGGGGTGGAGTAGGCGGTCTCTCTCCTCCTCCCCCACCGCAAAAAAGGAAAATTATGTACAAAATGTACATGCTAGCCCCCCCCCCCCCTCCGACAGCTACACACCCCTCCCCTTGAGCCAGAGCTGAATCTGTCCCAGCAAACATACACATTGCAAAGGTTTGCTCGAAGCATATAATGTGTTATTACCAAAGTGACTCATACCTGGGGAAAATAATGAAAAATAGCCGTGGCTTTGAGCTGTGCAAAAGCCAATGCGAAACCGTACCTTGGTATCAAGGCCCCAGGTACGTTTTTTTTTTAATCCACATTTCATTAATGTTTAAGACATTAAGACGTCCGGTTTCACGAAATCATCAAATTTGTGAAAGCTGGGTGCTGTAAAAATTTCAATTTCTTTCATTGACTAAGGATATAGCAAACTGCTCATTCATACTCACTGTGAATGCTTACAGCTAAATAAAGCCGATAATTATAAAAGGATTTTGCCGATTTACTTGACCACAAGCTTACAGATATGACGTGTGCTGTTTATGCATGATTGCGCAATCTTCCCATTTTATGCTACGCGTACGTGTGATTGTTGGACGAGTTTGTTCAGTTTGGAGGTATTTTCTGTCAATTTTTGCTGAAATGGGACGATCAAAGGTGTCTTCAGAAAACATTCAATGCGGGCGACTACACGTGAAATCAACAGCCTACCTCGTTCCCATGTGTCGCGAGCAGTACGCTCCCACCACTCCTTCCTCTCTCACGTCACCTGGTATTACATCATGATGTTCAAAAACCTTGCACATTTATGCAAATTAGGAAAAGTCTGGTGCCTTGGCTATGCTTTAAATCAGTCTTTGTTTTTGTGTGCGGTGCATGGGGTAAAAACAGAATCAATATTCGTCGCGGCGTGAGATCCGAGAGCATAACTTTCAAGTTCAAAGTTAAAATGTTACAATCTCATCTGATAGCCATATATGCAGTCATGATTGACTCATTGTGACCCTTTTGATGATGGAGTTCCAACTCTGCCTGTCCAAAGTTGACCGGTAGGCTGAGGGCAGAGACATGCCTGTCAGCTCCTGTAATCCATCGGTACAGCGGAGTTTCTTAGCTGTCTGCCGCATGAATGACTGCTTTCAACATTTCCTTGAACAATAATCTTCTCCAGATTATCTCCTTCTCATCTTGAAACATGGCCCAAATACTGCAGTTTGGTTTGTCAATCCTTTGGCCCACGGTGGTCGTATCGTCCAACTTTCTGACGTAATCATTTATCTTCCGCTCCTTCCGTGATATTCTCAACATCTTCCGCTAGCACCACATCTCGAAAGCATTATTTCTGTTTCTGCCTGCCTTTCCAACTGCCCATGTTTCAGACCCATAGGTGGCAATCGGGACAACATGAGCATTCAGGACTTGGATTGGTGTGGTTCTAGAAATTCCTCTGTCCTTCCATTATGTCGGTGAGGGCGAAGGCTGCTGACCTTGCCTTCGCGAGACGTCTTTTGATTTCTTGAGAGCTTCCTCCATCACTGACAATTAGGGAACGCAGGAAGTTGAAAGTCTTGACAACTTCAATGTCCTCGCCATCATCTTGTAATTGCTGGTCTGTCACTCCTCCACTCATCGTAACGTTTGTCTTCCTAACGTCGAGGCAAAGTCCATATTCCTCACTGGTCCGTTTGATTCGGTCAATCTGGTCTCGGAGTTCTGCTCAAGGTGGTGTCGTCTGCATATGTGAAGTTTGTTTCTCTGACGATCCGATTGATACCTGTCCCACAAAACCATCTAGAGCTTTCCTCATCATGTATTCTGCATCCCTATAATGCATCCCTGACGCACTCCTTGCCCAATTGAGAACCACTCGCTGTCTCCGAACTCTGTTCCTTCGGTGGCTTCCTGACCTTGGTATAATGCTCTGATCAGTGTGATCACAATGTGCAGAGAAACCCATTTCCTTCGTGATAATCCACAGCTTCGGATGTTGAACACAGTCAAATGCCTAAGAATAGTCAGTAAAGCAGAGGAACAAGGGTTGTCGAAATTCCTGATGTTTTTCCATTAGACTCCGATTGACGCAAAACTGAACCGAAATACCAGTCAGTTTCAAATGCTAAGAAAGCTGTAACACTGTATATATGTACATACATGCACTACCCACGATTACTTATTTTGCTTATGTAAATTCACATATGCCAAAAACAAAAAAGAAAAAAATGCATGTGCCTAAAAAATAGACCTTCATAATTTTACATTCTTGTGAGAATTATTTCTTTTTTTCATTCTAAATTTTTTGCATGAAGATTGACATTGCGAGAAGCTTGTGATTGTTAGATTTGAAATAAAGGGCCAATTTCTTTTTTATATCGTGGGCCTATGAAGTGTAATTTCAATATGACCGTCAACTAATTAATGCAAGATTTTGAAACGAATGGTAAAGGAAGTTTCGCACTGCTTACGCCTTTTGCTGTATAAAATGCTGTGGTTATGAAGTCGATATAAATAATTTGTTGATGTACTGTGGCTTAAAAGTACTGAAAACGGAGAATGTAATCTCATGTATTCTATACATTTATTGAACATTATAATCAGTGTTAATACACGGTGAGTAAAAAAAAAAGCGGAACCCAAACCCCCAAAATATAATATTTCATATTTAAAAAACTATGTAGCATAAAAAATTATAACGACTGGAAAACCAATTCATAAGCTACTTTTAGATGAAAAAAAATACTGAAATTGCTCAATCCGTTTAGAAAATATTATCACCGTTTAAACGCAACGACCCTAAAACCTGTTTCGTTTAAAGATAAAAGCAATTTATTGTGTATTCTGACTGTTTGGCACAACACAGAAAATGACACAGAATACTTGTCTCAACACCTGTCAACAACTGCAGTATACTGATCTTGATTAACAACTTGTTAGGCAAAGAGTGTGATACATAAAAATCCACTTTTGTTTTAAAGACGGGCCTTCAAAAGGACTTTGTTGAATATTGTTAACTTTTAGACTGAGGTTTTATCGCTGGTGATGTTTGAAGACAATTGTGACGACGATTCTTGAAACGCATTTTAGGACGAAAGAGGTTTTAGGGTCATTGTGTTTAAAGGGTGATATTCTTTGAACGGATTAATCAATTTCAGTATTTTTTTCATCGAAAAGTAGATTGTAAAATTTGCTTTCCAGTCATTATTATGTTTGGTGCTACATATTTTTCTAAATATGAAGTATAATTTTTGGGGTTTGGAGTTCCGGTTTTTTTTACTCGCCCTGTATCGATTCATTTGAGCATGGAAAGAAAAAGGAAAGCACTGCAGGTGATTGATTAAAGATAAGTTTAACACTTGCTAAGAAAAATAATTCTGTTCATGACTGTGTGAGCTTCACAAACACAATGGATGAGAAATCATTGTTAGACAAAAATGCTTAAGGAACAAGTTTATTCTGCTAGGTTAGTGACGTTAAAAAATGTGGCTCTCAAAAATAAAAGCTGTATAAATGTAAAAAGATGTGTAAGATTCATGAATTAAGTGTCCCTCCGCATGTCTGTCTCAGCTCGTTTAGATTAAGAAAGTGAGGACTACATCTGCGCAATGAAACACAATAGATGCTTATACTCCCAACTGGCAGTCCAGTTGAAATCTCCAAGAAAACGCAATGAGATTATTAAAAAGGATAACCAAAGGATGTAGATGAGCACTTTAACGGAAAACTATTTTGGAAAATGATGTAACCGATACATCAATGCTGTCTCCATAATACAATTGCATAAAACAAGTTGCATACAACCACCGTTTTAAGGTTCTGTCCACGGATCACAAAAAAAGTTCAGTGTTCTTTCAGTGAAACGAAAACAAATCATATGTGTGTGAATTGTTTTCGTTTTGCCGAAAGAACGCACACTTTTTTGTGATCCGTGGACAGAACTTCAAAACGGTGGTTGTGTTTAAAACTCCACTTGAAAAGTACATGAGTGATTTGAATGATTCTTGTACCAAAAGAAAGCTGATGAATTGGGCTCTCATATCCTAGGTTGTCTTCTGCACTCACCGGTGGATTTAGGGAGGGGGCCCCCTTCCCCAGTGTATAAACTCCCCCCAGTGTATAAAGGAAACAGCCGATGACGCAATCTCATATCATAAAGTTCTCAAAATTACAGATGTCGATACTCAACATGTTCTCGGGTCTGACGACCCAAAGGAGGACCCCTCCCCTCCCCCCCCCCCCCCTGCAAAAATGTCTGTCTGCACTGCAAATACATGTATTATCTTTTGAAACATGAGTTTAATGAGGGCAAAATAACATGCAAACGATGCTTAAATGTTTGAGTTGCACATCGGTTGCCTGTCGGTTGGACGCGACAGGGACTGTATGACCAGTAAGAATCCGGCTCTGTAATAGCTCATGTCCAACACCAGCACACTCCCGGCGCGGCACCTTTGCGGGGCCCGCGACTCACCGTTTCGGACGCTTAGCGCCACCTATTGACAAGCTTTCCGATGTTGTTATTGAAGCAACCTGGGGGGGGGGGAGGGAGGAGGCTGTGCGGGGGCGGGGGCGCGAAAGAGCTCTCTTGAGTGAAAAGGGGTATTATTTGAGAAAAGTTTGTCACTGCCGGGTACGGGTGGTGGACGTGGGCAACCCCTTTGCACCCCCTGGTGACGTCATTTCGATTTTGAGCAGAAATTCAGCCTAAGCTGTTGATTGGTCAATTAGCCGCCATGATTTTGTAATTCAGCAACAAGTTACCGAAGACCCAATAAAGGGCGCCCGCTGAATGGTCATAATATGGAGGTCAAGACGCAGTCTTGTTTTGCATAATCACCGAGTCCGCTCACATAATTATCATAGACGTTTGCAGTGCAAGGGCATTATACAACTTCGTTTTCGGGTCTTATCTATATAGTTCGTATTCAATGTTCATCCTTATTCTAAAACAGCAGCCTATAGTCCCAATGATAACCATGCCCACAGGGGCGGATCCAGAACACAATTTCTTTTTTGGTGGGGAGGGGGGCAAAACATTTTTTGGTCCCCCAAAAGGTGGGTCCCAAAAAAATTGCGGCGTGGGGTTCGGGGCCCGCTTAAAGGGCCCCGAATTTTTGTTGGATTCTAGATGCTCTGTGGTGCGATCTGAGGCTATTTCTGACCACTTTAACCAAATCCTTTGGAGGAAAAGATGGTGGTGTACGCAGTGCCTACATTTATTGCGACGCCACTTTAAAAAAAAAATAGGTTTCTTTTTTTTTATAGGGGGTATGGTCCCCGTCCCCCCCCCCCCCCTCCGGATCCGCCCTTGCATGCACACCCCAAAACAGTCCTTAGTGAAGCCCACTACCGATTTCGAACAATTTGGGGCCCATTTACTGGTCTGCAACCCATAAGACTTTGGTTTGTTACCAGGGCGCTGGGGACGAGACCACCCCACTTTTTTTTCTTCAAAATTTCAATGGCCGTTTATTACATAAATAGAAAGCACTCAGAGAGCGCAAAACTCCGCCAAGGCTAATCAATTCCCGCCATATTATCAGTACACCCAAAAGAAATACATGTACTCGCATAAGTGGTGAAGAATCCTTCAACAATCCTGGATCCAGACCCAGATCTAGATCGCTTTTAACATTAATCGATTTGTAATTGTACTAAGGACCACCCCTAAAAAAACTGTCATGCAAATCCGCCCATAACTTTTTGAGTTATCTTGTTAACACACAAACCAACCAACAAACAAACCAAATCCGATGAAAACATAATAATGCAATAATGTGGTGATTGATTAGCACTTTTTACCACAGGTCTCAAAGCACTTCACAATTTTGTTATAACCCCTGTTCGTTGGGCAATGAGACCACTTTTTGCAGCAGCTTGAGATCAGCGCATTCAGGGCCCAATTTCACGGCGCTGCTAAGCACAAAAATTTGCTGAGCACAAAAAAAGTCTGGCTTATAAAAAGCAGGTTACCAGCCAAAACTCCATGTGATTTTCACGCTAAAGCATACAACAGCTCAATGCTAATCACGAGCAATATACATCACATGGAGCTTTGGCTGGTGACCTGCTTTTATAAGCCATACTTTTTTGTGCTTAGCATATTTTTTTGTGCTTAGCAACGCCATGAAATTGGCCCCGGTCTCAAACTTCACAGATTTTATACTCCTATATGGAGACAATTGTAGTAAAGTGTCTTGCCCAAGAACACAAGCACCATGTTCCCCGACAGGATTCGAACCCACGTACCATGGCACACGAGTCGAACACCGTAACCGTTGGACCACAGTGCTCCGTTTACGCAGGGCAGTTCCCAAAGAGGCAAAAAATTAATTCTTCTGTGCACAAAGTTTACAAAAAACATCCTAACGAGTGCCCAAAAAATCACTAACCACGCTTCCTGAGGCCGACAGGCTAAAGAAAACACACACAGTCACCGTTTTGTTTCTTAAAAATATAGCACATAATATTCTTTAATTTTTCATGTATACAACAGTTTGCAGAAAACAAAACAAATTTACGTCACACGACAAAGTGTCATGCAGTACATGTCAGTAAAAACACAGGGAAAAAAAAGCTCATAAAAGCAACGTAAAGAAATTATGTATATATCTACAAGTATAAAGACTTAATTGAATCCGACACAATATTCAGCATGGAGAGGTGAAAACTGCTTTGACACTTTGAGGGAAGTCGATGAAGGAATCTTTGTCCACTGATGCCTGATGTTTTTATTGTAAATTTTGAAAGGAAGAGCTTTGCTTAGTACAAGACCAGATCAAATTAGCCTTTAACCAAGGCCCACGCGGCTACCCGAACACGTGGCGCACCCCAGAGTTGGCACGTAAGACTAGCACGAGCGGCAAAGCGGCTTTGCCCTCATGCTGTAGTCTCCTTACGTGCCAGCATTCGGGGTGCGTGTCCAGGAGCCGCGTGGGCCTTGACTTAAGGCTAAGATCAAATACACTCGGATGTTGAAACGTGGCAGTACTGTTTTTCAACACATTAAATCTCAAATCATTTACTCGGGTTTTGATTTTGTTCTGGAAATATTCAGTTTTTGGAGCTTTTCACCAATACTAAACACAGCAAAAAATACCGGGTGAGATTTTCAAAGCAGTTTGTCGAGTCAAGCCAATTTGGATCAAAAGCGGTTTCGGTCTTTCAAAATGATCAATGCCACATGGAATTGTTGACAGCGTGAATATTACGCATTGTACCAGCACTCACAATAGGCCCAAGACATAATGATGTCATGCTTTGTTTACATGTGCGCTTTCCTATGTAGTAGAGGGTCCTCACTTTGTCTGGCGTCCCGACTTCACTTCCATCGGAAAGTGCATATGTAAAACAAAGCCATTACGTCATTATGTCTCAATGAATTGAATTTTGGATGTAGGAGTTTTTCAGCTCACTTCCCACAATATTAAGAACACCTTTATGTGTTCGCACTGTAAGCAGGTTTCCGAGTTGGATATAATGTACTTCTCAGACATTACACCATTTGGAATATACATGTATTATTCATATTTTTTTATTCTTTAGGTTTTATCATCAGTAAGTCTCACTAAGTGATATTTATCAAAAGAAAACCCACGGCGTAATTTCCGTCATGAATTTCCGAGGGAAAATTGACATTTTGAACAATTTTGTCCAAGTTTGCAGAAATGGAAGGAAGTGTCCAGTGTTCAATGAGTTTAGGCTGAAATGGCATCCAAGCTAATAAAGACATGAAACCTGCACTAGAAAGTGAATTTTTTTTCATTTGAATTCCCTGTTCGGGTGTTATGTATATTTGATCAAATTTACCAATTGGACAAATTTATTCGAGCCGAATACACTGGGCTTAGATTACAGAGTTGCTCCACAAAAATACCAGACCAAATTTGTTCCATGTAGAAATTGGCCAATTTTGAAAAATATCCCAGTCATTTCACACAAAGTTGAGCCTGTTCGTTTTTCCAGACAACACATTTTATGATTTTACAGAACAGATGAGATAAGGGTTTGGAACGAAACATAACCGGGGAAGCATGGAAGAGTACAGAGTCAACTTTCAGATCACTGCCCGGCTGGATATGCCAAGACGCGCCATTTCAGTTGCTCGCAGTCTCAGGCATTCAACGCGCTCACCGCACATCTGAACACGTCAACTGCAAGCAGACAACCTTGCGTCTCCCGACAACCAACAAAACGTTCATCATAACAAGCTTAATAATACTTTACAATGTTTCTTTTTAAAGTTATATCTATAAAAAAACAACACCAGACTTTTCAAAAGGAAGTCTAGTCGTTTATCTGTACAAATTGGCAGTTGAATATAAGACTTTGTATCAAATATACACGTAGGCAAACAAGCAGCCTAAACTTCCACAAGTCCTGGCTGCCTGAAAAATGCCTCCTGATTGTTTAAATAACTCTCATCGCGGATTTTAAATTTTTATAGAGGCTTTGTAAGTTTAACTATTAATAAGTACGCATAAATTACAGGGGGACAAAGCTCGTAATAAAAACAGCTTAGGAGGGTGTGGTTAAAAGCTCAATGGGACATGATCTGGAAGTATAGACCACAAACATGCTCCTAATAACGAGGGGGGGGGGCCTTTAAAAATACACAATAAATATTTTTATACAATCTCTTCTAATCACTAAGTAGACGGTCATAATTTCTTCGCAATGCTGTCTTTAACGATAACAGTTTTTTAGCTGTCACTCTACTGGTTAAGAAATCTGAGGTAGACACAATTCCAACTTTTTTTTTCTTTAGTATAATCCTTTTTTTTAAAACCACAGTATAGGGTCAACAAGCTCATTCTCTTTGCTCAATTCTTCAACATATTCAACGATTTGTTGAAATTTAGAGTTTCTGTGCCAAGAAATATAAACGTAAATGTGTATCTGGTGTGGAGAAAATAATAAGTTATCTGCAAGGGATTTGCAAAAGTTTAAAGGTAGAGTATTTTGCAGCTATCCAAAAAGTAGCCTACCAAATCCATGTTGGAAAGCTTACTTGTTTAAAGATAGTAATGACACTAAACTCCCTGCGAAATCATTCTATCTGGCATGCTGTCATTTTGGAGAAAAGAACAAAAGAAGGTCATTTCCAAAGATGTGTCAAGTGACACATTTGTGGAATTTCTGTGAAGCCACCCCCAGGCATTATAATTTGTAGTTGGTTTGCAATTGGGCGAATCCATGAATGGGCGACAACCAGCTGAATGAGAATCGTGTCCCGAATGCTGGTTTGGGGAATGCATCACAAGAGGGCGCAGTTCAAAATATGACGCGGCAACTTTGGAATGGAAATCGAGATCCACAATATCTGTGTTTATGTTTGTTCTGTTTCCTCGAAATGTACAGCATTCACGGAGCTAAAACGTCATCGGGTTAGTTATTAACCGTCCTTCAGATTTTGAGCATTTTTGTTGGGTTCAAACGATAACAAAAAAGCACAAATTACAAATGGTTTACTGTTCATTTTAAGAACAAAAGTGATGCAGAATTAAGCCTAGTCTGTGGGTATGACAAAATATTAAATGTGATGTGATCAAGCTACATGAGTCGTTTGTCGACCCTGGTCAACATTTTGTTTGTTACAGATTTGAAAAGAGCACAATCTCAGCATTACTGCTGTGAAAACCGCATGCTGATACCATCTTTAGTTCAAAGATTATGGAAGTTGGAACACCAAGAGATGTGATGAAGTGATGTGATGAAGTGGTCCTATTTTGGCCTGTATCTCCAAATGAAACTTCCTGACAAACGACTCATTTAGCTTGATCGCATCACAAATGCTGTGTCAATGTCTTGTATTACAGGAGCTGGACACGACTGGCATGATAGAGATGTATTTGAATATTTTAAGTACTGTACATGTAGTTAAAAGTAGCTGAGATATTTTGCAGCAATTTTGTAGACAAATTCCAGCTCTGGCACATTCAAACCAGAAACTGCCACATGTTAATGCTTCAAGTCTACTTTTTTTTGGAGGAGTTTGCATACGATCATAAAAAAAACAGTACGGTTTCACCTTTGGTTTAATTTTGTTAAACAAAATGCCGACAGTTTTCACTTTGCAACGTCAGGCGGTTGTTGGCACGGTTGGGGTAGTTCTGTTTGGAATTTTTCGGGCAAATCGTCGGGTGCTGGCAACCGTATTCAGTCGATCTTCTCCACTTTGCCGATGATTTTGCCCTGGTAGATGGGTAGAATTGTTGAATCGTCCGAGATGATCTCGTGGACAACTCCCGTGTCAAATTCGTCGCTGGGCGTCTTAAAGGTATACCTGTTCGGCAAAAAAAACAGTAAAAAAACACAAAATTTATATGACTGGTCGTCAAATTTCTCTGATTGTAATACCCCTCCCTTTTCTTTGGGGGGGGGGGGGATAAAATACTTAGCATAACTGAAGTATAATAATAGACATTTGATCCCTAACAATGTATTCAACTTCATGTACATGTACATATATATTTACATGTGCATAAACACAACACGCACACACACACACTGAGGTATGCACCCCTATCTCTCTTCTGAAAATATCCCCTGCCTAGTGGAATTCCAGAAGGTCAATAAAAAAAGTTGGAGGAAAACCGCAAAAAATTTTTTAACATAAGTCACAACAACTTCTACGGGTACATGTAGTTGTGATGTAGCCCCGAGGCTAGAGAGAAGAAAAAAAAAATTACGGACAAGAAATAAGATGTCCCTGACAGGTGCGGCAGCCAATTGCAACTGTAGCTCCTAAGGCGCTGACTTAAAAAAGGGCCACAGCAAATTCTTTTTTTGTAGCAAAATAAGACAATCAAAGATGGCCGCCTTGGCAACCACTGTTCCCTCCACATGGGTCCCCAACCCAGGGTGCATCATCACTACACACATTTCAAATCAAGAGTGTGTGTGTGTTCCAGAATGTCAAAGCCGACCGGCCAATTAGAGTGCAGCGGTTTCCAGTTTCAGGCGGTTCTGTCCAGTCTTGGGCGGCACCAATTACAGGTAATTTTGGTGTTGCCGATGACACGCCGGGGGGCGGCGGCGGCCATCAAAAGGACACCAGCAGGGGAGGGAACAGCTCAGAGAAAGCCTAGCGTTTCTGTTTCGAAAGCCACAGATGAGGAAAGTACTAAGAGACTAGTGGGCGGTGTGACCTGGGGCCAACTCTGCATAGACACATATTGGTTTTAAAAATTCAAGTTTGTTTTTACTATTTGCAGTGAAGGTAATTACATCTGCATTTACGCTGAAGTCACTGCATCATATGCAAATCCTCTATTTGACAGAAAAGCACGAGGCTGAGCTGCATATGGACAACACACAAGAATAAGGAAATTATGGTTTTGGTGAAGCTGATCCAGTTAACAGCGACTAGACTAATTTGGCAAACAACATTAGAAGCCATTTTTTTAGGTCGAGCCACATCCGCGCGCGCGCATTCTTAAAGACGAGGCGTGTGCGCATTATGTTAACCCCATTGATCAAAGGCGTACGGAGTGCGTGTGAACTACATGAGCGCAACTCGCCCAAGCCTGGTGCTATCTCAGAGAATGGCTGTCGCGGAATCAGTCTCTAGTTTTTACTCTTTTTTTTGCAACTTTTCATCATGCCGTGTTGATAATCTCTGGCAAATTGAAACGATTCTAACATCTATAATGTAAATAGTCATAGCAAAATTTCTGCAGCTCTTCTCCATGCATTGCCGACAAGAAGTTGACGTACTGGGCTGTACTACTCGGCTTTAAAGGTACAGCTCCTTCCAAAGCATATATTCTCTCTGAAAAGCGGCCCAAGTCCCAGATTCATAAGGCATGCTAGTAAACCGCACTGCGTTCTGAATATTAACGTTATCCCTAAATCTCCTTTGAGGAACTTATGGGAATAGAGACCACTTATTCTGTTTACTCTAAGTTCCCGGCTGATTGGATAACTCAACTCACGTTATTCCACACTGATTGAAAGGCAACTGAAATTAAACCCTTTCTGTACTTTCCCTTATTTGAATATTGAAAAGCTCATCACGGAGTGTTTAAATTCTGTACTTTAAAACAAATTCGGGGGAATTGTAAATAATGTGGTTTATTTCACAGGATGATTGAGGTACATGTATACTTCTTTTTTTTTCCGGATTCTTCATTTATATATTTATCAAGTGTGCTATGGTTTGAAATTTGTAACACAATTGTCACGATGTGATGTTAACCGCTTCGCAATGGACGGTGTGTTATCGCGATCTGGCCGTTTCTATACACAGGCACGGCTTTCTTTCTGTGGACGGCCAAAAGTACTATACCCGTAGCAACCATTTTGAACTCTCGATGAGAAACATTCTTAATTTTTTCCAATTGTATAACTTCCCTTAAAATGTCAAGTGTGCCTCGACACGCCTCCGGACGACGTCTAAACACACTAATCCCCCATTTGTTTTGTACACACAAACGAAGTCCAAACAATCTGTGTAGGCGGACTGTGTGTTGTACATGTACATGAACCTGGTCACTGTGCACAGCCTGTTGTGGTACAAGTAACGCTCCGTGGGTACACCCCAGAGTGTTGAAAAATATGAGGTTGCGGAAAGAAATACGCTAAAAATACTGTTGAAATGACCCTGAGAATCAGTATTTGTGGTGTTTTGCTGTATCAAAAGCTGGCTGCTATACCTTGCCTTTTTCGAAAATCAAAAAAGAGCCTTGTTAATAACAAAGAGTATATCTCTTATTTATCCGAAAAACACAGACAAAAATGGACAGATACTGTTCATCATCAGACCCAACAAGCCCAACAGGATCTTGAAAAAGCAGACAATTTGTTTCCTTTTTCTCCATCCAATCTGCCGTCTAAAATACCCAGGAGAACTCGGATTAATTCTAAACATCCCTCCGATCGGGAATCTGAAGTGGCAAGCAAAACAAGACGATTGCATCTTTAGCCAGTGCGGCCCGGAGTAACGACACGACACAGCGTAGTGGACGCCCTGCTTTTTCAAGAATAAACCCCCTGAGGGCGCCCCATCAATCTGATCAGTCAATGTAGCGAAAAACAGGCAAAGGCAACAACGCTTCCTCTGCTTGTCTTCCCAATTTGTGACATCGGTTGAGAAGCCAGAACACATAAATAATGTCTCGTTATTCTTCCACGCCGTGGTTTTTGTTTGTTTTTTGAGAGACGCACAAAATAGAAAACCATTATTGTTTTTATAAACACTTTGTACATAACAATTATCAACTTCAACATAATTATCTACTTGTTTTTTTTTTTCCTCACTGGTCTTTATTTTTTTTACCTCGGAAGGTAATATCTCACTAAAGAGGGAAATTTATTTTTGAAAGGGGGGGGGGGAGGCAGGCAAGAAATGAAAGCCAATCCCACTCATTTTACCTACATGCAAATCTCTTTTACTTATACTAAGTGGAAAGTGGAAGCTGCAGACAGCAGAAAATATTACGCAGGCAAAACATCATAAATCTTGCAACGTTTTGTTTTATAATTTGAAAGCCATTTCCTGTTTGCGCACATTGAGATTATTTTCTCCAAGTTTTTAGTGAGCATTTCAGTCAAGACTTCAAGATGCTAGAACACCAGGCCTAGGCACGGAGCACAGGCCGCAGGCTTCGCTTGAGAAACTCCCTGGAGACAGCTGAAGCATCCTGGCGGCGATAATTCCGGAAGGAGGCGGGCCAAGGAGGTAATCACACAATGAAAACATCTCTCCAAATGGTCGGCTTACGGAACTCTTCCCGTCTCGCGAATTTTTTTTTTTTTTTTTTTTTTAACCAAGGCTCTCCCAATACACGGCCAATTCCAATCCAAAATGCTTTCCCTTGAGTGTTTTGATTACAGATTATCTTCACTCCTGTGAATTTGCCACGGTTTTAAAGTCGATGGTTATGCGATTCTAACCTTGCTTCAAAACAAAGACTTATTATTTGTTTTCTAAAAGCACCGCATCAAAGAGGTCTACATGAGAACGTTGGTCAGTAGTGTGTACATTAGGGTATTAAAATCTGTGACGTTCATTTGGAAAATTGCCTTTTGATGTGATTGCTTTTTTAACTTGACCTTAAAGCATGACGGAATATAATCACAGCAGGGTCGGGACAATGAAGTGATTTCGGTACTACAACACAGTATGCATTTACTATTTCACTGTCAAATAAGAAGATTCAAATTAATGATCATATTAGTTTAATGGTGATTACAATGTAGTTTTTTTGGAGTGCTTTTAAAAATCATAAACAGATTGGAATTTACGAAAGAGACATGCATTAAATTGCAAGTAAATTTGAACTGAAAGGGTAAACTCCTTTTATGAGGCATTCATCGTTGTTTCAAATACAAGAATACCAATAAACCCCAAAATGATGAAGGCTTTTCGAAGTTCTGTTCTTTTTTTTCTGTGGAATTTCTTAAAAAGAAAAACACCAAAATGAACATGGCAAACAAATTGATTTGGACCAAGTCGACCCCCCCCCCCCTAAAAAAAATGTTTAACGAGAACTGAAGATATACATGTGGCACGGCACCTAGCCTATTTGGTTACCAGCGACACCAGGGTACCATCTGTATATAGAGGCCCCAGAATTCCATCAGGCCTTAATCTCATCTCTCATCAGCCCAAAATAACATCTTGGCCACAAAAGCAACACCCCGGCAAGCCTGACCTCAACACTGTTGCCCGGGGCATCGACTACCACCAAGCCCAGCACCGGACAGTAGAGTGTTAATCCAACCAAATCAAAGTCCCCCCCCCCCCACCCCAAAAAAAAATGGCCTGGAACAGAGAACCAGGAGTCACTGCTGAGCTGAATCTCTCTTGAGCCAACAAGGCGCTGATATAATTTGACTTCAGATACAAGAAGGGTAGGCCCCTGAAGGGGTGCGAGCTGAACTAAGAAGCCAAGGTAACTGCAGCATGAGACGGAGATATCAAATTTCACACTCCGAACACCTTCCAGTTCCCCCACGTGGGTCGGGCAGCAAAATACTCTAGTATTTCTCCTTAGCTGCGACACGCTAGGACGGTGTGAAAATCACTTGGCCCAGTCAGGGCAATTACATGTGCAGGGGAGAGCTGGACAGAAATAGATGGCTCATCAGTCAAGTTCCATTTAACATGTAAAGCACATCCTCTGTTTCTTTAAAGGGGCACTTAAAATCAATGCCAACTTGAATTATTTCTCATGAAAGAGAAAAAAAATAGACTTGCTTTTGTGCTTCTCTTGTTGTTCCACAACAGCTCATTTAGACAAGACTTAAGAAACAAATCAGACAACGAAGTGTAATTTTTCCAACATCAGACCAAATGGACCAGAATGCACTGTCAAGTATATCATTTTTATATGGTACCGGAAACATCAGAAGTGCCACCAACCTTGACAATTACCAACAACCTCAGAGTTTTTCAGCACATCAGTCTTATCAGATGATAACCAGAGAAAAAAAGCCTTGCAAACATGCGTATTATCCTGAGAGACGTTAATCTGACACTCCAAAATGATGCTGAGATATCCTCCTCTCAACTGTCCATCGCGAGTGACCACTGACGGGCTGCGGACGTCCACCGGGAACGGACAGGACAGTCCGGTCAAGCATGATGGATAACCCCGGGGCTTCCCAGTACATCCCAAGTCATGAACTTCAATCCAGTGGACATCAAAATGGCCACAACTGGGAGGGGACGTGCGCCTAATGTGATCCCGATCACGCCGGTGTGCCGAGGTGTCAAATCGTAACTGACAGCGCGCGAGGCTTTTTAGACCTGAATTAAGTAAGTGGAGTCAGGATAGATGCTTTTCTTTTTTTTTCCTGCCACGAGCTATGCATGGGCTCGGATGGCAGTTGAACGGGATGACAGGGATGATTCCGCAAGACAGATTTCTGACTCAGACGTCAAATTACTAGCACTGGGCTAAAATAATACTGCAGCTGAACAATGCAGGATCGAAACTCGCATTACACGCGAAGTTGCAATGATTACTTAATTTAGCTGGCATGTCACATACATGACAGACTTTGATATTCGAGATACACATCTCGTATCTAAATTCTGTTCAAAAGCTCTTATTCAAAGCAAAGGCTTTTGACTGCTTTTTGATTTTTCAATACTTCAGCAAATTTTTTTTCAGGCTTTGTTAAGCCATTTTCATCCTGCACACAACACAATAACAGATAGGCGGTGGATCTTTTAAAGCTCCAGACTGAATGTTGGATTTTCTCCAAAAAAAAAATCTTGCTTCGACATTCAAATAATAAAACACTGTAGAAAAAGCGTTAAAAAATATTGGAAATAGAATATAAATGCATTATAATTTTATAGGAATTTGTTTGCATTGTCGAAAATGACATCATTGATTCGTTTAAGGCTTACCTGTAGTCACCCCTCTTGGAAATGAGAGTCTTGAATTGGGCCAACGTGATCTTGTCGCCCGGTAGTGTGGTCCTGTAGGGGATGGGATCGTTGCAGAAGTAGTAGGCTACCGTCGTTGTCATTGTTTCCTTACCGTCCGGCGGGGCAAAGGTGCGCTGCTTGGACCCACTTTTCCTCCTGTGAACGTAATCAGAGAAACAGATTACCAGTTAAAAAATATATTTATAAAAAAATATGTGTTTTGGGAGATTATAGTTGCTGAAATGGGCAGTTCCAGGGTTACGTAATGTACGTGACAGAGCCTTTTAAACAGTTGCAAAGCTTTTCCGGTGTTCGGAACGGATGACAGATGAGCACGCAAAATTGAAGAGACATGCTGAAATTGTTTTAAGATATTCCTGAACTACAAGATCCTGGTCGTATATGGTAAAAACGGCATTGAAAATATAGCTCAAGTTAAGAAATAGCGGCCGTTTAAAGAAGAATGGTCCAAAACTAGTTTGTCCACATCTATGGCAGTCATGTAGACCTAAGTACAATCATTGCAGTTCTTCGTGTGTGCAGTGCTATTGTTTTGACAATATCTCATAGACGTGCATGTGGACAAACTGGTGTTTGACCATCTTTCTTCAAACCATCGCCATTTCTTAATTTAGGCTTCATTTTCAGCGCTGTTTTCACCATATACCACCAAGATGCTGCAGTCAAGGAATATCTTGAAACAATTTTAACATGTCTCCTCAATTCCAAGAAATCTGCGTCTGGAAAAGTGGAAACGTTTTTTTAGGACCACCCTGTACAGAGACAGTGACTTTAAAGAAACGACATGAATGCTTTGGAGTAAACACATGTACCGGTATGCTGACCCACTTCAACTGACCTCTTTGGGCATGCACATGCTACATTCGTATCAAACAAAAGCCTGGATTTTAATTTCCCTTCCCGAACAATAGAGAAATCTTATCCAGCCACACACTTAAAGGCACACGCTTTCAAACATGTCCTGTTCTGGTGTATTTCGCATCCATCAAACATCACATACATTAGCAACACACCGAGGCACAAAATGAGTTTAATATCCGCTCGTTAGCCACTTATGGTCTCGCAACGCCTTTTTTTTTTTAACTTTTCGAAACCTTTTTCTTTATGAAAGGGATTGGGTGTCTTACAAGACTTAAAGCTTCAAAATTTGCTTGCGATAGTGTACCGTACTGATGCAACTGTACATTCACGAAAAAAAGAGAGGAAATTCCAAAATTCAGAAGACTTTGTACAGTGTTTTTCTTTTTTGAATGACAGAAATGGGAATTAAAGAGGAAATCAGCTGGTCTGAGGAAAATTGTATTTAATTTGAAACACCTATTAAGGAGTACCAAATAATTGTGTACAACCTGTATGCAATATGGACCCACTTTATTAATAGCCACTAAGTTTGGTCATCAGATAAGTCTGTATTTCTTGAGAGCCTCTGTTGTCTGAATGAAAGCCTTACAGTTTCCACTTGGGTAATTCCAGAGTTATGAAAGGAAGTGTAATGTGGTGACACAGCCAATTAACTATGATATCTAATTAATGATTCAGAGAAATGATCGTAAAACTCCTAGTCTGTAATCTTCTTGACCATTACTAGACGATGTATAGGATTTTAATAATACATTGTTGGGTTTACTCAATGAGCTCTTAAAAGCGCTGTCAAGGATATTAAAAAAGGCTGGATCGCCCACTTGTGAATATCATATTAATGACAACGGACACGACAAACACTGATCATAAGAAACAAGGCGAGACCAGTAAAACTTTGGGGATGGGGGGAAGGTTCTAAGGGGGAACTTTGGGGATGGGGAAAGGTTCTAAGGGGGAACTTTGGGGATGGGGTAAAGGTTCTAAGGGGGAACTTTGGGGATGGGGGAAAGGTTCTAAGGGGGATCTTTGGGGATGGGGTAAAGGTTCTAAGGGGGAACTTTCGGGATGGGGTAAAGGTTCTAAGGGGGTACTTTGGGGATGGGGTAAAGGTTCTAAGGGGGGTACTTTGGAGACTGGGTAAAGGTTCTAAGGGGGGTACTTTGGGGATGGGGTAAAGGTTCTAAGGGGGTACTTTGGGGATGGGGTAAAGGTTCTAAGGGGGTACTTTGGGGATGGGGTAAAAGTTCTAAGGGGGTACTTTGGGGATGGGTTCTAAGGGGGTACTTTGGGGATGGGGTAAAGGTTCTAAGGGGGTACTTTGGGGATGGGGTAAAGGTTCTAAGGGGGAACTTTGGGGATGGGGTAAAAGTTCGAAGGGGGTACTTTGGGGATGGGGTAAAGGTTTTAAGGGAGTACTTTGGGGATGGGGTAAAGATTCTTAGGGGGTGTAGGGGTCTGGGGGTGAAGTTCAACTGGCATGTGCCCTGCAACCTACCCTTGGTCTTCCATCATATCTGGCGAGACCACTGGAGCCATCTTGGCAGGCGCTGAGGTTACACGGGTTGGAGGGTTTCCGCTGGTGGGTCTCCTCTCCTTGCGGACGCCATCAGAATGCCTGCAAGGACGGAAATTCAAAAGCCGGTCAAGTCCAGCAACACGAATCTTCAGAGAATCATAATGCAACTATAGACATTGTCTTCTGCAGATTCACTTACGGAGAAACTGTAGAAACTATGGAGACTTTTTCCTCAACACTCAAAAAGTGGCTAGCTGGTTCGTTCTTCAAGATATAGACAAAGCATATGTGTATACCAAATATCAAACATTGCATGTGTGTGTATAACAAGTTTTCAGAGTTTTTGGGTTGTAACAATTTGATGTCATGTACTACGAGTGCTATTTTGGGGGGAATTCAAGGCTCAGGCCTTTTGAAGTGGTGGTGCTCATTTCAGAGTGAACAGACATTGGGACAAAAAAACAAACTATCCTGCAAGACATTACCTCTGCCTCTGTTTGCTGGAGACGTCTATCCTTCGCCGCACCTCCTCCAGCACGGTGAGGGGCTCGGGGGGCTTATTGACGGGCATGCTGGGGTCCTGCATGATGGGCTGGGTGGGGAGGTGCGGGGAGCTGCGCTGGGGTAGCACCTTGGTCAGGCAGTGCGTCCGCTCCTGGGAGTTGGGCCGCGAGGTGTTGTAGGCGACGGGCTTCTTTGGCATACTGTGGGCGAGTGTAAAATATAAAATATTGAAACAGCGAAACAAATGAATTTTTTAACGACCTCAAATGACCTCCAGTTTCGGACGACTTGTGATGAACCCAACCCAAGCATCACTCCATCCAAGGCCAAGTTCGGGCAAGGACCATTAGTCGACTAGTGGTTGATTTGTGACGTACCTTACGCCTGCACACTAATAGCAAAGTGCGAACGTCTCTAGTCGAACGCTGGTCAAAATGTCATTGCAAAACGTCTGGATCCTGGCTCCCTGCTGTATGTTACGAATGTGCGCGGCTATGGTTACCAGCGATGCAACCAGCCCCAGTAGGTTGGTTCCAAATAGTCGACTAGCGTAGTTAACCATCGTCGACTAGACAGAGTTCGGGCAAGCGTTAGTCGACCAATGGTTAACTATAGTCCTTGCGCGAACTTGCCCCAAGTTACATCAAAATCCATCAAATTCAGTAGACAAAGAAACAGTCGAAGCACATTTGAAGAATGACCTCTAATGACCCCTACATGACCTTTGACCTCAGTTCAGTACTCCGATGAAGAGTTGTGTCTTCCCACCCAAGGGTCACTGCATCCAAGTTTTATCAAAAATCCATGAAAGCATGTAGAAGTTATACATTTTTTTCAAAACTTTATCATACGGGTCTACGGACGTTCCAGCGGATGGGAGTTCAGGGTAGGAGCATTGCTGTCCAGATATCCCTATTTCTAAAGACTTGTGGGGGTACCCTTTTTTCTAAAGATTGCACATGTGGGGTACCGTTGCCTTTGTTTGTTACCCCACAAGTATCTCTGGTGCGTACGGTCGTACAGAATTTAGGGCTGGTAAGTGTCTCTCAAAATTTTGTTTACGCGACACAAAAAATGGTCACAGTGTGCCAGGTCTCCCGAATTTCGCTTGTTACTGACCTTGGTCTGTGCGGTGGCACGGATGAGGTCTGCGTGATATCAGGGGAAATGCGGTGGCTGGTCCGACGGTACTGCTTGCCGATGACTTGCTTGCTGTACCTCTCCCCTTCCTCAATCCACTGCTCGATGTGTTGCTTCCTGCAAGTGCAAGACCGATCATTAATCTTTGATTCATTCTCACTGATGGACTAACTTACCTACCCCGCGAGGCATCAATAAAGGTTGAAAGATGTATGAACATAAGAACAATTTAAAGCCCGACTACCATAACCAACCAAAAATATGCAATGACTGGCATTACATGTAGATGTTGGACTCCAGCCTGAAATTTGAAAATGCCTTTATCAACCTATACAGGGCGAGTAAAAAAAATCGAAACCCAAATGGACGGACCAATGTTTGAATGAGGTTTTGCATGTAGCACTTTCAAAATCTAGGATATGAAAGCCCAATTCCTAAGCTTTCTTTTATTACAAGAATCATTCAAATCACTTATGTACTTTTCAAGTTACGGAATTTTAAACACAACCACCGTTTTTAAGTTCTGTCCACGGATCACAAAAAAGGTGTGCTTTCTTTCAGCAAAACGAAACAATTCACACACATCCCTATGCGACTTGTTTTTGTTTTGCTGAAAGAACACTTACCTTTTTGTGATCCATGGACACTTGAAAATTACATGAGCAATTGAAATGATTCTTGTACTAAAAGAAAGCTTATGAGTTGGGCTTTCATATCCTAGATTTTGATAGTGCTACATGCGGAACTTCACTAAAACAATAGTCCCGACATTTGGGTTTCATTTTTTTTTTTACTCACCCTGTATTGCACTCAACTTTCTACCTTCGAGAAAAACAAAACCTGAGGTTAATACATGAGTAAGACGAGGTTTATACCTTTCATTGTCCGATGGCAGCGAAGGAGGACCCTCGTATATCCCACTGTCCGTCGTCTTGGAGATGGAAGAAATATCAGACTTTTTACTGGACTTTTTGGTTTTCACATGCCGTGAGGAGTCCGTTATGAGGTCCATGGTTATACTGTCTCCCCTGGCTCTGAGTTTGTGGTATATTGAGTCGCCCGTTTCGGCCGTCATCCCGGCTAATGTTCTCTGCGCTCCGGCATCAAACTCGATCTGCTTGGCCTTGTGATGCATCAAGTGTTTGTACTGAGCAAGGGACATCTCGGGGTCCACGTTGTAACCCGGCGTGTAGGCGTCCTTCGTCCGCTGTCGCTGCATGATGAGCTTGTTGTGCTGTTGCAGCTGATGATGAGGAATCATCTGCTTGGGGTTTATTCCCGGTTGGACCATGGACCCGCTCAGCGGATTAGCTACCTTAGCCCGGTGGACGCGCTCGGGCGATCGCGAGCGAGGGGAGTACTCCCCCGGCGTGTGCCTTGCCGAGTCCACGAACACGCGGGAGAAGTGATCGTCTAGAATGCTGTTGGGGTCGTCTTCGGGTAACGCTCCTTTCTCAAACATGGCCGCCGATAACCTGGGCGCATCAGATGCACTGGCTGTCCTATCTGGGTCCGATTCCTCTTCCTAAAAACAAAAAGACACGCTAATTAATTTAATCTACAAATTTGCATGAACAGTTTTTATCTCTGATGTGCAGACAATGTATTGCTCATTGAAAGTTTTAGTCTCTGTCTGAGCAACTTCGTAAAAAAAATATACTGATCTCTTGGAAATCATTGAAAATACATCTTCTGTCTTTTGTGTTTGTTGTTGTTGAGAGCACAGAACAGTGATGGAAACGTACACGTCATAGCAGACTTGCAATGTACAACTCGCAATTTGCGGTACTGCTCATTTTAAAGCATTAGGGCCGATTCATACTCAAGAAAGCGAACACAAATGTGAACTTATGATGCCACAACAAATATTCGCACTACGAATCCGCAAAGCTGAACACATCTCAGCTCCGGCTAACACTGCTCATTGCCAGTGCAGCACATACACGCACAGTGGTTTTCCAGAGAGGCGCACTCTTATTCAGCATGTGGGAAATTCACAATTTTTCCAGTCAGTTGTAGTGAGAGCACCACGCTCGGCTATCCTTGGGGAGACCGTTGTTGATTTCTCTTCCTTACCTCCACTTTTCGTAACCTCGCCGAGAGTCGTTCCTCCGTCTCTCGTTGTCTTAGGACCCTCTCCAGTTTCTCGGTCAGAATACGTGCAAACTCTGCCGGCTCCATGGGCTGAACATCCTTGGGTGGACGCTGAGTTATCTATCAAGAGCACGGGGAAAACAAAGCGCTCCTTAGTATTCACCTTACATGTACCATGGGATGCAGAGGCTCTCTCGCGTGAGCACTAGGTTTCTTGTTCAATTCTAAATCTGCACTGTGTGTACTAGGGTGTTGAAACACACGGGGCAGGGTTTTGGCCATGATTGGGAAAGACGGAAACAAGGTATCTGAATTTTTCAGATTTCCTTATGGTATTAATGTGGTTAAGAAGTGGATGTACGAAACTTGGATTCAAAATTCGACGTGAAAGGCACTTGAATAAACTTCTGGCTATCAAAAAAAAAATAATAAAAATCCAGTAAAACAAGACCTTCATGTACAACGCCAAGACAGTTATTTTAACTGAAAACCTGTTTGTTTTCATCTGGCTCGCTGCATGGTCACAGAAAGGTTGTCAACCTTGATAGTGGAAACTTAAGATTAAAAACTAGGTGCATATAAACCTTGAACAGCCTTCCGGCTAAAAAATTTAAAGACTGTGCGTTAAGAGAGAGATCTTTAGGTACAATGCTAGAAGTGTAAGTATAGTAAGTTTACAGAAAACCTGTTTGCTTTTCTTCTGACTAGCTGCAGAGTAGCGGAAAGGTTGACAACCTTATTGAAAGGTACACAACCTTTTTTTTTTGGCCAAGGCTACATGTTGTACCAAAATTTCAATAGATGGATCTTTTAAACAAATGCAAGCACGCATACATCCCTAGTCACATGTTTGTTAATTGAAGCATGCTACACATGTATTCGGGGGTCCGAGGGGGGAGGGGGAGGGGGGGGGTGTGAAGTATGGTACATGAATGTAAGGATGGGGGAGTGGCTTATCTTACAGGGAAGGGTGGGAATGATGTCACCCGTCCGTTCTGCCTGACGTTGGTCTTCATGGCTCGGTATTGCCTCCGTCTTTGCTGCTGTTCTGATGTCTCCCCATCATGGGCCCACCGTCACTGCAACAACAAAAATACACAACACTTAGTACACCTCTTCAAGTACATATATTTGTCTTTTTCAAAAAACGACCAGCTCAAATTGATACCTACATGTACACAGTGGAGATCTAAATTGACACAATGTTTAGAAATAAAATATACGGATGAACACTTAACCCTAACCCCCTAGGCCCTTGTTGCTTACAACCATCCTCAATCCTTCAAAATCCTCCAAAATTTTCAACTCCGCCTAAATTTTTCAAAATTGTCAGACAGTCCTGCCTCAAAATCCATTCATCCTCAATCCTCCAAAATCCTTCCTCATCCCAAAACTTTGCACTCGTGTTTAAATGAAGGATAACCAACGCCAAATCCTTCAAAATCATCAGACAGTCCTGCCTCAAATGCATTCATCCTCAATCCTCCAAAATCATCTTGTGCTTCATTCACCATTCATCCTAATCCTCCAAAATCCTAATGTGCTTCAATCACCATTCATCCTCAATCCTCCAGCATCCTCATTTGATTCAATCACCATTCATCCTCAATCCTCTAGAATCCTCCAAAACCGCCAGGAGGATTTTGGAGGAGTGAGGTGGGTTAGGGTTAATCCCCATGTCCTCCGGGGGTTTTTTTTGCCGGCATTATAAATATGGAATAATCCAGCATTTTCAAGTTTTTTTCCGCCCAACAAAAGAATAATATTTTCTGCACCCTCCCTTAAAATTATTAAGTGGGAAAAAGTGCGCATGTTCACTGATTGTCCGACATATGTAACGATGGCTTTATGCTAAAGCCATTGAAATGTGTCAAACGAAGCCACAGATAATCTGACATTTTCTGTGACTTTGCACTGATGCCATGTACATGTACTTGTGTTGCTTGTATACATTGTATACACTGTGTGCTCGTACACATGAACATGTACATGTACATGCGAACACTAAATGTACACTGCGTCAAGAAGAAATAAGTAGTTCATACGGATCCATTTCACACAAAAAACTGTGTCCCAGTTTTCCCCATAAATCCCAGCAGGAATGCACACAACCATCTTGGGGTGAACGTCCTTGCTTTCTGATTCATTTCACTTCGAAAAGACCTTTTGTATTGCTGAAGATTCACGTAATGCTTTGATTCATTTCTGCACAACATGAGCATGAAGCAGCTTTTGTTGCCAATGTGCCTTTGTGTATTCACCAGATAAACTTACAGTATACGTGTGTAATTACAAAATTTTTGCCAAACACACGTTATTAACATCCTCAAAAAAAAAAAAAAATAATTTAAGAGACGACAAAATACTTCGGACGTGTCGACACAAAGAACATGCTGAAAATCAAAGATCTTCAGATCCTTAATATATGCATTCTCTAAACCCTTGTTTCGTCATATCAAATCAATAGGCAGCCCATGGCAGCCTAAGACATCCGCCTGCTCATCATCATCCCCGACGACCCCTCAGGTCAAAGGTGAAGGGTCAACGCAAGGCACTCACCCTGAGCCTGTTGGCGCATGCACTATCATATTACATGTGCATGAGCAGGCCGTGTTTCGTTCACCTCGATGGCTACACTGTTTTTTTTTTTTTTTACTACACTGTATCTAATCATTCAGGCAAAGGGTATCCCTTGGTCAGTGAACCAACATGTCCCCTTTGGGAGGGATTAGTTGCCATGGCAACGCAAGGTTTTTTTCCCAGCGATATTTTGTTTCTCTCCTTCATATGAGAACTGAACCCTCCACAAAAGCAAAAAGCAGGTTGGATTTAGACTTGAAGAGAAAGTAAAAAAACGACCATGATTGTTACGAAAGCATTTGCCCACAACATGCTGTATTTTCATACGACCAACATATACCAGTACATGAAGTCTTTCAATGTTTAGCATTTCTGCATTACACACAATACATGAGGAACATATAAAAATAACCGAAAGTGCAGTCTGGCGACACCTACAACATTAATGAAATGACATTCAGTATCTTTCTAGGCGCCTTTGTTCAATTATTATCCTGAGAAGAATCAAACCTCCGTGTTGTGTCCATCAATTACGAGCAATTATCATAAACATACAAGACTGTGCATACTCGCGTACCATGTGTACTTTCCATTGATAAATGAGCCCATTCCTTTTTTTCAACCAAATGACAGGGTTTGGACAAAATACGAAAATGCGTGCAATGAAAAAATATAAAAAGGATTCTTCAAAATAAATTAGGTATGTCAAAACAAATAAGATAAGAAATAATGTACTAGTAATTAATACAAGAGGTGCAGGGGACCCACAAAAAGCAAGCTTGTCGAGTGCGAGTCCCCTGAACAACAAAAACAATAACACAATTAACAATGTACACAATAACAACAAATAAAATACAATACATATACACATAGACAATACGAGAATGCAAATGTCAGGGACAGTGAATGTGAATTATTGAAAGAAGCATAAAAAAGATTAATTTAATTTAATTTAATTTAATTTAATATGGAGTAAGCTAGGGCCATAATAGACAAAACAAAATTCAAAAGGCATTAAAGAAAATGGCAATGAAGAAAAAAATGGCATGCTTGAAGCAATAGTACATGCGTAAAGAAATAAACTGAATGACAAAGACGATGAATTTAATAGTGAACTGAAAGGTGAGTATTAACTGCATTTTGTGCATGGGGCTCCATAGCATTAAAGAAAATGACAATAAAGAAAATAAAATGGCATGCTTAAAGCAATAGTAGAAGCATAAAGAAATAAACTGGTCTTTCATCTGTGCTTATTTCTTAAGTTCATATCTTTACTTTCTGTGATGCTTTCATAAATTCGTAAATTGATTTATTCACAAGATGCATGTGTCAAAGTTTTTAAAAAAAGGGGGGGGGGTGGAGTCGTGTTAGGCTATCTGTTTGATATTTCAAGCTTACATACTGATGTACAAACATGTACATACAGTACAAAATTTATCTGTATATAGCAGGCATGCAACATGGAATTAACAAAAAACGAGGAAATACCAATCCTAACAGGACTTTGTACAGTGTTTTTTAATTTTAAATGGCAAAAGTCTGAGGTGAAAAACGAGGAAATCAGCTGATCCGAGGAAAAGTTGCATGCCTGATATAGCCAAAAAACCTTAATTCAGTTGTTATGTTCAATGAATTTGAGGGATACACGCTTACTGTTTATGGGGATCATAATATTCTTTTCAAAATGAATCCTTTGATTTTCCAACGTAACGAAAATTGTAAGTGACCGACAGTCTGTCCACAAGCAAAGCATAATACCCTCTGTTCTTGAAAGGCTAATAACATTCACGGCTTGTAGTTAAGACTAGCAACTCTGGCTAGCATGTAGGTCAAGTACATGTTATAGCATTCTAGGCTCACATTCCTGTATCCTTATGTTTTTTTTACATGACTGAAGATGGTTTGTCTCTCAAACAAACTTCAAATGAGTCAGACAAAAAAAGAAAAGAAATTGCAACTGAAATTTCAGATGCCGTCTGCGAATTCACTCAAATTGACTTGTTAACCCACATTAGCATTTTGTAGTTTGGTGAAAACAATAGAGGGCGCTCTTTGGTTTTGGGTAAACTTTTGTATTTGTCTCAAATTAATCCACAAAATTAGCGACCTCCCATTGCATATCTGCCATATATCTCTAAAAAGGTTAATGTACATATGGCAAGCAGGAGCTGCAGTAGAATGAGATATTCCGTACAAAAAATACACATCGAATATCCTGTGTCCAAACCACCTGCCCCATCTCTGCGTCTGATTGGTCAGTAGACCGTAGAGGCAGGCTCTTACTGACCGTTTCGCACATGACTTGCTGATGTCCATGTACCCTGGCGATACGGACAGCAGGAAGGGGGGAAAGAGAACTGACGAGGGAGATGCAGACAATGTTTGGAAAACTGCATTGGCGCAAGTATATATATACTAACCCTGCTGAATCCAACAGGATCCAACTACGTCATACACCTGGTGGAGCATGTTGGATTGAGCAGTAAACCCCTTGTGTACATTCCTAATGCAAAATGTTGGATTCAGCAGGCAACTGAACTGCATTACAATGCATTGTTGGACTCTGTTGGATTCAGCAGACAACTGAAAATAAGGCACAGTGGATTGAGCAGGAAACTCCGGTTGGACTCTGCTGGATTTAGCAGGGTAGTCCAAGGAATGACTAGGGGGTGAGGGTTAACATCCTCGGACCCTAACATTAATCCTAACCTTCCCAAAACCTCCAAATTCTTCCTTGCATAAGTGGAGGATTCGGCAGGGTTGAGGCTATATGGCAAAAATGGGTGGCTGATTTTGAAGGATGCACTCTGTCAGGGTCTTGGGCCGGACCTTGTTGTTTGTACTCAGCCGTGCATAAATTTTGGCCTAGATTATGTACTTGAAATCCTGCACACTGCTCCAAGTGTTGACAGTGATTGCTGGAGGATTTTGAAGGATTGAGGCAGCGTTCACCCCTCTCAGGAACACATTCAAGAAATAACGGATGATTTTGGAGGATTGAGACTGTATGCAATTTTTACACGGAGGCAGTTGGAGGATTTTGCAGGATTGAGGTTGCATTCTAGCAACAATGCCTCTAGTTAGGGAAAAAATATAAAGAAAAAAGGAAAATGGAAAAATACAGGATGTGCACGTCTGCGATATTTATATAAACTTTCGCAGCTGCAAAATCATGATACATGTACATGTACCATACCAAGTCCACAATTGCGTTGTCTTTAATAAAATGAAAACTGCTGTGACCGACCTTGACCAAGAATGAATTACGCTACTGCCGTAATTTTGATGTCAGGCACGAGAGGGTTCCCAAAATTGTTAAAATAATTTTCTGTATCTTGTTTAATCACATCACAGGGCAAAGCAATATGTACATGTATATATATAGAGCATTTGTTGTTGTCCTCACTTCATCATTTCAAATTTGGCTTTTTGAAAATTTGTTTTTTTCCCCCCAATTGATGAGGACAGTCTTTAGGATGAAACATGGCCGGGGGGGGGGGGGGGGGGGGGGGGCACTGGCACCGACAGGTGAATGGGCTACACTGCTCTGCCAATCATATAACTCGATCAATTTCATACGCGGCTGAATACGCATTTATGCCTGCGAGGGGATCGTAGCTTGACCTTGTACTCACGTTGGTTGGACAAGCTCCCCACATTTCGACTTAACCTGATAGACTTTCCACACACGTAAGACAATTTCAAGCCGGCCGGGATGTGCTGTTAATGAGTCTGGTTTGGAATTTCGTGTTTTAAAAAGCAAACATGACTTAGCAGATTCTTTACTCCAAGATGCACGTGAGGGTGTCCAGTGCAGACAGTAAAATGCAAACAGTGACACCATTTCTTGAATTACATGGTCATCAAGACCAGACAACCTTCAGAACAGCTCTCCAAGATATTTAAATTTGCTTTATTTGGCGAGGGGATTTAGAATCACAAGAATCTAGAATGCATCAACCGGTACGTTGTGCCACACATTTCCAAACCACTAATAGCTGCCACACAACACTTCCGTCTGCCATTCGTTTCAGTATTTAACAAAACAGAACCAATCCAGTAAATTTAGCCATCCATTTTTGTGTAAGTTTAGGCCGAGCATAACTTCAAGTTACCACTATTAAACTGGTCCCCTTTCAAACAAATTTCGAACCCCCCCCCCCCAAACTCAATCCAAGTTCAAGAATCTTTCATTGCAAAAACGTTTCCCATAATCCAATTACAGCCAGCATTAGGGCTCAGTCAAGTGGGCATGCTAAGTCCCCCGCTCGCTCTTTTGTGAGGCCACCTCCAGTATCCTGTAGGCAGCCCTTCAAAAGAAAAGAATCGGGGAAGAATAACCGGACCCCCAAAAGGCAGAGATGGGGATCTCTCACTCTCTCCAGCCACTCTTATTGAAAGAAAAAAAAAAAAAAAAGACCCTGTCTGTGCATGCAAATGAGATGCACAGAGCAGGCTCTTTCAAGAGGTTTTCTTTGAGATGGGATTAACACCTACGGCTTTGGCAGAAATGCCTATTCAATTGGACAAGGTGGCTTGTGGGGAGTGTTTTTTTGTGCGGGACTGCAGGAGGGAAAGGACGGTATCAACACAGAAGTGGTGAAACTCTGCGGGTTGAGCACACCGCAGCTCGCAACTTGCACTGTGTGTAAAGTCCAGGAAAAGAGGCTGCAGAGCGTGGGCAGGATGTTTCGGTTTGCAGAACGAATAAACTAAAAGTACCGTTGTGCATAAATAGGAAATATCAAATCCTAAGAAACTTGAGTGTCATTTATTTTAAAGCTGCATCATTTTGTTGTATCCCACGTGGTAAATACTTTGTTTAAATATCCGAATCCGATAATTTAAAAACCATATTTGGTGGACTTTCCAACAATTCATTTGCGTGTATCTCTCTCACTCGTCTCAGCTGTTACGTATCCATTCGATTTAGGAGTCGTTATTCCAGCCACGTTGTTGCACCCACTCAACTTTAAACGATAATCCGGTTTAGAAATCTCTTGACACAAGCCAATCAGATTCAGTCCCGTTTCCTTTTAAGGCTTTTAGAAAAACCAGAGTCGATCAGTGTTGTAACAATGTTATATTTGGTAATTGGCAGGGCGAGTTTAGCTGCGGCCCGCTGCGTGCGGGACCACCGTTTTTCCCAGCTTGAAACCAACGGCGTTGTCTGGTCACACATGGTGCCTTCTGTTTCACTTGCCGCCACCATCAAATTGAATTACATCGGAAAAATCAACTCTCAACTCTCCTGAACTGGAGGCTTGCTTTAGCTTGGCTCTCCCCAGGGGACCCGGGGAAGTTAATTTCTTGAGCGGGGCGAGAGCAACAACTGTTACAGTTCAAAAATGCAGACCTCCTCTTTGGGGGCTTGATCAAAAAAACAAGCAGACAACGCCGACATCCACGCTTTAATCTCAAGCACAAGTCTGACAGTGTTTCTCAGCGCGGCGGCAGGCAGCAGGGGGAAGCAGTACAAACAGCCTGTCAGAGGGTTTGGACATGCCGGGCCTAAACTTCAATCGCCGCCGCCTCTCCCCTAGACAATCTGATCAGGGAGGCATGTTCAAATAGACATTTATCGGCAGATTTCTCGGCTGACGGCACGCGAAAGGGAGCACGGCGGCAGAACAAAGGGACTGCTGCTTTATGAAAATTTGATTCCAAGATAAAAGCCTGCACAATAGAATATAAGTGCGAGTCGCTCAGACGGCCTGGCCGATTTTCATTTTTAATAGAACCTTTCAGATCACGGTGACAATTACACGTACACAATACTAAGCTCGCAGTTCTATCATCAACATTAAAAAAAAAGACAGGAACGGCCCAGGAGAAAACTCCAAAATACTTAACAAAACCTCTTTATGCAGATGAGGCGAATTGTCACTTTGAATTACGTCCGTGCTCATGTGCTGTATTGGAACATGCCAACTCTCTCTCTCTCCCTGAATGAGTTGCCGGTCTGGAAGACATTGATTTGCATTTCTACCTGGGGCACTCCACTGATTTCATTATACTTCCCAGGATAAAGAAACCTCAATTTAGTGATAAGATCATAACTGGGTCACCGGGTAAGGCTCCGTTTTAGTCGGCAAACCTTTCCAATGTCTTCATTCAAACCTCTGAGGGATTTTTTTGCCAATTGGACTGGCTGATGAGCCTGATATCTGGGGAATGACTGTGGATTAGACCTGTACTTGCCGGGACACCAAGTACTGTTACTCACATAAAATATGAGCGCGCCGCGAAAGTAATGTTTTGAAAAATGAGACGGCCAGAGAGAATCTTCAACTGGATCACACAAGCATTTCAAGTGCACCAGAGAGGATACTCTCCTGCATTAACCCGGACATCTGTACTTAGTTTTACTGAGTAGAAGACCATGTCTATTCAAAATCCGTCACTCACTCTGCTTCGCATTATGTTTCAGGACCAAATCCATTGAAATCCACCAGCAGTGCTGGTGGATTTTGATGGACTTGGTATGGGATACACATGGCTTACCTGCCAAAATCCCCCAAAATGGAAAAAATGGATTTTGATGGAGTTGGTAAGGTTAGGGCTAATGAACATTAAGATTCTAGTACACATTATTTATAATGAAAAATTGATTTGATTTTGTGGGGTTTTTTTGTTTAGCTGTTAAAGGGAAAATACAACATTTGTAAATGTTCATCAAAAATAAAACTACAAATCATTTTGAAATACCTTGCTGGACTGTTAGTGAATGACAGTGTAAAGCATCCTGTACAATCATGGCACCTGGTATACTGTCATTTTCAAGAAAAGTGGTATTTTTGTATCAATTTCCAACGCTGATCGGCCGACCAGCGTTGCAAAAAAACTGGCATTTTTTCAAATACTGGCCCCAATTGACCATCGCACTTGTTTGCAATCAATTACACACCTATGAACGGGTACAAGCCAGCTAGACTGGTTCCCTGACCTTACAATGTATGTAAACTGCTGTTTCTTCTTATATGGAGTCAGGGAACCAGACTACAGGAAACTGATTGTTTTTCTTGTTTTTATAGCATTTTCGAACCCAATACCTCAAAAAAAAATCAGCGTAACTATATTTGCTATATATTTCCAACCCCCCAATTCCATCCATTTCTGAAAATTACAGCAAAAGCAAATGATGTATATATTCCCTTTAATAAGCCCCACTAAATCAACAACCAAATGACTTGGTTGCCCTTCCTGAATTCAAACCCTGAACACACCTGTCAGCATACATGAACTACATACTTACTGTATGTGCATGTTCGCACTGTACATTACTCTGGCTGCCAAAATTGTCATTGTCTCTCTTTTATACTTGCAGGCCTTTACTGAAATTAATGTCCAGGCTTTGTACTTTCATGAATGATGGATTCAGGTACATAAATGTGCATAAGGCATATCATTCAACTTGAGGTTTCATTCTCAGTTTTGTAATTTTGTTAAAAGAAAGTCTATGAGTTGAACCAACAAGACCGCATCAATCATTCCGGAACCTACGGTTCTGAAGTAAGTGACAGATTTTTGCAGGTTTAGGGAGGTTTCACACATTCTTTTGGGTATAGTTCTTGTCTTGATGATGAACAAATTCAGGTGGTTTTTTTTTACAAAATAATCAAATTACAAATTTTAGCATTAAAATCTGTGTACTTCTTGTCTGACTAAACATTTCAGTGGGAGGGCGCCAAACAGTCAACTCGATATTTGAATAGCGTGTTTTGTAAGGAGTTTCAGTCCGGACCAAGAACAGAACGGCACCAGACACTCAAAGGCACAAGCATGCATGCACGCATGGTCTGGTGGTTCGGCTTGGGGAAAAAAACAAAAACACCCTCTCTATGTTGCAAGCCGACTTCAGGGCCGACATTCCTGGGTTGAATAATCTGACAAGTGGGCAGCCGACCAGAAACGGGACTGTCACGGAGATGATTGTGGCTCAGCGCTCTCACGGCAAACATTTACCTCTCACAGGTCAACGCTTGACTGATCAAAACATTCGCTCCGACACATGCATCCAACCAAATGGTGAAGGAAAGGAAGGAGGGGGGGGGGGGGGGGAAGGGGGAAGGAGATGCATGACAAAGGGCTGTGGGGCCTGATGCCTGTGAGCTATTTTCAAAACAACATGCAGAATTAGTTGTCCACTACAAGCACCATTTTGAAACTTAATATTTCATTTTTGAAAAGAAGATGCCTTGATTGTAACTTAGTTTCAGTTGAGTAAACCTTATTTCGGTCATGTTTTTTTTTCTTATTTTTTTACCGTTATTTGTTCTTTTTGCTAGTCGAGAGGGTTCTCTTACAGACAGACTACCTAACTGATTGACTAACTGATTGACTGAGTCACTGAATGACTAACCGAGTCAAAGACGGTCCACAACTGCCAAAACCTGTCAAACTTTCAGGTCAAGTTGACTAAGATAAAGCCCTTTTATACTAGAGCCACTCAACCCTGGGCGAACCCAGTACCACCTTGGGTTGGACTTTTATTTTTCAACCTGCATTCGACACCGCATCGTTTCACAGTTTGTTTCTTGCAAACCTAGCTTATTTCACTTGATTACTACCGCTTCCAACACTGGCAAGAATTTCAACCCGGGTAGAAAATCTCGACTTGGTCTGGCAAGGTTTAAGTTCATTCCGGGTTGAAATCAATCTCGGGGTGACGCAGGGTGAAATTTTTCAAGTGTGAAACGCTGCACGTTTTCAACCCTGTGTCAACCCCGAGATTTGTCTAGTGTGAAAAAGGCCTTAAGCAAGCCTAGTGTTGTACTTTCATGTAGTAATGAACCCGGATGACATAACTGGGCCAGGTCACATCCTTTTCATACAATACAAACTATGTGCACAGGCAGGCAGACTAATTGACACAAGCAGTTTTAGTGCAGGCAACCTTTTGAGGTCTGATCTGAAGCTCTACCGATCACGACATCACTGCTGCGCTCACAAAATTGACAAGTCACATTAATTACTGTAAAACCATTGCGATTGTTAACCAAAAAAAAAAAAAAAGGTCATGACAGACAAAATGGTAAAGAAATGATTGCAGGTTATGGTACATTCAACAAGCAGGTGCACGACAAGGGCTCAAGTAAAAAATGACATGAAACCTTTCAGGAAATACCTATCACCATACCAGTACAGTGACACTGCCAAAACTACACACAACGCAACTTGCGAAATAAATCTCCACACAGCTAGGAATTTATGAGATTTTTTTTATGAAAAAAAAAAAGCTTAACGTGTCAACGCTCAACGGGGAGCCAATATGACGCCAAGTGCCCCTCCCTTTTCGACAATGCATTGTACTTACACACTGGAGTCCGTCAGCGACATGGTGTCATCCGAAATGGCATCGCTCGACAAGCTCTGCAGCTCCGAATCGTTGGTGGATACAGCTGGCGCGAAAGACGTGAAGCTGGGGTGATAGGGACTCGGCACACGGGCGCTGCTTCCTTTCAGGTAACACCTGGGTTCACAATGAAGCAAGAGAAATCACACTTACTGCAACTGGCAATGAATCTCGGAACTTCCCTCGGAAAAAAATCACGTCTTCAGTCAGCGTACGTGTGCGAAATCGATATGCACTCTCACGCGTACTACATCATAAAAAAAACCTCGGACTGATATCTAAGCTTGATCGAGTCTCTAAACTCATACTTATTGTATTTTCGTTTTTGGGATGCACCCATGAAAACCGTGTCTGTCTTTTATTAGCGCTACATGCCTACCGGTATTACAATTACTCAAAGTCAACATGGTTCACAACCTGTGCTGAAATTGAGTTGAGCTCTTTAACAGTGTACAAAAAATAACGGGCTTGAACATCGCAAGCTCGTGTACTTCAGTGTAAACATGTCATAGGCGTAGCCAGCGGGGAGGGGGGGGGGGTAAGGGGTAACCCCAAAAATATTTTGTAAAGACTGCCCTTTTGAAATACCCTTTTTTTTCACCAGCGCTTACCCCCCCCCCCCCAAATATTTGTAAAGAGTGCCCTTCTGTTCTGAGCTAAAAAAAAAATCATGCCCTTTTTGTGCCATCGGCCGTTACAGGCGCATTTTGAATTTTGCTCATCTATTGCCCTGAAAAATTGTGCATTACTGTGCATAATCGTGGGTTTTGAACAGCACCCCCATCAACAAATGGTACCAGCCCCCCCCCCCCCCCCCCCCCCCTCCCTATTTGATTTTACGGAGGCCAAGTGTCCGTGGAGAAAAATGTGTCCGCATTTCAGCACGGATGTGCAAATGTCCTTTTCAAGACATTTTTCCCCCCAATAAAAATGACCTTGCTATGCCACTGCACATAGGCTTACAACAAATGTCATTGACATGCATGTATACATGCGTTTACTTTATTTTCTACATGCCTGTACATATCTTAATTATTTATTTTGAACAATTACCACAAAAATTCATTACGCATGTACCAGTACATTGTGAATATCATGATCTGGACATCTCTTACAACAGCATAACACCGAACACCTTTCAACAATTTCCATTTAAGTCGGGGCCCACTCTATAGAGTCTGATATTCAGGTGACAAAAATCACTTTTTGGTCATTAACCGGAAGGCCCCGGTTCTGGCGCAAGTTCGCAGCACTTTCACACTTTCTGCGGCTGGGGCCATTTGCCAGTTTTGTACCCAGTAAGGCTTAGATCAACACAATTTTTCGGCCACACTAGCTGCCCAGTGGGACACCAGTCCTCGGCACAGTCAGTGCTGAACGCACATCACCAGTGCCACGGATGAAGAAGAAAAAAAAAAGCAGGGAAAAAAAAATAAAAAATTGTCCCGTGCCCTACACGGGAGGCCGATTTCACTCAGGGATAGTGGATAGCGTGCATTGTCAAAGTGTGTGGTTGGCTGAGCAGGGGAGGCCAGGGAAGGGCAAAAATGGATGGGAACCAATTGCTGAATGGACCAACAAAACAACAAAAAAAGGTCAACGGCTCTTGCTAAGATGGACGTTCTCTCTACACTTCGTCTCTCTCTCTCTACCCGCAGAGACATTGAGAAGTAAATATCCATGAAATGACGTCATGGCAACATCTGGCTTTCTATCCCATTGACTTCCATGGATACGCACCAAAAGAGGGGGAAAAATCAATCTTAATTTCAAAAGAACCTGGAGCATTCTTGGTGCGTTGCAATTGCACACAAAACTGCAGTTATTTTTAATAATATTATAATCATAGCAAACGCTGCATTACAGCTAATACATTACACATGTATCTTGTTTCTAATTTTCTTGAGAGGCACGGCAACTCGGCAAACGACAAGAACGTTGAACAGGCATGCAACTTGGAAACTTGTGACAAAAAAAAAGAGGAAACTCCAATCTTCACAAGACTTTGTACAGTGTTTTTCCGTTTTTTAATGGCATGAGTGTGAAGTGAAACACGAGGAAATCAGCTGATCCGAGGAAAAAGTTGCATGCCTGGTTAAAGGACGAATACAAGAAATCCACTTCTAGACATGCATTGCATGTACATGTGTTCCCACGTGCGTTGTATGGGTACATCTATATTACGCACTGTACAGGTACATGTACAGTACAAATCACTGAAGAGATAAAGAACATTACTGACAAAGTGCACTCAAACAATTACTGCAGTAACAGCCTTGGACTCCCATGACCGACATGCAACACAACAACAATCATCTCCTTGTGGACGTGTGAAGCTTTGATCTTTTGCCGACCTGCCATCATGTACCGTAATAAAGACCAAGGGCGACTGCTGGACTTATGTGTCACTATGTTCATTTTAAAAGCAATGCATTCGACACATGACAGTGCTTTCAAGGGGGGGGGGGCGGTAAATTGATTTGTTCAGTGAAATGGATTGGTTCGAGGTGGCTAGTCCGGTTTCATGTATATAATGCATCGTGATGAGTTGATGTTAATGTCTTCATATTTGAACAGTGTGTGTACACAGAGGTGGATGGCCAAATGTTAAACAAAGTGCATGCATACTTACATGTGCAATGTACATGTACATCATGAACGTACATGTATGCCTACAAGGTACACGTACAATACATGTGGATACCGGGTACCAGTGAATAGAGATGCTCTTTCCACATTATTTATGTACATTGTATACACATGTACATGTAGGCTGAACACGTGTTACAGCAGATTACCAGTGCAAGTGTTCGTACATTTACATGCTTGTATACATACGTAATTTGTATGTGTACACGTACAGCTCCACAGCTTGGCTATGTGATGTGTTATATGCGCCATCTTTGATTGAGGTGATATTTTGTCTTTTCTATTCAACAATTCAACTGAACTACAGGTACCAGGGTTTTCATAAGATCCTATCGAAGGAGCAATTGGCAAAGCTGAAATTCATTTTGTCTGTTTTAAAGAAATGACATATGTATGTAACATCTTTTCTTTCTTTTTTGGAAATTACAAGTACATTTTGTCTACAATGTTTTTGTAGCTGATGTCAACGGCAGGATATGCCATTAACCTGAGAATATGCTTATCAGGAGGGGGCCCTTTCATGGTGGCAGCTTTGTATCTCTCTCAACTCAGGGCGCAATTACAAGACATGGCCAGTGGGTCATTACTACTGGGACTTGCTGATCTATCGGGCATCTGTGCCTCCAGTTATTAAGAACCTCCTCCCCTGATAAATACCGTGATCGCCGGGCAGGGGATAAACAGTCCAGTCTCAAACTTGCATGTGATTTTCATGTATTTAATATTAAAATCTGTGCAGGAGTGCAGCGTTGGTGGCGTAAAAAAAGTGATGAATTGACGGATGATTCTCAAGGTTTTTTTGGTCTGGTTTTGAAATCGGGATCCAATATCCATGAAGCTGCTTTGCAGAAAATGCTGCTTTAAATATCAATTTTTTGTGCTAAGCAAAAATCAGCCAGGTACCAGTGACAAGCAAAACACTTTGCATGACACTTTGACTGGTAACTCGATTTTTGCTAAGTAAATATTTTCTGTGCTTATCAGTTACGCAAAATTGGAATTCCCTTAAAATATGCAAATGCCTCAATCATTTCATTCACTTGGTTTACGTGTATTCAAGGTTTTAATATTATTAACCCTCCATAGATGTATGCAAACATACATTCTATGCCAAGTTGTCCTTGCAGTCAAAATCAAGTCACTGTTTTCAACATTTAAGAGCTAAGCAGTATTGGCTGGCTATGACTATTTATGTAACCTGATATGCTTTGACTGTAAGTGATTGGTAAGCCAGCTGTGCCCACTTCCTGTCTGTTTTTGTCTGTTGACCAAATTTGACTTGTCACAGTGCTTGCTTGAAATATGATCCGACTGTTGGTGACTTGCCTGTGTAAAAGGCATGGCAGGGGAAGGGGATTGATTTTTTTGACTGTTTGTGGCTGTTCAAACAGCAGGAGGGTTAACCTAATTAGGGGAACATGAGTACTGATTTGATTTTCTGATTATAATAATGTCCCGTGCAGTTTACCAATAAAAGACTGGAAATCCCAAACCCAGAACCTCCCCGGCCTCCTAAACTCAGATATATATCCTGCAGAAGCTAATGGCTAAGTGCTGCCCTCTTAGACCCTGACCCTTGACCTCCCCTTGAATTCAATACTGGCCTTCCAGGAGGCAGTAATAAGTGGCTGAATCTGTACATGATCCCTCCATTCCAAACGCTGGATTCATTTTCTACAGCAATTTTCCAGCAGTTCTACACAAAAATTGTTTTAGTGTGGAATTTGTGTTCATTATGGGGGCCTACATGCATTACAGTATGAAGGGTAATCACATGGCCTGTTTTTCTGATCGTCAAAGCCAAAATCTTCTTCAATTGAGAGTTTATGCCGTAGTTTCAGACATGTGTTTGGGGCAAAAACAGGTTCACACTCACAGGCATAACACTTAACAGGGATGAACATTAAATTTTAAGGTCACATCCAGTTAATTTAATTGGTAGAACTTTTTTTTTTAGTGATCACTATCACAGACCTAGGTCCCTGACTCTCCACGATATCAATCATGATACATAGTGGAAATACAGACTTGAAATTAACAATTTCTCCAGCCTATTCTGGGCTGTCCCTAATTGGTTGTGATCCCAGGAGAGACCGAGGGGGCCAGCTTTCCCTGAAGTGAAGCAAGAACTGGGCTTTGTCCCTTCAAGGTCCCCCCTTCTTATCGCTCGCTGGCCTTCTTGCCACACAAGCACTTGGGGGGGGGGGGGAGAGAAGCTGTAGGGACAAAGTTTCATTGTAGAACATAACAGGCAAGCTGCTAGCTGCGGACTGATTATGCATTGCGCAGATGGCAGAAATCGCAACATGGGAATTCAGGTTTCTTGGCTCAAAAGAGATTGGCTTTAACTGGCTGGGTCAGTAAGGTCGAGGGGAACCATCCGCGCTATGTGCCCTCCGTAATTGCAAAAGCAACCCACCAGTATATCTCCACATTGACTTCCCAGCACTGACGCTGCTTCTTTTTTTTTGGCGCTGGGCAGATTTAACCAAAAAAACCCACAAAATCCTATGCACGGTGCACACGTTCTGAATGTTGGAAGAGCAGACCCAGTTTCCTGAACTGCAGTGCACCGGGCTTGTTGATTCGGCCTTGATGGCAACAACCTCCCCCCCCCAAAAAAAAGGGGAATTTATTCCATCAGAGAATGAAAAGCACTTAAAATTAACTCTAGACAAACTTAACTGGGAACCACTAGGGGCCAGACAATGCAATTACACTGCATTGGGTTTATTGCCTGCAATTGCCGACCTCATAATACATCCTGGGCCAAGAAGCAGTATTATTCAATCAGTTCAATGGACTGGCCACCATTTGCTATCTCATTTAATGCAGGGGGCCATTTCAAGGTAGTTGCAGGGAAACTTTATGGCCCGGCAGTTTTACGGCCTCGCTTTTTATTATCCGCTGATCTTTTGTGAGTTATTTTATTTGTCTGTGGCCTTTCGTTTAACTAAAATGACCAGTTCTTTTTTTTACATTCCAGTTGGTGCCGATGCCAATAGTTGGGGCAGTTTATGGACCATCTGAAGACATTATATGAAATGTCCCTTTTTTATGAGTGCAAAGATTTCAGTTAGATGTGTTTTCGAAAAGGAACCCGAAGAAATGAATTTAACTGTGAGAGTAAATTTCTTCCTGATCAAAGGGACACTTTATTTCTAAACAAGTCACAATTGCAAAGTGAACGATTGTCGAGTTTTTATTGCTATTGCGGATGTCCGCATAGTTTGAATGAAGTAGGACTGTTTAATTAATTTAATGAAGCTGGACTAACACAGCCCCAAACTATACCACCGGTATAAGTTTTGAAAATTCAGAGCCACATGTATCCGTATGGACAAGGAGGTCAACAGTATAGACTCGCCACTCCTCTGTTTGATGCAGAATGCTTAAAGGTAACATACAACATTTGCAAACATCAAATAACAAAACTATCAAATTATTATGAAATAGCTTACTTGACTGCAAGTGAATAATTGTCTAAAGCACCCTGTGAAATAAGGGCACCTGATATGCTGTCATTTTCAAGAATGGTCAAATTTTATCATTTTCCAACGATGGTCGGCTGACCATCGTTGGGGGCAGAGTTTGAAGGGGGGAAAAAAATCACTTTTTCAATATTTCCAACGATGGTCGGCTGACCATCGTTGGAAAAATTGAAAAAGTGATTTTTTTTTTCCCCCTTCAAACTCTGCCCCCAATTTACCAAATTTAGTTAGTCCTTATTTTGTTTGCAGTCGGTTACACCATGAAGGGGTGCAAGCCAGCTAGTCTGGTTCCCTGACCTGACATTTCCCGACGTCTATAAATTGCTGTTTCGTCTGAAGTACGGTAGGAGTCAGGGAAGTAGGAACCAGACTACAAGAACAGCAAGTTTTCCTTTAGTTTTGCCAGCATCCACGCACACAAAACTTTAAACGGGTCAGCGTAACAATATGTGCTTTAAAACACTAGCCCCCGAATGATCCATTGCTGCATATTAATTCAGAAAAGGCAAAATGTTTTATAATAGACCATTATCATGTTGCCGCCATCTTGATCTTTTCCCATTCAAATCCATGTCAACCAAAGCGAGGCTGGAAGAAAAAAATAGTCTGGTTCCTTTTTGCACAAAAACCTGATCATTCAGTACTGTTATTGGATACAGGAAACATGACTGAAATGGTGGCAGCATGATAAAGGTCTATCAAGCTTCCACCATTTTAGTCATGTTCCCTGTATCCAATGACAGTACTGAACGATACTGTTCTTGTGCAAAAAAAGGAACCAGACTATTTTCCCTCCAGCCTCGATTAGGTAACATGGATTTGAATGGGGAAAAAAAATCAAATGGCTGCAACACGATAATGGTCTATACCTTTAAATTCAGCGCATCTGCAGCAAACATACAATGTAATTGATTCTGTGAGTCACAATCCAACCAGCTTCCTGGGAGGCATTTGCATGCACTGCCCGAATGTAAGATAAGACGATCAAAATGCCTGCGTTGAATTGCAATGGTCATGTATACATGCTTCTTAAAAAGAAAATAAAAAAATTCACTTGCAAAGAGGATGTATGCACGTGTTATCTGTCTACTGGCGCCATGGCCCACCATTTTGTTTGTGCAGTTGCAGTTTTATGAATTTAATGTTGGCGTACGCTGTGGATAAACACGAGGTGATGATATCCACATAATACACAGTCATTCATTCATGTGTATTCACTTTCTGTACATGTACACACATACCGTAATCACATTGTTCTTTCTTGTACACATGTACAGCAAAATAACAAAATTACATGTACGGGTACACAAATTATTAAACAAAAATAAATCGAGAAAAAAACAGGAAGGATTTCGGAGTCCAATAGTTCAAGTGTGTGTGTGAGGTCGCTAGGCAGTGCCCGCAGATAGGTGCCTTACATGGATTATCAAGCAAGGTAAACAATGGCCCAGATATCGCAGTAATGTTTGGCTACTTGTACCTTATCATGAAACAAAGGTTACTCGCTACAAAAAAATTATTCTGCCGGACATGTCGTAATTGTGCAGCAACTCTAACCGACCCGGCCATATGCTGGGCTACGTGCAGCAAATGAAAAACTCGGGTTGCACTTTGTATTCACATATTATGATAATGCGGACTTGTGCAAAGTTTGTATCAAAATAAATTTCACCTAAATCCCTTCAGTCATTCTGCACACCCCTCCCCTCCCCCCCCCCCCCCCCAAAAAAAAACCCACAAAAAAAACGACTTCAGGTAGAACTTCACTCTGAGGAAATTTATGCTCTGAATATAAATTTATCTACATGTACATGTACACATACAATTTGCAGTGACTAAAATTTTTAAGACAAAAAAATTAGTTTGAAAAAAGAAGTTGGGATCTAGAGATAATTTTCTTACTGCCCCTTTAAAGATTTAATTAAATCCGACTGTTTATCCCCGACTGGACAATGCCCCAAAAAACTGAACATAAACCAGATATATAAATGTTTTGCACACAAAGCCATAAAATATCTGCGCCATGTGTGAGAAGCCCAAACGTGCCATGTGTGTGTGCACTCCGAGAAAGGTAGGCTCAGCACTGAACTTGTTTGAACCCAGGGATATAAATTGTTCAAGTGCATGTAAACATCCTCGTAAACACACATACACCTCCTAAGTCAATGGAATAAACACCCGGCATAAATGGAGCGGGGCTGCTGTTTGTTTTTCACTTAATTTATCACCTAAAGGGCAATTTCCTTCTTTCCATAATCCCAGTGAATTATCTCGCAGAAGGATGGGAGCCAGTCCGGCGAAACATGACATCTAGCAGTCAGCAAGTTGGGTGTGCCCAACAAAGGCTACACGTACATGTACATTTTCACCCTTGCAGGAATATCAGAACAAGTTTGTTAACATAAAACCCCTCAAGTAGGAGAAAGTCTCAACAAAATACGCCAGACATTTTCTTTTGGCCAGAAGTGACTTCCAAACATAGCTGAATTCATATGAAGCACCATCTGCAGATACTGAAATATCTCGGTCCCATAAAAAAAAACCGGCCATGTAATGTATCCCAGGGCCGGAGAGTAGAGGTTCGGCAAATTGGCATGCTATATCATTTTGCCCATACGCGTGCTTTGCGTCAAATGTGCTGTTTAAGCAGAGATGACAGCATCCATGAACTGGCATGGGGTTAGCACATTTGCCTTGAATAACTCTCTCAAGGCCTGGATGCTTCTCCACAAAATGAAATTGCAGGAATGCTTAACATTACATGGCCTTTTTGAGATAGGGGATACACAACAGGAGGGCCCTTCATAGGTAAACTGCGTTCGCATTTGACCGCTCCAAACAGCGCCCTCATTGTGTCCATTATGTCTCACAAAGGCGACTGGAGAAAATGACACTTACCCTTCCTGCGTCTTACTCGTACCATGGCGATGAAATGATGTCTTCATGAGCATCTCCATGGTGAGAGGTACCTGTCCCTGATTGGTGGCAGCAGCGTCTCCGCTTGGGATGTCCGTTAGTTCCGCATCCTCTGGCAACGTCGGCAGGTACCCTGTAATCCTGGAGTTGCCCCCACTGGAGCTGCACTCGCTACTCTTGGGGCTAATTCCACCATTGTTTATGTATTGCACGTATAAATCGGACTTGAGGAACATCGGGTAGGTCGACTCCCGGATGTGTTCCTCCACCTCCGCCTGAGCTGTATCAAACAAGGTCTCGTCAAACACTGAGCTACGCACCATTCCTGCGATGTTAGTTCTCAACGCTGAGGAAAGCTTGACCACTTGTTGTCCATCCGCTTTCACAAACTTCTTGTAGATGACCTTAGCTAGTTCATTCCGCTTGGGGTCGTCTGCCGATTTCTTCTTGAAACCCTCAGTTGCCAGCCAAAACAAGAGCGGGTCCTGGGCCTTTTCCTGCACCAGGAACTGCTTGAATAGGCAAATCCCATCTTCGTCGGAAAGCAAGGCGTGCAGACTCTCCGTCCAGCGCGTGTAAGGTGGGGTGGTCGATGCCGACCCCTCAGGTTCAAACCCCAACGGGGCTTCATCCTCGTCCATATCTCCTCTGAGTCCGGCCTTCATGTTTGCCACGAGCGTGGACCGACGTGGCGTGGCTGAAGGTGACCGTTCCTTGCTGATGCCGGCGGGACCCGTCGATGCCGTTTCATTTTCCTCACCGGGCACGGGCGGCCGTTGGCTAGTGGGCAGGTTCTCCGTGAAGTTTCCACCACAATCTGCCATGTAGTGGTATACCTGAAGTGTCATGGCGCCGGGGAATGCGCACGTTTCAGCCTGCTGCCAGTCGACGGCATGAGTTGTCAGCAAAGTTTTAAGCTTCTCCCAGCGACAAAAGTGTATTTCATTCACCGCAGAGGAAAAATCTCAGCAGGGATGCCGACACAGCGATGAAACCAGCACAACAAGAACCTTTATTCAGCCGCCTATTCAGAGGGGGTACCTTCCCACACTGCGCTGGGCCACTTTGCTCAATAGATGACCAGCCAACTATGCACAACTCCTATTGAGACAGCTCACCCGCTGAATGGACCTGCAACAACAGAAGAGACAAAGAATTATGTTAATGAATAATCCCATATGCAAATGGTAATGGAGCTAGCTTGAGTGTACCCAAGAGTGTGCCTGCCAGAATGAATAGGGCCCTGTTATGTAACACTCAGGAATTTGGGCACACTGCACACATCACCACATGCCCCAGCTACATGTATAATGTAAAAAGGGTTCCATCTATGCACTTATGCAGTACAAACCAGCAATCACAAAATGGCCATGTTGGAGCTCTGCACAACCATCCAAACAAAAATAGAAGTTTTATAATTCTTATATGTACCCGGTATGTTTACATCCAGGTCCTAAATTTAAACAACAGTTTGTGACATTAACCTAACATTTTAGAGAAACTCCTAAATCAGTTCATTTTACAAAGGCACACAAAACTTATGGATTGTATGTAGGCAGCCTTCTCATAAATATTTCCAACAAATATATTATTACACATGGTAATCCTGCATATATCCTGGCCACTGTATCAACACTGAATTTCATTTTTTTTTATGAACGAGACAAAAACCTTCCCAAAATCGTGTTCTGAATATTAAACGTGCTTTGGGATAAGCTAGCTCCCAAATATTTTACCCACATGAATGAAGTCTAGGACAATTACCCGAGAGTAATATTTTGAACTGCCGATATTACTGTGACAACCAGTGCGTGTTAGAGCTCACCCGGGCAGCACAAATGCAATGACTGAGGTCACTGCAAGAACTCCCAGGGCGGATTTCAACAGACAAATTGACTGATGAGTGTGAAATGAGCTCTACTTCCCCCCTCATCCCTAAACCTCAACACCTCTAAAACTGTCTGGGAAAATGGTTTTGCCATGCAAAGACAATCAACACTCTGTAATTAAAGTCCACCATGGGCTGAATTCGCAGCGCTGCTAAACACGGAAATTTGAAATAAAAACAGCAGCTCAACGAAAATTGGCCACTGATCGCTTTCACTGCTGCTTCAATTAGAAACTCACATCAGATTGCGGTCAGTATTTTTTTTCCAACCTATAAATAATTAGTTCTATTTCGCGTCCAATTCTCTTTTCATAACACTCTCCAACAGACTAATTAAACATGAACTCGTCGGCAATCCACATTCCACTTTGTCCTTCACATTGTGCATAACGCAGGAAATTTGATGGGAGTCTGCCAGCTAGAAACCACTTTAATCCCTGGCACAAGGTCATCTCGCAGGCATCTCCCGACTTAATTCAGAAATAAAACTCTGGGCCTGCGGGCAAGAGCAATGACTTGTGTGGCTGATCAAGGTCTGATTTGATCAAGTCGTAATATGTCTTTGGTTTCCACCGAGGAGCAGTGAGTCCTGTAGGCTACACGTCCGTAGAGCTAGTACTCAGAAAGGAAAAAAAGCCTTGTCCATGTGATACGCAGTCGTCAGAATTCCTAAATTATAATGCGAGGTATTATTTTCAAAATTGCTCCTGTAAAGCATTGGCCCACTTATTACGCATAACTGAGCAGTCTCACGTATCATGCTAGTGTTACGTTTCCACACAATTCAATATTTATTTGTGATCTGTGCTGTAATGGAAAACATGGGTGAAATGATTACAATGGCCACAATCATCCTTAGGTATCTCGATATTCATCTGAACTTGGTCAGGAAGCAAAATCGAATCAGATACTCCAGGCCTGCGCTGGACGGGGTAAACTGCACCCGTAATTTATTCGGCATGTTTGGAGGTGCAGTGTTTCCTCCAGTAAGTACGCTGCTGCAGTATGATCCGGCTGACGACTGTTTGTGCGGATGAGGAAGCCAAGGTCGATTAAGGTAGTACAGTTGGGCAAAGTGGTTGGGTGTTTTTATTTGGGCCTTTGTGATGTTCTGTCAGCGTATCTTAAAAGTATCAATGATTAGGAAACATTGTGTCGCAAGAGTTTTGTCACAATGGTTTTGGCGCCTGCATACATGTAAAATGTGAACGAGCCTTTGGTGAACACCGTGTGCCAATAGCATGTACTTGAAGCTTATTGGTTTTATTCACAATTCTTTTTAAAATTCAATTTATTCTCTTTTATTTAAAAAAAAAAGGTACATAAAATATCACACTGATTAACCACTTATTTTGTTACTTGAATAAATACAAGAGATAGACATTGAACTAGAAAGTTAACCTAGTTCATGCCGAACTATTTTATCTGATCCAACACAACATCCAAATTGTGACCATACTGTCGAGCATTGCTGTGAGCACTACATAATAAATGCTGATCTCACAAAATTAATCAAGAAGAAAGTACTTTAAATTATACAGAATATGTGTACATAAATAATTTTGGGGGGAATATTTTTTCGTCCCGTTTAAATGTGTACGTCTTTATGTGTACGTCTCTCCTTTGAATAATAATTATGCTTAAGAAAAGTTGAGCGAAGAAAAGAAAAGTGTAGATGGTGATTTCATTGATTCCTCTCGGATAGCCCACAATGCATCATAAATAATGCAGTTTTTGAGTAAGCAAAATCCACGGTTCAGCGTGTACGACTTGAAGTTGAAAACCACATACCTTCTTTGTCTCATATCACAACTCAGTGTGTTCAAATCAGTCGCATAACCATGACCAACACTTAACATTATGGAGAATTCCTAGTTTGAACATGTGCAAAACACATCATCAACGTGTACTACACCAACATGACAAATTCACATGTACATGTACGGAATAACCATGCATACTCACCGTACCGTGCCGGTACCGCGCCGCCACACTCATTGACACAACACGCTGTAGATTAGGCTTCATGTGTGCCAAGTCCGAATCGAAACAGCCATGGTTTAACATGTTCCCAGCCAACTCAAAACGCGGCAAATTATCCCCATTTCTGGCTAATCTATCCCTGCTCGGCCATGGACTGCCGGCCTACAGTGTAGCTATCAACAAGCGCTTTATGCCCGATAACCGCCATGCGAGAATTTTTCCCCCCGATCGTACATGCATGACCGTTGAACACGGCAAGTTGGCCCCTTTGGTAAATGCATACAGCATGCATGCCGGGCAGTAATCCCCCACCACTGCACAGTCAACAAAGCGTTCATTCACTCACCCCAAACGCTGATCAGCCATCAACCAGTGCGTTTATCATCCAAAGAGTTCGTGAAGACAACTCGTGTTCAGTCCAAGCAAGGGTCTGGAGCAAGGAATACCACTCCAAAAGCCCTGAAATTTCGGGAGTAAAGCAGATTTGTTCTGACCTCCACTTTCGGGGTAGCGTCTTCGAAAGCGAGAAGTTTTTTTCTGTGTGTTTCAAAGTGCAACACATCAAAGCACATGCCCGCCGCCCGATGGCTCCCAAAGGGCAGTGACGTTTCCTCAAAGGAGAAGCCGCACCAATCAGAACAGAGCTGACTTTAGGCCGACGGTAATGCTCATTCGCAAAATAGGGGAGATTATTAAGTCGGTCCGGCAACCTTCCTTTATAATAATTTGAGAAAGCGAAATAATTGGGACATGGATTCGATTATCATTCCATTTATTCACAACTTGGTGTTTTTTAAGTCCAATTTTATTTCGTACTCCTGATATTAAAGCCACTACATTAGTGAGGCTTGATTGTCCTTGGTTGAATATAGGGCAAGTTAAATGACTCACTCCCATTTCGGCAAATGGAAGATTCTAATCCCTGAGGGCATTCGGCATTCTAGCGCCAGGCACACAGAGAGAAAGGACCGCGCGGAAGTCCAGCGGGTCAACGTTGCGTGAAAGGCAAAGCTCGATGGTAAAAGAGAAGGGAAAAAAAGACCGCTTCAAAATGATTCACTGCATCACTCATGTACTTACTCTTGGCGCAATGAGAAGGGCAAATTGATGAATTGTGCAAAACAAACGGACTCCAATTCAAGGATTCTCCGTACAGCCTTTTTAATGGGCCCGTCCTGAAACCCGAACGCCTAAATGCCGGTCTTCAGTCTGTTCAATGCATGTGATGCGTGCGGTGTAAAGGCCTACATAAACTGAAGCCGTATACGTACGGTACATGTATAGCCGGAATAAATAGCCCCTGCCGCTTCCATTCAAATCACCCGACGAATTAATTTGCCGTTGACCGTGCTGGGTCGGGGTCCGGTCATCTGCGGGCCTCCGTGCAAGCCAAGTCGGCGCCTGTTTAAATGAGCCAAATTGCCTCGTAGGGTTGCATTTTTTTCCAGACTTTTTTTTTAAGCCGCTGGGTCTGGAGGTAAAAACCGAAGTCGATAAACCGTGTTTCGAACATCGAGAGGTCGGTAAAAGACGCGAAGTATCGGGCAAACACGCCTGTAAAAGTGTTTTGATGGTGCCAAAAGCGGAACCGCGCTCTACCATAACGGTTTCTAATCCAGAATTAAAAGCATCCAACTGACAATTCTCCTGCAGAATGGATGGGCCATCATTGTCGTAATAAGGTTATACAACCATGTCGTAAAAACACGGGACCGCTGGCCAAGGATTTACTGCCAGGGTTTATGTGTTATGGTAGCTAGCATTGCGAGATAAACCATGATTTAGAGGGATAGCGGGAGAAACCATTTTGAACAGCACATTTCTTCTTTAAAAAAAAACGACAACCATAAGTTTAAATGGACTTTTCGACTGGTAAATGCTCATCTTTTTTTGTGATTCACATTTCCAACTGCATGTGTACTGTAACCCTATAGTTCGGGAATTATGACCATAGGCCTATTTATGAATGGATAAAATACAACACAACCGTACGAAGGCAAATACAATACGAGGCACATGCTGCACTCGGCGTACGTGTATTTTCTGCCAAGCAAGGGAAATTCTTGGCAAAGTATACCCCTTGTGGTATTACGATTAACACGGCTACCGCTCGCTGCTGATACTAGTACCTACATTCAGTAATCCAAGCTATATAGCTGCTGCTATCCGTGTAGCTTCCGCTGCTAGAAATGCACTCTACCCTCCTGCATAATAATAATGCATTGTGACCGCCATTCACTCACACAGGCGGACGGACGACCGACGTTAATCATTTATCACGGCTAATAAAAACAGCCCGCGCCGTGTGATGTTGCCGCCGACAAGCAGGTCCGCTTTGCCGCGCCGGTTTTTATCTCTTTCCAGCATATGGCCATAAAAAAAAAAAAACCGAAAGGAAAAGCAAGAAGAAAAACCGCGGCAGTTCATGGCCTGCGAGGCCCAACAAAAGAAGCCCGAGTACGATTTTTAAGGGAATGAATAAACACAACAGCGGACTGGATGATCGGGATTAGAGGGGGTTCCCGTTCCAACACCAACAATACGCCTTTGGCTAAACCGTCGATTGTATGGTGGATTTTTCACCACGTCACTTGAGTTTTTTTATGTTTTTTTTATATTTTTTTTTTATTGAGTTTTCTCCGCCGCAGCCGGGAATGAGAATGGCTGCTTTAGGAAAATGAGCAATTATGATCTGTGGAGATTACGACCGACAGTTTCAGTCACCTATGAAGTTGCGGCCTTTGTCGGTAGCCGCCGGCAACTTCAAAGGGTTTTTGCGAGTGCAAAAAATGACAACCGTTCGCGTGCTAAACCACCAATATTTGATTGGAATTTTGCCAACCGAGCGTTTATGATGTGTGTTAAGATATTCAGTCTGGTTTATTGAATATTCTTAATCCTTTTTTTTTGTATCATCATGAGAGGATGCCATTTCAGTGGTACTGTTTATATGGATGTCTATAGTAATAGGCGCGATGGCCTAATTTTGCCGGTTTATTATATAGTTGTGAATAATTATTCACTATAAAATTTGCAAGGACGCAATTTCCATGCAAAGTGTCATTAATTCATGCATGGAGGTAGGAATACGGCCGGTTTATGTGATTTAAAGGTAAATATACATTTGCAAAAATCAAAAAGTCTCTTGAGCCTCCAAATTATCGTGAAATATCTTAATTGACTGTAGAATAATATAGTCTCAAGCATCCTATGAAATCATGGCACCTGGTGTGCTGTCATTTTCAAGAAAAGCTTCTTCTTTTTTTATTGTTTCCAACGATGGTCGGCCAACCAACTTTGGAAAAAACAAACATTTGTTTTCTTCAAATACTGCCCCCAATTTTATTAAAATTCAGTTAGTCCACATTTTGTTGGCAATCGGTTACACATCCGTGAACGGGCGCAAGCCAGCTAGTCTGGTTCCCTGACCTGACTATTCCCCAACATCTGTATATTGCTCCGTTTTGTCTGAAGCAGGGTCAGGGTACCAGACTGCAAGAAGTGTAACAGTATTTGCTATAAAATACTGACCCCAAATCCATCCATTTCTGAAAATTACAGCAAAAGCAAACGTTGAATACTACCTTTAAAGCAATTTACATCAGGTGTCGTCCGAAAATGGGCCATAATAACGAGCTGGCAAAGTTTTAGTTGAAATTATTTTTCTGATTAAATAATACACCGCACTTTTTGCAGACCAGTAAATAAACTGCCATAGACCCCAATGATAAATGCCCCACTTCAAAAATTCAGGAAAAATACTCACAACTCTCCAAGGTATTCGAGACGGGGCCATATCGTAAGTCCGACGCCTCATAATTATGTCCGACGCCTCAGAAGTCCGAAATTTCGGACTTATGAGGCGTCGGACCTATGAGGCGTCGGACTTATGGGCCTTTATTTTGTTGGGGGTTGCGCGGACCCCTTCGAGACACACATCAAATTAAAGCTAATTTCATCATCTTTCATTTTCTTTTCAATTTTCGGGGGGGGGGGTTAACTGGTGACTTTTAGGAGAAATTTCCATCCGAAGATGATCACCCCTTAAAGTAGTCCTGAAGCCCATCGTCATTTTGAAAACCGACGCCTACACTCCATGGCAAAGTAAAGCGCTTTTAGGACTCCGATTTCATCCACATTGCACAGAACTACAAGCTCACAGTCCTGTGCACGGCTTCCTCCCATAGTTTTTACAAACCCTCAAGTTCATGGCCCACGATATGCTCAAAAAACGAAGAATTTGAGGGCATGCAGATCGTGATTTGGCCGGCGTAGGCGATTTTGGACCGATTTACTGGCCTGCAACCCTAAAGCGCATTCGTAAAATTGGGGAATGATTAGGCCTATGAAGGTGGATTTCCGACAGTTACAATGTTTTCGATTGAATTGGCATAGTAACAAAATAGTACGGCATGGCATTTGGCATACTGTCAGATATTATGTCATGAGAAAGATATTTGGCTACAGGGCCATTGCTGATTTGTCCTTTGAAAAAAACATAGGTGGAATAACAAGCAATGGCAGCCATATTGAAAATTTTAAATATAGGCCAAAAAAAAAAGTCTTTGGTCAGACCAAAGTTTCGAAATTGATGAGGCGATGCGGGGTTTTTTTTTCACGCTTGGATTGTACAGACAAGGTGGGTACTGTTTTGCTTTTGTGTGTCCTCATACCTTGGTGCCCTCCATCATTTTGTCTTGGTGCCCTCCCCATTCTTTGGAGCTCCTTGGTACGAACATTTGAGGCGATAGAGGGCGCTGTTGTAGCTACCGCGAAGAATTTGAGGGGGAAAAGATTGACCCGCATGATCAAAATCGACGCGCGCGGTGACCTGAGACCAACTTTTTTTTGGCCTCATTCTACTTTTTTTCTTTAACGGATAAATCTGTGATAGCCCTACAGCCAAATATCTTTCTTGCCAAATTCCATGCTTGTATCGTCAAAGGCACAACCCCCGAATATTTCCCCTATCTGCCCCACTAAAAGCAAGTTGTGCCATGTGAAATCCACATAAGCTTATTCACGGGAAAATGCATGGTTAAAACACCCTGTTATTTATGCGCCTATCAATTGTTTCCCCCACCCCTCCCCCGGGCTGCCCCACCCAAGACGTGGGGATTGTCACTTTTGAAGTGACAAAATCCCCACCCCTCGGGCAAAATTTAAGTGACAATCCCCGACCATGCCCTGTGTCATTTGAAAATCGGACTCGTATGAAAATCGGACTCTTTTTCCGTTTTATTGGTTAAACCCTCTCACGAGACCGGTCCCTCTCCTAATTATCTATGCATGAGCATGCGCAATACCACCAATGAGTCCGTATTTCATAAAACCTAAATTCATGCTACACCCCGACATATACATACACGTGGGGCGCACTAGTGATTGCCTTTCCATTAGTACGCCAATGTTATCAATGTAATTTGAGTGACCAAAATCCCCACCCTGGGGCATGAAAAACGTGACCAAATCCCGACATCGGACCTGGGGCAGCGCGGGGGGTGGGGGAGGGGTGGGGGAAGCATTTGATAGGCGCATTAATATTTACAGATGCAGCCGTTTTCTTTGCCTATCCTGCTCTGTAGTACCAGAAAAAGGCACCACCTCACAACCACTATTTTTAAAAAGCAGAAAAAGGACCTGTCAAGTCAGGGGACTGAAACCTTGCAGATGGGTCCTCCGGCTGAAGACAGAGACGAAGCCAAGAGTCCGTACACCCCCCCTTCCATCTTCCAGCCGAAGACAGATACGAAGGCAAGAATCCGTACCCCCGCCCCTTCCTTATTTAAAAGCTACAGTATAAGACGAGGAAGCTGACCACCGGATATGATAGCAAACATCGCGGGGCAAAACTGAGATCTTTTGTACGAAGCACGTTCGGCGTCATATCCAATAAAAAATATCCAATGTAAAATTTGAAAATAATGAACGTGCTTCGCATTTTGGTCTTACTAGCACGGGAAGATTATTAGAGTGTAATTGGGAACTATAAAGCCTAACTACATGTATACAAAACAAAAAAGATATATACACGTATATATTTATAGACATGGATATGCCTTCATATTCATTCGATATTTTCATTTGTTGTATTTTTGTAGCTGAAAATTACTACGCATTAATGTCTGTTGGCATTTTGATAGCTAAGGCGCGGAACGTTAATTGCGTGGTGTGGTTTACTGTGGAGGCCTGATTAGAGCTCAAAGCTGAGAAAAACACATTGTCGAAGACATGAACAAAAAATACAAGTGAATACAATTTGTATTCACAGATATAGCGTGAACAAAAAATACAACCGAATACAAATGTTGGTCCAACTTATTCTTTGTGATTGAGTCATTTGAGTGTGATAGGCCGACTGATAGGCCTATAGGTTTGTGCACAAAACCCCAGACGCTTGGGGTTTCGTGTAGCATGATTGCCGGTGTAGCAAGAATTTAGGTTTTATGAACTGCGGACTCATTGGTAGTATTGCACATGCTCATGCATCGATAATTAGGAGAGGGACTGGTCACGTGAGAGGGTTTAACCAATAAAAGGGAAAAAGAGTCCGATTTTCATACGAGTCCGATTTTCATATGACACCGGACCATTTTTTCGGCAGTGTGCTAGTAATACAGCACAGATACTGGTCAATACACCGTAAAGACTACTTCTGTCAACGCGGATCACGATCTGCCCAAACGAAGTCGGCTTAAGTGATGAAGAAAAATAAAACACGCATTGTGAAGACGATTACTCAAGAAAAACACATTGCATTGAATTGAAATTGCGTCCAGTAATTGATCGTAATATACGACACAACAAATTTGAAAATCAACAGAAACCGAAACAAAAATAAAACACGCACATTGTGGTCTGTGGAGATGATAACTCAAGAAAAACACACTGTTGCACCAAATTGAAATTTCGTCCAATAATTGTTCGAGATATGGGACACGACCAGTTTGAAAATCGACGAGAACACTTGTACTTAATATGTACTTAATGAATTAAATATGATTTAAAGAAATACAATGAACAAATCGCGAAAAATTCAAGTCACTTTTTAATTGAACATGAATAAAGCACTCGTTGTGGAGACGATAAATCAAGAAAACATAAATGCATTGAATTGAAATTCTGTCCAATAAATGGTCAAGATATGGGCCATAAAATGTTTGAAAATCGACGGGAACCATTGCAGAATAAATTTAATGTGATTTAAAGGAATACAGTGTACAAATCGCAAAAAAAATCAATCTGAATTCAAGTCACTTTTTAATTGAACATGAATAAAGCACTCTTTGTGGAGACGATAAATCAAGAAAACCAAATTGCATTGAATTGAAATGGCGTCCTATAATTGATCGTGATGTACGACACATTAGTTAAAAAAATCACCAAAAACCGTTGAAGAAAAAAATGAACACAACAAAAACAAAAACTACAGTGTGTAAGGGCACTCCCGTACATTTTACCAACATCAATTTCTTCCAATAGAGGGCGCGCTACACAAATAGTGGTCACCACCGTAAAGCAACGCGGATCACGATCTGCGCAAACGAAGTCGGCATTAAAGTGAACAAAAATACCACACAGTTTGTGGAGATGATAACTCAAGAAAAACACATTGCACTGAATTGTAATTTCGGCCAATAACTGTTCGAGATATGGGAGACAACCAGTTTGAAAATCGACGTGAAGTCTTGAAGAATATATGATTTAAAGAAGTACAGTGTATATGTACAAATCGCGAAAAATTCAATCTGAATTCAAGTCACTTTTTAATTGAACATGAATAAAGCACTCTTTGTGGAGACGATCAATCAAGAACTAAGTTGCATTGAATTTAAATTGCGCCCTATAATTGATCGCGATGTACGACACATTAGTTAAAAAAATCAACAAAAACCGTTGAAGAAAAAAATGAACACAACAAAAACAAAAACTACAGTGTGTAAGGGCACTCCCGTACATTTTACCACCATCAATTTCTTCCAATAGAGGGCGCGCTACACAAATAGTGGTCACCACCGTAAAGCAACGCGGATCACGATCTGCCCAAACGAAGTCGGCATTAAGGGAACAAAAATAGCACACAGTTTGTGGAGATGATAACTCAAGAAAAACACATTGCACTGAATTGAAGTTTCGTCCAATAATTGTACGAGATATGGGACACAACCAGTTTGAAAATCGACGAGAACACTTGAAGAATAAATGTAATATGATTTAAAGAAGTACAGTGTATAAATCGCGAAAAATTCAATCTGAATTCAAGTCACTTTTTAATTGAACATGAATAAAGCACTCTTTGTGGAGACGATAAATCAAGAAAACCAAATTGCATTGAATTAATATTGCGTCCAATAATTGGTCAAGATATGGGCCATGAAATGTTTGAAAAATCAACAAAAACCGTTGAAGAAAAAAACGAACACAACAAAAACAAAAACTACAGTGTGTAAGGGCACTCCCGTACATTTTACCAACATCAATTTCTTCCAATAGAGGGCGCGCTACACAAATAGTGGTCACCACCGTAAAGCAACGCGGATCACGATCTGCCCAAACGAAGTCGGCATTAAGTGAACAAAAATAGCACACAGTTTGTGGAGATAACTCAAGAAAAACACATTGCACTGAATTGAAATTTCGTCCAATAATTGTTCGAGATATGGGAGACAACCAGTTTGAAAATCGACGTGAAGTCTTGAAGAATATATGATTTAAAGAAGTACAGTGTATATGTACAAATCGCGAAAAATTCAATCTGAATTCAAGTCACTTTTTAATTGAACATGAATAAAGCACTCTTTGTGGAGACGATCAATCAAGAACTAAGTTGCATTGAATTCAAATTGCGCCCTATAATTGATCGTGATGTACGACACATTAGTTAAAAAAATCAACAAAAACCGTTGCAGATAAAAATGAACACAACAAAAACAAAAACTACAGTGTGTAAGGGCACTCCCGTACATTTTACCAACATCAATTTCTTCCAATAGAGGGCGCGCTACACAAATAGTGGTCACCACCAAGCAGCGCGGATCACGATCTGCCCAAACGAAGTCGGCATTAAGTGAACAAAATAAACTACAGTTTGTGGAGATGATAACTCAAGAAAAACACATTGCACTGAATTGATATTTCGTCCAATAATTGTTCGAGATATGGGACACAACCAGTTTGAAAATCGACGAGAACACTTGAAGAATAAATTTATTATGACTTAAAGAAATACAGTGTACAAATCGCGAAAATTCAATCTGAATTCAAGTCAATTTTTTTTTTTTAACATGAATAAGGCACTCTTTGTGAAGACGATATATCAAGAAAACGAAATTGCATTGAATTCAAATTGCGTCCTATAATTGATCGTGATGTACGACACAATAGTTTTCAAAATCAACAAAACCGTTGCAGATAAAAATGAACACAACAAAAACAAAAACTACAGTGTGTAAGGGCACTCCCGTACATTTTACCAACATCAATTTCGTCCAATAGAGGGCGCGCTACACAAATAGTGGTCACCACCGTCAAGCAACGCGGATCACGATCTGCCCAAACGAAGTCGGCATTAAGTGAACAAAAATAGCACACAGTTTGTGGAGATGATAACTCAAGAAAAACACATTGCACTGAATTGAAATTTCGTCCAGTAATTTTTCGAGATATGGGACACAACCAGTTTGAAAATCGACGAGAACACTTGAAGAATAAATTTAATATGATTTAAAGAAAACCAGTGTATAAATCGCGAAAAATTCAATCTGAATTCAAGTCACTTTTTAATTGAACATGAATAAAGCACTCTTTGTGGAGACGATAAATCAAGAAAACCAAATTGCATTGAATTAATATTGCGTCCAATAATTGGTCAAGATATGGGCCATGAAATGTTTGAAAAATCAACAAAAACCGTTGAAGAAAAAAATGAACACAACAAAAACAAAAACTACAGTGTGTAAGGTCACTCCCGTACATTTTACCAACATCAATTTCTTCCAATAGAGGGCGCGCTACACAAATAGTGGTCACCACCATAAAGCAACGCGGATCACGATCTGCCCAAACGAAGTCGGCATTAAGTGAACAAAAATAGCACACAGTTTGTGGAGATAACTCAAGAAAAACACATTGCACTGAATTGAAATTTCGTCCAATAATTGTTCGAGATATGGGGCACAACCAGTTTGAAAATCGACGAGAACACTTGAAGAATAAATTTAATATGATTTAAAGAAAACCAGTGTACATATCGCGAAAAATTCAATCTGAATTCAAGTCACTTTTTAATTGAACTCGAATAAGGCACTCTTTGTGGAGACGATAAATCAAGAAAAACACATTGCACTGAATTGAAATTTCGTCCAATAATTGTTCGAGATATGGGACACATCCAGTTTGAAAATCGACGAGAACACTTGAACAATAAATGTAATATGATTTAAAGAAATACAGTGTACAAATCGCGAAAAATTCAATCTGAATTCAAGTCACTTTTTAATTGAACATGAATAAAGCACTCTTTGTGGAGATGATAAATCAAGAAAACCAAATTGCATTGAATTCAAATTGCGTCCTATAATTGACCGTTGAAGAAAAAAATGAACACACCAAAATCAAAAACTTCAGTGTGTAAGGGTGCAGACCAGTAAATCGGTCCGAAATTGCCTGCGCCGGCCAAATCACGATTTGCATGCCCTCAAAATCTTCGGTATTTGAGCATGCTGTGGGCCATGAACTTGAGGGATTGTAAAAAATATGGGTGGAAACCGTGCACAGGACTGGGAGCTTGCAGTTCTGTGTAATTTTGATGTAATTTGGACCCTAAAAGCGCTCTATTTTGCAATGGAGTGTAGGCATCGTTTTTCAAAATGGCGATTGGCTTCAGGACTATTTTCAGGGGTGATCATCTTCAGATGGAAATTTCTCCTAAAAGTCATCAGTTGACCTCCAAAAATTGAAAAGAAAATGAAAGATGATGAAATAAGCTTTAATTTGATGTGTGTCTCGAACACTTTGGAGAGTTGTGAGTATTTTTCCCGAATTATTGAAGTGGGAGCATTTACCATTGGGGTCTATGGAATTTTATTTACTGGTCTGCTACCTATAGTTTCAAAATGGCGCCTTCCATAGTTTGTTGTCAAATGTTTGCGGAGTGTTTTTTTTCAGGGGGGCGGAACCTGGGGGGGGGGGCAGCGTTTCAAAAGAGGTCACCAATGGCGGTTCCACAACAAATGCGCCCAAAATCTGAATAGGGCCGATGGACCGTCGTCCGATCACAGCAATTTCGAGCGAACAAGGGGGGGGGGTGTAATTTGGGGTCGGAAGGAGCAAAAACTCAATTAACGCCCGTTGAGGGCGCCCTGCAGTAAGGTAGCCGCAAACAGAGGGCTTGTTTTCAGGCCAGAAATCGCAGTCAGAGATTTTTTTCTTGCAATTTTTTGATGAAATATGAGTCATCCATCCTTCCTCGTGCCGTACAAGTGGTTTGGGGAAATTTTTCAAAACCTCGCTTCTCTATAGTTTCAAAATGGCGCCTTCCATAGTTTGTTGTCAAATGTTTGCGGAGTGTTTTTTTTCAGGGGGGCGGAACCTGGGGGGGGGGGGGGCAGCGTTTCAAAAGAGGTCACCAATGGCGGTTCCACAACAAATGCGCCCAAAATCTGAATAGGGCCGATGGACCGTCGTCCGATCACAGCAATTTCGAGCGAACAAGGGGGGGGGGGTGTAATTTGGGGTCGGAAGGAGCAAAAACTCAATTAACGCCCGTTGAGGGCGCCCTGCAGTAAGGTAGCCGCAAACAGAGGGCTTGTTTTCAGGCCAGAAATCGCAGTCAGAGATTTTTTTTTCTTGCAATTTTTTGATGAAATATGAGTCATCCATCCTTCCTCGTGCCATACAAGTGGTTTGGGGAAATTATTCAAAACGTCGCTTCTCTATAGGGTGCAGACCAGTAAATCGGTCCGAAATTGCCTGCGCCGGCCAAATCACGATTTGCATGCCCTCAAAATCTTCGGTATTTGAGCATGCTGTGGGCCATGAACTTGAGGGATTGTAAAAAATATGGGTGGAAGCCGTGCACAGGACTGGGAGCTTGCAGTTCTGTGTAATTTTGATGTAATTTGGACCCTAAAAGCGCTCTATTTTGCAATGGAGTGTAGGCATCGTTTTTCAAAATGGCGAAGGGCTTCAGGACTATTTTCAGGGGTGATCATCTTCAGATGGAAATTTCTCCTAAAAGTCATCCCCGAAAATTGAAAAGAAAATGAAAGATGATGAAATAAGCTTTAATTTGATGTGTGTCTCGAACACTTTGGAGAGTTGTGAGTATTTTTCCCGAATTATTGAAGTGGGAGCATTTACCATTGGGGTCTATGGAAGTTTATTTACTGGTCTGCTACCGTAAGGGCACTCCCGTACATTTTACCAACATCAACCTCTTCCAATAGAGGGCGCGCTACACAAATAGTGGTCATCACCGTAAAGCAACGCGGATCACGATCTGCCCAAACGAAGTCGGCATTAAGTGAACAAAAATACCACACAGTTTTGGAGATGATAACTCAAGAAAAACACATTGCACTGAATTGAAATTTCGTCCAATAATTGTTCGATATCGACGAGAACAATTGAAGAATAAATTTTATATGATTTAAAGAAATACAGTGTACAAATCGCGGAAAATTCAATCTGAATTCAACTTCAAGTCACTTTTTAATTGAACATGAATAAAGCACTCTTTGTGGAGATGATAACTCAAGAAAACCAAATTACATTGAATTAAAATTGCGTCCAATAACTGAACAAAAATAAACATACTTTTATGGGGACAGCTCACGAAAATACACATTGCACTGATCGCGATCCGCGTTGACAAACGTTTTCACGGTGGTGACCACTATTTGTGAAGCGCGCCCTCTTTTGGAAGAAATTGCTGTTAGCAAAATTGATTGCCTTTATAGTTTTTGTTTTTGTTGTATTAATTTGGTTTTTTTTTAACAGTTATTGTGCTATTGTTTTTTAAAGCTATCGTGCCATATAACACGACCAATCATTGGACGAAATTTCAACTCAATGCAATGTGTTTTTCGAGAGTATATCGTCTCCACAAAGAGTGTTTTATTTTTGTTCAGTTTAAAGTGACTTGAATTCGGATTGAAATTTTCGTGCTTAGCACTCGGTATTTTTTAAAAATCATATTAAATTTATTCTTCAACAGTTGCCATCAATTTTTGAACCTGTCATGTTACATAACACGACCAATCATTGGACGAAATTTCAACTCAATGCAGTGTCTTTTTCGAGAGTTATCGTCTCCACAAAGAGTGTTTTATTTTTGTTCAATTAAAGGAGACTTGAATTTGGATTTTCGAGATTAATATGTTGTTTTTTTCTGTAAATCATATTAAATATATTCTTCCACAGTTGCCGTCAATTTTTAAACCTGTCGTGTCACATATCATGACTTAACAGCGGGCGTAATTTCAATTCAGTGCAATATGTTTTTGGCAATATTTTTTCGTGAGTTATCGTCTCCACAAAGAGTGCTTTATTTTTGTTCAATCAGAACCCGGGCAGATTGTGATTGGCTTTGATTTTTTTACGGTAGTGACCGCTATTTGTGTAGCGCGCCCTCTGTTGGAAAATCCACGCCGTTTCTTGCGCAATATTAAAATCCAAAATGGCAGCCCCCACGAGTAAAACGAGTGAAACGAAAGTTGACGAGGAGGACCACACAGAAACTGAAGAAGAGAGCACCTTTGCATCACTAGTAAGGAAAACGTTATTCTATCTTTGCTATAAAAAGTTGTGTTATTAAAAATGATTATACTTCAAGTTGTCATGAAGTATCGTGTGGCCTAGTTTCCGGACAATTGAAGTTGCCACAATTGAAGTTGCCACACTAGACATGCTAGAGCCGTACCATACCCCTACTCCCTAGCGAGTAGCGGAGCCGGCCCCATAGACGACTTACCCCACAGCATTGTTTACTTCTTCAAAACACCAACAAAGTAAAAAGGTACGGAAAAAAAAGGGGGGAATTGTTTTGGAAATTGGATATGGTGATCTCTGAGAGACGAGCATGACGAATATCAGAGAACGTATCTAACATCGAAGTGGCTATCGTTACGGCAGTCGTTGTTTAGCGCCCTCTACGATACTTTTTTGATACGCACGCAGGTATGTAATTATTTGTTTCCACATGGTTTAGCGAGCAGTGCGTCAGCTCAGGCGGTAGAGGGTAGGATTTTGCACCACGAGGTTGTGGGTTCGAATCTCAGTTTTGCACTCAAATTTTTTTCCTTTTCTAACCTGAAGCTTTGGAGGATTTTTTTTTAAAGGAAATAAAGTCTGAATTTCATAACGTTCAAATTCACTTTTTTCCCTTTTTTATATTTTCTTGTCATGTTTTTATAAAAGTTGCAGTCTACCGTAACGATAGAAAATGGGAAATGCGTTACGGCTGCCGTAACAATAGCCACTGCGATCTAACATCGATGCATGCGCACACACAGTCATAATGACCAACTCGCAACAAGGCAGTGGATTCGCACACATGACAAGGATATATGTTGGTGCTAATGTTTTGACACTTGTTTTCTTTGCAGGGCGTAGTAGATGTGCTGTGTGAAGCATGTGAACGTCTGAAATGGAAGACCCCAACCAAAATACAGCGAGAGTCTCTTCCACTCAGTCTGAAAGGTTGGTTTCATTATAGTTTTTATTAAAAAGGTTTCTTCCCTGTCCCTGTTATTTTTCTCAGCTGTGAGCTTATAGATCTGATACACTCCTTGACCCTGACTCCCTGTGGGGTACTGTGGTCTAATGGTGGCCGTGGGAACATGGGGCTTGTGCTCTTGAGCAAGGCACTTTACCACTATTGCTTCGTCCTTCGGATGAGACGTAAAGCCGTAGGTCCCGTGTGTTGTGTAATGCACGTTAAAGAACCCAGTAACACTTGTCGCTAAGAGAAGGGGTTCGCCCCGGTGTTTCTGGCAGTGGCCGCAGCACCTTGTAAACCCTGGTGCCACACGTCCAGTTTAAATTCCCAGGATGGAATATTTCGGAGAACCACCAACCAAGTACCAAGTAGTACCTAGGCATTTTTGCTGGGATGCAACCTCAATCCTGCAAAATCCTCCAACTGCCACCATGTAAAAAATAGCACACAGCTTCAATCCTTTAAAATCATCCGTTATTTCTTGAAGTTGGCCATAGAGGGGTAACCACTGCCTCAATCCTGCAAAATCCTTCAGCAATCACTGTCAGTATGTTGAGGCAGGGCCACTGACATCCTGGAGCAGTGCGTAGGATTCCAAGTATAATCTAAGCCTATATTTATGCACGGCTGAGCATGAATGACACAAGGTTCAGGCTTTAGACCTGAACACATTTTGCAGAGAGGATTTTTGAGGTTTTGGAAGGTTGTGTTAATACAGTCAAAGAGTGATTATGAATAGCTAACTACCTACCCAACAAATACAAAAAAAGAAAAAGTTGTAGTCATTCTTAATGATACTTGAATTGTCAAATTAATAATAAATAGAGCATTAATATTTATTAGTATTATTATTATTGATTAAATTACAAAGTGACACGGCAACACGGAAAAAAACAAGTGTCCCACTTTGGACTCTCAACTCATAGAATGACCCAGATATAGTAGCTAGCCCTTTGCAAACAGAAAACAAAATTGAAAGAGTAGCTGTGCCCTTTCGTAGTTTATTTGCAGGGTGTAAATTTTTCTGCTAAGTTGCCTACGCAGTTTTTGATCACCACGACTTGATGTAATAGATTTTCTGTTTGGTGCGTGTGCCCTTGGGCAAGGCACTTTGTCACTCATTGCTTCTCTCCACCCAGGAGTAAATGGGTACCTGTGAGGGCAGAGATGGTTATTGTGATTGAATTAGCTTCCTTGCCGCTAACAGGCTGCATCGAGCTGTATACTCCCCAGGGAGCTGAGATGGTATTTGGAATGTTTCATGATGTGCCCAATGAGCAGGGGTAATAATGATGCAGCGCCTTGAGCACCAGTCCTGGTGGATACGTGCGCTTTGTAAATATCCACTATTACATGTATTATTATTATTGTTTGAAATTACAGGGCGTGATATCATTGGCTTGGCGGAGACAGGTTCCGGTAAGACCGGGGCCTTCGCCATCCCGATCCTGCAAGCGTTGCTGGAGAGACCCCAGAGACTCTTTGCCTTAGTGCTCACGCCAACGCGGGAACTCGCCTTCCAGATATCGGAGCAGTTTGAAGCTCTGGGATCCGGCATAGGTGTCACTTGCGGTACGATAAGGACCAAAAATGATTTGGGGCGCAATTCAAAACATGACACTGCAACTTTGGAGTTGAAACCGAGATCTTAGAATATTGTTTTCTCAGAATGTATGGCATTCACAAAGCTAAGACTTCATTAGGTTAGTTGTTAGGCACCCGTCTTTAGATTTTTAGCACTTTTGTTGCTTCAAACAAACAAAATGCACAACATGACAAATGATATACTACCTTTAAAACCAAATTGGTTTTTTTGACTGATTGCAGCTGTGGTTATTGGAGGCATTGACATGATGACGCAAGCTCTACAACTGGCCAAGAAGCCACATGTCATAGTAGGTAGGTCCGAACTTCACTTCAATTTCATGTACCTTTGAAATAAAACATTACAATTAAAGGGAATATACAACATTTGCAAACATCGAAAAACAAAACTACCAAGTTTTTACGAAATACCCTACTAGAATGTTGGTAAATGACAGTCTCAAGCATCTTGTAAAATTATGGCACCTGATGTGAAGTCATTTTCAAGAAAATGGTATTTTTGTATACATTTCCAACGGTGGTCGGCCGACCAGCGTTGGAAAAACCTAACTACTTTTCAACTGCTGCTCCAAATTTACCATTTTTCAGTCCAAATTTTGTTTGCTATTGGTTACATGTTCATGAACGGGTGCAGGCCAGCTAGACTGGTTCCCTTGCCTTACAATTTTCCATCATCTATAAATTGAGCCATTTTATCTTTTGTGGAGTCAGGGAACCAGACTACTTGAACATTTTTGTTTTTCTTGGTTTTTCAAACTTTTTCTAACACAAAACTTTAAAAATGTCAGTGTAACAATATTTGATCAATTATACTAACCCCTCAAATAGTTCATTTCTGAAAATTACAGCAAAAGCCAATGATGTACATTCCCTTTAAAGGCCAATGAAATCACCTGCATTTCTTATTTTTCCTTTTCAACTGATACGGTCATCAATAGCACTCCAAATCCTATAGGTGTAAAGAAAATAAATTTAAGCTTAAGTTCAGTGGGTACTATTCTTTGTGAGACAATATAACAAGGATTTTGGGCCTTTTGCGTCTTCGGCTCTTTTGCATTGAAAACAAACAGTTATCCTGGGCAGTGTGAAAGTTTACGCAAAATACCAGGGTTTACAAAATGTATATTGCTCTTTTTACTCTGTTAGAGATGTTAGGGGCCGGTCTCAATTAAAATAGCAGGGACAACTTCTGGATAAAATCAGTCGCTTCGTCCGGAAGAAGCTCTGCATTTGTTCCGAACATGTTCCGAGATATTTTCACTTGCAACTGCTTGACTCACCGATACTGATGACTTCATTGCGGGAAGATTGCAGGGGAAGTTGTTCAGAATCCTGCAACTTACATGTCCGCAACTTGTCAAAAAATCTTGCCGGATTAAAATTGACACGGGCCCTAATTACCTGTGTCTTTACTTTTCTGTTGTTCAAGTGTAATTGTACAGGGTGAGTTTAAAAAAAATGAAACCCAAATGTCGGGACTATTGTTTCAGTGAAGTTCTGCATGTAGCACTCTCTAAATCTAGGATATGAAAGCCCAATTCATAAGCTTTCTTTTAGTACAAGAATCATTGAAATCACTCAAGTACTTTTCAAGTAATGGAATTTTAAACACAACCGCCGTTATTAAGTTCAGTCCACGGATCACAAAAAAGGTGCGCGTTCTTTCAGCAAAACAAAAACAATTCACACACATCCCCGTGTGATTTGTTTTTGTTTGCTGAAAGAACACTTACCTTTTTGTGATCCGTGGGCAGATTTTTTAAACGGTGGTTATGTTTGAAATTGTGTAACTTGAAAATTACATGAGTGATTTGAATGATTCTTGTACTGAAAGAAAGCTTATGAGTTGGGCTTTCATATGCTAGATTTTCAAAGTGCTACTTGCAGAACTTCACCTAAACAATGGTCCCGACATTTGGGTTTCGTTATTTTTTTACTCACCTAATATTTTAAGTTTGTGTGTAGTGAATTGAGAGGGCCCCAAAATGGGAACTCAGATTTTCTAGTGCATGTACCTTATTTGAATCTTACATAGACCATGTGCATTCAGCAGACACCGTTGAGGTGGTTTTGTTGTTGTTTTAATGCTGTAACAGTGAATGCACTGAAAGGTTAATCCAAGTGTATACACAAGGGCGGATCCAGAACACAATTTGGGAGGGGGGGGGCCAAAAAAAAAATGTGTGTCTCCCAAAAAGTGGGTCAAAAAATTACGGCGTGGGGTTCGGGGCCCGCTTAAGGGCCCCAAAATTGTTTTGGATTCTCGATGCTCTGTGGTGCGATCTGAGGCAATTTCTGACCACTTTAGCCAATGTTTTTTGAGGAAAAGATGGTGGTGTACTCATTGCCTGCCTTTAGTGCGACGTCACATAAAAAAAACCAATTGGTTTCGTTTTTTTGGGGGTGAGGGCATGGCCCCCTTTGGCCCCCCCCCCCCCCCCCCCCCCCCCCCGGATCCGCCCTTGTGTATACACAGTCCTTCCGATTTGAATGTCACAGGCGTGTGGAAAAAGGCACACCTGGATTTTTCTAGGCGTGTGATTTTTCTAGGCGTGTGATTTTTCTAGGCGTGTGATTTTTCTAGGCGTGTAATTTTTCTAGGCGTGTGATTTTTCTAGGCGTGTAATTTTTCTAGGCGTGTGATTCTGTGTTGGAAGCTGGCACTGAACAATCTGGTATTTTTTTTTTATAATATTCATCTTGGTTTACAGTGAAGCCATTTCAAGAGCTCACAGAAAGGGGTTATCTATTGCCCAGTTCTTACCAAATTTTATATTGATTTGTCCATAAATGTATGCCGAGGTGTGGGGTGTAGCGGGATTCAGGTATTCTTGGGAAGCTTTTTAGGCGTGCGATGGCGTAGGGGTGCGATGGCGCGCCTCAAATCAGAAGGACTTTGTATACCCGTGGAACAAAAGCGCATGGATAGCACGTAGACTTTACTTTCCAGCCGTACATGTAAGTGGATGATTAACATATTCGATGATAAGTGATGTTGTCATGAAGTTTTGCTTTATTTTGTTGGTTTCTTCCTTAGCTACCCCGGGCCGTCTTGTTGATCACTTGGAAAACACCAAAGGTTTCAGCCTTCGAGCCTTAAAATACCTGGTGAGTTCGATTTCAGTGTAAAGTGTTCTTCGGAACTTAGAACTGTGAGAGCATACCACTCTTGTCTTACCAAGTTTACTTCGAGCCCAAACCCTGTTTGTGCAAAATGGAGAAGATGAAATCTTCGCGTCAGTGCAACAAGGTCGTAACTTGATACTGCAACAAATTCGCATCTCGTGGGAATACGCTCCGTGCAACATGGTTGTATCTGGCATATCGCAGCGTCCTTTGACTTTGTGTGTACATCCGGGTTATTTTAAGCGAGATACGACCTTTTGATACTGAAAACTCGCATTTCACGTACATGACATCGCACGCCATTTTAGGAGATAGACCTTGTTGCACGGACACGACAAAGTGTTGAGCAGTTTGGTTTTTTTTTTATTTTGGCAGGTAATGGATGAGGCTGATCGCATCTTGAATATGGATTTTGAAGCCGAGCTGGATAAGATCCTGAAAGTCATTCCCAAGGAGAGGAACACGTATCTCTACTCTGCAACTATGACTAAAAAGGTACTGCAAAACTAGGCCAATAGACCTTTTTCATGCTGCCATCATTTCAGTCATGTTCCCCGTATCCAATAACAGTACGGAATGATAATGTTTTTTGTGCAGAAAGGAACCAGACTATTTTTCCTTCCAGCCTCGCTTTGGTTATGTTGATTTGAATGGGAAAAAAAATCAAGATGGCCACAACATGATAATGGTCTATAGTCATGGTTTAAAATCAGATTTTCAATAACAAATGTGTACAGTGTGGAGTTTGAGACTGCAAATGTTGAGAATACGGTGTTAAATCAATTGAGCTGATCCTTGCCCATTTTTGGTGATTTCTTAACATGTTTCTTTGAGCACCTACGTGTTTGTCTATTTGAAAACCATTCTCTTGTTTCTTTGAAATACTCAATTCAGTGCACATGTAATGCCTTTTCATTGCTTCCATGTTATACATTCAAGTCAAGATCAGTTGCTCAAAGTGAAGATCAGGGACCAATTTCACGGTGCTGCTAAGCACAAACAATTTGCTTGGCACAAAAAAGTATGGCTTATAAAAGCAGGTCACCAGCCAAAACTCCACGTGATGTATATTGCTCGTGATTAGCATTGAGCTGTTGTATGCTGTAGCGTGAAAATCACAGTTTTGGCTGGTAACCTGCTTTTATAAACCAGACTTTTTTTGTGCTCAGCAAATTTTTGTGCTTAGCAGCGCCGTGAAATTGGGCCAAGGTTAGTACCGAATTTGGAAGAAAACAATCATGGAATGTGGTTTCAATATACTAAAAAATAGCGCCCTCATTCGCTGTTTTCTCAAAATGTTATAATCAATTAAGCTTAAAGGTAGAGTACATGTAGATCATTTGCAGCTATCCAAAAAGTGACTGACAAAATTATTGTTAAAGGGAATGTACATCATTGGCTTTTGCTTTAATTTTTAGAAATGCACTTTTTGAGGGGTTAGTATAATAGATGAAATTATTGTTGCACTGACATGTTTGAAGTTTTGTGCTCGAAGATGCTGTAAAAACCAAGAAAAACAAAAATGTCCAAGTAGTCTGGTTCCCTGACTCCACTGATAATGAAATGGATCAATTTATAGATGTCGGAAAATTGTACGGTAAGGGAACCAGTCTAGCTGGCCTGCTCCCATTCATGAACATGTAACCAATAGCAAACAAAATTTGGACTGAAAAAAATTGGTTAATTTGGAGCAGCAGTTGAAAAATAGTTACGTTTTTCCAACGGTGGTCGGCCGACCAGCGCTGGAAATGTATACAAAAATACCATTTACTTGAAAATGACCTCACACCAGGTGCCATAATTTTACAGGATGCTTTAGACTATCATTTACCAACATCCTGTAAGGTATTTCATAAAAACTCGGTAGTTTTATTTTTCGATGCTTGCAAATGTTGTATTTTCCCTTTAAATAACTTACTTGGTTTAAAGATAGTAATGGCACTAAACTCCCTGTGAAATTATTCGTTCTGGCATGCTGTCATTTTGGAGAAAACAATAAAAGAAGGCAATTTCCAAAGATGCTTCAAGTGATGCATTTTTGGAAATTTCCGTTAGAAGTTTGATTTTAATTCGGCGAAGCCTTGAATGGGTGCGCGCACAAGCGTTGACACGACGCACAGGCGTGCGCGGTTGCCATAATTTGTCGGTTCAGTCCGTGACATTGCATAGCTGCATTCGACTGAATGAGAACATGTCTGATTTCGGGCGCAATTCAAAACATGACTCGGCAACTTTTGATTTGAAATAGAGATCATAGAATATTGTTTTCTCGGAATATACAGCATTCGCTGAGCTAAAACTTCATCAGGTTAGTTGTTAAGCACCCTTCTTTAGATTTTGAGCACTTTTGTTGCTTCAAACGAAAAAAAAAAAAAAATGCAAAAATGACAAATAATATACTCTGACTTTAAATTCTTCAGGTTAGTTGTAATCCACCCTTCCTAAGACTGAGCAGTTTTGTAATTTGTAATTGTAGTTTTGTAAATTTGAAAAAAAAATGCACAAATGACAAATGATCATATGTACCTTACGACCTGCATTTTCCTCAGGTTGCCAAACTTCAACGGGCGTCATTGAAAGAGCCGGTCAAGGTGGAGGTATCCAGCAAGTATGACACGGTGGAGAAACTGCAGCAGTTTTACGTCTTCATACCAGCCAAGTACAAGGCAAGCCAGTTGTATCAATCAATTGTGAACGGATCCCATAAAATGAGTTTGAAGGACAATTTTCACTAAAACATGTACGCGAACGCGAATTTGTAACGTCCGGGCGGGTTTTCGCGCTGCGAATTCACAACAGTTGAACACATTTCAACTCCGGTGAATTTTGCAGCAAATCCTCCGTGACGTCAAATTCACTTCACATTCGCATAAAGAATGAAGCGGCGTTTGGGTTGTGTAGCCAGAAATCTTGTATGGGAGAGAGAGGTTCTTACAATTTTCTTGCAGCCTGCAGGAAACTAGTTGCTCCAGAAAGCTGCCGCTTTCGGGAAATTTGTGATGGCAAAGTTCTTCATATTTTATATGCAGTTTCCATTTCCGTAAAATAAAAGGTGTTTTTTGTTTGAAAGAAAAATCGGAGCTAAACAAATTACAAATAAACGATCTTCCTCAGGCCTGGACATTTCTTAAGGTGACACTTGATTCGACAACACTTGCAGACGAATCTTCTTCATTTATTTAGCCTACAGACTTAAAAATAACCTGGTGGTTCAAGTGTATGCATGTGTAGATACAAAGTAACGGAAACACGCAACCGCAGTCACAGCATATATACTGGGTTACAGACGGCAGTCTTTTTGAAGTGTTGACTAAACGTTTAAATGCTAACCGAAAAATTTCAAATTAATCACATCCTGATTAGGTTGGCGTCTTACTTTATAAAGATGTGCCGGTGAAAATGTTGATTGTTGCTTGTGTTGGTTTCAATTGTGTAAGAATCTGTCAAAAAAGCCAATTCCTCAAAAAACCAAAGTGCGATAGAATTTTTAAAATGTACAAAAAAATCCTGTACCAATTAAATCTGCACCTTTTCTTTAGGCCAAAAAACAAAGTCTCCGGTTTCTGGTATGGAGCTTTTTTTTTTTTTTTACCTGATTTTTTTTCTTCAAATGTCGGCTGATGACTGCAAATGGTGCCCGACTAAACTTAGTACAAATAGGCTTATATGGGATTGGGAGTCCAGAGAGGCCACATAAAGCTTATTCTGGACCATAACCCCATCTAAAAACACGTTAAAATTGTGCAGCAGCAGAATTCCAGTCAAACCAGTGAGTTTGGCGGTTTTGAGACATCATCTTTCATTGAAAAAAAAACTTGTTCATTTTGCCGACGCGCATGGCTACGGCGACGCGCGCGCATACCAGAAACCGGAGACTTTTTTTTGGGCCTTATGGTCTGCTTTTCTGCAGTGAACAGTATGAATATCTGTTGGAGTTCAGTTGAGTACAAGATAGTCATCGGACTAATTTCACCAATTGGCTTGATTGCTGGTCCTGCCTTTCAAGCTGATAAGGCCAAAAAAAAAAGTCTCCGGTTTCTGGTATGCGCGGGCGTCGCTGTAGCCATGCGCGTCGGCAAAATGAAAAAGTTTTTTTTTCAATGAAAGATGATGTCTCAAAACAGCCAAACTCACTAGTTTGAGTGGAAACCTGCTGCTGCACAATTTTAACGTGTTTTTAGATGGGGTTATGATCGAGAATAAGCTTCATGTGGCCTCTCTGGTCTCACATAATATTTGCACTAAGTTTAGTCGGGCACCATTTGCTGGATACCTCCACCTTGACATTTGAAGCAAAAAAAACAGGTAAAAAAAAAAAAAAAAGCCGCGTCGCCGCACCACTTTTGGGGCAAGCTCCATACCAGAAACCGGAGACTTTTTTTTTTGGCCTAATGCAGCTTTTGTTCTTGAATAAAGGTTTCAAATCTCTTCCACCCAAAAAAATTTAAAAGTTGGAAACCCCACATTACCGTTACTACGGGAACCAGGTACCCTGTAATCGAGTTCGGTATTCCAACTGCACATGTGCACATCAAGATTTGCCGATTTTTTCTCTCGGGATTAAAATTTCATTGTATATCGGGGTACCAGCAAAATTGAAGAGATATCGTGTTCTGAAGTACAACATTTTGCAAAAAGCCTTTGGACAGGGAAGTGTTTTTAGGTGTCCTCTGTGTCCAAACTTGTGTGTGAACGAAAGTTCCATCTCTTTTTGATTGCACGAAAAAATTGCACAGAATGCAGATTTGGTTACCACGTCCCCCTTCGCCTTGTGTGCATTTATCTGCCGCGGTTATCCCGAAAAAAAAAATCGACGAATCTTGCTGTGTATTAGACTGTTTTGGGACACCGAACTGGCTTATTGAAGTAAAGCATTGGCACCTGGATACATGTAAAAGACAGTCTTGTCAAAACTGAAGGTGACAAAAACTGCAACCTGGTAACGCTAGTCCTGAAGGGCTTTTTAGATTTACAGTGTAAACTGCAACATCTGTGAGCGTCGTCTGTCGCACGTTAAAATGCCCAAAAACGTGAGATCTGTTTTTGGTTTACATGTAACCTGGTTTTCATTTTGAAAATTCCCCACATTTTATTGTCTGAGAAGTTATTAAGTAATTTGTAAAGTTGGTCACGGGTACTTGATTCCATAATCTGGAACCGGTTCCTGACATCAGCGGTCGGGTACTCGGCGGAACCCGGTTCCGATGCTCACCCCTAACTTCTTTTCAACATACAATTCACGCTGTTGGTCACAGTACCTAATAAATCTACCAAAATTTTGTGTGATTTCTTATTTGAAAGTAATGTAAATTTTAACATTGATGCCTAAAAAGTGTAGTAACAGTTAAATGTTTATATACTTTTTTTAAAGCCAGGAAGTGCCTTGTTTTAGAATAGATTGTCAAATTACTTGAAATGTTCTGTTTCACAGTGAAACACAAGTGTCGTTGATTTTCATCCAGATACCTGTCATTTTTTTTTGGATTGTTTCTTTTATTTTTAGGACTGCTACTTAGTGTACATCTTGAATGAGTTGGCTGGCAACAACTTCATGGTGTTCTGCAGCACATGTAACAACACACAGCGAGTGGCACTCATGTTGCGCAACCTGGGTATGACGGCTATTCCATTGCACGGGCAAATGTCACAGGTATGTTGAATCATAACTTAAAGCCAGAGTCCATCATTTGCAGCTATCCAATAAGTAATTATTGTTGAAAAACATACTTAGTTGAAAGATAGTAAGGGAACTAAACTGCCTGTGTAATTACTCTTTCTGGCAAGCTGTCATTTTGAAGAAATCAACGAAAAAAGGCCTTCTCCAACGGTGCGTCTTAAGAAGCACCGTTGGAAATGTCCGTTAGTATAGTAGTTCGTTTTCTTATTTGGTGAAGCGTGTGCAAGCGTTGACACGGCGCACACGCGCGTTTGGCTGCTATAATTCGTATGGTCGGATCGGTGCGCGACATCGCATAGCTGCAGTAGGCTAGCGAGAATGTGTCTCAGACGCTGAATTCAGGCCCAATTCAAAACATGATGCAGCAACTTATGATTTGAAATCGAGATCCTAGAACGCTGTTTTTCTCGAAATATACAGCTGAAGCTGATCTGAAACTTCATCAGGTTAGTTGTTCAGCACCCTTTTTTAGATTCTGAGCACTTTTGTTGCTTCAAACGAACAAAATGCACAAAGTACAAATGATGGACTATACCTTTAACCAGAGTGAAGTTTGTTGACATGCGGCAGTCTTGTAGTCTAGTCCTTCACTAGTCCTTAAGCTGCCCTCGGGTCAACCTTGCGACGACGCAGAACAGTCAGCGACTGACTTTTCAGGATCAAGCTGCGCCTCATCTACGACCATCAGGAACAACTTAGTCGCCAATTTTTTGCGACCTGAGTGTAACTGGGACGATATTCCGACGATCGGATTTAGTCGCCGCACAAGAAAACCAACAGTCACAAGAGTAGAACAATTTCAACTTTTGCGGCGTGTTCCCAACAGGCGGGAATCAATCGCTGTCGACCTTTGTTTAATTTACGACGTCGTGCGCGCATCAAGATCATCTTATTTCATTGTGCAGCCAAGCAGCGTGCGGCATAAATGGTCGAATGAACAGACGTGGGCGTGGAAGGTCGTTTGACTGTTATCAACACGCTTTTAACCGCTATTGATTAAGAAGTCACATGAATGTCTGTGCCGTGGAATCGTAGTAGCGTCGTGGGTGAATTAAGCATGGCTGTGATTGTTTTGTTTCGAGATGCCGTATGTTCCAAGAGAATCACACAATTTCTCAGTTTTGTGACTTGACCATTACTTTCCTGCTTGATGCCGACAGTTCCGTTGCGCCACAAGCAAATCACAGGTTGACCTGAGGCCGGCTTAACAAGTCCCTCGCATGCCTCCACAAGTCCATCACAAGCCAATCACCAGCCAATCACATGTCAATCACAAATCATCGCCAGTCAATTTCAAGTCCGTCACAAGTCCATCACAAGTCCATCACAAGTCCGTCACTAGTCTATCACAAGTCCATCACAAAGTCAACACAAGTCCGTCACTAGTCTATCACAAGTCTGTCACAAGTCTGTCACAAGTCCCTCACAAGGCCATCACAAGTCCACCACAAGTCCGTCACTAGTCTATTACAAGTCCATCACAAAGTCAACACAAGTCCGTCACTAGTTTATCACAAGTCTGTCACAAGTCTGTCACAAGTCCCTCACAAGGCCATCACAAGTCTATCACAAGTCCATCACAAGTCCACCACAAGTCATTGCAAGTCCATCACAAGTCCATCACAAGTCCATCACAAGTCCATCACAAGTCCTCACAAGTCCATCACAAGTCCATCACAAGTCCACCACAAGTCATTGCAAGTCTATCACAAGTCCATCACAAGTCCATCACAAGTCATCACAAGTCCTCACAAGTCCATCACAAGTCCATCACAAGTCATTGCAAGTCTATCACAAGTCCATCACAAGTCATTGCAAGTCTGTCACAAGTCCATCACAAGTCCATCACAAGTCTATCACAAGTCCTCACAAGTCCATCACAAGTCATTGCAAGTCCATCACAAGTCCATCACAAGTCATTGCAAGTCCATCACAAGTCCATCACAAGTCCATCACAAGTCATTGCAAGTCTATCACAAGTCCATCACAAGTCATTGCAAGTCCATCACAAGTCCATCACAAGTCATTGTAAGTCTATCACAAGTCCATCACATGTACATGTATGTGGGCAATTCTACACAAATGGGCCCAAAAGTGTGACATTTGAGAAGACCTTTAAGTTTTGATGATAAAACTACGATCTTGTTCTCTCAAATTTTTGCTGTAAACATTGCAAGCTTTAAACAAATATCCTCACCTGCAAATTATTTAACTGGTTTTGTATTTAGGAAATATGGTGGATATTGATTTAAAAAGTGGTACGTATGTAACGAAGGACAGACATTTTAGATAAAGTCACAAAGTAAGCATAAAATTTAATGATCCCCTAATGTGGACTTATTTAAGAAGATGTACAGTGGAGGAATGCTATCAGTCAAAACCTAGAAAACTCAGAGTCAATGTGAAGAATTATTTGATATTTTATAATCAGGATTTATACGTACGAACAGACTGGACATTTGTCACAAAATGTCTGTCCCTGTTCGTACATAACCCTAATCACATCATAACTTTGAAGCCAGTGCAAAAACTGTAATATTTTCGCTTGATAGCGATGTGAATGGGTTGATAATGTTGAATGAAAGTGCCTATTAGAAATTGAATTTGTCCTAAGCACCCTTTTCCTTGCAGTTTGTCTGTCCACGTTACATACGTATCACATAGAAAAGATGCCCGTTATTTTCTCCAAAAAAAAAAGATATCATCTTTCGTCTTGTCTTGTCCTAGCCACTTTCAACTAGCAACGTATAGGAAAAACTGAAGAAAATACTAACTCATCTTATATTCTCATTTTTAGCGTATGATTTGAGTAAAATGTTTGCCCTTTTCTTTTTATCAATATGGTATTTTTTTTGTAAGGAGGCAGAACTCTATGCCCGAATCTAAAACAAATTACCTTGAAAAAATGGACTCGCCATGGTAATCTCTTGGTGGCCCACTTTTTGTGAGTGTGTTCGATTACTTCCCCCGCGGCCGCGCTTACTCATGCAAGCGCGAGACAGTGTTCGATTTACCTCTCAAGTGACTCCTCAAGTGTTCGATTTACCTCTCAAGTTACTCGAGCCTGGCCCAAGTAACCGACTCGCCGAGCCGGTTACTTGGGTAAGTATCCCATAAGGCCATGCAATTGACATGGCTGCCAACGTGACGTCCGGCGGGCGCCTCAGGCCGGCCGTGTCTGAAACGGGCTTCCAGAGCTACGGCTTCGTCTATTGTCAGCGCGTCCCCGCGTATTTTCAATGGGCGTGGACCTGGACCTAGCTCTAGACAGTTGATTCGGATGCAGCCTGTGTCATGTCAAAGTTCAACTTTCCAGCTCTTGTTACACGAAACTTTACCCGAAACCGTTCGTTTATTTAGCTCCACTGCGTATGTCTGTCATCACTTGAGGAGCCAGGCACATGTGAGCTGGGGGAAGTTATCGAACGCACTCATTGTAATCTTTCACGAGGGTAGTCCATTTTCAGTTTAAGAAAACTGCATTGTGAATCGCCCAAATTGTGAACTGCCTGAATTGCAAGTTATGGAATGGACATCAATTGTTGTATTTTTTTTCTTCTTGGTTGCTCCTTTAGTCCAAGAGGTTAGGAACGCTGAATAAATTTAAAGGGAAGAGCAGATCCATCTTGATTGCAACTGACGTAGCCAGCAGGTAAGTTTGTCGTGTCAAATAATGACCTTTCACCATAAAATAAGAATCAAGTTGCGAAGTGTTTATCAGCACCCGATTTCACGAAGCACAACCCAAGTTACGAGGTGTAACATGTCGCAACACGGGACGCGTCGTATGATCCATGAAACGAAACTTGCAATGTGTTGAACGCGTCGCAAGTTCCTTGACAACGGCTTTTTAGCTGTAGCATGTGGAAATACAATCGCCGATGAATAATTTTTTTTCTGTCGGAAAGAAGGCCTATACGATGAGTTTTTACAATTTGATTTGCCGATGGTGTTATTAAATAAGTCTGAACCTATGGGCCTATTCTTGAAAATTTTAAGTGGACTGAATTTTAAACCTGAACAAGTTCAGGATAGATTGAAGGGCAAAAACCTGCAATTTTACATGCAAAAACTGGGGGAAAGGGATGGGGGTTGGGGGTTGGGGGCAAAAAGCTTAGATTTTCTTAGTCATGACATGGCGGTGTGGAGTTTTAGTTTTACTTTGATTCAATTACACTGATTTCACACTTAAATTATATGTATTATTAAATAATTGTCTAAGCATTTTTTTTTCCTATTCATAGTTGCTATTGATCAACTAAAAATTTATTACAAAAACTGTGATAAAATGTAGAGAAAGAAATTAAGTGGACAATCACAAGGAAGCATCCTTGCAGCGATTTACTAAATGTCATACATTATGATACAATCCCTTTTACAAAATAAAATTGAAAAATATGAGATAAAATACATTAGTCCTATTTCTGTTCTGATTTTAAATAAATATTCACATTTTGGCAACGTCCTATATCAGGGTTCGAAATTAGCGGTCGCCGGCTAGCCAAATGTTAGTCAAAATAGCGGCGGGCTAGTCAGACTATTCCTTAACTGTTTCGCTACGGCGAGCCGCTGACAGCAGCACACAAAAATTGTACATGTCGTACGGCAGGCCGCTGGCAGCGGCTCGGTGACGTCGCTGTGAATAAACAGGGTATCCCCATGAGGTGGGCCTTATCTACATAATTTATATCATATAACCTCTGACCCTAGTTTGAGCCGCTGCCAGCGGCTCTCCGTCTCGCCAGGGTCTGCTGCAGGTTATTGTGAGCAGTTTGTTTACAGGGATACATTTAAAGATGGCGGCGTCCACATCGACACACGGCGGAATTTCCAGCGATTTATTACGTCCAAGCGTGAAAAAAATCGGTAAATTAAATTCCGTAGCGAAAGAGTTAAATAACCCGGCTGGCGAGTGAAAAGTTATTGGGATACGGCAAAGATAAACGTACAGGAAGAAATAAATCATTACGTTCAGAAAGAAAACCCCATCAATTTGTGTCTGATTTAATCAACTGTTTTAATCAACTGTTTTAAAAGGAAAAATTATTAGATTTGTTTATTAAAAACACTGACAAACTTGCCTCAGAATTAAGCCTGAAAATACGCCATTTTGTATTTGAGGTAAGAAAAACATGCAGGCTAGTTCAGAGTCCATTTCAGTAGCCCGGCTGGCTAGTAAACAAAAAAGTTAAGGTCGAACCCTGTTTATGAAATAGTTTTTTTTGCCTGATATTCCAGCGTTTCAAACTCAACAAATGCGATTCTCCAGTTTCTTTTTAATTCAGAACAGAAAGAGAAAAATGATCATGAAATTCGGGCTTTGCAGTAGAGCCATTTTAATAATGTATAAAAAATGCACCAGTTGGGTTTTGATGAGTGTCTGTATGCATTATATTTACACGCACACGTTATGTCAGGTTTGATGACATCATCAATTAAAATGATATCGGTTTACTTCTTGTGTTCATCATGAAAAGAAAAGAACTTCTGAAAATATTGAAATAATAATGTTTTGTGTATGAAACATCTAACTTCCGGTTTGAAGACGCAGTATCCCGGTATTAAAAAAAATAAATGCAAAAACACTGTAAAATACAGAGGTGGTATTTTCGAAATCTTCAGGCAGTGCAGAAAAGATATTTCTCTCAAACTATCTGAACCATGACATGTTCGTGAGATTATGAACTTACGCAACGATTGTGGCGGCATGGGAGTTATGTCATGCTTGATGCTTGACGCAAAAGCAATGGACTTTGACCATGACAATGGTGACAAAGTTGTTTACGATCTTTCAATACATGTAGGGGCAATTGTTAATACTTTTCCCGGAAAGGTTTTTTGTTTTTTTCATTTTAAAGTTTCATTCACGTTGCTAACGTTTTGTACTGAACCTTAACAAATAGCAAGGTTCATGCTGCGGCTACACACATCCCCAACCTCATGGGAACGGGACCGGCTTTCATTTAAACTAGTCATGCTCTACGCCAATTCCTGTGTCTTTTCACTTTAATGACATGTCCATGATACATGTATTATTAACTTGCACAATTGTGGCGCCAGTGGAGTTCTGCCGTGATGGATGCTTTGACTCAAAATGACAATGGTGGCTAAGTTGTTTATGCTTACCAGCGGTTACACATGCCCTGTCTCAAAGGAATGGGACCGGCCTTCATTTAAACTAGTCATGCTGTACGACAATTCCAGTGTATTTTCGCTTTAATAAAAAAAGGTACTCATGCTTAACCCTCTGCAAGTTTTTCCTCATAAAAAACTAGACTGATGAAATATCCTTGATTCGCCACAAAATTGCCATCTGCCAATCATAAAGATGAAATTGGTCCTTTAGGACAAAAAAAAAAGTCTCCGGTTTCTGGTATGCGCGCGCGTCGCCGTAGCCATGCGCGTCGGCAAAATGAAAAAAAAAAATTTTCAATGAAAGATGATGTCTCAAACCGCTAAACTCACTGGTTTGACTGGAATTCTGCTGCTGCACAATTTTAACGTGTTTTTAGATTAGGTTATGGTTGAGAATAAGCTTTATGTGACCTCTCTGGACTCCCATATATTTGCACTAAGTTTAGTCGGGCACCATTTGCAGTCATCAGCACACATTTGAAGCAAAAAAATCAGGTAAAAACAACAAAAAAAGCCGCGTCACCGCACCACTTTTTGGGCAAGCTCCATACCAGAAACCGGAGACTTTTTTGGGGGGCCTTAGCCTTTTATATTTGCCATTCCCTGTATCAGACAAAATAACACTGCAAATACAACTAGAGCTACATCGTTTGTTGAGTTAGAACTATTTTATTGGTCAGTTAAGTTGTGAATATTTTTAAGAACAGAAACTCATCCATTTTCAGTGGAACCATTTGTTTTCACATGAACAAAAAAGCATCCTTTCAAGTCCAGACATGATAAACATTCATCATACCAGAGTTGTAACGAGTCACTGATTTTTTTTACTGGAGTCGAGTCGAGTCATTAAGTCAAGAAAGTCGAGTCAAGTCTAGTCACAGTGCGTAGTCCAGTCGAGTCAAGTATTTAGCTCGAGTCAATTCGAGTCACAAATATTTGAACACCATAAAATTAAAAAAAAACAAGACAGAAAGTCACTTTTTTTGGCAATTTTAATTTTACATTCGGGCTACTACATGTGTTGATACCACATTTGACTTTTAATGAGAATAAAAAGGGGGTGCCAGCTGATCGCCATTCAACTAAGGGGGACACTGATCAATCCACAAAGGTATATGTATGCATGATTTGTGAACATTCTAACCTGACGTGAACAAAAAAACGGCACCAGCATAAGTCATTGCAAATATTTTTTGCAAAGTTTTACTTTTATTTTTGGGACTTAAGTCTCATTAGCCTTCCTCGAGTCGAGTCATTCTGATGAGGGACTCGAGTCATTTGCTCGCAGTGACTCAAGTCAAGTCGAGTCATTTGCCCTGAGGGACTCGAGTCGGACTCGAGTCGAGTCATGGACTCAAGTCATTACAACTCTGCGTCAAACAGTGAAAATAACTTTGAAAATATGGAAATTGTAATGAATATTTAAGTGTATGTGTGCTAATAACACTTAACTTCCGGTTCCGATTTGAATTTAAAGGAAAGAAAACTGATCATGTACAAATTCTCCCTACAATAACTTCCGGTCAGATGACGTAATGATTCTGAAACCTCACAGTCCTTTGAGATTGTACAAAGAATATTTAGGGGTAATGTGATAAGTATACTTTTTAAATTCAAATTTCCTCTAGATCTTTGATGTCCTTTTAAAAATGACGTCATCATGCCAATTTTTGTGATTGACATTCCTCACTGATTATTTATCAGCGCAGCGTTTACAAAAAGAGCATATTTGGAGTCGTCAACAGCGTATTTTTTGGGAAGCACGTACTTTTCCGCGTATATACCTATTGTTTTGGTTTTAGACCAGTTCTAGGAGGGTTTATACAAATGAGTAGGAGTCCTTTGCAGTGGCGTCGCCAAGGGGGGGCCAGGGGGAGCACGTGCCCCCCCTGGAAAACCTAGTGCCCCCCCGAGTGCCCCCCCATCAAATGCTGGTGCCCCCTATATCCTCTGCAAAATTCTGCGCGTTGTTAAAATCATTACCTCAAAAATAGCAATTTCTGGAGATATCTTCAGATCGAATTTAGCATCAAATGTGGCACCATTTTGCATCTAGCCCATCCTCCGTATGCGAAAATTAGACCCCTCCCCCAGGACGGCGATCCGTATCCACCTAAGTGCCCCCCCCCCCCATCATATGCTGGTGCCCCCCCCCCCCCTGTGCCCCCCCAGACTGAAAAGTCTGGTGACGCCACTGGTCCTTTGCACATTGTACACACTAAAACACCGCAGACATGAGTTAAAAATATTCGGGGGGGGGGGGGTGCGCACTATAGCAAACAAAAGAAGACAAAGACTTGCGAATGAATTTCAAATCTTTCTAGATACCATGTTTCTACCAAAATGAAAGAAAGAATACAAAAAAAACTAAAAACTAACAGGAAACCATGACAAACGAAAAATACAAAGCCAAAAAAAAAAAAAAAAAAAAATTACTTTACTAAGAACAAGCACTGGGAATCCACGTCTTCAAACTCAAGTGGCTGGCAGTTCAGTGTCAAAATTACCAAATAAAAAAGGAAATATCCAAAGTGAACTTTACAAAATGCAAATTACTATACAGTCGACTCTCGTTAGTACAAACTCTGTTTTAAAGGGAAAATACAACATTTGCAAACATCAAAAAATAAAACTACCAAATCATTTTGAAATACCTTGCTGAACTGTTAGTGAATGACAGTGTAAAGCATCCTGTAAAATCATGGCACCTGGTATACCGTCATTTTCAAGAAAGGTGGTATTTTTGTATCAATTTCCAACGCTGGTCAGCCGATCAGCGTTGGAAAAAACTGGCTTTTTTCCCGAATACTGGCCCCAATTGACCATCGCACTTGTTTGCAATCGATTACACACCTATGAACGGGTACAAGCCAGCTAGACTTGTTCCCTGACCTTACAATTCCCCAATGTATGTAAACTGCTCTGTTTCTTCTTATATGGAGTCAGGGAACCAGACTACAGGAAAGTGATTGTTTTTCTTGGGTTTTATAGCATTTTTGAACCCAAAACCTCAAAAAAGTCAGTGTAACTATATTTGTTATATATTTCCAACCCCCCAATTCCATCCATTTCTGAAAATTACAGCAAAAGCAAATGATGTATATTCCCTTTAACACAAAATTCTTGTTATAACAAACATAAAGCCTTGGTCTCGCCTGTGCATTTATGTGCACAATGAATGGGACTGATGTTCCTCTTAATACAAAATTCTGATATAACAAACAATTTGGCTAGGTCTGAACGAGTTTGTTATAACGAGACTCGACTGTACTAAGAACTAGCACTGGGAATCCATGTCTTCAAAATCAAGTGGCTGGCAGTTCAGTGTCAAAATTACCAAGAAAAACCCCTAAAATATCCAAAGTGAACTTTAGAAAATGCAAATTACTATACTAAGAACAAGCACTGGGAATCCATGTCTTCAAACTCAAGTGGCTGGCAGTTCAGTGTAAAAATTACCAAGTAAAAAAAGAAATATCCAAAGTGAACTTTAGAAAATGCAAATTACTGTACTAAGAACAAGCACTGGGAATCCATGTCTTCAAACTCAAGTGGCTGGCAGTTCAGTGTCAAAATTACCAAGAAAAAAACCCAAAATATCCAAAGTGAACTTTAGAAAATGCAAATTACTGTACTAAGAACAAGCACTGGGAATCCATGTCTTCAAACTCAAGTGGCTGGCAGTTCAGTGTCAAAATTACCAAGAAAAAAACCAAAATATCCAAAGTGAACTTTAGAAAATGCAAATTACTATACTAAGAACAAGCACTGGGAATCCATGACTTGAAACTCAAGTGGCTGGTAGTTCAGTGTCACTGTTATTGTTTACAGTGAGTATGCCGACAGGCATTCTGTGCAGGTGATGACGATTCTGCTGAGTTTTCTGGTGATGCTGTGTTCCTGGCAGGAGAACCGTTGACACTCACTGCAGATGCGTTTCGTCTGCCTCCTCTTGCCAGGGACACAGAATGCGCACCTCCCGTGGGGCGGTCTCGCTCGTGGTGCTGCGGGAGCGATGTGATGGGGAGGGAGGTTGTATCCAAGCAACTGCATGGCGTGCAGGACACATTGCCGCAGTCGCGGCCATCACTTGCGGTTCCACCAAAGACCTGATGAGTGCTTCCATGAAGGTGTGGCGAGATGCTGCCTCACGACTGAGGTTGGGGTTGAGATGATGGTAGATGACGTGACTGTTGATCACGGCGCAGTTGAGCAGGTGATAGAGTACCACCAAGGGCCAGCGTTTGGTGATGCGGGCACAGTTGTACAGCGAACACATCTGGTCGACTGTGTCCACGCCAGCCTTGGTGACATTGTAGTAATGGATCATCTCAGGTTTTCCAGAGGTGGGATTGGTTGCCTCATCATGATGCATGCTCGACATGAGAAAAACGTTCTTGTTAGGTTTTGGAATGTAGGAAACCAGCGTTGTCTCCCGGGAAAAGACAAACACTGATCCTCTCTTCAGCGCTCCTTCGACGTTGGTATGTTGCAAAATCGTCTGCATCATGGCCACCGGGAAGAAGAGCTTGAAGATTTCCAAGGGTGTCGTTGCTCCGCCCAGATTTGTGGGGCCCTTATTTTGCATGAGGATATTTGGTCTTGTTGCCCTTGCAGTTGGCGGTGGGTCAGTGGAACAAATTGTTCCGTCAGGTGCGGTCATTCGTGTCGGCTGGGCGGGGGCGGCTGGCTTTGCCGGGGCGGCTGGCTGTGCCGGGACGGCTGGCTGAGCTGGGCGGCCCCGTTGCCGACGGCCACGCGCAGTTTGCTTTCCCCTCCCCTTTGGCGGAACATTCTCTGGCCTTCTCTTCCTAGGTGGGGATGCCACATCACTGTCGCTATCAGCGTCACTCTCGGTGTCGTTGCTGTCCTCTGTTTCTGAACTTTCTGAGGCACTTGAACTTGAATCTTCCGAACCGCTTTCTTCTGAAGATGTTTTCTCCGAATCATCAGAATCATCTTGGAATATTCCTTGCAGAATATGAGCGCTGGATACCTTACTTGTCGAAGCCATGGTGATTGAATGGACCAGCAAGGAAATCTGCTTGCTGTTTTGGTCACTGCTGCCAATCAGAACAATGACCACACCAAACACTTCCAAACAAACCTCTGGTAACCTAGCAACCAGTCTTGACTCCTGGACAAGATAAACTTTCCACTGACACTTTTCTGAGAAGGCAGTAAACAAGTGTACGAAAAAAGCTTCTCAGTAAACAGTTACCTATTCTACAGAAGAAAAAAACATGAAACAGCTGCCAAGAAGAGACAGCTGCAAACGACAACTTTCTGTGTTAAGCCAAAAAAAAAAAAAAAGTCGGTCTCTGGTCAGCGCGCGCGTCGATTTTAATCATGCGCGTCGATCTTTTTTTTTCCAAAATGTTCCGCGGTAGCTCCAACAGCGCCCTCTATTTCCGCACCTCCTCAATTTTTTTTACCAAAGAGCACCAAGGAATGGGAAATTGCACCAAGGCAAATGATCGAAAGCACCAAGGCAAATTATGGAGGACACCAATATACATGAGGACATCAAAAAAGCAAAATAGTACCCACCTTGTCTGTACAATCCAAGCTTGAAGAAAAAAAAAAAAAAAAAAAAAAGCCGCGTGACCGCGTCAATTCCGGAACTTTGGTCTGACCAGAGACCGAATATTTTTTTTTTGGCCTTACAACCCCTAGTAAATTGTCTTCAGTAGCAGCTGGAGTCAATGCCCCGACATCCTCTTTCAACACTGTCACCACCATCAGAGTCCATGTGCCAATGAGACAAACCCGCCAAAACCTCAACCGCAAGACCCTATTCATAGCAATACAACAAAGAACCACGTGCCACACAGTTGCCACACAGTTGCCAGACAGTTGCCAGACAGTTGCCAGGCAGTTGCCAGGCAGTTATGCTGGAAAGATAATTGACTGGGGGTGGGGGTGGTTTGGTCTATGAAGAGAGATTGCTGTGTCAAGTTACAGGTGTTTGTATGTGTTTCAATGGGACTTGGCAGGAGCCCAGGTCGAAAGTTTGTTGACACAGCTTGGATGTAGCCCTGGCTGCTAAGTTCACTAAACCAGCTGATTTGGCAAGGGTTGAATGCTTTTATTTTAGGGACTCGAGTCTTATTAGCCTTCGTTCGAGTCGAGTCAAGTCTTCTGATGAAGGACTCGAGTGGAGTCGAGTCATTTGCTCGCAGTGACTCGAGTCGAGTAGAGTCATTTACCCTTAGGGACTCGAGTCGTGTCGAGTCACCAAAAATTGTGAATTGAGTCAGACTCGAGTCGAGTCATTGACTCGAGTCATCACAACTCTGCTGTGAAGGGGTACAAGCCTGCCAGACTGATTATCTGACCTTACATTTCCCCAAGTTTATAACTTTCTCTGTTTCATCTTAAGTGGGGTCAGGGAACCAGACTGCAAGAACAGGATTGGTTTTCTTGTTTTTTCCAGCATGTACAAGCCCAAAACGTGAAACAAGTCAGTTATTTACTATAACATACTAATCCTCCAAATCCATTTATTTCTGAAAATTGCAGCAAAAGCAAATGTTGTACATTTCCTTTGACGTGGAATTCACTTGTGTTCTTATTTTTCAATACCTCAGGGGCCTGGATATTCCCCATGTTGATATTGTCGTCAACTTTGACATCCCTACACACTCAAAGGTGAGAGCAAAGTCACTTGACTGAAACTTTGCTGACAATTCTTTTCTTTTTGAGGGTTGCATTTTTTATTTTATTATCACCCTTAACATGCTGTTCAGCCCAGATTGCTGTCTCCTTCATGTACTGTGACTGTAAAAAGTGTTAAAAATCTGGCGAACGAAAACAGTTTATAAATTTTCTGAAAATAACAAAACCCTCATAATGAAATCTGGAAAGAGTGCTGAATCGTGATGCCACTTTTTTTCATCATATGTTATCGCAATGAAGTCAATCATTGCAAACATGTTGGAAAAAATGCATGAATCTGGGACTGAGAAACCTTCCCAATTTTGTTGGAAAATACTTTAAAAATGCACTCAACTCTCCACAGACTTTGTACACAACCAAAGCAGGGGCGTCTGTACAATACATTCTTTGCAAAATCTGGACTGACCATTTTTACTGCGATTCCTAAAACGCATCCTTACTTTTGCGCGACTTAGGCCAAAAAAAAAAATAGTCGGTCTCTGGTTGAACCGAAGTTCCGGAATTGATGCCGCGACGCGTTTTTTTGTTGTTTTTTTTGGTGGCTTTTTTTTTTTCAAGCTTGTATTTTACAGACAAGGTGGGTACTATTTTGCTTTTTTTGTGTCCTCATTTTACATTGGTGTCCTCCATAATTTGCCTTGGTGCCCTTTATCATTTACCTTGGTGCAATTTCCCCATTCCTTGGTGCTCCTTGGTACAAAAATTTGAGGAGGCGCGGCAATAGAGGGCGCTGTTGTAACTTCCGTGTTAATTTGAAGAAAAAAAAAGGTTGACGTGCATGATTAAAATCGACGCGCGCGCTGACCAGAGACCGAGTATTTTTTTTTTTTGGCCTTATCTTTATATCATGTTGTACTTGTATAATTATTTTAATGACCTTGTACCATAGAGCAATATGAAATTACTAGAGCGCTAACTCCTCATTCTAGCGCATGGAGAGTGGAGACTCTTTGAAGCCGTCCTGGGCGCAGACATTTTGAATTCATGTGCGTGTTTGTAGAACACAATGAAATAAGATGGATTGAAATTTAAAGGTGTACTCTAAATGCAACGCGCAAGTAGTGGAACGTACGCAATAATTTAAGCGCGTCATTATGGTTTTAAAAAATGTCATGGTCATGACGGTTAATCATCTGCAGCGGATACGCACACGCGTTGCGCTGTTTGCGTAAGCAAAATGACACGCTCATTTTGCTGATCGTGCGTTTCCGTTTTGGGCGTATCAGCTTTGATAACGCACCTGTATAGAATACAAACACAGATATGCAAATAGCCGTACAAAAGCCATACAAAATTTTGAGTTTTGTGCACAAACATGTTGCGCCCAGCAGGCATCACTTTGTACATCAAGTCAGTGCTCTAGTAATTTAATATAGCTCAATGCCTTGTCCCCAACATTTTTTTCTCTTCTTTTGATCATTATTATTGAACAGGATTACATCCACAGGGTTGGGCGGACGGCCAGAGCGGGCCGGGCAGGAAAATCAATCACGTTTGTCACACAGTAAGTGAGCACAATTATGTCCAAACTACTTCAAGACATAGTCCATCATTTGTAATTTGTGCATTTTGTTCGTTTGAAGCAACAAAAGTGCTCAAAATCTAATGAAGGATACTGAACAACTAACCTGATGAAGTTTCAGCTCAGCTTCAGCTGTGTATTCCGAGAAAAACAGCATTCTAGGATCTCAATTTCAAATCAAAAGTTGCTGAATCATGTTTTGAATTGTTTTGAATTGCAGCTTTACGCGATGTCGCGCACTGATCTGACGAATTATAGCAACCGCGCGTGCCTGTGCTTCGTGCCAATGCGTGCGCGCGCTGCGCCGAATAACAAAATGAACTTCTAATTTAACTTTTCCTACTGTGCGTCTTAAGACGCACCGCTGGAAAGGCCTTCTTTCGTTGATTTCTTCAAAATGAGAGCTTGCCAGAAAGAATAATTTCACAGGGAGTTTAATCACTATCTTTCAACCAAGTATGTTTTTCAACAATAGTTACGCCAGTTACTTTTTTGGATAGCTGCAAATGATGGACTCCGGCTTTAATTGTATTCAAGCTTTAGATTGTTGTCAAGTGACATTAATGATTTGGGCAATTCCACGGTTACTCACGTTACAATTTTGTAACGTGAGTAACTGATTTTGTGCGTCTTGTTTATCATACATAACACATTTTTCTGGATGTCATCTTTGGTGCTTAGGTAGGTCTAGGTCTACTCTATCTACCATGGGGATAACAGTTATTAAACCTTTTCAGTAAGGTAATTACAGCCCAAGGAAACTCAAAAGTCCATCAAAAACGTAACGTGAGTAACCGTGGAATTGCCCATTTGCTGTTTTTATGGGGAAATTTTGTTCAATGCACCTCTCGCAAGGAGGAGTGTTTAAAACTTACCTTACCTCTGCTTGCAGTGTACATGCAGAATACTATTGAATTTGTCATGATTAGGAAACCAAACCGAACCGAACCCCGGAAGATCAGTTTCGGGCACTAGTACGCGTTGAATCTTCACTCCCGTTAGCCTCATGTTTTTCCCCACGCCAGGTATGATGTGGAGTTGTACCAGCGCATTGAGCAGCTGATTGACAAGAAACTGCCGTTATTCCCCACCGAGGAACAGGAAGTGATGCTGCTCATGGAGCGGGTGACAGAAGCTCAACGCTTTGCTAAACTGGTCAGTATAAAACTATTGCATGCTTTGAGGGTGAATAGTCGATATTACACAACACCTGAATAAATCCCGTCATCTGATTGGTGGATCGTTGATCAAATGTCGATGAATTATGCGTCCCAGCGCACGGCGTGTAGCGCACAGTGCAATGGTAGTTCTATTGCACGGTGAATAGAACTTCCATTGCACGGTGTCACTGCTGCTAGTGGTGGCCCTGTTTTGAATCGAGATAAATTGAATATGATGGTTCTCAACCTGTTGAACAGTTTGCATGAATTAAATATGATGAACTTGTCGAACTTTTAAACAGTTTTTAACCTGAATAAAATTGGTTATTAAAAGTCAACCAATCAGTTGACAAGGATTTATTCAGGTGTTATATAAAACAAATTATGAATGTTCCACGTTCGTGCAATGGAAAGGATAATTTCATTCGCCTCGTGGAATGGAACATTTCATCTGTCACCTCACGAAATTATTCTTACCATTGCACTCACAAACATTCATTATTTGTATATTATTATCTGATCAGTAACTATTGCATGCTTTGAGGGTGGATAGTTGATATTATCTGGATTTCAATTCCCAACCGCAGCCCTTTTTACAACATGAAGGATTTCACACAGCTTACTTAACACAGTACTGAAATTGAATAGACAAGGAACTTGGTCACAGTGTCCAAAATGTTGTCGTGATCGATTGACAATTGTTCAGTGATGCTTGACTAAAATTAAATGAAACTCATAGGGGTTGAGACCAAGGCTTAGGAGTATCTGCATAACCAACATTTTTCAAATTTGACCTCATGGTTTTGTAGTTATTAAAGGGAATGTACATCATTGGCTTTTGCTCTAATTTTCAGAAATGAACTATTTGAGGGGTTAGTATAATAGATCAAATATTGTTACACTGACATTTTTGAAGTTTTGTGTTCGAAAAGGTTGGAAAAACCAAGGAAAAACAAAAATGTTCAAGTAGTCTGGTTCCCTGACTCCACAAAAGATAAAATGGATCAATTTATAGCTGATGGAAAATTGTAAGGCAAGGGAACCAGTCTAGCTGGCCTGCACCCGTTCATGAACGTGTAACCAATAGCAAACAAACTTTGGACTGAAAAAATGGTAAATTTGGAGCAATAGTTGAAAAATAGTTGGGTTTTTCCAACGCTGGTCGGCCGACCACCGTTGGAAATGTATACAAAAATACCATTTTCTTGAAAATGACTTCACACCAGGTGCCATAATTTTACAGGATGCTTGAGACTGTCATTTACCAACATTCTAGTAAGGTATTTCGTAAAAACTTGGTAGTTTTATTTTTCGATGTTTCCATATTTTGTTTATTCCCTTTAAAAAGTAGTCAGATGGACACCTTTTTTGGGACATACTGTCGTGTGGAAAGGCCTCATGACCTCCTTAGTTTCTTAGCACTCCAAACTGCTCGAGCACGCTGAGGTTATTATGGTTTCCTCATGGATTGAATACAATGTGTTGTGCCCTTGAGTAAGGCGCTTTACCTCCATTACTCCTCTCAACCCAGGTGTTAAATGGGTACCGGCATTATTCAATGCTGGGAAGGTAACAGACTCGCTGTGGAGGAGGTGTGGCGATCCCCCCACAACAGCATATGAGTCTGGCCCAATCATGGGCGTCGCCAGGATTTTTTTCCGGGGGGGGGGGGGGGGGCAAAAGAAATTTTCCCCCCAAAATCCTTAATCTTTTCATTATATTCTCAATTTATCATTTTTCCGAGCGTGAGCAGAGGAGCATTTGCCCTACCCCCCCCCCCATCAAATTAACAGCAATATAGCTTCGCACAGTCTTTTTCCTTCTTTTTTTTCCCCCCGTTTTCTGGGGGAGGGAGGGGGGGGGATGGGCAAGTGCCCCCCTTGCCCCCCCCCCCTTGCAATGCCCATGGGCCCAATCGCTAAAGAAAGAGAGATGGGCACTCCGTTCCTGTTAACACAGGTTCGTCCACTTTGCCTTTTTTGGCCATGTGATATTGGGTTAACTTGTCCTCCTTTTCTTTTTTTGGCTCTAGGAAATGAGAGACTACGATGACAAGAAGAAAGGGCGTGGCCGGGGCGGGGAGGATGACTCGGAGGATGCGGTAGGCATCCGCAAGAAGCTGAAGATGTCTCACAAAGGAAACAAGAGATAGCGATAATGGAATCGTGTGTACCATCACTAGGAGGGACAAATGTTTATGCTGATGTTGGGGACGGGTTACAAAGTCAGTAGACAGGCTTAATATACACATGGGTATAATAACGTTTTATATGAAAAGTCACGTTTACAAAAAGATAGCTTCTGCAAGAAGCTTTTGCTTCATGCAAGAAGCAAAAGTATTAACAGCAACATGTGTGTCATCACCAGGAGGAACAAATGCCCAGTGTCATAGTCAAGTACTTCTCAAATTCCAACAAGGATAGTTTAAGGTAATATACAACAGCTTTTGCTGTAATTTTCAGAAATGGATGGATTGGGGGGGGGGGGTAGTATTTTATAGCAATATTGTTACACTGACCTGTTTGATGTTTTGGGTTCATAGATGCTGGAAAAACCAAGAAAAGTAATCATGTTCTTGTAGTCTGGTTTCCTGACCCCACTTAAGATGAAACCAGTCCTTCTGTTTCGAGGCGTGTGATCGCACCCCCACGCCATCACACGCCTAAATGCTTCCTGAGAAGTGCCAATAATCGCACGCCTGAATCCCTCAGTACCGCACACCTTGGCATACATTTACGGCATAATTATACTTCATAATTTGTGAAAAATAAAGTACGTCGGTGAAGAGAAAACGGCTGTATTGTAAATCAATATGAATATTATGAAAAAAAAATACCAGATTGTTCAGTCCCAGCTTGGACCACAGAATCACACACCTAGAAAAATCACACGCCTAGAAAAATCACACGCCTAGAAAAATCACACACCTAGAAAAATCCAGGTGTGCGTTTTTCCACACACCTGTGATTTTCAAATCAGAAGGACTGATGAAACAGCAATTTATAAACGTCGGGGAATTGTAAGGTCAGGGAATCAGTCTAGCCGGCTTGCACCTGTTCACAGGTGTGTAACCGATTGCAAAGAAAATGCAGACTGATTACAGTATGATAAATTTGGAGCAGTGTTTGAAAAGAGTGAAATTGAAAATGTCAGCACACCAGGTGCCATGGTTTTACAGGATGTTTGAGACTGTCATGAACATGTTTGCATACATTGTATATTCCCTTTAATACAGACTCAGCAACAATATCCTGGTTATAGTGAACGTAAAGCCCTAATCCTGAATGTGCATTTCTGTTCAAAATGAATGGGACCAGTGTAGCGTGAATATCCGACTCCATGAAATATGGACTCATTGGTAGTATTGCGCATGCGTAAGTACGATAATATGCTATTTTTAGGATCGTATATGGGAGAGTGACCTGTCACGTGTAAGGGATTAACCAATAATAGGGAAAAAGAGTCCGATTTTCATAGGAGTCGGATTTTCATATGACACCGCCATTCCTCTCAGCCCTAGTATCTGAGGGTTTGTAGCAAGAAAGGGTCAGAAGTTCAGTTTGTTTATCTCAGAACCTGAAAGTTGTGCATTATGCATGAAGTGGGGGATCATTTGGCGGTGGAATTTAACACTACTTTTGAGGGTGATTAACTTTGGATACAAAAAAGCCAACAGATAATTGAACATAAAGTGAAAGGGTATAAGCTTCTTCTTTTTCTTGATTTTTTTTTTTAAATTGAGGGTTGGTCAGCACAAGTGAAACCTCCAGCAATAAGGATGCAAACCCGTCAATAAATTGCCATTAGACATTTGGAACCATGAAGAAATTCAGACAATCCTGGCCAAATCTCGCTGGGCCCCAACCCCGGCCCCGGCCCCGGCCCCGGCCCCCGATCAATGTTGTCTCTCATTGCGTAGCCTTGACCAAGGCGTTGGGCTTATCGATTCGCCGATTTAAAAAAAAATCGCCGATAAGAAAATCCCTAATCAACTTGGCAAGGCATAATTGCGTGCACATATCGATGCCCGTACGCTGCTAGTGAGAAAGTAACTTGTGCCATATACAGCAAGGTTCTATGCTTGTACGTACGCACGTACACCCACCCAGCCGCGTTGATTGTGGGTGCAGGGCCCGATTATTTCCCTTCGACAAAAAGCCGAGAGACCGCATTGAACAAGGCTACTCATTGCGCGGTGTGTGCTCCATCAGCTGGAGAGAACAGCATTGAGCGGGGGGGTGGATGACATGATCAATGCATACACGATTCACCATGATGGTTCACCATGTTATTTTGGCCGATATTTTTTACAAAATACAGATTGTGTTCAATGTTAAGCAGTATTAGGATGCACAAACAACGTGTTATCTTCTTCAATTTGTTTTATACCCGTCTGTCCGTTATTTGGACGAAAAATCTATTCAAACCATAGTGCAACCACGGTTCACCGCTGTATATAAGAAGGAGAGTCATTTACTTCCTTTATATATTGGTTTGAATGGATCACTGATGGATTTTTTTCCGGCAAAATGACAGAATTAGTGAATACAAACAAATTAAAAAGGATTGTATTTTGTTTGTCTTTCCTATAAGAGCCTTTTAAGTTTAACACAAACTGTTTTGTGTACAGATATTGGCCAAAATGGCATGAACCGTTACGATGCACGCTACAATACAGTTGGGATTTTAAGGATTGTAACATGGCCTCTTAATTTTTGTCGCCGGTACTTTCGGTGGTCTATTGGTTAAGACATGTGCTCAATTCAACAAAGCAGGGATCATGAAGGGATCAAATCTCACCGGAGATAAATACATGTGGATTGTTTCCCTGCAGCACTCGGGAAGTAAAAAGTATACCCTGCTTACCACCCCTACGTGTTAGGGAAAGCACGGCAAATATATATGTATTTATTTCGATTTTACTATCAATAATTATTATCTTGCCTAAATAATGTGTTCTTTCATTCAACCTTCGGCCACCATTTCATATTTTGGAAACAAAACTCAAGAAAACAGCCCCCCAAACGGCATATCATCCACATATGGAACCATGAAGAAATTCAGACATGACTGTGTAGAAATACATGCACGTACACATGCACGATATGTACACGATACATTATTCCATCATCGTCTACTTCTGTTCTTGTTGGGTGTAGGCCGTATGAGTAAAGATGCATGGGGTCCGCTCAATAGTCCGAATTAAGGTTCATCTATACCCAGCACGATATGTGACAGATAGGTACCCTCCCCCCCCCCCCCCCCCCCCATAGTATGTGACAGCCCGATAGTCCGAAGGTTCGATAATCCGAAGAGACGACAGGGTTCGATAGTCCGATTCAACAGTAAGGTTCGATAGTGACAATAAGGTTCGATAGTCCGAATGGACAATAAGGTTCGATAGTCCGAACTGACAATAGGACCTTATTGTCGATTCAGACTATCGGACCTAACTGGCAATTCGGACTATCAGACCTAGCTTTTTGTCGATTCGGACTATCGGACCTTATTTTCTATTCGGAATAATGAACCTTCGGACTAGTGAGCCTTATTTTCGTTTCGGACTCACCTTCGGACTAATTAACCTTCTTCTAAATTCGGACTAATGAACCTTCGGATCAATGAACCTTCGGACTATTACTTCAAATGTTCGGATTAACGAGCCTTGTTTCATTTTCGGACTAACGAACCCCCTCTTATGGGAATTTTGTGCCTTCGGATTAAAGAACCTTCGGACTATCGGGCGGACACCTCTCCTTGTGATTGTTACCTAGCACACACCCCCATATATTTCTAAAGAATTCCTGAGATACTGGTAACACAATGACCAACACGAAAAGGGGCGTCCTTCTGTCACATATCGTGCTACATTATGCATTAGTCCGGAGGTTTTATGATCCGAGTTTCGATTAGTCTGAGTATCACCCGTTCTCCACGGAGTGATCTCCGGTATCATGGCCGGCTTCGCCAGGACCAGGGTCTATTACATATAGACTACGCTTCGATAGTCTGAACACGCAAAATTCAATAGCCCCCCGAAAAAAAGGAAATAAAGTTCGTTAATCCCAGCATTTGATGCGATAGGTTCAATACTCTGAAATGAAAACAAGGTAGTCCGAAAGGTTCATATTAATCCTGAAGCACACTGGGTTCAATAGTCCGAAATGACAATAATATTCGATGCTGTTAATTCGCACTGTTGAATTTTACTGTCGATTTGGACTATCTAACCTTGGAATTTATTTTAATCTTACTGTACTTTTGAACTTATGAACACTTGGGGCTATCGAACCTTCCGACTAAACGAACCTTCGGTGTAAACGAACCTTCGGATTAATGAGCCTTCGCGGACAACCGAAATTTCACACTTATAAACCTTCGGACCTTACTTTCGGACTATCGAGCGGTAAAACGATGCATATGGCCTGCAGCCCTACCCATCGTATGCAGCATGGAGGTACATGTAGCAGTAATAGGCATTAAACAATTTCCTGGCAAACTTAGACGATATAAACGAAATAGTCTCACAGAATTCGAACTTTCCCGCATCTTTGCGAAACCCTCGTCTTTGTCTCCATCTCAAGATTCATGATCAGTGGCGGATCGAGGAAGGGATGGATGGGGTGTTGAACTCCAAGTTTTTCAAGTTGGGGTGGATGAAGCATTGCGGTCAACACGTATTGCCTGCAATCGGAGACCCCCTATTGTTCCTCTTTTGTTTGTACTTAAACTTTTTAGGAAGACCTCCCATTACGATCGCCAAATTGAGGACCTTTGGGAATTGGGGACCCTATTGTACTCTATAGTTCAACGTCCCCTACTGAATGCAGAAACACAACTCTCAAGGAGCAAAGACCAGAAGCAATGACTGAATTAGATTTGCAATATTAAGCGATGACGTCCAGGCAATTTCATGAAATTTGGGACATTTTGTCCATTATGCGTAATAATTTATGGGGGGGGGTAGAAGACAGTCCACCCACCCCTTGGGTCCACCCGTGATGAGAATCTTGAACGTTTGAACCCAATGAAAATACACCAACAATTGGTCTTTGCTTAAGATTCTACTGTATATAGCCTACCAGAATGGACCAATATTGTTCTGGACTCGGTCAAGTCGGGGGACTAAAAAATCCTGAAGCTGGGGGACCTTCTTATGCCGAAGAAAGAGACATGGCCAAGAATTCGTAACCTCAATAGCTCTCTCAAAATGTTGTCCGTCCCACAAAGGAAGGGGTATGTGCATCAGCGTGCGTCGAACATGCACCGTTCGCATGCGTGTACACGGCTGTCCAACAAGTGGTCAATGACGTCATATGTACGTCCTCTATAGATAAGAAGGCCTCACAAACCTACAAAAAAATGCTGGTTGTTGGCACATATTTAAATATTTTCAAACACCCTGGACTTCAGGGACTGGGGAACCCAGAGCCCCTATGCAGGAGAGTCCTATTATTAGAATTCGGTAAACGGAATTCATTATAGTGCCGCCAAACCTCAGATGTTGTTGATGAGCATCAAATTCGCCAAGTTGAATCTTGGAACGTATGTTTACTTAAGTAAGAGTTGCTTGGGATCAAATTATTAAAAACACAAACATTCGCGTCTTAACCTTCTGTGACCGAAAAGCATATTCAAAAACAGAAACCAAAATGCAATCTTTTTAAAAACCCATTCAACTTGTATTCTTTATAACGGCTGTCAATCAAAACAAACGCACATTACCAACTATTGAAATAAACAACACAATACTTATATACCCTAATGCTTTAAGAATTATTCAAACATCACAAATCTGAGTAGGCCTATCGATATAATGAGAACGAAAGTGTATTACACGATAAACGTCATACAGGTTGAGTAAAAAAACGGAAATCAAACCCCATAAAATATATTTCATATTAAACAAATATGTAGCACCAAAATAATAATGACTGAAAAGCCAATTTCATAAGCTACTTTTAGATGAAAAATTTACTGAAATTGCTCAATCCGTTGAAAGAATATCACAATTTAAACACAATGACCCTAAACCCTGTCTCGTCCAAAAAAAAAATCATTGTGTGTTTTGACTGTTTGGAACAACAAAGAAAATGACACAGAATACTTGTTTCAACAACTGTCACCAACTGTAGTACACAATATCTTTATTAACAACCCTGGTTAGGCAAACAATATGATTTATAAAATCTACTTTTTTTGAAAGGACGGGCCTTCAAAGAGATTCTATTAAATATCTTTAACGTTTAAACTGAGACTTTATCGCTGGTGATTTTTGAAGACAATTGCGATGACGATTCTTGAAATCGCATTTCTTTTGGACGAGACAGGTTTTAGGGTCATTGTGTTTAAATGGTGATATTTTCCGAATGGATTTACTAATTTCAGTCATTTTTTTTTATCTAAAAGTACCTTTTAAAATTGGCTTTCCAGTCATAATTACTTTTGGTGCTACATATTTTTTAAAATATGAAACAAAATTTTGGGGTTTGGGTTCCGTTTTTTTTTTTACTCGCCCTGTACATCAAAGAAATTTACATCAGTGATCGAAACAAATTCTGATTTATAGACTAATATAGTCGTTAATTTTAATTCCTCGATCTCAAAACGATCTGCTGCATACACAAAATTCCACATTTTGCTCCACCAGGTTCTGTTGTATCAAAATAATATGCTATGTACATAGTATAACACTATTTCTTTTCACCCATGTTAGCCTAGTAATTACTTGTATTTTTTACCAACACCTGTAAATGCCTATCTATAAAAGGGCATGATAATAAGGTCTGAATATCGATAATGGCAACATTAACTAATGTAGGATATACCATCATTATACAACTGTAAGCATCAAATAATTAGATTTACTTCATCGTCCCAAAATATTATCTTTAGCATATCATTCATAAAGAGAAACCGATTTAAAAACATAAAACAAATAAAACACCCAAAATACAAATCTTCACTCAGAACCCTTTTCTTAAATGGTGCAAAACCTTTCATATGCGTGTTACAAAAATCATCAAACTTGATACAAATTATTGAAAATAAAAACGGTACCTTTATAGTGTACTCTTAATAATTAATAACATCATAATATTAAGGTCTGCGTATCATTAAGTAAAACAAAGGCTGCAAGATTAACTTCACGCATCAAATCTATCAGGTTTTTGTGTTTATTCTCCATCAGGTTTGTTGTATTAAAAAGAATATTGGATATACGATACAATACAGGCAAACGACGGAACTTCATATGCCGTGTAATGGTATTTCCTACATGCCACACTGTTTGGTCGAAAATTAAATGACAGATTGCGTGAATTTTTCGTATTCATCAAAGAGGTACTTTTGTCTTTTGACTGGATCAGAAGGTGCTCTTTTCCCCACGACATATAGTGTGCTTGAAAATATCATTTAAAAAGTTATTTCAAACGTACACACATCAATACCTTCGAAATTTGCGGTTTTCGAGTAAATATCGCACAGAAGGAATGGGTATATACAAATTTTGGTCCTAAAATATGGAGCCGTAAGAGTTCGCTCGTCCCCCCCCCCCCCCCCCCAAACAGGACGCTGGGATACTCTGATGAATTCACGCTCTGATTTGTTGGATTTTGCGTAACCATTGACCTGCGCGCGTAATTTTTTTTCCTAGGAGGGTTAGGGGCAATGTCATGAATAATTCAGTTTTTCCTTTGAATAATTGCAAGAGTTAGGTTCTCGTTCTATTTTCCCCTTAATTTAAAATTATCTCAGTGATAAATTTGGAGAAGAAAAATAGCTGATGAAAATGAGCAGCGACGACGTGGATTCGAACCAGGGATTTTTGTATCCATAAGCTCATCTCGCTATCCACTAGGCTACTGTGTGGTAGCTCGACGACAACCGTTCTTTAAAATGCTTTAATGTATTGTAACTAGTTGAGTAACTAACAACAATGCTGTTGATGTCATTGTCCGTCCTCATGGATAAACATGAATTATTCATGACATTGCCCCTAACCCTCCTTGGAATAAAAATTACGCGACCTGCGCGTCATTAACGTCATGACTCTGCAAGGTTCAAAACGGCCGTTAAGACTGATTCATTACTGTTTTATTTCAGTTAAGAGATGTTTTTTTCTCGTTGAAAAGCTTAATAATGTTGGAAATTCTGTAAAACTTATCTGTGTTGTAAATTTACGATTCCCGTCACTCGCTCAGGCTCCGTCTCGAATCACGAACGGTCGGATTGCATTATGCGACGCTCAAAATTGTGTCCACATAGTCCGCAATGAAACAGAAATCACATCCGGTATGGAATGTGCGCGATTCTATGGGAAGTTTTCGGATAGCATTTGCACACATTGTCTAACTGCGGTCTTGAACAACTGCAGCCAGATGCTTTATACATAGGTCATAGGCCACTTCCTTCACAAGATTCTGTGAAGCTCATCAGAGTATCCCAGCGTCCTGTTTGCAGGGCTAGGGGTACGAGCAAACCGTAAGTCTAGTCTAAGCTAGTCTTGTTTCAAGTGGACATGTGTTTTTTTTGGAAAACGTGTACACTTCAAACAGTACTCGATGTGCTTGCATAATATTATAGTTGGAACCTGATTTTTCACAGTGGATAGCTTTATATTTGCTTGGCATGAATTAAATTTTGATTGTTTGGTGCATGTGGCCCTACTTGGTTTATGCTTCTGTATGTTTCAGAATGTTCTCCCATCCGTCAGTGTAATACATTGCATGGCTTCGCCGGACCCAAACGTTTGAAATGAGGTTTGTAAACTAATTGAAAGCACTCACTGTTTGCAAACTCCGTTGTTACCTTCAAGTCCCCACGTGACATAATCACTCTATCCCTTCATCAGGCCATGCCTGATTGTGTGCACTGTACATCCACGCAGATTGTTATCATTCCGGTGACGGAACAACCATCGAGCATCAGGCCACTACCCACCACACTAAACAACTCGTTCAGCGGTTGGGACAGTTCGACAGCTTGTGCGTCTGATGCTTCAGTGAGGTTGAGAGAGACAATGTCTACGAGCAGGATGTTGATTTCTGCCGGTCCATCGTTCACTGTTTCCGACTCAAAGGCGAACCAGTCCAATGTGCGGTTATCCCAGCTTGCTGTCTGTGCAATGGTTTCGATTATCTCTCCGGCTAGTGCTCGAGGCGACGACTGACAGGTGCCGGCAGATACAGAAACGGAGACTTGCACAAATTTGATGAAGTAGTCAATAAACGTCCCCACGCATTTTGCCAATGTTTGGAAAAGGACTTCGAGAGTGTCAAGTGGGTCGGTGATGAAGCTTCTCTTAATAGTCCAGAACACTTTCCAGATCTGCGCTACGTCTAGGCTGCAAAACCCCGGAGCATCAGGGGCGGGTTCCGTATAGCAACCGGCGTGAGAAGCAAAGCCGATGTCTTTGATCTGCTCGCAGGTGGGGCTGTTCCAGGGACGCAAGAGCGGGACCAAAGCCACCTGCAGACACACGCGAACCGCATCGATCCACTTGGCGGTCTCCTGGTTGAACGTCTGTCTTTTCTCGGCGAACAGTTCGCAGAACTGTTTCCCGTATGCAATAGCGTAGTCGTATTCAGTGTTCTCACACGGTTGCGCCCTTTTCAGACACTCCTCGTACCACAAACACTGACGACTCTCATCAATAATGTCCTGTGGATCGTAACACCATGCATCTACATTAACCGTAGCGACTCCCATACCGTCACATTGGCAGTTGTTGGTCAGGAAACCCTCGGGTAAACATTTGTGTTCATCTGAACACTTGTAGTAGCATTTCGGGTGGTTGTTGCTACATTGATCTGTACCCTTGGATTTTGCGCTGAGGTAGGAACTGGAGACACAAGTGTACCATTTCGATTTGTGACACCTTGTCTTACCCACCGTACGCTTGCAGGGGCACTTCTTACAGTGGCATGGTAGTGCACAGCAAAGTAGCAAAGCACCTGCTACCAAAAAGCACAGACCGATAAAACGCGACATGTTTGCCTTTTTTTGAGTCCGAGTCACAACACCTATCTGTGGGTGCGGCCTGCAAACATCGAGGTTTTATAGAACTGGAAAACGATAGACTTGATCTGAGTCGTCTGTTTCAAATGCAGGATTTGTCACGAGAGACTTGCGACCATTGTTCAAGCAGCATAAAAAGGAACAATTTTTGGAGCAAATTTCTCCCAGACTGCTGTATTCAGTCAGAAACTTTTGAAGTGAGTCTCTACAGTTAATTATTTGCTTCCAAGTTCCGTGTGTACCCCGGCCCCTTGGCATTCTATTCAAGCCTGATTTCAATTCCAGAACAAACGACTGTAACAAGTTTAGTAAATCGGCGGGTAAGTGCCCAATCCGGCTCGTTAGTGAAGAAATAAAAATGTTTGCATGACCCCAAACTCGGCACTATGAAGCCCGGGAAGGGACAGGGTGGAAATTGTTTTTGGCATTTACTAATTCGTTCGCACGAATTAGTTATTTGTGCGAACGAATTAGTAATTCGTTCCCACGAATTAGTAATTCGTGCGAACGAATGAGTAATTCGTGCAAACGAATTAGCAAACTCCAAAAAAAAAAATCCACCCTGTCCCTTCCCGGGCTTCATACAATCACTTTCATTATGAGGTCATTCAAATTAACAAGATTTTTTTAAGTGATATATTTTCCCATTTTCCTCCGAGGTTGAGTTTCCCCAAAACATCTTAGCGACTGTAAAATTTACAATATGGCAATGGTTGTACGATGGGGAACCCTTCTCTTGGGTAATTTCTTAAATGTTTTCTTGCGTATGTCTGACCGAACACTTAATTAAAGGGCCCATGCAAAGTAATTGTTCAATGCAAACCTGGAAAACACATCTTTGTGTCACATTTTAACCTTATTCTCAATGTGTTTTTTTCATTTTGAAGGGTGTTTTTGGTGCTTTCTCCGTTTTTATGATGATGCAAAGTTCCATATTCACGCATCAACAAGATTTTGATGTCATTTTGTGAAGATTAATGTTACTGGGCTATTTCAGCACAAAAAAAAGGTGCTACGATTTCTTTTATTTGGTGATTCTTTGTTGTGTCAGTACTTGGCAGTAAGCCAATGAGCAATCCTTTCTCAAAAGTGTTTTCTTAGCAAATTTTGGGTGAATAATTTGAAAGAAACCCCCTAAACTTAACAGTGTTTTCCTGAAATCACATCACAGCAGCAGAAAAGCATGGAACTTTTAAATGTTAAAAACGTGCACTTGCAATAAGACTAACCCCCAAAAGGATGTCAAAATATCTTTCATACAGTAGTAGAAAGTTGCACAAATGTATTCATGAGAACAAAATCATTCACGGACCCTTTAATTAAGAAAGAGAGGTGTCCATTTACGGATTGAAGACATCAGATATGATTTACGCGGAGATAATTCAGAATTTTACATGCAGGAAGTCTTAAAACATCTTGACAAAAAGTGAAATATGTTTGCCCATTAATAAAAAGGAATGCCCAATCAACCACTTACTACTGGTTTAGTCGAAATTGATTGAACAACGTGATACTTTTAATGCAGGGACGAGTGAAGCTAAAAGGAGATAGATTGCTTGGATAGAGAAATCGAATGATTCTTTTTTGATTGTCGAATGACGATCTACGTGATTTTTCAATTTCAAATTAAACTTAACGAGCCAGGCGTTAATTTGAATGAAAAATTGGTGAAGTTGGCCGGGAAAACGTAAAAGCCAAATAGTGTGATAAAAGCATCAATGAAAAATTGTTAATTAATTATGTTTTTTTGCTTTCATGCTTCAAATTCGAGATGGCGGCCAGGATGGGCGCAAATATGGTCTAATAGGCACCCCCACAAAATCAAGACCCCTAAAGCACCCCAAAAAGTTGGTGAAAATTAGTTCTGGGGGGTGCACGGGGGTCCCCCAGACATCAAACTCGTGGATCCGGGAACGAGTTAGTAATTCGTGGGACAGAATTGGCAATTCGTGGGAACGAATTAGCAATATTCGTGCGAACGAATTAGTAATTCGTGCGAACGAATTATAGAATTCGTGCGAACGAATTCGTAATTCGTGCGAACGAATTAGTAATTCGTACGAACGAAATAGGAATTCGTGCGAACGAAATAGGAATTCGTGCCAACGAATTAGCAAACTCCAAAAAAAAAATCCACCATGTCCCTTCCCGGGCTTCATACTATGCGCATAAATGGTCTTGAGGCAAGAAGCGAAATGCTCCTTCGAAAATGTACAGGGGTACAAACGTTCTTCCGCGCCCCCGCCCCCGGCACAGCTTCCCCCCCCCCCCCCCCCCGGGGGGGGGGGGGGATGGAACCTCTCAACGAGGTTGCTCCAATAACAATATCGGAAAGCTTGTCAATAGGTGGCGCTAAGCGTCCGAAACGGTGAGTCGCGGGCCCCACTTTGGCCAAGTGTGCGCAAGGACTATAGTTGACCAATGGTTAACTAATGTTTGCCCGAACTCTGTCTAGTCGACGGTGGTTGACTATACGCTAGTCGACTATTTGGAACCAGCCTACTGGGGATGGCTGCATCGCTGGTAACCAATAGCCGTGCGCATTCATAACGCTAGCAGAGAGGCGGGATCCAGAAGTTTTGCGATGACATTTTGACCAGCGTCGACTAGAGACGTTCGCACGTTGCTATCAGTGCGCAGGCGTATAGGTACGTCACAAATCAACCACTAGTCGACTAATGGTCCTTGCCCGAACTTGCCCAAAGGTGCCTCGCCGGGAGTGTGCTGGTGTTGGACATGAGCTGACAGAGCCGGATTTTTACTGGTCATACAGTCCCTGTCGCGTCCAACCGACAGGCAACCGATGTGCAACTCAAACATTAAAGCATCGTTTACATGTTATTTTGCCCTCATTAAACTCATGTTTCAAAAGATAATACATGTATTTGCAGTGCAGACAGACATTTTTGCAAGGGGGGTTCCTCCTTTGGGCTGTCAGACCCGAGAACATGTTGAGTATCGACATTTGTAATTTTGAGAACTTTATGATATGAGAGTGCGTCATCGGCTGTGTCCTTTATTATACGCTGGGGGTGTCGGGCGGCCAAAAGGGGGCAGGGGGCCCTCTCCCTAAATCCAAACCACCGGTGAGTGCAGAAGACAACCAAGTTTGCTGAGAGTTTGCACAACGTGACGATTACAACATCCATTTTTGTACACAAATGTGACCAGGTCTATTATGTTCATTTTTACCTATATACTGTTCCCAATTTGGTCGTATTTTCCTGAATTTAATTTACGTTTTAAACTTCATGACTTGTTCTCGTGTAATTACATTAAATTATTTACCGTCTATGATCTAAGTCATGAAGTCATCCTTGACGTATTTTTGATATCCCCTCACTATAATTTTCCAAGTTCTTGTTCTCCGCTGTTATGTGTTGATGGTTGATGATCATGTGCTATTAATAAGTGTTTGTCTAAATTTGGTGATACTACACTCTTTGACATTTTGTGGTCTAATTTTCATACTCCATTTATATACGGTTCATTTAAACTTGACATTTTAGCAGTATATATACAGGGTGAGTAAAAAAAAAACGAATCCCAAATGTCGGAACTATTGTTTTGGTGAAGCTCTGCCTGTAACACTTTCAAAATCTAGGAAAGCCCAATTCCTCAGCTTTCTTTTGGTACAAGAATCATTCAAATCACTCATGTACTTTTCAAGTGGAGTTTTAAACACAACCACCGTTTTAAAGTTCTGTCCACGGATCACAAAAAAAGGTGTGCGTTCTTTCGGAAAAACGAAAACAATTCACACACATCTTCATGTGATTTGTTTTCGTTTCACTGAAAGAACACTGAACTTTTTTGTGATCCGTGGACAGAACCTTAAAACGGCGGTTGTGTTTAAAATTCCGTAACTTGTTTTATGCAATTGTATTATGAAGACAGCATTGATGTATCGGTTACATCATGTTCCAAAATAGTTTTCCGTTAAAGTGCTCATCTACATCCATTGGTTATCCTGTTTAATAATCTCATTGTGTTTTCTGGGAGCTTTCAGCTAGACTGCCATTTGGGAGTATAAGCATCCATTGTATTTCATTGCACAGATGTAGTCCTCACTTTCTTAATCTAAACGAGCTTAGACAGACATGCGGAGGGACACTCAATTCATGAATCTTACGCATCTTTTTACATTTATACAGCTTTTATTTTTGAGAGCCACATTTTTTTAACATCACTAACCTAGCAGAATAAACTTGTTCCTTAAGCATTTTTTTCTAACAATGATTTCTCATCCATTGTGTTCGTGAAGCTCACACAGTCATGGACAGAATTATTTTTCTTAGCAAGTGTTTAACTTATCTTTAATCAATCACCTGCAGTGCTTTCCTTTTTCTTTCCATGCTCAAATGAATCGATACAGGGCGAGTAAAAAAAAATTATACTTCATATTAAGAAAAATATGTAGCACCAAACATAACATTGACTGGAAAGCAAATTTTACAATCTACTTTTAGATGAAAAAAATACTGAAATTGATCAATCCGTTCAAAGAATATCACCCTTTAAACACAATGACCCTAAAACTCTTTCGTCCTAAAATGCGATTTCAAGAATCGTCGTCACAATTGTCTTCAAACATCACCAGCGATAAAACCTCAGTTTAAAAGTTAACAATATTCAACAAAGTCCTTTTGAAGGCCCGTCTTTAAAACAAAAGTGGATTTTATGTATCACACTGTTTGCCTAACAAGTTGTTAATCAAGATCAGTATACTACAGTTGTTGACAGGTGTTGAGACAAGTATTCTGTGTCATCTTCTTTGTTGTTCCCAACAATCAGAATACACAATAAATTGCTTTATTTTTGGACGAAACAGGTTTTAGGGTCATTGCGTTTAAACGGTGATAATATTCTCTAAACGGATTGAGCAATTTCAGTATTTTTTTCATCTAAAAGTAGCTTATGAATTGGCTTTCCAGTCGTCATCATTTTTTATGCTACATAGTTTTTTAAATATGAAATATTATATTTTGGGGGGTTTAGGTTCCGCTTTTTTTTTTACTCACCGTGTTTTAACACTGATTATAATTTTCAATAAATGTATAGAATACATGAGATTACATTCTCCGTTTTCAGTACTTTTAAGCCACAGTACATCAACAAATTATTTATATCGACTTCATAACCACAGCATTTTATACAGCAAAAGGTGTAAGCAATGCGAAACTTCCTATACCATTCGTTTCAAAATCTTGCATTAATTAGTTGACGGTCATATTGAAATTACACTTCATAGGCCCACGATATAAACACATTGGCCCTTTATTTCAAATCTAACAATCACAAACTTCTCGCAATGTCAATCTTCATGCAAAAAAGTTAGAATCAAAAAAAGAAATAATTCTCACAAGAATGTAAAATTATGAAGTTCTATTTTTTAGGCACATGGATTTTTTTCTTTTTCTTTTTGGCATATGTGAATTTACATAAGCAAAATAAATAAGCGTGGGTAGTGCATGTATGTACATATATACAGTGTTACAGCTTTCTTAGCATTTGAAACTGACTGGTATTTCGGTTCAGTTTTGCGTCAATCCTTCGTTAATTGATTCAGTATCCGACAAGTCACTGAACTATCTTTAAGCACAACCATTTTTTTTTTAAATTTATGAGTATAGAGCCACATTTTGGATTCATAATCCTTAAAACTGTAAAGTGTTTGCCTGACGTGATATCACAGCAGCAGCGCACTAAGTTGTTGTAGGACGTAGACCTACACGATCGTTTGAAATTGTGACAATTTAAATTATCACCATACCAGTGTTGGAGCAAAGGCTTTGACCCTCAAGGCCAAGGCCAAGGCCAAGGCTTTGACCCTCAAGGCAAAGGCCAAGGCCAAGGCTTTGACCCTCAAGCCTCGAGGCCAAGGCCAAGGCTTAACCCTCAAGGCCAAGGCCAAGGCCCTGTTTTATGAAATGACCACTGATATAGAACTAATTATAGTCACATGAGTATTTTAAGCGGGCCCCGAAGCCCAAGCCGTAATTTTTTGACCCACTTTTTTTGGGGGGGGCCAAAAATTCTTTGCCCCCCCCCCCCCAAAAAAAAATTGTGTTCTGGATCCGCCCTTGCGTGATGAAATTACACATCATCACGCAAGGGCGGATCCAGAACACTATTTTTTTTGGGGGGGGGCAAAGATTTTTTGGTCCCCCCAAAAAAGAAGGTCAAACAATTACGGCTTGGATTACGATTTTTTTGGATTCGAGATGCTCTGTGGTGCGATTTGAGGCAATTTCTGACAATTTTAACCGATGTTTTTTGAGGAAAAGATGGTGGTGTACTCATTGCCTGCCTTTATTACGACGTCACATAAAAAAATGGTTTCTTTTTGGGGGGAGGGGGGGGGGGCATGGCCCCTTTTGGCCCCCCTGGATCCACCCTTATCATCACGAATTGCTCGTTACGAAGAACAACATTTCTTTAATTGCAATCAACATGCTCGCATAGGCCTACACCGTTTTATGACCCGCACTGTATCTATTAAAGTATAAGTTCAGGTCTTCGATATGGTTTAACGAAACAAAATAATGATTTACTTCTATATTGACACACAATTCTCCCTAGTGTAACAAAAGGGGGATCCAAGAAACTGATTTGGGAAATTTTTATTTGCTGGCCCAACATGGTTAGAAATATCAGCATTATCTAAAACAGATACATGCAAATCTTTAGCACTTATCAGGGAGACATATACAACCAATCAGATCTATTCCATAGTGCAATTAATCATCCAGTGATCATCTCATTAGCCCCACAAGTGTACAGAATATTTTTGCAGCAAATCTACTACAATGGTAACAAAATGTGATGCTACAAAAGTGGACGTGTGCCCAACACACAAATCTATAGGGTGCTTCCCTCCGTTGTAATACGATTAACATGGTAACAGCAAAATTTCGAACAGATTTATCTGGAAAATGCAAAAATCTATGGGCCTTGAAGAGCCTTGACTCAAAATTGCAAGGCCCTGAACCCTCAAGGCCAAGGCCAAGGCCAAGGCTTTTGCCCTCAAGCCTCGAGGCCAAGGCCAAGGCCCTAAAATACAGCCTTAAGGCAGCCTTAAGGCCAAGGCCCAGCATCAAGGCACTACATCACTGCACCATACATTAATTAAGAGTATAAACTATTGAAATTCGCCAAATAATGCATGCTTTGGGGTAAAATTCATCGCCTAATGGCTCATTGGTAACTTCTGCCGTTTGAAAATGGATGGCTTGTTAGAATTAGGAAAAAGGAACTTACATCATCGAGTGATGCAATGGCGGAGTTGATCAACCTCTTCCCCAGGGATTACTTTATTTTCAGCTACGCATCCAATATTAAACCCTGGGGGAAACTTGCTTCCTGTATCCTGATTCGACACATCAATAGCAAGTAATGGATTTATATCGTGTATGTGTTATCTCCAACGTACATTCAGTATTTTAACGTTCAATTTGAATTAACGTGCACTCCAACTGAAAAATTACTCCCCCTTTTCCATTTTGCTTACAATAATACTGAGTTACCATCCGAACAAGCTGGATGCAGGAAAGGAAGAGGGACAAGGAATCAGATAGGAAAATTTGAGGAGTCTAATGGAAAAACATCAGGAATTTCGACAACCCTTGTTCCTCTGCTTTACTGACTATTCTTAGGCATTTGACTGTGTTCAACATCCGAAGCTGTGGATTATCATGAAGGAAATGGGTTTCTCTGCACATTGTGATCACACTGATCAGAGCATTATACCAAGGTCAGGAAGCCACCGAAGAACAGAGTTCGGAGACAGCGAGTGGTTCTCAATTGGGCAAGGAGTGCGTCAGGGATGCATTATAGGGATGCAGAATACATGATGAGGAAAGCTCTAGATGGTTTTGTGGGACAGGTATCAATCGGATCGTCAGAGAAACAAACTTCACATATGCAGACGACACCACCTTGATTGCTAAAACAGCAGCAGAACTCCAAGACCTGATTGACCGAATCAAACGGACCAGTGAGGAATATGGACTTTGCCTCGACGTTAGGAAGACAAACGTTACGATAAGTGGAGGAGTGACAGACCAGCAATTACAAGATGATGGCGAGGACATTGAAGTTGTCAAGACTTTCAACTTCCTGCGTTCCCTAATTGTCAGTGATGGCGGAAGCTCTCAAGAAATCAAAAGACGTCTCGCGAAGGCAAGGTCAGCAGCCTTCGCCCTCACCGACATAATGGAAGGACAGAGGGATTTCTAGAACCACACCAATCCAAGTCCTGAATGCTCATGTTGTCCCGATTGCCACCTATGGGTCTGAAACATGGGCAGTTGGAAAGGCAGGCAGAAACAGAATGAATGCTTTCGAGATGTGGTGCTAGCGGAAGATGTTGAGAATATCACGGAAGGAGCGGAAGAGAAACGATTACGTCAGAAAGTTGATTGGGGACGATACGACCACCGTGGGCCAGAGGATTGACAAACCAAACTGCAGCATTTGGGCCATGTTTCAAGATGAGAAGGAGATAATCTGGAGAAGATTATTGTTCAAGGAAATGTTGAAAGCAGTCATTCATGCGGCAGACAGCTAAGAAACTCCGCTGTACCGATGGATTAAAGGAGCTGACAGGCATGTCTCTGCCCTCAGCCTACCGGTCAACTTTGGACAGGCAGAGTTGGAACTCCATCATCAAAAGGGTGACAATGAGTCAGTCATGACTGCATATATGGCTATCAGATGAGATTGTAACATTTTAACTTTGAAGAAAGTTATGCTTTCGGATCCGTCACGCCGCGACGAATATTGATTCTGTTTTTACCCCATGCACCGCACACAAAAACAAAGACTGATTTAAAGCACAGCCAAGGCACCAGACTTTTCCTAATTTGCATAAATGTGCAAGGTTTTTGAACATCATGATGTAATACCAGGTGACATGAGAGAGCTAGGAGTGGTGGGAGCGTACTGCGCGCGACACATGGGAACGAGGTAGGCTGTTGATTTCACGTGTAGTCGCCCGCATTGAATGTTTTCTGAAGACACCTTTGATCGTCCCATTTCAGCAAAAATTGACAGAAAATACCTCCAAACTGAACAAACTCGTCCACCAATCACACGTACGCGTAGCATAAAATGGGAAGATTGCGCAATCATGCATGATCAGCACACGTCATATCTGTAAGCTTTTGGTCAAGCAAACTCGGGAAAATCATTTTATAATTATCGTCTTTATTTCAACTTTAAGCATAAACAGTATGTGAATGAGCAGTTTTCTGTATCCTCAGTCAGTGAAAGAAATTTAAATTTAACAGAACGATACTTTCATCAATTTAAGATTTCGTGAAACCGAACGTCCTATTTTCATAAAAATTGATGGAAAAAAAATAGTCTGTGTATTAAATAAAACATACCTGGGGCCTCGATACCAATGTAAGATTTCGCCTTGGCTTTTGCACAGCCCAAAGCCACGGCTATTTTCGTGGTTTTTTGTTTACCAGGTATGAATCCCTTTGGTTATTAGAAAGCTCTCAGAGAGCGCAAACCTCCGCCAATATTGTCAGTACACCCAAAAGAAATACTCGCATAAATGGTGAAGAATCCTAAAAAAAAAAAAAAAATCATGCAAATCCGTCATTCACTTTTTTAGTTATCCTCTTAACAGAGAAACCAACCAACCAACCAACAAACAAACAAACTAACCAACGCCGATGAAAACATAACCTCCTTGACGGAGGTAATATGCTTCGAGCCAAACCTTTGCAATGTGTATGCTTGCTGGGACAGATCTAGCCTTTAGTCGAGTCCCATGCGCTTACCCGGACACGTAACGCACCCTGGATGCTGACACGTAAAAAGACTAGCACGAGCGGCGAAGCCGCGAGGGCCTTTACTATCTCGTGGAACTAATCACTTATTCATTTATTCACGTAATATAAATCAAGCAATATAAACCAACCATCTAACGGTGGTTTGCGGTTACCAGCAAAAGCATGCGCGCCATGGCGCGCGTGCTGTCTGGCGCCAGACGACGGCTGATTTACGTTAGTAATTCTGCATTTTCATTGGTCAATTCACAACGGGTAATGCATTATGCATGTCTACCGAATCGGTAGACAAATGTAAAGAAAAACATAAGCGTTCTCCACGAGATGGTAAAGGCCCTCGCGGCTTCGCCGCTCGTGCTAGTCTTTTTACGTGCCAGCATCCGGGGTGCGTTACGTGTCCGGATGGTCCGGGTATAGGCGCGTGGGACTTGACTAAAGGCTAGGACAGATCCAGCTCTGGCTCAAGGGGAAGGGTGTGTAGCTGTCGGGGGGGGGGAGGGGGAGAGGGTAGTAGATATGTATATGTCGCACGATTTTCCTTTTTGCGGTGGAGGGGGGGGGGTGAGGAGGAGGAGAGAGACCGGCTTCTCCACCCCTCCCTCCGTAGATCCGCCACTGCACTTTGTTGAACTTTGTTGTGATTTTGGTTTGTTTGATTCACTTTCGGTGTTTTACTTTTGGTTTAGTCGCGCAACAAACTGTGAGGAAAGTGTAAAGGACAGGATTCAGGGACGAGTTGATTGGTAGAACCAGAACCACAACCCATGCATACACCTCGGTGGATAGAGTGACTGTTCCCGTCTGAGACAGAATCCCTAGGATGATTATAGGCATCCAGCAGCAGAAATCCGTCATCACGATCAGCGCCAACTTGGCCGCCATTTTAAAATCACGCTCCCTGTGGGCATTCACGCCGACAGCACTTCTTGTGCGCTTGACACTGATGAAGATGGCGACGTAGCAACACAGGACAAGAAGAAAAGAAACTAGATTGACCCCAAGGAAGAGAACGATTGACAGGATCCAAGATGGTTTCTCACCTGTGGCGTGGGCACTTTCAAAGTACCCAACCAAAGACAAAGCCTCCGTCTGCGTTCTCAATATCACATCAGATGCCTTAGTGGTAAGGGGCAGGCCGATACAAACATCCGAAAGTCCATATATATCAGAATCAGACCCAAATGAAAGTGTCGGCACGATACTCAGACAAAGTGCCAGAAACCATAAGATACCAATGATGATTGTTGTTGATTTTCCTCCCAGAGAGAATCTTTTCAACGGAAACACAATGCCTAAGAAGCAGTCTACGCTGATGAGTGTCACAAAAAACACCGAAGCCTCGCTGGACAGAACTGACAGAACTCCAGCAAGTTTGCACAATGCGCTGGTGCGCCACTCAGGAGCCACAAGAAAGTAGTCCTCGCCAAATGTAAGATCTGCACCAGCTATGATTAACATGTACACACCCATCATGAAGTCCGCGATAGCCAGATTTCCAACCATAAATGAGAGTGTCTTTTTACCCCCTCCGTCCCCTTTCTGCATAAGCCTCCAAATCAGGACAGAGAAATTACCAATAAGCGCGCTCATTCCCAAAACCCACAACGCCGCTCGCAGTATTAAATTTGGCATAAGGCTGTCGCACAGATTCAAAGCTGGTTTAGGCTTTGTAGTCAAACAATCTTGCTCGATAGAAAAATTCTGCAACTTGGACAAGGCACAACAAAGACGGTAGTCGTCAACGTATCTGAAAATTTAATTAAAAAAAAAAGTTTATTGAAGACTACACACAATGTATTAAGATTTGTTTGGACAGAACTGCACATAGCATTTGACGCTGTCGTGAATTGGATAAGAAATTGGTATGGGATGAACATCACTTCCCCAGGCAGCATCGTCTATGTTATGTTTGATAAAACTATTGAAATCGATTTTATGACTTACGCTTTTTGCAAGGCTGGTAACTCGTCAGAGGCGAACTTATCGAGCTTAGTCAAAGTGCCTAATATGTTAAACAGTGCACTGAAAAAGATCAGAAATGAAACATGGTCTTGATGTGACACTTAAAACAGGCATACTCCAATCCCATATTCTAAGCAACCAGTTGTCTGGGGCGTTAATTCTCTTTTAAATATTTCATCTGTTCAACTATGGATCCGTCGAGACTTTGCCTCGTTATGCAAATTTAATTTAAGGTATTTTTCTTAACTTTGAGATATAACTTTTGCGAAATCTTTTTGGAAATCTTTTTTTTCACCAATTTTCTGGAATTGGGATCAATGTTATTTTTGTAAATGATAGCAATAATTTTTAAATAAGTTCAAATATTTGTAGGCCATACTAAGTGCCTTGCACATATTGTGAGGGGTGAAGTAAAGCTTACTGATAACAAAACGGACGTAAAATCCAAATTTCCAATTATATCCATTGGGGCTTGTAATTTAAAAAAAAAAAAAATTAGCATGTGCCGCTTGGTTCAGAATGTGTATACAAAACCATTACGACCTGTGGTTCTTGTGCAATACGTGTATCTACAGCGCGTTCCAAAACACCCGCAACATTTTTTGCGAGGCTCTAGCGTCGCCGCGGAAACACGTACCGCCATTATTTTTTATTTCATATTAAAACTTGGAATCTTAACTTTATCCCTGGTAGGTATTTTTTGATTTTCCAAAGGGTTTTGAAATTATTCGTTTTCACATAAAGGCATGTCAAAACAAACTCAACCGATTTCAAGGAAAATCAATCATGCGCATTTTTTTCAAATGTGGAAATGCTTCATCATGTTCATGATGTGACGATCTCGTTGCCTTTTACGTTCTGTGTTTCCTTTTCTTTTCGATCCACGCCTATGCTTCACCTTAAATAAATTCACAATATTGCTCGTCGTTTCAAGTTCAATGTGTTTTTAGTATAAATCAACTGCTTTTTTGTTATTTTTACAGCTTGTTGACTCGAGTTTGCATCTGATGTACCGCATCATCGATTTTCCTTGAAATCAGTTGAGTTTGTTTTTCGAAATGCCTTTATTATGAACGTAAATAATTTTAAAACTCTTTTAAATATCAAACCAATACTCGTCAGGGATAAAGTTAAAATTCCCAGCTTTAAAATGACAATGGTATAATGGTGGTACGTGTTTCCGCGCAGACGCTAACCTTGCAAAAAATAAGTTGCTGGTATTTTGGGACGCGCTGTAGTTAAAGGGAAAATACAACATTTGCAAACATCGAAGAAAAAAACTACCAAGTTCTGACGAAATACCTTACTAGGATGTTGGTAAATGACAGTCTTAAGCATCCTGTAAAATTATGGCACCTTGTGTGAAGTCATTTTCAAGAAAATGGTAATTTTGTATACATTTCCAACGGTGGTCGGCCTAACTATTTTTCAACTACTGCTCCTAATTTACAATTTTTTCAGTCCAAATGTTGTTTGCTATTGGATACATGATTATGAACGGGAGCAGGCCAGCTAGACTGGTTCCCTTACCTTACAATTTTCCGACATCTATAAATTGATTCATTTTATCTTTAGTGGAGTCAGGGAACCAGACTACTTAAACATTTTTGTTTTTCTTGATTTTCCAGCATTTTCGAACACAAAACTTTAAACATGTCAGTTAAACAATATGTGATCTATTATACTAACCCCTCAAATAGTTCATTTCTGAAAATTACAGCAAAGGCCAATGATGTACATTCCCTTTAAGTCATGCAGGAAGAGTAATTTTAGCAACAACTGAGACATTGCCCATGATCGAAAATGAAAAAAAGAATTGCTGAAACAGCTTTTTCAGTGCGAGATTGATTCCCATTAAAATAGCTTGCAATGCTAATAAACATTTGAGTATCTTTTGTGACATCAGAAATTCGATCAAAACTTACAGATTTGTGAGATTGAAGAGTCCATCAAGAAAGCCAGCCTGGATCGACACGAGGGGAAGATTTTCCAAATAACTGTCGAATCAAAAGGAGAATAGGCCTATAACAAAGCTGAAATACACTGCAAAATATGTAAAGGTTTCTTTGTGTTAAACGAACTGTTTCTAATTGAAATTATTTGTTTTCTATTCAGTTTAATTGCCTGTACGGTATGAACGTAAATTTCCTCCTCGTTTTTATTGAAACATTGGGCAGATTTAGATTAATTTATTTCTCCCACGAAGAGGGCCGTTAAGATTAATTCGTGAAAAATCAGCAATTAAGGCGAAGTAAAAAAAAAAAAAACACGTTTCTCGTCCCCGCCCGCTTCCTTCCTGGAGACCGCCATTGATTTTTTTTTATTATTTGTTATTTTTGAAAAATGCAGTAAAAAAAACCACCAAAAAAGTCAAATGCATCTAAAACTGTTCATTGTAGACCAATACAACTCTAAATGACACTGTAAATATGTTCAGTTCTCTTGTCCAACTTGTCTTTCATTTTAAAAGTGTCTTTGAACAGTGGAAACACCAACGGTTGCAGGAAATTTTAAACTGGCGGCCAACTTGAAGAAAATAAAAAATAAAAAATAAAAAGCCCCGCTTCCTCATTTTTTTCAAAAACCCGGACGAGAAACATGTTTTTTTTTTATTCGGCCTAAATTAAAATATTCTGCAAAGTCAAAATAAAAATACATGAACAAAGATTACGTGGAAGAATTGATTACCCCCCCCCCAAAAAAAATAAAATAAATAAAAGCACATTAGTGCAGCAATAAAGAAAACATGGGCAATGAAGACAAAAATCGGATAATTAAAATGAAAACCTGAGTTTTAAAAACGAATGGTAATGAGCTGGTTTTTGTGTGTGTGTATTGTTGCATAGTATCTGCCGTGACTCTGAAAACGTTTTGAGGGGACTAGCACAATATATTATAATTATGAATGACTACAAGGAATGAAAATCCATCGGACAGGGTCATCTGATTAAACCGCGAAGATATCTTAACAAGCTTAAAATCAATTTACAAGCATATTCGTTACATCAACTATTTATCAACAACAAGAGTTTGAATATATCCGAACCATATCTAAACTTACAGATATTGGAGATTGGAGAGTCCAGAAAATGTTCCTGCGGGAATCGACTCAAGGGAAACATTCGTCAAGACACTGTCGAATCAAATGAAGAACAGCAAAGTTGAAATATTCTGCCAAATAGTTTTATTACAATAGGGAAGAACACTCTTAATATTATTTGGCAAAATTAAAGTTGCATCAAACTTGATCACTTAAAGAAGGTTTATTTTCTCCAAACGAATTTTCAATGTGTATAATTTGTTTGCGCGAAAAAAACATATCCGATTTGGATGACGGAATTCCGGGTTTTCATTTTGTGCAAAAAGTAATGAGCTCGCCCTGCGAGAGCCAAAAAAAATCGATTTAAGTGAAGAAATAATTCAATGACTAATCATCAGTGGATTTCGTTGTTCGATGTCGCTTTCAAAAGTGAGTAACGATGCTAGAAAAGTAGCAATTTAAAAATAATAAATAGCATGGGGAACGTATCTTTTATCATTCTGATTCACGCCACGCCGTGGTGAAAGTTTCTATACATAATCCATTATAGATTGATGTGGCTTTTTTTTCTTCGAATAGAACCCTGAATAAAATAGCTATTTGTCATTGCCTTTTTTTCCACGCAATACAGAATTATTTCCTGTAAAAATCGGCCTTCGTTAGTTTAGTTTTCACAAACACGCCTGTCAGTATTTCGTTTCTTGCTGTGTAGACTGGTTCCTGCTCCTCTCAGGATCCATAACGTAGGGATCCATTGGGGCCTTTCATTTGCTTTTTTTATCATGTGCCCTTTGGCTTAGAATGTCTATACAAAACCGATTAAGACGTGTGGTTCGTGTGCATTACATGTATGTAGAAACATCAGTAAAGGTAATTTAGCGACAACTGCAATTCTGCAAACTATACTTAAAAAAGGAGCTGTAAAGACATTGCCCATGATCCAATTTTGCTGCTGCTGAAACAGCTTTTTTATTGTGAGATTGATATGTTTTTAGTGTGAGATTGAATACCATTCAAATGGCTTGCAATTCAGTTAAATTGCCTGTACGGTATGAACGTAGATTTCCCATTCATTTTTTTGAAACATTGGACAGATTTAAATTTATTCATTTCTCCCACAAAATAGGGCGTTACGATTAATTCGTGAAAAATCAACATTTGAATTAGAATATTCTAAATCAAAGGAAGTGTTGCAAAGTAAATTATAAATACATAAACAAAGATTATGCGGAAGAAGTTAATTACCCCAAAATAAACTCAAGCATATCAGTGCTGGCACTAAAGAGAACACGCGTAATAAAGACAAAAATCGGACAAATTAAATGAATACCTGATTATTAAAAACCAATTGTAATGAACTGGGTTTTTGTGTGTGTGTTTTGTTGCTTATATCTGCCGTGACTCTGAAAATGTGTTGAGGGGAATAGCACAAGAACAATTACACGAAAGACTACAGGGAATGAAATTCCATCGGACAGGGTCATCTTTGTGTGATTCTGATTAAACCACTAACATATCTTAACGACTTTAAAATCAATTTACAAAAATATTCGTTGCATCAGTTATTCATTAACAACGACAATAAAGTGTAATGTTGGATATATCCGAACCAGATCCAAACTTACAGCTGTTGGAGATTGGAGAGTCCATTCCATGTACCTGCGGAAATCGACTTAAGGGGCAGATTCACCAAGGCACTGTCGAATCAAATGAAGAACAGCAAAGTTGAAATATTGTACCAAATAGTTATATTACAATAGGGAAGAACACTCTTAATATTACTTGGCAAAGATAAAGTTGCATTATACTCGTGCACCTAAACAAGGGTTTTTTTCCCCTCCAGACGAATTTTCAATGTGTATAATTAGTTCGAGCGGAAAAAAAATCCGGTTTGGGTGACGGAATTCCGGGTTTTCATTTTGCGCATAAAATAATGAGCCCGCCCTGCGAGATCCGAAAATAATTCGAATTATGTGAAGAAATAATTGAATAACTAATCATGGGTGGATTTCGTTGTTCGATATCTCTTTCAAAAGTGAGTAACTTTTTATATTGCTAGAAAAATATTAATTGAAAAAATAACAAATATTTTTCGTGGGGAAACTCGAAAATAGCATAAGGAACGCATCTTTTATCATTCCGAGTCATGCCATAACGTGGTGAAAGTTACTCTTTACATAATCCATTACAGATTGAAGTGGCTTTTTTTTTCGAATAGAACCCTGAATAAAATAGCCTTTTGTCATTGCCTTTTCCCGTGCAATACAAAATTATTTCCTATAAAAATCGGCCTGAGTTCGTTTAGTTTTTACAAATAAGCCTGTCAGTATTTCATTTCTTGCTGTGTAGACTGGTTCCTGCTCCTCTCAGGATCCATAACGTAGGGACCCATTGGGCCTTTCATTTGCTTTTTTTATCATGTGCCACTTGGCAGAGAATATCTATATACAAAACCCATTAAGACCAATTAATCTAGAAACATCCATAACAGGATCCATAACGTAGGGACCGGGAACCAGTCTACTCACAGGGCGGGTCTTTTAAGCCACAAACGCAAACGCCCATAATTGGTACTAAACACTTACATCCATGCGAGACGAGAAAATCCGTTGAATATGCCTGGCTCCAGATGTGAGATATTGCCGTCATATAGCATCCTGTAGACAATCGTGGAACGATAACAAAATGCATTGGTGGGTTGGACAGGATTGGTAATTGATTTAGATAATTGTCCCATTCCGATACACACGTATTACACTTGCATTTGCAGTGCAATTTATAACACTCATGCGTTCATTATTGCATTCCATATATCCCAACACTGGGGGCGAGGGGGAGGTGGGGGCGGGGGGGGGGTCCATTTAAGAGTAATCTACACGGACGTGGCTGAGGTGTGAGCCCGGGGGCCCCTGGTTTCAATTAAGCACAGAGGCTCATGGCGATCAGGTGTGCGACAGTAAAGTTTAAGCCCCCCCCCCCCCCACCCGCCCCAGCTAGGGGTTAAAAGCAACCACCACGGGCAGCAGCATGAGGCAGACGGATGAGAACTTGATGTGCCAACCACACCTCGATGAGGGTTCTGGCGGATGGGTCAACGTGGCAAAACCAACAGCAGCACTCAACGGTCCAGTTAGCGGACATTGCTATACGTACGGTCCAGGGTTGAGGTAGTGACTCGTCTTCAAACATTCGGAGGAAGGGAGCTGGGGATTCTACCTCTGTATTCTCCCCAAGAACATGACCACGGCGTCCTATTCGAACAGCAGACACAACGGCGTAAAGGGAAGCCAGGCCGCTTCATCGGAGCTGCCTCGCCCGGTAGGGATTTGCTGGTCACGCAGGACATCCCAGACATAATCGGACTACCGCGTATCGATGTTCAGGGTGTATAAAAAAAAGTTAATCCAAAAACAACGGGCTCATGTGCAAAAATTGTACACCATTGATTGCAAAACAAAGACCAAAAAACCTCTTTTTCCAAGTTTGCTGAATAAGTGGTGAGTTAAAGGGAATGTACAACATTTGCTTTAGCTGCAATTTTCAGAAATAAATGGATTTGGAGGATTAGTATATTATAGCAAATATTGTTAAAATGACTTTTTTTCACGTTTGGGCTTGTAGATGCTGGAAAAACCAAGAAAACCAATCATGTTCTTGCAGTCTAGTTCCCTGACTCCACTTAAGATGAAACGGAGCAATTAATAGACTTTGGGGAATTGTAAGGTCAGAGAATCAGTCTAGCAGACTTGTACCTCTTCACAGGTGTGTAATTAATTGCAAAGAAAATGCGGAATAACGATTTATGAAAATTCCGGAGCAATTTTTGAAAAATAGCCAGTTTTCTCCAACGCTGGTCGGCGTTGGAAAAATACCATTTTTCTTGAAAATGTCAGCACACCAGGAGACATGATTTTACAGGATGCTTTAGACTGTCATTTCTTGACAATCCAGTGAGGTATTTTGCGATAATTTGATCATTTCGTTTTGTGATGTTTGCAAATGTTGTATCTTCCCTTTAAGCTGTCGGAGGAATGTGCTGTCGCAGCTGTGGACAGTGCGGTAAAAGGAGGTATGCCAATTAATGGTACCTTAGGTTGTCCATTAATAATTAGTCATTCCAAAGATTTTTCATCACTAACTATAGCAATGAAATTTCAAATCTTTAAAACATAGCTTGCAATGAGCATAGCCAAAGCCATGCCAAGTTGGATTATAACGCCCAAGCTAAAGTTTTGAGTACATTTTTGCATTAGGTAGTTATTATTTTAATGAGTAATTAGTAAACAACAAACTGAAATAATTGATTTAAAGCTATAGTCCATCATTTGCAGCCATCCGAAAAGTAACTGGCGTATTATTGTTGAAAAACATACTTGGTTGAAAGATAGTAAGTGGACTAAACTCCCTGTGAAATTAATCTTTCTGGCAAGCTATCATTTTGAAGAAATCAACGAAAGAAGGCCTTTCCAAGACGCACCGTAGGACAATTTAAATTAGTAGTTCGTTTTGTTATTCGGCGCAGCGCGCGCAAGCATTGGCACGACGCACAGGCGCGCGCGGTTGCTATAATTCGTCGGATCAGTGTGCGACATTGCGTAAAGCTGCAATTCAAAACATTTGACTTAATATTGAGAGCCTAGAATGCTGTTTTTCTCGGAAAATACAGCTGAAGCTCAAGGGCGGATCCCGAACACAATTTTTTTGGGGGGGGCCAAAAAAAATTGTGTCTCCCAAAAAGTGGGTCAACAAATTACGGCGCGGGGTTCGGGGCCCGCTTAAGGGCCCCGAAATTTTTTTGGATTCTAGATGCTCTGTGGTGCGATCTGAGGCAATTTCTGACCACTTTAGCCAATGTTTTTTGAGGAAAAGATGGTGGTGTACTCATTGCCTGCCTTTATTGTGACGTCACATAAAAAAACCCAATTGGTTTCGGTGTGGTTTTTTTTGGGGGGGGGGGCCATGGCCCCCTTTGGCCCCCCCCCCGGATCCGCCCTTGCTGAAGCTGAGCTGAAGCTTCATCAGGTAAGTTGTTCAGTATCCTTCATTAGATTTTGAACACTTTCGTTGCTTTAAACGAACAAAATGCACAAATTACAAATGATGGACTATATCTTTAAAGTCCGAGACAGGATGGAACCTAAGGAGTGTGATGCCAACACCATCGAGCTAGAAGAAGATTTCCTGAAGCTCACTCAACCGGTTTACAGAAGCCGCTGATCAGGTGCTACTGCGAACTATCAGGGCGGCAAATCACAACTGAATGACGTCCCATCGGATATTGGAGCTGATGGACGAACAGAGTATAAAACGGCGCCGGAATCGTAAATCCGTACTCTCTGCTGAGAAGCGAAAGAAGAGTTTTACAACAGCCGGTGTGCAGACATCGAAGCGGTTGAACGAGTAGACCCACAGAAGATGCACGATACGGTTCGGCAGGTGACGGGCGAAGAAAAGGCGAAGCTGTTCGAGGCGAAGGACGGCATCATAGTTGTGGAACAGAAGGGGATCCTGATGAGGTGGCAAAAGTCGATGATCTATTCGCAGATAACAGGGGAGAGAGACCGACGGTTCGGAAGGGTGCACGGACGAGGTAGCGAAGGCGCTGGAGACTGGCAAGGCAGCTGGTTAAGATGGAGTCGTCGTAGATGATGCTCGTCGTACTGGGTGACATCGGTGTCGATCGGTTAACGCGGCTTGCAAACAGAATCTACGACGAAGGTCGGTTTCCCCATGAGATTTGCAAATCTGTGTACATCATTTTTCCGAAGAAAAACCGCGAGTAACGGAATGCAAACGACATCGAACGATCAGCTTAATGAGTCATTTCCTGAAACTAGTCCTTCGTATCATGCTGGACAGATTGCGAGAACGGAGAACCGTAGAAGAGCGGTACGGCTTCACACCGGATAAAGACACGCGAAACGCAATCTTCATTCGACTGAGTGCGCCATGAACCCCTGGTCGAAATGCTTATCGACGCACTCGATATTGCATTGACAGACAGGTGCATAGAGCTGATTAAGAACATGATAAAAGGAAGTCTCCTAACAGACAGTAAGACCGAATGGCATCTTGAGTGAAGTATGTGAAGATAAAGAGCGTTGTGAGGCAAGTATTGTGCGTTTTATCACCAGACCTATTTTCCCTGGCTTTTGTGGAGATGCTGCGAACTGCATGGGTCGACAGAGTGTCCAACCGGGCGGTTCTGCAACGCATTGGCACGTCTGATCTTGGTAGCTGATGGCAACCATTTTGAACCGACACTTATACACTTCCTGGGACGAGTCATTCGAAAAGGAAAATTCAAAGATTTGGCCCTCAATGGAAAGATCGAGGGTAAACGAGCAGGAGACGACAGCGACTCATGTACCTGCACTGGCTGGAAAAAGTTCACGAGAGTCAAACCGCTGGACATTGTCCGACTTTGCAAACAGCGCAAGGAGACCATAATATCTTGGCCACAGCTTCGGATCAACCTAGTATTCAATTTTGAACATTGATGACCATGATTTTTAAACGCGAATTTAATGTATACTTTAATTGTAATGCACACAATTTATCTCAATCCGTCAAATTGGGTACATCGTGTGCCCGGGAGAAAAGCATACGAACGTTCTGACCTAAAAAAAAAACCACTTTAAGAAAATTGCATTGAAAAGCTCCAACGGTTCCCAAGCTCCACGCGAATTATAAATCCAATGATCTCCCGCGCGTATTATAACATTTTAAATTTATCACACGTATGAATCACAATTTTTGAAAAAAAATTGAGTTAATTTCTGATGAAAATGTTGAAATTTTATTAAAATAGACGCAATGTTCTGCAAACAGTCTACTAGATTTGGGTGATTTCGCGTTCGCACGTGAAGGCGCATACGCCCTTCTGACAGGCACACGACGGTTCTTGGTTCTCATTGAAAATCCTGGTATTACTGTCTTCCGTTATTGTGTTGCAGAGGAAATTAATTTTACCAATTATTTTCGATTTTTGTCATTGTTATTTATGTATGAGAAGAACAAATGACTGAATAAAAGAAATAACAGTTCACTTTAACAGTATTTTTTTTTAACAGTTTAAGTGTGCGAAATGTTTCATCAAACATGTAAACTATAGGCTTGTTTCTTACATATGTTGTATTCCATGGTCGATGCTGTGGATGCTTTCAAGATTCCAATCACCAGCACAGAAAACTAAAGTTGAATAGGAATCGGTGTGGAAGTCCATACACCCAGGCATTAGGCTTTCTGTTACAGCACAAAAACGAAAAAGAATCAACATTAATGTCATCGTTGATTGGATTGTAGAATCTCAAGGTGAGAAATGGTATCCATCTCGTTACACAAAATGAAACTTCGTATGAGGTCAATCTTTGAATGATTGGAATGTTCTTCTTTTTGTGACCGGTGTCATTGTGTCCCAAGTCAGACTGATATTTTACACGGCCTTCAGTGATCAGTGTGACATCATGCACGAACTTCCATTGCAACCCGGCTCGAGCTATGCCCCAAGATATAAGCAAAATAATTGTCTATATACCAAGATTTTTTTTTTAAAGATGTTCTGTCCGGGCCATTTTCGAGCATCAACACAAGAAAACACCAAATAGTTTTGGAATATTTACTTCACACTTTTGAATTATTTGCGGCCCGACACTCGTCGACTGGTTCCCGCCTCTATATCAGAAACGATCACAATTATGGGGACAGGCAACCAGTCTGCTGGCAGGGCGGATCTGTTTGTGCGCAATCACGATCCAAAAACCTTTTCTCAAGGGGGTTGCAGCTGTCAAAAATAAGGGAAAATTTTAATCGTTAGAACAGAAGGTTCAAGATGACTATACATAAAAAAGATAAAAAAAGGAATTTGTTAAACAGCTCGGACAGTACATCTTTAATATTGTCTTAAAACTTGCTGATTTCAAGAAAATAGACCTAAGACGTAATGACGTCATGCTTTGCTTACAGTCATATATATGCGCTTTCCTACGGGGAAGAGATCCACCAAGCTCCAATGGAAAGCGCACATGACTTTGTAACCAAAGCGTGACGTCATTGTGTCTTATGTCTATTGAATATTTTAGAGTAAAAAATACAAGCATGATTTATATTATTATTTCCAACTCATCATGGAGAGCTTATCCAATTTGCCGGAGGTGGGGGTTTAGGGAGGGGGTATACTCAATGAGCTTGAACGATTAAAAGCTTATGCTTGCTCCCCCCCCCCCCCCCCCCCCCCAATTAAGGATGGCATACGTTTCATTCGAGGAATATACCAATGAGTGATCCAAAAAGAGGCAAACTGACAAACATTTGGTTTGCATGATATAATTTGTTGTATATAAACTGCTGTTTGGTGTGTTTGGATTAGGTTGGCACTTCTCTTATATAGCTGTGGTTATTCTCCAGTGTATCCGTTCCATCCTTGGACCAAGATATCATACAATCATAAAATCATACAATCTAAAAACTCTGGGGTCAAATTGACCCCGATATGAGTCTATATCTGCACAGTCCGTTTCAGGGTCAAAAAATGACGCTTTTCTAGGTCAAAATGATCCAGAGAAATGTCATTTTTGACCCGAAAAAAAGTTCATTTTGACCAGAAAAGGGTAAATTTTGACCTTGAAAATGGTTGTGCGGATATAGACGCAGATTCTGGGTCAATTTTGACCAGGGAGTTTTTACAGTGTACTTAGAACGGAGTGAAGTTTCAAAATGAATGTGATTGCCCAAATTGAATCCATTCACCGGCAAACTTCTAATATCAACAAGATTTTCGTCTTCGCCCATGCTAAACATTGGAGTAAACATATATGCATTTTGGCAAGGAAAAATACTCATTTAATTTCATTGGTCAGAAATATTTTTTTCGGTAATTCATGTCTGAGTGGACAACTCATTTTACCAATGAATCGGAACAACGTGAATAAAGGACTTTAGTCTTTGTTTTGAAATAAATTATTTTTAGTCATAAAATTAATGACGGCATGGACGCAATTGCGGTGATCCAACCTTACTGACAATGCCCAAGTTCATAACTTTCAAGAACTAACTCATTCTTAGTTTTGGGTGGGGATGATAAACCCTGTACATCTACTTTAAGTAATAATGCTTATTTAATTACCTTGGTATCAATTCGTTATTGGAATACGTTATTGTGCTCCTGACTGACTGACAACACAATTTTGTTTTTTTAAACAAATCATCCAATGAAACCGCTGGTCACGTGTCACAAGGTGATTATTTTTTTTGAACGAAATTACTGTTAAAATGACAAACACGAATTTAGTTTACGTGGTAGGGATTTTTGTGGTTTTTGCTGAACACACGTCTAGCAGTTGAGAAACAAAATTTTATTTTCTTGGGGCTGCCACGCCCAAACATTTTTTTGTTCAAAGTATTGAACCGTCTAAGAATGTGTGGTCTGCTCCAGTTGGGATGTCAAAGATAATGCGCATGCGCATTAATGGTCTTGAGGCAAGGAAAGGTACAGGGGTACAAACTTTTGGGTCATTTTTTTTTCACAAATTCTCCAAGGATTTCTCGCTTTTGTCTGGATGCAAAAATTGAAGACTTAAAAAATTGCCCTCGTCCTGAGCAAACCAGGGCGAAGAATTAGTAACGAGTGAAAATGAGTAATTGTGCGCTTCGGTGTTCCATCTCCAAATTACGGGCTGAACGCGGTGATGAATCGCGCCGGGCTGAACCGCGGGATGAATTACGGGCTGCGGGCCACAAACGATGTCACCACCGTGCATGGACAGTCACATTAACCGGACACTCGGCGTACAAGCCCGGCGGGAGCCACACGAAAAATCACGCTGCTATATTTATGTCGGTCAGCGGCAATCGCTTCTTGCCCTTAAACCCATGTTTGCATAAATTATAATTTATTACTGAAAATGTCTATTTGGTGGCGTGGTTATACTTTTTATGCAAACATTTGAATGTTGAATATTTTTTTGGTCATATTTTGAAGCATATACCGAATTCTTGGACCTTAGTATGTGGCATCGCTTAAATATTTCTTCAATCTTTATAAACAATCCCAGTTTAAATTATTTGGGGCCCGACAATCATTCAGTTCTCGCAGGGTAGAATGGTTCCCGCTCCCCATCGGACTCGATAATGCCAGTGTATCCGCAGGGAGAACGTGTTTGGGGGGAAAACAAAAATCAAACATGCGGAAAGACCATGTGCGAATAACTACCTAACTAAGAGAATTATTCGCCCATGGTGTTTCCGCAAACCTTTCATTTATTAGTATCTCCACCGTGCAAAGCCTCAAATCTTACTCAAAAATTAAAAAAAAAATAGTGTTTTTATGAGGGTTGCAGTTGTTCGTGGTAATGCTGTATAAAAGTTGCATATTCGTTATTGTCAATTGAGTTGTCCTAAAAAGGGAACTCCAAAATACCTCAGCTCAGGACGAGTTGAAGTCCGAATGACCTCGACTTTATCATCCAAGCGTGCTCAAGTACTAACGAGCCCAAGTCCAAGTTGAAGTTCGAATGACCTCGACTTTATCTTATTCCTGGCGCGCTCAAGTACTAACGAGCCCAAGTCCGAGTTGAAGTCCAAATGACCTCGACTTTATCTTAATCCAGGCGTTCTCAAGTACTAACGAGCCCAAGTCCGAGTTGAAGTTCGAATGACCTCGACTTTATCTTAATCCAGGCGTGCTCAAGTACACCACCCGCAAAATTCAACAAAAGCAATTAACGCATCTTATTCTGTTGATAATACTGGATATAAATCAAGAATATTTTGCATCACCTGCCGCAACTGCCACATCATTATTGTTGGTTCTCGAGTCAGGATTACTGTAATGTCCAAAATGTAAAACGACATGGGCGTCAATCGGTGGGCGTCAATCGGTGGGGACGGGGGGGAGACATGTCCCCCTATATTAGCTCAGTAGCTGATTCAATTACTCCAAACTCGATAATGATGTTTAAATGATGATCTTTTGCTCAAAAAAATTTGGTTAAAGTGGTCAGAAATAGCCTCAGATCGCACCACAGTCCGTCTAGCATTCAACCAAAAATTCGGACCCATAAGCAGGCCCCAGACCCCACGCCGTAAGGGCTTCGCGCTAGCACTACTTTTGATCAAGGGGGTATGTCCCCCACTATTTTTTGAAAACGCGATTGACACCCTTTAAAATTCAATGTCAATTTTTCCGCGAACGCTTTTCTACGAACTATTTTTGTTTTGTTCTGTTTAGTTTGTTTGTTGTTGTTGTTTTGTTGGTTTATTTCTTTTATAGGCCTAAGTCGCAGAAACACTGACAACCGCGATGATTGAGTACATAAGATTCTGGGAGGGGCAACATTAAAATTGCATTAACATGCACCAATGCCACGAAGAGTCCTAGTGCCCGCCCTTGCTTTTTATAATAAATAAGGGGAGAATTATTTTTTGGACCCACTTTTAAGGGGAACAAACTTTTGTTGGCCCCCAAAGGGTTCTGGATCAGCCCTTGAATGACCTCCAGTTTGTACTAGTTGGCTAAAGTCCCTGCATGCTCAAGTACAAAGGAGGTCAAGTCCGAATGAGCTGAATCCAAAAACAACGGGGTCCAAAACGTGAACCTTACTACGGCGTGGACTGCTGCAGCACTACAGGTGCGTTCTCAATCATCACTCTTGGACAGTGTGCGCTGTGTAACATTATCTATGGCGTGATCTGCAAAATCGTTGTTACCTAATACACCTGCATTAATTTCCATTCAATTTGTTTAATCTACGTGGACAGCGATCCCTAAGGAGCGGATGAAATGATATGGCCACTCAAATGTTCATTTATTTTTATTTTTTTCATCGGGGAGGCAACTGGCAAGATTTTACACCTGCACATAAATGTTCTGTGTAATAACTCAAAATATAAATCACACGCCAAAATGTATGAACATGCCTGTCAATATCGTTCTTATAATAAGAACGCAGGAGGTCGTGGGTTCGAGTCCCACCCGAGGGATTTTTTCCAACTTTCACTTGGGAGGTTACACACTGAGTATACAGTGTTTAAAAAACGTCGGTGAAGGGCAAAACCTTATTTGATTAATATCGTTCTAGGAATTTCTTTACTTCATTTCATTCTTATTGCAAACCCGGGATTCGAACTCCGGACCGTTCGTATTCCAAGCGAGAGCCTTAACCACAAGCCAACGCAGCTTGCACGACCGCGCGCGCAATGAAAAATGGCGTACGTAATGATACACGTACACCTGCATGTTAACATAAACATGTACATCTTATCATTAGTCAAGCCGCCCAAACATTCTTTACCTCAGATACCTGCGCAATTAACTGTCATAAATCCCTGTGATAATTGTGTCCACCTTAAACAAAAAACATTACTACAATACTCCCGACTCTCCAAGTACGTACTGTAGATATACGACTTTGAGAAATTGACCTTTAGCATGGCGTCGCCCGACATACGTGTATAATTACGTCATCACGACGACACTTAAACACGATCACACGTATAATGCTTTCTTGGTTTGTGTTCAAGTTTAGACTTGATCCGATAAAAAGCAGTGCGAAATTTCCGAAGCAGAAAAAAAAATGTAAATGTTAATGTTAAAAATCAGCCATCATGACGTAACTTCAGATTTTGCATTACAATAACCTCTGAGTGTCTGCCGAGTTTCTTGTCGATCCGACTTTGGCTTGTATGTGTTTTGAAAAATGAAATATTTTGTTTTGTTTATTGCTTTTTTTTTTTTAATAAGAAAGAGAGATAATCATATATATCGAGATCGAGAATGTTGCCACTTTTTGCCACTGGACGATATAGCGCAGCCTGATTTTTCGCGTGTTTTGTTTTGTTCTGTTTAGTTTGTTTGTTGTTGTTGTAGTTATTTAGTTTATTTTTTTTGGGTAAGTCGCAGAAACAACTGACACCCGCAAAGACTGAGTAATGAGAAAATGAGATTCTCGGAGGGTAGCATTAAAATTGCGCGACCATGCACCAATGCCATGAAGATTCCTAGTGCCTCTTCGTGATGTTTGGACCCATTTTTCGGGGAATAAAGGTTTGTTTGTCCTTCCCCCCCCCCCCAAAAAAAAATTCCGGATCCGCCCTTGAATGACCTCGAGTTTATACGAGCTGAATCCAAAAACAAACCAAGGGCGGATCCAGGGGGGGGGGCCAAAGGGGGCCATGGCCCCCCCCCAAAACGAAACCCATTTTTTTTTTTTTTATGTGACATCGCAATAAAGGCAGGCAATGAGTACACCACCATCTTTTCCTCAAAAAAAAATTGGTTAAAGTGGTCAGAAATTGCCTCAGATCGCACCACAGAGCATCTAGAATCCAAAAATTTTTCGGGGCCCTTAAGCGGGCCCCGAACCCCACGCCGTAATTTTTTTGACCCACTTTTTGGGGGGTCCAAAAAATTTTTTTGGCCCCTCCCAAAATTGTGTTCTGGATCCGCCCTTGAAACAAACAGGGTCCAAAACGTGAACCTATACCAACGGCGTGGACTGCTGCAGCACTACAGGTGCGTTCTCAATCATCACTCTTGGACAGTGTGCGCTGTGTAACATTATCTATGGCGTCATCTGCAAAATCGTTGTTACCTAAAACACCTGCATTTGTTATCATTTGTTTGAAATTAATTTTTGAAAAAGCCTCAATCAATTTACTTCCATTCAATTTCTTTAATCTACGTGGGCAACGATCCCTTAGGAGGGATGAGATGATATGGCCACTCAAATGTTTATTTATTCATTTTATTTCTATTTTTTTTCATCCGGGACGCAACCGCCAAGATTTTACACCTGCATATAAATTGTCTGTGTAATAACTCAAAATATAAATCAAAAGCCAAAATGTATGACCGTCCCTTAAAATATCGTTCTTGGAGTCTATATACTTCAAGTCACGGTGCATTGAACAGGAAGGTGATGCGAAAGGTCCCAAGTTCGCATGTCGGGTTTGCAGTTACGATTATGTGTTCCTTTTATCTATTTTTTTCTGTCGCCGGATCTTCGTTCCGGTCACAACAATCTTTTGTCTTCGTGTGATTCGTGGCTCTGGATGATTTGTTGGTTTATTTTTACTCACAAAAATGAACTTTTCTGTTATTTGAGCATTTGGAAGGCCAACAAATGGAGGGTTTAAGAAACAGAAGGTTGGCTGCCGTGCGTTGTGTGATGTCGATGGCCTACCGTTGTGAAATTTGGAAAGAATATGACCCTTTAACTGGGCTACTTTGGGCGAAGAATGGCGATGGGATTTTGGACCACTTTTAGAGGTGATCATTTCTGGATGGATAATGTTTCCCGAAAGTGACCAATAAACGTCTAAGAACTGAACAGATTATGAAAGGTTTTTAAAATAACTTTACTATGATGTGTGCACGAAATACGTCCGTACTTGGAGAGTCGGGAGTATTTGTCCCAATTATTGTGTTTTTTTTAAGTGGACATTCTTGTAATTATCACAGGGATCTATGACAGTTAATGTTTATCGCGCAGGTATCTGGGGTGTATCATTACGTACGCCATTTTACAGTGCGCGCGGTCGTGCAAGGTGCGTTGGCTTGTGGTTAAGACTCTCGCTTGGCATACGAACGGTCCGGAGTGCGAATCCCGGGTTGGCAATTGCGATTCTATTTTGCTTATTTTTAGTCGGATCCTCTTTACGGTCACAAAATATGTTTCCTTTGTCTGATTCGGGCCTCCAAAGTATTTTTCTTTATTTGTTTAAACTCATAACAATTATAAAAAAGATTGGAAATCCGTTTAAAATCACTTGAAGACGTCATCATGACGTCACTCCACTGTTCATTTTGAACTCGTGCCCGACTATTCACCAACAAAGTTGTAAGCCAATGCGGCTTGTGGTTCTGTAGATATACGACTTTGAGAAATTGACCTTTAGGATGGTGTCGTCTAACAGATGATGACGTCAACACGACGACACTTGACAACTCATTTTACCAATGAATCGGAACAACGACAATATAGAATTCTAGTCTTTGTTCTGAAATAAATGATTCTTAGTCATAAATGACGGCATGGACGCAATTGCGGTGATCCAACCTTACTGACAATGCCCAAGTTCATAACTTTCAAGAACTTACTCATTCTTAGTTTGGGGTGGGGATGATAAACCCTGTACATCTACTTTAAGTAATAATGCTTATTTAATACCTTGGTATCAATTCGTTATTGGAATACGTTATTGTGCTCCTGACTGACTGACAACACAACTGTCTTTTTTTAATGAATCATCCAATGAAACCGCTGGCCACGTGTCACAAGGTGATAATTATTTTGGAACGAAATTACTGTTTAAAATGACAAACACGAATTTAGTTTACGTAGCAGGGATTTTTGTGGTTTCTGCTGAACACACGTCTAGCAGTTGAGATACAAAATTATAATTTCTTTGGGCTGCCACGCCCAAACATTTTTTATCAAAGTATTGAACCGCCTAAGAATGTGTGGTCGGCTCCAGTGGGGATGTCATCAACCTTGTCCACAGGGTGTCGAGCAGTACGCGCCCACCACTACCTGCTCTCTCACCCTGGTATTGGATCATTTGCATGTGCATGTTTTTGTATGAGGTGTCTGGGGTAAAAACAGAATCAATTCGTCGCAGCGCGAGCATGGCGTGAGTTACGAAAACATGATTTCATTTTAATTAAACTGTTACGATCTTAACGAGACAACATGCAGTAAATATCACATTTCATATTAATATTAACAAACTGGAAAGGAAATGAATAGGCATTTTCGAGAAGGCGTGGACGAATGATCGCGAAAACACGTATTGCACGACGGTGAATAACAACACCAAGTACACGATATAAATCCATTTCTAGCCAATTGCGGTATCGAATCAGGATGCAGGAAGGAAGTTTCCTATCCAGGGTTTACTATTGGAAACAACGTAGGAAAGAAAGTAAGCAAATAATTTGCCTTCGTCCCGAGCACTCGAGGGCGAAGGCAATCAGCAGGGCTCCTTTCCGCACGAGTGACAATGAGTAACTGTGCACTTCGGTGTTCCATCTCCAAATTTCGGACTGAACGCGGTGATGAATCGCGCCGGGCGAAACCGCGGGCTGAATTACAGGCTGCGGGCCACAAACGATGTCACCGTGCATGGACAATCACATTGACCGGGCACTGGGCGTACAGGCCCGGCGGGAGCCACACGAAAAAAATACGCTGCGCTATATATTATTGGTCAGCTGAAAAAAGTTGCAACAGTGTCGTCAATCACTATCGAACAAGGGCGGATCCAGGGGGGCCAAAAGGGGCCATGGCCCCCCCCCCCAAAATGAGACCATTTTTTTTTGTTTTTATGTGACATCGCAATATAGGCAGGCAATGAGTACACCACCATCTTTTCCTCAAAAAAAACATTGGTTAAAGTGATCAGAAATTGCCTCAGATCGCACCACAGAGCATCTAGAATCCAAAAAAAATTCGGGGGCCCTTAAGCGGGCCCCGAACCCCGCGCCGTAATTTTTTTGACCCACTTTTTTGGGGGTGCCCCCAAAAAAATTGTGTTCTGGATCCGCCCTTGTGCACAACTCATGAGTGTGGCTCAGCGGTTATACTGTAGTCTTCGTGTTTTTTTTGTCCTAAAGTTGATTAAAAAAACGAATCAGAATGAAAAAAAATAATAAAAATACAATTAATTACCGCAATAGGTATGAGGAGAAAGAAGCTTTCATGAACAGACATCAATTATCATTGAATCTTTGTGGGAAATAGATCATTATAGTCAAACTTGTTTTATGACTAATTTTTCATCCTTTTTTTATGAAAGCAAAAAATATTTAAGTGAACCATGCAAGTTATTCTTGTTAATAAATACAATATTTATTAGTACGTCAGATAAAAAAAATAGAATTCCAAGACTTTTTTTCACATTTTAGACAGTTGCATTCAATGACGTCAGTCATTCACTAATTAAAAAACTATTTTTGAAAATTAAAACGAAATGGACTGTCTATCCTTCACGGCCACACGAATAAAGTTGGCCCAATGTGAAAACAGCAAGAAAAAGTGTCAAGACACTGAAAACAAAGGCGCAGCAAAATTCTCCACTTCAATCTCGAGAGATTTCACGAACATTCACGCGAGAAATCGGTTTCACATCTCCATGTAAACAGAAAACGACTTCAGTGGTAGGCATACCCCTACTTCAATGGTACCCGATCATTTATAACATGCATGGAAAAGATTTTCTGTTGCAAATGTGTTAAACGGCAAGTAATTTTTGATGTTTTTCCCATGATCTTGCAATCTAGAATCCTTGTTTAACTGACACTATCAGGACAAATAACCTGACATCGATTGGTTCTTATTACCTTTCAATTACAAGAGAGCATAAATATATTAAGGTGCTCACAACGAACCGAAATACAGCAAAAACCCTGGTGTGGAAACCTTAAAACGAAGGCAGAAATAATAGAGCATTTACGGTTGCACTAAGGAAAAAGTTGTCGTTCAAAAATCGTATAATCTATTTTCAAATAAAAGACAAGTAAATATAAGTCAATTGAAAATAAACAGAAGAAAACACATTCAAGTCGGGCACGTACAATCAATTTAAATTGGACTTACTGCCCTAAAACCGAAACCTAAACGCCATCCGCACAATATTATCACCAGAACGTGCTTGTCGAGTTGTCCGGACTTCCAAAAAATAACCGTTAACAAAGAAACACAAGTCAATATCACGAATGCAAACGAACCCGCCGGCTACCCAAACTCGTCAGCCGAATATCGACATGTCATCTATATGGTCTTTCCCGCCCAAATTGTCACAAAAAAAAGGCGCGGCTGCGTCAACTTACAACGAGAGAAACGGCACGTTGAAAAACATCGGACCAAAAAGCTCATCGGCGTTGAAGAAACACACAACAAACTTAGGTAAAACAATTTCCGTTAATATTGCGCGTGATGCATATGTGATGAACGAGGAGAGACAGAGAGCAACGTAATGCAACGATGATGAGCCACGGGCCGAGGCAGCATCATCGCCTCAGGAGCCGGCGACAGTTGAAGCGATACCGTAAATTAATTGTTTTAGCGACACGTACGAAGCCACGACACGTATCTTGTCACACCTCTTTGTGATCGCTACTGAACATCGATGGAAGAATCCTAACTCCCTCTAGCAATTTTCACTACACCTCATAAGTGCTCCAGTAATACACCTTCTTACCTCACTCCCTCCTATCATCTCTCGTCCTCCTTCCAGTTTTCATTTTAGTTTTTGACTCAATCAGATCAGCGGTTTGCCGGCAAGGGCGGATCCAGGGGGGGGGGGCAAAGGGAGCCATGCCCCCCCCCCAAAAAAAGAGACCAATTTTATTTTATTTTTATGTGACATCGCAATAAAGGCAGGCAATGAGCACACCACCATCTTTTCCTAAAAAAAACATTGGTTAAAGTGGTCAGAAATTGCCCCAGATCGCACCACAGAGCATCTAGAATCCAAAAAATTTTCGGGGGCCCTTAAGCGGGCCCCGAACCCCACGCCGTAATTTTTTTGACCCACTTTGGGGGTCCAAAATTTTTGTTGTTCCATCTCCAAATTACGGGCTGAACGCGGTGATGAATCGCGCCGGGCTGAACCGCGGGCTGAATTACGGGCTGCGGGCCACAAACGATGTCACCGTGCGTGGACGGTCACATTGACCGGGAACTGGACGTACAGGCCCGGCGGGAGCCACTCGAAAAATCACGCTGCGCTAAATATACCGGTCAGCGCGGGGGCGGTGAAACCGGGGGGGGGGGGGGGGGGGGCTGGGGGGACTTCCCCCACCCAGATTTACCCAAGTGCCCCTTTTGCGGACATAAATGTGCCCCCTCGTGGCCCTCGAACATTAATGTGCCCCCTCGAGATGAAAACAAAACTGGCCATAAAGTTTCTGATAATTTGTTATCCCTAACCATTTCCCAAAATGGTATAGAGAGTTCTGATATGAACGAGGAATATGAAAACCAAGCCCCAAAACCCTTACAATGCGCCAAAAAAGTGGCATCAGTGTCGTCAATCACCATTGAAAGATACAATTTGATAATTAACTTTGGAAAATATTTGTTAAATTCTTCTTTTTTTTCATTCACTGGGCTTTGTTTTGTTTATTTCTTTATGTCGGGATCTGGGAATTCCCCTTTAAAAACGTACGTACGCGCCACAAGCTTGATGACGTCATTGACTCGTGGTTGCTAAGTGCGTTCGGAAACTACATAGTAACAACAAAAACGTTCTTATAATTTCTCAAACATTATTCCTACTACTTTATTGGGCAGGTATAAGTTTGCAGAATACATTTATAGTTTTCTCATAATGTTAAATCATTCCAGAAATGTGATCTTTTACTAAAGTAAATCTGGTTTTTGTGCTTCGGACTTCTTCGGGTTTTTTCGGAAGTAAGTGGCCTACGTGCAGGATTTGCACGTCCTTTTTCCCTTTTCTTCGGACAATGCCGTTGCATGATGTGAGCCAGATTCACGTCAAAAACCTTCTTTTGCAAACTAAAAACCTGAAGGCCCGTACCTGAACAGCCCAGCAACTGGAGTGAAGTGCTGCATAGCTGCTTTTGAAGTCATTTAAGCAAAGATTTGAAGACGTCGGTTTTTTTATATTTCTATTGAAATATTGTATCTCAACTGAGCTTCATCACTCATCAATAAATCAACCAAATCAACTAATGACAGAAACCGATGAGAAGCGTCTGATGATTGTCCATGCTTAGCGATTGCCTCCCATCCTCCTTAACTGGTGGACGAGTCTCCCCTCTTATTAAGACAGCAGGGCCGACCACTACATTTATTTATATAATAAGAAAGAGATAATTGTAAATATCGGGATCGAGAATGCTGCCGCTTTTTGCCACTGACCGATATAGCGCAGCGTGATTTTTTCGCGTGGCGCCCGCCGGGCCTGTACGCCCAGTGCCCGGTCAAAGTGACGGTTCGTGCACGGTGACATCGACATCGTTTGTGCCGGCGCAGCCCGTGATTCAGCCGGCGGTTCAGCCCGGCGCGATTCAGCAGCGCGATTCGTCCCGTAGTTTGGTGGATGGTACCGCGAAGTGCAGTTACTAATTTTCACACGTGCGGAAAGGAGTCCTGCTGATTCCCTTCGCCCTCATAGTCGCTCGGGAACAAAGCATTTTTTTAAGTTGTGATTTGTTTTTGACCCCCAAAAAGCCCACTTTGGCCAGAAAGTAATGCCCATGACGATTTCAGGAGCTTTTCTGTTTGTTTGTACCGCTGTACATTTATAATGGACCGATTTCGCTTCTTGCCTCAAAACCATTTTTAGGGCATAAATTATTATTTCACAGTGAAAAGGTTTATTGAGTTGCGTGTTTATACTTTGCATCATTTTGATTGTCGAATACTTAGTTTGTTTGTGAATGCATACCGAATTCTTGGACCATGTGGCATCGCTTTAATATTTCTCTCGGGGTTTATAAGCAAGAAGAGTTTGGAATGGAGCAGATTCTGAGATGAGATTCCGAGGAGAGGGCAGAGACCAGCCTCGATGATTTTGAGAAATTATTGGTGTGAAGTTACCGATATGGAGAAGCCAAAGGAGAGGGCTCAGCCAGACTGCTACTTTAGTGAATTTTAATGCTTGAGCTATTGTACGTTTATTGCATTATTTGTTTTATTTACGAAAAGTGACAGTGGAAATTTGTACATTTTGTATGTAAAGCAAGAAAGCAATTTGATTATACTTTGCTGGAATTGAAAATCCGAATAGTCGTTTTGTTCATGAACGCAAATTTCAAGGAAATTTGTACTTGTTGCATGAAAAATCCCTAAAATCGTCATATGCATTATTTTCTGGCTTTAGTGGTTTTTGGGGGGCACAAAATAAAACACTTTAAAAATTGCTTTCGTCTCGTGCGCACGAGGGCGAGGAAAACAGCAGGGCTCCTGTCTGTACGAGTGCCAGAAAATAACCGCCTGCTTTGGGGTACCATCCACCAAATTTCGGGCCGAATCTCGGTGCAGAGTTGCGCCAGGCGTCACCGTGGCTGAATTACGGGATACGCCGGCACAAAATGATTTCACCGTGCACTGACGGTCACGTTGACCGGGGATCGGGTGTACAGGCCCGGGCGCCTGCCACGCGAAAATCACGCTGCACTATATCGGTCAGCGGCAAAAAGTAGCAACATTCTCGTCAATCACTACCTTTGACTCTCGATGGTATTTCAAAACCCAACATTTGAAAAGATGATCGCTAGTGTTTTGTAGTTGAACCGGGAATCTTCCAAGCATGTTTATTTTTCTCACCGGTGCGGAAAGGAACCCTGCTGATAGTCGCCCTTGTGCGCACGGGACAAAAGCAATTTTTAAAGAATATTTTTAGTGCCCCCCCCCCCAAAAAAAAACCAATGAGACCAGAACTGAGACCAGAAAGTTATGCCTATGACGATTTTAGGGCCTTTTCTAAATTAAACAAATGACAAATCCTGGCGAAATTGAGAGCAGATGACAACAATTTGACCCATGTACATTACAGTGGCCTACTTTCACTTTTTGTCGCCAGGCCCATTGATGCGCATGCGTGCATTATTATGAATTGATCAGTAAAAAGTCTATATTCGGCAGGTTTTCTCCTCCTAAACAGTTTTTGGTATGACCGAAAAGTCAAAGTAAGTTGAATTAAAAATACAGAAATGAGCCTCAGTCAAAACAACCAAGATTTCTTCCGAACGGTTGACGTGGTCATAATAAAACCTGGTAGAACTTGGACATGGGTTCGAAGATGTGATGGATTTTGTGACGTCATCATGACGTCATCAGATATCAAATTACAAGCGATTTAAGGGCAGACTTAGACCAAATGCTTTTAACTCTCTCTTACAAACTGAATCTGAGTGTCGTTATCGTTTGTCGCGAGGTGGTAGACGGTGCCTTCAGCAGCATTTTCTTCCCGGGCACAAAACCGCTTGACCTTCACTTCGGGTGTTATTGGAAGTGCAATGAAAATTGAAATTAACTCGAAAATGGAAGCATTTTAGAACAGGCAAGTAATTTGTGAAATTGAGTGTTCAGTGGGAAATGCCAAACACCAAGAAGAAAATGATGGCGATATCACTGGAAAGGGCGCCCTTTAGTGGCACATCAAATAGAGATTGACTTTTTAAATTTAAAAACCATTTGTAAAATTTTTAAGAAATTGCCCTGCATTTGCGGACCTACGGACCGTCACAAGCACTACTAGTCACGGGACCAGGAAGCTACCCCAAGATCGCTAGATCAAGAAACACCGGCACGCAGTCGTTGGAGTATTATGTATATTATATCAATTGTGAATGAGGGTTGAGGAATTTGGTTGAGGAAACAAAGACAAACATTTGCGTTGAAATATGAACAAATATTGTATCACATCAAGAAATGTTTCGCCTTAGCTTTGTTCTGAGTGTTGGTCGGTTCATCTATTAGGCGTGAATATATAGGCCTACCAAGGGTCAAACTTTCGGGGTGGGCCTATCCAACCGATGTGACATCGAATGAAACATCGATTGAGACCGCTGACCACGTTTAGTTTTCTAACAATCACTTTACAGAGGTCAAATTATTTGGTGCCCGACAATAATCCAGTTCTTGCAGGGTAGAATGGCCCCGTTCCCAATCGGACTCGATAATGCCAGTATACCGACAGGGAGGATTTGTTTGGGGGCAAGACAAAAATCTAAATAAACTCCAGTTTTTATGAGGGTTGCAGTTTTTCGTTGTTATGCTGGATAAAAGTTTAATATTCGTTATTGTCAACGTGATAACCTGCACTTAGCTATGAATAAGTATGAAATGTTAAAACGAAGGCCTACCTTTCAAAATGGGGATGATATGACCAAGCCTTCCTCAAAATCTCAGATGTCCCGACAAACGAACTCCAAAAGACCTCACCGGGTCTGGATGAGTCCGAATGACCTCGAGTTTAACGAGCTAAAGTCAAGGCGTGCTCAGGTACAGACAAGCTCAAGTCCGAGTTGAAGTCCGAATGACCTCGAGTTTACTAGCTAAAGTCAAGGCGTGCTCGATCAGGTACAAACGAGCTCAAGTCCGAGTTGAAGTCCGAATGACCTCTAGTTTACTAGCTAAAGTCTAGGCGTGCTCGATCAGGTACAAACGAGCTGAAGTCCGAGTTGAAGTCCGAATAACCTCAAGTTTACTAGCTAAAGTCTAGGCGTGCTCAATCAGGTACAAACGAGCTCAAGTCCGAGTTGAAGTCCCAATGACCTGAAGTTTATACTAGCTAAGGTCCAGACGTGCTCATGTACAAACGATCTCAAATCCGAATGAGCAGAATTCAAAGACAAGCTGGGTCAAAAACATGAACCTTACTACGTAACGGCGTCGCTGCTGAACGCTTCGTGCGTTCTCAATTATCACTCTTGTACAGTGTGCGCTGCATGTGTAACATTATCTATGGCGTGATCTGCAAAATCGTTGTTACCTAATACACCTGCATTTATTATCATTTGTTTGAAAATTTTGATTGATGAAAAAGCCGCCTCAATCAATTTACTTCCAAATTTCCTATCAATTTGTTTTATCTACGTGGGCAGCGATCCCTCAGGAGGGGCTGAGATGATATGGCCACTCAAATTTATATTGAATCATTTTATTTCTATTTTTTTCATCCGAGACGCAACCGGCAAGATTTAACACCTGCACAAAATTGTCTTTGTAATAACTCAAAATATAAACCACACGCGAAAATGTATGAACATGCCTTAAAATATCGTTCTTGGAGTCTATATACTTCAATTCAAGGTGCATTGAACAGGAAGGTGATGCGAAAGGTCCCAAGTTCGAATGTCGGGTTTGCAGTTACGATTATGTGTTCCTTTATCTATTTCTTTTTCTGTCGGATCTTCGTTCCTGTCACAAAACTCTTATGTCTTCGTTTGATTCGTGGCTCCGGATGATTTGTTGGTTTTATTTTTACTCACAAAAATGAAGTTTTCTGTTATTTGAGCATTTCGAAGGCCAACAATTGGAGGGTTTAAGAAACAGAAGGTTGGCTGCCGTGCGTTGTGTGATGTCGTAGGCCTACCGTTGTGAAAGAATCGGACCCTTAAACTGAGCTACTTGGGGCGTAGGAATACAGGGTTTTTTTTTAACGGCGATGGGATATTGGACTACTTGTAGAGGTGATCATTTCTGGATTGATATTTCATTCCCGAAAGTGGCCAATAAACGTCTAAGAATTGAACATAAGGCCAAAATAAAAAATTAAGTCGGTCTCTGGTCAGCGCGCGCGTCGATTTTAATCATGCGCGTCGATTTTTTTTTCCCCCAAAATGTTCCGCGCTAGCTCCAACAGCGCCCTCTATTTCCGCACCTCCTCATTTTTTTTTACCAAAGAGCACCAAGGAATGGGAAATTGCACCAAAGCAAATAATCGAAAGCACCAAGGCAAATTATGGAGGACACCAATGTACATGAGGACACCAACAAAGCAAAATAGTACCCCACCTTGTCTGTACAATCCAAGCTTGAAGAAAAAAAAAAAAAGCGAAAAAAAAAAAAAGCCACGTGGCCGCGTCAATTCCGGAACTTTGGTCCGACCAGAGACCGAATTTTTTTTTTGGCCTAATGACAGGCTTTTTAAATAACTTTACTTTGATGTGTGCACGAAACACGCACGTACCTAAAGAGTCGGGAGAATTTGGCCTGATAGTTTTTTAATTTTTTTAAGTAAGCATATTTGTAATTATCACATGGATTTTTGACAGTTAATGTATATCGCGCAGGTATCTGGGGGGTAAAGAATGTTTGGGCGGCTTGATTAATGATAAGATGTACATGTTCATTTTAGGGACGTCATTTTTTTCAGTGTGCGCGGTCGTGCAAGCTGCGTTGGCTTGTGGTTAAGACTCTCGCTTGGCATACGAACGGTCCGGAGTGCGATTCCCGGGTTGGCAATTGCGATTCTTTTTTGCTTATTTTTAGTCGGATCTTCTTTTTGGTCACCAAATATGTTTCCTTTGTCTGATTCGGGCCTCCAAAGTATTTTTCTTTATTTGTTTAAACTCATAACAATTATAAAAAGATTGGAAATCCGTTTAAAATCACTTGAAGACGTCACCATGACGTCTCTCCACTGTTCATTTTGAACTCGTGCCCGACTATTCACCAACAAAGTTGTAAGCCAATGCGGCTTGTGGTTCTGTAGATATACGACTTTGAGAAATTGATCTTTAGGATGGTGTCGCCTAACCTATGATGACGTCAACACGACGACACTTGACAACTCATTTTACCAATGAATCGGAACAACGAAAATATATAATTTTAGTCTTTGTTCTGAAATAAATGATTCTTAGTCATAAATGACGGCGTAGGCACAATTGCGGTGATCCAACCTTACTGACAATGCCCAAGTTCGTAACTTTCAAGAACTAACTCATTCTAGTTTGGGGTGGGGATGATAAACCCTGTACATCTACTTAGTAATAATGCTTATTTACCCCTTGGTATAAATTCGTTATTTGAAAACGTTATTGTGCTCCTGACTGACTGACAACACAATTGTTGGTTTTAATGAATCATCCAATGAAACCGCTGGTCACGTGTCACAAGGTGATATTTTTTTTCAAACACGAATTTAGCTTACGTGGCAGGGATTTTTGTGGTTTCTGCTAAACACACATGTAGCAGATGAAATACAAAATTATATTTTTGGGGGGCTGCCACGCCCAAACATTTTTTGTCAAAGTTATTGAACCGTCTAAGAATGCGAGTTCGGCTCCAGTTGGGATGTCATAGACCTGTTACTTATAAATGATAAATATAAATGATGCGCATGCGCATAAATGGTCTTGAGGCAAGAAGCGCAAAAAGGTCCATCAAAAATGTACAGGAGTACAAACATTAGGGTGTTTTTTTCGCAATTTCTCCAAGGATTTCTCGCTTTTGTCTTGATGCACAAAATGAAGACTTAAATTATTGCCTTCGTCCCGAGCACACGAGGGCGAAGGCAATCAGCAGGGCTCCTTTCCGCACGAGTGACAATAAGTAACTGTGCACTTCGGTGTTCCATCTCCAAGTTACGGGCTGAACGCGGTGATGAATCGCGCCGGGCTGAACCGCGGGCTGAATTACGGGCTGCGGGCCACAAACGATGTCACCACCGTGCATGGACAGTCACATTGACCGGGCACTGGGCGTACAGGCCCGGCGTGAACCACACGAAAAAACACGCTGCGCTATATATATATTGGTCAGCGGAAAAAGTTGCAACAGTGTCGTCAATCACTATCGAAAGATACAATATGACAATTAACTTTGGAATATATTTTTGAAATTCTTTTTTAATTGTATGGGCTTTGTTTTGTTTATTGCTTTATTTTTTATAATGATGACCGATATAGCGCAGCGTGATTTTTCGCGTGACACCCACCGGGCCTGTACGCCCTGTGCCCGGTCAACGTGACGGTTCGTGCTCGGTGACATCGACATCGTTTGTGCCGGCGCAGCCCGTGATTCAGCCGGCGGTTCAGCCCGGCGCGATTCAGCAGCGCGATTCGTCCCGTTATTTGGTGGATGGTACCGCGAAGTGCACAGTTACTGATTTTCACTCGTGCTGAAAGGAGCCCTGCTGATTCCCTTCGCCCTCATAGTCGCTCGGGAAGAAAGCATTTTTTTAAGTTGTGATTTTTTTTTACCCCCCAAAAAGCCCACTTTGGCCAGAAAGTAATGCCCATGACGATTTCAGGGCCTTTTCTGTTTGTTTGTATCGCTGTACATTTGTAATGGACCGATTTCGCTTCTTGCCTCAAAACAACTTTTAGGGCATAAATTATTATTTCACAGTGAAAAGGTTTATTGAGTAGCGTGTTTATACTTTGCATAGATTGTTTGTTGAATATTTATTTTGTCATTTTAATGCATACCGAATTCTTGGACCATGTGGCCTCGCTTAAATATTTCTCCCGGGGTTTATAAGCAAGACGAGTTTGGAATGGAGCAGATTTTGAGATGAGATTCCGAGGAGAGGGCAGAGACCAGCCTCGATGATTTTGAAAAATAATTGGTGTGAAGTTATCGATATGGAGAAGCCAAAGGAGAGGGCTTTGCAGGATTACTGCATTATTGAATTTTAATGCTTGAGCTATTGTTAGGTTATTGCATTATCTGTTTATTTACGAAAAGTTACAGTGGAAAGTTTGTACATTTTTTATGTACAGAAAGAAAGCAATTTCATATACACTTTGTTGGAATTTTCAATCCAAATGTTTAGTTTTTCTATCTTCAAATGGAATGCGTTCAATATTTCGCAATACCATTGCGTTATTTTGCAATACCATTGCGTTAAATAGCAATTCGTGCGAACGAAATAGTAATTCGTGCGAACGAATTAGGAATTCGTGCGAACAAATTAGGAATTCGTGCGAACGAATTAGCAAATGCCAAAACAAAAATCCACCCTGTCCCTTCCCGGGCTTCATACGGGCTTCATATGAAAAAAAGGTGGCTGCATGCGAACATTTTTTCCCGAACTTTTGACGGTACCCCCCCTAAAAAAAAACCCTCTCTTTTTTTGTCACACGAGGGCGCACTACACCTTTCCTGCAAATGCAAAATGGCCGACGTACCGGAAAATGCACCTGAACGTACGTAGGGCTAGATTTCACTTTTAATTTTGTGAAGAAAGGAGATTAAGAAAATTAAACTGCTGATCTTGATGGCGTAGATTAGTATGCATTAAGTGTTACTTTAATAATCAAGAATATTTTGATTTTTGCTCTGTACCTCGACCACCGAAACTTGGGTTGGCAAATGGCAACTTTTCAAGCGTGCAATCTGATCTCACTGTCATGACTGTTGACTTTGTGTTGATAAACAAGCATGACAAGGGCGGATCCAGAACCAAATTTTCAGGGGGCCAACGGGGCCGGGCTTGAGTTTTTTTCACAAACAGGGGAAGGGGATTAAGTATACAGCATTGTGTGCTATTTCTACTATTATTATTATTAAAAATGATAATTGATGGGAAAAATGAACATTGCAACCTGACGCCACTTCAGCGGTTGTTGGTTGTGTACAAAGTCAATGGAGAGTCAAGAAAACATTTTAAGTTATATTTCTTAACAAAATTGGAAATGTTTCTCAGTCCCAGATTCATGTCTTTTCATTTCTGACCTTCATTGAGATGATATATGCAGAAAAAAAGTGGCGTCAGGTTGCAACATTTTTTCCAATTTAATTGGAGCTGGAGTTACTTAAAGGGAATATACAACATTTGCAAACATCGAAAAATAAAATTACCAAGTTTTTACGAAATACCTTAATAGGATGTTGGTAAATGACAGTCTAAAGCATCCTGTAAAATTATGGCACCTGGTATACTGTCATTTTCAAGAAAAGTGGTATTTTTGTATCAATTTCCAACGCTGATCGGCCGATCAGCGTTGGAAACAACTGGCTTTTTTTCAAATACTGGCCCCAATTGACCATTGCACTTGTTTGCAATCGATTACAAATCTATGAACGGGTACGAGCCAGCTAGACTGGTTCCCTGACCTTACAATTCCCCAATGTATGTAAACTGCTCTGTTTCTTCTTATATGGAGTCAGGGAACCAGACTACAGGAAAATTATCGTTTTTCTTGTTTTTTATAGCATTTTCGAACCCAAAACCTCCAAAAAGTCAGTGTAACTATATTTGCTTTATATTTCCAACCCCCCAATTCCATCCATTTCTGAAAATTACAGCAAAAGCAAATGATGTATATTCCCTTTAAGTAACTCCAGCTCTAATGCTTATCTAATGCGATAAGCATTAGAGCTGGAGTTACTCAAGCTAGGGTTACTCAAGCTAGGGTTACTCAAGCTAGTACTGTTAGCTTGAGTAACTCCAGCTCCAATGCTCGATCATCAGAAATTTGACATATAAAATGTCGAATTTCTGATGAGCATTGGAGCTGGAGTTACTCAAGCTAGATGTGTAGCTGATGGCTTGACCTTGCAAGGGAGATATGGAGTGTTTAAAACCCTAACTCCCCAGGCCTTTCTGCTAGGATGTAGCCTCAATCCTGCAAAATCCTCCGATTGGCCTCATGGAAAAATAGCATATAGCCTCAATCCTGCAAATTCCTCCATTATTTCTTGAATATGGTCCATGGAGGGGTGACCACTGCCTGAATCCTGCAAAATCCTCCGGCTATGACTTTCAATAGGATGAGGCAGAGGCAGTGACATATGATCCTGGAGCAGTGCAGAATGTCGAGTATAATCAAGGACTAAATTTATGCACGGCTGAGCATAAACAACACAAGGTCCGGCCCAAGACCTTGACACAGTGCGTACTCCGAAATCAGCAACGCACTTTGGCCATCTCAATCCTGCAAATTCCTCCAATTTGCAAAAAGGATTTTGGAGGATTTAGGGCGGTTGATTTCCTGAAAATAAAGAGATTTTTTTAGGGGGGGGGCGGCATGGCCGAAAGAATGTTGCAACGTTATGCCACTTTTTTTGTCTGGATACTACATTTTTTTCGTCATGGCCCACATTGGCACCCCCCACCCCCTGGATCTGCCAATGAAGTGCCTAAGGCTATAAAGCCCCTGCACCATGCCCACAGCAGCCGTTATGCAATTTTCAACAGCTTTATTCAACGGCTTTATTGGATGCACCATATTGAACTTAATTGTGATTTGGAAAGCCTGAGCAGAGATTGGAATAGATTGGCTCTTTTGAAGATATAGTCCATCATTTCTAATTTGTGCATTTTGTTCGTTTGGAGCAACAAAAGTGCTCAAAATCCAAAGAAGGGTACTGAACAACTATTCTGATGAAGTTTCAGCTCAGCTTCAGCTGTGTATTCCGAGAAAAACAGCATTCTAGGATCTCAATTTCAAATCAAAAGTTGCTGAATAATGTTTTGAATTGCGCCAGAATTCAGCGTCCGAGACACGTTCTCACTGAGCCGATTGCAGCTACGCGATGTCGCGCATTGATCCGACAAATTATAGCAACCGGGAGTGCGTGTGCGTCGTGCCAATGCTTGCGCGCGCTTCGCAGAATAACAAAACAAACTACTAATTTAAATTTTCCTACGGTGCGTCTTAAGAAGCACCATTGGAAAGGCCCTCTTTCGTTGATTACTTCAAATGACAGCTTGCCAGAAAGAATAATTTCACAGGGAGTTTAGTCCCCTTACTATCTTTCAACCAAGTATGTTTTTCAACAATAATTATGCCAGTTACTTTTCGGATAGCTGCAAATGATGGACTATAGCTTTAAAAAGAAGTTCAAAATATTATTAATTTGGGGGAAGCTTTCAGGAACTCACTACTGATGTTTTTCTGCTATTCACCTCTGTAAATCGGAGTTTCTTTCGCCTTTCCTTGTATGTGTTTTGCATTTTTGCAGATTGCCCAGGAACACAGAGCGAGTCAGCCGGCAAGGTCTCAGCATGCCAAGGCTGCCCTAATCAGAATATATGCGCCAGTGGGTTGCCCCAAGCACCAGATCCTGGTAACTTCTGTTTTTTTTCCGTCCACAGATGGCTGTGGTTTGTACTGTCCCTAAGGCCAGTCAGCATTGATTGGTTGGGAGGGGAATTTATAGAATGCCGTGGTCCAGTGGCTACGGTGTTTGACTCTTGTACGAAGGTGCATGGGTTCGAACCCTGCCAGGAACATGGTGTTTGTGCCCTTGGGCAAGACACTTTACTACAATTGCCTCTCTCCACCCGGGAGTATTTAAATGGGTACCTGTGAGGGTCAAGGACCGATTGAGCGCTGATATCGGCTGCCGCGTGGTCCCATGGCCTGATGAACGGGGTAATAATTATAAAGCGCTTTGAGATTGTTGATATGATGGAAAGCGCTATATAAGCACAATAATTGTTAAGGGAATAAATGTGTGTTTGGGAGGTATTATAACACTCTGTTTAAGACCGGTGGGAGTCTGGATGAGTGATAATTACCCCAAGGCAAAGCCAAGGGTAATTATCACCCATCCAGACTCGCACCGTTCTGACACAGAGTGTTTAATACCGACCGAACACATATTTATTCCCATTCATAGATGCCTTTTTCGGTCAAAAAACCAAATCTCTTCGTTCCAAATATCAAATGAAGTCAAAAAGTAGACGTTACCAACCATTTTGTTCAACAATTTTACTTCATGTTTTACGAAACACCCCTCTGACTATAATATGGAATGCCCCTCCACAACTCGTTACCTTATAAGGACATATGCGTGCGCCTCGCACGTACTGCACGATGTCGCGCTAAACGCAGCTGGACTAGTGTAGTGTGAATGAAATATGAAATACTGATTCACTGGTAGTACGTTGCGCATGCATACATGAGAAATGTGAACGTTCAACCAATGAAACGGTAAAAGGCACCGGATTTCATGGGAGTCCAAATTTCATGCGACACTGGAAAAGTGTTTCAGACCAGCTAGCCATGTCTTTATCATCCGTTTAAGACCGGCCACGTGACGGGCCCTCGACCAATAGGAATGCGTAAACTGTCTTAGGTATTTATGCATAATTATTATTGATGTTTTATATTTTTATAAATTCCTGCGGCAAAGCTGTTGTACAGTTCATTCACGGAAAGCGTCCGTGGGGCATTAATCCCAAACCAGGGCTTGAAAACCTTCACTCCACATGCAATCTTGGCGATTTACGAAAGGCATGATGCAGGGTTCAAAACAAACAACGCAACAATTGGCCTTCCCTTGCCAGCCAGATGAACTGTTGTACAGTTCCACGAGTACTCTACAACACGCGCTGACTGTATGGTGCCTAGAGCGCTGTGGTATCAATATCACAACGCCTCGCTGTGGCATGCATAACACCTCAGTATGTCGTGCATAATATTTGCGTGCAAATCAATGCGATCATGCCTGTGGATTTGGTGAGAAACTTGTCCGGAGTAGACACTTTTTTGAGAAAAAAAAAACACACTTCCAGAAAAAAATATAATAGATACAAACAAAATCAGGGCGGGAGTGAAAATTGAGGTGGGAGGGGATGAAAACCTAAAAATCAATGTTGAATGGCCTAATTTTAACAGATTTGTTCCTTTTTTCTCCCTATTAACTTTCCAACTTTTGTTTCATTTTTTACCCCCCCCCCCCCGCAATCCCTTTTTTTTTCTATTTTAGTGTTTCTGCATTAATACAACATAATTTTGTAAAATTGCAAATTCATGCTGGCCGGAGTTTTTTGCTCACCTAAACATCCATTTGGTGTATTCTTTCGACCTTTCATGTGGTTCTGTTCAACTGATGACCAAGAGTTAACATTTATATGTGTGCAACATCTGCGTCAAATGCACATACAATGGAACGTAGGTGTACCGAACACCGCTAAACCGAACATTCGGCTATACCGAACATCATCCTTGGCTCCCAATTTTTGAGTACAAAACGTACCGAACATTGTTGTTGGAGAATGTCAACAGAAGAGCGACAAGTGGCTGTAATTATCCCAAGGAATAGAATGGGAAAGCCCCCCGTGTAATTTCATGATTCAGTAGTCGCACGTGTTCAAAGTCATCTTTGAGTAAATACCAGGGTAACAATAGTCAAAAGAGGCCGCCACTAATGTGTGAAAACCACAAGTTAGTAAGTATTGGCTTCAAATCGGTATACTGAACGTTCACTATTACGAACAATTGATGTGGATCCTGCGATGTTCGTTATAGCGACGTTCCGCTACGCTTGCTCTTGATGGTTTGCCAATTTCTGATGTTTCCTTGCAGCTGTTGAGGAGATAAAAGAGCGTATGTCTTCTGTCAAACACAAGATCCTTGTACTGTCAGGCAAAGGCGGAGTGGGTAAAAGCACCTTCACAGCCCATCTCGCCAGGGGTCTAGCCAGAGATGAAAATACACAGGTGTGTGACCTTTTTGGAAGGGTGGTGGGGGGGGGGGGGAAGGGGGGAAGGGGGGGGGGGAGGAAGAGGGGGATTATAACTATTTTGACATTCTGTTCAAATCAAGAGTTGAATGTTTGGCATCCCGTCACTACTCATACCCTGCACGCTTTTTGGCAGAGGGTAACCCCCTCCTTGTCCCTATAACCCATACACACTCTAGACTGTTACTTTAACACATGCCTCCGTAGATATCTCAAAAGAATTCCTGAGATTCCGGGGTAACAAGACCGATACTCTTAATACAGATGTCTGATGTAACAGCAATTTGGCATAGTCCGGTTGATTTTTTGTTAACGAGACTCGACTTGTAGTCCTCTTTCTACCTGACTGACTGACCGACTTGACTCAGTGACTGAATGGCTCCCCGACAGACAGACAGACTGACTCCCCGACTGACCGACAGACTGATTGACCGACTGTCACTTGTGGCTTGGCCTGGTTTTCGGCTGATGAAGAAACCCGGCAGTGCAATTTTACAGGAATACTCCATGTAAGTGGGCTAAATCTGGCCCATATTTGACATAAGATTCATAGAAAAAAGTTTCCTGTGCAGAGCCTTTCAGAATAGACTTTTGCCCGCTCTAGGCTTTCCTTGTCGTATTGCGTGGGGGAGTTGGACTAGTGGTTAGGGCTCGTGACTCACGATCACAGGGTCAGGGGTTAGAATACAGTCGCGGGCCATATGTTGTGTCCTTGGGCAAGCCACTTCATCCCCATTTTGCCTCTCTTCACCCAGGAGTATAAATGGGTACCGGCATTAGCTGGGGAGTAACCTGCGATGGACTAGCATCCCATCCAGGGTTAACAGAAATGGTAAACATGAGATAAATGCCGGCCTGATGGGCCACATTGGCTCTTGACAGACTTTACTTACTTTTTTTGTACTTATGTCTTGCTTTATTTCAATTGACAGGTAGCAGTGTTGGACATTGACATCTGTGGTCCATCCATTCCTAGAGTCATGGGCTTGGAGGGGGAGCAGGTTCATCAGAGCGGGTCCGGATGGTCACCTGTGGTAAGGCCTGACCTCAAATTACAATCCCTTCCATTCCTAGAGTCATGGGCCTGGAGGGGGAGCAGGTTCATCAGAGTGGGTCCAGATGGTCACCTGTGGTAAGGTTTGACCTCAAATTACAATCCCTTCCATTCCTAGAGTCATGGGCCTGGAGGGGGAGCAGGTTCATTGGAGTGGGTCTGGATGGTCACCTGTGGTAAGGCCTGACCTCAAATTACAATCCCTTCCATTTCTAGAGTCATGGGCCTGGAGGGGGAGCAGGTTCATCAGAGCGGGTCAGGATGGTCACCTGTGGTAAGGCCTGACCTCAAATTACAATCCCTGCCATTCCTAGAGTCATGGGTCCGGAGGGGGAGCAGGTTCATCAGAGTGGGTCTGGATGGTCACCCGTGGTAAGGCCTGACCTCAAATTACAATCCCTTCCATTCCTAGAGTCATGGGCCTGGAGGGGGAGCAGGTTCATCAGAGTGGGTCTGGATGGTCACCTGTGGTAAGGCCTGACCTCAAATTACAATCCCTTCCATTCCTAGAGTCATGGGCTTGGAAGGGGAGCAGGTTCATCAGAGTGGGTCAGGATGGTCACCTGTGGTAAGGCCTGACCTCAAATTACAATCCCTTCCATTCCTAGAGTCATGGGCCTGGAGGGGGAGCAGGTTCATCAGAGCGGGTCCGGATGGTCACCTGTGGTAAGGCCTGACCTCAAATTACAATCCCTTCCATTCCTAGAGTCATGGGCCTGGAAGGGGAAGCAGGTTCAACAGATCAGGTCAGGATGGTCAGCTGTGGTAAGGCCTGACCTCAAATTACAATCCCTTCCATTCCTAGACTCATGGGCTTGGAAGGGGAGCAGGTTCATCAGAGTGGGTCGGAATGGTCACCCGTGGTAAGGCCTGACCTCAAATTACAATCCCTGCCATTCCTAGAGTCATGGGCCCGGAGGGGGAGCAGGTTCATCAGAGTGGGTCAGGATGGTCACCTGTGGTAAGGCCTGACCTCAAATTACAATCCCTTCCATTCCTAGAGTCATGGGTTGGGAGGGGGAGCAGGTTCATCAGAGCGGGTCAGGATGGTCACCTGTGGTAAGGCCTGACCTCAAATTACAATCCCTTCCATTCCTAGAGTCATGGGCCTGGAAGGGGAGCAGGTTCATCAGAGTGGGTCTGGATGGTCACCTGTGGTAAGGCCTGACCTCAAATTACAATCCCTTCCATTCCTAGAGTCATGCGCCTGGAGGGGGAGCAGGTTCATCAGAGCGGGTCAGGATGGTCACCTGTGGTAAGGCCTGACCTCAAATTACAATCCCTTCCATTCCTAGAGTCATGGGCCTGGAGGGGGAGCAGGTTCATCAGAGTGGGTCAGGATGGTCACCTGTGGTAAGGCCTGACCTCAAATTACAATCCCTTCCATTCCTAGAGTCATGGGCCTGGAGGGGGAGCAGGTTCATCAGAGCGGGTCAGGATGGTCACCTGTGGTAAGGCCTGACCTCAAATTACCATCCCTTCCATTCCTAGAGTCATGGGCCTGGAAGGGGAAGCAGGTTCAACAGATCAGGTCAGGATGGTCACCTGTGGTAAGGCCTGACCTCAAATTACAATCCCTTCCATTCCTAGAGTCATGGGCTTGGAAGGGGAGCAGGTTCATCAGAGTGGGTCTGGATGGTCACCTGTGGTAAGGCCTGACCTCAAATTGCAATCCCTTCCATTCCTAGAGTCATGGGCCTGGAGGGGGAGCAGGTTCATCAGAGCGGGTCCGGATGGTCACCTGTGGTAAGGCCTGACCTCAAATTACAATCCCTTCCATTTCTAGAGTCATGGGCCTGGAGGGGGAGCAGGTTCATCAGAGCCGGTCAGGATGGTCACCTGTGGTAAGGCCTGACCTCAAATTACAATCCCTTCCATTTCTAGAGTCATGGGCTTGGAGGGGGAGCAGGTTCATCAGAGTGGATCTGGATGGTCACCTGTGTTAAGGCCTGACCTCAAATTACAATCCCTTCCATTTCTAGAGTCATGGGCCTGGAGGGGGAGCAGGTTCATCAGAGTGGGTCAGGATGGTCACCTGTGGTAAGGCCTGACCTCAAATTACAATCCCTTCCATTCCTAGAGTCATGGGCCTGGAGGGGGAGCAGGTTCATCAGAGTGGATCCGGATGGTCACCGGTGGTAAGGCCTGACCTCAAATTACAATCCCTTCCATTCCTAGAGTCATGGGCCTGGAGGGGGAGCAGGTTCATCAGAGCGGGTCCGGATGGTCACCTGTGGTAAGGCCTGACCTCAAATTGCAATCCCTTCCATTCCTAGAGTCATGGGCCTGGAGGGGGAGCAGGTTCATCAGAGCGGGTCCGGATGGTCACCTGTGGTAAGGCCTGACCTCAAATTACAATCCCTTCCATTCCTAGAGTCATGGGCCTGGAGGGGGAGCAGGTTCATCAGAGTGGGTCTGGATGGTCACCTGTGGTAAGGCCTGACCTCAAATTACAATCCCTTCCATTCCTAGAGTCATGGGTCTGGAGGGGGAACAGGTTCATCAGAGCGGGTCCGGATGGTCACCTGTGGTAAGGCCCGACCTCAAATTACAATCCCATCCATTCCTAGAGTCATGGGCCTGGTGGGGGAGCAGGTTCATCAGAGTGGGTCTGGATGGTCACCTGTGGTAAGGCCTGACCTCAAATTACAATCCCTTCCATTCCTAGAGTCATGGGTCTGGAGGGGGAACAGGTTCATCAGAGCGGGTCCGGATGGTCACCTGTGGTAAGGCCCGACCTCAAATTACAATCCCATCCATTCCTAGAGTCATGGGCCTGGTGGGGGAGCAGGTTCATCAGAGTGGGTCTGGATGGTCACCTGTGGTAAGGTTTGACCTCAAATTCCCATCCCAGACCGTTTGAGGAAGAGTCCAATCAGTATGTTGAATTATTAAGGAGGTGGGGTTCACAAAGTTGAATGGATCTTGCCAAGAAAATACTGGAGAACAATGAAAGCATAAAAAAAATCCTACTTAACTTCTGATTACGTACCATCGTCTAGTACAACCCCATTCATTTCAGAGAATACAGTTTTAAAGTTGACCGAAGTATTCCTTGTGGATTTTTTTCTTCTTCTTCTTTTTTTGGCCAATTGTACATCTCAAAAACAATTTTTTGCCTTTTTGAATGAGCAAAAGGAAAGCAAACACTAATTTGTGACCTTGTGTCAACTTTTCAAATTGCTATTTTGCAAAATGTGAACGCATTTCCAATTTTGGAGTGAATGTTTCGTGGAGTCAACATTTTTCTTTGATTCTTGTGAAGTACAAATAGGACATAAATCGTCTTGGATGTGCTTTTTTATTGGTTATTCTTACTTAATGTACAATGTTTAATTTTTGTCCGAGATGCTGATGCATTTTAAAACAATTGTTCTCAATTTTTTTCTCCATTGTTCTCAGTATGTGGAAGACAACCTGAGTGTGATGTCGGTTGGTTTCCTGTTGAGTAGCCCGGACGATGCAGTCATTTGGAGAGGTCCCAAGAAAAACGGTAATTTATTGTATCACTCGGTACCAGTGTTGTTAGTCGAGTCTGTCACAAGTGCCTGCAAGTCCCCACAAGTCCTCCAGCCCCAATTCCAGTCACCAGCTATTTATGTGAATTGTGACAAAGGCATTCCTTTGTTTATATTGCTGATCCACTGTTCCTTGTGACTGGTCTGTGTGATAGACTCAACGAAACACTGCTCGGTACATTCAGTTTAAAGGTAGAGTAGATCATTTGCAGCTATAAAAAAGTAACTGACCAAAGTATTATTGAAAAGCTTACTCGGTTTTTAAAAGATAGTAATGGCAATAAACTCCCTGTGAAATTATTCCTTCTGGCATGCTGTCATTTTGAAGAAAACATTAAAAGGTCATTTCCAACGATGCATTTAAAGACGCATCTTTGGAAATTTCTGTTCATTTTTAATTCGGCAAAGCCGTGAATGGATGCGCACAAGCGTTGACACGACACACACGCGCGCGTGATTCAGAGATGCCACTTTTCCGGTGTTAACCGGAATTCCGTTTTTTAAAAAAAATCGCACAAAATTCCGTTTTTTCCGGCCGTCAAATTAACCAGAAAAAGAGAAGAAAAACTGTGAAAATGCGTTGATTTTTACCTCGATTTAGTACATTTAGGCGCACGCATGGCACAACGTTGTTCGTTGAAGTAGTCTTAAAAACGGTCTTTGTGAATGTTGTTGCCGAGCCTGCATGCGATACAAGCGGCCAACGTACTTGCCCGCAGTATGCAACGGCGCCTCGCTCGTGCTTCACCGCGTGCGGGCATGCATTAAGCCTGGAAATCAAGTCTATCATTTCAGCTATTGGTGGTTTCCGATCGCAGTGATATATGTAAATACAAAAAACGCTGGGTACCAACCATGTTTTCGTTGAGCGCATCGCGTAGTGCAAGGATCATGTACACCGACAGCAGTGTTGTGGAATCATGCATGTTTCGCGTCGAATATTACGTTGGAAATTCGGGTAGGCAGAATAAATATTACGAATATGGGAAAAAGTCAAAGTGATTGAACGAACCGACAGCTTTAAAGGCTATAGAAGCAAAATTAAAAAATAAACAGAACTTGGCTTGACTACAAGATAAAGATGACAACGGGGACTTTGTGTCGGACACGGAGTGGCTTTTTCACACAAAAAAGTTCCGTTTTTTTCAAGCAGCAGTTCCGTTTTTTTTTCAAGCAGACCAGGTTCCGTTTTTTTCAAGCAGACCCTGTCGCATCTCTTATGGTTGATATAATTCGTTGGTTCAGTGTGTGACATCGTCTTACCACTCAAAGGTTTTGCCCTAGACCGACGTATACAGACTGTATACTCAGTATGTTGCCTCCCGAGTGAAAGTTGGAAAAAAGTACTTCCCAAATAGAGAATCTTATTCCAATAAATCTCATCTCATCTGGGATAGGTCGCGCAAAAGTCCATAGCGGGCCCATTGTATCCGGTATAAGGCCAAAAAAAAAAATAAGTCGGTCTCTGGTCAGCGCGAGCGTTGATTTTAATCATGCGCGTCGATCTTTTTTTTTTCCAAAATGTTCCGCGGTAGCTCCAACGGCGCCCTCTATTTCCGCACCTCCTCATTTTCTTTTTAGCAAAGAGCACCAAGGAATGGGAAATTGCACCAAGGCAAATGATCGAAAGCACCAAGGCAAATGATGGAGGACACCAACGTACATGAGGACACCAAAAAAGCAAAATAGTACCCCACCTTGTCTGTACAATCCAAGCGTGAAGAAAAAAAAAAAAAAGCGAAAAGAAAAAAAAAAAGCCGCGTGGCCGCGTCAATTCCGGAACTTTGGTCTGACCAGAGACCGAATATTTTTTGTTTTTGGCCTAAGTTGCAGGATTCTGATCACCTTCCTGGATTCTTCATATTATGAAATTACAGGTTGTCAACAATGATAACTTCATTGCAGGAAGAATCTGATGGGCCTATTGTGGATATATGCTTACCTGCAACTTTTATATTTTTGATTGGCTTAAAGAGGATGTGGAATGCTCGAAGACATTTCCGTCATTTTTCGGGTATATGTAGCCTAAGGTGTGATGAAATAAAAACGACTATTGTGTCTGTCATGAAATGAGTACAAAAGGTACTTTTGAGAGCTGTTTTTCAGGTCCAGTTTCGACCCGAACGTGCAACTGGGTAAATGTCGTCGTTGCGGGCAGCAAACAAAACACAGTAAATCGTGACGTAATAAACAGGACTCCCGATGCACAGTAGCATACACGAGTCCTGTTTATTACGTCACGATTTACTGTGTTTTGTTTGCTGCCCGCAACGACGACTTTTACACAGTTGCACGTTCGGGTCGAAACTGGACCTGAAAAACAGCTCTCAAAAGTACCTTTTGTACTCATTTCATGACAGACACAATAGTCGTTTTTATTTCATCACACCTTAGGCTACATATACCCGAAAAATGACGGTAATGTCTTCGAGCATTCCACAACCTCTTTAATATATTGTCAGCCCCTCATCATTATTATAGGTCTCATCAAGCAGTTCTTACGAGATGTAGACTGGGGTGACACGGACTACCTCATAGTGGACACGCCCCCAGGGACCTCAGACGAACACCTGTCCATTGTGCAGTACCTCAGCTGTACCAATGTGGACGGTGCTGTGCTGGTAACGACACCGCAGGTAGGACATTGGGCCATTGGTTTATATACTGGCTCATGCTTTTCAAGATCCACACCGAAAAATACCCACCAACGATTCACGATTGTTACAATTGTATATAAATGTAGCCAGCCTCGCTGATCTGACAGTAGATAACCAGTGGCCAGCTGTGCGTGACATAGTTGAGCAGTGCGTCTTTCGTAAGATGAAACACGTGGTTGGGGCACTAATTTAGTCCATGGGTTGGTCGGCGGGTCCGGCTGGGATCGTTTATTCAGGAATATTTCCTTCAGTCACTCCATTAGACGTCACTCTGTTGTAAAATGTTGCACATTTCCCTTCAAATACACAAAACTATAAAACACGTATGTGTAACTCTACTTTCCGAGACGTCTTCTCCATTTGTTGAGCATTTTAACAAGTTAAATCACTATCCATCTTCAAGTATACATCGCCTGCAAGAGATGAGAAAACATCTTGAAAAGTCTCTTTGTCAATTTCAGTGTGGCCGATGTTTCTTCGGATATTATCTGAGCAGTTGCCATTATCCACGGTCGTCACTGCACAGGTCTATTGTACTACCGTGCTGTGGGCACTCAACGTGACCATTTCATTGTGCTATTGTTAGGCAATTTCAGGCGTGATCCCGCGGTCGGAACGGGGCCTGGGCGAATGCCCGGGGGGATTAGGAACAATAGGCCCGTTCCTCCCGTGCGCTCGTGTCGGAACGGGAAAAATCCTTTTGTTATCCTCCCTTAGTTTAATAGTGGGAAGAAGGGGTTATCGTTCACCCTCAGAAATCAACATCTTATTCATGTCTCTAGGTCAGAAAAAAAATGCGTCAAAAATTATTTGCTATGTTGAAAAATTAAAAAAAAATCCCATGTATTGATTTATGCAAATTAGTGCCGCCATTACCCAAAAATCAATTTTCCATTATATCTCAGCCAATATTGCAGATAACTGACACTCTCTCACGCGAAGACACTACGGGTTTGTGCAGATTTAGAATACAATTGTGACCCGCTCTGCAAAAAAATGAGGCTGATGTCGCATAATTTGAACTCAAGCTTTTGCCATTTTGCAATGGAAACAGTGAAAATTTGATCACAATTTTGAATTAAATTGATCACAGTTTTGAAATTTGATGAGTGGCCACGCTGAAGCCACAGACATCTCAAGATGGCCATGACTGGAGCTTTCCAATAGTGCTACAGTTCCTGCACAGATTCCGTAAAACATCCGAGATGTAATCAGTGTGGAAAATAATGACAGTGGACGATACGGAATACAAGTTAAATCTAAAATCGACTGTAACATTAAAAGCCCATTAGCATGTGACTCACATTAATTAGAGGCTTGAAGGAAACAAGAGAAAATCCTATTTAAACAGCGAGACTTTTACACTAAATAAATGCATGACTTAAACGTGTACAGTGTTGTTTTAATTTAAACTCCTGTAGTACGTGTACATAGTTTTTAGCTATAAGGTCTATTAAACGGATTATACTGCTATAGCCTTTGCCTGTTATACAAACAAGATTAATTACTAAACAATGGTAAACTTTAACTGAAAGCAATGTTAAGGCCAAAAAAACTAATAGTTCTGCTTCCGGTTACCCTACCGACCCTATTTTGACAGCCCCTACCCTAATTGTTTTGGGGTAAAAATGAGGGGAAAAAACCTGAAAATCATCAATTGCTACCCCTGCGCAGACACCTCCATAAGATTGTACACACAAAAATGTCCCCCCCCCAAAAAAAAATCCCCTACCTACCCTATTTTCAAATGCCATGTATTCAGAAGCAGAATTATTCTTTTTTTTAGGCCTAACGTGAAGAATGATAAGAAGCAAAAGTGTGAGGTTTTATGGTCAGGTAATACATTACAGGTTTGTATGGAAAAAACCCATATTTTTAAAATTGTTACCAGTAAAGAGTTAACAAGCTGGCACTGACTAGCCCAGCAATTGAACAACCTTTTTAATTTTATTTAACTCATGGAGGCAGCTTTTATTGGGCAATTTGCAGGAAATTTCTCTGATGGATGTTCGCAAAGAAATCAACTTCTGCCAGAAGGTCAACCTGCCCATCCTGGGTGTTGTTGAAAACATGAGTGGCTTTGTCTGCCCCAAGTGCAAGGTGAGTATATTTTTTTTTATAAAGTTAAAGCAGTGTTCACCAGGAGTACTGGAGCTGAAATTTCGGCCAGACTAGGCCTGCATGGAAGCTGGGAGTTGGACTGGGGGTTGGAACGCAGAAAATTCCACATTCAAACCGCCTGGCGTGAGCGTTTGAATGTGGAGTTTTCTGCAGTTTTAATGTGGAATTTTCTGCGGTTTGAATGTGGGCTTTTCTGCATTCAAACTGCCAGTTCAACTCCCAGCTCCGATGAAGGCCGAGTCGGGCCGAAAATTCAGCTCCAATATTCCTGGTGAACACTGCTTGAAGTTTTTTTCTATACCCAGCAAGATATGAGACAAAGGGGCACCGTCCCCCCCCCCCCCCCCCAATCTCTTTATACCCTATGCAAACCCTAGACAATTGTTACCTAATACATCCCCCTAGATATCCCAAAAGAATTCCTGAAATTCTGGTAACACAATGACCAACACAAAGGAATGGGGGGTTCCCTCTGTGTCATATCGTGCTACATATGTTATTTTCATTCTATGTACTTATCTTCAGTGCTGCGCAGTTCTGCTTCATTTTGAACGATACACTTTTTTAACGTATATTCCTTTGATAGGTGGACAGAGCGTCCATGTTAAGCTTCAACAAAACTAAATAGATGAATGGTCTAAGGACGTGGTTGGCCATCAGCCTGGGGGTTTGGCCAGTATCAAATCAGGGCATAAATGATTATAGTGCGCATGCGCAAGGCATACCACCCCTAGAGTGGTAACAAGCATTTTGATGGACATTTTGAAGAAAAAAAAGGTGATAACACCCAAAAAGCTGCCACCGTTGCAATGCTATCACATTTTTCAAACCCCGAAGGTTTATAGCTTGCCAAAAATCGCTATGACGATTATTCCCCTCATTTGATACCGGTGGCCAACATTTTGGACCGAGGCTGATGGCCTATGGCATTTGCATGTTTGAACGAAAACAATTTTCAATCCGTTTACAAATTTTCCCAAAAGGTTTTTTATTAGAAATTTGACTTAAAAACAAAAGGGACCTACCGGTACATTAACGAAGATCTTCCTTTGAGTTAAACATACATAGCAAAAAACGATTAACAATGTTTTCAAACCTATTTAATTTGCAAAACCTTAGAAGCACTGCAGTACGTGATTACTTTTTCAGTGACTGCCCGCTATTATGTCAATCATTGTTGATTTATCATGTCAATCACGCCGGTGCAGACATAAAAGGCAGGCATTGGCCTATGTGAAATGCCTAAATGCTTAAACGCTTCTTAAAAATAAATGCTAAACATTTACAAAATTAAACGCAAATTCATAAATACCTCAGACAGTTTAGCTATTCCTATTGGTCGAGAGCCCGTCACGTGGCCGGTCTTAAGCGGATGATAAAGACATGGCTAGCTGGTCTTAAACACTTTTCCAGTGTCACAATAAAATGTGGACTCCTAAAAATCCAGTGCCTCTTACCGTTTCATTGGTTGAACGTTCACAATCCTCACGTAGGCATGCGCAACACTACAAGCGAGTCAGAATTTTATAGTTCTAAATCCAAAACGCAACGCCCCAGGTGCGTTCTGCGTGACATCGCGTAGAACATGCTATGCGCGCGTCAATCTTCATAAAAGGGTTGTTTACATCTTACTCGCCAGCTGAACACTCCATTATTTTGCTAGAGGGATGTTTCAAAAAGCATGAAGTGAACTTGTTGAACAAAATTGGGATTTTTTGAACGAATTATTTGATATTTTTTTTACGGATAAGGTATTTATGAATGGGAATAAATATGTGCTCCGTCGGTATTTATCGCTCTGTTTAATACCGCTTAGAGTCTGGGTGCTGATAATTACCCTCGCCTCCGGCTCGGGTAATTATCAGCACCCAGACTCTTAAGCGGTATTAAACAGAGTGATAAAAACCTCCGGAGCACACATTTATTCCCTTAGTCAAAGCCTTAGACTGTTCATTTTTGCCGTAATTTCACACGCCCTTCGGTCCCCACAGTGGACTTGGCGAGAGAATTCCAAAGTCGTGTGTACTAGCGTGTGAATGAGTGCAGGTGATTTGGAGTTCGGAACACCACCTCATTGGGTGTGAGTTTGTTTCTGCATTCATTAGGGGACGTTGAACCATATAGAGGACAAAAGGGTCACTAATTCCCGAGAGGTCCCCAATTTGGATTCGTGTACAAAACGTATGGGAGGTCTTCCTAAAAAGTTGAAGTACAAACAAAAGAGGGACAATAGGGGGTCCATGATTGCAGGTAAATACCAGGCATGCAACTTTTCCTCGGATCCGCTGATTTCCTCGTTTTTTAATTCTCATGACTGCCATTACAAATTGAAAAACACTGTACAAGGGGTAATAATAGTAATGTAAGTGGCTTTGATCTTAGTTAAAAGTGTTGTATAAAAATCTGTTATTACGCATGCGTGAAATACACACTTGTGTGTGCGTGTTGTGTATACGTGTCAACCTTAAATATTGTTTTCTTTTAATTATAAGTAAAATTAAATAATTTTTTATTAAAATGATTATTTCAGTTGTGCAGTTTGAAACACACAGGGCTAAATATCGTGTTTCTGAACATGCCAAACTGAACAATTGAGTTTGGTTCTGTTTGGTTCGGAAGTCCTATGTTTAAGCAAATTTCTGTTCGGTTCGATGGTTCGGCTGCACTAATTTTAACTGCAGAGCTATTAATCATAATTGAGAAGCGTTTGTCAACATTTTGATGCTTTCTTGTTACCGAGCACTAAACCCTAACAATCCTGCACCCGATTTCATCAAACTCTTCATAACTTACGATGCATCGCAGTGATGCGACGCGTCGTATCTCTACGATGCGTCGCAGCTGCGATCCATTTCACTAAACACGTCGTAAGTGCGACGCGTCGTAGGTGTATTTATAGCACAACCCGATGACTGTTTTATGTCTTTAGTCAGCGTACAGTAAATAGTCGTCTGATATTCAACAAAGAGTCGTTGGATCTCAGCTCGAATTTGTTAAAACGTAAAACAAAATGGCGGCCGTGCGATGCAATTTTGAAGGGAAACAAGCTCTCATTGGACTGTATAGCTTCTTTGAAATTTCAACTCTAATATTCCGGTCTAATTCATAATTATTCAATGAATTTTCTATTTACAACTTAACACACATTGCCTCGGTATTATAATCTTGTTAATGTAATGTTTGTGGCATAAAACTGGCTTAGAAATGACTCTTCTTATTTTGCGACGACCAATAGACACGTCGTAACTCGAGTTGCGACGCGTCGCAGCGCTTCGTGAAATCGGGTGCTGAATCCTCTGATTTTCATATGATTTTTCACACGTCCGTGGGTGTAGGGGCTCATAAAATGAAGGAAGGCTAACAATTCATGGATACACCAATGATCAGCTTATATATCCTGGCACAACGAGTTTCTTGTATGATGAGGACCTCTGCATCGCCACCCAGGCCCAAAGCTTTGTGGTGATACAGAACAGTCTCTCACCTGTGCACTGACTGGCTGCTATGCAACCAACCACCTGCTAGCCAACCCAGAGAAAACACAAGGTAGTGCATGTCACTTAAAGAGGAGGGATTCACAGAGATAACTTAATGCCCACTGTTATGGCAGGAAACTGTCTCACATCTCAAAGCCAGTGTACCTTGGAGTTACTCTAGACCAGTAAAGACCATGTCAGAAACCTGCCACCTGGAGCTACTGAGCCATAGTCAAGGATGGCTCTGTCTCAACCGGCATTATGGGTTGGAGTTAGATGCAAAGTCTTAATGCAGAAGTGGAGATACGACACTGATAGACATATGACCTTTATGACTGTAGAGATGCCCCTCAGACAATGGAACATCACCTTATCTGCCTTCTACTGACAGAGTCCTGCTAGCAAGAGGATCTAGAGTGCTACATTCAATGTGCCAGAGCCTGGGCAAGGCATAATGTAGCGTCTCAACAACAACAACAACAACAACAATAACAACAAGTCCAGGACCAAATCTATCTGTCAAGGACCAAAGCTGAGTATGGTGAACAGATTCACCTTTCTTGGCAGCATGCAGTTCCAGATAATGATGGTGATAAACTGCCATTGATGAAGCCAACTCCAGATTCTAAAATGTCAGTGACCCTCTAGCAGACAGCACACCACTGTCATAATTGGAAGTTGTATAAGTTTTCAGACAGAGCTTGAGGTGTACGGGACAAAGAAGAAGTTGTTTCAAACAGTTGGATTCATCAGTCTTCATACTTCAACTGCTTATTGTGAAAAAAATTCAGCCAGCTTCCATTGAAATATGGATGGTGTATTAAAGTTAACTTAGTATGTACAGATGCACAATTGAAGTCTGAACATTCTTCTTGATGATTGGCACGCTCCGATCCATCAGAATGCACGAGATATACCAGAGCTTAGCGGTCAGAAGGCAAGTACCATTCCAGTGCCCTCTCTGCACCAGTGGGAGAGGTAAGGCTCCTGGCATTCACTCGAAACTTGAACGGCACCAGTTTGTTGAGTTCCTCCCGAAAGTCATGCATCTGCAGCCCTTCACACTTCATGGCCTCCTTGAGATTTGGAATATGGTCCAGCTCTGGGATATGGAAGCCCCCGGCCATCATGTTTGCCCGTAGGTATGCACAAAACCAGTGAGTGTTGTTGAAGTACTCAATCTGGTTGCTGATAGCCATCGGACTGGAGAGCGCCTTCCCCGTGTCATCTTTGCATAGCTGCATCGTTGTCTTGGTGGAGTCGTTGATATCTCTCCCAGAACGTTCATCCCACACGTTTGCCTCTGGCATGTATAGGATCCAATTCATAGTCTCGGTAACTAGCGTGGCATTCTTATTGTTTGGATTCATCAGTGGCCTGAGAGTTTGGAGAAGCTTGCGGCAGCCCACGAAGTCGGCCAGGTTGGATGTGAAGATGCGGTCAAACTTGGCCATTTTCTGAGCCTGGTGATGACGTGGGATTTCAAGGCAGCTAGAAACCAGCATGTGTATGTGGAGCCTATCCTGGGCTAGGAGGGTTGATGTTTTCTGCAGCTGCTTCTCCACATATTTGTGGTACATGACGGTGGGAGTAGAAGTTGTTTCACCTGCAGACCCCTGCACTTGCAGGCTGTCCAAAGCTGTGAATGGAGTGAGATTGCGATGGATGCAGTACACAAAATCGTCAGTGGCTTCCATATATCCGCCTACAATTTGTTGTCTTCTTGCTGTGAGAGTTGGGTTGTCAAATGGCAGACTTCTCACCGAGCTGTCTTGAGCAAGAAATAGGCCACGCTGGAACCACGTCTTTAAGTTCTTGGCTTCCTTAGGTGAGAGCCTTTCATAGTAGAGCTGTAATTCATGGCTGAAGAAGAAATTCTCTGCAAAGACAGCCTGTCTTTGCTTTGTAAGGTTCACCGAGGAGCTTTTGATGCGTTCGCACTCGAGGGAGTACCAACCTTTCCAGACATAACGAAGTTTGGCCAGATCCTCGTCGCTGATGGACACACACCCCTTCATGGCTTCTTGAATGCTCCTGGCATCAGCTTGGATGAGTTTCCTCAGGCTTGTTTTGGTCAGGTTGTAGTCACACTTGGAGATGTGCAGAGAGTACCAGAGTGTGGCTAGGCTGGCGGCAATGCCTTCCCTGTCTTTGTGCAGAATCAACATGTAAAGGAACAGGACATTCCTGGCCATGACATAAGGGTCCAAGTCATTGAGCACAATATGAACTTTTCCCTGGTACTCTGCAGGCAAGGAGGCAGCCGTCAGCACTGTGTGTCGCAGATCTCCACACCCTGCTGAAAGGATGTGGAAGTCACGCATTGTCTCGTCTGCCCTGATTCCGTCTGCCCATTCATTCTGCCCAAGCTGAAGGAAATCGCATGCCATCGTGTTGCCAAAGTAATAAGGGGGATCTAGGAATGTCTCCCGTGTGTGGGTAACATCTCCTTTTGCAAGATCAGTATACTTATTAGTCAGTTCAAGAGAAAGATCAGCGATCATTGCTTGGATGTCTTGGCATACCTCTTTATGGGCTGCCCAGCTCTTCCGTTGGCATGTGCCATTGCAGTACCATGCGTTGTTGCATCCTGCGCACTGGGAAGATACAGCAAACATAGTGTAATTTAGAGTCTGTCAGTCTTATGCTTATGCTCCAAAAAGTCCATCGAATATATAAACAATTCATGTATTTTTTGTACGTGCATCCGATCACGTCTTCAAAACAGCTTGACAACTAAAGCATAACAATGAAAAATTAATGATACTACAAAGTTAATGTGTTTCTGTTCATTCTGATTTTGGTTAGTGGGTCTTAATTTATAGCAGTGCTTAAAATTAACCAGTTAACCAGTTTACGCTGGAGGCTGTGTATACATGCAAAAGTTTTGCGGTATTCGGAACGGATGACGGATAAACACGCAAGGAGCGAGGCCGGAAATATCTGTCGGCAACCCGCTCGCAACGAGCGAGGCAGGAAATATGAGTTTGCTGCCCGAGGGTGATGGCTTCATCCCGCCTGGCTTGAGGTCGAGTGAAAAGTAATCCTGCGCCTCGTTTTTTTTGGTCAAAATAATCCCGGCGTGAACTGGTTAAATTGTACGTTTATTTGAGTATGTGCCAGAAAGATAAACATTCCAAATCAGAAAGAAAATACTAATCACAGCCTTTCAATGTGAAACATTCCATTTTTGTCACAAGCCTAAAAAGTATTTAATGTATTTTCATATTCCCCCCCCCCCAGATTCTCGTAATTTCTTTGAAAACCCCAACATGGATAATGCAGAATGAATACCAGTTTGTTACATCTACAGTCCACATATTCACTTTTTCCTGGTCTACGTGATCAAGTCAACTGACCTGTTTCATTTCCCCTGTTTTCTTGCAATAACTGCAACTTTTGGGCCCAAACATCTGGCACTCCACGGCCCCATGCCTGACCCTGTCTTGCTCTTGGCACTGATCACTGCAGTACTTGGCCTGTGGGCAACGACCACATGTCACCAGACTCTCTGGCAGGGGTTTCATACAGCGCCAACAGTTGCCTGGTTTGACATCCATAGTTTCCACCAGTCAAGCTGTAAATTTTCAAAATTTGAGTTGTTTCAGAAAGAAAGACAAAGAGTTTAAAAGTTGGTCCTTCTATAAATTTGGGGTCCACATTTCTTCCTGTCCCTGTTACATCTGACATCTATGATTTTGTAATTCTGGATGCACTCCCTAATGCATTTTTCCTCGAAGAGTGATTATGTAAAGCAGTCCTTCTGTTTTGAAAATCACAGGCGTGTTGAAAACGGTGGACATTTTTTAGGCGTGTGATTTTTCTACATGATGGTGTGTGATTTTTCTAGGCGTGTGATTTTTCTAGGCGTGTGATTTTTCTAGGCGTGTGATTTTTCTAGGCGTGTGGTTTTCTAGGCATGTGATTTTTCTAGGGGTGTGATTCTTCTAGGTGTGTGATTTTTTTAGGCGTGTGATTTTTCTAGGCGTGTGATTTTCTTCTAGGTGTGTGATTTTTCTAGGCGTGTGATTTGTCTAGGCTTGTGATTTTTCTAGGCGTGTGATTTTTCTAGGCGTGTGATTTTTCTAGGCGTGTGATTTTTCTAGGCATGTGATTTTTCTAGGCATGTGATTTTTCTAGGCGTGTGATTCTGTGCTCAAAGTTGGGACTAAACAATCTGGTTTATTTTTTATTTTATTCATCTTGGTTTACAATAAAGCTGTTTTCTCTTCACCGATGATGAAGTATAATTATGCTGTAAATGTATGCCGAGGTGTGCGGTACTGAGGGATTCAGGCGTGCGATTATTCGCCTTTCTCGGGAAGCTTTTAGGCGTGTGATGGCGTGGAGGTGCGATCGCACGCCTCAAAACAGAAGGACTGGTGACACAAAAGAACCACTCAACAAATAATAAGTAGTATGAAGTCATTTTCAAACACTTGGATGGCACAGTACAAAGTTCATAGGTAACATGGACAGAAAAGGACCAATTTTTTTTTCCAGATATATTCCATGCAAACTTACCAATTAGTGACTGACTTAAACTTGGTTGATTTTTTCTTTAATGCCTAAACGCATTATCGCAGAATCACACAAAACCCCATTTATTTCCCAGTGTCAAATATATATTGTGCTTACATGTACATTTTGTATATCAAGATATGACCCTGTTAAAAAAAAAGAACACAGAAATGACTTCTTTTTCTCCAAATCTCAGTTTTGTCATTTTTTTTTCTTATAAAAAATAACCCTTTGCTTCGTTTTTGATACGACACGACACTTTCCTTGGAAAGTGGTCAAAAAGGACCTTTTTGGATCTGTACGTGTTTGACTATGCTGGCCATCGAGTGAAACTTACATGTACATGTATACATACACATTGTATCTTGATAGACTTTACCCAACGATAGATAGAGAAACAGTTCTTTAAAATATAATAGTGCTATAGGCCTATAACCTGCTACAACTAATATATTAAAACTCTAACCGCCCCCAATATGCTACAAAATACTACTGAGGAGTAACCTGTAGTATGAATTTCTTTCCATACAAGTGTGCACAACACATGAAGTGTTCTGTGGTACTTGGTACTTGACCCCCAAACAGCCCTTTGAGGGTTAGGGGTTAAAGGGAATTTGCAAACATCAAAAAACAAAACTACGAAATTATTATGAAATACCTTACTGGACTGTTAGTGCATGACAGTCTAAAGCATCCTGTAAAATCATGGCATCTGGTGTGCTGTCATTTTTAAGATAAATGGGATTTTTGTATCAATTTCCAATGCTGGTCGGCCGACCAGCGTTGGAAAAAACTGGCTTTTTTTTTAACTGCCCCCGAATTACCATATTTAGTTAGTCCGCTTTGTGTTTGCAATCGATTACACACCTATGAACAGGTACAAGCCAGCTAGACTGGTTCCCTGACCTTACAATTCCCTGAGTCTATAAATTGTTCAATTTCATCTTAAGTGGGGTCAAGGGAACCAGGCTACAGGAATATGTTTTTTTTCTTGGTTTTTCCAGCATCCACAATTTGTATACACAAACAAGTCAGTGTGACAACATTTGCTATAAAATACTAACCCCCAAATCCATCCATTTCTTAAAATTACAGTAAAACCAAATGTTGTATATTCCCATTAATGAAGCAGAAATTCTCGTTGAAAGTTGAGTGTTAGTGATTGATGATGAAGGACAGATCGCCAAAAGAAAGCCCACCTATTACCTTACATGTACTTTGTGCACACTGTTGCCAAAAGTTTGAAGTGCCATTTTCTGTAGATTTGGCATTTACTCACCTTGAATATTTGAATCTTTGACAGCCTTCCAGAACACACCTCATGTGTACTTGTATTAAACTGCAGCTACTTATCAAACATGTGTCAAAGGTTTAAGCAGCAGGAAGAACTTACACATTGATTGCTTCACAGACGATGAATGCAATTTTTTTCACTATAGCAGCTTCAACCAATGTCTATTTATAGCTTGGGACATGTATTTCCATAGAGCTGTATAATACAGCTCTATGTGTATTTCTCATCCAAAATAAACAAACAGTCATGACAAATGTCTATTTATAGCACGGTATTGCTCATCCAAAAACATTCCAGTCATGAGAAATACATGTTAAAGGGAATATTTCATTTGCTTTTGCTGTAGGCCTAATTTTCAGAAGTGGATGGATTTTGGGGGTTAGTATTTTAGTTTTGTGTTTGTACTATGCTGGAAAAAACAAGAAATGCAATCAAGTTACTGTAGTCTGGTTCCCTGACCCCACTTAGGACATGTAGGATGAAACGGAGCAATTTATAGACATCAGGGAATTGTAAGTTCAGGGAACCAGTCTAGCTGGCTTGTACCAGTTCATAGGTGTGTAATCGATTGCAAACGTAAAATGCGGACTAACTAAATATGGTAAATTGGGGGCAGTATTTGAACAAAAGCCTGTTTTTTTTCCAACGCTGGTTGACCGACCATCGTTGGAAATTTATTTTAAAAATACCACTTTTATTGAAAATGACAGCACACCAGGTGCCATGATTTTACAGGCTGCCTTAGACTGTCATTCACTAAGATTCCAGTAAGGTATTTTGTGATAATTTGGTAGTTTTGTTTTTTGATGTTTGCAAATGTTGTATATTCCCTTTAAATATTAATGTGCTTTGCCCTTTTCAGCGTACTGGAATTTGTGTGTGTGAGGCTGGTGTGTGTGTAACCTGGACAATTGACTCACTGTGGGGAACTCGCACTAAAACTACTACAACTAAACTAAATTCAGGATCTTGAAAGGAAAAGGCGCGAGGAAATTGAATTATAGAGACAAGGGACACAATTCTAGATTTCAAACCAAAAAAGGACCAAAAAGAATTTATTTACAAAAACCTTAAATCAAAAACCAGAAACTAAGCAAAGAATAAATTATCTAAAACAAATTATAAAACAAAGACTTAAACCAAAAAACTAAAACCCTAAAACCAACACAGTGTGTAAATAATAAGTGGACCTTAAAGAACACTCAGGCAGAAAATCTGTAACTCGACTAGCAGAAAAACACTCACACTGGGCAAAGCGCACCCAAGAAAAATCAAGAGGAAAGAGAGGCTCAAAAATACAGTGTTCTCTCTACTGCCGCTGGTCTGCTTCTGAGGGGTGTTTGGTCTTACAGGGTGGCAGGGCACATGGTCTTGGGGGAAGGGAACCAATGGCATGAATCTAATTTACATACATTGTACAATACGAAGTTGTTACTGGGGAAAGTTCATCAGGGGGAAGCACTACTCTGAAAGTGTTGGGGACATTTAATGAAAACACTGGATTTCCTCGGGGGGGGGGGGGGGGGGGGGGGGGGGGGGGGGGCTACTCCTATACTAAAGCACTACAAAAATACATTGAAAAAAATACAACTTAAATTTGGCCCTGCCACATGTGCAATGACTTCTAAAGGTGGTTACGTTTTTGCTTCCCCCCCCCCTCTCAAATTTTGATCTTGTGGCACATATGTTCATGGGTGCCATTTAATTATGCGCATGCGCGACATATTGCCACCGAAAGGTTAATTTATTTTTTGCGTGATTCTGTGGGTCAGAATGGGATTGATGTTTTCGTTTACACATTGTGACAATATGTTATTAAGGAATCTTCAATATTTATGCATTAAACGAAATTTTAAGAACTATTTTAATGCTATTATTATTACAATGTTTTCGTCGTCATCGGCTTGGTGTTGTCTGCTATAGAAAAACAAGCTTTGTCATCTAGCTAGGAAGCCGTCTACACATATGTGCATTTTGAAACTATTTATTGCCCTTTGAGTGAATGGGACGCGAATATACATGTACATGTACGTGGTCTATACAAGATCAAAATGCACAAGATCAAAATGCACTAATAACATTGGCAAACTCGAACTCTAATGTCCTTATTGTGTTGAATTTTTCATGGGCTTTTATTTTTCTCAAGACAGGCCTTCAGAATTTAAGTCTTTGTGTTGTTGTTTCTCTTTTATAGCCCTTTGAAATAAAACTTCAAATCCAATAGAATGTGTATGTTCCAGACAGGACTTGGGTCACTTCAAAAGGTCTTTTTTTAAAGGGAAGATACAACATTTGCATCAAAAAATGAAATGATCGCATTATCTTGAAATAGTTTACTGGATTGTTAGAAAATGACAGTCTAAAGCATCCTGTAAAATCGTAGATGCTGCTGTGCTGACATTTTCAAGAAAAATTGTAAATTTCCAATGCTGGTCGGCCGACCAGCGTTGGAGAAAACGTGAAACAAGTCAGTGTCACAATTTTTGATATGACATACTCATCCTCCAAATCCATTTATTTCTGAAAATTGCAGCAAAAGCAAATGCTGTACATTCCCTTTAAGCTCGGTTCAAAGACCAACCCACGTACTACAATTATGCTACGAACAATTGTCACTCATGCCAATATCACGATATGTCACACAGCGTTGGTAATTTAAATCACTGATTTAAATCGCGATCTAAATCAAATGATTTTTTTTTAAATCACAGATTTAAATCTTTGTTTTTTTAAATCCTAGTTTATGCCAAATAAATTGATTGACAGTCATTTTAATCATTTAAATCAACTGATTTTACTTAATTACAAAGTGTAAGATGTTTTTAACACATTCAAACATCCCTACTTCATCATCATCATCGACTCAACTTAGGTTTTGTATTTACACAAAACCACTGTTTTGATTAAAGTTAAGATCTGAGTTGAAAAGTTTTTCTTTGAAGTTTGAATTTTAAAGACAGCACACTCATGTTTCCTTTAATCATTCCTTGATCTGTTTACAGTAATATTGTGAATCAACTGTGCTGGTGTAAGCTTACCTGAACCATCAAAAGATGTATTAAGTCCCAATTGATAGTCATACCCCTAACATTTCTCCATAACAATTTAGATTGAGATTTATATAATGCCTTTTAAAGGTGTAAGGCCTGATTTCTGTCATCTGTCTGTTCTCCACCTTGTATGAAGGACCATCAATCAAACACTATAAGTTACACAAGGATCAGTGCTGCTGGTTTTGCAATTAGAAGCATTTTTATGAAATCAACATGCCCATGGAGAACTGTAATATTTTTTTGTATACCAAGTACACGTACATGTACCATAAATCACTTTTTCATTCATATCCACATACAACATATCTCAGCTGTATCAATCAAGCCATGCACCTTTAAAGTGTCTTCAGTATTAATATACCATTGAACCAATGATGTAGACTACATGTAGATGAAATCAAGTGTTTTTTTTTAATCACTGATTCAATAAAAAAATTCAAAAGCATTTATCAATTTATTGAGTTTTGTGGATGGTGGGTATTAGGCCCCCCCCCAAAAAAGTCTCCGGTTTCTGGTATGGAGCTTGCCCAAAAAGTGGTGCGGCGACGCGTTTTTTTTTTTTTTAACCTGATTTTTTTGCTTCAAATGTCGGCTGATGACTGCAAATGGTGCCCGACTAAACTTAGTGCAAATATATGGGAGTCCAGAGAGGCCACATAAAGCTTATTCTCGACCATAACCCAATCTAAAAACACGTTAAAATTGTGCAGCAGCAGGATTCCAGTCAAACCAGTGAGTTTGGCGGTTTTGAGACATCATCTTTCATTGAAAAAAAAAACTGTTTCATTTTGCCGACGCGCATGGCTACGGCGACGCGCGCGCATACCAGAAACCGGAGACTTTTTTTTTTGGCCTTATGGAGTACCGAAGTGAATACGTCCCGCGCACAAATGTGTGTGAAAGACGTTAACGCGGGATTCAGCCCAAAGAACCAATATGCGTGCGTACTCCATTCGTTTGCGCTACACTTTCTGGTTCTAAATGGCGTCACTCTTTGGTACTCCATAGGAACCTGTAAACTCCTTAGTGATGGGTGTAAGGGTGCATGGCGAGATTAAGACACATTTTTAGACATATCAATACCCCTGGTACTTTGAAAGTTAAAAAAATAAAAAAAAAAGTCTGATTTAAATTTTAAAAAATCTGATTTGAATCAAATAAATCCGACTTTTTTGGATTTAAAAAAAAAAAAAAATCAAATAAATTGCCAACCTGCTTCCAGTAATATGGATGGTGCAATTAAAGTTAAATGAGTATGTACAGATGCACGATTAAAGTCTGAATAATCTTCTTGATGATTGGCATGGTTTGACGCTCCATCAGAATGCGCGAGATATACCACAGCTTAGCGGTCAGAAGGCAAGTACCATTCCAGTGCCCTCTCTTGACCAGACGGAGAGGTAAGGCTCCTGGCATTCACTCGATTCTTGAACGGCACCAGTTTGTTGAGTTCCTCCCGGAAGTCACGCATCTGCAGCCCTTCACACTTCATGGCCTCCTTGAGAGATGGGATGTGGCCCAGCTCTGGGATATGGAAGCCCCCGGCCATCATGTTTGCCCGTAGGTATGCACAAAACCAGTGAGTGTTGTTGAAATACTCAATGCGGTATCTGAGGGTTCCTGGACCGGAAATCTCCTTCCCCGTGTCATCTTTGCTGAAGGCCATCGGACTGGAGAGCGCCTTCCCTGTGTCATCTTTGCATAGCTGCATCGTTGTCTTGGTGGAGTCGTTGATATCTCTCCCAGAGTGTCTATCCCATCCGCTTGCCTCTGGCATCCATATGCTCCAATTCGTAGTCTCGGTAACTAGCGTGGCATTCTTGTTGTTTGGATTCAGCAGTGGCCCGAGAGTTTGGAGAAGCTTGCGGAATTCGAAAAAGTCAGCCAGGTTGGCTGTGAAGATGCGGTCAAATTTGGCCATTTTCAGAGCCTGGTGATCATGTGGGATTTCAAAGCAGCAGGAAACCAGCATGTGTATGTGGAGCCTACCTTGGCTTAAGAGGGTTGATGTTTTCTGAAGCTGCTGTGCCACATATTTGTGGTACATGACGGTGGCAGAAGTTGTTTCACCTGCACTACACTCCTGCACTTGCAGGCAGTCCCAAGCTTTGAAAGGTGTGTTACTGTTATGAATACAGTACACAAAATTCTCAGTGACTAACAAATGTCCATCTATATTTTGACGTATTCTTGCTGTGAGAGTTGGGTTGTCAAATGGCAGACTTCCAATCGGGGTGTCTTGAGCAAGAAATAGGCCATGTTGGAACCACGTCTTTAAGCTCTCGGCTTCCTTAGGTGAGAGCCTTTCAAAGTAGATCTTTAATTCATGTTGGAAGGAGGGAACCTGTGTCAGGACGAACTGTCTTCGCTTCGTGAGGTTCACCGAGGAGCTTCTGATGCGTTGGCACTCGAGGGAGTACCAGCCTTTCCAGACATAGCGAAGTTTGGCAACATCCTCATCGGTGATGGACACACACCCCTTGGTGGTTTCCGAAATTCCCCTGGCATCAGCTTGGATGAGTTTCTTCAGGCTGGTCTTGGTCAGGTCGTAGTCACTCTTGGAGATGTGCAGGGAGTACCAGAGTGTGGCTAGGCTGGTGGCAATGCCTTCCCTGTCTTCGTGCTGAATCAGCATGTAAAGGAAAAGTACATTCCTGGCCATGACGTAAGGGTCCGAGTCATTGAGCACAATATGAACTTTTCCCTGGTACTCTGCAGGCAAGGAGGCAGCTGTCAGTACTGTGTGTCGCAGATCTCCACACCCTGCTGAGAAGATGTAGAAGTCACGCATTGTCTCCTCACTGATTCCATCTGCCCATTCATTCTGTTTAAGCTGAAGGAAATCATATGCCATCGTGGTGCCAAAGTAATAAGGGGGATCTAGGTATATATCCCGCTTGCTGTAACCATCCTGTCTCGAAAGATCAGCATAATCTTTAGTCATTTTATTAGAAAGATCGGTGATTATTGCTTGGATGTCTTGGCATACCTCTTTATGGGCTGCCCGGCCCTTCCGTTGGCATGTGCCATTGCAGTACCATGCGTTGTTGCATCCTGCACACTGGGAAGATACAGAAAACATAGGGTAATTAGAATCTGTTTGCAAACAGAGACTGTGCTGTAGAGGTCATACAAATGGTAGATATCCATCATGTAGACAAATGTGATGCAATCAAGGTAAAGTTGTTTGTAGACCCGGTCAATTTTTTTTTACAGATTTGAAAAAAAAAGCACAATCTCAGCATTACTGCTGTGAATACGGCATGCTGGTACCATCTTTAGCTCAAAAATTATGGAAGTTGGAACAGCAAGAGATATGATGAAGTGATGTGATGCAGTGGCCCTATTTTAGTCTGTATCTCCAAATGAAAGTTCCCGACAAACGACTCATTTAGCTTGATTGCATCACAAATATAGAAAATATGGGAAGGTAATAATTTTCATTTTAATTCTAGGATACAAATGTACAATTTGTACTTGCATCCACCACAGGTTCAAAACAGCTTGACAGAGCGCAACAATGAAAACATTCAAACAACAAACCCATTGTGTTTGTGTTCATTCTGATTTTTGTCAGTGAGACTTAGCAATTCTGAAAATTGACCATTATGCACAAGGGTATGTGCCAGAAAATAAAACATTAAAAATCAGAAGGGAAATTCCCACAGGAGCTTTTCAATATTAAACATGCCATTTTTGTCACAAGCCTGAAATAAAGAAAACTAGAGTTTGTCAAGGTACATGTTGCGCTGGGTGATTGAGCCAAAAACTATTTCATAGGACATTGGCTAGTTGTGGAAAAGGGATAATGTAATTCAGCCTTTCCAGTAAAATCATTTGTTTTAATTGAAGGGGAAAAAATTCATCTTTTGGAGTACCGGTATGTAAATTTCAGTACATTTTACGTACATGTACACGTTATTTCCGGCTTGATGACATCAGCGGTTAAAAGGTACAAACTGAACACTGATTTAGTTCAGAGGGGATACAAACAACATGTTCATCATGGGGGGAAAAGAACTGCTGAAAGTAATGAATGTTTTTGTGTATGTACATGTATTAACAACACCTTACTTCCAGTTTGATGACGTCACAGCATTTTCAAACCCAAGGTCAATATTGTATTGGGTATAATTATTTTGTGGTTCGAACAATTCAGTAGTCATGGATCAAATGATGAATTTCTATAAAAAAAAAATGAAAACGATCATTTTTAAATTCTCCCTACATAACTTCCTGTCATCAGACGTCATGATTCTGAAATCCAGGCAAAGGCATTTGCTGATGTCCAAATAATATCTAGTGGCAATTTGGTAACATTTTGACAAGTGGCTTTTCAAAAAAATTCCAACAAGTTTAACTGTCTTTGGTGTTCTGCTAGAGGGCGCCCTTCTAGGTGATGGTGTCATCATGCTGTTTTTGTGTTAGGCATTCCTCACTTCCATAGTTTGTCTGTCTGTAGTAAAATGCTTCTGCCTTTGACTAACTCAACTGATCACAAAAAATGAGAACTGTACTCCATTAAATTTGAAAAGTTATAATTCAAAGCAATTATTCAAATGTTGACCTTATCTTGCTTGTAATTTGATACCTGGTGACATCATGGTGATGTCACAAACTTGTTCACACCCTCAAAACAGGGTTCAAGTTCAAAGTATGTTTTATTATTTCATGAACAGTTTGAAAAAACTTTTGTTCTTGATTTTAGGCTTCTGTTTGCTTTTTGAATTCACCTAACTTTGACCTTCCTGTGACCCAGAAAGGAAAGGTCAAGCAATGTACCTGACCAAAAAAAATATTTATTGATAAATCAGTGATCTATCTGATAACAAAATATGAACATAATTGATCATTTTGCTGAAAAGTAATACATGAAAGATGTTGGTCACGTTTTCAACTAAAATCGCTTGTAATTTGATACCTGATGATGTCATCACGACGTCAGAACAATATGCACCACTCAGGATCAGGGTCAATATATCTTCATAATTACAAGTTTATACCATAAACAGTTTAGGAGAAAATTCTCAAGTATTTATTGTCCAGAAAAAGAAAAGGATGAATTGAAAGATTAATTTGGACCATTTTAAACGGTGATCGGGTTGTGCCCGATCACATAATTAAATGTATTTTTCATAATTTTCCCCAAATTTACGTAATTCTTTTGCAAACATCAAAAAAATAAAACTACCAAATCATTTTGAAATACCTTGCTGGACTGTTAGTGAATGACAGTGTAAAGCATCCTGTAAAAGCATGGCACCTGGTATTCTGTCAGTTTCAAGAAAAGTGGTATTTTTGTATCAATTTCCAATGCTGGTCGGCTGACCAGCATTGGAAAAAACTGGCTTTTTTCAAATACTGGCCCCAATTGACCATCGCACTTGTTTGCAATCGATTACACACCTATGAACGGGTACAAGGCAGCTAGACTGGTTCCCTGACCTTACAATTCCCCAATGTATGTAAACTGCTCTGTTTCTTCTTATATGGAGTCAGGGAACCAGACTACAGGAAAATGATTGTTTTTCTTGGTTTTTATAGCATTTTCGAACCCAAAACCTCAAAAAAAATCACCAACAGCAGCTATGTATGTATTGTGTATGGCTCTAACTGCCTGAATTTGGAGAGCTGGGCTTACTAGTTCAAGTCAACTCACCGGTTTCATTTCCCCCGTTTTCTTGCAATAACTGCAACTTTTGGGCCCAAACATCTGGCACTCCACGGCACCATGCCTGACCCTGTCTTGCTTTTGGCACTGATCACTGCAGTACTTGGCCTGTGGGCAACGACCACATGTCACCAGACCCTCTGGCAGGGGTTTCATACAGCGCTAACAGTTGCCTGGTTTGACATCCATAGTTTCCACCAGTCAGCTGTAAATTATCAGTTAATTTGAAATGTTTTAGAAAGAGACAAATACATGTACATGTACATTCATAGGTGGGTCTTTTAATAAGCACCTGCTGGCATTGTGATAAATAAGACAATATTTTTCACTCATTCAATGCAAAATCCGGTTGGTTGTCAGGTGACCGACTCAAATTTGCTAGAACCTCTGTTTAAAAAATGCTTTGTAGCTCCCAGTTCAAGTGTGTATATCGAGATGATCCTGTGGGGGGAAAAAACAGCCCTGCCTCCTCTCTCCAATTCTCAGTTGGTTTTTTTTATCTCATTCTCAAAACGACCCTTTCTTTCATTTTCAAAACGACCCTTTCTTTCATTTTCAAAACGACCCTTTCTTTCATTTTCGATACAATGCTTTCATTGGAAAGTGGTTAAAAGAATGCCACATACAGCCTGCCAAAAAAAAATGGTACAATCGAAAACAATTTTTTTTTCAATATTAAATCTCAACATAAGTAAGTCGTTTTGAGCATCACATTAATTAAAGAAAAAGACCAGGCTTTCCGATACTTTTTGTTTCATCTCATTTGCTTTTGTCAATCCAGAGATAACTCCAGTTTAATACTGCAGAACACAAAAATCGAGTTTGTTTCTTTTGCCAAGTTGCAATCTTTTGTGAGCTTCAAGACAGCATGGCACATACTCGAAACAACTCTGCCCATGCATAAAAGTGGCACAAAATCGATTTTGGTGTATCGCACTAAATTGATTATATCTCTGAATTGACAAAAGCAAATAAGATCAAACCCCAAGCAAGAATGACTTATTTTGAAATTTCACATTTAACCAATTTTGTTTCTGATTGTACCATTTTTTTGTAGACAGGCTGTAGTTCTAAAAAAAAAAAAGCCCACATTTTTTGCTATTTTAGCCCTGAATGGCATTCCATTGAGGAAATTCATACTCTATTCATTTTTTGTTATAGACACATACATGTAAGGGGGTTTGTGTTTACTGTTTGCTTCAAAGACCAACAAAAATGATGTGTTTCCTATTTCAAAAAAAATAAGGGGGGGGGGAATGGGGAAAATTTGTTTTGGGGTTGTTGTTTTTTTTGTGCTCAAATTTTTTAAAATGGATTTGTAACAGTTAAGATGTGAATCAACTGTTCATTCTGCATTGCCTGCGCTGTTTATACATGGGCTTCCCTGCCTGTAAATTGGGGGGGGGGGGGGGAGGTCTAACCTAAGGCATGCAAAAGGCACGCCCTGCTTACCGGGTCCGGCGGCATGCCCCTGAACAGTTTAGAAAGCTATTCCTGCATTCATTCTAAGGCAATTTAGAGAATAAATTGAGGAATTTCAGCATGCCATTTATTATTTTGGCCCCTTTTTACTGGTATAACATTAGTCAGTGGCTACTGATCCGCTACTGAGGTAGACTAAAGAAAACCCACCTATTTCTTACTTTGTCGCTTAAATGGTATGTGCAATTTTCCGTAGACTGGAAGTTTACTCACCTTTATGACTCTTTGACAGCCTTCTAGAACTCGCCTCCTAGAACTCACCTCCTATGGTGAACTTGTACTAAATGGCAGCTGCTACATGTATGTACCAATGCAAGGTTTAAGAGACATAAAACACGGAGAGCTTGCACGTTGATTGCTTCACCGACAAGTTCCCTGATGAATAAGATGTTTTTTTCCTCAATAATGAAACGTGAACCTACCCCAGTAGTACAATTCTATTTATAACACGGGGACATGTATTTCTCATCCAAAAAATTCCCGTCATGAGAAATACGTGTTTGTCCTTTTCGGCTACTGGAATGTGTGGGTGTGTGTGTACTTACATTTTTGTACATGTTCATGGTCATATGGGGAACCAGGAACAAATGGTAACAATAGGGACACTGGTACCCCATAACTCGGTCTTTAGAAATTTCAGTACCCCATATTAGGAAATGCTAATGCTATGTAGTTTGAGATTTCAATAGGAACAAGGGGTATGTGGTTGTGGGTGAGGCTGTGTGTGCAGTGACGTGGAAAGGAAATAGCATTTAAAAAACAAAAAAAGGCGAGGAAAGTACAACTGCGCGCCAACCTGACTCCCCCACGCTATGCCAACCTGTCTGTGTGTACATGTAACCTGGAAAAATGACACACTTGACTTGGGGATTCAACTCGACACAAATAATTTAATACAAGACCAGGATCTAAGAACAAGTCGCGAACTATTTTATTAAGAAAAGGATTTTAAAATGAAACAAACTTGCGACCAAAAAATAACAAAGTTAAAACTACAAAACTGAGATAAAAACTAAAACCAACACCCAACACAGAGCGTCAATATAATGGACCTTAAACGCACTCTGACTGAAACCAGGTGACTTTAGCAGCTCAAAAACACACAGGGCAAGCGCTCCCAAGAAAAGGGGAAAGAGAGGAAATAACTCCAATAAAAAACAACTCTCTTCTGTGCCGCTGGTCTGCTAAGTGAGGGGCTGTGGACTTACAGGGTGGCAGAGCACATGGTCTTATCAAAGGGGCTATTGTTCTAAGGGGTCATGTTACTGGGGAAGAGGGAAAAGTTAATCAAAAACCTTAAACCAAAAACCAGAAACTAAGCAAAGAATAAATAACCTAAAACAAACTATAAAACAAAGAGTAAGACTTAAACCAAAAAACTAAAACCCTAAAACCAACACAGTGTGTAATAATAAGTGGACCTTAAAGAACACTCAGGCAGAAAATCTGTAACTCTAGCAGAAAAACACTCACACTGGGCAAGTCGCACCCAAGAAAAATCAAGAGGAAAGAGAGGCTCAACAATATAGTGTTCTCTCCACTGCCGCTGGTCTGCTTCTGAGGGGTGTTTGGTCTTACAGGGTGGCAGGGCACATGGTCTTGGGGGAAGGGGACCAATGGCATGAATCTAATTTACATACAATCCGAAGTTGTTACTGGGGAGAGTTCATCAGGGGGAAGCACTACTCTGAAAGTGTTGGGGACATTTAATAAAACCACTGGATTTCCTCGGGGGGGGGGGGGGGGGGGGTCTACTCCTATACTAAAGCGCTACAAAAATACATTGAAAAAATACAACTTAAATTTGGCCCTGCCACATGTGCAATGACATGGAAAGGTGGTTACGTTTTTGCTCCCCCCCCCCCCTTCAAAATTTTGATCTTGTGGCACATATGTTCATGGGTGCCATTTAATTATGCGCATATTTATATTTACCCCCCCCCCAATATTTTGTAAAGACTGCCTTTTTCCATTCAAATGCCCTTTTTTAATGGGCTTAACCCCTCCCCCACCCCCTCAATAATTTGTAAAGAGTGCCCTTTTTTTTTTAAGTGCCTTTTTTGACAAGAAGTGTTGCCCTTTTTTGTTGCATTTGCCGTTTTTGGTGCCTTTTTCTGAATTTGGCACATGTATCGCCCTAAAAAGCTCCATATGTCTACCTGTCTACATTCTCACCACGGATGTGCAACTGCCCTTTTCAAAAAAATTTACCCCCCAATGAAGAGGACCGTGCTACACCACTGGAATCAACTGTGCTGGTGTAGGCTTACCTGAACCATCAACAGGTGTATTAAGTCCCAATTGATAGTCTTACCCCTAACATTTCTCCAAAACAATTTAGATTTAATGCCATATAATGCCTTTTAAAGGTGTAGGCCTGATTTCTGTTCTCCACCTTGTATGAAGGACCATCAATCAAACACTATAAGTTACACAAGGATCAGTGCTGCCGGTTTTGCAATTAGAAGCATTTTTATGAAATCTACATGCCCATGGAGAACTGTATTTTTTTTTGGTATACCGTGTACACTTACCATGAATCACATTTTCATTCATATCCACACACAACGTATCTCAGCTGTATCGATCAAGCCATGTACCTTTAAAGTGTCTTCAGTATTAATATACCATTGAACCAATGATGTAGACTACAATGTACATGTACATGTAGATGAAATCAAGTGTTTTTTTTAATCACTGATTCATAAAAAAAATTTCAAAAGCATTTATCAATTTATTGAGTTTTGTGGATGGGTATTATGGAGTACCGAAGTGAATACGTCACGCGCACAAATGTGTGTGAAAGACATTAACGCGGGATTCAGCCCAAAGAACCAATAAGCGCGCGTACTCCATTCGTTTGCGCTACACTTTCTGGTTCTAAATGGCGTCACTCTTTGGTACTCCATAGGAACCTGTAAACTCCTTAGTGATGGGTGTAAGGGTGCATGGCAAGATTAAGACACATTTTTAGACATATCAATACCCCTGGTACTTTGAAAGTTAAAAAAATAAAAAATAAAAAGTCTGATTTAAATTTTTTAAATAATCTGATTTGAATCAAATAAATCCGACTTTTTTGGATAAAAAAAAAGAAAAAAAATCAAATAAATCGCCAACCTGCTTCCAGTAATATGGATGGTGCAATTAAAGTTAAATGAGTATGTACAGATGCACGATTAAAGTCTGAATGTTCTTCTTGATGATTGGCATGGTTTGACGCTCCATCAGAATGCGCGAGATATACCACAGCTTAGCGGTCAGAAGGCAAGTACCATTCCAGTGCCCTCTCTAGACCAGACGGAGAGGTAAGGCTCCTGGCATTCACTCGATTCTTGAACGGCACCAGTTTGTTGAGTTCCTCCCGGAAGTCACGCATCTGCAGCCCTTCACACTTCATGGCCTCCTTGAGAAACGGGATGTGGTCCAGCTCTGGGAAATGGAAGCCCCCGGCCATCATGTTTGCCCGTAGGTATGCACAAAACCAGTGAGTGTTGTTGAAATACTCTATGCGGTATCTGAGGGTTCCTGGACCGGAAATCTCCTTCCCCGTGTCATCTTTGCTGAAGGCCATCGGACTGGAGAGCGCCTTCCCTGTGTCATCTTTGCATAGCTGCATTGTTGTCTTGATGGAATTGTTGATATCTCTCCCAGTGTGTCTCTCCAATCCGCTTGCCTCTGGCATCCATATGCTCCAATTCGTAGTCTCGGTAACTAGCGTGGCATTCTTATTGTTTGGATTCAGCAGTGGCCTGAGAGTTTGGAGAAGCTTGCGGAATTCGAAAAAGTCAGCCAGGTTGGCTGTGAAGATGCGGTCAAATTTGGCCATTTTCAGAGCCTGGTGATCATGTGGGATTTCAAAGCAGCAGGAAACCAGCATGTGTATGTGGAGCCTACCTTGGCTTAGGAGGGTTGATGTTTTCTGAAGCTGCTGTGCCACATATTTGTGGTACATGACGGTGGCTGAAGTTGTTTCACCTGCACTACACTCCTGCACTTGCAGGCTGTCCCAAGCTTTGAAAGGTGTGTTACTGTTATGAATACAGTACACAAAATTCTCAGTGACTAACAAATGTCCATCTATATTTTGACGTATTCTTGCTGTGAGAGTTGGGTTGTCAAATGGCAGACTTCCAATCGGGGTGTCTTGAGCAAGAAATAGGCCATGTTGGAACCACGTCTTTAAGCTCTCGGCTTCCTTAGGTGAGAGCCTTTCAAAGTAGATCTTTAATTCATGTTGGAAGGAGGGAACCTGTGTCAGGACGAACTGTCTTCGCTTCGTGAGGTTCACCGAGGAGCTTCTGATGCGTTGGCACTCGAGGGAGTACCAGCCTTTCCAGACATAGCGAAGTTTGGTAACGTCCTCATCGGTGATGGACACACACCCCTTGGTGGCTTCCGAAATTCCCCTGGCATCAGCTTGGATGAGTTTCTTCAGGCTGGTCTTGGTCAGGTCGTAGTCACTCTTGGAGATGTGCAGGGAGTACCAGAGTGTGGCTAGGCTGGTGGCAATGCCTTCCCTGTCTTCGTGCTGAATCAGCATGTAAAGGAAAAGTACATTCCTGGCCATGACGTAAGGGTCCGAGTCATTGAGCACAATATGAACTTTTCCCTGGTACTCTGCAGGCAAGGAGGCAGCTGTCAGTACTGTGTGTCGCAGATCTCCACACCCTGCTGAGAAGATGTAGAAGTCACACATTGTCTCCTCCTCACTGATTCCGTCTGCCCATTCGTTCTGCTCAAGCTGAAGGAAATCGCATGCCATCGTGGTGCCAAAGTAATAAGGGGGAACTAGGAACATGTCCCGCATGCTGTAGTCACCATCCTGTCTCGAAAGATCAGCACAATCTTCAGTCATTTGATGAGAAAGATCAGCGATCATTGCTTGGACGTCTTGGCATACCTCTTTATGGGCTGCCCAGCTCTTCCGTTGGCATGTGCCATTGCAGTACCATGCGTTGTTGCATCCTGCGCACTGGGAAGATCAGAAAACACAGGGTAATTAGAATCTGACTGCAAACAGAGACTGTTTGCAAACAGAGACTGTGCTGTAGAGGTCATACAAATGGTAGATATTCATCATGTAGACAAATGTAGAAAATATGGAAAGTTGATAATTTTCATGTACAATTTGTGCATGCATTCCACCACAGGTTCAAAACAACTGGACAGAGCACAACAATGAAAACATTCAAACGGCAAACTCATTGTGTTTGCGTTCATTCTGATTTCCTCACTTCCGTAGTTTGTTTCTCTGTAGTAAAATGCTTTTTGTTGTGTAAATTCCAAAATGCTTAAATGTCTTTGGGTACCCTATTAGGTTATGCTGTCATCATGCTGTTTTTGTGTTTCAACCCTAATGTCCTAAGGGCTCTTTGGGGGTCAAGGACCAAATACCACAGAATACTACATGGGTTGTGTACACTTTACAGAAAGAAATGCATACTACAGGTTTCTTCTACTCAGTAGTATTTTGTTGCTTTGAGTGCGGTTAGGGTTTTAAGCATTCCTCACTTCCGTAGTTTGTCTGTCTGTAGTGGCATGGTTTTTGTCTAAGTACTGATCACTTATCACTAGCAATTATTCAAAGTTTGACCTTATCTCGCTTGTAATTTGATACCTGGTGACATCATGATGATGTCACAAACTTGTTCACGCCTTCAAACCAGGGTTCAAGTTCAAAGTAGGGTCTATTATTTCATGAACAGTTTGAAAAAAAACTTTTGTTCTTGATTTTAGGCTTCTGTTTGCGTTTTGAATTCACCTAACTTTGACCTTCCTGTAACCCAGAAAGGAAAGGTCAAGCAACTTCACGTACATGACAAAAAAATATTTTTTTATTCAGTGATCTATCCGATTACAAAATATGAACATGATTGATTATTTTGTTGAAGAGTTATAAGTGAAAGGTGTTGGTCACGTTTTCAACTAAAATTGTTGGAATTTGATACCAGATGATGTCATCACGACATCAGAACAATATGCACCACTCAGGATCAGGGTCAATAGGCCTATATCTTCATAATTACAAGTTTATACAATAAACCATTTAGGAGAAAATCCGCAAGTATTGTCCAGAAAAAGAAAAGGATGAATTGAAAGATTAATTTGGATCATTTTAAATGGTGATCGGGTTGTGCCCGATCACATAATTAAATGTATTTTCCATAATTTTTCCCAAATTTATAAAATTCTTTTTCAAACTCCAACATGGATAATGCAGAATTGCAACATCTGCAATAACATTTTTACTTTTTCCCATAATGTACACATGTACATGTAGGGATAAAACAGGAATTAGATCACCAACAGCAGCTATGTATGTATTGTGTATGGCTCTAACTGCCTGAATTTGGAGAGCTGGGCTTACTAGTTCAAGTCAACTCACCGGTTTCATTTCCCCCGTTTTCTTGCAATAACTGCAACTTTTGGGCCCAAACATCTGGCACTCCACGGCACCATGCCTGACCCTGTCTTGTCTTTGGCACTGATCACTGCAGTACTTGGCCTGTGGGCAACGATCACATGTCACCAGACTCTCTGGCAGGGGTTTCATACAGCGCCAACAGTTGCCTGGTTTGACATCCATAGTTTCCACCAGTCAGCTGTAAATTATCAGTTAATTTGAAATGTTTTAGAAAGAGACAAATACATGTACATTCATAGGTGGGTCTTTTAATAAGCAGCTGCTGGCATTGTGATAAATAAGACAATATTTTTCAGTCATTCAATGCAAAATCCGGTTGGTTGTCAGGTGACTGACACAAATTTGCTAGAACCTCTGTTTAAAAAATGCTTTGTTGCTCCCAGTTCAAGTGTGTATATCGAGATGATCCTGTGGGGAAAAAAACCAGCCCTGCCTCCTCTCTCCAATTCTCAGTTGTTGTTTTTTATCTCATTCTCAAAACGACCCTTTCTTTCATTTTCAAAACAACCCTTTCTTTCATTTTTGATACAACGCTTCCATCGGAAAGTGGTAAAAAGAATGCCATATACATATAGTTAAAGAAAAGCCCACATTTTTCGCTGTTTTAGCCCTGAATGGCATTCCATTGAGGAAATTCATACTCTATTCATTTTTTGTTATAGACACATACATGTAAGGGGGTTTGTGTTTACTGTTTGCTTTAAAGACCAACAAAAATGATGTGTTTCCTATTACAAAAAAAATAAGGGGGGGGGGGGAATGGGCAAAATTTGTTTTGGGATTGTTTTTTTTGTGCTCAAATTTTTTTAAATGGATTTGTAACAGTTAAGATGTGAATCAACTCTTCATTCTGCATTGGCTGTGTTGGTATACATGGGCTTCCCTGCCTGTAAATGGGTGGTTGGGGGGGGGTCTAACCTAAGGCATGCAAAAGGCACGCCCTGCTTACCGGGTCCGGCGGCATGCCCCTGGACAATTTAGAAAGCTATTCCTGCATTCATTCTAAGACAATTTAGAGAATAAATTGAGGAATTTCAGCATTCCATTTATTATTTTGGCCCCTTTTTACTGGTATAACATTAGTCAGTGGCTACTGATCCGCTACTGAGGTAGACTAAAGAAGCCCCACCTATTTTCGCTTGAATTATATATTATTGTGCAATTTTCCGTAAACTGGAAGTTTACTCACCTTTATGACTCTTTGACAGCCTTCCAGAACTCGCCTCCTATGGTGAACTTGTACTAAATGGCAGCTGCTATATATGTACTTATAAATGCAAGGTTTAAGAGACGTAAAACATGGAGAACTTGCACGTTGATTGCCTGACAAGTTCCCTGAAGAATAAGATTTGTTTCCTGAACAGAGCAGCGTGAACCTAGTACATCTATTTATAACACGGGGCTGTGTATTTCTCATCCAAAAAATTCCAGTCATGAGAAATAACTGTTTTCCCTTTTCAGCTACTGGAATGTGTGGGTGTGCGTGTACTTACATTTTTGTACATGTACATGGTCATATGGGGAACCAGGAACAAATGGTAACAATAGGGACAATGGTACCCCATAACTCAGTCTTTAGAAATTTCAGTACTCCATATTAGGAAATGCTAATGCTATGTAGTTTGAGATTTCAATAGGAACAAGGGGTATGTGTTTGTGGGTGAGGCTGTGTGTGCAGTGACGTGGAAAGGAAATAGCATTTAAAAAAAAAAAAAAAGGCGAGGAAAGTACCGCTATGCGCCAACCTGACTTCCCCCACGCTATGCCAACCTGTCTGTGTGTACAGACAAGATCAAAATGATTATGCTGATAGCATTGGGAAAGGCAAACTTTGGTCACTTAAAGAAAGCTCGCATTCTATAGCTCGGTTCAAAGACAGACCCACGTAGTAAAGTTGTGCTTTAAACAATTATGTCACTCATGGCGGTATCACATGTCACATTGTACAGTCAACTGTTTAGAAATCTACATATCTATTTTGGCCGAAACTTGATACATAGAAGGCAATATAATGACAATGTTAAATATATAAGTGATGTCATCATACTTCATTACACATTTTTTTTCATGGATTTTTTGAGCATTAAATATTGAGAATTCTTTCATTATAAAGAGGAAACATTGTTTTGTTTGATGCTCTACATGGTGTGCTAACATCTCCCAGTTTTCACTTGCCACCGTGCAAGGCCTTAGATCAAAATAAGGAGGGTAAATTCTTGCACAGCTGCTGAATATATATTGTATGGCTTTTGTTTGTTTCAGAATGAGTCACAGATCTTCCCTCCAACAACTGGTGGAGCCGAGAAAATGGCCGACGATCTCAAGATACCATTCCTAGGAAAGCTGCCCCTGGATCCAAGAATAGGTAACGAGTACAGAAAAGCTAAATGATAAAACCCCCAAGAGTGGAGGTTCTTTGTATCACATGGTTCTTTGTATTTACACATTGAAGTAAATTACAAATGCAGTTGATTACAATGAGTTTTTAAAACCTAAACTAACTGATTCCTTCGGTCTGGTTCCCTAGGTAAATGCTGTGATGAGGGAACATCCTTCTTTGAGGAGGTACCAGACTCCCCTGCGACACAATCTTACCTGTCAATCATTAGCAGTGAGTAGACCACGCCCAGTTTTCAAGCATGTAAAATTTTCAATATGTGGTTGTAGGATTTGAATTACATGTACACAATTCGTCAGTCGCACCACAAAGTGACATACCATGTGTACAAATTCCATAGATGATACCGCACTTCATGGTGCATCCGAGGAATTGTTTATAATCCCAGAGTCTTATATAGCGCACGTACCGGTATCTACCTACAATTAAGTACTCAAGGCGCTGGTAATGATGTCTATTTTTAAAGACAGGTCAACAAAGTTTTATGAGAAACATGAGCCCCATTATGTAGCAACTTAAAAGAGAATACAAGATGCTGCGGCGCATATTGCAGCCAGGCCAGAAACACACTTTCTTGTTTTAATATACTCCCCGAGGACAATGCTTTGTGTTTCCCTTTGTCGCTGTAATATAACACTCTTCAATAGACTAGGCACACAAACCTGCTACAGAGGAACGTTTTGAACAAAAGACCCAACTCACGAGGACTGAAAGGATCTGTTGTTCTCCCTTTGTGTGTCTGTCCTCGGGGGTTATGTAAATGTAGAACAAGTACACCTGGGCAAACCCTTCTCTTAGCGATAAGTGTTACTGGGTTCTTTAACGTGCATTACACAACACACGGGACCTACGGCTTTACGTCCCATCCGAAGGACGAAGCAATAGGGGTAAAGTGCCTTGCTCAAGAGCACAAGGACCATGATCTCCGTCAGGATTCGAACCCATGTACCATGGCACACGAGTCAAACACCGTAACCATTGGACCACAGCCCCCCACATTTTCACAGCAATTTCAAGAAAAAAGTATGCGTCCATCTCGTAATACTTGAAGCTGTTGTTCGTAGTGGTATGGTGGTACTTCAAGATTCTGACTGCTCTTGAGGTTTGCTTCGAAGTCACAGGAATTAACATTTGTTTATTTGTTTTTCATTTTGCAGAACTGAGAAAATACTGTCAAAAGGACGGCCAGACCGAAAGTTCCATGGATTGCTCATAGCTTGGTGAAAACACAAGAACTTCAGTGTATTGCAATTTTTTTTTGTTATTTGGAAATAATTTCAACTCGGGCAAAAGATGGTCAGTGAATGTTCCCCACGGAGTAAATATATTAGCATGGCAGGCAAAAACGTTGATCACGAGTGCGGAAGGTATCACTATGTGTAGAACAGACTCTATTCTCGAGAATCGCCTTCTGCCCGTTCCCAAGTGAACAGCGCACTCCGGATGCTGATTATGACCGCGGGAGTGCATGCCAAGTGTACTGGTCCAGACTGGGACCTGGAGTGCTCTGAAACGTGCAAAACTAAATCAGGCCAACTTTACTCACTCTTTAGCCAGCAAATTTCTCCAAAAATTCCATTGGGCTAAGAAAAGGTCCTCAGTATTTCACCAACTCTGGCCAAGTTCGCACAAGGACTATAGTTAACCATAGTTCGACTAACGCTTGCCCGAACTCTGCCTAGTCGACGGTGGTTGACTACGCTAGTCGACTATTTGGAACCAGCCTACTGGGGTTGGTTGCTTCGCTGGTAACCAATAGCCGCGCGCATTCATAACGCCAGCAGAGAGCCAGGATCCAGAAGTTTTGCGACGACATTTTGACCAGCGTTTGACTAGAGACGTTCGCACGTTGCTATCAGTGCGCAGGCGTAAGGTACGTCACAAATCAACCACTAGTCGACTAATGGTCCTTGCCCGAACTTGGCCCAAGTTTGCAGACTGGATTCAATTTTTAAAGGAGACTTTCTTTTTTTGGCACATGAAAGGGAAGTCAAGGGATTTCAAAATGAGGCTACAGACTAGACTGGTACATGGCCAACCATGGTCCAACTGTTTGAAAAGACTGACCTCTTCATTCAGCGTCATTAGTCTGGTGGCCGACTCTAGAGAAATATGTAGTAAATTGAGACTAGCTCCCTTTTCATGCCACATGTTTCTGAAATTCTTTTGGTTGATTGATGCAGTACTGAAGCGGTGTTGGACTGGTTGTTTCAGGTGCCAGTGGATTTTCTTGTATTGCATGTTTTCAATACCTTAAGTTTTGGGACTCTCATAGTCATACGCAGTATTAAGAATCCCAAAATTTCGGACTAGTTCTGGTCATGCCAACAACAATCCTCACAATGTTCATGTTGTTTGATTCTTCTGATGATAAATACAATATGCACGGTGATAACCTTGGCCAAGTACAAGCTCCGGCTTTCTGCCAGCCACGGCTATTCATCGCATTTATTTTTGTAAAGTCTGTGTAAAGTCTGTGAATTGAAATGCTTATTATTATAATAATTACGATGAATAGAAATAAATGAAATCAAATCAAATCAAACCCCGATATGCCAGTTTGTTGCAGTTTTTTCTTATCTGGGAAAAAGAATACGTGGAAATGTCCACATGAAGAGAAGGTTCTTTAGGCGATGAGGAATTTGCAAGGCATTTAAGACTGACTGTTGGAATATTTGAATGTGTATTGGCACAAATCTATGATAATAATAATAATAATAATGGGTTCTATATAGCGCTTTTACCTAAGATCAAAAGAACTTTATTAATATCATTATTACCCCTGCCCATTGAAACATTCCAAATACAATCTCACAGGTACCAATGTACTCCTGGGTAGGGACTCTGGGGAGAAGCAAAGAGTGACAAAGTACCTTGCCCAAGGGCACACGCACCATAACCCCCAGGCTGGACTCGAACCCACAACCCGCAGAATTACAGCAGACCACAAATTCAATGCCCCAGACCACGAGGCCACGGCACTCCAATTTACAACATATGACCTACTTGTCGGCCATCATGAGAACGGGCTTTTGAACAGGCCCTGAGAATTGAAAAAGACCCCCCTACCTGCTGTTAATAGAAACAAAGATACTACTCATGGAAGTATAAAGTGCTGAAAAAAAAAATTCACATTAACAGCAGTCTAGAAGAACGTGAGCTTCAATATACTCACTCAAAATCTATTACAACTTGAGCCTTTTTTTGACAGACGTCAATGCACAAATAAAATTTGCAAACACTTTATGCTCAATGTGTGCAATTTCAGTTATTTATTAATGATCCTTTTCATTCCTTTCATAAATGCAAAAAATTATTACATATTTGGACATTAATTGGCGATAAAGTGGGTATATGCAGCAAGTATATTTAGTACAAAAGCAAAGTCCAAAATGAATATTTAAAAATATTTCTTAGGTTTTTTGTAATTTATATTCTAACATACCATAACCTATGCTACATCCTTGTTATTAGTACCAATAAATATCTTCTACAAGTATTTTACTACGTAATTACACTATTTCTACTAAAAATTGCATTTTCAAAAAAAAAATAGGAATGTGCGTGGTGAAAAGGGTGTAATAAGGTCTTAAACTTTTACCCGAATGTATTAAAAAGCTACACCATTACTAGTAGTACTACTAAACTCATATTTGAAGAATAAAATGGGACTGAGTGTTGTGTAAGGATGCATTTCAGTCTTGCTAATTTTTAGAAATAGAGTGGTATAAAATTTCAGGAAAAAAAATAAAATAAAAAATAAAACCAAATTTCCAACAAAAGTCACATTTTTTAAACAAAATGCAAATCTTGTAAAAGTTCTATTCATTTTCCCTCATGCAATGATCTAGGCCGGTAGGCAACATCCTTGTTAATAATACATAGTGATATCTTGCTAAACAAGTATTTCTATTAAAAAGAAAAATACCATACAGAATATAGTTCAGCCAAAATGTGAGGTAGAATGGGCCTTGACGACCAATGACCAAGTTGTTCCTGAGCGTATAACAACACTACACTATTTTCACTAAAATGGCTATTAAAAGGAGGATACATTTCAGTCTGGATAATTTTTGAAAATAGAGTGCAATAAAGTATAATATATAATACTTAGAAGAAAAAAAAAATTCCCAACAAGGCCTCACCAGTGATCACAATTACAATCAAATTTTACATCTTATAAAAATCGGTCCTCATACATGCCAAAATGTAGGCTAGGTCACATTCTTGTTATTACATGTAATAAACATTGACATATTGCAAAACAAGTATTTCTATAAAATATACTATATATACGTCAGCCAAAAGTGAGGAAGAATACATGTAGGCCTTGAACTTGTACCCCAAAAATATACCAAAAACAAATGAACTATTTCTATACTTGCATGAAATTTTGTATCAATAGGAATGTCCATTGTGTGAAGACGTAATTAAAGGGAATATACAACATTTGCTTTTGCTGTCATTTTCAGAAATGGATGGATTTTTTTTGGGGGGGGGGGGTAGTATTTTATAGCAATATTGTTACACTGACCTGTTTAAAGATTTGGGTTTATAGATGCTTGAAAAAAAACAAGAAAAAAAATGCTGTTCTTGTAGTCTGGTTCCCGACCCTACTTCAGACAAAACGGAACAATTTATAGACATCAGGAAATTGTTAGGTCAGGGAACCAGACTAGCTGGCTTGCACCCATTCAAAGATGTGTTACCGATTGCAAACAAAATGTGGATGAACTACATTTGGTAAATTGGGGGCTGTATTACAAAACAGTCAGTTTTTTCCCAACGATGGTCAGCTGACCATCATTGGAAATTGATACAAAAATTTGTTTGCAAATGTTGTATATTGCCTTTAAAGGGAATGTACAACATTTGCTTTTGCTGCAATTTTCAGAAATAAATGGATTTGGAGGATTAGCATGTTATAGCAAAAATTGTTAAACTGACTTGTTTCACGTTTTGGGCTTGTAGATGATGGAAAAACCAAGAAAACCAATCATGTTCTTGTAGTCTGGTTCCCTGACCCCATTTAAGATTAAACAGAGCAATTTATAGACTGGGAAAATTGTAGGGTCAGAGAATCAGTCTTGTCAAACAGTTGCAAAGTAAATGCGGAATAACTAAATATGAAAAATTAGGAGCAGTTTTTGAAAAAAAGCCAGTTTTCTCCAACGCTGGTCAGCCGACCAGCGTTGAAAAATACAAGTTTTCTTGAAAATGTCAGCTCACCAGGAGCCACGATTTTAATGGATGCTTTGGACTGTCATTCCCTAACAATATAGTGAGATATTTCGTGATAATTTGATCATTTCTTTTTTGATGTTTGCAAATGTTGTATTTTCCCTTTAAGTCTGAATAACTTTTTAGAAATACAGTACTTTAAAATTTCAAAAGCAGGTTAAGGCACATCTTGTCCAATTTCTGCTGCGTATTACCGACTACGAATAAAATTATTTCAGATACATAAAGCACCAAACCTACACCTTAAATGTGTGGCCCTTTTTATCGCGTACAAGTAAAAGTGCTGTTAACGTTTGGTCTAAAATCTTCTAAAAATCAGGCATTCCTGGTAAAAGATTTCCTTTTGTGTACAAGTAAAAGTGCCGTTAGTATACAGTGTTCCAATGAGATATTTCCAAATAAAATAAAAATCAACAATTTGTAACCGTTTTTTTTTTCATAACATATAAAGAACCTATCATCATAGGTTTTGCACTTCAACAAAACCAAATTAAAAACAAAGATATTTTCAACAAATTGCAACCGTTTGTGTGGCCTTTGTCACTTTATAAAGTTTCATAAAATATAGATGAACCTATAGATGATCATAGGTTTTGTGCATTAACTAGTCAAACTTGACAAAAACCAGTGTTGTAGTATGGACTCTCCTCAGTGTCCAACTTGAGTTTTGATATCAAAATTGCTTGAGTTACGGTGAGCCACATGTTCGTACGTGACTCAAAAACACTCAAGTCCTTAAAAATTGAAGAGAAATGAGTGCAGTGACTATGTACAGGGTGAGTAAAAATAAAAAGGAACCCAAATGTTGGGACCATTGAATTAAGGAAGTTCTGCATGTAGCATTTTCAAAATCTGGGACATGGAAGCCCAATTCATAAGCTTTCTTTTAGTACAAGAATCATTCAAATCACTCGTGTACTTTTCAAGTTACGGAATTTTAAACACAACCTCCGTTTTAAGGTCCTGTCCACGGATCGCAAAAGAAGTTCAGTGTTCTTTCAGCAAAACGAAAACACATCACAAAGGGATGTGTGTGAGTTGTTTTCGTTTTGCTGAAAGAACGCACACCTTTTCTGTGATCTGTGGACAGAGCCTTCAAACGGTGGTTGTGTCTAAAATTCCGTAACTTGAAAAGTACATGAGTGATTTGAATGATTCTTGTACTAAAAAAAAAGCTTATGAATTGGGCTTGCATATCCTAGATTTTGAAAATGCTACATGCAGAACTTCCCTAAAACAATGGTCCCAACATTTGGGTTTCGTGTTTTTTGACTCATCCTGAATATCATTTCACAAACTTAACATTAAGTTAAAGTCATGACAGCTGGCTTGTGCTTGTGAATATTCATTATGTCATGGAACCCGGCCTCGTAATGACTATCAGTACATAAGTGAGCATCCCTGAAACAGTCTGTACAACACTAGCAACGACAAAGTTAGATCAGCTTCTTTCTAAAAATATAGACCAAGCCTCAGTTTTGTAATACAACAGTAAAAAGAATGATCTGAACCCATTAGCAACCGTATTATACAGTGTTATCATTCACTGACATTCCATCAAACCACAGGCTTTCAAGCAGACCCAAGTGAAAAAGTACAAGAACAGTTGGACATGTTGCACTTGCATCGTGGTTATAGAAATTCTTTGCTGTAGCAACAACTTATCATAGCTCCTTGATGCATCATAAGTCCTACCATGGATCGTTGGTCTCGACCGGTTTCTTGCATGAAAATGACACCACGGTTTCTTGTCATGCCAAGCCAGCGTCTCTGGCCATCTTGTAGAAGATACCGCCAGCCTGCAGGAGTTGCGTAGGCTCATCAAACTCGGCTATCTCACCCCCGTCCAGCACCAGTATCCTGCCAAAAGAGAAAGTACTGCATAATATTTCAACGTATTTGTGAAATTTGAACCTTTGTAGAAATGTGCACAAACTGCCAATGGGAGACTTTTGAGACGTTGGTGGCAGCAAACACACCGGTCTTTTTTCAATTGTTTGCGTCATGTTTAAAGCTAGAGTCCATCATTTGCAGCCATCCAAAAAGTAACTGGCGTAATTATTGTTGAAAAACAAACTTGGTTGAAAGATAGTAAGGGAACTAAACTCCCTGTGAAATTATTCTTTCTGGGAAGCTGTCATTTTGAAGTAATCAACGAAAGAAGGCATTTCCAACGGTGATTCTTAAGAAGCACCGTAGGAAAATTTAAATTAGTAGTTCGTTTTGTTATTCAGCGCAGCGCGCACAAGTATTGGAACGACGCACATGCGCGCGCGGTTGTTGTCATTCGTCGGATCAGTGTGCGACGTCGCGCATAGCTGCAATTCAAAACAATTCAAAACATGATTCCGTAACTTTTGATTTGAAATTGAGATCTTAGAATGCTGTTTTTCTCGGAATGTACAGCTGAAGCTGAGCTGAAACTTCATCAGGTTAGTTGCTCAGTATCCTTCATTAGATTTTGAACTCTTTTGTTGCTTCAAACGAACAAAATGCACAAATTACAAATGATGGACTGTAGCTTTAAGCTGAAGCGCGCATGCTCAATATGACACAAACAATGGAAACAGGACCGGTGTGTTTGCTGCCACCAACGTCTCCCATTGAGGAATTCACATGATGTCACAGGTCAGTGGTCACCCATGCGCCAGCTATATCAGCCTCGACTCCAGGGGCGCGTGCTCGTTCCTTACACTAACCCCTGGCTGTGATGATGACGCTGAATGGCTATTCACAGCGTACTGCGCTCGCGCTTGCGTGCCTAGCTTTGCACGTATCGTCACGTACGAAAAAAAAATTACGATTCAAAAGTCGCGATGCCTGTACGATATGGATTATGTCAGCCGCGTTTTTCACTAAAAAAAAACCCTGTATCTGTGGTTGTAAAGGCACGAAAGGGGTACGTACATTTAATACAAATCTTTGCTAATTACCACAACATCCAAACGTTGTGTTTGAAAGGATTGATTCTTCAAAATCACAACTTTTAACATTTTAAAGATGGCGTCGGCACGTAAAACGGATAAACTGCAGCCCTAATTATAATGTACCGTATTTTGGCACATTTAAATTACACAATTCCAGGGGTTACGATCGCGCAAGGCATGATAGGAAACAATATGGCGCTGCAAGATCGTACCCACGGGGCACGAGGTTGCCGCTATATGGACCTCTACGGTTGAAGACTAGTAAATAAACTGCCATAGTTCCCAGTGATGAATATGCCTTCGTCTGAAATTCATAAAAAATATTCACAACCCTCCAAGGTGTTTGAGACACGCATCAAATTAAAGCTTATTCCATCATATTTCATTTTCTGTTCAATGTTTGGGGGGTTAACCATTGACTTTTGGGAGAAAAATCAAAAATCGGAACTACCGCAGAACATGCATGTTACGCATAATGCAATGTACATGTACTGAATGATCGATCGATCAAGCACGTTAGACGTCCAACATGGCGGATCTTGCACCGTTCACGTGATAATGTCACGTGGATGCAAAACCTCAATTCTGAGACTTTTGAACAAAAACACTATTTTATCCTGTAGTCAGTTTGGCCTTGCCGGGATTCTGGACCTGTTGAATCTTCTCGCATGCAAGGGCGGATCCAGGGGGGGGGGGGGCCCAAAGGGGGCCATGGCCCCCCCCCCCAAACGAAACCAATTTTTTTTTTTTTTATGTGACATTGCAAAAAAGGCAGGCAATGAGTACACCACCATCTTTTCCTCAAAAAAACATTGGTTAAAGTGGCCAGAAATTGCCTCAGATTGCACCACAGAGCATCTAGAATCCAAAAATGTTTCGGGGCCCTTAAGCGGGCCCCGAACCCCACGCCGTAATTTTTTGGACCCACTTTTTTGGAGGACCAAAATTTTTTTGGGCCCCCCCCAAAACTGTGTTCTGGATCCGCCCTTGCTCGCATGTTTCTCACTTTGAGAAAAGTTGCATGTTGTTGTGTTGAAAAGGGTTTTTAGACCAAACCTGGAGGGCATAGTTTATGGAAAAGACGATTGCACATGTTGCACAGCACATGTGTTTATAGTGTGTGTGTGCAGATTGTTCAAAACAGCACTGCGTCTTGACCTCCAGATTCCGACCATACAGCGGGTGCCTTCTATCAGGTCTTCGGTAACCCGTTGTATCACACACAAAAACATGGCAGCAAATTGACCAATCAGCAGCTTAGGCTGAACTTTTGCTTGAAATAACGTCACAATTTGGCTGTTGCCGGAGGTCTCATAAAATTTTAACGCACACATATAAACAGACGTTTACAGAGCACACGGGCCTGCTCTGTTAAAGGGAATGTACATCATTGGCTTTTGTTGTAATTTTCAGAAATGAACTTATTTGAGGGGTTAGTATAATAGATCAAATATTGTTTAATTGACATGTTTTAAGTTTTGTGTTCGAAAATGCTTGAAAAACCACGAAAAACAAAAATGTTTAAGTAGTCTGGTTCCCTGACTCCACTAAAGATAAAATTGATCAATTTATAAAAATTGAAGGTAAGGAAACCAGTCTAGCTGGCCTGCACCCGTTCATGAACATGTAACCAATAGCAAACAAAATTTGGACTGAAAAAAACTGTAAATTTGGAGCAGTAGTTGAAAAATAGTTAGGTTTTTCCAACGGAGGTCGGCCGACCACCGTTGGAAATATATACAAAAATACCATTTTCTTGAAAATGACTTGACACCAGGTGCCATAATTTTACAGGATGCTTTAGACTGTCATTTATCAACATCCTAGTAAGGTATTTCGTAAAAACTGGTAGTTTTATTCTTCGATGTTTGCAAATGTTGTATATTCCCTTTAATGGATGATAATCAGACTACCCAGAGCGTCAGGGCCAAGCCAATATCCTCAGCCTACCTCGTGCTGTCCATGATGGTGTTGAGTCTGTGCGCTATGGTGATGACCGTGCAATCAGCAAACTCGGTGCGTATCGTGGCCTGGATGAGATCGTCTGTTTCTAGATCCACGGCAGCCGTGGCCTCATCCAGGACAAGAATCTTGGTCTTGCGGAGCAAGGCGCGAGCCAGGCAGATCAGCTGCCGCTGTCCAAGGCTGGAAAATAAGACAAGACAAGACAAGCTCAATAAAGCTGTCTGAGAGGGCACCAGATTCTATTAAATTGATTCTATTAAATTGATTAAATTGACTTTTTATTCACTGGAAGTCTTTTCATGCATCTGGGCCCAATTTGATAGCGCTTGCTTATCAGTTTATAGCAGAAAAGTTGTGCTTACTGAAGCAGAAAATCATTCAATTCAATTCAATTCAATTCATTTATTGTCCATTTAAAAGATAAAAATGGAAAATTTACATGTCTAAACATTGATGATGAAAGCTCCAAAACAGAACACTTAAAAATACAGTTATAATGATTAAACTAGATTTACACATACAATTTTACAGCGAAAAAAAATGTATTAAAAATTTTAAGATAAACCGTCAAAAATAGACAAAAGGCCTTAAAACCTTCAAACCATTCAAGTGTAACCAAACCAACAAAGAAATTAAAACCGAGTAACCAACAGATCACCCGCGCCCCTATCGCTGCATTGACCCCCTTTCCATTGATTAGAACACAAAATTATCTTACAACATTTTAAACTGTATAGAGACTGATGAAAGATAAGTTAAACACACATTAAGAACCAATCAAAAACACCACATTCGCCAAAACTGCCCAAACCACCGCCGCCCCCACAAGCCTCAGGATAAAAATAATCAGTAAAAACACATTAAGAATCATTACAGACTCTTACTGACAAAGGCACAAATGAATTAAGATAGCGTGTGGTCCTACATTGGATGCTTCGGAGTCTTTTCCCTGACCTCATGAAATAATAATAATGGTGCAAGGGATGCTGCTGTTTAAGCACTACTTCATAGCGTGGATGTGCTAACGGTTGCACGCGCATGGGCCTTTAGGGAATTTAAGCCCTGGTTATCAGTTATTCCTCAATCCCACAAAATCCTCCATAACCTAAAGGAATTTGAAGGATCTGACTGGGTTAGAATTAAAACGACAGCAATTACAACCAACCAACTGACCTGAGGTTGTCCCCTCCCTCCGTGCACTCGTACTCCAGCTTCTTCGACAGTCGCGACACAAATGCGTGCAGGTGAGAGTGTCGCAGGGCATCCCACAATTCCTCATCCGAATACTGACCAAAGGGGTCAAGGTTCATGCGCAGGGTACCAGCGAACAGCACCGGGTCCTGTTGGAGGCAAATAAAAATGATGCCCTGTACTAGCATGAACAGTAAAACTTGTGTACGAATATTGACCTTTCTTTTGTTACAGAACCCTTTTGAATGCGCTGACACAAGGGCATAAATGTAAGTCGTGGTTGGCAACAGACTTTGCCAAAAATTGCATATTAATACTCTCGTTATGTAAGAAAGAGGTGTTTTTATTAAAATAATCAATTAAAGCATTTATTGATTATTTTGTATTTTCAACAATTCAATGATATGTTTTTATGTATTAATCATTATCATCATCATCTAGCGGTTGCAACCGAGATCTCTTTCACAACGTCACGCTAGGTGTCTTTATCCCTCATTATGTACGGAAGGTCTTCAATTTCACATTGAGTGTCTCTGCCAATCACATCAATGTAGTTGAAAGGTCTTCGTCCTCTGTTAGGGCATGTATTTATAACTATTCTTTGTTTTTGCAACGTTGGCCTTCCATAGTTTTGCCAACCTGGGTTGGCAAAGAAAGGTCTATAGTACAAATATTTGATTGCTAACAAAAACGGAGTTCAAAGGGACTCAAACGCATTGCTGCCGTACGTCTAGTGCTATGAGTTTTGTGCACAATCAGAATAACATTATTTCGCACCATCACGAACCAAACAGTGCACACACCAAATACGTCCATGGAGGTCGTGCGAATGGTCACCAAGCACCATTATTCTGTCTGCACCGAGTCCATAGTAAAGCTAGGACGTCTGACTTCGTCTTCAGGCTCCAGTTTTGTAAATGTAAGGATCCTGCAGCCGATTTCATGAAACACCCCATAACTTACGCGATAGCCGACAATCGATTCCATGAAACTTTGAGTAGCCTGTGAGCTGAATTCGGGCGATTCACAATGCAGTGCGCCACCAAGAGTTTGCCACGGAGAGTTAGTTTTTCCCAGTGCATTGTGGGGGATGGTCGACAAATTCGCAGCGCGGGACATTTGAAATTGTTAGTTTTTCCGGCCAGAGAGTTTGTAAAAGTATGATTCGAATTTATGTTTGCCCTCATCTTTTCTTTTTTTATCAATATGGAGTTTTTTGTAAGGCGGCAGAACGCTATGCCCCAATCTATAACAAATTAGCTCAAGTTTTCTACTGACACTCGTTCAAATGGGCCATGCTTTGTCGACCGTCAACTTGAAAACTGCCCTCACCATGGCAAACTCTTGGTGGCGCACTGCATTGTGAATTGCTCGTATTGGGACTGGATGGCCTATGATGGACTTGTGATGATGCTCTGGTCGCCATCAGTCTCCTGATGATGGTGTTCTGTTCATCATCAGTTTCCTGATGACGAACAGAGCACACTGTTCGAAACGTCGAGTTAAACCAACTGGTTCTTCTCAGAAACCACACAACTCACAAAAAGATATCATTCACAGGGTGTTACCGCAAACCTCCCATTAACTGGGGCACGTTTTGGCGCTGGGACCGTAAACATGTTTCTGGTTCGCGGCCGTTTCGGCGCTTCGGTTACACTGAAATGACGTCATTGTTGCGACCAAAGTTGAACCGAGATTTCCGGTCGGTTCACTTATGTTTCAAGATGGCGGAAAGGCAAACAAGCTTAGCAGACGACGTTACCTTTTACAATAAATGGGGTTTAAATAGTGGGTTTTTACCTTCAATTTGTACGAAAGTTGATACAGAATATCAGGCCTACTCTTTTTAGAACTTTAGGGAAACGCTATAAAAAACCTCCCACTTTTGCTTTGAATGTTATTGTTAATCATATCCGGTCGCCGCGTGATTTGTTGGGGGGTTGTGTGCAGTCACGTAGGCAGTAACATGACGTCATGAACAATTTGGTCAGTCGTTTTCGCGGTGCACAGGAAACATGTTTCAGGTCACGGCTGTGACGTCAGAAACATGTTCCAGTTCAAGGGCCGCCAAAACGTGCTCCTGGTCAAGTCCACCACGCAAACCTTTTTGTCTCATTTACTTGGGATGGCATGCGACCTATCAAAAGAACCTCGACTACAACATTGCCAGATAAGCACTAAAAAGCAATCATCAGCTCCCCCTGATCTTACCTGTGGAATGATAGTGATGCGTGATCTGAGATCGTGTAGTCCAATGGTTGAGATGTCCACGTCGTCTATCCTGATGGAGCCGCCAGCAGCTTCCAGGATTCGGAACAAGGACAGCGTCAGGGAGGACTTCCCGGCCCCGGTCCTTCCCACGATGCCGATCTGTGGGGAAGGGTCAATTGTTACACGCCACAGGCATCACTCATTTTCTCAAACTTTTATCCGAAATCAGACTGATTGAATCTGGGAGAACGACACTATCAGTGTAGACGATGTGACATTTGTTTACAAAATAGGGTTTTTGTGGTTACGTGATGCCAATTTTCAGCAAATAGTTCACTTCTGCACTGCATGTCTATGTTTGGAAAGGTGAATGGTTTAAAAGTGTTGACATATACCGTTGAACGTGGGCCAAATCACATGAAAAACACGCCTTAGGCCAAAAAAAAAAGTCTCCGGTTTCTGGTATGCGCGCGCGTCGCCGTAGCCATGCGCGTCGGCAAAATGAAAAAGTTTTTTTTTTCAATACAAGATGATGTCTCAAAACCGCCAAACTCACTGGTTTGACTGGAATCCTGCTGCTGCTGCACAATTTTCACGTGTTTTTAGATTGGGTCATGATCGAGAATAAGCTTTATGTGGCCTCTCTGGACTCCCATATATTTGCACTAAGTTTAGTCGGGCACCATTTGCAGTCATCAGCCGACATTTGAAGCCAAAAAAAAAAAAAAAAAACAGGTTAAAAAAAAAAAAAAAGCCGCGTCGCCGCACCACTTTTGGGGCAAGCTCCATACCAGAAACCAGAGACTTTTTTTTTGTGGCCTTACAGTTTGGGTTGCCTGGTGGTTGCGGTCAGCATGATGTCACAGGGCACACGGTCGATAGAAAGAATGCATCTTCCAAACCCTTCATCCAATTTTCAGACTTTTTGAAATGGACAATATAATCATCCCATATCAATAAGGTGCCGAGTCCTGGTTTTTATTTTTGGTTTGGGGCTTAATAAATGTCCTCAGAGTGTGATCACGTTTTCCACTCAATCTCAGACCGACCAACCTTCTCTTTGGCCTTGAAGACACAGGAGATTTGCCTGAGTGCGAGGTCCAGTCCGACCCGATAGCGCACGCAGTAGTCGTCCATCTCCACGCGGCCCCTAGCAGGCCAGTTCTTGTCTGGTCTGTTGTCTTCAACTATAGCTGTTGCCTGCACAGAGAAAACAAGAAACGAGAGCTTCTATTTGGACAAAGGCTCAGAAAAGGTATTAACCAGTTCGTGCTGGAGGCCATGTATGTATACCTGCAGAAGTTTTGCGGTATTCGGAACGGATGACAGATTACATGGAGCGAAGTCAGTAATATCTGTCAGCCACCGGCTCGCAGCGAGCGAGGCTGGAAATATGAGTGTGCTGCCCGAGGGTGATGGCTTCAACCCGCCTGGCTCGAGTTCGAGTGAAAAGTAATCCCACACCTCGTTCCGTTCTGGTCAAAATAATCCCAGCGTGAACTGGTTAACAGCGCACTCTCTCCTTCTTAGCTGTCAAAAACATCAGGTGTAAGTGCTTCTAGCAGCTTTCCGAGTTAGGGCCTGTAAACTCGGAAAAACTACAGTACTTCTAGCAGTACACTCTAATCTTGTTAATCCCTTTGTCAACAAACTGGCCCGTTATCAGATACTGCTGCTAATCCCCTGCACCTGTCAATATCAGCTGTGTGACAGCACATGTGGCCTTATTACACTAAGTGTTAGGGATTATAAAGCCACTGTTTGGACAAAGGATTAAGACAGATTAGAGGGCTGGCCAGTTTACAGTTAGAGTGACTGTTTTCACTCAGAAGTTTCTAGTGGAGGTTACTCGCAATGAAATGTCAACAACAGACTAGTACAATACAGAGAGAAGTGTCCTTTTAAGCCCAACTCTCTCAGAATTTCAAAATCCGCTCCTGAATGTTGCCTTTGCTTTTATGTTTTTCGAAGTCCAGTCATTTCCGCATTCATCCTTACCTCCGTTTTGACGCGTGTGTATTCCGTGATGCGTTCCACAGCAACAATATTGGCTTCCAGATCGCATGTGACGTGTACGAGCCATGTCAACGCTCCAGTTATCTACATCAAACATATCAAAGATAAGAACAAGGAATTACTTCTAACACACTATTATTACATCGCCTTAAAAGAAATTCTGGATTTCGCCAAAATCCAAAGACTGTGCAGTAACCCGATAGGCACATTCTTTGCATTTGTGTGTGTACTGTCAGTGGTATTGGAGGCCTTGAGGTTGCAGCTTGTACGAGAACTTTTTGATTCCACATTTACACCATTTTGTTTTCCTTTTTGGGTGTTTTGTTTTTCCAGATACAATGGTTCAAATCTCTAAGTTTGAGTAAGCCAGAATTGGTTAGGGCTAGGATTCAAATTTCAAGGAAAAAAGAAATTTGGTACAGGTTTTTAAACTTGGTCATTCTCATCTTAAGTCAGAAAAGAAAAAAAGTTGACTTTTACCAGTAATGCGTAGGATACGGACAGACCCACAATGCCTGAGCTGATGTAGTCTCGACCAATCACGGCAAAGAGTGCGGCAAAGAAGACCAGCAAGTTGCCCAGGAACTCCAGACGCAGTGACATCCATCTGGGGGAGGTTTGTAAAAATGGGCGAATACAAATTCCAGTTAGGCCATAAACAATCTTCAAACAGACGTGTTTAGTCAAGCACCAGTGAATTACAACTCAATCATGAGTCAGACCTGATGTCAAGTAAAAAAAATAAACAGAGGAGGAACAATAACGCGGGAAATGCCGTTGTCTCAGTACGATCACTTCAAGTGAAGCTTCATAATTTTAACCCATACTATGTAACAATCATTTGTCAAAGGGTGCATTCAATTAGCTTATCAGGTTGACTCGGGTAAAGGCAGACGGGTTAGCCACCAAAGCCCTACTAATCGAACGCTCAAAACGCAGGCCGTCATGATCCTCACGTGATGTCCGCAGCCATTGACATAACACCCTTTTTAGAGTGAGTCTTACTTTGAGATTTTCTTCTTTTCCGCAAAATGTAACATAGTTGGGCTGGAGTTATAGCCGCTAAAGTCGCAAAGAGCTCAATAGATATTTACATTTAGACTTCAAATAAAGTTGCTTTTTGGGGTCCACTTGAGATTTCTGCTGTTGGCCGCCATATTTGTCTGTTTCTTGGAATGAACAACGCATGTGTGTGACGTATTTCCACCACTGACTCTGCACCATGAGCAGGGTCTGAGGTGGCTGACCCGGGTGAGCCCCGAGAATGACTTCAGAGCTAATCCAATGGCACGGGGCTAAATCGACCTGGTTTACCTGTTGGACACTATGTTGGGATAGTACGTCAACTGGTTGTTGTCGACCAGATGCTCGTTGTGATGGATGAAGCGCTCGGAGCGGCGGTAGGCGCGGATGGAACTGGTTCCGGCAATGGTCTCCGAGAAGTGGGAATAGATGGGGGATCTGGTCACGGACTCCAGCCGCTTCAGCTGCCGCGATGTGGCAATGTAGAATCTCTGTTTAAAGTCAGAACAAAACACGAGAATATTCAACTTTGCAAAGAAAATGGCATTTCTTTTACAGTTTAAAAGGTATTGCAAAACTTGCAGTGTTTCTATTCAACTCTAAACACTCCTTATGTTCCCTGCAAGAAATTATAACTCAATGACCCACAAATTTGTGTGTAAAGACAAATCAAAAGATAATTCTCCCGAAGACGGTCAGAGCATACTGACCGGAACGTCGAGTTTATACCTCTGGTTCTTTTCAGAACCATTATTTTAGTTGAGAAATTATTCGTACATGGTGTTTCCGCAAACCTTTCATTATTTAGTATCTCCACCATGCAAAGCCTCAAATCTTACTGATAATTTGTTTGTTTTATCTATACAGCTGTTGCGGTTCAAATGCTGACACAGCCAATTGTTGAAAGGAATGCTTGAGAAGTCTTCAAAAATAATAAGTTACAATTATTTTTAAGAGGCTTCTTGCCCTATTTCACTTTTAGTCTCCGAAACGTACAGAGGCATGCAGGCAGGCAGGCACGATTTGACCCGGGATTAACAAGATACCAATCCACTGCACATGCCCGCAACAGCCTGTGCACCCAGTCGTAATTTACTATACTCCCGAGGACAATGCAGTGTGTCCCTTTGTCCTTGTGTTTTACTATACTCCCGAGGACAATGCTGTGTGTTCCCCTTTGTCCTTGTGTTTTACTTTACTCCCGAGGACAATGCAGTTTTTCCCTTTGTCCTTGTGTTTTACTATACTCCCGAGGACAATGCAGTGTGTTTCCCTTTGTCCTTGTGTTTTACTATACTCCCGAGGACAATGCTGTGTGTTCCCCTTTGTCCTTGTGTTTTATTTTACTCCCGAGGACAATGCAGTGTGTTTCCCTTTGTCCTTGTGTTTTACTATACTCCCGAGGACAATGCAGTGTGTTTCCCCTTGTCCTTGTGTTTTACTTTACTCCCGAGGACAATGCAGTGTGTTTCCCTTTGTCCTTGTGTTTTACTATACTCCCGAGGACAATGCTGTGTGTTCCCCTTTGTCCCTGTGATATAACACTCTCCCATAGACTAAGCACGTAACCATACCATAGAGGACCGTTTTCAACACAAGACGCAACGCCCGTGGACACAAAGGATCTTTTGTTCTCCCTTTGTCCCTTTGTCGGGGAGTATGTAGTACATGTACGCCTGGGCCTATTCTGTGTCACACTGCATGTTCCGAATGCACAGCTCATACATAAATGCACTCATGTGGAACTTTGGTAGGATTGCACAACCACGGCTTTCAATGTATTGTTACCAGGTCGAAAAGACAAATGAAAATAATCCTACAAGCTTCTATAAACAGGTGCTATTCCAAGCAAACTTCACCTGGACTAAGAAGTACACAATTATTGTCGGCACGACGATGGCGCAAAACACGGGAGTGCTCCAGGTGATGATGATCAAGGTGGCTATGATTCGGATGGAGGCCGCTAGGTACGCGGCCAGGTTGTTGGGGATGACGTCATCGATGGTATGGGTGTCCTTACTGAAGCGGTTCAGGATCCGGCCCATGGGGGTGGTGTCAAAGAAGGACATGGGGGCGCGGAGGACGTTGCAGAGCAGGTGCTGGTAGAGGGAGCGGGCAGCTCGGAGGACACCGAAGGATAAGGTGAAGGAGGCTAGCAGCAACATGATGCCTGGAACGAACAAAAAAAGGAAGCTTTTTTGATTTTTAAATGACTGTCTAAGGCCAAAAAAAAAAAAAAGTCTCCGGTTTCTGGTATGGAGCTTGCCCAAAAAGTGGTGCGGTGACGCGGCTTTTTTTTTTTTTTTACCTGATTTTTTTGCTTCAAATGTCGGCTGATGACTGCAAATGGTGCCCGACTAAACTTAGTGCAAATATATGGGAGTCCAGAGAGGCCACATAAAGCTTATTGTCGACCATAACCCAATCTAAAAGCACGTTAAAATTGTGCAGCAGCAGGATTCCAATCAAACCAGTGAGTTTGGTGGTTTTGAGACATCATCTTTCATTGAAAAAAACCTTTTTCATTTTGCCGACGCGCATGGCTACGGCGACGCGTGCGCATACCAGAAACCGGAGACTTTTTTTTTGGCCTAAAAAAATACGGATTCAATTATCTGGGTTGTAATCTAGTCTGGGGAGGGGGGGGGGGGTGATAATGGCACAACTGTTTTGTTATATCATGGCATGATTTTTTTATAAATTTAATGAGTCTTTAAGATGAAACAATATGATGATAAAAATCATCGTATTGTGGAGTGTCATGGCCGAGCAGTTAAGAGCACCAGACTCAAGCTCTGCTGTTTCTGATCAGCAGAGTGTGGGTTCGAGTCCCGGTCTTGACACTTGTGTCCTTAAGCAAGACACTAAACCATTATTGCTTCGTCCTTCGGATGGGATGTAAAGCCGTAGGTCCCGTGTGTTGTGTAATGCATGTTAAAGAACCCAGTAACACTTGTCGCTAAAGAGAAGGGGTTTGCCCCGGTGTTTCTGGCAGTGGCTGCTTAATGCGCCGCAGCAGTTTGAAAATCCTTATCAGGTGCTACATAAAACGGGTCTGATATTTCAAATACTTCATTTACCTGTCTTCAAATTAAATTCGTATTAATTAGCGCCTTGAGTACCTAATTGTTGGTAGATATGTGCGCTACATGTATATAAGACTCGGTATTATTTTTTTTATTATAAAACTGTCATTTTTGTAAAGACATGACGTTTTTTTCCCAGTTTTTATTCCCCTATGAATTTTGATTGAGCAGTCTAAATCTTTGGTCTTCGATAATTTGCCAAGCAAATGGATCCATGTTGACGCGTGCATGCCCCAGGTAACATCACCAACAATGTGCGCAGGGTCTATTCTAGCTGTGTTGTACAAGGCAGCAAGGATTAAAAAATTATTAAAAGTCTTGAGAAAGATGAAAGTTGATGTTCCCAGGTAACATGAGGTGATGTACTCCGTGGATTTCCTCAGTAAGTCCACAGAGCTAGGACCCAAGGAGTCAGAACTCTTGGGCAATTTACATTTCGACCATTAACTATCCAATCCCTCGAGAATGTCCATAGCTAAAGCACTGTAACCACAAGCCTGGACCATTCATTGTGTGACTGCAAGCGGCCTTTGAACACGATGATTGCCGCCGCCTTTTTAGTTGGTAACCGACAACCTCCCTATATGCTGCAAAATGAGTCTGTCACATCGCTGCTCTTTTTTGAAAAATACATTTTACGACAAAATGGGTTTTAAAAACTGCGCAGTTATTAGATGTGAGTTATGAATTCGAGTTATTGATGTGCAGTTGTTGGTCCTTGAAAGCGCTACGTGTCCCTGTAATTTGAAGATAAATTGGAGTTTTTTTCCAGATAAGTTATCATGTCTTTTCAGACATTTTAATTGGCAATATATCATTTATGAAATGTGATTTTTGGGAAATTTCACAACTTTTCATACTAAAGGTATAGAGCATTTTGTTCGTCATGAAATGATTGTTTCAGTGATGTTGACCACATTGATTTAGAGTATAATCTCGGAAGTAGTCTGAAGGGCCTTATAGCTTTAAGGTGTAATCTGCAACTTTGTGAGCATCATCTGTTGCATAAAAATGTCCATAAATGTGAAATCTGTTTCGGTTTTCCATGTAGTCTGCTTTTCATTTTGAAAATTCCCCACAAACCTTTTTGCCACCATTGTCTGAGAAGTTACTAAGTAATTTGTACAGTTTGTAACTGGTACCCGATCCCATAACCTGGAACCGGTTCCTGACATCAACGGTCGGGTACTTGGGTACCAGGTAACAATGCACACCCGTAAAGACATTTTGACAAACGTCAACATTTCTTGACAAATAAAATTGTACCAAATAATACCATGGAATAACAAAACCGCTTGATATGGACATACCTTGTGCGACCCCCAGCGCACCATACACCCCCAGGTAACGGTCTCGCACCTCCGCAGGCTGTGTGCCGTTGATTGGAGTCTCATTACTCCACTTGCTCAGCCAGACATTGGACAGAACCGAGGCAAGATTGAACAGGACAAAGAACAGAATGACGAACATGAAGACTACGGTACTCAGAGCATTGATGTAGGCTTTGAAGACCGCCAACTGGACCTGAATTGGACAAAAAAATGCATAAGACAAGAAACACAATAAATGGGGCCACTTATCTACCGTCACGTTAGCAGGTTTTTCCAACAGTTGTGATTTTTTTGGTTCAATACCTGAAACCACCAAAGAAGAATTTCAACACATGAATGGACATGCAACCTTTTGCTTAAGATGCTTTGAGTTGATTACTTATACTGCTTTTTGACATTATCCTCAAATTTCCATCAAAAAGTGGACGGAAAACTTAGGTAACTTTTTCCGTCCATTTTTGATGGAAATTTGAGGGTGATTTTAAAAATTAAAAAAGAAAGAAAGAAATGATTCAACACATATTACATGTATTATAAGCATACATGTACATGTCCATTCACATTTCAAAAACTTTTTGGTTGGTTTCAGGTACGGTAAAAAGAAAAAAATACAACCATTTGAAAACTGCTAACGTGACGACTGCAAAGTGGCCCCCTTTATTGTGTATCTTGTTATAACGCTTTTCACAAAACGACTGAACCGAGTCCTTAATGAGAGCACGTGGGTTAGAAGTAAACCATTCAAAAAGGACCAAAAAAAGTTTGTACGCCAAATTTCCACTGTGCAATAATGATACGAAACCACAACTTTTCAAAGTATCAGTTCAGTTGTGTGTTAATCTATGCAGGGTGAGTCAAAAAAAGCGAAACCCAAATGTCTGGACAATTGTTGCTGCATGTAGCACTTTGAAAATCTAGGATATGAAAGCCCAACTCATAAGCTTTCTTTTAGTACAAGAATCATTCAAATCGCCATGCTTTGTTGCGCAGCAGCACTGTTGCGCAATACACTTATGAACAATTTCATGAAACTTGGCGTAGCTGCACAACGTTTTTTGATAATATTCTAAACATCTTGGACGAGGAAAATAAAGGCATTTATGACAGCTGTTTATGTATGATTATGTTGTCCGACTTTCTTCGGAATCGTGCAGCAACTCTTAACATTCTGTCAAGTGTGAAATTACAGCTCGTTATTAATCTCAAAACACAAAACTGTGAGTGTGCTGTATCAACTTGATAAGTTGTGTAATGACAGGTTACGCGACAATTACGGGTTGCTAGGAAACTAAGTCATTTTCAGTCGCTACGCCACAACCTATGCCACCTAAAATGATTTCGCGAGTTACACCATAATTTGTTGCTCAATTCGCCGACATACGCACTATGAAACTTTCATGAAGTGTGTCGCAACCGAAATATGGGGCAGTGTACGCACTTACGCGATAAATTGCAAGTGCAGTTACACCACTACGTAAATTTCTGTGAAATCGGCTGTAGGGGAGCATTACTCTGTTGCTAGTGGGCTGTAACTGGGGCCATAACTGCAAACTTTGTTTTTCAGGGTACACTGAAAAACCAAAGACTGCTTTATATACAGCTTAAAGGGAATGTACATCATTTGCTTTTGCTGTAATTTTCAGAAATGAACTATTTGGGGGGTTAGTATATTAGATCACATATTGTTACACTGACATTTTTGAAGTTTTGTGTTCGAAAATGCTTGAAAAACCAAGAAAAAAAACCAAACAAGTAGTCTGGTTCCCTGACTCCACTAAAGATGAAATGGATCACAAATGCCGGAAAAAAATATTGTAAGGTAAGGGAACCAGTCTTGCTGACCTACACCCGTTCATGAACATGGAGAAGCAAACAAAATTTGGACAGAAAAAAAAACGTACATTTAAAGCAGTAGTTGAAATATAGTTAGGTTTTTCCAACGGTGGTCGGCCGACCACCGTTGGAAATGTATACAAAAGTACAATTTTTTCTTGAAAATGACTTCACACCAGGTGCCTCAACTTTACAGGATGCTTTAGACTGTCATTTACCAACATCCCAGTAAGGTATTTCGTAACAACTTGGTAGTTTTATTTTCCGATGTTTGCAAATGTTGTATTTTCCCTTTAAACCTGAATCAAAAGCCGTCAAAACTCCAGGAGTCGCACTGAAGTACATTTAGAATGGTTGTCAGTCTCATGACTTACAGTGCCGGTTTCGGAGGTCTCCTCTTCTATCAACGTATCGCCATCCTCTGCCTTGGCCATGGTCTGCTTGCCTCTCTCATCAGGTGTCTTCTCCTCGGGGAATGACCTAGGCTCATGAGTGATCACATCTCCCGAGATGGAGCCCATCCTGGACAGAGGAGGGAGGGGTCATATGTTTTCATGCTGGTAACAATACAATCAGGTGTGGACAACACCCTGTTTATGGTTCCTATTATTAGTCCCACATGTTATGTTTGTTTAACAAGTTAACACTGGAGGATGCGTAAACAAGATCTGATACACCGTGCCCTCTGGAGACATGCACACAACAGGGAACACAAGATTGTATACGTCTCCACAGGGCAATTTCTATAGATGAATACGTCTCGACAAGGTTTTTACGAAATAGATATGGATTTTACTCAAAAACTAGGAATTTCCAAGGTATGTTGATCTGTCGCAAATGGTAGAGTTTTAGAAAAGGGATATTAAGTCCGAATTTAACTCTGGTTAAAATAAGAGCATTTTGAAACTGTACTTTCAAACTTGAAAACTTTACTACACGAGAACAAAGAAATGTCTCCACAAGGATACACATTTCAGTATGTATGATCTGGTAATGTTTATAACACCTCACCCGCAGATTCTGTGTCTTGATTGGCAGAGAGCGAGTCACATGGTACTTTTTATTTTTGCTATATTTCTGTGCACGGCCAAAGTACTATACCCATAGCAACCAAAGTACTACACCATTAGCAACCAAAGTACTATTCCATGGCGCGGTATTTGTGTGCGAATGCATGCTGGTGTGCGCATTGAGCGTTGCGCATATTGTTCCCAAGAGCCAGCGAAACAGTGTTTGGTTCAAACAATTCGTGAAGGGGTGGTTTGGATGAGAGAAATACATTTTCCATCAATTTTGTATCAAAAAAAGTTCACTGTAACTGTATTGAGATTTAAATAAAGTTAAAATATTAAAACCAAGCGATATTGACTACTTTATCTCGTGGTGCAGTAAAACTAGCTTCCCTCGGTGATCCATGGTGCATTCTATTTTCCCGCAGCTACGCCTCAGGAAAATAGAATGTCCATGGATCACCTCAGGAGGCTAGTAGTACTACACCACTTGAAGCATTAAATATTTGTATAACATTCGCAGGGGCAGGTGACAGGTTTAATTGTCAAGCTTTCCCCGAGTCTCCGGCGATGGACATAAATACACTTCAGTGGTTCCCGTTGGTTTTGTACACACCGTGTTTTGAACTTGAACTTGGCCATTTTACACAGCCTTTCGGCATGGCAAAAGTCTCGCTCCGCAGCGGGGCCTCAGAGTGTTGCACAATATGAAGTTACGGTGAGAACAAAAATATTGTACAAATGCCTCTTAAGAGTCAGTAATCGTGGTGTTTGACTTAATTAAACATTTTGACAATATATCTTGTCTTTTCCAAAAATGGTGTTTTTTGGCAAAAAAATAATCCCGGCGGCAAGTGATTAAATGGCTGAGAATTCTATGAATCCTTTTTTTTGTACATCAAAACAAGCTTTCTTTTGACAAAGGCAAATCTGGGGGTTCATAAGGTATCACCCGACAACTACAAAGAAGATAGCAGGACATATTGTCTGGAATGAAGAAATGGCCATGTGCTTTATAATCCCCTTCCCTTTGCCAAATATCTGAGCATATGAAGAACCCAGAGTTCTCTTACTTGATAGACTCAGCAAGTTTCTGGCTCTGGTCCGCTTCTGATAGCATGGCGATGGAGCTGGTGGCCTCCTCATTCAACGTCGCCATCTGCTCAGATAAGGATGGATCTACGGGCAAAAGATACAGGAGTCAAGAGAAAACAGCCAATACAATGTAGACTTTATCCAACTACTAAAATTTGCTGACTGATGTCCATTTGTGACGTATTTATACCTGTGCAATAGCAACGCGCCAACGCTTCTAGTCAATAGTCCTGGCTCCCTGTTGCGCTTTATGATGCGCGCGGCTATTGGTAACCAGCTCTGGTTGAAACTAGTCGACAAGAAGAAGTCCAATCGTCGTTCATTCAAGTAAAGTTAATCGAACTATGGTTGACTATGGGCTCCGTGCACAAGTACCCCTTCAACGGCCAGAAAGAGAGAGATGGGGGAGACCTAGACTGGTTCCCGATCCATCCACTGCGTATTTCAAATGATCCAAAGTTATTGGGGGAGGGGATAGTCTAGGAGACCATCGCAAGTTAAATTTGAACGAAGTTGCGTGCCAACGACGCCTGGCGCTTACGCGAAGACGCTGTGGCTAATAGCTTTAGCACATTCAGGTAGTCGTGCGTACTTCGCGCGTGAACCAGTACAGTACAGTACGCACGTGCCCTCTTTTGTTGGCCCACTGAGCCCATAGTTCAGAGCCCATAGTTCACACCTGAACTTGCTCTACGCTGTAAGGGTTTTCTTTTCATAACTCATACCTCTGATGTCTTTTCTCTCATCATCCAACGCTCCGTTACTGTAGTTCCGCAGGAATTCGGCGAAGGCCTGGTTGCATGAGAGCAGCTCCTCGTAGGAACCGGCCTCTGTGATCTCCCCATCCACCAAGACGACGATGTGATCAACTTGAGGCAGGAAGCTGATGCCGTGAGTGACTAGAACCCGCGTCTTGTTCTTGAGGAGTCCCTTAGGCCCGAGCACCTTGTCAAAGATGTGCTTGCCAACGTGGGAGTCCACGGCACTCAAGGGATCATCTAGGAGATAGATGTCGGCATCGTTGTAGACGGCCCGCGCCAGGCTGACACGTTGTTTCTGACCACCGCTAAGGTTGATTCCCTGGTCAAGCGTAATGACAAGTAATATTCAAATAAAACACATTCAATTCTGCACGTCTATGGTCGCCATGCTCGAGTTTCTCAATGTTGAAAAAGAGATATGAGATGCACCATGTCAATGCCATCTTTCCTGCGGTTAAGAGCAGTTAGGCCACATGCAATCAATCCATATGTACATGTATGTGTACATGCATTCACAGTTTCATATTTAGCAGAAACCGTGCCACTGGTTCCCGCCTCCTGGATACAGTTTCATACAGAACGATAATGGAGGGACTGGAAAGCAGTCTGCACACCTACCATTTTATATAAGTGACTCATTTTTGCAACAGGCAGCATGTGTGAACCAGTCTCTAGTGAAACCCGCATGAGTGTCCTCCCAACAGAGTGAAAGGAGAACATCGGTTTTTGTAATGAATGCAAATTTGAGCCCGAAAAATGCTGTTTCTCAGATAATAACCGGAGAATTTAACTTAAGTAACAGCATAAGCCAGTTCGGTATTTCAATGACCCGGGGTCATTCGGGATAACATCGCTGACGTGATGTTACGCGGTATTACGCGCACGCCCATTCTGCTGGTAATTTACATGTAAGCGTCGTGCGCCCACGTTCATGCGCCTTTGAAACGTTCGATTATCCCAAATGAACCATGACCATTATCACTGTGCACATGCGCAGTCGAAATACCGAGCTGGCTTATTACATGGTATATATCAAGACTGATACAGTAGGCATGGTAGGGAAGATATCGTATTGACACTAATGCAGCACACTCCCCGACCCTCCAAAATCCACCAGAAATTTTTGAAAGATTTTGCAGGAAGGTACAGCTCGTTATTATCAACCTCAGGCAAAACTGCCTGGAGATATAGAATAATGAACTAAAACAAACACAAAGAATGACCAACCAACAGACGGCCTCACCTTTTCCCCGATTTCCGTCAGGTCCCCACCGGGAAGCATGTCCAGGTCTGGTACCAAGGCACAGGCCTCAATCACCGTCTGGTACCTGTCCTCCTCCAGTGCTTTACCAAAGGTGATGTTGTCCCTCAGGGTGGCGTTCTGGATCCAGGCCTGTTGGGGCACATAGGCGACCGAACCCTGAAAGCAACACAACAAAATTAAAGGTAGGGCATCTGCACTAGAAAGCAGGAGGTTGTGGGTTCGAGTCCCACCCGAGTGATTTTTTCCAACTTTCACTCGGGAGGAAACACACTGAGTATACAGTGTTTACACGTCGGTGAAGGGCAAAACCTAATTTGATTCACAACAAAACTGGTAACAAAGCTGTGGGCACGTTCGATCATTGGCCATTGGTCAACTTGTCGTTGGTTTCTTCACTTATGTTGCAATACAACCTTGATAGCATATTCCCAAAGAGCCACCTAGTCCGAATAAAACATCAAAGTAAACAACCACAAGAAAACACTGGGATATATCAACAAAACAAAAGAACTACAAATTCGTCACAAAAAAAAAGCCTAGGAAGCACTCAAAAAATTAAAACACTGAAACCAACACTGACACCCAGTTTTATTTAAAACTTATTATATGGGTTACCGAAGTGAATACGTCACGCGAAAAACATGTGTGTGAAAGACATTTAAGCGCGTGATTCAGCCTGAGGAACCAAAACACGCGCGTACTCCATTCGTTTGCACTACACTTTCTGATTCTAAATGACGTCACACTTCGGTACGCCATTATGTGGATTTTTTGGGGGGGAAAACTCGATTATTTTTAGAAATTACATGACTTTATAATCATTCCAAATTTCACAAAAATCTGTCAATGCCCTCCCATGATCCTGGGGAGGTGTGAGTACAATCCACCTGCTTTGAAAACAAATACATCGACTCTTAAGTCCTATCAGAGTGATTACTTCAGAGAGACAACAAGCCTCTGTAGTAATGACGTCACACTTTGTTTACATGTGCACTTTCCTATGGAGCCAGTGGGGGCCCACAGTCCACTGAGCACCGTAGGAAAGCACACACGTAAGCAAAGTGTGACGTCATTAGTACAGAGGCTTATTGCTGTACCTTCACAGCGACTGATCCTTGTAGTTTGTCCATCTCTCCTAGTAGAGCTGACAGCATGGAGGATTTACCCGCTCCCACCTGGCCTACGACGGCAACAAGATGCTCATCCTTGATCTTAAGATTGATGCTGAAAACAAATCAAATTAAAAGAAAAATAACATAAAGGCCCAAAAAATACAATATTCAGTCTCTGGTCAGACCAAAGTTCCGGAATTGACGCGGCCACGCGTTTTTTTTTTTTCGTTTTTTTTTTTTTTTTTTTTCAAGCTTGGATTGTACAGACAAGGTGGGGTACTATTTTGCTTTTTTGGTGTCCTCATAATAATAATAATAAACCATTCTTATAAAGCGCATTTTACACGGGGTCCCAATGCGCTGAACAATTAACAGAGGAAAAAAATACTAACATTATATTTCATTTGCAGTGAACAGATGGGTTTTAAGATGTACATTGGTGTCCTCCAAGCTTTCGATCATTTGCCTTGGTGCAATTTCCCATTCCTTGGTGCTCTTTGGTAAAAAAAAATTGAGGAGGTGCAGAAATAGAGGACGCTGTTGGAGCTACCGAGGAACATTTTGGGAAAAAAAAGATCGACGCGCATGATTAAAATCGACGTGCGCGCTGACCAGAGACCGACTTATTTTTATTTTTTTTGCCTAATAGATTTAATTGTACATTTATGTTATTCTTAAATGAAAGAGAGGGTGATTATGTGTGTGGATATGCAGGGCGAGTAAAACAAACCGAAACCCAAATGTCGGGACCACTGTTTTAGTGAAATTTTGCATGTAGCACTTTCTAGGATAAAAAGTTTATAAGTCATAAGCTTTCTTTGAGTACAAAAATTATTCAAATCACTCACATACTTTTTAAGTTACGGAATTTCGAACACAAACACCGTTTTAAAGTTCTGTCCACGGATCACAAAAAAGGCAAGTGTTCTTTCATTTAAACGAAAACAATTCACGTGCATTCCTATGAGAATTGTTTTCGTTTTGCTGAAAGAACACTTACTTTTTTGTGATCCGTGGACAGAACTTTAAAACGGTGTAAAAATTCAGTAACTTGAAAAGTACATGAGTGATTTGAATGATTCTTGTACTAAAAGAAAGCTTAATGACTGGGCTTTCATAACCTAGATTTTGAAAGTGCTACAGGCAAAACTTCATTCAAAAATTAGTCCTGCCATTTGGGTTGCTTTTTTTTTAAACTCGCCCTGTAGAGCGCCGGAACCCTGCAGAAGCCATGTCGGATTCTTGCTGACGTGAAAGGGGTTTCTGAACTCTCAGTTTTGGACCCATGTCCAAGAAAGAGATTTGAAATAGAGTGAAAAGCCACCGAGGTACTGCACAGCAGTCAATTTTGGCGGATTGTAGAAAGTTCCAACTTTCCCGAAACACTAAGAGCGGTAAAAGTTGACTGGTAGGCTGAACTTACTTTCTCAGAATTGGACTTTCATCTTTGGACCACGAGAATTCACCGTTCTCCACCAAAACAGCCTGGCCTGGGTAAAAATTAACACAGAGGATGAGCGGAGGAATCGAGCAATAAAAGAATACACATCTGAGGTGGCAGACAGGCAGGAAAACAGCTCAGCATCTCATTTGCTGTGCTTCGCATCTTTTCATTTTTGCCAACGTCATTTTTGAACAAGCAACTTAGCCTGTGTCTTCTCATAGCGTCTGTGGAGACATCGTCACTGATATTTTCCACAAGAAAATACAGTCGTAGGAAAGTTGCATTTTCCTCAAGAAAGTTGTAAAAATTCACAGGCTTTTACAAAAGCAGGATTTGGAACAAGAACCTGCTTGACATAACCAGATACAGATATTTCAACAACTACATAAAAAGTGACATATAATAGAGTCAATAAACATTAAATATAAACATTTGTAAATAACCCAAGACAGTTTACCCATTCCTAATGGTCGAGAGCCCGTCACGTGGCCAATTTTTAATCGGTCGATAAATTTACATGGCTGGCCGGTCTTAAACACTTTTTCAGTGTCACATGAAATTTGGACTCCTGTGAAATCCGGTGCGAGCACCATTTTATTGGTTGACAGTTTACAAACCTCACAAAATCATGCAAAATACTACCAGTGAGTCAGAATTTTATAGCCCTAAATTCACTAAACCGGTAAATCTGTTTTGTGCGCCACGTCACGCAGTACTCGCGTCAATCTCCATAATAGGAGTCGTTTACCAGAGGGCCATACCATTGTTTAGCTAGAGGGGTGTGTTGATAATTACCAGAGGTGAAAATTGTCAGCATCCAGACTCCGACCGGTATTAAACCAGAGTGTTTAAACACCTCCTTATCCCACATTTATTCCCTGAGTAATTAAGATAAAGTTATGAACAGATCCAATTTTCTGTACGCACCAATTTCTCTCGTTTGGGATGAAACGTTGGACAGATCCAGTTCGTCACTCTTGAGGAAGCTCTGTATTCGCTTCACCGACACACTTGCCTGAAAATTAGGAACCAAACCTTAGTTATGATAATAATAACAAATAATAATTTGGGGGGCTAATCATCCTTACTCACAGCAGACGCTGAATTGCGAAGGACGCGGCTCTGCAACATGGTCGAACCAAAGGCATGTAAAGGCGCCTAAGGCAGCCGCCATATGACCCATGTCTGACCACACAGCAAGATTGAAAGTGTTTATTTTTGCGGCGGGAGGAAAACCTGAGAGCCCGGAGAAAAACTCTCATGGCACAGGAGAGAATCTACGAACAACTCTACTCACGTGTGACCCCTGCCAGGAATCGAACCCAGGCCACAGCGGTGAGAAGCGAGCATTTTACGCACTACGCCACCCATGCTATGTTATTTTTTATGTTATAACACCTCACCCACAGATTCTGTGTCTTGATTGGCCGAGAGCGAGTCACATGTTACTTTCTAATTTTGCTATCTTTCTGTGCACGGCTAAAAGTACTATACCCGTAGCAACCAAAGTACTATACCATTAGCAACCAAAGTACTATTTCCACGGCGCGGTATTTGTGTGCAAATGGATGCTTGTGTGCGCGCGCGTAGCGCGTATTGTTCCAAAAAGAGTGCGCCGCAGACTTTGGTTCAAACATTTCGTGAAGGGGTAGTTTGGAAGAGAGAAATACATTTTCCACCAATTTTGTATTGAAATTAAAGTTTATTTCAACTGTGTTCAGATTTAAATAATTTAAAATATTAAAATCAAGCAGAATCTGTGGGTGAAGTGTTATAAAACAAATATTGAATGCTTTATCTCGTGGTGAAGTAAAACTAGCCTCCCTCGGTGATCCATGGAGCATTCTATTTTCCCTCGGCTTCGCCTCGGGAAAATAGAATGTCCATGGATCACCTCGGGAGGCTAGTTTTACTACACCACTCGAAGCATTCAATATTTGTATACTATTTTATATGAAATATAACATATCAAATACCATGCATTAATGGATGTCTGTCCATAGGCAAGACACTTTACAGCAATAAAACAGATTCATAGTACACTGCATCATCAAGCATTTTCCTCAACAGATGACACTTCTCACATATATGCGCTTCATTGTTAACATGCCGTACCACATAGGCAAAGGTGGATACAGATGTCATTTCAATAAATACCGGTAGCCATTCCTGTTTTTATAGACCACGTGCTTTGTGATGACGTCATGCTGACAGCAACCGCCGGGCAACCCACACATTCAGGCATGTTTTGCATGTTATTTGGCCCTCATTAAACAGTACAGCGCGTCCCAAAATACCCGCAATTTTTTTTTTGGCGAGGCTCTAGCGTCGTCGTGGAAACATGTCCTGCCATTATTTTGATATCATATCATTTTAAAGCTTGGAATCTGAACTTTTTCCCTGGCGAGTATTGGTTTGATATAAAGGGATTAAGATAAGATTCTTGTTAAACTTTAAAATGATACAAAATTAATGTTTCCGGTTGATGCGGGTATTTTGGGACGTGCTGTATATGCCAACACTTTCACATAATTTATGTTTGTTCAAAGTAAAACAAAGAAATTGACTAGAGCTGGGTTTGAACCTGCGACCTCCGGATTGCCGTTCCAGTGCTCAACCAACTGAGCTATCCAGCCCTATGTTGGCAGTTCCCCAATTTTGTCAATGACTTTGTTCAAGTCGCGCTAGTCAGAATCGGTATCGTAATTTCTTCGAACGGTGGGAGACATCGGTCATTAGGGAGACATTTTCATGTCTCCCTAATGTCACAGCCTCCCTTTAGAGGCACACTTTTTTTTGTCGCAATTAGGTTATATTTGTTGCCCGTGGTCTAATCAGTAAACATACCGAAATTCATGGAAAAAGGACAACGGAATATTGGGTTAGGGCACATTTAAGTTTGAAAAAACTTGTGCACAAGTCTATGGGGATGTCTCCCAAATGTCCAATCCAGGGTAGTTATAATTATTATTATTATTAACTTGTGACTAACTTGTGATTTTCGTATGATGGTTTGTAAATGGCTTGAGATTGACGTGCAAGTGTCTTTGAGATTTGCATATGATTGGCTTGAGATTGACTTGTGTTGAACTAGTGATTTTCTTGCGATTGACTTGCGATTGACTCCATAAGAACCAACTGTCACACCAGAACAAATTTAGGAATGGAGGCGTTAATGGTGCCTACCTGAATGACTTGTGAGATGGCACCAGGCAACATGGCCAGGGGCATGCGGAGGACATTGAAGAGAGCCAGGGAGACGAAGGCCTTCTCAGCATCTAAGATGTTACTCTCGTCAGCGTTGACGTAGATGGCAAAGGTGGATAACAAGACCTAAATAGATGGACAATCAGAAACATACATGTATGCCACAACAATCCAGCAGTAGAGGGCGAGTAAAAAACCGAAACCCAAAGTTCGGGACTATTGTTTTAGTGAAGTTCTGCATGTAGCACTCTTAAAATACAGGATATGAAATCCCAATTCATAAGCTTTCTTTAAGTACAAGAATCTTTCAAATCACTTACTTTTCACACTACAAAATTCCACCGTTTTAAAGTTCTGTCCACGGATCACAAAAAAAGGTGTGCATTCTTTCAGCAAAACGAAAACAATTAACACACATCCCTATGTGACTTGTTTTCGTTTTGCTGTAAGAACACGTACATTTTTGTGATCCATGGACAGAACTTTAAAACTGTGGTTGTTTTTAAAATTCTGTAACTTGAAAGTTACATGAGTGATTTGAATGATTCCTGTACTAAAAGAAGGATTATGAATTGGGCTTTCATATCCTAGATTTTGAAAGTGCTACATGCAGAACTTCATTCAAACAATGGTCCCGACATTTGGGTTTCGGTTTTTTGCACTCACCAAGTATAATTTCATGAGCACCGTACACTCAGTGTTGTCTGAAGGCTTGCAAGGAAACAATTTCAAATTCACAAGCTTACTTGGGTAGGACTTGAACCAAGGACCTCCTGATTTACTAGTGCAGACTTCAGGCACGCAACTGGGTATTGAGACACAACGAGGAAACTCCAAACCACACAAGACTTTGTACAGTACTATTCAATTTGTAATGACATTCATGAGAAGTTAAAAAAAAACGAGGAAATCAGTGGAACAGAGGAAAAGTTACATGCCTGAGACTTCTTACCATTGACACCACAGAGGTTGCAGGGGTTGGTTGGCTGGTCGACTCCAGTCCAACTGGAGTCACAATTTTTTGTGACTCGACTCGAGTCAAGTCGCTAAGGGTAAATGACGCGACTCGACTGGAGTCCCTCATCAGAAGACTTGATTCAAGCAAAGGCTAATAAGGCTAATAAGACTCGAGTCCCAAAAATAAAAGCGAAACTTTGCGAAAAAATATTTGCAATGACTTATGGATCAAAATTAATGTTCACGTCACTTTGCGAATATAGTACGGTACAGCGGCCACTTGTCATGTACAAACATACAATGTGTCACAGACTACCACCTCATGGTTCTGGAAGGCACAAAATACTATCCAGAAACCGGATTTAAACACGTTTTCCAATTCGTTGTTTCATCAGTGGCTTTTGGGCGATTTCTTATAAAGCTCTTGGATTCGAACACCAGCTAAATTGATGCCCTCCTATTTTTTTTCTACAATGCAATTTGACCCGATGCCAAAGCAGCTAGCGTATATAAGATCCAAGTTTCACTTCTTGTTAACTGTTAGTGATACAAATGACTTTATCTCTTGTCTTTATTTGTTATAGTGTTTAGATATTTGTGACTCGAATTGACTCTAGCTAAGTATTTGACTCGACTCGACTCGACTCGACCTTCTTGACCTAATGACTCGACTCGACTCAACTCGAGTCAATTCTTAAAAACTGACTCAACTCGACTTGAGTTACTTCTTTAAAGTGACCTGACTCGACTCGAGTCACATCTTCAAAATAACTCGACTCAACTCCAAGTCACAAAAAACAGGGACTTGTTACAACTCTGTTTATTCGGGACAGCCCTAGGTGCTAATAGGTTAATTGATCAGTAGAGAGGAAAATATCTAGATCACTGGTCTTATTCAGCCACAGAAAGCACTCCTAAGAACAAAGGGAAAATCACAAACACTGGAGTCTGTGACTGGACCAGTCAGTGTTTGGTACCATGGCATGCACATAAAAAAGTGAGACTTGCAAGCTCAGTTTCTCTGCTGAATGTTCTATGAAATTGGCCAGAGAGAGAGAGGACTCACAAAGAACGGAGCGCTGGTCCAGACAAAAGTCATGAAGGCACCGAGAACAGCCGCCTTGAGCATGATCCTGAGCTCCTGCTTACGGATGTCCATGACTTTGTCCTGGAAGGAGGTCTCCCAGGCGTACAGCTTCAGGACTTTGATGCCGTTCAGGACCTCGTTCATCAGCTTGATGCGCGCGTCTTTGGCCGCCATCTGCTGGGCCTGGGTTGCCACAAGTGGCGGGGAAAAAAAAGTAGAGCAATTCCACAAAAACCAAATTCAAAATAGGATGACATTTGATTCCTCAACAAGAGGGCTTGGCATTTCTGACCGACTCTGATCAATGACAACTATGAACTCTGCGTGCGAACAGTAGAGGGCACTTTGTGACCATTATTGGGTAAGTTTATTTAGCTCACCTGGGTCGACACGGGTCAGCCCCGTGCCGTTCCTTAGCTCTGACCTCATTCTTGGGGCTCACCCGGGTCATTTACCCCAGACCCTGCTCGTGGAGCGGAGTCAGTGGTGAAAATAAGTCACATGCATGCGTTGTTCATTCCAAGAAACGGAAAAAAAATGGCGGCCGGACAGCGGAAATGTCAAGTGGACTTAAAAATTAACATTATTTGAAGTCTAAAGGTATTCATTTATTGGGTTCATTGCGACCTTTGAGGCTATAATTCCAGCCCAACTTTTTTGAGTTTTGCAATTCACTGAAAAGCAGTAAATCTCAATCTAAAACCCAATCCGAAACGGGCGTTTTTGTCAGTGGCTACGGCCACGGCTAAGGGCGTCAGGTGAGGATCATGATGGCCCGCGGTTGAGCGTTCGATTAGCCCGGCTGTCGTGGCTAACACGTCTGCTTCTACCCGAGTCGATCCGGATGAGCTAATCGAATGCACCCTTTGCGAGCTCCAGTAGGGGAGACACAACAAGTGCGCAGACTCTAAACTATGCTTGACTAATTTCATTCCGAATGTGCATAAAGTTGCGCCATCTTTGCTTGAATGTCAGACGCCTTGGCAGTGCGATTACATGTCCCTCCCAGGGGTCTCCCCCAACTCTCTCTTCATGACCATTGAGGGGGTACTAGTGCAAGGAGTCTATACAAATACAGCACGGGTAGAGACGAAGGAGTGCAAAATTACTGGTCTTGAAGTATTGGCTGATTGTGAGTACTTCCCAATCCAAAGTATGTTGTATTTGTATATTGTATCTCGTAGATATTTAGCTTCAAAAATCCAAGAAAATTTTGAAATGTTCCTCTCTGGGACAGACTCCTAGGGAATGAAAATAATTATACCACTAAGGCAAAAAAAAAAAAAGTCGCTCTCTGGTCAGCGCGCGCGTAGATTTTAATCATGCGCGTCGATCTTTTTTTTCCCCAAAATGTTCCGCAGTAGCTCCAACAGCGCCCTCTATTTCCGCACCTCCTCAATTTTTTTTTACCAAAGAGCACCAAGGAATGGGAAATTGCACCAAGGCAAATGATCGAAAGCACCAAGGCAAATTATGGAGGACACCAATGTACATGAGGACACCAAAAAAGCAAAATAGTACCCACCTTGTCTGTACAATCCAAGCTTGAAGAAAGAAACCCCCCCCCCAAAAAAAGCCGCGTGGCCGCGTCAATTCTGAAACTTTGGTCTGACCAGAGACCGAATATATATTTTTTTTGGCCTAACAGACTTACCTAGGTTAACAAACTTAGTAATGGGTTTGGGAAGAAACCACAATATAGATTTACATGGGGCTGGATTCCCTTAAAAGTACAAAGAATAGTTGCCATGGTTTCTGAAGCAGTTGTGAATTTTGGAGGATTCAGGAAGGCAATGTACCTGGAATTTGCGGATTTTGACCGCGATGACCCCGTTGATCGGTATGAGCAGGATGGTGACAGCAAAGCCGGCCATGACCACGGGTCCCAGGACCTGCCAGAGCAGATAGAGGGCCAGGACCACCTGCAGCGGGGAGGCCCAGAGGGTGTTGATGAAGGTGCACAGGTCCATGCAGCGCTGGGCGTCTACGGACATCAGGTTGATGATCTCACCGGTCGTCGCCGAGCGCCGGGCCGAGTTGGACAGGAGTAAGGACTGTTGGGGATACCACACACATAAATACCAGCTGGGCCCAATTTCATAGAGCTGCTTAAGCACAAAATTTGCTTAAGCACAGAAAACATTGCTTAGTAAAATTAGGTTACCGGCCAAAACTCCATGTGATGTACATTGTTTGTGACTGGTATTTAGCTGTTGTTTACTTAGCATAACAATCGCATGGAGTTTTGGCCGGTAACATGATTTTATTAAGCAAGACGTTTTTGTGCTTAAGCAAATTTTGTGCTTAAGCAGCTCTATGAAATTGGCCCCAGACTGATATGAACCCTAACCACCCTGAATCCATCAAAATCCGTACCCATTTTGGAGTATTTTGGCGGATTCAGGATACTTCCATATTGCATACAGGGGGATTTTGATGGATTCAGGATTGTAAGCCTAGCTGTACTGCAGGATTTTGATGGATTCAGGATATCTCCGTACTGAGCAGTCACCAACACCAACATATTTTGCATGACACAAGAGGTGGATTCTGGCGGATTCAGGATACTTTCTAGTCAAGTGCGATAACAAGGATTGGAGTCTATGAGGTCATTGAGTAAGCTTGGGTAGCGCGAGTTAGATTTGAATCAGAATTTAAAAAGAATTCATTCTAAGTTTAGGATCATGACTCCACTGTTTCCAGGAATCAAATTCTTACAGAGGCCGCATAATTAGCAAATGAGGACAATGTCAGGACCAGGTCTGTGCATCTGAACCAGGCATCCACTGATGTCAGGAACCGGTTCCAGATTATGGGATCTGGTACCCGTAACCAACTTTACAAACTACTTAGTAACTAGTATTCTTTTCAAATTAATTCTATACATTTACAAAACACAACACTGTCTGGCTCCTTCCTACCTGACCGATTTACTCTCTTTGTATCAATCAGGTAGGGCGGGGCTTAAGTCTTCAACAGACACTTCCCGATTACATGTTCCTATTAACACTAAAACCACAGGTGACAAAGCTTTCTGGATTGCTGGCCCCAGGGAGTGGAACAAGATCCCTCAAAACATCCGACTTGCATCGGCAATCATCACCTTCAAGAAATCGCTCAAAACACATCTGTTTCTTTAATCAATTCACCTTCATCTTTACCTCTCATTATCCCCTGGTTCCCTTGAGTTATTCTTAAATTAAGTTTTTTGTTTTGTTTTTGTTTTTGCCTTGTTTATTTGTAGATTTGTAGTTTGTAGTTTTGTACAGCGCTTTGATCTTTGTTAAAAGCGCTTTATAAATGCTCCATTTATAGTAACTGCTCAGACAAGAAAAAAAAATATGGTTTCGAATGTCATTGGTGGGGACATTTCAAAACTGAAAACCAGGCTACATGGAAAAACAAAACCGATTTCATGTTTATGACGTTCCCAAAAGTTGCAGTTATCACCACAAAGCTATAAGCTCACTGTACACACTTGTATCTTGCTGCATTGAAGCACCGATGTGGTAGTTTTATTGCGTGGACCTTTATGTATATTCAACAGCAACTTCAGAAATTTGAATTTTTGGGTCGAGTTTCTTTAACGGGTACCCGGGTACCTTTTTTTTTTTAATCAGGTATCCGATTCCCATACTACCAGTATATGCACATCCCTAGAAAGAACACCAAGGATGTAAATCTTAGGTTACTGGCAAAAGTTTACATATTGCTGTCATCAAAACAAAATTTTCAATACATTTTTTCATCATGTAATATTCATCAACAAAAATGTGGCCTATTTTATCACCTTGCGATAGACAGCGCCTATGATGGCCGTGCGTAGCTGCATCCCAATGGTGGTGGTGATGTGAAAGTGCTGATGCTGCAGTATGGACTGCAGGAACGCCGCCGCGAAGATCAGAAATGCGTAGAGGTAGCCCTGCCAGCGTTGGATGCTCTTGTCTTCTGTGTAACGAATCAGTTGCCTGGAATAGGGATGAGCGAAGTAAATAATAATATTAAAGAGGTCGTGGAATGCTCGAAGACATTTCCGTCATTTTTCGGGTATATGTAGCCTAAGGTGTGATGAAATAAAAACGACTATTGTGTCTGTCATGAAATGAGAACATACGGTACTTTTGAGAGCTGTTTTTTTTCAGGTCCTGTTTCGACCCGAACGTGCAATTTGTGTAAAAGTCGTCGTTGGGGGCAGCAAACAAAACAAAGTAAATCGTGACGTAATAAACAGGACTCGTTTATGCTACTCTGCATCGGGAGTCCTGTTTATTACGTCACGATTTACTGTGTTTTGTTTGCTGCCCCCTACGACTCACCAAGTATGGCAAATGTAAAACTGCAGGTCTGGGTATGTGTTTAACTTGGATAAATGTAAGCTATAATAGCGATAAATAACACGACGATTGCAACTCACTTGAGCAGTTCTGGACTGGCAAACACCAGAACGTCCGTCACCAGCTTCAAGAGAGACCCGATCAGAAAAACGCCTCCAAAGGTTCGGAGGATTGCCTTGAGTAGGGAGGCGTTTGGACGGACTTCCGATGTCTGAAGAGTCACTGAGGGCTCGTCGGCCCAATCACCAGGGGTGTACCTGACTGAATCTGTGTGGACACGTAGCGTTCTCTGCTTCCTTTTGTGACCGGATGTATGCTTTGGATTTCTGTAGGGGTTGCAAAACAAACAAAAAAGACAAGAAAGCAGTTCACAACCAATCAATTCACTTTTGTTAATCTGGGAGGGAAAATGGAACCCTTTCCAAAAAAGCTACTTGATCGTTTTTTCGTTGTTGTAATTTCAAACATGTACACTCTATTGCCATCATGGGGGCCAAGTTCTGTTCTCGGAGCTTTTCATTGTTGTTACCTCCGTCAAGAGGATATTTTAGGATTTTTCCATCATGTGGAAAACTTTCACCTTGTGTGACCAGCTTTGTGTGCGTGGCTCTGACCCGGTGACCCTGTATGCCTTATCGCCCACCTATTAATCTAACCACACAGGTCAATGGACTAGACCATTTTATACAATCAGGGAGTGGCAAGGTAGACCAACACAGGCATATACATGTAAACTACAAAAAATTTGAGTTTAAGGATTTGTTTTAGAAACCACATTTGTGCATTGGTGCTGTGTGTAATGGCGGGATATTGTTTAGCCTTGGCGGAGGTGTGCGCTCTCTGAGTGCTCCCTGGTTCTGACTATTATCTTTATCGTGGCGGGAACCTGTTTACCGGTTCGTCACGCCCCATTTTGGTTTCATCGTAACACAATGTGCGGGCGAAGTTTTGATTCATCTATGGCTGTTTTGAATAGAGCAGACTACTGCTGAGTGCAAACCCTTCCACATGTGCATAATTGAATCCAGTGACTTGCCTTTCTTTGTCCCACTCCGTCAGGAATTTGGGCACCACTGTCCTGGCCTTGTCTCTGTCTAAGAGACTCCACAGATCCGTGGTGGTCAGGGCACGCTTGTAACCCTGTATAACCATGCTGGAATTTGTAGGAAAAAAAAACAAAACAAACAATTGTAAAGTTCTATATGGAAGTTTTTGCGATCTACAGACCTTTACCTGAGCATTGCACTTAAGGCTGTTATTCCATGAAAATATAATGTACTCAGTTGGTAAACCTGAAACTTCAGGAGACTGAAATCGTAAAATAAAATATTCATGTCCTAAAGAGTTGTTATATAACCCTGTTATTCTGAATCAGTTAACACAATATAATCCCAGGTTTTGCATTGTCTATATATTAAAATATACAAACCTCTGTCACCATGTAACCACCTATACAGAGACCGATACAGTGCTTACTGCAATTGTAAAACACTCAATGGCATCCATCAATCACATGCAATTTTTAGCCAGTGTGCTACCATATGTATGCAACTGTTTAGGGCTGTGCATCGGAACCGGGTACCCGAGTACCCGACCGTTAATGTCAGCATGGGCGTCGCCAGGATTTTTTCTAGAGGGGGGCCAAAAAAAAATTTGCCAAAAAATGCTTGTATTTCTCAACACATTCTCGATTTATCAGTTTTAGAGGGGGGCAGGGACATTTTGTCCCCCCCCCCCCCCAACTCATTAAATTTACACCACTTTGTCTTCGTGCCTCTTTTTGTTTTCTTTTTTTTTTTTTCTTTTTTTTGGTTGCTTTTCGGGGGGGGGGGCAAGTGCCCCCCTTGCCCCCCCCCCCCCCCTCGCGACGCCCATGAATGTCAGGAACCAGTTCCAGATTACAGAATTGGGTACCCGCAACCAACTTAACAAATTACTTAGTAACTACTCAGACAATGAAAAAGAAAGGTTTCGAATGTCATTTGCGGAGAATCTCAAAAATGAAACCAGGCTACATGGAAAAACAAAACTTATTTCACATTTATGACGCTTGTGAAAGTTGCAATTTACACCGTAAAGATGTAAAGCTCAATACACACTTGTATCTTGCTGTATTGGCGCACCGATGTGGCAGTATTAACGTGCGGACCTTTATGAACGATCTAAACAGCAAGTTCCGAGATTTGAATTTCGAGTTAGATTTCTTTCCACGACTGTTGACCAGCGAGGAAGGCAGCTTCAAATGGCACATGTCAAACTTGATTGGCAAGTTTCCAATATTGGAATCTTCGGTCAAGTGCAGTTTCGAATCATCAAATACTAAATTATTCGAAAATGGAACACAGCCCTAGATTCCACAGCATTTCTGCTGGGAAACTTCCTGTATCTTTAACATCCTCCACTGTACAGAAAACCAAATTGCACATTCTCTACATGTTTTAAGGTGCATCAAGCCCTGGATAGTTGCTGTTGCAAAATCCTGCAAAATCTTCACAAACGTTTGGGTTGATTTTTAAAGGATGTTGGCGGGTAAGGATTGAGGACTTTGAAACCATCTTCCACAAGTTTCAATAAGAACAGCTTTAAAACCCTAACCCTGCCAGACGCAGCACAGTGCATCAGGTGGAAAAGTCTGGTGCACTTTGATGGAAAATGCTACCAACACCAGTGCAGAAACCGGCCACTTCTGAGACACTGAGAGCTAGTCCCATGGAACAATGCCCGAGTTGTACCCTGCTGCAGTGGGTGACCACAGACTCTGAGGCAGTTTGGCCTTGAGACTTTTGACCTGATGGATCTTGCTACACTGGGCAGGCTTGTCACTTAGACAAGTGTTGCATGTTGCTGCGTTTGGCAGGGTTTCTAGCCAAAATACCCTGGAGGGTTAGGGTTTTAAATTAAGGGTGTAAAGAAATAAACAGAAATACTGACCTTGTAAACCACCAGAAAGTGAGCCTGGACAGGAAGGAGGCGGAGGCCTCAGGACACGGATTCTGCCAAAGATCAAAGAAATAACTAAAAATGATGACTGCTGAATCCTCAAATATTGGATGTTTGACCAATTATCAAAAGGGCCGTTCACACTAGCTGAAATCTTGATATCAGAGACCCCCCTTTCGCACTAGAGTCCAACACGGCTTCTACATTGGGTCTGGTGCTCTACATAAAACCGTGCTATGTCCAGTGCAGTTGGCAGAGAATTATCAGACCTTTCAAAACATTTTAAATTTGCCTGACTAACTCTCCTGTGGTTTGACCATTCAAAACACCTCAAAATCTGGGTTCTGGCAAATTGGAGGACAAAAAATGCAGGACCTTTTAAAATCCTCCAGAATTTATTGTTACTGCACTACCACACCTTTCAATTCCTTTCGAAAGGTATTGAAAGGCAACTTACTGAATTTGCCCACAGAGTTGCTTCACCTTCCGAAACCTTTCGAAAAGTTTCAAAGTTCCAGCACTATTTCACCTTTCAAAACCCTTTTAGTCAGGCAAATTTAAAATGTTTTGAAAGGTCTGATAATTCTCTGCCAACTGCACTGGGCATAGCAGGGCTAAAAGGGTTTTGAAAGGTGAAATAGTGCTGGAACTTTGAAACTTTTCGAAAGGTTTCGGAAGGTGAAGCAACTCTGTGGGCAAATTCAGTAAGTTGCCTGTCAATACCTTTCAAAAGGAATTGAAAGGTGTGGTAGTGCAGAAACAATAAATTCTGGAGGGTTTTAAAAGGTCCTGCATTTTTTGTCCTCCAATTTGCCAGAACCCAGATTTTGAGGTGTTTTGAATGGTCTAACTACAGGAGAGTTAAGCCCAAGTCACACATTCACGGTTTCGAGCTACGGATCTCCACGGTTTGAAATTCGTGATAAACCGTGGGAGTACCGTATTCATCCTTAGTTCATCCGTGGTTATCCGTCATCTTCCTTGGGTATTCGTGGAGGGGCAACGGAAGTTTTAAACTGCTCATAACTTCCGTGGTGAACTGTCATGAAAATTAATCCATAGTGCAACCGTGGGACATCCGTAGGACAACCGTATTTATTCATAGTGTTATTCGTGGCTATTCGTGCATATTCGTGGAGATTCGTAGCTCATTCGTGGTAGAAATCTCTACGAATTTGCTACGAATGTCCTACGGATATGCCCGGATGTGCTAGGGTTCTGCTGAGGTTGTACTACGAATGTGCCGTAGCAGAACCTTGGTCATCCTTGGCCCAATCGCACACAACCGTGGCGTTAACGTCATTATTCTTAGTGATACCGTCGATATTCTTCAACAATCTGTCTATATTCTTGACAAACCGTGGTGTATTCGTAGAGAAACCTTAGGACAGTCGTGGCTATCCGTCCTGAAACCGTAGAGCATTCTTAGAAAGTCGATTTCTCCACGAATCTCGACGGTTCATCTTGATCGATTGATTGTTGGTAAACCGTGGATATTCGTAGCTCCAACCGTGAATGTGTGACTTGGGCTTTAGTATAATCAAACCCTGGTCAGGACCAGGGTTAAGAGGCTCTACCCGGGTAGCAAATCCAAACTCTACAGCCGACCCGTGTACGCACCAGGTAAGTGTGAACGGTACGCCTTGCCGACACGTGCTCGACGGGACCCAGTTCTGCTAACGACGGATTGATTTCAACACGGGTAGCTGAGACGATAGTGTGAAAAGGCCTTAATATTCAAACCTTCTTGCATTTTCAGAATAACTTTTATAATTGAAACAATATTGAATTAGGTGGAAAGAGAGAAGGAAAAAATGTTGCAACCTGACGCCACTTCAGCGGTTGTGTACAAAGTCTTTGGAGAGTCAAGAAAATTTTCCAGAGTATTTCCGAACAAAATTGGAAATATTTCTCGGTCCACGATTCATGTCTTATCATTTTTGCAATGACTGGCACTCCAACTGGACTTTTCTAGTTCACTCGGCTTCGCCTCGTGAAATGGAAACGTCCAGATTTTACCTTGCGATAATAATCCTCACATTTCAGTCCGAGCCACTCAATATTTGTGTAATATCACACTGTTGTTGCTCAAAAGTTCGCACGCGGTGCCTAGACGTTTTCCATAGCCAGCATCATCGAAAAAGTCAGTTTTTCACCCAAAAATCAAACTTCACCAAAATTGCTCAAAAGTTCACACGCGGTGCATAGAGGCAAGAATAAAATTCCCTGAAGAGTTCAACTCATTACATTCAGTATCCAGCGAGAAAAGAAAACTTTTTGATTTTTTACGAAATGCCCCCAAAACTTCAACGTTTTCCATAGCCGGCATCATCGAAAAAGTCAGTTTTTCACCCAAATATCAAACTTCACCAAAATTGCTCAAAAGTTCACACGCGGTGCATAGAGGCAAGAATTAAATTCCCTGAAGAGTTCAACTCATTACATTCAGTATCCAGCGAGAAAAGACAACTTTTTGATTTTTTACAAAATGCCCCCAAAACTTCAACATTTTCCATAGCCGGCATCATCGAAAAAGTCAGTTTTTCACCCAAAAATCAAACATCACCAAAATTGCTCAAAAGTTCACACGCGGTGCCTAGAGGCCAGAATTGAATTCCCTGAAGAGTTCAACTCATTACATTCAGTATCCAGTGAGAAAAGACAACTTTTAGATTTTTTATAAAATGCACCCAAAACTTCAACGTTTTCCATAGCCGGCATCATCGAAAAAGTCAGTTTTTCACCCAAAAATCCAACTTCACCAAAATTGCTCAATAGTTCACACGAGGTGCCAAAGGGCCAGAATTGAATTCCCTGAAGAGTTCAACTCATTAAATTCAGTATCCAGTGAGAAAAGACAAATTTTAGATTTTTTACAAAATGCCCCAAAACTACAACGTTTTCCATAGCCGGCATCATCGAAAAAGTCATTTTTTCACCCAAAAATCCAACATCACCAAAATTGCTCAAAAGTTCACACGAGGTGCCTAGAGGCCAGAATTGAATTCCCTAAAGAGTTCAACTCATTACCTTCAGTATCCAGTGACAAAAGACAACTTTTAGAATCTTTATAAAATGCACCCAGAACTTCAACGTTTTCCATAGCCGGCATCATCGAAAAAGTCAGTTTTTCACCCAAAAATCCAACATCACCAAAATTTCTCAAAAGTTCACACGAGGTGCCTAGAGGCCAGAATTGAATTCCCTGAAGAGTTCAACCCATTACATTCAGTATCCAGTGAGAAAAGACATCTTTTAGAATTTTATAAAACACCCCCAAAACTTCAACGTTTTCCATAGCCGGCATCATCGAAAAAGTCAGTTTTTCACCCAAAAATCCAACATCACCAAAATTGCTCAAAAGTTCACACGAGGTGCCTAGAGGCCAGAATTGAATTCCCTGAAGAGTTCAACTCATTACGTTCAGTATCCAGTGAGAAAAGACAACTTTTAGATTTTTTACAAAATGCCCCAAAACTTCAACGTTTTCCATAGCCGGCATCATCGAAAAAGTCAGTTTTTCACCCAAAAATCCAACATCTCCAAAATTGCTCAAAAGTTCACACGAGGTGCCTAGAGGCCAGAATTGAATTCCCTGAAGAGTTCAACTCATTACGTTCAGTATCCAGTGAGAAAAGACAACTTTTAGATTTTTAACAAAATGCCCCAAAACTTCAACGTTTTCCATAGCCGGCATCATCGAAAAAGTCAGTTTTTCACCCAAAAATCCAACATCACCAAAATTGCTCAAAAGTTCACACGAGGTGCCTAGAGGCCAGAATTGAATTCCCTGAAGAGTTCAACTCATTATGTTCAGTATCCAGTAAGAAAAGACAACTTTTAGATTTTTTACAAAATGACCCAAAACTTCAACGTTTTCCATAGCCGGCATCATCGAAAAAGTCAGTTTTTCACCCAAAAATCCAACATCCCCAAAATTGCTCAAAAGTTCACACCAGGTGCCTAGAGGCCAGAATTGAATTCCCTGAAGAGTTCAACTCATTACATTCAGTATCCAGTGAGAAAAGACAACTTTTAGATTTTTTACAAAATGCCCCAAAACTTCAACGTTTTCCATAGCCGGCATCATCGAAAAAGTCAGTTTTTCACCCAAAAATCCAACATCTCCAAAATTGCTCAAAAGTTCACACGAGGTGCCTAGAGGCCAGAATTGAATTCCCTGAAGAGTTCAACTCATTACATTCAGTATCCAGTGAGAAAAGACAACTTTTAGATTTTTTACAAAATGCCCCAAAACTTCAACGTTTTCCATAGCCGGCATCATCGAAAAAGTCAGTTTTTCACCCAAAAATCCAACTTCACCAAAATTGCTCAATAGTTCACACGAGGTGCCAAAGGGCCAGAATTGAATTCCCTGAAGAGTTCAACTCATTAAATTCAGTATCCAGTGAGAAAAGACAAATTTTAGATTTTTTACAAAATGCCCCAAAACTACAACGTTTTCCATAGCCGGCATCATCGAAAAAGTCATTTTTTCACCCAAAAATCCAACATCACCAAAATTGCTCAAAAGTTCACACGAGGTGCCTAGAGGCCAGAATTGAATTCCCTAAAGAGTTCAACTCATTACCTTCAGTATCCAGTGACAAAAGACAACTTTTAGAATCTTTATAAAATGCACCCAGAACTTCAACGTTTTCCATAGCCGGCATCATCGAAAAAGTCAGTTTTTCACCCAAAAATCCAACATCACCAAAATTGCTCAAAAGTTCACACGAGGTGCCTAGAGGCCAGAATTGAATTCCCTGAAGAGTTCAACTCATTACATTCAGTATCCAGTGAGAAAAGACAACTTTTAGATTTTTTACAAAATGCCCCAAGAGTTCAACTCATTACCTTCAGTATCCAGTGAGAAAAGACAACTTTTAGAATCTTTATAAAATGCACCCAAAACTTCAACGTTTTCCATAGCCGGCATCATCGAAAAAGTCAGTTTTTCACCCAAAAATCCAACATCACCAAAATTTCTCAAAAGTTCACACGAGGTGCCTAGAGGCCAGAATTGAATTCCCTGAAGAGTTCAACCCATTACATTCAGTATCCAGTGAGAAAAGACATCTTTTAGAATTTTATAAAACACCCCCAAAACTTCAACGTTTTCCATAGCCGGCATCATCGAAAAAGTCAGTTTTTCACCCAAAAATCCAACATCACCAAAATTGCTCAAAAGTTCACACGAGGTGCCTAGAGGCCAGAATTGAATTCCCTGAAGAGTTCAACTCATTACGTTCAGTATCCAGTGAGAAAAGACAACTTTTAGATTTTTTACAAAATGCCCCAAAACTTCAACGTTTTCCATAGCCGGCATCATCGAAAAAGTCAGTTTTTCACCCAAAAATCCAACATCTCCAAAATTGCTCAAAAGTTCACACGAGGTGCCTAGAGGCCAGAATTGAATTCCCTGAAGAGTTCAACTCATTACGTTCAGTATCCAGTGAGAAAAGACAACTTTTAGATTTTTAACAAAATGCCCCAAAACTTCAACGTTTTCCATAGCCGGCATCATCGAAAAAGTCAGTTTTTCACCCAAAAATCCAACATCACCAAAATTGCTCAAAAGTTCACACGAGGTGCCTAGAGGCCAGAATTGAATTCCCTGAAGAGTTCAACTCATTATGTTCAGTATCCAGTAAGAAAAGACAACTTTTAGATTTTTTACAAAATGACCCAAAACTTCAACGTTTTCCATAGCCGGCATCATCGAAAAAGTCAGTTTTTCACCCAAAAATCCAACATCACCAAAATTGCTCAAAAGTTCACACCAGGTGCCTAGAGGCCAGAATTGAATTCCCTGAAGAGTTCAACTCATTACATTCAGTATCCAGTGAGAAAAGACAACTTTTAGATTTTTTACAAAATGCCCCAAAACTTCAACGTTTTCCATAGCCGGCATCATCGAAAAAGTCAGTTTTTCACCCAAAAATCCAACATCTCCAAAATTGCTCAAAAGTTCACACGAGGTGCCTAGAGGCCAGAATTGAATTCCCTGAAGAGTTCAACTCATTACATTCAGTATCCAGTGAGAAAAGACAACTTTTAGATTTTTTACAAAATGCCCCAAAACTTCAACGTTTTCCATAGCCGGCATCATCCAAAAAGTCAGTTTTTCACCCAAAAATCCAACATCACCAAAATTGCTCAAAAGTTCACACGAGGTGCCTAGAGGCCAGAATTGAATTCCCTGAAGAGTTCAACTCATTACATTCAGTATCCAGTGAGAAAAGACAACTTTTAGATTTTTTACAAAATGCCCCAAAACTTCAACGTTTTCCACAGCCGGCAACATCGAAAAAGTCAGTTTTTCACCCAAAAATCCAACATCACCAAAATTGCTCAAAAGTTCACACGAGGTGCCTAGAGGCCAGAATTGAATTCCCTGAAGAGTTCAACCCATTACATTCAGTATCCAGTGAGAAAAGACATGTTTTAGATTTTCATAAAACATCCCCAAAACTTCAACGTTTTCCATAGCCGGCATCATCGAAAAAGTCAGTTTTTCACCCAAAAATCCAACATCACCAAAATTGCTCAAAAGTTCACACGAGGTGCCTAGAGGCCAGAATTGAATTCCCTGAAGAGTTCAACTCATTACATTCAGTATCCAGTGAGAAAAGACAACTTTTAGATTTTTTACAAAATGCCCCAAAGCTTCAACGTTTTCCATAGCCGGCATCATCAAAAAAGTCAGTTTTTCACCCAAAAATCCAACATCACCAAAATTGCTCAAAAGTTCACACGAGGTGCCTAGAGGCCAGAATTGAATTCCCTGAAGAGTTCAACTCATTATGTTCAGTATCCAGTGAGAAAAGACAACTTTTAGATTTTTTACAAAATGCCCCAAAACTTCAACGTTTTCCATAGCCGGCATCATCGAAAAAGTCAGTTTTTCACCCAAAAATCCAACATCACCAAAATTGCTCAAAAGTTCACACGAGGTGCCTAGAGGCCAGAATTGAATTCCCTGAAGAGTTCAACTCATTACATTCAGTATCCAGTAAGAAAAGACAACTTTTAGATTTTTTACAAAATGCCCCAAAACTTCAACGTTTTCCATAGCCGGCATCATCGAAAAAGTCAGTTTTTCACCCAAAAATCCAACATCCCCAAAATTGCTCAAAAGTTCACACCAGGTGCCTAGAGGCCAGAATTGAATTCCCTGAAGAGTTCAACTCATTACATTCAGTATCCAGTGAGAAAAGACAACTTTTAGATTTTTTACAAAATGCCCCAAAACTTCAACGTTTTCCATAGCCGGCATCATCGAAAAAGTCAGTTTTTCACCCAAAAATCCAACATCTCCAAAATTGATCAAAAGTTCACACGAGGTGCCTAGAGGCCAGAATTGAATTCCCTGAAGAGTTCAACTCATTACATTCAGTATCCAGTGAGAAAAGACAACTTTTAGATTTTTTACAAAATGCCCCAAAACTTCAACGTTTTCCATAGCCGGCATCATCGAAAAAGTCAGTTTTTCACCCAAAAATCCAACATCACCAAAATTGCTCAAAAGTTCACACGAGGTGCCTAGAGGCCAGAATTGAATTCCCTGAAGAGTTCAACTCATTACATTCAGTATCCAGTGAGAAAAGACAACTTTTAGATTTTTTACAAAATGCCCCAAAACTTCAACGTTTTCCATAGCCGGCATCATCGAAAAAGTCAGTTTTTCACCCAAAAATCCAACATCACCAAAATTGCTCAAAAGTTCACACGAGGTGCCTAGAGGCCAGAATTGAATTCCCTGAAGAGTTCAACTCATTACATTCAGTATCCAGTGAGAAAAGACAACTTTTAGATTTTTTACAAAATGCCCCAAAACTTCAACGTTTTCCATAGCCGGCATCATCGAAAAAGTCAGTTTTTCACCCAAAAATCCAACATCACCAAAATTGCTCAAAAGTTCACACGAGGTGCCTAGAGGCCAGAATTGAATTCCCTGAAGAGTTCAACCCATTACATTCAGTATCCAGTGAGAAAAGACATGTTTTAGATTTTTTAAAAATCCCCAAAACTTCAACGTTTTCCATAGCCGGCATCATCGAAAAAGTCAGTTTTTCACCCAAAAATCCAACATCACCAAAATTGCTCAAAAGTTCACACGAGGTGCCTAGAGGCCAGAATTGAATTCCCTGAAGAGTTCAACTCATTACGTTCAGTATCCAGTGAGAAAAGACAACTTTTAGATTTTTAACAAAATGCCCCAAAACTTCAACGTTTTCCATAGCCGGCATCATCGAAAAAGTCAGTTTTTCACCCAAAAATCCAACATCACCAAAATTGCTCAAAAGTTCACACGAGGTGCCTAGAGGCCAGAATTGAATTCCCTGAAGAGTTCAACTCATTACATTCAGTATCCAGTGAGAAAAGACAACTTTTAGATTTTTTACAAAATGCCCCAAAACTTCAACGTTTTCCATAGCCGGCATCATCGAAAAAGTCAGTTTTTCACCCAAAAATCCAACATCACCAAAATTGCTCAAAAGTTCACACGAGGTGCCTAGAGGCCAGAATTGAATTCCCTGAAGAGTTCAACTCATTACATTCAGTATCCAGTGAGAAAAGACAACTTTTAGATTTTTTACAAAATGCCCCAAAACTTCAACGTTTTCCATAGCCGGCATCATCGAAAAAGTCAGTTTTTCACCCAAAAATCCAACATCACCAAAATTGCTCAAAAGTTCACACGAGGTGCCTAGAGGCCAGAATTGAATTCCCTGAAGAGTTCAACTCATTACATTCAGTATCCAGTGAGAAAAGACAACTTTTAGATTTTTTATAAAACCCCCAAAACTTCAACGTTTTCCATAGCCGGCATCATCGAAAAAGTCAGTTTTTCACCCAAAAATCCAACATCACCAAAATTGCTCAAAAGTTCACACGAGGTGCCTAGAGGCCAGAATTGAATTCCCTGAAGAGTTCAACTCATTACGTTCAGTATCCAGTGAGAAAAGACAACTTTTAGATTTTTTACAAAATGCCCCAAAACTTCAACGTTTTCCATAGCCGGCATCATCGAAAAAGTCAGTTTTTCACCCAAAAATCCAACATCCCCAAAATTGCTCAAAAGTTCACACGAGGTGCCTAGAGGCCAGAATTGAATTCCCTGAAGAGTTCAACTCATTACATTCAGTATCCAGTGAGAAAAGACAACTTTTAGATTTTTTACAAAATGCCCCAAAACTTCAACGTTTTCCATAGCCGGCATCATCGAAAAAGTCAGTTTTTCACCCAAAAATCCAACATCTCCAAAATTGCTCAAAAGTTCACACGAGGTGCCTAGAGGCCAGAATTGAATTCCCTGAAGAGTTCAACTCATTACATTCAGTATCCAGTGAGAAAAGACAACTTTTAGATTTTTTACAAAATGCCCCAAAACTTCAACGTTTTCCATAGCCGGCATCATCGAAAAAGTCAGTTTTTCACCCAAAAATCCAACATCACCAAAATTGCTCAAAAGTTCACACGAGGTGCCTAGAGGCCAGAATTGAATTCCCTGAAGAGTTCAACTCATTACATTCAGTATCCAGTGAGAAAAGACAACTTTTAGATTTTTTACAAAATGCCCCAAAACTTCAACGTTTTCCATAGCCGGCATCATCGAAAAAGTCAGTTTTTCACCCAAAAATCCAACATCACCAAAATTGCTCAAAAGTTCACACGAGGTGCCTAGAGGCCAGAATTGAATTCCCTGAAGAGTTCAACTCATTACATTCAGTATCCAGTGAGAAAAGACAACTTTTAGATTTTTTAAAAATCCCCAAAACTTCAACGTTTTCCATAGCCGGCATCATCGAAAAAGTCAGTTTTTCACCCAAAAATCCAACATCACCAAAATTGCTCAAAAGTTCACACGAGGTGCCTAGAGGCCAGAATTGAATTCCCTGAAGAGTTCAACTCATTACATTCAGTATCCAGTGAGAAAAGACAACTTTTAGATTTTTACAAAATGCCCCAAAACTTCAACGTTTTCCATAGCCGGCATCATCGAAAAAGTCAGTTTTTCACCCAAAAATCCAACATCACCAAAATTGCTCAAAAGTTCACACGAGGTGCCTAGAGGCCAGAATTGAATTCCCTGAAGAGTTCAACTCATTACATTCAGTATCCAGTGAGAAAAGACAACTTTTAGATTTTTTACAAAATGCCCCAAAACTTCAACGTTTTCCATAGCCGGCATCATCGAAAAAGTCAGTTTTTCACCCAAAAATCCAACATCACCAAAATTGCTCAAAAGTTCACACGAGGTGCCTAGAGGCCAGAATTGAATTCCCTGAAGAGTTCAACTCATTACATTCAGTATCCAGTGAGAAAAGACAACTTTTAGATTTTTTACAAAATGCCCCAAAACTTCAACGTTTTCCATAGCCGGCATCATCGAAAAAGTCAGTTTTTCACCCAAAAATCCAACATCACCAAAATTGCTCAAAAGTTCACACGAGGTGCCTAGAGGCCAGAATTGAATTCCCTGAAGAGTTCAACTCATTACATTCAGTATCCAGTGAGAAAAGACAACTTTTAGATTTTTTACAAAATGCCCCAAAACTTCAACGTTTTCCATAGCCGGCATCATCGAAAAAGTCAGTTTTTCACCCAAAAATCCAACATCACCAAAATTGCTCAAAAGTTCACACGAGGTGCCTAGAGGCCAGAATTGAATTCCCTGAAGAGTTCAACTCATTACATTCAGTATCCAGTGAGAAAAGACAACTTTTAGATTTTTACAAAATGCCCCAAAACTTCAACGTTTTCCATAGCCGGCATCATCGAAAAAGTCAGTTTTTCACCCAAAAATCCAACATCACCAAAATTGCTCAAAAGTTCACACGAGGTGCCTAGAGGCCAGAATTGAATTCCCTGAAGAGTTCAACTCATTACATTCAGTATCCAGTGAGAAAAGACAACTTTTAGATTTTTTACAAAATGCCCCAAAACTTCAACGTTTTCCATAGCCGGCATCATCGAAAAAGTCAGTTTTTCACCCAAAAATCCAACATCACCAAAATTGCTCAAAAGTTCACACGAGGTGCCTAGAGGCCAGAATTGAATTCCCTGAAGAGTTCAACTCATTACATTCAGTATCCAGTGAGAAAAGACAACTTTTAGATTTTTTACAAAATGCCCCAAAACTTCAACGTTTTCCATAGCCGGCATCATCGAAAAAGTCAGTTTTTCACCCAAAAATCCAACATCACCAAAATTGCTCAAAAGTTCACACGAGGTGCCTAGAGGCCAGAATTGAATTCCCTGAAGAGTTCAACTCATTACATTCAGTATCCAGTGAGAAAAGACAACTTTTAGATTTTTTACAAAATGCCCCAAAACTTCAACGTTTTCCATAGCCGGCATCATCGAAAAAGTCAGTTTTTCACCCAAAAATCCAACATCACCAAAATTGCTCAAAAGTTCACACGAGGTGCCTAGAGGCCAGAATTGAATTCCCTGAAGAGTTCAACTCATTACATTCAGTATCCAGTGAGAAAAGACAACTTTTAGATTTTTTACAAAATGCCCCAAAACTTCAACGTTTTCCATAGCCGGCATCATCGAAAAAGTCAGTTTTTCACCCAAAAATCCAACATCACCAAAATTGCTCAAAAGTTCACACGAGGTGCCTAGAGGCCAGAATTGAATTCCCTGAAGAGTTCAACTCATTACATTCAGTATCCAGTGAGAAAAGACAACTTTTAGATTTTTTACAAAATGCCCCAAAACTTCAACGTTTTCCATAGCCGGCATCATCGAAAAAGTCAGTTTTTCACCCAAAAATCCAACATCTCCAAAATTGCTCAAAAGTTCACACGAGGTGCCTAGAGGCCAGAATTGAATTCCCTGAAGAGTTCAACTCATTACATTCAGTATCCAGTGAGAAAAGACAACTTTTAGATTTTTTACAAAATGCCCCAAAACTTCAACGTTTTCCATAGCCGGCATCATCGAAAAAGTCAGTTTTTCACCCAAAAATCCAACATCACCAAAATTGCTCAAAAGTTCACACGAGGTGCCTAGAGGCCAGAATTGAATTCCCTGAAGAGTTCAACTCATTACATTCAGTATCCAGTGAGAAAAGACAACTTTTAGATTTTTACAAAATGCCCCAAAACTTCAACGTTTTCCATAGCCGGCATCATCGAAAAAGTCAGTTTTTCACCCAAAAATCCAACATCACCAAAATTGCTCAAAAGTTCACACGAGGTGCCTAGAGGCCAGAATTGAATTCCCTGAAGAGTTCAACTCATTACATTCAGTATCCAGTGAGAAAAGACAACTTTTAGATTTTTTACAAAATGCCCCAAAACTTCAACGTTTTCCATAGCCGGCATCATCGAAAAAGTCAGTTTTTCACCCAAAAATCCAACATCACCAAAATTGCTCAAAAGTTCACACGAGGTGCCTAGAGGCCAGAATTGAATTCCCTGAAGAGTTCAACTCATTACATTCAGTATCCAGTGAGAAAAGACAACTTTTAGATTTTTTACAAAATGCCCCAAAACTTCAACGTTTTCCATAGCCGGCATCATCGAAAAAGTCAGTTTTTCACCCAAAAATCCAACATCACCAAAATTGCTCAAAAGTTCACACGAGGTGCCTAGAGGCCAGAATTGAATTCCCTGAAGAGTTCAACTCATTACATTCAGTATCCAGTGAGAAAAGACAACTTTTAGATTTTTTACAAAATGCCCCAAAACTTCAACGTTTTCCATAGCCGGCATCATCGAAAAAGTCAGTTTTTCACCCAAAAATCCAACATCACCAAAATTGCTCAAAAGTTCACACGAGGTGCCTAGAGGCCAGAATTGAATTCCCTGAAGAGTTCAACTCATTACATTCAGTATCCAGTGAGAAAAGACAACTTTTAGATTTTTTACAAAATGCCCCAAAACTTCAACGTTTTCCATAGCCGGCATCATCGAAAAAGTCAGTTTTTCACCCAAAAATCCAACATCACCAAAATTGCTCAAAAGTTCACACGAGGTGCCTAGAGGCCAGAATTGAATTCCCTGAAGAGTTCAACTCATTACATTCAGTATCCAGTGAGAAAAGACAACTTTTAGATTTTTACAAAATGCCCCAAAACTTCAACGTTTTCCATAGCCGGCATCATCGAAAAAGTCAGTTTTTCACCCAAAAATCCAACATCACCAAAATTGCTCAAAAGTTCACACGAGGTGCCTAGAGGCCAGAATTGAATTCCCTGAAGAGTTCAACTCATTACATTCAGTATCCAGTGAGAAAAGAAACTTTTAGATTTTTTACAAAATGCCCCAAAACTTCAACGTTTTCCATAGCCGGCATCATCGAAAAAGTCAGTTTTTCACCCAAAAATCCAACATCACCAAAATTGCTCAAAAGTTCACACGAGGTGCCTAGAGGCCAGAATTGAATTCCCTGAAGAGTTCAACTCATTACATTCAGTATCCAGTGAGAAAAGACAACTTTTAGATTTTTTACAAAATGCCCCAAAACTTCAACGTTTTCCATAGCCGGCATCATCGAAAAAGTCAGTTTTTCACCCAAAAATCCAACATCACCAAAATTGCTCAAAAGTTCACACGAGGTGCCTAGAGGCCAGAATTGAATTCCCTGAAGAGTTCAACTCATTACATTCAGTATCCAGTGAGAAAAGACAACTTTTAGATTTTTTACAAAATGCCCCAAAACTTCAACGTTTTCCATAGCCGGCATCATCGAAAAAGTCAGTTTTTCACCCAAAAATCCAACATCACCAAAATTGCTCAAAAGTTCACACGAGGTGCCTAGAGGCCAGAATTGAATTCCCTGAAGAGTTCAACTCATTACATTCAGTATCCAGTGAGAAAAGACAACTTTTAGATTTTTTACAAAATGCCCCAAAACTTCAACGTTTTCCATAGCCGGCATCATCGAAAAAGTCAGTTTTTCACCCAAAAATCCAACATCACCAAAATTGCTCAAAAGTTCACACGAGGTGCCTAGAGGCCAGAATTGAATTCCCTGAAGAGTTCAACTCATTACATTCAGTATCCAGTGAGAAAAGACAACTTTTAGATTTTTTACAAAATGCCCCAAAACTTCAACGTTTTCCATAGCCGGCATCATCGAAAAAGTCAGTTTTTCACCCAAAAATCCAACATCACCAAAATTGCTCAAAAGTTCACACGAGGTGCCTAGAGGCCAGAATTGAATTCCCTGAAGAGTTCAACTCATTACATTCAGTATCCAGTGAGAAAAGAAACTTTTAGATTTTTTACAAAATGCCCCAAAACTTCAACGTTTTCCATAGCCGGCATCATCGAAAAAGTCAGTTTTTCACCCAAAAATCCAACATCACCAAAATTGCTCAAAAGTTCACACGAGGTGCCTAGAGGCCAGAATTGAATTCCCTGAAGAGTTCAACTCATTACATTCAGTATCCAGTGAGAAAAGACAACTTTTAGATTTTTTACAAAATGCCCCAAAACTTCAACGTTTTCCATAGCCGGCATCATCGAAAAAGTCAGTTTTTCACCCAAAAATCCAACATCACCAAAATTGCTCAAAAGTTCACACGAGGTGCCTAGAGGCCAGAATTGAATTCCCTGAAGAGTTCAACTCATTACATTCAGTATCCAGTGAGAAAAGACAACTTTTAGATTTTTTACAAAATGCCCCAAAACTTCAACGTTTTCCATAGCCGGCATCATCGAAAAAGTCAGTTTTTCACCCAAAAATCCAACATCACCAAAATTGCTCAAAAGTTCACACGAGGTGCCTAGAGGCCAGAATTGAATTCCCTGAAGAGTTCAACTCATTACATTCAGTATCCAGTGAGAAAAGACAACTTTTAGATTTTTTACAAAATGCCCCAAAACTTCAACGTTTTCCATAGCCGGCATCATCGAAAAAGTCAGTTTTTCACCCAAAAATCCAACATCCAAAATTGCTCAAAAGTTCACACGAGGTGCCTAGAGGCCAGAATTGAATTCCCTGAAGAGTTCAACTCATTACATTCAGTATCCAGTGAGAAAAGACAACTTTTAGATTTTTTACAAAATGCCCCAAAACTTCAACGTTTTCCATAGCCGGCATCATCGAAAAAGTCAGTTTTTCACCCAAAAATCCAACATCACCAAAATTGCTCAAAAGTTCACACGAGGTGCCTAGAGGCCAGAATTGAATTCCCTGAAGAGTTCAACTCATTACATTCAGTATCCAGTGAGAAAAGACAACTTTTAGATTTTTTACAAAATGCCCCAAAACTTCAACGTTTTCCATAGCCGGCATCATCGAAAAAGTCAGTTTTTCACCCAAAAATCCAACATCACCAAAATTGCTCAAAAGTTCACACGAGGTGCCTAGAGGCCAGAATTGAATTCCCTGAAGAGTTCAACTCATTACATTCAGTATCCAGTGAGAAAAGACAACTTTTAGATTTTTTACAAAATGCCCCAAAACTTCAACGTTTTCCATAGCCGGCATCATCGAAAAAGTCAGTTTTTCACCCAAAAATCCAACATCACCAAAATTGCTCAAAAGTTCACACGAGGTGCCTAGAGGCCAGAATTGAATTCCCTGAAGAGTTCAACTCATTACATTCAGTATCCAGTGAGAAAAGAAAACTTTTAGATTTTTTACAAAATGCCCCAAAACTTCAACGTTTTCCATAGCCGGCATCATCGAAAAAGTCAGTTTTTCACCCAAAAATCCAACATCACCAAAATTGCTCAAAAGTTCACACGAGGTGCCTAGAGGCCAGAATTGAATTCCCTGAAGAGTTCAACTCATTACATTCAGTATCCAGTGAGAAAAGACAACTTTTAGATTTTTTACAAAATGCCCCAAAACTTCAACGTTTTCCATAGCCGGCATCATCGAAAAAGTCAGTTTTTCACCCAAAAATCCAACATCACCAAAATTGCTCAAAAGTTCACACGAGGTGCCTAGAGGCCAGAATTGAATTCCCTGAAGAGTTCAACTCATTACATTCAGTATCCAGTGAGAAAAGACAACTTTTAGATTTTTTACAAAATGCCCCAAAACTTCAACGTTTTCCATAGCCGGCATCATCGAAAAAGTCAGTTTTTCACCCAAAAATCCAACATCACCAAAATTGCTCAAAAGTTCACACGAGGTGCCTAGAGGCCAGAATTGAATTCCCTGAAGAGTTCAACTCATTACATTCAGTATCCAGTGAGAAAAGACAACTTTTAGATTTTTTACAAAATGCCCCAAAACTTCAACGTTTTCCATAGCCGGCATCATCGAAAAAGTCAGTTTTTCACCCAAAAATCCAACATCACCAAAATTGCTCAAAAGTTCACACGAGGTGCCTAGAGGCCAGAATTGAATTCCCTGAAGAGTTCAACTCATTACATTCAGTATCCAGTGAGAAAAGAAACTTTTAGATTTTTTACAAAATGCCCCAAAACTTCAACGTTTTCCATAGCCGGCATCATCGAAAAAGTCAGTTTTTCACCCAAAAATCCAACATCACCAAAATTGCTCAAAAGTTCACACGAGGTGCCTAGAGGCCAGAATTGAATTCCCTGAAGAGTTCAACTCATTACATTCAGTATCCAGTGAGAAAAGAAAACTTTTAGATTTTTTACAAAATGCCCCAAAACTTCAACGTTTTCCATAGCCGGCATCATCGAAAAAGTCAGTTTTTCACCCAAAAATCCAACATCTCCAAAATTGCTCAAAAGTTCACACGAGGTGCCTAGAGGCCAGAATTGAATTCCCTGAAGAGTTCAACTCATTACATTCAGTATCCAGTGAGAAAAGACAACTTTTAGATTTTTTACAAAATGCCCCAAAACTTCAACGTTTTCCATAGCCGGCATCATCGAAAAAGTCAGTTTTTCACCCAAAAATCCAACATCACCAAAATTGCTCAAAAGTTCACACGAGGTGCCTAGAGGCCAGAATTGAATTCCCTGAAGAGTTCAACTCATTACATTCAGTATCCAGTGAGAAAAGAAAACTTTTAGATTTTTACAAAATGCCCCAAAACTTCAACGTTTTCCATAGCCGGCATCATCGAAAAAGTCAGTTTTTCACCCAAAAATCCAACATCACCAAAATTGCTCAAAAGTTCACACGAGGTGCCTAGAGGCCAGAATTGAATTCCCTGAAGAGTTCAACTCATTACATTCAGTATCCAGTGAGAAAAGACAACTTTTAGATTTTTTACAAAATGCCCCAAAACTTCAACGTTTTCCATAGCCGGCATCATCGAAAAAGTCAGTTTTTCACCCAAAAATCCAACATCACCAAAATTGCTCAAAAGTTCACACGAGGTGCCTAGAGGCCAGAATTGAATTCCCTGAAGAGTTCAACTCATTACATTCAGTATCCAGTGAGAAAAGACAACTTTTAGATTTTTTACAAAATGCCCCAAAACTTCAACGTTTTCCATAGCCGGCATCATCGAAAAAGTCAGTTTTTCACCCAAAAATCCAACATCACCAAAATTGCTCAAAAGTTCACACGAGGTGCCTAGAGGCCAGAATTGAATTCCCTGAAGAGTTCAACTCATTACATTCAGTATCCAGTGAGAAAAGACAACTTTTAGATTTTTTACAAAATGCCCCAAAACTTCAACGTTTTCCATAGCCGGCATCATCGAAAAAGTCAGTTTTTCACCCAAAAATCCAACATCACCAAAATTGCTCAAAAGTTCACACGAGGTGCCTAGAGGCCAGAATTGAATTCCCTGAAGAGTTCAACTCATTACATTCAGTATCCAGTGAGAAAAGACAACTTTTAGATTTTTTACAAAATGCCCCAAAACTTCAACGTTTTCCATAGCCGGCATCATCGAAAAAGTCAGTTTTTCACCCAAAAATCCAACATCACCAAAATTGCTCAAAAGTTCACACGAGGTGCCTAGAGGCCAGAATTGAATTCCCTGAAGAGTTCAACTCATTACATTCAGTATCCAGTGAGAAAAGAAAACTTTTAGATTTTTTACAAAATGCCCCAAAACTTCAACGTTTTCCATAGCCGGCATCATCGAAAAAGTCAGTTTTTCACCCAAAAATCCAACATCACCAAAATTGCTCAAAAGTTCACACGAGGTGCCTAGAGGCCAGAATTGAATTCCCTGAAGAGTTCAACTCATTACATTCAGTATCCAGTGAGAAAAGAAAACTTTTAGATTTTTTAAAATGCCCCAAAACTTCAACGTTTTCCATAGCCGGCATCATCGAAAAAGTCAGTTTTTCACCCAAAAATCCAACATCACCAAAATTGCTCAAAAGTTCACACGAGGTGCCTAGAGGCCAGAATTGAATTCCCTGAAGAGTTCAACTCATTACATTCAGTATCCAGTGAGAAAAGAAAACTTTTAGATTTTTTACAAAATGCCCCAAAACTTCAACGTTTTCCATAGCCGGCATCATCGAAAAAGTCAGTTTTTCACCCAAAAATCCAACATCACCAAAATTGCTCAAAAGTTCACACGAGGTGCCTAGAGGCCAGAATTGAATTCCCTGAAGAGTTCAACTCATTACATTCAGTATCCAGTGAGAAAAGAAAACTTTTAGATTTTTTACAAAATGCCCCAAAACTTCAACGTTTTCCATAGCCGGCATCATCGAAAAAGTCAGTTTTTCACCCAAAAATCCAACATCACCAAAATTGCTCAAAAGTTCACACGAGGTGCCTAGAGGCCAGAATTGAATTCCCTGAAGAGTTCAACTCATTACATTCAGTATCCAGTGAGAAAAGACAACTTTTAGATTTTTTACAAAATGCCCCAAAACTTCAACGTTTTCCATAGCCGGCATCATCGAAAAAGTCAGTTTTTCACCCAAAAATCCAACATCACCAAAATTGCTCAAAAGTTCACACGAGGTGCCTAGAGGCCAGAATTGAATTCCCTGAAGAGTTCAACTCATTACATTCAGTATCCAGTGAGAAAAGACAACTTTTAGATTTTTTACAAAATGCCCCAAAACTTCAACGTTTTCCATAGCCGGCATCATCGAAAAAGTCAGTTTTTCACCCAAAAATCCAACATCACCAAAATTGCTCAAAAGTTCACACGAGGTGCCTAGAGGCCAGAATTGAATTCCCTGAAGAGTTCAACTCATTACATTCAGTATCCAGTGAGAAAAGACAACTTTTAGATTTTTTACAAAATGCCCCAAAACTTCAACGTTTTCCATAGCCGGCATCATCGAAAAAGTCAGTTTTTCACCCAAAAATCCAACATCACCAAAATTGCTCAAAAGTTCACACGAGGTGCCTAGAGGCCAGAATTGAATTCCCTGAAGAGTTCAACTCATTACATTCAGTATCCAGTGAGAAAAGAAAACTTTTAGATTTTTTACAAAATGCCCCAAAACTTCAACGTTTTCCATAGCCGGCATCATCGAAAAAGTCAGTTTTTCACCCAAAAATCCAACATCACCAAAATTGCTCAAAAGTTCACACGAGGTGCCTAGAGGCCAGAATTGAATTCCCTGAAGAGTTCAACTCATTACATTCAGTATCCAGTGAGAAAAGACAACTTTTAGATTTTTTACAAAATGCCCCAAAACTTCAACGTTTTCCATAGCCGGCATCATCGAAAAAGTCAGTTTTTCACCCAAAAATCCAACATCACCAAAATTGCTCAAAAGTTCACACGAGGTGCCTAGAGGCCAGAATTGAATTCCCTGAAGAGTTCAACTCATTACATTCAGTATCCAGTGAGAAAAGACAACTTTTAGATTTTTTACAAAATGCCCCAAAACTTCAACGTTTTCCATAGCCGGCATCATCGAAAAAGTCAGTTTTTCACCCAAAAATCCAACATCACCAAAATTGCTCAAAAGTTCACACGAGGTGCCTAGAGGCCAGAATTGAATTCCCTGAAGAGTTCAACTCATTACATTCAGTATCCAGTGAGAAAAGACAACTTTTAGATTTTTTACAAAATGCCCCAAAACTTCAACGTTTTCCATAGCCGGCATCATCGAAAAAGTCAGTTTTTCACCCAAAAATCCAACATCACCAAAATTGCTCAAAAGTTCACACGAGGTGCCTAGAGGCCAGAATTGAATTCCCTGAAGAGTTCAACTCATTACATTCAGTATCCAGTGAGAAAAGACAACTTTTAGATTTTTTACAAAATGCCCCAAAACTTCAACGTTTTCCATAGCCGGCATCATCGAAAAAGTCAGTTTTTCACCCAAAAATCCAACATCACCAAAATTGCTCAAAAGTTCACACGAGGTGCCTAGAGGCCAGAATTGAATTCCCTGAAGAGTTCAACTCATTACATTCAGTATCCAGTGAGAAAAGACAACTTTTAGATTTTTTACAAAATGCCCCAAAACTTCAACGTTTTCCATAGCCGGCATCATCGAAAAAGTCAGTTTTTCACCCAAAAATCCAACATCACCAAAATTGCTCAAAAGTTCACACGAGGTGCCTAGAGGCCAGAATTGAATTCCCTGAAGAGTTCAACTCATTACATTCAGTATCCAGTGAGAAAAGACAACTTTTAGATTTTTACAAAATGCCCCAAAACTTCAACGTTTTCCATAGCCGGCATCATCGAAAAAGTCAGTTTTTCACCCAAAAATCCAACATCACCAAATTGCTCAAAAGTTCACACGAGGTGCCTAGAGGCCAGAATTGAATTCCCTGAAGAGTTCAACTCATTACATTCAGTATCCAGTGAGAAAAGAAAACTTTTAGATTTTTTACAAAATGCCCCAAAACTTCAACGTTTTCCATAGCCGGCATCATCGAAAAAGTCAGTTTTTCACCCAAAAATCCAACATCACCAAAATTGCTCAAAAGTTCACACGAGGTGCCTAGAGGCCAGAATTGAATTCCCTGAAGAGTTCAACTCATTACATTCAGTATCCAGTGAGAAAAGACAACTTTTAGATTTTTTACAAAATGCCCCAAAACTTCAACGTTTTCCATAGCCGGCATCATCGAAAAAGTCAGTTTTTCACCCAAAAATCCAACATCACCAAAATTGCTCAAAAGTTCACACGAGGTGCCTAGAGGCCAGAATTGAATTCCCTGAAGAGTTCAACTCATTACATTCAGTATCCAGTGAGAAAAGACAACTTTTAGATTTTTTACAAAATGCCCCAAAACTTCAACGTTTTCCATAGCCGGCATCATCGAAAAAGTCAGTTTTTCACCCAAAAATCCAACATCACCAAAATTGCTCAAAAGTTCACACGAGGTGCCTAGAGGCCAGAATTGAATTCCCTGAAGAGTTCAACTCATTACATTCAGTATCCAGTGAGAAAAGAAAACTTTTAGATTTTTTACAAAATGCCCCAAAACTTCAACGTTTTCCATAGCCGGCATCATCGAAAAAGTCAGTTTTTCACCCAAAAATCCAACATCACCAAAATTGCTCAAAAGTTCACACGAGGTGCCTAGAGGCCAGAATTGAATTCCCTGAAGAGTTCAACTCATTACATTCAGTATCCAGTGAGAAAAGACAACTTTTAGATTTTTTACAAAATGCCCCAAAACTTCAACGTTTTCCATAGCCGGCATCATCGAAAAAGTCAGTTTTTCACCCAAAAATCCAACATCACCAAAATTGCTCAAAAGTTCACACGAGGTGCCTAGAGGCCAGAATTGAATTCCCTGAAGAGTTCAACTCATTACATTCAGTATCCAGTGAGAAAAGACAAAACTTTTAGATTTTTTACAAAATGCCCCAAAACTTCAACGTTTTCCATAGCCGGCATCATCGAAAAAGTCAGTTTTTCACCCAAAAATCCAACATCACCAAAATTGCTCAAAAGTTCACACGAGGTGCCTAGAGGCCAGAATTGAATTCCCTGAAGAGTTCAACTCATTACATTCAGTATCCAGTGAGAAAAGACAACTTTTAGATTTTTTACAAAATGCCCCAAAACTTCAACGTTTTCCATAGCCGGCATCATCGAAAAAGTCAGTTTTTCACCCAAAAATCCAACATCACCAAAATTGCTCAAAAGTTCACACGAGGTGCCTAGAGGCCAGAATTGAATTCCCTGAAGAGTTCAACTCATTACATTCAGTATCCAGTGAGAAAAGACAACTTTTAGATTTTTTACAAAATGCCCCAAAACTTCAACGTTTTCCATAGCCGGCATCATCGAAAAAGTCAGTTTTTCACCCAAAAATCCAACATCACCAAAATTGCTCAAAAGTTCACACGAGGTGCCTAGAGGCCAGAATTGAATTCCCTGAAGAGTTCAACTCATTACATTCAGTATCCAGTGAGAAAAGACAACTTTTAGATTTTTTACAAAATGCCCCAAAACTTCAACGTTTTCCATAGCCGGCATCATCGAAAAAGTCAGTTTTTCACCCAAAAATCCAACATCTCCAAAATTGCTCAAAAGTTCACACGAGGTGCCTAGAGGCCAGAATTGAATTCCCTGAAGAGTTCAACTCATTACATTCAGTATCCAGTGAGAAAAGACAACTTTTAGATTTTTTACAAAATGCCCCAAAACTTCAACGTTTTCCATAGCCGGCATCATCGAAAAAGTCAGTTTTTCACCCAAAAATCCAACATCTCCAAAATTGCTCAAAAGTTCACACGAGGTGCCTAGAGGCCAGAATTGAATTCCCTGAAGAGTTCAACTCATTACATTCAGTATCCAGTGAGAAAAGACAACTTTTAGATTTTTTACAAAATGCCCCAAAACTTCAACGTTTTCCATAGCCGGCATCATCGAAAAAGTCAGTTTTTCACCCAAAAATCCAACATCACCAAAATTGCTCAAAAGTTCACACGAGGTGCCTAGAGGCCAGAATTGAATTCCCTGAAGAGTTCAACTCATTACATTCAGTATCCAGTGAGAAAAGACAACTTTTAGATTTTTTACAAAATGCCCCAAAACTTCAACGTTTTCCATAGCCGGCATCATCGAAAAAGTCAGTTTTTCACCCAAAAATCCAACATCACCAAAATTGCTCAAAAGTTCACACGAGGTGCCTAGAGGCCAGAATTGAATTCCCTGAAGAGTTCAACTCATTACATTCAGTATCCAGTGAGAAAAGACAACTTTTAGATTTTTTACAAAATGCCCCAAAACTTCAACGTTTTCCATAGCCGGCATCATCGAAAAAGTCAGTTTTTCACCCAAAAATCCAACATCCCAAAATTGCTCAAAAGTTCACACGAGGTGCCTAGAGGCCAGAATTGAATTCCCTGAAGAGTTCAACTCATTACATTCAGTATCCAGTGAGAAAAGAAAACTTTTAGATTTTTACAAAATGCCCCAAAACTTCAACGTTTTCCATAGCCGGCATCATCGAAAAAGTCAGTTTTTCACCCAAAAATCCAACATCACCAAAATTGCTCAAAAGTTCACACGAGGTGCCTAGAGGCCAGAATTGAATTCCCTGAAGAGTTCAACTCATTACATTCAGTATCCAGTGAGAAAAGACAACTTTTAGATTTTTTACAAAATGCCCCAAAACTTCAACGTTTTCCATAGCCGGCATCATCGAAAAAGTCAGTTTTTCACCCAAAAATCCAACATCACCAAAATTGCTCAAAAGTTCACACGAGGTGCCTAGAGGCCAGAATTGAATTCCCTGAAGAGTTCAACTCATTACATTCAGTATCCAGTGAGAAAAGACAACTTTTAGATTTTTTTAAAAATGCCCCAAAACTTCAACGTTTTCCATAGCCGGCATCATCGAAAAAGTCAGTTTTTCACCCAAAAATCCAACATCACCAAAATTGCTCAAAAGTTCACACGAGGTGCCTAGAGGCCAGAATTGAATTCCCTGAAGAGTTCAACTCATTACATTCAGTATCCAGTGAGAAAAGACAACTTTTAGATTTTTTACAAAATGCCCCAAAACTTCAACGTTTTCCATAGCCGGCATCATCGAAAAAGTCAGTTTTTCACCCAAAAATCCAACATCACCAAAATTGCTCAAAAGTTCACACGAGGTGCCTAGAGGCCAGAATTGAATTCCCTGAAGAGTTCAACTCATTACATTCAGTATCCAGTGAGAAAAGACAACTTTTAGATTTTTTACAAAATGCCCCAAAACTTCAACGTTTTCCATAGCCGGCATCATCGAAAAAGTCAGTTTTTCACCCAAAAATCCAACATCACCAAAATTGCTCAAAAGTTCACACGAGGTGCCTAGAGGCCAGAATTGAATTCCCTGAAGAGTTCAACTCATTACATTCAGTATCCAGTGAGAAAAAAGAAACTTTTAGATTTTTTACAAAATGCCCCAAAACTTCAACGTTTTCCATAGCCGGCATCATCGAAAAAGTCAGTTTTTCACCCAAAAATCCAACATCACCAAAATTGCTCAAAAGTTCACACGAGGTGCCTAGAGGCCAGAATTGAATTCCCTGAAGAGTTCAACTCATTACATTCAGTATCCAGTGAGAAAAGACAACTTTTAGATTTTTTACAAAATGCCCCAAAACTTCAACGTTTTCCATAGCCGGCATCATCGAAAAAGTCAGTTTTTCACCCAAAAATCCAACATCACCAAAATTGCTCAAAAGTTCACACGAGGTGCCTAGAGGCCAGAATTGAATTCCCTGAAGAGTTCAACTCATTACATTCAGTATCCAGTGAGAAAAGACAACTTTTAGATTTTTTACAAAATGCCCCAAAACTTCAACGTTTTCCATAGCCGGCATCATCGAAAAAGTCAGTTTTTCACCCAAAAATCCAACATCACCAAAATTGCTCAAAAGTTCACACGAGGTGCCTAGAGGCCAGAATTGAATTCCCTGAAGAGTTCAACTCATTACATTCAGTATCCAGTGAGAAAAGACAACTTTTAGATTTTTTACAAAATGCCCCAAAACTTCAACGTTTTCCATAGCCGGCATCATCGAAAAAGTCAGTTTTTCACCCAAAAATCCAACATCACCAAAATTGCTCAAAAGTTCACACGAGGTGCCTAGAGGCCAGAATTGAATTCCCTGAAGAGTTCAACTCATTACATTCAGTATCCAGTGAGAAAAGACAACTTTTAGATTTTTTACAAAATGCCCCAAAACTTCAACGTTTTCCATAGCCGGCATCATCGAAAAAGTCAGTTTTTCACCCAAAAATCCAACATCACCAAAATTGCTCAAAAGTTCACACGAGGTGCCTAGAGGCCAGAATTGAATTCCCTGAAGAGTTCAACTCATTACATTCAGTATCCAGTGAGAAAAGAAAACTTTTAGATTTTTTACAAAATGCCCCAAAACTTCAACGTTTTCCATAGCCGGCATCATCGAAAAAGTCAGTTTTTCCCAAAAATCCAACATCACCAAAATTGCTCAAAAGTTCACACGAGGTGCCTAGAGGCCAGAATTGAATTCCCTGAAGAGTTCAACTCATTACATTCAGTATCCAGTGAGAAAAGACAACTTTTAGATTTTTTACAAAATGCCCCAAAACTTCAACGTTTTCCATAGCCGGCATCATCGAAAAAGTCAGTTTTTCACCCAAAAATCCAACATCACCAAAATTGCTCAAAAGTTCACACGAGGTGCCTAGAGGCCAGAATTGAATTCCCTGAAGAGTTCAACTCATTACATTCAGTATCCAGTGAGAAAAGACAACTTTTAGATTTTTTACAAAATGCCCCAAAACTTCAACGTTTTCCATAGCCGGCATCATCGAAAAAGTCAGTTTTTCACCCAAAAATCCAACATCACCAAAATTGCTCAAAAGTTCACACGAGGTGCCTAGAGGCCAGAATTGAATTCCCTGAAGAGTTCAACTCATTACATTCAGTATCCAGTGAGAAAAGACAACTTTTAGATTTTTATACAAAATGCCCCAAAACTTCAACGTTTTCCATAGCCGGCATCATCGAAAAAGTCAGTTTTTCACCCAAAAATCCAACATCACAAAATTGCTCAAAAGTTCACACGAGGTGCCTAGAGGCCAGAATTGAATTCCCTGAAGAGTTCAACTCATTACATTCAGTATCCAGTGAGAAAAGACAACTTTTAGATTTTTTACAAAATGCCCCAAAACTTCAACGTTTTCCATAGCCGGCATCATCGAAAAAGTCAGTTTTTCACCCAAAAATCCAACATCTCCAAAATTGCTCAAAAGTTCACACGAGGTGCCTAGAGGCCAGAATTGAATTCCCTGAAGAGTTCAACTCATTACATTCAGTATCCAGTGAGAAAAGACAACTTTTAGATTTTTTACAAAATGCCCCAAAACTTCAACGTTTTCCATAGCCGGCATCATCGAAAAAGTCAGTTTTTCACCCAAAAATCCAACATCACCAAAATTGCTCAAAAGTTCACACGAGGTGCCTAGAGGCCAGAATTGAATTCCCTGAAGAGTTCAACTCATTACATTCAGTATCCAGTGAGAAAAGACAACTTTTAGATTTTTTACAAAATGCCCCAAAACTTCAACGTTTTCCATAGCCGGCATCATCGAAAAAGTCAGTTTTTCACCCAAAATCCAACATCACCAAAATTGCTCAAAAGTTCACACGAGGTGCCTAGAGGCCAGAATTGAATTCCCTGAAGAGTTCAACTCATTACATTCAGTATCCAGTGAGAAAAGACAACTTTTAGATTTTTTACAAAATGCCCCAAAACTTCAACGTTTTCCATAGCCGGCATCATCGAAAAAGTCAGTTTTTCACCCAAAAATCCAACATCACCAAAATTGCTCAAAAGTTCACACGAGGTGCCTAGAGGCCAGAATTGAATTCCCTGAAGAGTTCAACTCATTACATTCAGTATCCAGTGAGAAAAGACAACTTTTAGATTTTTTACAAAATGCCCCAAAACTTCAACGTTTTCCATAGCCGGCATCATCGAAAAAGTCAGTTTTTCACCCAAAAATCCAACATCACCAAAATTGCTCAAAAGTTCACACGAGGTGCCTAGAGGCCAGAATTGAATTCCCTGAAGAGTTCAACTCATTACATTCAGTATCCAGTGAGAAAAGACAACTTTTAGATTTTTTACAAAATGCCCCAAAACTTCAACGTTTTCCATAGCCGGCATCATCGAAAAAGTCAGTTTTTCACCCAAAAATCCAACATCACCAAAATTGCTCAAAAGTTCACACGAGGTGCCTAGAGGCCAGAATTGAATTCCCTGAAGAGTTCAACTCATTACATTCAGTATCCAGTGAGAAAAGACAACTTTTAGATTTTTTACAAAATGCCCCAAAACTTCAACGTTTTCCATAGCCGGCATCATCGAAAAAGTCAGTTTTTCACCCAAAAATCCAACATCACCAAAATTGCTCAAAAGTTCACACGAGGTGCCTAGAGGCCAGAATTGAATTCCCTGAAGAGTTCAACTCATTACATTCAGTATCCAGTGAGAAAAGACAACTTTTAGATTTTTTACAAAATGCCCCAAAACTTCAACGTTTTCCATAGCCGGCATCATCGAAAAAGTCAGTTTTTCACCCAAAAATCCAACATCACCAAAATTGCTCAAAAGTTCACACGAGGTGCCTAGAGGCCAGAATTGAATTCCCTGAAGAGTTCAACTCATTACATTCAGTATCCAGTGAGAAAAGACAACTTTTAGATTTTTAACAAAATGCCCCAAAACTTCAACGTTTTCCATAGCCGGCATCATCGAAAAAGTCAGTTTTTCACCCAAAAATCCAACATCACCAAAATTGCTCAAAAGTTCACACGAGGTGCCTAGAGGCCAGAATTGAATTCCCTGAAGAGTTCAACTCATTACATTCAGTATCCAGTGAGAAAAGACAACTTTTAGATTTTTTACAAAATGCCCCAAAACTTCAACGTTTTCCATAGCCGGCATCATCGAAAAAGTCAGTTTTTCACCCAAAAATCCAACATCTCCAAAATTGCTCAAAAGTTCACACGAGGTGCCTAGAGGCCAGAATTGAATTCCCTGAAGAGTTCAACTCATTACATTCAGTATCCAGTGAGAAAAGAAAACTTTTAGATTTTTTACAAAATGCCCCAAAACTTCAACGTTTTCCATAGCCGGCATCATCGAAAAAGTCAGTTTTTCACCCAAAAATCCAACATCACCAAAATTGCTCAAAAGTTCACACGAGGTGCCTAGAGGCCAGAATTGAATTCCCTGAAGAGTTCAACTCATTACATTCAGTATCCAGTGAGAAAAGACAACTTTTAGATTTTTTACAAAATGCCCCAAAACTTCAACGTTTTCCATAGCCGGCATCATCGAAAAAGTCAGTTTTTCACCCAAAAATCCAACATCACCAAAATTGCTCAAAAGTTCACACGAGGTGCCTAGAGGCCAGAATTGAATTCCCTGAAGAGTTCAACTCATTACATTCAGTATCCAGTGAGAAAAGACAACTTTTAGATTTTTTACAAAATGCCCCAAAACTTCAACGTTTTCCATAGCCGGCATCATCGAAAAAGTCAGTTTTTCACCCAAAAATCCAACATCACCAAAATTGCTCAAAAGTTCACACGAGGTGCCTAGAGGCCAGAATTGAATTCCCTGAAGAGTTCAACTCATTACATTCAGTATCCAGTGAGAAAAGAAAACTTTTAGATTTTTTACAAAATGCCCCAAAACTTCAACGTTTTCCATAGCCGGCATCATCGAAAAAGTCAGTTTTTCACCCAAAAATCCAACATCACCAAATTGCTCAAAAGTTCACACGAGGTGCCTAGAGGCCAGAATTGAATTCCCTGAAGAGTTCAACTCATTACATTCAGTATCCAGTGAGAAAAGACAACTTTTAGATTTTTACAAAATGCCCCAAAACTTCAACGTTTTCCATAGCCGGCATCATCGAAAAAGTCAGTTTTTCACCCAAAAATCCAACATCACCAAAATTGCTCAAAAGTTCACACGAGGTGCCTAGAGGCCAGAATTGAATTCCCTGAAGAGTTCAACTCATTACATTCAGTATCCAGTGAGAAAAGAAAACTTTTAGATTTTTTACAAAATGCCCCAAAACTTCAACGTTTTCCATAGCCGGCATCATCGAAAAAGTCAGTTTTTCACCCAAAAATCCAACATCACCAAAATTGCTCAAAAGTTCACACGAGGTGCCTAGAGGCCAGAATTGAATTCCCTGAAGAGTTCAACTCATTACATTCAGTATCCAGTGAGAAAAGACAACTTTTAGATTTTTTACAAAATGCCCCAAAACTTCAACGTTTTCCATAGCCGGCATCATCGAAAAAGTCAGTTTTTCACCCAAAAATCCAACATCACCAAAATTGCTCAAAAGTTCACACGAGGTGCCTAGAGGCCAGAATTGAATTCCCTGAAGAGTTCAACTCATTACATTCAGTATCCAGTGAGAAAAGAAAACTTTTAGATTTTTTACAAAATGCCCCAAAACTTCAACGTTTTCCATAGCCGGCATCATCGAAAAAGTCAGTTTTTCACCCAAAAATCCAACATCACCAAAATTGCTCAAAAGTTCACACGAGGTGCCTAGAGGCCAGAATTGAATTCCCTGAAGAGTTCAACTCATTACATTCAGTATCCAGTGAGAAAAGACAACTTTTAGATTTTTTACAAAATGCCCCAAAACTTCAACGTTTTCCATAGCCGGCATCATCGAAAAAGTCAGTTTTTCACCCAAAAATCCAACATCCAAAATTGCTCAAAAGTTCACACGAGGTGCCTAGAGGCCAGAATTGAATTCCCTGAAGAGTTCAACTCATTACATTCAGTATCCAGTGAGAAAAGACAACTTTTAGATTTTTTACAAAATGCCCCAAAACTTCAACGTTTTCCATAGCCGGCATCATCGAAAAAGTCAGTTTTTCACCCAAAAATCCAACATCACCAAAATTGCTCAAAAGTTCACACGAGGTGCCTAGAGGCCAGAATTGAATTCCCTGAAGAGTTCAACTCATTACATTCAGTATCCAGTGAGAAAAGAAAACTTTTAGATTTTTTACAAAATGCCCCAAAACTTCAACGTTTTCCATAGCCGGCATCATCGAAAAAGTCAGTTTTTCACCCAAAAATCCAACATCACCAAAATTGCTCAAAAGTTCACACGAGGTGCCTAGAGGCCAGAATTGAATTCCCTGAAGAGTTCAACTCATTACATTCAGTATCCAGTGAGAAAAGACAACTTTTAGATTTTTTACAAAATGCCCCAAAACTTCAACGTTTTCCATAGCCGGCATCATCGAAAAAGTCAGTTTTTCACCCAAAAATCCAACATCACCAAAATTGCTCAAAAGTTCACACGAGGTGCCTAGAGGCCAGAATTGAATTCCCTGAAGAGTTCAACTCATTACATTCAGTATCCAGTGAGAAAAGACAACTTTTAGATTTTTTACAAAATGCCCCAAAACTTCAACGTTTTCCATAGCCGGCATCATCGAAAAAGTCAGTTTTTCACCCAAAAATCCAACATCACCAAAATTGCTCAAAAGTTCACACGAGGTGCCTAGAGGCCAGAATTGAATTCCCTGAAGAGTTCAACTCATTACATTCAGTATCCAGTGAGAAAAGACAACTTTTAGATTTTTTACAAAATGCCCCAAAACTTCAACGTTTTCCATAGCCGGCATCATCGAAAAAGTCAGTTTTTCACCCAAAAATCCAACATCACCAAAATTGCTCAAAAGTTCACACGAGGTGCCTAGAGGCCAGAATTGAATTCCCTGAAGAGTTCAACTCATTACATTCAGTATCCAGTGAGAAAAGACAACTTTTAGATTTTTTACAAAATGCCCCAAAACTTCAACGTTTTCCATAGCCGGCATCATCGAAAAAGTCAGTTTTTCACCCAAAAATCCAACATCACCAAAATTGCTCAAAAGTTCACACGAGGTGCCTAGAGGCCAGAATTGAATTCCCTGAAGAGTTCAACTCATTACATTCAGTATCCAGTGAGAAAAGACAACTTTTAGATTTTTTACAAAATGCCCCAAAACTTCAACGTTTTCCATAGCCGGCATCATCGAAAAAGTCAGTTTTTCACCCAAAAATCCAACATCACCAAAATTGCTCAAAAGTTCACACGAGGTGCCTAGAGGCCAGAATTGAATTCCCTGAAGAGTTCAACTCATTACATTCAGTATCCAGTGAGAAAAGACAACTTTTAGATTTTTTACAAAATGCCCCAAAACTTCAACGTTTTCCATAGCCGGCATCATCGAAAAAGTCAGTTTTTCACCCAAAAATCCAACATCACCAAAATTGCTCAAAAGTTCACACGAGGTGCCTAGAGGCCAGAATTGAATTCCCTGAAGAGTTCAACTCATTACATTCAGTATCCAGTGAGAAAAGACAACTTTTAGATTTTTTACAAAATGCCCCAAAACTTCAACGTTTTCCATAGCCGGCATCATCGAAAAAGTCAGTTTTTCACCCAAAAATCCAACATCACCAAAATTGCTCAAAAGTTCACACGAGGTGCCTAGAGGCCAGAATTGAATTCCCTGAAGAGTTCAACTCATTACATTCAGTATCCAGTGAGAAAAGACAACTTTTAGATTTTTTACAAAATGCCCCAAAACTTCAACGTTTTCCATAGCCGGCATCATCGAAAAAGTCAGTTTTTCACCCAAAAATCCAACATCACCAAAATTGCTCAAAAGTTCACACGAGGTGCCTAGAGGCCAGAATTGAATTCCCTGAAGAGTTCAACTCATTACATTCAGTATCCAGTGAGAAAAGAAAACTTTTAGATTTTTTACAAAATGCCCCAAAACTTCAACGTTTTCCATAGCCGGCATCATCGAAAAAGTCAGTTTTTCACCCAAAAATCCAACATCACCAAAATTGCTCAAAAGTTCACACGAGGTGCCTAGAGGCCAGAATTGAATTCCCTGAAGAGTTCAACTCATTACATTCAGTATCCAGTGAGAAAAGACAACTTTTAGATTTTTTACAAAATGCCCCAAAACTTCAACGTTTTCCATAGCCGGCATCATCGAAAAAGTCAGTTTTTCACCCAAAAATCCAACATCACCAAATTGCTCAAAAGTTCACACGAGGTGCCTAGAGGCCAGAATTGAATTCCCTGAAGAGTTCAACTCATTACATTCAGTATCCAGTGAGAAAAGAAAACTTTTAGATTTTTTACAAAATGCCCCAAAACTTCAACGTTTTCCATAGCCGGCATCATCGAAAAAGTCAGTTTTTTCACCCAAAAATCCAACATCACCAAAATTGCTCAAAAGTTCACACGAGGTGCCTAGAGGCCAGAATTGAATTCCCTGAAGAGTTCAACTCATTACATTCAGTATCCAGTGAGAAAAGAAAACTTTTAGATTTTTTACAAAATGCCCCAAAACTTCAACGTTTTCCATAGCCGGCATCATCGAAAAAGTCAGTTTTTCACCCAAAAATCCAACATCACCAAAATTGCTCAAAAGTTCACACGAGGTGCCTAGAGGCCAGAATTGAATTCCCTGAAGAGTTCAACTCATTACATTCAGTATCCAGTGAGAAAAGACAACTTTTAGATTTTTTACAAAATGCCCCAAAACTTCAACGTTTTCCATAGCCGGCATCATCGAAAAAGTCAGTTTTTCACCCAAAAATCCAACATCACCAAAATTGCTCAAAAGTTCACACGAGGTGCCTAGAGGCCAGAATTGAATTCCCTGAAGAGTTCAACTCATTACATTCAGTATCCAGTGAGAAAAGAAAACTTTTAGATTTTTTACAAAATGCCCCCAAAACTTCAACGTTTTCCATAGCCGGCATCATCGAAAAAGTCAGTTTTTCACCCAAAAATCCAACATCACCAAAATTGCTCAAAAGTTCACACGAGGTGCCTAGAGGCCAGAATTGAATTCCCTGAAGAGTTCAACTCATTACATTCAGTATCCAGTGAGAAAAGAAAACTTTTAGATTTTTTACAAAATGCCCAAAACTTCAACGTTTTCCATAGCCGGCATCATCGAAAAAGTCAGTTTTTCACCCAAAAATCCAAACATCACCAAAATTGCTCAAAAGTTCACACGAGGTGCCTAGAGGCCAGAATTGAATTCCCTGAAGAGTTCAACTCATTACATTCAGTATCCAGTGAGAAAAGAAACTTTTAGATTTTTTACAAAATGCCCCAAAACTTCAACGTTTTCCATAGCCGGCATCATCGAAAAAGTCAGTTTTTCACCCAAAAATCCAACATCACCAAAATTGCTCAAAAGTTCACACGAGGTGCCTAGAGGCCAGAATTGAATTCCCTGAAGAGTTCAACTCATTACATTCAGTATCCAGTGAGAAAAGAAAACTTTTAGATTTTTTACAAAATGCCCCAAAACTTCAACGTTTTCCATAGCCGGCATCATCGAAAAAGTCAGTTTTTCACCCAAAAATCCAACATCACCAAAATTGCTCAAAAGTTCACACGAGGTGCCTAGAGGCCAGAATTGAATTCCCTGAAGAGTTCAACTCATTACATTCAGTATCCAGTGAGAAAAGACAACTTTTAGATTTTTTACAAAATGCCCCAAAACTTCAACGTTTTCCATAGCCGGCATCATCGAAAAAGTCAGTTTTTCACCCAAAAATCCAACATCACCAAAATTGCTCAAAAGTTCACACGAGGTGCCTAGAGGCCAGAATTGAATTCCCTGAAGAGTTCAACTCATTACATTCAGTATCCAGTGAGAAAAGACAACTTTTAGATTTTTTACAAAAACCCCCAAAACTTCAACGTTTTCCATAGCCGGCATCATCGAAAAAGTCAGTTTTTCACCCAAAAATCCAACATCACCAAAATTGCTCAAAAGTTCACACGAGGTGCCTAGAGGCCAGAATTGAATTCCCTGAAGAGTTCAACTCATTACATTCAGTATCCAGTGAGAAAAGACAACTTTTAGATTTTTTACAAAATGCCCCAAAACTTCAACGTTTTCCATAGCCGGCATCATCGAAAAAGTCAGTTTTTCACCCAAAAATCCAACATCACCAAAATTGCTCAAAAGTTCACACGAGGTGCCTAGAGGCCAGAATTGAATTCCCTGAAGAGTTCAACTCATTACATTCAGTATCCAGTGAGAAAAGACAACTTTTAGATTTTTTACAAAATGCCCCAAAACTTCAACGTTTCCATAGCCGGCATCATCGAAAAAGTCAGTTTTTCACCCAAAAATCCAACATCACCAAAATTGCTCAAAAGTTCACACGAGGTGCCTAGAGGCCAGAATTGAATTCCCTGAAGAGTTCAACTCATTACATTCAGTATCCAGTGAGAAAAGAAAACTTTTAGATTTTTAACAAAATGCCCCAAAACTTCAACGTTTTCCATAGCCGGCATCATCGAAAAAGTCAGTTTTTCACCCAAAAATCCAACTCACCAAAATTGCTCAAAAGTTCACACGAGGTGCCTAGAGGCCAGAATTGAATTCCCTGAAGAGTTCAACTCATTACATTCAGTATCCAGTGAGAAAAGAAACTTTTAGATTTTTTACAAAATGCCCCAAAACTTCAACGTTTTCCATAGCCGGCATCATCGAAAAAGTCAGTTTTTCACCCAAAAATCCAACATCACCAAAATTGCTCAAAAGTTCACACGAGGTGCCTAGAGGCCAGAATTGAATTCCCTGAAGAGTTCAACTCATTACATTCAGTATCCAGTGAGAAAAAACAACTTTTAGATTTTTACAAAATGCCCCAAAACTTCAACGTTTTCCATAGCCGGCATCATCGAAAAAGTCAGTTTTTCACCCAAAAATCCAACATCACCAAAATTGCTCAAAAGTTCACACGAGGTGCCTAGAGGCCAGAATTGAATTCCCTGAAGAGTTCAACTCATTACATTCAGTATCCAGTGAGAAAAGAAAACTTTTAGATTTTTACAAAATGCCCCAAAACTTCAACGTTTTCCATAGCCGGCATCATCGAAAAAGTCAGTTTTTCACCCAAAAATCCAACATCACCAAAATTGCTCAAAAGTTCACACGAGGTGCCTAGAGGCCAGAATTGAATTCCCTGAAGAGTTCAACTCATTACATTCAGTATCCAGTGAGAAAAGACAACTTTAGATTTTTTACAAAATGCCCCAAAACTTCAACGTTTTCCATAGCCGGCATCATCGAAAAAGTCAGTTTTTCACCCAAAAATCCAACATCACCAAAATTGCTCAAAAGTTCACACGAGGTGCCTAGAGGCCAGAATTGAATTCCCTGAAGAGTTCAACTCATTACATTCAGTATCCAGTGAGAAAAGACAACTTTTAGATTTTTACAAAATGCCCCAAAACTTCAACGTTTTCCATAGCCGGCATCATCGAAAAAGTCAGTTTTTCACCCAAAAATCCAACATCACCAAAATTGCTCAAAAGTTCACACGAGGTGCCTAGAGGCCAGAATTGAATTCCCTGAAGAGTTCAACTCATTACATTCAGTATCCAGTGAGAAAAGAAAACTTTTAGATTTTTTACAAAATGCCCCAAAACTTCAACGTTTTCCATAGCCGGCATCATCGAAAAAGTCAGTTTTTCACCCAAAAATCCAACATCACCAAAATTGCTCAAAAGTTCACACGAGGTGCCTAGAGGCCAGAATTGAATTCCCTGAAGAGTTCAACTCATTACATTCAGTATCCAGTGAGAAAAGACAACTTTTAGATTTTTTACAAAATGCCCCAAAACTTCAACGTTTTCCATAGCCGGCATCATCGAAAAAGTCAGTTTTTCACCCAAAAATCCAACTTCACCAAAATGCTCAAAAGTTCACACGAGGTGCCTAGAGGCCAGAATTGAATTCCCTGAAGAGTTCAACTCATTACATTCAGTATCCAGTGAGAAAAGAAAACTTTTAGATTTTTTACAAAATGCCCCAAAAACTTCAACGTTTTCCATAGCCGGCATCATCGAAAAAGTCAGTTTTTCACCCAAAAATCCAACATCTCCAAAATTGCTCAAAAGTTCACACGAGGTGCCTAGAGGCCAGAATTGAATTCCCTGAAGAGTTCAACTCATTACATTCAGTATCCAGTGAGAAAAGAAAACTTTTAGATTTTTTACAAAATGCCCCCAAAACTTCAACGTTTTCCATAGCCGGCATCATCGAAAAAGTCAGTTTTTCACCCAAAAATCCAACTTCACCAAAATTGCTCAAAAGTTCACACGAGGTGCCTAGAGGCCAGAATTGAATTCCCTGAAGAGTTCAACTCATTACATTCAGTATCCAGTGAGAAAAGAAAACTTTTAGATTTTTTACAAAATGCCCCAAAAACTTCAACGTTTTCCATAGCCGGCATCATCGAAAAAGTCAGTTTTTCACAAAAATCCAAACATCACCAAAATTGCTCAAAAGTTCACACGAGGTGCCTAGAGGCCAGAATTGAATTCCCTGAAGAGTTCAACTCATTACATTCAGTATCCAGTGAGAAAAGAAAACTTTTAGATTTTTTACAAAATGCCCCCAAAACTTCAACGTTTTCCATAGCCGGCATCATCGAAAAAGTCAGTTTTTCACCCAAAAATCCAACTTCACCAAAATTGCTCAAAAGTTCACACGAGGTGCCTAGAGGCCAGAATTGAATTCCCTGAAGAGTTCAACTCATTACATTCAGTATCCAGTGAGAAAAGAAAACTTTTAGATTTTTTACAAAATGCCCCAAAACTTCAACGTTTTCCATAGCCGGCATCATCGAAAAAGTCAGTTTTTTCACCCAAAAATCCAACTTCACCAAAATTGCTCAAAAGTTCACACGAGGTGCCTAGAGGCCAGAATTGAATTCCCTGAAGAGTTCAACTCATTACATTCAGTATCCAGTGAGAAAAGACAAACTTTTAGATTTTTTACAAAATGCCCCAAAACTTCAACGTTTTCCATAGCCGGCATCATCGAAAAAGTCAGTTTTTCACCCAAAAATCCAACTTCACCAAAATTGCTCAAAAGTTCACACGAGGTGCCTAGAGGCCAGAATTGAATTCCCTGAAGAGTTCAACTCATTACATTCAGTATCCAGTGAGAAAAGAAAACTTTTAGATTTTTTACAAAATGCCCCAAAAACTTCAAACGTTTTCCATAGCCGGCATCATCGAAAGTTAGTTTTTCACCCAAAAATCCAACTTCACCAATTGCTCAAAAGTTCACACCAGGTGCCTAGAGGCCAGAATTGAATTCCCTGAAGAGTTCAACTCATTACATTCAGTATCCAGTGAGAAAAGAAAACTTTTAGATTTTTTACACAAATGCCCCAAAACTTCAACGTTTTCCATAGCCGGCATCATCGAAAAAGTCAGTTTTTCACCCAAAAATCCAACTTCACCAAAATTGCTCAAAAGTTCACACGAGGTGCCTAGAGGCCAGAATTGAATTCCCTGAAGAGTTCAACTCATTACATTCAGTATCCAGTGAGAAAAGAAAACTTTTAGATTTTTTACAAAATGCCCCAAAAACTTCAACGTTTTCCATAGCCGGCATCATCGAAAAAGTCAGTTTTTCACCCAAAAATCCAACTTCACAAAATTGCTCAAAAGTTCACACGAGGTGCCTAGAGGCCAGAATTGAATTCCCTGAAGAGTTCAACTCATTACATTCAGTATCCAGTGAGAAAAAAGAAAACTTTTAGATTTTTTACAAAATGCCCCCAAAACTTCAACGTTTTCCATAGCCGGCATCATCGAAAAAGTCATTTTTTACCCAAAAATCCAACTTCACCAAAATTGCTCAAAAGTTCACACGAGGTGCCTAGAGGCCAGAATTGAATTCCCTGAAGAGTTCAACTCATTACATTCAGTATCCAGTGAGAAAAAGAAAACTTTTTAGATTTTTTACAAAATGCCCCCAAACTTCAACGTTTTCCATAGCCGGCATCATCGAAAAAGTCAGTTTTCCACCCAAAAATCCAACTTCACCAAAATTGCTCAAAAGTTCACACGAGGTGCCTAGAGGCCAGAATTGAATTCCCTGAAGAGTTCAACTCATTACATTCAGTATCCAGTGAGAAAAGAAAACTTTTAGATTTTTTTACAAATGCCCCCAAAAACTTCAACGTTTTCCATAGCCGGCATCATCGAAAAAGTCAGTTTTTTCACCCAAAAATCCAACTTCACCAAATTGCTCAAAAGTTCACACCAGGTGCCTAGAGGCCAGATTTGAATTCCCTGAAGAGTTCAACTCATTACATTCAGTATCCAGTGAGAAAAGAAAACTTTAGATTTTTTACAAAATGCCCCAAAACTTCAACGTTTTTCATAGCCGGCATCATCGAAAAAGTCAGTTTTTCACCCAAAAATCCACTTCACCAAAATGCTCAAAAGTTCACACGAGGTGCCTAGAGGCCAGAATTGAATTCCCTGAAGAGTTCAACTCATTACATTCAGTATCCAGTGAGAAAGAAACACTTTTAGATTTTTTACAAATGCCCCCAAAACTTCAACGTTTCCATAGCCGGCATCATCGAAAAAGTCAGTTTTTACCCAAAAATCCAACTTCACCAAAATTGCTCAAAAGTTCACACGAGGTGCCTAGAGGCCAGAATTGAATTCCCTGAAGAGTTCAACTCATTACATTCAGTATCCAGTGAGAAAAGAAAACTTTTAGATTTTTTACAAAATGCCCCCAAAACTTCAACGTTTTCCATAGCCGCCGCATCATCGAAAAAAGTCAGTTTTTTACCCAAAAATCCAACTTCAACACCAAAATTGCTCAAAAGTTCACACGAGGTGCCTAGAGGCCAGAATTGAATTCCCTGAAGAGTTCAACTCATTACATTCAGTATCCAGTGAGAAAAGAAAAACTTTTAGATTTTTTACAAAATGCCCCCAAAACTTCAACGTTTTCCATAGCCGGCATCATCGAAAAAGTCAGTTTTTCACCCAAAAATCCAACTTCACCAAAATTGCTCAAAAGTTCACACGAGGTGCCTAGAGGCCAGAATTGAATTCCCTGAAGAGTTCAACTCATTACATTCAGTATCCAGTGAGAAAAGAAACTTTTAGATTTTTTACAAAATGACCCCAAACTTCAACGTTTTCCATAGCCGGCATCATCGAAAAAGTCAGTTTTTTCACCCAAAATCCAACTTCACAAAATTGCTCAAAAGTTCACACGAGGTGCCTAGAGGCCAGAATTGAATTCCCTGAAGAGTTCAACTCATTACATTCAGTATCCAGTGAGAAAAGAAAACTTTTAGATTTTTTACAAAATGCCCCAAAACTTCAACGTTTTCCATAGCCGGCATCATCGAAAAAGTCAGTTTTTCACCCAAAAATCCAACTTCACAAAATTGCTCAAAAGTTCACACGAGGTGCCATAGAGGCCAGAATTGAATTCCCTGAAGAGTTCAACTCATTACATTCAGTATCCAGTGAGAAAAGAAAACTTTTAGATTTTTTACAAAATGCCCCCAAAACTTCAACGTTTTCCATAGCCGGCATCATCGAAAAAGTCAGTTTTTCACCCAAAAATCCAACTTCACCAAAATTGCTCAAAAGTTCACACGAGGTGCCTAGAGGCCAGAATTGAATTCCCTGAAGAGTTCAACTCATTACATTCAGTTCCAGTGAGAAAAGAAAACATTTTAGATTTTTTACAAAATGCCCCCAAAACTTCAACGTTTTCCATAGCCGGCATCATCGAAAAAGTCAGTTTTTACCCAAAAATCCAACTTCACCAAAAATTGCTCAAAAGTTCACACGAGGTGCCTAGAGGCCAGAATTGAATTCCCTGAAGAGTTCAACTCATTACATTCAGTATCCAGTGAGAAAAGAAAACTTTTAGATTTTTTACAAAATGCCCCAAAACTTCAACGTTTTCCATAGCCGGCATCATCGAAAAAGTCAGTTTTTTCACCCAAAAATCCAACTTCACCAAATTGCTCAAAAGTTCACACGAGGTGCCTAGAGGCCAGAATTGAATTCCCTGAAGAGTTCAACTCATTACATTCAGTTCCAGTGAGAAAAAAAACTTTTAGATTTTTTACAAAATGCCCCAAAACTTCAACGTTTTCCATAGCCGCATCATCGAAAAAGTCAGTTTTTCAGACCCAAAATCCAACTTCACCAAAATTGCTCAAAAGTTCACACGAGGTGCCTAGAGGCCAGAATTGAATTTCCCTGAAGAGTTCAACTCATTACATTCAGTATCCAGTGAGAAAAGAAAACTTTTAGATTTTTTACAAAATGACCCCCAAACTTCAACGTTTTCCATAGCCGGCATCATCGAAAAAGTCAGTTTTTCACCCAAAAATCCAACTTCACCAAAATTGCTCAAAAGTTCACACGAGGTGCCTAGAGGCCAGAATTGAATTCCCTGAAGAGTTCAACTCATTACATTCAGTATCCAGTGAGAAAAGAAAACTTTTAGATTTTTTACAAAATGCCCCAAAACTTCAACGTTTTCCATAGCCGGCATCATCGAAAAAGTCAGTTTTTCACCCAAAAATCCAACTTCACAAAAATTTGCTCAAAAGTTCACGAGGTGCCTAGAGGCCAGAATTGAATTCCCTGAAGAGTTCAACTCATTACATTCAGTATCCAGTGAGAAAAGAAAACTTTTAGATTTTTACAAAATGCCCCCAAAAACTTCAACGTTTTCCATAGCCGGCATCATCGAAAAAGTCAGTTTTTCACCCAAAAATCCAACTTCACCAAATTGCTCAAAAGTTCACACGAGGTGCCTAGAGGCCAGATTGAATTCCCTGAAGAGTTCAACTCATTACATTCAGTATCCAGTGAGAAAAGAAACATTTAGATTTTTTACAAAATGCCCCCAAACTTCAACGTTTTCCATAGCCGGCATCATCGAAAAAGTCAGTTTTTCACCCAAAAATCCAACTTCACAAAAATTGCTCAAAAGTTCACACGAGGTGCCTAGAGGCCAGAATTGAATTCCCTGAAGAGTTCAACTCATTACATTCAGTATCCAGTGAGAAAAGAAAACTTTTAGATTTTTTACAAAATACCCCCAAAACTTCAACGTTTTCCATAGCCGGCATCATCGAAAAAGTCAGTTTTTCACCCCAAAAATCCAACTTCACCAAAATTGCTCAAAAGTTCACACGAGGTGCCTAGAGGCCAGAATTGAATTCCCTGAAGAGTTCAACTCATTACATTCAGTATCCAGTGAGAAAAGAAAACTTTTAGATTTTTTACAAAATGCCCCCAAAAATTCAACGTTTTCCATAGCCGGCATCATCGAAAAAGTCAGTTTTTTACCCAAAAATCCATTCACCAAAATTGCTCAAAAGTTCACACCAGGTGCCTAGAGGCCAGAATTGAATTCCCTGAAGAGTTCAACTCATTACATTCAGTATCCAGTGAGAAAAGAAAACTTTTAGATTTTTTACAAAATGACCCCAAAACTTCAACGTTTTCCATAGCCGGCATCATCGAAAAAGTCAGTTTTTCACCCAAAAATCCAACTTCACCAAATTGCTCAAAAGTTCACACCAGGTGCCTAGAGGCCAGAATTGAATTCCCTGAAGAGTTCAACTCATTACATTCAGTATCCAGTGAGAAAAGAAAACTTTTAGATTTTTTACAAAATGCCCCCAAAACTTCAACGTTTTCCATAGCGGCATCATCGAAAAAGTCAGTTTTTTACCCAAAAATCCAACTTCACCAAAATTGCTCAAAAGTTCACACGAGGTGCCTAGAGGCCAGAATTGAATTCCCTGAAGAGTTCAACTCATTACATTCAGTATCCAGTGAGAAAAGAAAACTTTTAGATTTTTTACAAAATACCCCAAAACTTCAACGTTTTCCATAGCCGGCATCATCGAAAAAGTCAGTTTTTCACCCAAAAATCCAACTTCACCAAAATTGCTCAAAAGTTCACACCAGGTGCCTAGAGGCCAGAATTGAATTCCCTGAAGAGTTCAACTCATTACATTCAGTATCCAGTGAGAAAAGAAAACTTTTAGATTTTTTACAAAATACCCAAAAACTTCAACGTTTTCCATAGCCGGCATCATCGAAAAGTCAGTTTTTCACCCAAAAATCCAACTTCACAAAATTGCTCAAAAGTTCACACGAGGTGCCTAGAGGCCAGAATTGAATTCCCTGAAGAGTTCAACTCATTACATTCAGTATCCAGTGAGAAAAGAAAACTTTTAGATTTTTTACAAAATGCCCCAAAACTTCAACGTTTTCCATAGCCGGCATCATCGAAAAAGTCAGTTTTTTCCTCAAAAATCAAACTTCACCAAAATTGCTCAAAAGTTCACACGAGGTGCCTAGAGGCCAGAATTGAATTCCCTGAAGAGTTCAACTCATTACATTCAGTATCCAGTGAGAAAAGAAAACTTTTAGATTTTTTACAAAATGCCCCCAAAACTTCAACGTTTTCCATAGCCGCCGGCTATGGAAAAGTTGAAAAAGTCAGTTTTTACCCAAAATCCAACTTCACCAAAATTGCTCAAAAGTTCACACGAGGTGCCTAGAGGCCAGAATTGAATTCCCTGAAGAGTTCAACTCATTACATTCAGTATCCAGTGAGAAAAGAAAACTTTTAGATTTTTTACAAAATGCCCCAAAACTTCAACGTTTTCCATAGCCGGCATCATCGAAAAAGTCAGTTTTTTCCCAAAAATCCAACTTTCCAAAAATTGCTCAAAAGTTCACACGAGGTGCCTAGAGGCCAGAATTGAATTCCCTGAAGAGTTCAACTCATAACATTCAGTATCCAGTGAGAAAAGAAAACTTTTAGATTTTTACAAAATACCCCCAAAACTTCAACGTTTTCCATAGCCGGCATCATCGAAAAAGTCAGTTTTTTACCCAAAAATGCTACTTCACCAAATTGCTCAAAAGTTCACACGAGGTGCCTAGAGGCCAGAATTGAATTCCCTGAAGAGTTCAACTTATTACATTCAGTATCCAGTGAGAAAAGAAAACTTTAGATTTTTTACAAAATGCCCCCAAAACTTCAACGTTTTCCATAGCCGGCATCATCGAAAAAGTGTTTTTTACCCAAAAATCCAACTTCACCAAAATTGCTCAAAAGTTCACACGAGGTGCCTAGAGGCCAGAATTGAATTCCCTGAAGAGTTCAACTCATTACATTCAGTATCCAGTGAGAAAAGAAAACTTTTAGATTTTTTACAAAATGCCCCAAAAACTTCAACGTTTTCCATAGCCGGCATCATCGAAAAAGTCAGTTTTTTACCCAAAATCCAACTTCACCAAAATTGCTCAAAAGTTCACACACGGTGCCTAGAGGCCAGAATTGAATTCCCTGAAGAGTTCAACTCATTACATTCAGTTCCAGTGAGAAAAGAAAACTTTTAGATTTTTTACAAAATACCCCCAAAACTTCAACGTTTTCCATAGCCGGCATCATCGAAAAAGTCAGTTTTTCACCCAAAAATCACTACTCACCAAAATTGCTCAAAAGTTCACACGAGGTGCCTAGAGGCCAGAATTGAATTCCCTGAAGAGTTCAACTCATTACATTCAGTATCCAGTGAGAAAAGAAAACATTTAGATTTTTTACAAAATGCCCCCAAAACTTCAACGTTTTCCATAGCCGGCATCATCGAAAAAGTCAGTTTTTTACCCAAAAATCCAACTTCACCAAAATTGCTCAAAAGTTCACACGAGGTGCCTAGAGGCCAGAATAAATTCCCTGAAGAGTTCAACTCATTACATTCAGTATCCAGTGAGAAAAGAAAACTTTAGATTTTTTACAAAATACCCCAAAAACTTCAACGTTTTCAATAGCCGGCATCATCGAAAAAGTCAGTTTTTTACCCAAAATCCAACTTCACCAAAATTGCTCAAAAGTTCACACGAGGTGCCTAGAGGCCAGAATTGAATTCCCTGAAGAGTTCAACTCATTACATTCAGTTTCCAGTGAGAAAAGAAAACTTTTAGATTTTTTACAAAATACCCCAAAAACTTCAACGTTTTCCATAGCCGGCATCATCGAAAAGTCAGTTTTTCACCCAAAAATCCAACTTCACCAAAATTGCGCAAAAGTTCACACGAGGTGCCTAGAGGCCAGAATTGAATTCCCTGAAGAGTTCAACTCATTACATTCAGTTTCCAGTGAGAAAAGAAAACTTTTAGATTTTTTACAAAATGACCCCAAAAATTCAACGTTTTCCATAGCCGGCATCATCGAAAAAGTCAGTTTTTTACTCAAAAATCAAACTTCACCAAAATTGCTCAAAAGTTCACACGAGGTGCCTAGAGGCCAGAATTGAATTCCCTGAAGAGTTCAACTCATTACATTCAGTATCCAGTGAGAAAAGAAAACTTTTAGATTTTTTACAAAATGCCCCCAAAACTTCAACGTTTTCCATAGCCGCCGGCATGGAAAACGAAAAAGTCAGTTTTTTACCCAAAAATCCTACTTCACCAAAATTGCTCAAAAGTTCACACGAGGTGCCTAGAGGCCAGAATTGAATTCCCTGAAGAGTTCAACTCATTACATTCAGTTTCCAGTGAGAAAAGAAAACTTTTAGATTTTTTACAAAATGCCCCCAAAACTTCAACGTTTTCCATAGCCGGCATCATCGAAAAAGTCAGTTTTTCACCCAAAAATCCAACTTCACCAAAATTGCTCAAAAGTTCACACGAGGTGCCTAGAGGCCAGAATTGAATTCCCTGAAGAGTTCAACTCATTACATTCAGTATCCAGTGAGAAAAGAAAACTTTTAGATTTTTTACAAAATGACCCCAAAACTTCAACGTTTTCCATAGCCGGCATCATCGAAAAAGTCAGTTTTTCACCCAAAAATCCAACTTCACAAAAATTGCTCAAAAGTTCACACGAGGTGCCTAGAGGCCAGAATTGAATTCCATGCAGAGTTCAACTCATTACATTCAGTATCCAGTGAGAAAAGAAAACATTTAGATTTTTTACAAAATGCCCCCAAAACTTCAACGTTTTCCATAGCCGGCATCATCGAAAAAGTCAGTTTTTCCCCAAAAATCCAACTTTACAAAAATTGCTCAAAAGTTCACACGAGGTGCATAGAGGCCAGAATTGAATTCCCTGAAGAGTTCAACTCATACATTCAGTATCCAGTGAGAAAAGAAAACTTTTAGATTTTTTACAAAATACCCCAAAAACTTCAACGTTTTCCATAGCCGGCATCATCGAAAAAGTCAGTTTTTTACCCAAAAATGCAACTTCACCAAATTGCTCAAAAGTTCACACGAGGTGCCTAGAGGCCAGAATTGAATTCCATGAAGAGTTCAACTTATTACATTCAGTATCCAGTGAGAAAAGAATCATTTAGATTTTTTACAAAATGCCCCAAAACTTCAACGTTTTCCATAGCCGGCATCATCGAAAAAGTGTTTTTTACCCAAAAATCCAACTTTAAAAATTGCTCAAAAGTTCACACGAGGTGCCTAGAGGCCAGAATTGAATTCCCTGAAGAGTTCAACTCATTACATTCAGTATCCAGTGAGAAAAGAAAACTTTTAGATTTTTTACAAAATACCCCAAAAACTTCAACGTTTTCCATAGCCGGCATCATCGAAAAAGTCAGTTTTTTACCCAAAAATCCTACTTCACCAAAATTGCTCAAAAGTTCACACCTGGTGCCTAGAGGCCAGAATTGAATTCCCTGAAGAGTTCAACTCATTACATTCAGTTTCCAGTGAGAAAAGAAAACTTTTAGATTTTTTACAAAATACCCGAAAAACTTCAACGTTTTCCATAGCCGGCATCATCGAAAAAGTCAGTTTTTTACCCAAAAATGCTACTGCACCAAAATTGCTCAAAAGTTCACACGAGGTGCCTAGAGGCCAGAATTGAATTCCCTGAAGAGTTCAACTCATTACATTCAGTATCCAGTGAGAAAAGAAAACATTTAGATTTTTTACAAAATGCCCCCAAAACTTCAACGTTTTCCATAGCCGGCATCATCGAAAAAGTCAGTTTTTTACCCAAAAATCCAACTTTACAAAAATTGCTCAAAAGTTCACACGAGGTGCCTAGAGGCCAGAATTAAATTCCCTGAAGAGTTCAACTCATTACATTCAGTATCCAGTGAGAAAAGAAAACTTTTAGATTTTTTACAAAATGCCCCAAAAACTTCAACGTTTTCAATAGCCGGCATCATCGAAAAAGTCAGTTTTTTACCCAAAATCCTACTTCACCAAAATTGCTCAAAAGTTCACACGAGGTGCCTAGAGGCCAGAATTGAATTCCCTGAAGAGTTCAACTCATTACATTCAGTTTCCAGTGAGAAAAGAAAACTTTTAGATTTTTTACAAAATACCCCAAAAACTTCAACGTTTTCCATAGCCGGCATCATCGAAAAAGTCAGTTTTTCACCCAAAAATCCAACTTCACCAAAATTGCGCAAAAGTTCACACGAGGTGCCTAGAGGCCAGAATTGAATTCCCTGAAGAGTTCAACTCATTACATTCAGTTTCCAGTGAGAAAAGAAAACTTTTAGATTTTTTACAAAATGACCCAAAAATTCAACGTTTTCCATAGCCGGCATCATCGAAAAAGTCAGTTTTTTACCCAAAAATCAACTTCACCAAAATTGCTCAAAAGTTCACACGAGGTGCCTAGAGGCCAGAATTGAATTCCCTGAAGAGTTCAACTCATTACATTCAATATCCAGTGAGAAAAGAAAACTTTTAGATTTTTTACAAAATGCCCCCAAAACTTCAACGTTTTCCATAGCCAGCCGGCATGGAAAACGAAAAAGTCAGTTTTTTACCCAAAAATCCTACTTCACCAAAATTGCTCAAAAGTTCACACGAGGTGCCTAGAGGCCAGAATTGAATTCCCTGAAGAGTTCAACTCATTACATTCAGTTTCCAGTGAGAAAAGAAAACTTTTAGATTTTTTACAAAATGCCCCCAAAACTTCAACGTTTTCCATAGCCGGCATCATCGAAAAAGTCAGTTTTTTCACCCAAAAATCCAACTTCACCAAAATTGCTCAAAAGTTCACACGAGGTGCCTAGAGGCCAGATTGAATTCCCTGAAGAGTTCAACTCATTACATTCAGTATCCAGTGAGAAAAGAAAACTTTTAGATTTTTTACAAAATGACCCAAAACTTCAACGTTTTCCATAGCCGGCATCATCGAAAAAGTCAGTTTTTCACCCAAAAGTCCAACTTTACAAAATTGCTCAAAAGTTCACACGAGGTGCCTAGAGGCCAGAATTGAATTCCCTGAAGAGTTCAACTCATTACATTCAGTATCCAGTGAGAAAAGAAAACTTTAGATTTTTTACAAAATGCCCCCAAAACTTCAACGTTTTCCATAGCCGGCATCATCGAAAAAGTCAGTTTTTTACCCAAAAATCCAACTTTACAAAATTGCTCAAAAGTTCACACGAGGTGCCTAGAGGCCAGAATTGAATTCCCTGAAGAGTTCAACTCATTACATTCAGTATCCAGTGAGAAAAGAAAACTTTTAGATTTTTTACAAAATACCCCAAAAACTTCAACGTTTTCCATAGCCGGCATCATCGAAAAAGTCAGTTTTTTACCCAAAAATCCACTTCACCAAAATTGCTCAAAAGTTCACACGAGGTGCCTAGAGGCCAGAATTGAATTCCCTGAAGAGTTCAACTCATTACATTCAGTTTCCAGTGAGAAAAGAAAACTTTTAGATTTTTTACAAAATGCCCCAAAACTTCAACGTTTTCCATAGCCGGCATCATCGAAAAAGTCAGTTTTTTACCCAAAAATGCTACTGCACCAAAATTGCTCAAAAGTTCACACGAGGTGCCTAGAGGCCAGAATTGAATTCCCTGAAGAGTTCAACTCATTACATTCAGTATCCAGTGAGAAAAAAAACATTTAGATTTTTTACAAAATGCCCCCAAAACTTCAACATTTTCCATAGCCGGCATCATCGAAAAAGTCAGTTTTTTACCCAAAAATCCAACTTCACCAAAATTGCTCAAAAGTTCACACGAGGTGCCTAGAGGCCAGAATTGAATTCCCTGAAGAGTTCAACTCATTACATTCAGTTTCCAGTGAGAAAAGAAAACTTTTAGATTTTTTACAAAATACCCCAAAAACTTCAACGTTTCATAGCCGGCATCATCGAAAAAGTCAGTTTTTTACCCAAAAATCCTACTTCACCAAAATTGCTCAAAAGTTCACACGAGGTGCCTAGAGGCCAGAATTGAATTCCCTGAAGAGTTCAACTCATTACATTCAGTATCCAGTGAGAAAAAAAACTTTTAGATTTTTTACAAAATGCCCCCAAAATTCAACGTTTTCCATAGCCGGCATCATCGAAAAAGTCAGTTTTTTACTCAAAAATCAAACTTCACCAAAATTGCTCAAAAGTTCACACCAGGTGCCTAGAGGCCAGAATTGAATTCCCTGAAGAGTTCAACTCATTACATTCAGTTTCCAGTGAGAAAAGAAAACTTTTAGATTTTTTACAAAATGCCCCCAAAAATTCAACGTTTTCCATAGCCGGCATCATCGAAAAAGTCAGTTTTTTACCCAAAAATCCAACTTCACCAAAATTGCTCAAAAGTTCACACCAGGTGCCTAGAGGCCAGAATTGAATTCCCTGAAGAGTTCAACTCATTACATTCAGTATCCAGTGAGAAAAGAAAACTTTTAGATTTTTTACAAAATGCCCCAAAACTTCAACGTTTTCCATAGCCGGCATCATCGAAAAAGTCAGTTTTTCACCCAAAAATCCAACTTCACCAAAATTGCTCAAAAGTTCACACGAGATGCCTAGAGGCCAGAATTGAATTCCCTGAAGAGTTCAACTCATTACATTCAGTATCCAGTGAGAAAAGAAAACTTTTAGATTTTTTACAAAATGCCCCAAAAACTTCAACGTTTTCCATAGCCGGCATCATCGAAAAGTCAGTTTTTCACCCAAAAATCCAACTTCACCAAAATTGCTCAAAAGTTCACACCAGGTGCCTAGAGGCCAGAATTGAATTCCCTGAAGAGTTCAACTAATTACATTCAGTATCCAGTGAGAAAAGAAAACTTTTAGATTTTTTACAAAATGCCCCAAAACTTCAACGTTTTCCATAGCCGGCATCATCGAAAAAGTCAGTTTTTCACCCAAAAATCCAACTTCACCAAAATTGCTCAAAAGTTCACACCAGGTGCCTAGAGGCCAGAATTGAATTCCCTGAAGAGTTCAACTCATTACATTCAGTTTCCAGTGAGAAAAGAAAACTTTTAGATTTTTTACAAAATGCCCCAAAAACTTCAACATTTTCCATAGCCGGCATCATCGAAAAGTCATTTTTCACCCAAAAATTCAACTTCACCAAAATTGCGCAAAAGTTCACACGAGGTGCCTAGAGGCCAGAATTGAATTCCCTGAAGAGTTCAACTCATTACATTCAGTATCCAGTGAGAAAAGAAAACTTTTAGATTTTTTACAAAATGCCCCCAAAATTCAACGTTTTCCATAGCCGGCATCATCGAAAAAGTCAGTTTTTACCCAAAAATCAAACTTCACCAAAATTGCTCAAAAGTTCACACGAGGTGCCTAGAGGCCAGAATTGAATTCCCTGAAGAGTTCAACTCATTACATTCAGTTTCCAGTGAGAAAAGAAAACTTTTAGATTTTTTACAAAATGCCCCCAAAACTTCAACGTTTTCCATAGCCGGCATCATCGAAAAAGTCAGTTTTTTACCCAAAAATCCAACTTCACCAAAATTGCTCAAAAGTTCAAACCAGGTGCCTAGAGGCCAGAATTGAATTCCCTGAAGAGTTCAACTCATTACATTCAGTATCCAGTGAGAAAAGAAAACTTTTAGATTTTTTACAAAATGACCCCAAAACTTCAACGTTTTCCATAGCCGGCATCATCGAAAAAGTCAGTTTTTCACCCAAAAATCCAACTTCACCAAAATTGCTCAAAAGTTCACACGAGGTGCCTAGAGGCCAGAATTGAATTCCCTGAAGAGTTCAACTCATTACATTCAGTATCCAGTGAGAAAAGAAAACTTTTAGATTTTTTACAAAATGCCCCAAAACTTCAACGTTTTCCATAGCCGGCATCATCGAAAAAGTCAGTTTTTCACCCAAAAATCCAACTTCACCAAAATTGCTCAAAAGTTCACACCAGGTGCCTAGAGGCCAGAATTGAATTCCCTGAAGAGTTCAACTCATTACATTCAGTATCCAGTGAGAAAAGAAAACTTTTAGATTTTTTACAAAATGCCCCAAAAACTTCAACGTTTTCCATAGCCGGCATCATCGAAAAAGTCAGTTTTTCACCCAAAAATCCAACTTCACCAAAATTGCTCAAAAGTTCACACCAGGTGCCTAGAGGCCAGAATTGAATTCCCTGAAGAGTTCAACTCATTACATTCAGTATCCAGTGAGAAAAGAAAACTTTTAGATTTTTTACAAAATACCCCAAAACTTCAACGTTTTCCATAGCCGGCATCATCGAAAAAGTCAGTTTTTCACCCAAAAATCCAACTTCACCAAAATTGCTCAAAAGTTCACACGAGGTGCCTAGAGGCCAGAATTGAATTCCCTGAAGAGTTCAACTCATTACATTCAGTATCCAGTGAGAAAAGAAAACTTTTAGATTTTTTACAAAATGCCCCAAAACTTCAACGTTTTCCATAGCCGGCATCATCGAAAAAGTCAGTTTTTTACCCAAAAATCCAACTTCACCAAAATTGCTCAAAAGTTCACACCAGGTGCCTAGAGGCCAGAATTGAATTCCCTGAAGAGTTCAACTCATTACATTCAGTATCCAGTGAGAAAAGAAAACTTTTAGATTTTTTACAAAATGACCCCAAAACTTCAACGTTTTCCATAGCCGGCATCATCGAAAAAGTCAGTTTTTCACCCAAAAATCCAACTTCACCAAAATTGCTCAAAAGTTCACACCAGGTGCCTAGAGGCCAGAATTGAATTCCCTGAAGAGTTCAACTCATTACATTCAGTATCCAGTGAGAAAAGAAATTTTTAGATTTTTTACAAAATGCCCCAAAAACTTCAACGTTTTCCATAGCCGGCATCATCGAAAAAGTCAGTTTTTCACCCAAAAATCCAACTTCACCAAAATTGCTCAAAAGTTCACACGAGGTGCCTAGAGGCCAGAATTGAATTCCCTGAAGAGTTCAACTCATTACATTCAGTATCCAGTGAGAAAAGAAAACTTTTAGATTTTTTACAAAATGCCCCAAAAACTTCAACGTTTTCCATAGCCGGCATCATCGAAAAGTCAGTTTTTCACCCAAAAATCCAACTTCACCAAAATTGCTCAAAAGTTCACACCAGGTGCCTAGAGGCCAGAATTGAATTCCCTGAAGAGTTCAACTCATTACATTCAGTATCCAGTGAGAAAAGAAAACTTTTAGATTTTTTACAAAATGCCCCAAAAACTTCAACGTTTTCCATAGCCGGCATCATCGAAAAAGTCAGTTTTTCACCCAAAAATCCAACTTCACCAAAATTGCTCAAAAGTTCACACCAGGTGCCTAGAGGCCAGAATTGAATTCCCTGAAGAGTTCAACTCATTACATTCAGTATCCAGTGAGAAAAGAAAACTTTTAGATTTTTTACAAAATGCCCCCAAAACTTCAACGTTTTCCATAGCCGGCATCATCGAAAAAGTCAGTTTTTCACCCAAAAATCCAACTTTACAAAATTGCTCAAAAGTTCACACGAGGTGCCTAGAGGCCAGAATTGAATTCCCTGAAGAGTTCAACTCATTACATTCAGTATCCAGTGAGAAAAGAAAACTTTTAGATTTTTTACAAAATACCCCAAAAACTTCAACGTTTTCCATAGCCGGCATCATCGAAAAAGTCAGTTTTTTACCCAAAAATCCAACTTCACCAAAATTGCTCAAAAGTTCACACGAGATGCCTAGAGGCCAGAATTGAATTCCCTGAAGAGTTCAACTCATTACATTCAGTATCCAGTGAGAAAAGAAAACATTTAGATTTTTTACAAAATGCCCCCAAAACTTCAACGTTTTCCATAGCCGGCATCATCGAAAAAGTCAGTTTTTTACCCAAAAATCCAACTTCACAAAATTGCTCAAAAGTTCACACGAGGTGCCTAGAGGCCAGAATTGAATTCCCTGAAGAGTTCAACTCATTACATTCAGTATCCAGTGAGAAAAGAAAACTTTTAGATTTTTTACAAAATACCCCAAAAACTTCAACGTTTTCCATAGCCGGCATCATCGAAAAAGTCAGTTTTTTACCCAAAAATCCAACTTCACCAAAATTGCTCAAAAGTTCACACGAGGTGCCTAGAGGCCAGAATTGAATTCCCTGAAGAGTTCAACTCATTACATTCAGTATCCAGTGAGAAAAGAAAACTTTTAGATTTTTTACAAAATGCCCCAAAACTTCAACGTTTTCCATAGCCGGCATCATCGAAAAAGTCAGTTTTTTACCCAAAAATCCAACTTCACCAAAATTGCTCAAAAGTTCACACCAGGTGCCTAGAGGCCAGAATTGAATTCCCTGAAGAGTTCAACTCATTACATTCAGTTTCCAGTGAGAAAAGAAACTTTTAGATTTTTTACAAAATGACCCCAAAAATTCAACGTTTTCCATAGCCGGCATCATCGAAAAAGTCAGTTTTTTACCCAAAAATCCAACTTCACCAAAATTGCTCAAAAGTTCACACGAGGTGCCTAGAGGCCAGAATTGAATTCCCTGAAGAGTTCAACTCATTACATTCAGTATCCAGTGAGAAAAGAAAACTTTTAGATTTTTTACAAAATGACCCCAAAACTTCAACGTTTTCCATAGCCGGCATCATCGAAAAAGTCAGTTTTTCACCCAAAAATCCAACTTCACCAAAATTGCTCAAAAGTTCACACCAGGTGCCTAGAGGCCAGAATTGAATTCCCTGAAGAGTTCAACTCATTACATTCAGTATCCAGTGAGAAAAGAAAACTTTTAGATTTTTTACAAAATGCCCCAAAAACTTCAACGTTTTCCATAGCCGGCATCATCGAAAAAGTCAGTTTTTCACCCAAAAATCCAACTTCACAAAATTGCTCAAAAGTTCACACGAGATGCCTAGAGGCCAAAATTGAATTCCCTGAAGAGTTCAACTCATTACATTCAGTATCCAGTGAGAAAACAAAACTTTTAGATTTTTTACAAAATGCCCCAAAAACTTCAACGTTTTCCATAGCCGGCATCATCGAAAAGTCAGTTTTTCACCCAAAAATCCAACTTCACCAAAATTGCTCAAAAGTTCACACCAGGTGCCTAGAGGCCAGAATTGAATTCCCTGAAGAGTTCAACTCATTACATTCAGTATCCAGTGAGAAAAAAAACTTTTAGATTTTTTACAAAATGCCCCAAAAACTTCAACGTTTTCCATAGCCGGCATCATCGAAAAAGTCAGTTTTTCACCCAAAAATCCAACTTCACCAAAATTGCTCAAAAGTTCACACCAGGTGCCTAGAGGCCAGAATTGAATTCCCTGAAGAGTTCAACTCATTACATTCAGTATCCAGTGAGAAAAGAAAACTTTTAGATTTTTTACAAAATGCCCCCAAAACTTCAACGTTTTCCATAGCCGGCATCATCGAAAAAGTCAGTTTTTCACCCAAAAATCCAACTTCACCAAAATTGCTCAAAAGTTCAACCAGGTGCCTAGAGGCCAGATTTGAATTCCCTGAAGAGTTCAACTCATTACATTCAGTATCCAGTGAGAAAAGAAAACTTTTAGATTTTTTACAAAATGCCCCCAAAACTTCAACGTTTTCCATAGCCGGCATCATCGAAAAAGTCAGTTTTTTACCCAAAAATCCAACTTCACAAAATTGCTCAAAAGTTCACACGAGGTGCCTAGAGGCCAGAATTGAATTCCCTGAAGAGTTCAACTCATTACATTCAGTATCCAGTGAGAAAAGAAAACTTTTAGATTTTTTACAAAATGCCCCCAAAACTTCAACGTTTTCCATAGCCGGCATCATCGAAAAAGTCAGTTTTTACCCAAAAATCCAACTTCACCAAAATTGCTCAAAAGTTCACACCAGGTGCCTAGAGGCCAGAATTGAATTCCCTGAAGAGTTCAACTCATTACATTCAGTATCCAGTGAGAAAAGAAAACTTTTAGATTTTTTACAAAATGCCCCCAAAACTTCAACGTTTTCCATAGCCGGCATCATCGAAAAAGTCAGTTTTTCACCCAAAAATCCAACTCAACCAAAATTGCTCAAAAGTTCACACCAGGTGCCTAGAGGCCAGAATTGAATTCCCTGAAGAGTTCAACTCATAACATTCAGTATCCAGTGAGAAAAGAAAACATTTAGATTTTTTACAAAATGACCCCAAAACTTCAACGTTTTCCATAGCCGGCATCATCGAAAAAGTCAGTTTTTTACCCAAAAATCCAACTTCACCAAAATTGCTCAAAAGTTCACACCAGGTGCCTAGAGGCCAGAATTGAATTCCCTGAAGAGTTCAACTCATTACATTCAGTATCCAGTGAGAAAAGAAAACTTTTAGATTTTTTACAAAATGCCCCAAAACTTCAACGTTTTCCATAGCCGGCATCATCGAAAAAGTCAGTTTTTCACCCAAAAATCCAACTTCACCAAAATTGCTCAAAAGTTCACACGAGATGCCTAGAGGCCAGAATTGAATTCCCTGAAGAGTTCAACTCATTACATTCAGTATCCAGTGAGAAAAGAAAACTTTTAGATTTTTTACAAAATGCCCCAAAAAATTCAACGTTTTCCATAGCCGGCATCATCGAAAAAGTCAGTTTTTCACCCAAAAATCCAACTTCACCAAAATTGCTCAAAAGTTCACACCAGGTGCCTAGAGGCCAGAATTGAATTCCCTGAAGAGTTCAACTCATTACATTCAGTATCCAGTAAGAAAAAAAACTTTTAGATTTTTTACAAAATGCCCCAAAACTTCAACGTTTTCCATAGCCGGCATCATCGAAAAAGTCAGTTTTTCACCCAAAAATCCAACTTCACCAAAATTGCTCAAAAGTTCACACGAGGTGCCTAGAGGCCAGAATTGAATTCCCTGAAGAGTTCAACTCATTACATTCAGTATCCAGTGAGAAAAGAAAACTTTTAGATTTTTTACAAAATGCCCCCAAAACTTCAACGTTTTCCATAGCCGGCATCATCGAAAAAGTCAGTTTTTACCCAAAAATCCAACTTCACCAAAATTGCTCAAAAGTTCACACCAGGTGCCTAGAGGCCAGAATTGAATTCCCTGAAGAGTTCAACTCATTACATTCAGTATCCAGTGAGAAAAGAAAACTTTTAGATTTTTTACAAAATGCCCCCAAAAATTCAACGTTTTCCATAGCCGGCATCATCGAAAAAGTCAGTTTTTCACCCAAAAATCCAACTCACCAAAATTGCTCAAAAGTTCACACGAGGTGCCTAGAGGCCAGAATTGAATTCCCTGAAGAGTTCAACTCATAACATTCAGTATCCAGTGAGAAAAGAAAACATTTAGATTTTTTACAAAATGACCCCAAAACTTCAACGTTTTCCATAGCCGGCATCATCGAAAAAGTCAGTTTTTTACCCAAAAATCCAACTTCACCAAAATTGCTCAAAAGGTCACACCAGGTGCCTAGAGGCCAGAATTGAATTCCCTGAAGAGTTCAACTCATTACATTCAGTATCCAGTAGAAAAGAAATCTTTTAGATTTTTTACAAAATGCCCCAAAAACTTCAACGTTTTCCATAGCCGGCATCATCGAAAAAGTCAGTTTTTCACCCAAAAATCCAACTTCACCAAAATTGCTCAAAAGTTCACACGAGATGCCTAGAGGCCAGAATTGAATTCCCTGAAGAGTTTAACTCATTACATTCAGTATCCAGTGAGAAAAGAAAACTTTTAGATTTTTTACAAAATGCCCCCAAAAATTCAACGTTTTCCATAGCCGGCATCATCGAAAAAGTCAGTTTTTTACCCAAAAATCCAACTTTACAAAAATTGCTCAAAAGTTCACACGAGGTGCCTAGAGGCCAGAATGAATTCCCTGAAGAGTTCAACTCATTACATTCAGTATCCAGTGAGAAAAGAAAACTTTTAGATTTTTTACAAAATACCCCAAAAACTTCAACGTTTTCCATAGCCGGCATCATCGAAAAAGTCAGTTTTTCACCCAAAAATCCAACTCCACCAAAATTGCTCAAAAGTTCAAGCCAGGTGCCTAGAGGCCAGATTGAATTCCCTGAAGAGTTCAACTCATTACATTCAGTATCCAGTGAGAAAAGAAAACTTTTAGATTTTTTACAAAATGCCCCCAAAAATTCAACGTTTTCCATAGCCGGCATCATCGAAAAAGTCAGTTTTTCACCCAAAAATCCAACTCAACCAAAATTGCTCAAAAGTTCACACCAGGTGCCTAGAGGCCAGAATTGAATTCCCTGAAGAGTTCAACTCATTACATTCAGTATCCAGTGAGAAAAGAAAACATTTAGATTTTTTACAAAATGACCCCAAAACTTCAACGTTTTCCATAGCCGGCATCATCGAAAAAGTCAGTTTTTTACCCAAAAATCCAACTTCACCAAAATTGCTCAAAAGTTCACACCAGGTGCCTAGAGGCCAGAATTGAATTCCCTGAAGAGTTCAACTCATTACATTCAGTATCCAGTGAGAAAAGAAATCTTTTAGATTTTTTACAAAATGCCCCAAAAACTTCAACGTTTTCCATAGCCGGCATCATCGAAAAAGTCAGTTTTTCACCCAAAAATCCAACTTCACCAAAATTGCTCAAAAGTTCACACGAGGTGCCTAGAGGCCAGAATTGAATTCCCTGAAGAGTTCAACTCATTACATTCAGTATCCAGTGAGAAAAGAAAACTTTTAGATTTTTTACAAAATGCCCCCAAAAATTCAACGTTTTCCATAGCCGGCATCATCGAAAAAGTCAGTTTTTTACCCAAAAATCCAACTTTACAAAAATTGCTCAAAAGTTCACACGAGGTGCCTAGAGGCCAGAATTGAATTCCCTGAAGAGTTCAACTCATTACATTCAGTATCCAGTGAGAAAAGAAAACTTTTAGATTTTTTACAAAATACCCCAAAAACTTCAACGTTTTCCATAGCCGGCATCATCGAAAAAGTCAGTTTTTCACCCAAAAATCCAACTTCACCAAAATTGCTCAAAAGTTCACACGAGGTGCCTAGAGGCCAGAATTGAATTCCCTGAAGAGTTCAACTCATAACATTCAGTATCCAGTGAGAAAAGAAAACTTTTAGATTTTTTACAAAATACCCCAAAAATTCAACGTTTTCCATAGCCGGCATCATCGAAAAAGTCAGTTTTTTACCCAAAAATCCAACTTACAAAATTGCTCAAAAGTTCACACGAGGTGCCTAGAGGCCAGAATTGAATTCCCTGAAGAGTTCAACTCATTACATTCAGTATCCAGTGAGAAAAGAAAACTTTTAGATTTTTTACAAAATACCCCAAAAACTTCAACGTTTTCCATAGCCGGCATCATCGAAAAAGTCAGTTTTTCACCCAAAAATCCAACTCCACCAAAATTGCTCAAAAGTTCAACCAGGTGTCTAGAGGCCAGATTTGAATTCCCTGAAGAGTTCAACTCATTACATTCAGTATCCAGTGAGAAAAGAAAACTTTTAGATTTTTTACAAAATGCCCCCAAAACTTCAACGTTTTCCATAGCCGGCATCATCGAAAAAGTCAGTTTTTTACCCAAAAATCCAACTTCACCAAAATTGCTCAAAAGTTCACACAAGGTGCCTAGAGGCCAGAATTGAATTCCCTGAAGAGTTCAACTCATTACATTCAGTTTCCAGTGAGAAAAGAAAACTTTTAGATTTTTTACAAAATGCCCCCAAAACTTCAACGTTTTCCATAGCCGGCATCATCGAAAAAGTCAGTTTTTCACCCAAAAATCCAACTTCACCAAAATTGCTCAAAAGTTCACACGAGGTGCCTAGAGGCCAGAATTGAATTCCCTGAAGAGTTCAACTCATAACATTCAGTATCCAGTGAGAAAAGAAAACTTTTAGATTTTTTACAAAATACCCCAAAAACTTCAACGTTTTCCATAGCCGGCATCATCGAAAAAGTCAGTTTTTTACCCAAAAATGCAACTTCACCAAAATTGCTCAAAAGTTCACACGAGGTGCCTAGAGGCCAGAATTGAATTCCCTGAAGAGTTCAACTCATTACATTCAGTATCCAGTGAGAAAAGAAAACTTTTAGATTTTTTACAAAATACCCCAAAAACTTCAACGTTTTACATAGCCGGCATCATCGAAAAAGTCAGTTTTTAACCCAAAAATCCTACTTCACCAAAATTGCTCAAAAGTTCACACGAGGTGCCTAGAGGCCAGAATTGAATTCCCTGAAGAGTTCAACTCATTACATTCAGTTTCCAGTGAGAAAAGAAAACTTTTAGATTTTTTACAAAATGCCCCCAAAAATTCAACGTTTTCCATAGCCGGCATCATCGAAAAAGTCAGTTTTTTACTCAAAAATCAAACTTCACCAAAATTGCTCAAAAGTTCACACCAGGTGCCTAGAGGCCAGAATTGAATTCCCTGAAGAGTTCAACTCATTACATTCAGTTTCCAGTGAGAAAAGAAAACTTTTAGATTTTTTACAAAATGCCCCCAAAAATTCAACGTTTTCCATAGCCGGCATCATCGAAAAAGTCAGTTTTTTACCCAAAAATCCAACTTCACCAAAATTGCTCAAAAGTTCAAGCCAGGTGTCTAGAGGCCAGAATTGAATTCCCTGAAGAGTTCAACTCATTACATTCAGTATCCAGTGAGAAAAGAAAATTTTTAGATTTTTTACAAAATGACCCCAAAACTTCAACGTTTTACATAGCCGGCATCATCGAAAAAGTCAGTTTTTCACCCAAAAATCCAACTTCACCAAAATTGCTCAAAAGTTCACACCAGGTGCCTAGAGGCCAGAATTGAATTCCCTGAAGAGTTCAACTCATTACATTCAGTATCCAGTGAGAAAAGAAAACTTTTAGATTTTTTACAAAATGCCCCAAAAACTTCAACATTTTCCATAGCCGGCATCATCGAAAAAGTCAGTTTTTCACCCAAAAATCCAACTTCACCAAAATTGCTCAAAAGTTCACACGAGATGCCTAGAGGCCAGAATTGAATTCCCTGAAGAGTTCAACTCATTACATTCAGTATCCAGTGAGAAAAGAAAACTTTTAGATTTTTTACAAAATGCCCCAAAAACTTCAACATTTTCCATAGCCGGCATCATCGAAAAAGTCAGTTTTTCACCCAAAAATCCAACTTCACCAAAATTGCTCAAAAGTTCACACCAGGTGCCTAGAGGCCAGAATTGAATTCCCTGAAGAGTTCAACTCATTACATTCAGTATCCAGTAAGAAAAGAAAACTTTTAGATTTTTTACAAAATGCCCCAAAAACTTCAACGTTTTCCATAGCCGGCATCATCGAAAAAGTCAGTTTTTCACCCAAAAATCAAACTTCACCAAAATTGCTCAAAAGTTCACACGAGATGCCTAGAGGCCAGAATTGAATTCCCTGAAGAGTTCAACTCATTACATTCAGTTTCCAGTGAGAAAAGAAAACTTTTAGATTTTTTACAAAATGCCCCCAAAACTTCAACGTTTTCCATAGCCGGCATCATCGAAAAAGTCAGTTTTTCACCAAAAAATCCAACTTCACCAAAATTGCTCAAAAGTTCACACGAGGTGCCTAGAGGCCAGGATTGAATTCCCTGAAGAGTTCAACTCATTACATTCAGTATCCAGTGAGAAAAGAAAACTTTTAGATTTTTTACAAAATGACCCCAAAACTTCAACGTTTTGCATAGCCGGCATCATCGAAAAAGTCAGTTTTTCACCCAAAAATCCAAATTTACAAAAATTGCTCAAAAGTTCACAGGAGGTGCATAGAGGCCAGAATTGAATTCCCTGAAGAGTTCAACTCATAACATTCAGTATCCAGTGAGAAAAGAAAACTTTTAGATTTTTTACAAAATACCCCAAAAACTTCAACGTTTTACATAGCCGGCATCATCGAAAAAGTCAGTTTTTCACCCAAAATCCCACTTCACCAAAATTACTCAAAAGTTCACACCAGGTGCCTAGAGGCCAGAATTGAATTCCCTGAAGAGTTCAACTCATTTACATTCAGTATCCAGTGAGAAAAGAAAACATTTAGATTTTTTACAAAATACCCCCAAAACTTCAACGTTTTCCATAGCCGGCATCATCGAAAAAGTCAGTTTTTCACCCAAAAATCCAACTTTACCAAAATTGCTCAAAAGTTCACACGAGGTGCCTAGAGGCCAGAATTGAATTCCCTGAAGAGTTTAATTCATTACATTCAGTATCATGTGAGAAAAGAAAACTTTTAGATTTTTTACGAAATGCCCCCAAAACTTCAACGTTTTCCATAGCCGGCATCATCGAAAAAGTCAGTTTTTCACCCAAAAATCCAACTTCACCAAAATTGCTCAAAAGTTCACACGAGGTGCCTAGAGGCCAGAATTGAATTCCCTGAAGAGTTCAACGTATTACATTCAGTATCCAGTGAGAAAAGAAAACTTTTAGATTTTTTTACAAAATGCCCCCAAAACTTCAACGTTTTCCATAGCCGGCATCATCAAAAAAGTCAGTTTTTCACCCAAAATCCAACTTCACCAAAGTTGCGCAAAAGTTCACACCAGGTGCCTAGAGGCCAGAATTGAATTCCCTGAAGAGTTCAACTCATTACATTCAGTATCCAGTGAGAAAAGAAAATTTTTAGATTTTTTACAAAATGCCCCCAAAACTTCAACGTTTTCCATAGACGGCATCATCGAAAAAGTCAGTTTTTCACCCAAAAATCCAACTTCACAAAAGCTGCGCAAAAGTTTACACCAGGTGCCTAGAGGCCAAAATTGAATTCCCTGAACAGTTCAACTCATTACATTCAGTATCCAGTGAGAAAAGAAAACATTTAGATTTTTTACAAAATACCCCCAAAACTTCAACGTTTTCCATAGCCGGCATCATCGAAAAAGTCAGTTTTTTACCCAAAAATCCAACTTCACCAAAATTGCTCAAAAGTTCAAACCAGGTGCCTAGAGGCCAGATTTGAATTCCCTGAACAGTTCAACTCATTACATTCAGTATCCAGTGAGAAAAGAAAACATTTAGATTTTTTACAAAATACCCCCAAAACTTCAACGTTTTCCATAGCCGGCATCATCGAAAAAGTCAGTTTTTCACCCAAAAATCCAACTTCACCAAAATTGCTCAAAAGTTCACACCAGGTGTCTAGAGGCCAGCATTGAATTCCCTGAAGAGTTCAACTCATTTCATTCAGTATCTAGTGGGAACTTTTTTTTTTAGATTTTTTACAAAATACCCCCAAAACTTCAACGTTTTCCATAGCCGGCATCATCGAAAAAGTCAGTTTTTTTACCCAAAAATCCAACTTTGCCAAAATTGCTCAAAAGTTCACACCAGGTGCCTAGATGCCAGAATTGAATTCCCTGAAGAGTTCAACTCATTACATTCAGTATCCAGTGAGAAAAAAAAACATTTAGATTTTTTACAAAATACCACCAAAACTTCAACATTTTCCATAGCCGGCATCATCAAAAAAGTCAGTTTTTTACCCAAAAATCCAACTTCACCAAAATTGCTCAAAAGTTCACACCAGGTGCCTAGAGGCAAGAATTGAATTCCCTGAAGAGTTCAATCATTACATTCAGTATCCAGTGAGAAAAGAAAACTTTTAGATTTTTTACAAAATACCCCAAAAACTTCAACGTTTTCCATAGCCGGCATCATCGAAAAAGTCAGTTTTTCACCCAAAAATCCAACTTTACCAAAATTGCTCAAAAGTTCACACGAGGTGCCTAGAGGTCAGAATTGAATTCCCTGAAGAGTTTAATTCATTACATTCAGTATCATGTGAGAAAAGAAAACTTTTAGATTTTTTACGAAATGCCCCCAAAACTTCAACGTTTTCCATAGCCGGCATCATCGAAAAAGTCAGTTTTTCACCCAAAAATCCAACTTCACCAAAATTGCTCAAAACTTCACACGAGGTGCCTAGAGGCCAGAATTGAATTCCCTGAAGAGTTCAACGTATTACATTCAGTATCCAGTGAGAAAAGAAAACTTTTAGATTTTTTTACAAAATGCCCCCAAAACTTCAACGTTTTCCATAGCCGGCATCATCAAAAAAGTCAGTTTTTCACCCAAAATCCAACTTCACCAAAGTTGCGCAAAAGTTCACACCAGGTGCCTAGAGGCCAGAATTGAATTCCCTGAAGAGTTCAACTCATTACATTCAGTATCCAGTGAGAAAAGAAAATTTTTAGATTTTTTACAAAATGCCCCCAAAACTTCAACGTTTTCCATAGACGGCATCATCGAAAAAGTCAGTTTTTCACCCAAAAATCCAACTTCACAAAAGCTGCGCAAAAGTTTACACCAGGTGCCTAGAGGCCAAAATTGAATTCCCTGAACAGTTCAACTCATTACATTCAGTATCCAGTGAGAAAAGAAAACATTTAGATTTTTTACAAAATACCCCCAAAACTTCAACGTTTTCCATAGCCGGCATCATCGAAAAAGTCAGTTTTTTACCCAAAAATCCAACTTCACCAAAATTGCTCAAAAGTTCAAACCAGGTGCCTAGAGGCCAGATTTGAATTCCCTGAACAGTTCAACTCATTACATTCAGTATCCAGTGAGAAAAGAAAACATTTAGATTTTTTACAAAATACCCCCAAAACTTCAACGTTTTCCATAGCCGGCATCATCGAAAAAGTCAGTTTTTCACCCAAAAATCCAACTTCACCAAAATTGCTCAAAAGTTCACACCAGGTGTCTAGAGGCCAGCATTGAATTCCCTGAAGAGTTCAACTCATTTCATTCAGTATCTAGTGGGAACTTTTTTTTTTAGATTTTTTACAAAATACCCCCAAAACTTCAACGTTTTCCATAGCCGGCATCATCGAAAAAGTCAGTTTTTTTACCCAAAAATCCAACTTTGCCAAAATTGCTCAAAAGTTCACACCAGGTGCCTAGATGCCAGAATTGAATTCCCTGAAGAGTTCAACTCATTACATTCAGTATCCAGTGAGAAAAAAAAACATTTAGATTTTTTACAAAATACCACCAAAACTTCAACATTTTCCATAGCCGGCATCATCAAAAAAGTCAGTTTTTTACCCAAAAATCCAACTTCACCAAAATTGCTCAAAAGTTCACACCAGGTGCCTAGAGGCAAGAATTGAATTCCCTGAAGAGTTCAATCATTACATTCAGTATCCAGTGAGAAAAGAAAACTTTTAGATTTTTTACAAAATACCCCAAAAACTTCAACGTTTTCCATAGCCGGCATCATCGAAAAAGTCAGTTTTTCACCCAAAAATCCAACTTTACCAAAATTGCTCAAAAGTTCACACGAGGTGCCTAGAGGTCAGAATTGAATTCCCTGAAGAGTTTAATTCATTACATTCAGTATCATGTGAGAAAAGAAAACTTTTAGATTTTTTACGAAATGCCCCCAAAACTTCAACGTTTTCCATAGCCGGCATCATCGAAAAAGTCAGTTTTTCACCCAAAAATCCAACTTCACCAAAATTGCTCAAAACTTCACACGAGGTGCCTAGAGGCCAGAATTGAATTCCCTGAAGAGTTCAACGTATTACATTCAGTATCCAGTGAGAAAAGAAAACTTTTAGATTTTTTTACAAAATGCCCCCAAAACTTCAACGTTTTCCATAGCCGGCATCATCAAAAAAGTCAGTTTTTCACCCAAAATCCAACTTCACCAAAGTTGCGCAAAAGTTCACACCAGGTGCCTAGAGGCCAGAATTGAATTCCCTGAAGAGTTCAACTCATTACATTCAGTATCCAGTGAGAAAAGAAAATTTTTAGATTTTTTACAAAATGCCCCCAAAACTTCAACGTTTTCCATAGACGGCATCATCGAAAAAGTCAGTTTTTCACCCAAAAATCCAACTTCACAAAAGCTGCGCAAAAGTTTACACCAGGTGCCTAGAGGCCAAAATTGAATTCCCTGAACAGTTCAACTCATTACATTCAGTATCCAGTGAGAAAAGAAAACATTTAGATTTTTTACAAAATACCCCCAAAACTTCAACGTTTTCCATAGCCGGCATCATCGAAAAAGTCAGTTTTTTACCCAAAAATCCAACTTCACCAAAATTGCTCAAAAGTTCAAACCAGGTGCCTAGAGGCCAGATTTGAATTCCCTGAACAGTTCAACTCATTACATTCAGTATCCAGTGAGAAAAGAAAACATTTAGATTTTTTACAAAATACCCCCAAAACTTCAACGTTTTCCATAGCCGGCATCATCGAAAAAGTCAGTTTTTCACCCAAAAATCCAACTTCACCAAAATTGCTCAAAAGTTCACACCAGGTGTCTAGAGGCCAGCATTGAATTCCCTGAAGAGTTCAACTCATTTCATTCAGTATCTAGTGGGAACTTTTTTTTTAGATTTTTTACAAAATACCCCCAAAACTTCAACGTTTTCCATAGCCGGCATCATCGAAAAAGTCAGTTTTTTTACCCAAAAATCCAACTTTGCCAAAATTGCTCAAAAGTTCACACCAGGTGCCTAGATGCCAGAATTGAATTCCCTGAAGAGTTCAACTCATTACATTCAGTATCCAGTGAGAAAAAAAACATTTAGATTTTTTACAAAATACCACCAAAACTTCAACATTTTCCATAGCCGGCATCATCAAAAAAGTCAGTTTTTTACCCAAAAATCCAACTTCACCAAAATTGCTCAAAAGTTCACACCAGGTGCCTAGAGGCAAGAATTGAATTCCCTGAAGAGTTCAATCATTACATTCAGTATCCAGTGAGAAAAGAAAACTTTTAGATTTTTTACAAAATACCCCAAAAACTTCAACGTTTTCCATAGCCGGCATTATCAAAAAAGTCAGTTTATCACCCAAAAATCCAACTTCACCAAAATTGCTCAAAAGTTCACACGAGGTGCCTAGAGGCCAGAATTGAATTCCCTGAAGAGTTCAACTCATTACATTCAGTATCCAGTGAGAAAAGAAAACTTTTAGATTTTTTACAAAATGCCCCCAAAACTTCAACGTTTTCCATAGCCGGCATCATCGAAAAAGTAAGTTTTTCACCCAAAAATCCAACTTCACCAAAATTGCCAAAAAGTTCACACCAGGTGCCTAGAGGCCAGAATTGAATTCCCTGAAGAGTTCAACTCATTACATTCAATATCCAGTGAGAAAAGAAAACATTTAGATTTTTTACAAAATACCCCCAAACCTTCAAAGTTTTCCATAGCCGGCATCATCGAAAAAGTCAGTTTTTCACCCAAAAATTCAACTTCACCAAAATTGCTCAAAAGTTCACACGAGGTGCCTAGAGGCCAGAATCGAATTCCCTGAAGAGTTTAACTCATTACATTCAATATCCAGTGAGAAAAGAAAACATTTAGATTTTTTACAAAATACCCCCAAAACTTCAACATTTTCCACAGCCGGCATCATCGAAAAAGTCAGTTTTTGACCCAAAAATCCAACTTCACCAAAATTGCGCAAAAGTTCACACCAGGTGCCTAGAGGCCAGAATTGAATTCCCTGAAGAGTTCAACTCATTACATTCAGTATCCAGTGAAAAAAGAAAATTTTTTGATTTTTTACAAAATGCCCCAAAACTTCAATGTTTTCCATAGTTTTCCAACGTTTTCCATAGCGAACGAGTTTTCTTTGTTGGACCATGGAGGAATGGTTTTAATTATAATTAAATAAGTTTTGAGTTATCAGTGTTGACTTTATCGAGATTTCGCTTATTCCAATTTATCAACTCGTCAGCGTTTTCACGATGGGGCGAATTTGCCGCAATTGGTGTTAGGGTTAGGGTTTAATGGTTAGGGATAGGTTTGGGGAACAGGTATTGGTGAACATAATGTTGAACTTGCAGTGGTTGTCAGAAAAGGGGTTTTAAGTTGGTCACGTTTTGGAATAAAGATTTCGCCTACTGCCGACTAATTTTTGTAACAGATAAGCTGAGATGAAACTTCAAAGATGTACCAATTACAGAATAATGGAACAATCAATTGCGGAGTACCGGTAACTAATCCCCATAGATGCTTGTCTGGTCATGAAAATGGAATCCCACACACTTGTTGTTTTGGCAAATTGCCGATACCCATTCCCCATACCGTACCGGCCTTTGCGCGAATTTGTCTCTTCGTGAAAAATCAAAAGACATTCAGATGAAGTTTTCCCAACATTGACTGTTATGATTTCGTTGATTTTTATCTGATTCATCGCGCGAGTGTGTGACGTCACTATTGAAGATAAACAAGTCGCGCTTAATCAATGACTGTTTCATGTACTGATATGTGTCCCGCGCCAAAAACCCACACTGTCAGACAGCGCGAGGTACATATGAATACATGAAACAGTCGTTGAGTAAGCGCAACTTGTTTTTCTTCACACACGCGCGATGAATTATGGATCAGTCATGTCAGTGAAATGGACTGTACAACTCGGCAGACACATTTAGTAAGTTCAGACTATTTTGTTCTTCTTTTTTAAATTACCGGTTGTTTGGAACAATTTAAGGGACCTTATGGAATGTCACAATTGTGTTGATCTATCCAGGGTTACTGTCTTTCTCATTTGTATTCTCTTTATGAGTTTTTTGGGGGCCTTTTGTCCTCGCGAGGGCATGCACAAAATGCATACTGTCATGACGACCGTGTACCTGTCACCAAAGTATGCCAAATCGGTGGAGCGTTTGTACGGAGGGTACCTAGCCCAGGTGGACTCCCTTTCCTCCCTACGTAACGGAGGGAGTCCAGGGTATGAAGTGCTCAAAACCGGGCGAAAAAATTTATGACCGATATTTTCAATATTTTTACCTTGTTGGAGAAGCCAATTTTTACGTCGTAGTATTCTATGTGTCCTTATCTATTGGGCCGCTGGGTTCAGAAATTCCATATGCGATGCTGACCGACCTTAATCTGGAAAATAAACTCGAAAGCAACGTTAAACTTGTACGTGTTTGTAGACTCTTTTCATCAGTTTCTCACCGCCGAGTCTATTCTAGTCGTACATGATGTACGTCTGTGCAGCGTGTAGTCTGGTTCCCTAGACCGGACAATTATTCTCGACGCTCATATCACGTCTGGTCCGGGGCCAGACTATACAGCATGATTATGCAGTGCGCACGCGCGATTTGCTTAGTAACCACCCTCATACGCACGCGCACTTACTTGAAGGCGCGGTCGCTAATCCAATGACCGAGCGTGTTTTCGCGCCAGTTACCAGAAACACGTTTCGGCTTTGGTCATTGGTTGAGCGTTTTCGCGACATCGGTTGACTGGAGTGACGTCACGGTTCCAACCAAAACTAAACAAACGAGGGCGCTAGCGTGCGTACGCGCTTTCGTACGCACGTACATTGTACATGACGTACGACTCTGGAATAAACTGATGAAAAGAGACTACAAACACATACAAGTTTAACGCTGCTTTAGACTTTATTTTCCTGATTAACGTCAGTCAGCATCGCATATGGAATTCCTGAACCCATCAGCCCGACAGATAAGGACACATAGAGTATGTAGGCGTGAAATAAGCTTCTATAACGAGGTAACACATAACAAAACTCTGGTAAAAATGTTGGGTGGTTTCATGTAGAGAATTCTTGCCCTGCACGTTAGTCGTATTGCAATGAAGACTTCGTCCAACCTGGGCTAGGAGGGTACCGTAGTTCAACGCTCAGTATAGCCCCACTAGTGTGGCCGTCGGTATGCTGCGCTGAATGTAAGGCCACACACCGTGGTCCGCTCACTACTGAGGACGTTTTCATAAAATTTACAGGGAATTTCTTACATATGGTTGTTTCTACGATGTCCCATCTATCACTTCTGGGATGCTTAGGTGTAATGATGTTCAATTTTCCGAGATATTCTCGAATCTTTCTGGAGCCCATATGCACTCGTGAAACGTCCGGTGATGTCAGCCATTTTGAATGTGACAAGAGATGACCTCAAGCTGTGACGTCGCGTTTATGCAAATTGCTTGTCGAGCGAGGGCGCGAGTTGCAAATGTGACGGCTGTTTCCTGTGCCGTAGATCCTGAATAGAGATCAGTGCACGTGGCCCCCAGACGATAAATGCATGGTACAGGAAACAGCCGTCGCATTTGCAACTCGCGCCCTCGCTCGACAAGCAATTTGCATAAACGCGACGTCACAGCTTGAGGTCATCTCTTGTCACATTCAAAATGGCTGACATCACCGGACGTTTCACGAGTGCATATGGGCTCCAGAAAGATTCAAGAATATCTCGGAAAATTGAACATCATTACACCTAAGCATCCCAGAAGTGATAGATGGGACATCGTAGAATACAACCATTATGTAAGAAATTCCCTGTAAATTTTATGAAAACGTCCTCAGTAGTGAGCGGACCACGGTGTGTGGCCTTACATTCAGCGCAGCATACCGACGGCCACACTAGTGGGGCTACGCTCAGTAGACTAGAGCTAATAAATATAATCATTCACTTACCTGCCCAAATATTTGCATGGGTAGCGGCATATTGACGGATTAGTAATGCACTTCTCTTGTACGTTGAAAACTGCAACAGAACGAAACGGTATAGACATTCAAAGTGTCCAAAAATCAAGGTATTCGTACTGTGTTTTTGTACAGGCCTATACAGTATAAATTGCATGCGCATAATGTAGACTGGCTCCCGCCCCACCTAAACAGAAAATGGAAACTGAGGATAATAACAAAATCGGGAACCAGACTGTTGTAAATGTGACATCCGCACAGGAACACTAGATTGCGCTGTGTAATCAATCTCTATGGTTCCAGACCAGTAAATTAACTTCCATAGACCCCAATGGTAAATGCTCCCACTTCAAAAATTCGGGAAAAATACTCACAACTCTCCAAGGTGCTCGAGACACACATCAAATTAAAACTTATTTTATCATCTTTCAGTTTCTTTTCAATTTGTTGGGGGTCAATTGATGACTTTTAGGAGAAATTTCCATCCGAAGATGACCACCCCTGAAATAGTCCTGAAGCCCCGGCATCGCCATTTTGCAAAACGATGCCTAAACTCCATTGCAAAATAGAGCGCTTTAAGGGCCGAAATTTCATCAAAATTGAACGGAACTACAAGCTCACAGTCCTGTGCACGGCTTCCACCCATATTTTCTTTTACAAACCCTCAAGTTTGCGGCCAATTTTCGTTTCAAAAAGTGGGCGCGCTATACACACTCAAACGCTACTCACCACGCTCCGACTTGCCATTCGATATGTACTCGGGTTATATGAATGGACAGGGAAGGAAGTGTATGGGCCGGGACCGCCGAGATCCCAGAAGATAAGGGATCGGCATGGGCTCATTGCGATAGCTCATCTTACCCCTGAATGCTTGGTCAGCACACAACTTTTTTTTGTTTTTATTCACCGCAGTTTTATTTCAAACACTTGCAACAAAAAAACTATTAATTCACGGAACATAGTTTTACCTCAGGAAAGAAACAAAATACAGTCTCCGCATTAACGGCATATAATACAATCTGCAACAAGACTCAGTGAAATAGTCAATTTGTGAAAACAAAACGGAAACATAATTTATACAGATAGGTCAGCGAATATGCAAACATGTGTACATGATAACGCTATTAATCTTACGCAATAACATCCTCAGACTATTAAAGTTTCACTATATTTCTCCAAATAACCGTTATAAAATATTAAGGAGGACCTCTCTGATAAATCGGTAGCTCTTATTTCCTAACAAGTTTACAATGTTAACCTGGTCCGTCACCTTTAGCAGTTCCACGATATTTGCAGCTCGAGGCCTACGAACAATTCGGGGGCCTACGTAAAAAATCGAGGGCCTACGAAAATACTGCAGCTAGGGTGCTATAAAACACATAAACAGGCCTACCCTGCACACACACCCATCCTGCATATGCAGGGAAAAGGTTTTTTTGTATGGGTCTCTCTCGGAATTTTCGATTTCCCCAACTGACGCTGTACAGTATACGTATAAAATGTACGTGTAAAGTCTGTCGTTCTGAAGCTTAGGTGCCAACCATGCATGGGCGTCGATCGGTGGGGGTCGGATTGGGGGGGGGGGGTCCCCCAAAAAAACTATTTTCGTCCCCGAATAAACAATTAAAATTGTGGCCTATCCTAAAGCGCAGAATAGCTTTTTCAATTACTCCGAACTCAAAAATGATGTTTAAAATGGTGATCTTTTGGATAAAGTGGTCAGAAATTGCCTCAGATCGCACCCGACAGAGCATCTATAGAATCCATTTCTTTTTCGGGGCCCTCCAGCGGGCCCCGAACCCCGGCCGTTAGGCTTTTCACTCACATGAGTTCTAATCAAGATACACATGTATGTAACCCCCCACCCCCACCCCACCCCCACTTTTGAGAAGCGATTGACGCCCTTGGTGCCAACAGGCCTTCAGACCTAGGACCTATACCAGTTTGCCCTGGCTTGATTTGTACAGTGCTTTGTACTTTAATTATAGCATGAATTTTGTGCCGATGTCTTGGGGCGGAGTAGATACTACGGAACACATAGTCCCTAGGGAGTAGGGACTACAAAACACTTAACCTGGGCCTGGTCGTTTTATCCAAAGTCTATCTCACTTTAAAATCAAAACTGCGTGGACAAAAACTTGTAAAAACCTTTCCATTGAAACTGTATAGCGCCCTCATATGGTCGAGACTGACATCGTTCAGCCTTCGATACACCCCCGCCCCCCCCCCCCCCCCCGGCTCTCCCTATTTCGGTGACATTGTAGTCGATCGGATTGACTTCTCCATGATCAAGTCACATCTTCGATAGGTGCGCAATTTTTTATAATCATTTTACCCAATATAGTACATGACATCTTTTTCTGCATATACCGCCTCCGCCCCATTAAAAAAATACTGAAAAGAAAAGAAATTTCTTCTTGTGGTCTTGAAATCATTTGGCTCGAAAGGTGCCTGAATGTAACAAAACTAACGAAGAAAATTTCCTGCCAGGGAGGTCCTTCAATTTTCCTCATCATGTGGAAACCTTCGGGTTTGCAAACCAGGCAATTTCTTGCAACCTACCACTAGTGCATGCAATTCACATGGACCACATGGACCATTCTGTGTTTACATATCTGCGGAGATGTTAACATGCGCCCTCTATTGACACGTCACATTAAGTCTATATCCTAGGCTTCTCCATGTGAAATTGTAGTTATATTCTAACACGTGGTGGTGTGTGCAGGCTAGGGCCATATCAAAACAAGATCAAGAATCGGCGGGAGTTTTTTTTGTGACACTTTAACTAGGTAAGATTCTCCAACCTGTCTAAAGGATTACCGTCATCATTTATCACTGAGTCATAAATTTTCCAAGTACTTGGTTGGTTCGTCTCGTCCAAAATACTCCGCAGGGGAGTTTTAACAGGAGGCCAGAAACACCGGGGCAAGCCTCTTCTCTTGACTAGCGATATGTTCCTGGGTACGTTCCATCCGAAGGACGAAGCAATAATGGTTAAGTGCCTTGCCTAAGGGCACAAGTGTCGAGACCCGGGCTCCAACCCACATTCTGCTGCCTTTGAAACACCCTAGCATGAGTCCGGTGCGCTGCTCTTAACTGCTAGGCCATGCCCATGAGTCCCATGTGTTCAAGTTTTAACTTTGTCATGTTTGTAAAAAAGCTTGTTTTTGTGTTAATTATTCGAATCATGTTTTTGTTCTTGGTAATTATTGGTAGGCTAACATCTTTCACCTTCAAGCGCGACATGGGAGTACCCAATAAAGTTCTGACATTGGTGTTAATTAGAGAGGAGTACAGGATCCTCCTGGGCATGAAGAAACGGGGCTTCGGCGTCAATCGATGGAACGGGTTTGGCGGGAAAGTGGAAGCTGGGGAGACCATTGCCCAAGGAGCCAAAAGGTTTGTACTTTACACATTCCTACCAAATCACACGGGCAGACAGGCCTTGGTTTGTTTGTGTTCTACTCCTGTAGTCCTGTACCGACAGTGCCATGGTACATGGGTTCGAATCCTGATGGGGAACATGGTCCTTGTGCTCAATAAAACCAAAGAGGTCTTTTGAATCTGATAGCTTTTTTCTTCCTTCAGGGAGGTGGAGGAGGAGTGTGGTCTCACACTGACAGAATTTGAGGAAGTCGGGAGGATAGACTTTGAGTTTGTCGGCGAGCCACAGATTCTTGAGGTGCACATCTTCCGAGGGGACAAATACGAGGGGAAACTTCAAGAAACGGAAGGTAATGGTATCAATCTTAAGAGGGTGGAGGGGGGGGGGGGTGTTGAGGGAGGCAAGAAGACAGTGGCAAACCCCAGATTTTTTGCTACAACAGGCTGTTCGGCTACTGCAAATTCAAAGGGGGGGGGGGGGGCGTTTGCACCCCATCTTTTTTTTTGTTGTAATTTATCCATATACATGAAGGGAAAAGGGATGAGGTTTCTACAATATCGATTTTAAAACAGTCTGATACACTCCTCAGGTTTATTTTCTAATAACCCACCAAAATTACAAGAATGCTACTTTTTTTGGGGGGGGGGGTAAGGGGACTATGGTCCTCATTGCAATAATCGCACATCAAATACCCCAACTTTGTAGACATTTTGTTAAACACCTTACCTCCGAGTCTGAACACTGCTGTGTTGCCTTTTACCCCTCGTTGCAGAAATGAGACCCAAGTGGTTCGCACTGGACGCCATTCCCTTCCACAGCATGTGGCCTGACGATGCATACTGGTTTCCCATTTTCCTTCGGGGGTCAAAGTTCAAAGGTTACATTAAGTTTGAGGGTCACGACAAAATATTGGACTGTAGCCTGGAGGAGTTGGAGACCACAGACAGCTATTGTGTAAAGTGACTCAAATAGAGGCATTTGGGGCATCTTTTCATGTAAAATTGGTTCGCAAACTGCTGAATTAAGTTACATACACGTGATGCTGCTCTATTTTTATACTATTTTTATAATTGAACAAAAGCAACTTTGTTTTCATTTAAATGAAAATTTCACTTGGATATTCCAATTGTAAATTGGTATTAAAATGGGTGTGTATGCGAATAATTAGTATGTTTTCACCTTTGTTTCCAAAACAGTGAATTTAATATAGAAATCTATCGAAAATGTCCATATTTTATGGTATTTTTCGTCTTCCTGAGTTTTGTTGTAATTAAAAACAATTTCATTTTTTTCATCTGAAACATTCACAATTTGTATTGAAAAATTCCAATTGTTCCTATTTTTTTTCAAACATAATGAAACATTGAGACAACTTGCCTGAATTTATGAAAATTGGGTTTTCTAAAACAAAACAAAATGCCTCAAACGTTTATCTTCCATTTTTAACATTCTATCTCAAAACCACACGTGCTGAACTGGGTTGAAATGCATTGCTTTATCGCTCGACAGGGGGCGCTTTACCAGACATCTTGTTGATATTGTGCACTCCTACCGTGCTCTTAAATTGCGAGGATGCAGGCCAGTATTAGCCCGAAATTGCCTACGCCGGCCAAATCACGATTTGCATGCCCTCAATGTTTTTCATATGAGAACATTTTGTAAAAAAAAAAGAAGGGTGGAAGCCGTGCACAGGACTGCGAGCTCTTATTTCTGTGAAATTCAGATGAAATGTGGCAAAAAAATGCTCTATATTTTGCAATGGAGCGTAGGCATTCCTTTTTCAAAATGGCGATGGTCTTTAGGACTGCTTTTAGTGGTGATCATCATTGGATGGATTTTCTCCAAAAAGTCATCGATAAACCCCCCAAGAAAGTGTACAGAAAATGAAAGATGATGAAAAAGCTTTCATTGGTGTGTCCCAAACACCTTGGAGGGTTGCGAGTATTTTTCAAAATGTTTGGAGGCGGGCGTAATTATCACTGAGGTCTATGGCAGTTTATTTATTTATTGACTGGTCTGCAGTCTGCGCCTATCCTATCCTTAGAGGGCGTGTGACGGCTTATCTATCTCACAAGATTTGGTGAAGGAAAGGGAGAACATTGTTAGTAGATTAATGTCCTTCCTGCACCCTGCATCCTTATACAAACTCTGCGCACGATGCAAGTGTTGAGACCATTGGTCGGCGGTCACACAATATTTATCTACAACTCAAAAAACATCCGCCGTCGACACCGCCCTTGGTTGGGGCAAACAGTTTTGTGTCGTTTTAGACGCACACGTTAGCTAAAAGGAAACCTGTAAAGTTGTACGGAAAAATAAACATAATTAAAAAAAGTACTAGAACTTCAACAATATTTTTTAACCAGACAACTTGCCTGTAACATTTAAATACATGTGAAAATCTTAATAAAGCGCGTTGATTGCTGATCATCAACAATTAACATTTACCGTTTAATATGTTTTCTTTCTGTATGAGTTTCTCGTGGATTCGTTCCTCGTTAGTTAAGTCATGAATGTGAACAACAGTCTAATTGAACCTGGGCAATCGGCACTTGCTGTAGGTCATGGCAATTTGATTAGGTGAAGTTGGGCGGGCACTTTTCCTTTAAAAAAAGGTGCAAGTTTGATGTTCAGTTTAGTTTAGCCATTGTTCTGGGGATCACTTCACCACTGCCAATATCGATCCATGCAGTTTTTGGTCAGCCATTGCAGGGGGGCATTCCCATAGGGTTGTGTACAACATTTTTCAACTTAAATGTCCCCTAACCCAATATTCCCCTTATCCTTTCCCACGAATTTGGTGGGTTTTTTTTTTTTTTTTTACTAATTAGACCACGAGCTGAGATTTGAAGGTTTGCATGGTGGATAGATACTAAGACAAGATAAGTTTGCGGTAGCACCATGTGAATACATCTCTTTTGTGAGTATGTGTGGTTCTGAAAAGTGAGTGAGTGTGTGGTTGTGAGTATGTGTGGTTCTGAAAAGAACCGGAGGGACTCCGGTTCTTTTCAGAACCACACATACTCACAAAAGAGACTTATTCACATGGTGCTACCGCAAACTTATCTTGTCTTAGGCCACGAGCAACACATATAACCTAATTGCGACGATAACGTTTTGCCTCTAAAGGTGGGCTCTGACAAAATGTCTCCCTGATGTCCGGTGTCTACTGAGTTCGAAAAAAATGCATTGACAGGTCTCCCATAGGTACCATTAACAGTTGTAACACCTATTACACTAACTTATAATTATTAGACTCTGGACCATTTGAAGTCTTGGACACGGTCACCATGGACCTCACCTTGTTTGGGGGTAGACATATGGGGAGCCATCAGGGAGACATTAGGGTAGACGAATGATCATTTTGTAGTGGTGGTCGTATTAAGCTACCCTTGACACATGGCTAAACCCTGCACTTTTGTAATTTGATGATGAAGGATATTGATATTGTGTTGAAGCAAAGATACATTTCACAACACGCAATCGTGTCTGCAATTGCCCAATAAACACAATTATTACACATTAATTCATCACCAAAGAAATTCGTCTCTCCGTGAAACTTCAAAAATGAGAGAACGCGTTTTTGCCATCGCAGCATGTAAATTCGTGAAACAAAACGCGCAACGCGGTGGCCGTTCCACGAGTGAAAAAAAAACTCCAGAAAAACAACGGTCCGTTGTGAGACAATCTTGAAATATATGCTACCACTTCTGTTTTTAAGACGACAGACGATCCTCCTTGCGTTCCTGCTCCCGTTTTCTACTGAAATTGCTTCAAACATCCCGTTACATTCTCCTCTCATGATGTTTTTATTCAGTTCTTCACCCACTTGTTATTCTTAAATACTGACTTTTTGAATAATTCCTCATCTTTAAATAGTATTGTCATCTCTCAGTTCAATATAAAGACAAAAAATCTTTATGACTTTTACGGTGCATTTGCATGGGCGTCGCGAGGGAGGGGGGCAAGGAGGGGGGCGCTCCCCCATGGAAAAGCCAAAAAAAAAGGAGAGGAAAAAAGGAGGGGAAAAAAAGGTGAAAAAAGAAAAAGATGCTCAAAGTCATATTGCTATTAATTTAATGGGTTGGGGGGGGGGGGGCAAATGTCCCTGCCCATACTCGAAAAATGATAAATCGAGAATATGCTGGAAAGTTTTTTTTACAGGGATTTCGGGAAGAAAATGTGCTTCCCCCCCCCCCCCGAAAAAAATTCTGGCGACGCCTATGTGCATTTGATGTTTCAGAAGAGCAAGACATTTTCGCTTACAGTAGGCTATGGAAACGATAATTATAATGGATTTACATTCTAGGAAATTTTAGCGTTGGTATTCAATCGGAAAATTTAACAGAAATAATTAATTTCATGGAAACTGCGTTTTGCAAAGTACTGGGAGGCTCTGCAGGCAGTAAACAAGCATAGGCTTTCGTTAAGATGAGGTCGCTAAAATGCACATAATAAATTCATTGTACTGAACGGTGTAGGCCTACACAGCTTAATCAGCTTATTCGTCGTTCAGTTTATCTAAAGATTTATTAACAATGGGAATTCGTAGACAAAAGGGCACAGGGAAAGGCCAATCCTGGCCCTTCCCACAACTCACATCTATATCGTGATCAGAAACAGAATGGTGGGCTAACTTATTAGACAGTTTTTTCCCCTATATTAAATTGTACCATGCAATAATGGCGTCTGGAATTTAAGTACTTTGAAAGAATGGCGTGGTGTTTTTCTTTAATTGACGCATCATTATGTGTCCTGTCTCAATGGCTAACAGTTGTAGCTGTTAGCTGGTTGTCATAATCGGAGGTGAAGTTGGCAACAAGGTCACTGAAGTCTGGTGTCTCGTGTTCTGGTATCATGGTCACATGCGAGCCGTAGCCAACAGAGCCATTACGGGGCTGACCACGGGAACCAGGCTCCACGAAGAAGCTACTGGGCAGGGCCCGCTTTCTCCATGGTAACGTCGGGAAGCATTTTTGGGAGGAGGAGGAGTCCTGAGATTGCCAGTGGCCGTCCCGGCGGTCATTACTGATGCTGTCCATGCAGCCCCCGATGGCAAAATCAAACAGCTCCTTCAAGGGCCCCAGCCCTTTCTGACAGGAATAGTTCGCGTTGATCACATCTGCGTTTTCCGCTGCTGATGATGCGGATGATGTAGATGCACGAGGCGATATGGAAGCATCAGTCCTCCTCCCGCGTCCCGTGCTGTACGGTTCGGCCGCGTCGCCATTTTGAGCCACCCTCAGCAGGTCGGCGTAGTACAGCTCCCGTCCCGACTTGCCCGAGGCGAAGCGGTCCTCGTACACAGTCCCCACCGACGAGTCGGGTTCGTGCGCACTCTTCTTCCGGCCAAAGTACTTCTGGATGTCTCGATTGACGGCCTGGGCGAACTCCAGGAGCTGCTCGGCAACGTTGGGCTCGGGCTCCGCTAGATCCTCGCTGGCGACCTCCGAGTCCATGTCGGCCGAGGTGTACATGGACTCATTCTCGCTCTCCTCCTCTTCCTCCTCCTCATCGATATCTTCATCTTCTATGTCCTCCTCATCCACCTCATCGTGGTGTTGGTTGTGTTGTGCCACCATCACGTGATCTTGGTAGCTCCTGGCCGGCTGATGGGTGTAGTAATCATACCCGTCTATCTGATGGTGCTGATGTAGCGGGAAGTTATGGCCGAAGTTGACTACCGTCATGCCCTGATGGCCGAAACCCACTGCCATTTCAGTGGCCATCATGTCGCCGTTGGTTTCGAAGATTAACCACTTTGTCAGCACACTAGTAGACTTTCAAAACTCTGTCGACCTTCAGAGAGTATCTGAGATGCGGGAGGTTGACGAAAATCTAGATTCATTAACCTGCAAGGTTTGGAAACAAGAGAGAAATATGAGAAACGTATACAATACAAATGAGGTTCACCAACCGTCCATTGCACGCTCTAGCCTCGCTGTCTCCTTAGTAACTGCACGCTAATGACATTCTCTGCAATCATAAATATCTCCAAAGTGTTTCATGCTCGGTCATACCAGGACATTATTCTAATCACAATGCAATCCAAGAATAAGTCCGATAACCAACATAGAGTCTAGAACAAATCAGAGAGAGCATTACCTAAAAATCGAAAACCTATAATGCTCGATCAGTTCGAAGTCCTTATAACAGCACTGACTGACGCGACTAATTTTGATCCGATATGGGTTTTCGTTTCTCGATCCAATGTCGCCGTAAAGTATGAAATATTACCGTTGGTCATGCATCAAGTCTTGCTCGGATTACTGCCAAGACAAATCCAAGCAGTAGTTATGATGTATAATATACACACACAGAGACCGAGCAGGAAAGACATGCTCGACGGTGAACGAGTCATGAAGTAGTGTGTGTATCGTTTACCGTCATCATATCAAAATAAGACGGAGGTAAGGGCTACTGTTTGATGAGGGTAATGATGCGAGCATGGCGGTCGGTTCCACCAGGCCTCGGCGAGGCGATACGAGTCATTTGACTGGCGACATTTTCTGCCAAGCAAGCTACCGGGCCTGAACTTTGGACGCTAAATGGGAAATGTCAATTCCCCCACAGTATATTATTCCAGTACAGAATTCAAGCTTTATTTTAGTGAGTTTACAGGGGGAAAAAAACCCTGGGTATATTTAATTGTGCTTGAATTACAGGTTCTTTGCGTTACGTGTGCACAATATTTGGAGATTGTTTTCTTATAAACTATTAACAGAGCTTTGGACGGTTTAATTCTTATACATTAATTTTCTATAATTTAGTGGTTTCATCTAGTTTAAGTCCAAACACAAAATGCAAGTTTGTTACTGTTTCAAACAAATTTGCAGGTTTAAATAAAATAAATTGTTCGGGAGATGAAATTGCAAAAGAAGGTTGCAAATTCAAATTTGACCCGTATTTATGATTTGTTGGGGGGAATGACCAAAAGATGTGTAAACATACTTTTTTATGACTGAGTGATCCCTCTGAAAAAAATACGTGTATTCACATTCCAAATTTCATTCGTTTCACTGTAAATATAGGAATCGGTAGTGCAATGAAATGCAGATTTCACATTGTCGTGTCTGTTTGTATATGTTCTCCCAGGCTCGGTAATGTTTCTTTGTTTCATGATCGGCCTAGTATGATGAATTTTATGTATATAATGTGAAACCGAGGTGTTGATGTGTATAAGCAGCGCCGTTTATATCCACCGTCGTGGGTGATTGTGTGTAGCCTGGACTCGGGGTGCAATTGAACTTGGCAGCTTGTCAACGACCCGCCTCGCTGGTTGCTGGCCACCGTACCAAGCGAGGCGGGCGAAATATTAATGGAAAACGGCATCACCCAACCCTTCTAGCCCCGGCCAGTGTGGAGAACTGTGCAAACACCATCTGCAAACGAATTAACGTCAAGCCAGGCCCATATATCACTCTGGTTTTAGTCAAAAAGGACAAGTAGATATTAATGCTCTACCTTCCCCCCTAAACTTGGCGGGGTTTATTATTGTAGCTATAGATCGCAGGGAATCGTGAATAGCCTACCCTAAGTGGAGGGTTGTCGATGGTTTAGGCGAACAGATCTATTTAGGAGGCCCGCTGTTGGATACTCAAGCCGTAAGGATTGGGGGAGAAATCTCTCAACCAAGAAGCTAATTACAGCCTGCCACCACCAGCTTTCTATTTATGAAGTCAAGTATCAGAAAAGATCATAACACCTTGGCACTTACTCTCACTGTCCGGACTCGCTTTTTTATTTCATTTTATGGGGAGGGAGTGTGTATACATCGATCGTGCTTGAGCAACGCACTCACACGAGGGCATTAAATTGCCAGACGAAGTCAACTAGGATCTGGAGTGTCCCGGGTGTATATCTGTGAAGCAATTTATAGCATGGACTGCACTTTTTCTTGCCAGCCCGCGTGCGTGTGTTCTTGTGTCCCCTGATAATGGCTGCAGCTTAACGATCTGTACGCCACCTTTGTCTTGGCAAGAATCATGATTGAATAAGAAAAAAGTACAAGAGCAAGTCCATTAGCGATTTTTGTTTCCTCCGCTCGACACATTTACACTTAGCATTGATACTGCACACTTGTGTTCTTTATACGGACACAGGTTTAAAGCTATCATGATCCACAACAAGCAATGGTATACCAAAGAGCCATATGTGGCATTCGCCGATGTGCCAAACCTTGGGGCGCGCTTTTGACAAAAGTATAGCTTGCAATTTATACCCTATATATCTGCTTGCAAAACTTTTGAATTCATTGTACCTCAGCCGACACTGGTAGTGTTTAGGGGGTGTGGTGCATACAGCCGATACCAAATTATCAATCACGACGGTGTCATTTCAGTAGGCTTGAATATGGCCTACGTATGCATATTAGTTTACGTTAGGTAATACAAAGTACCATTTTCCCCCTTCGTGTCTCCTGACGACGGGCAGAGCATACTGTCCGAAACGTTGAGTTTCCCCCGGATCCTTTCAGAACCTCACAAACTCACAAAAGAGATTTATCACATGGTGCTACCGTAAATCTTTATCTTATTCGTGAGAAAACTTCCTGTGAATCCTTCTCGCTTGAAAAAAAATGCCTTTCAACCAAATTCATTACATGTAGTTTACGGCAGGACATCAGTTAGCAGTTTCCCTCGTAAAAAGCTATATACCCTTGAACCCTTTCTTCTTGAAATGCCTTTCATAAGACAAACTCATGTAATGAGAATTAATTTCCTCTTTAACATTGGAAGTTAGATGAAGAATAGGTAAAGACCGGTTCATCTCGGCGTGATAAGTGAACGCGGATGATTAGTGACGTCACGGGCTCACGGCAAAATATTCGTTGGACACATTTTCAACTTCGGCGAATTTCGCTGCGGTCTTTTGTGACGTCAAATTTGCTTGTATTAACGTGAGGTGTGAGCCAACGGTTGGAAGAATGTTTATCGTTTTTGTTAAATACGTCGCAAAGAAGGAGCACCGTAGTTTCGGCATTATTGGAGACAGAAACCACACATTTTGGTTAACTTGTGGGTTGATCTATAGGCGAGGGTTACAGTTTATCAATGCATAAAATACCATTTTCATAGTTTGTTCCCCACGGCGGAGGGGCCGGGAGGGGGGGGGGGGGGGGGGGGGGCTGGGAAAACAACGGATGAACCTGAATTGGGACAAACTCCGAAGTACTCAATAGACGAATTTCAAACCAGTACTCTAAAATCGAGGTTCTCAGTGCTGAGCCATTCTTTGAATTAAGGACATTTTCTTGTTTTAATCCTCTCAACAAAAGACAGCACTAAGGCCTTCGGCTTCAGTGCCAATTTGAAATTCCTCCATTCCTGTTTGTTAAACTGAAAGGACACGTGTGATTTCTTGCTTTCATGCTTTCTTTTGTAGGATTTTATAGGGCGCTTGTCAAACACCAGACCACGAACGAAGTAGCCTGATAAGTTATGCAAGCCTATAGATTTCTTTGGAAGTTTTTTTCCAGAGGAATGCGGGGTCAATTGGACGAAAAAAATGCAAAAATACTTTCGGTCTGGAGTAAGCGGTCTTACATTACTTTTAATTTTTGCTTACGCTGTTACCATATTTATAATATACATCATTTGCCTTAATACAACAATTTTCATTGATTACTTACAACCCATTTCATTGATTTCATATAGGCCTACCAAATGTAAGACAGTTTACCCATTCCTATTGGTCGAGAGCCCGTCGCTTGGGTGGTTTTTGGAAGTTAATATGTTTATGCACTATACAAATAGTAAAAGTTAAAGTTGCTCTAGGCCTAAGATGCTCTCCAACATCGTCGACTTTTTTCTCCTCACGAATTTTTAATTTGTATGTTTTATTTAAACAGAAAAATCTACTTATTCTACCTTTGAAATGTTCAACCCTTTAATAAAAAAAACCCCTCTTTTATTTCGCGTTTCTCTGCGCCCATATCTCACAAAGATACGACTCAATAACTGTAGGGCCGCGGACAATTCATATCATGTGCAATCAAATATTCCACAACTAAACGTTGGCGGATTTGTTTTGTTCGGTGTGTCATCATAGAAAAATAACAATTTAAAAATTAAACTTATTTTTTTTTCAGGATGAAACTAAAAAATGGCACGGGGAGAGAACAATCTTTTGTTATTCAGATGAAAATGACACGAATAAGCTAACGATATATACTTTATTTTTACTTTGATTTAACTATTTTTTTAACAACGCGATGGTATAAGTGGTGCTATAATGTCGGAGTCACGACCCAGGCCAAAATGGCAGCGTTTAACGGCATGAAGTGCTGTTATGCTGATGAAGCTTCGGTCGTGTATACGATGCAACGTTCTAGCGATGATCAAGGGTACCTATACTCAACCAAAAAAGAAAATCCCCCTTAATATTCTTTTGTCTAACTCAAAAACTACCGGGCACATCTTGCTCAAATTACGACTGATCAGTGCAGAAATTCCTTAGCAATCCAGCCATGCTCTTTATTTTGCTCAAAACAGTGATATTATGTACAAAAGTATGTAATTTATGTAATGTACTTTTGTAAAGTACAACTGTCTTCGGTATCATTTGTTATAAATTGCATAAATTCGTACACGTTATCACTGTTGTGGGCCAAATAAAGAGTATGGCTGGATTGCTATAAGGAATTTCTGTACTCAGTAGTCGTTATTTGAGTGAGAGGTGCTCAGTAGTTTTTTTAGTTAGACAAAAAAGGATTGGAGGGGGACTTTCGTAACGTCTGATAGCATGGACCAATATCTGTATTTTTTTCCAGATAAGTGGAAGAACATGCTCTTTTAAGACATACTTCATTGTTGTATCAAATTTGAAAAGCTTTTGTTAAGCAAAAACAATCATTAATCTAGGTCACTTTCTTGTTGAATCACACTGTATATAGTAGTCGACTATAGATTCACATTCACTGTCGAAATCAAGTCAAATCCCGACTAAAAATACAGTAATTTGGACCCATTTTCAGTCGTACCAAGCTGATAAATGCCAGATCAAATGCGATTTTTCTATTGAAAACCTAAATAGATCTTTTAAGTACAGCATATAAAACAGATACATGTCGGTGGAAATCGAAAGCTTTAACAGTTGGAATCACATGCATGTCGTTTAGCCAACACGGAGCAGCGCGTGTGGCGAATCTCGAACAATATTTCAATTAAAACCATTTTATGACAAACGACAGTTGGACGTGTGTGAAAGATAAAGGACGCTTAACATTTAATAGTCTACACGTACTCTTGTTCTTTGATATAAAAATATACCTAATATTTGCATTTCACAAAAGAAATTGTTCTTTATTCACATTATCGGAAGAAATAGGGATAGAGATATGAGCTCGCAGGGAACCAACTCACCTGCCATTGCATTCTGTAGCCAAAAGAACGAATACCTTTTTTTTTTACTGCATGAAGACTAACGGTATGCCACAATTTAGAAATGTCTCCATCCAGGCTATAATGGTGGCAACTGTCGTGCAGTTATTACACTGCAGCGACAGAAAATATTCCATTTCAAAATGAAATGCATTATATGCCGGGAAAGCATTTTGCGTACTATGTGACCAGAGTTTTACAGGCCAACTCATACATGGAACGTCTAATGGATCTATCAGGATCTATCAGAATAAAGTTGACTTATACATTTAGACTGTGCCGCGTTTTTATGTCTGCGGCGATTTGTGGCGACGACCTGTATTAGCAGAAATGTTGAAATGGACTTCACTAGGCTTTCTTATTTGCGCATTCTATATAATGTGAAGAGGATCTCAGCAGCAATATCAGTGACATGACAAAACCTGAAAGCAGATTAATCGTGCTTATTAACAGAGAGCGAATGATATAGCTTGATACTCGGCGTCACATTTCAATTCACTAAAATTATATCACTTGCTATTATAAGGAAACTATAAGGATTGATTTTCACTGTAGATGTGTTTTTGAGACTCCCAGTTTAACGGTGTACAGCAAACTGCCATACTGTTGTAAGACACGAAACAATCGAAACTAAATTATATTTTTTAAATCGCCATGCACTTTTGCATTAAACGAAACTCCAACACATTAATTGTATGATCGGAAGTGATGACCGCAAATTGTTCTATGTACATTCTGGACCATGGCTTCTCATTTTTGTTGTTGTAAATTTAACAACACTTTGGAGGTACTTATTCGCGATCCTTAGGAACTCTTTCTCCATGATAGAATCTTGCTTTTGATAAAAAAGCCTACTGAGATGGAGACATCAGTGTCTCTCAAACTTTAAGCTTCATATTTTGTAGGTAACTCCAACTGGTGAGCAGTTTTAAGCATGCCATATAATATTATTATCTAATTTGTATTTCTAAGATCGTTTTGTATTCACTTAACACAACACTCAGTCTAAAAGATAACCCTTAGGTGTCAATTTGACCTGATAAAGAAGCAGCCCTATGTATCTTCAAGAAAAAGGCGAATATCACTAAGTTATGTCTTCACTTTTAACCAAAAATAAATTCTGTCATATGGCACAATTTAAAAACACTTTCAACTTCCCATTCGCGCCTGATTCACATGATGAACCACGGATTCCGGCCGTACAGGGTGAGTCCGAAAGCGAAACCCAAATGTCGGGACTATTGTTTTAGTGAAGTTTTGCATGTAGCACGTTCAAAATCTAGGACATAAAAGCCCCATCATAAGCTTTCTTTTAGTACAAGAATCATTTAAAACACTTATGTACTTTTCAAGTTACGGAATTTTAAACACAACCACCGTTTTTAAGTTCTGTCCACGGATCACACAAAAGGTGTGCGTTCTTTCAGCAAAACGCAAAAAATTCACACACATTTGTATATGAAGTGTTTTCGTTTTGCTGAAAGAAACACCTTCTTGTGATCCGTGGACAGAACTTTCAAACGATGGTTGTGTTTAAAATTCCGTAAATTGGAAAGTACATGAGTGATTTGTATGATTCTTGTACTAAAAGAAAGCTTATGAATTGGGCTTTCATATCCTAGATTTAAAAGTGCTACATGCAGAACTTCACTAACACAATGGTCCCGACATTTGGGTTTATCTTTTTTTTTACTCGCGCTGTATAAGTCTAAATTAGTGTTTTCTATAAAGGCTTTATGTTGGCAGAAATCAAGTTTCTCAGAGCATGCGTAATCGACGAAGAGTTTCTTTGCAACAGACCCTAGCTATTGTTTTCCAAATTTCAATTTCGATATTTATATAGGCTTATGAATTAATTTCTATTTGTGGATAATTGCAAACGATCCCAGTCATAAAAAATGGTCCTATATTTTCAGGAAAGCAGTGACGAAATTTAAACGATAGATACGGTTATGCTGTTCGAGTTTGATTCAAAGAAAACTATCCTGGTTTATCTCTTGGCATTCAATTTTGGTATGAAGTGTACTTGGAAGGATTTTTGCCTTCAAATATATTTCCGTTTAAACGCGGACGATTGGTGCAATGGAACGCGTGACACAGACATACAGAGCAAAAACAATAATACTGCTCAATCAAGTGAATTCACATGTCCATACATTCATTACAGAAAAACACATCTTTGCCCAGCGACTTTCGCTAGTGATGCATTGTCAACTAGGCCTATATTCTTATTACAAAGTGCACTCGGTTTTGGACAAATTTACAGACGAAATTGATCAAAAATGTTTGACGAAATATGACCGTGGCTAACACCCTGGTCCCGTTTGACTCATCTTTCATAATTGCCCGAACATGTTTCAAGTATTATTTTCCTTGACACGTGACCCCAGAAATGATCCTTTGATAAAAGCATACGCAATAATATCAAATTCTTGCGATTTTTGTCTCTGGGGAAAAATAATGGTATTTGTCATTTCCGCAGGCCGCATCTTTACTTTTTCGATATTAATAAATTTGTTTTCAGGAGTTCCTCTGTTTAACATGAACATATTGTGATACTTTGATTTAGTTGTGAACATTGTGGAAATAAATGAACTGAACTGTACTGAACTGAACTGAACTGAACTGAACTGAACTGAACTGAACTGAACTGAACTGAACTGAACTGAACTGAACTGAACTGAACTGAACTGAACTGAACTGAACTGAACTGAACTGAACTGAACTGAACTGAACTGAACTGAACTGAACTGAACTGAACTGAACTGAAAGAGTGCAGATTGAAGAGCTTTTAAAATTAGAAATTTATAGTCAAACCAATTTTTTTTAGAAAGACTGATTGAAAATGAGTAAACTTACTTTCTCAAACGCCCATGAGGCCGGATGTATATACAGTAGCGCCTTAGTCCGGAGGAAGATATAACAGACACAGTCGGTGCAACTAACTACCGCTGCTGCTTGCAAAAGTGCATAGTCCTGGAAGCCCCATTCGGGTTTTTATATCCGAAACTAGGCCAAGCACCTGCCGTACTGACAGCAGTTTTTTTCTCCCGCAGAGAAGAAAGTGTGTTCAGTCCTTTTTTTTTTAACCATACAAACACACACCACTCCCATCTCAACACCGCGGCGCCCAATCCAAAGTCATGATTGGTCGGCGTCGCGCTAGCCTGACGTCACAACTATAATCCGATTGGTGGCTTCAACGAGGTTAATTTGCATGTCGAGTTTTTTTTTTTTGGTCGCAGACAGACGTCACTTCTCTCTTGCTTGTCTCTCCGCCCCCCCCCCCCCAACTGGTCAAAGTGTAAAACCTTATCAGGCCTGCGTGTGTGAGCAAAGGGTCGTTAGTAACGCCTACGCCAAACACGTGTAAAATAAAGGAGGGCTAATTGTTCGCCAGATACAATGATACCGAATATAAATCACACACAATGACAGAAACTGGGGCCAAGAAATGCAACACTCTATCTCTTCGTGATGGGTTGATTTAAACGTTCCAGTTAAACGATCAGTTTAGTCTTATGTTTGTTGGGAAGTTTAACGGTTCCTCAAATCTCTTCCTTCCCTCATGCTCAAATGTCCCCTCCTATAAGCTCGGAAAAAGAAGAAACCAGAAAAGAAGAAGTCAATGCAGAGAGAAGGAAATTTTAAGGGGTAAGAGAAACCCCATTTACTAAAATCCCAAAAAGCGATTCGGGCAGGGACTAACGACCTATCGACAAGTCGGCCCACGGTGAGATTCGAAGTGAAGTAGGCCTATACAGCTTATATTCAATCTTAAGGTCCTAGTCAAGTGAATAGCAATTCAAAATGAACTTTGAAGAAACCTTTGTCATTTTTCATTCCTTGGTACTTGGCAAGTTACTTATTACTTGACTTGTGATTTGACTTGGGATTAAAGTGTGATGGACCATAGAGAGACTGGTCTACAAACATGGAGCCAGATACAACTCTGCAAAATAACGACTATCACTGCCCAAACTTTCCCTTGAGAGTTTCAAACTTTTCTGTCACATGTACTTCCAGTTCCATTATAGAGAAAGGACCACACCTTGCTCTTTGGTTCCATCCACCACTCATCACAGCTGTTGTCAGGTGAAGCAGGTAAGTCATGCCCCAGTGGCACTAGGTAGTAGGTCACGCAAAGTAGCCGCAGTCCCTCCCCTAAGATGCCCCTGCATCGTTTCACATTTTCCGCCCGTATTTGCCTTGTGTGAAGGCCTTTGTTGTTTTTCCCCGCCCTTCTAGAAAAACAAGTGCAGCTGACGGTGTGACCCGTCCAGGCATTCAGGGCCCAAGTTGGTCAACTTTGGCTCCTTTTGGAAACTGTGCGAATATCCAACTGTTCAACCAAAAACAACTCCAAGCGTTGTTTCAACACAATGAATATAGATTTACATGTATTATAACAACAGCCAGCGAGCCTTAACTCTCGCATCTGGTGTATACAATCGAGCTCACGAGTCTATAGACTTAGAAAAACTCAAAGGGACACCGAAAAAGGGGATCGAGACTTCGATAATTGTTTTGCGAATTATTTCCAGCATACCGTCCATTGTGAAACCTAGCGCTATGTTTGAGCAAAAATGCGCTGGCACTTTCTTTGGGCCGGCCCCGTCGAGTAAACCTCGTCATGATTTTAATCCCTTGCGAAAACAGCCACGTAATTCCATTATGCGGACACACAGATTATGAGGCCAGTATGTTCCAGCAAGTGTTCATAAACGCATTGTCATGTTTACAGTAAGAGCGGCGGAGAATCCTTTAAATTAGTCGGCAAACAGATTGCGGCTTTAGAGTAGACCTCGGTGAAATGACGACGATGAAATGACGAAGGGGTGCGAGCTTTACATTAGGGAGACGCATCACGTGATGCAACAGCCAAGGACTTGAATTCAATCTTATCTTATCGACGCCAGCTTAATCGCTTTGTTGCTAGTGCTCCTGGGATCTAAGGATTTTGAAATGTCTTCATTCGTTTTCTATTCTGCTAGTCGGAGAAATTAAATAACGGGTTAACTAAAAGCATGCTAGTAATTTAGTACGGCGAAACAGATGTTTTAATTAAGAATCAGTACAAGGTTTTATCTGTGCATGTATTTGAACTGGGGCGCTGTGGTCCAGCGGTAAGGTTCGACTCTTTGATGTACGTGGGTTCGAAACCTGACGGGAAACATGGTGCTTGTGTTCTTGGGCAAGACACTTTACTACAATTGCCTCTCTCCACCCAGGAGTATAAATGGGTACCTACGAAGGTAGAGACCAGAATGGGCTGATCTCCAGCTGCTGCAGAAGAATGGTCTCATTCCTGATAAACATGGATAATAATTGTAAAGCGCTTTGAAACCTTAGGTATAGAGCGCTATAATAGCACCACTTTATTATTATAACTTATGTGATAAACTGTGTCGAAATAAGTTGTGAAATTTCAATCTTTTTCTCGGCTGAAATATTTTCAGAAACACTTTTTTACGAGCCTCCTCAGCTGAACCCGGACGAAATTCTGCCTGCGCCGCTCGAGAAAAGTGCCGTTTACGTGTGCTCCTGATTAGATCTTAAAATGGCACAAAGTGAAAAGCTGACTAATTTGTTAGCAAAAGTAATAATCGTGGGGCGAAAGACGCGACAGAAAGAGCTAATCAAGAAAGTGGATTGATTCGTACTCGAGTTGATGCGGGTTTGTGCTGCCCAGTCACGTCATAAAGCGCGTGCAGCGAGTTGAAGCGAAGAATTCAACTGCCCAATAAGCGCGCACGGGCGAAGTGTTAACTCGCTAGTTGTATTGCTACCCATGTACTCGATAGGAATATGGCCTGTGCAGACCCGTACCTACAAGTTTCGTCATTTTGGGAATGAATTTCGCACCGTTAACTGAGCTAAGTTGAACTTTTAAAAAGATGGTATGTCCGCTTCTTTTGTAAAAAAAACCCATTAGGCCTAAAACATAACCCCCTTATTTTACGAGTAACGGAAGAAAACTGCATTTTGTAGCATTCGATTTGGTTTGGGCTTTCCAAAAAAAAATTTAAATTTTTTTTCTGCTTTTGGATAGATATACATTATTGCGGTTTTTGAAAATTAGTCTTTCAAGATTTGTCGACCGATTTTTGTGAGATGTTTAATTGGACAAGCTCGTAATTTATCTTATGCTAAAAATGGCAATTCTATTTGAAGATTGTTCATTCTAGGGAGCCATACCACTAAAAAGGCACAAACATACTGTATTCATGGCATGGAATTGTACAATAAGGGCTGCACAATATCTAGAATTTGATAAAAATTCAAGTTCATGAAGAGGTCTTATAATTATTGCACAGCCGTTCATTGTACGTGTATACACTGCATGTTCTCAATTTCCAACGTGATAAAGTGTGAATAGAGCGTTTTCGTCGTATCTACGTTGCACTTGACGATTCTTTAGCAACGATATAGCTGTAATAAGATTCACGCTACCATTGGGAAAACAAAAAAAACAGCTAGAATAATCACCCTTTAGGATGGAAACATAATTTCGGTGTGGTTTCCACTGAAGTTCTCCCGTTAAACTCCAAACAAAAAAGTACCCCACTTTAGCTTCAATAAGATGGGTGTGACCTGGTCAATTTCCCGTAACCCATTGCACTGGTACACGGTGCCCTATGGAGACATGTGCATAATATAGGGAACAAAAGATTGTATACATTGCAATTTGTCTCCACAAGGTTATCACGAAATAGATGTATGGATTTTACTCATAAACTAGGAATTTCCAAGGTGTGTTGATCCGTCGCAAATTGAAGTATCTCAGCCCAGGAAATTAATTCTGGTCAAGATAGGAGCATTTTGAAATTACACTTTCAAACTCTAAAATTTAAGTACACGAGAACAAAGAAATGACTGGACAAGGATACAAATTCCAGTGTGTGTGTTTTTCTGTTTAATCACAGCTAAATGTTCAAAAGAGAAATTTTCAGGTTGGATATCAAGTTTAGCTATACATGGCAATGCGATACGAGTTGAAGCGTGCGGGGCCCATAACCATCAGGTTCGTGGCTGGTCCAATCATCAACTCGTTCATCATTGACAGTGTGAGCATCAATCATGTCCCATCGTAGCTCTGTGTCTTCAGCCACGAGTGGGATTTTCCGTCTCCTCTTGGTTTTTCCCCCCAGACCATACATCATCGTGTATTTCTCCGCTGCTGCATGGCCAAGTGTATTGCATGCACTACCGGCGATATCAACACTGTGTAACTGATCATCTAGGCTAGGAGGCCGGGACGCTAAATGAAAGTAGATTAATGCAGACCTACAATTAAATTTGCTTGCACGGTGTGTCCTGTCTAAAACGAAATATGTTACTTTAGTTGCTTCCCCTTCTGCGATAAAAGACTGTGTTTCAGCTAATTAGATGAAACGCACAGAGTGAATTTAGGGCAGAAACGTGTGTATGGTGGCCCTAAAGGGACATGAGCAGTCTCAATTTTCACTTCAAAATCACATTACTTTTTACAATTGACGAATCCCAAATTACCACTGAACCGAGGCTGTCAGTGCTGAGCCATTGTATGCAAATGAATTTAGGAATTTCTTTTTTTTAATCCTCGCAACAAAAGACAGTACTGGGGCCCTCGGCTTCAGTGCCAGTTTTTTGAATTCCTCTATTAGGATTGCTTATCCTTTTATTTACGTCTCAGCATTTTTTGCTTTAGACTGACGCGCGATGTCTTTGATTATTGTTCGTGAAATGAAAGCAGCACAGTCCATGTCCTTTCCAGTTTACCTCACATCTCACTGACGCTGACCAAAGAATAACACGATACTTTTTGTCAAATTCTTAGAAATGGCTACCCTAGAGAATGGCCAATTTCACAGTTTCACAGAAAGTTGCACAAGAAATTGTTGTTAACCCTAACAGTCCTGAATCAATATAATTTGGCACACCCCTAGGGAGTTAGGGTTAAGCAAGAACGGGATACCAGCCAAGAAAAGGCGTGCAATGCATATCACTTATGACTGGTTCCCAGCCAATTTATGCTCAACGTAAAAATTGCAGAGCAATGTTTTCAGCTTGGCAACTTGAACTTTGACCCTAGGCATTTTTCTAAAGTATATCGAGGTCATTAAGATATTCATCTTGACCTCTCACTCAACATTTCCCTTGACCTTTGAAGTATAAGCCTAAGTGCAGCACCTAAAAACACTTGATAATCACACCCGTCAGAGAACACAAGTGGCTCGCATCAGCAGAAAGTTTCCAATCTGCAGTGGAAAATATGTGGTGTTTTTTTTTTAAATGAAATAAATTTGATACCATCTCACTATGTCAACACGTTATTATGAAGAATGGAGAGGCAATAAAATAATGTCAGTGACCAGTAGCAGGGCCCGGCGCGTGGCACACGCCTCACACCTGTGCGACACCACTCGTCATGTGTGGAGTTTGTCTTGATATCGCCAGCCTTCCATTCATAACAGGCACGCGCACTTCTGTCAACTAAATACAACCCCTTTTATGTAGCTTATCTCTGTAACGGCAGTAAATTAGAGGGCTTTTTCAAAAACGTGAGTACTTCTTTTTGTGCCGTGTATGCATACGACAGGCGACAGAGCAACAGTGGGGCTGTCAGACGAGTTTATTTTGCCGATTTTTATCTGCCCTCTCTATTTATAAACAGGGCCGCGGATACATTGATAAATGGCTCTTTTGTGTCGTTATACTCGTGTCCTTTGTTCTGTGTGTTTTTCCAGCGAGTCTGTGATATGGTTAATGTTTCGTTCACGATTACAGCTGCTGTGATTGGCCCAAATCTCTCATTTCGAAGTCGTTGATTTTGTTTTCTTGTATTCTCGTTAAATTTACTTTGTATCAATTCCCCGCTTTTGCAACTAATTCCTGCTGCGATGTCTTCTTGCGACAGAAGTATTGACATGCACGCTATACCGTGAATCTTCGACTTTGGAGGTCACATACTATGCTTTGGAAATTTGACCAAAACGTGTTTAACTTCTTAATTAAGGAAAGCAAGTGTAACATTTTACTATCAATTCAGAAACTACCTAAAGAAGTGTACATTTTTTACTCTATTTTGAATCATCAACGACCTTTGAAAGACGGAGCATATTTCGTGTCGCTTTAAGTTTAAACTGCACTGATGCATTTCAATAAAATTTGATGTTCCAGTTAAGCAAATAATGATTCATCTCTTACTGCTGCGCATTTTTGTTGTTTATAATTCAGTCAGTTGGTTGTTGTTTTTCCAAACTGTCAAGATGACATCATAATCAGGCCTTTGGCACTTTCACCTTAACCTATTACACGTCCCTGCACTGGCAATTAGGGTACACTGAAATGGAATTGTGGGAAGGGTCACGCTTGCTGGAAGGCGTCACTTTTATCGGGGCTGTAAGGCGCCACCAAGCGTCTGCAAGTCACTCAGTGTGCGATACCTTTAATGTTTCCTTTTGGTTCGTGGTATAACGAGGCCACATATCACAGTCATGGGCGTCGCCAGGATATTTTTTTGCGGGGGGGGGAAGCAAATTTTCCCCAAAAATTCCTTAAATTTTTTCATTATATTCTCAATTTATCAATTTTCCGAGCGTGAGCAGGGGAGAATTTGCCCTACCCCCATCAAATTAACAGCAATATGGCTTCGCACCGCTTTTTCCTTTTCCCCCCTATTTTTTTCGTTTTCCGTGGGGGGGGGGGGGGGGGGGGAGCGCCCCCTCCCTCGCTACGCCCATTATCACAGTGAATCCCTTCGATCTCCTGGGTCAAGCCAGATTTCAGTACCTCTTGCACGAGTTCCGTCACATGGTTGGAAACATTCACATAAACACTGCTCAATGTACAAAAAATATTGCATTGAAAATCCCCTGTCTGCCCGCGCAGAACACTGTTCGTGATGACAGAAAACATGAGAGAAAACTCAACCTAAACACGATCGTGCTTATGTATACGATTAAAGAAACACAGTAACATTTAATAGACAGATTTTCCAGAACGTTGCACCGGATTTTAGAAATAATTGTCTAGTTCCTGCTTATAACGCATGACAACTACTAATAAACATGTTATTAGTTCAGAAAAGTCAGTTGCCGCGTCAGAAGTAAACAACAGGTTTTTCCCCATTTGTTCACTCGGGAACAGTGAGACAAAGTTAGTTTCCTTTCAACCAGACCTTTTAAATAAGATAATTTAGCAGTCTAAAACATAATATTTTAGGCGATTTCAGGATGGGTCCCCTTTAAGTGTTGACAGTGTATGCGATGCACAAAATGATCAGCGCCAATGTAGCCTGTCACGAAATTTGTGTTGACGCCATTTTAAGAAAGTGGAACACAAACAAGATCAATCACACTTAGGATTTTTTTATAGCTGTCTGTATCAATTTATTTAATTAAAGACAAACGAAGCCCGATAGCCGATAATTAAATCTTTCAGTGCAGTTTATGACCACGAGGAAGCTGAAAATGATAGCGCCCTTTCGTAGATAGCAGTCATACGTAATCCAGACTAAATGACTTTTAGTATTGGTACCTTGACATTTGCCTTACGGTCAAGGCAGTATTTGATGCGGAAGAAATTACGTAGTTGTAGGATATAAGTATGAATGATGTTTTCTGTTCCGAATGGAGTAGTTTAATTCTGTGACACATCTAAATCTGATTGCCACACTCGTTAGAAACACACACGGCCATTGCCGAGCGCCACTTTAGTACATTACCCACATGGCCACCAACTGGGCCTTATTAGCTCTTGTGATATATTGCTCTTTTAGAGTGCGTGTATCTTACCATGCCTTCCTGCCTCTGTGGAGAAATTCAAGTCGAGTCGAGTCCAATTCCACACGGAGCGGTACTCCTAAGAGACCTGCATCACTCAACCTATCCCCCCATTAATCACCCGGCGGCTAAATAGCCTGTCAAAACAACATCTCATCGTTTCTTTTCACAATAATAAAGAGTTGGTGTATGATAAGCTAATACCGCGCGGGTGAGATGGCGATATGAGTCAGGAATCATGGTAGTCTCCCGGGGAATGGGCAAGAAGGCCCTCGGCCCGCCGGCCGGCAACGCTGGAGTACTGAGGCAGCGCTCCGTGTGCACTACACCGAGGGGACTGGTTGCAAGATGACGAGGTCTAACCGTCGCCTTATTGAGGACACGCCGCACCACCGCGACTCGCTCGATCTCAAGGCAGCGGTGGTAGATGATGATGATGATGATGTGATACTATACACACTTGTTTGTATCTCACCACATCATCAATGCCATAGCGGATCAAAGAAGACCGACGTCATGGTGGCGGGCCGGGGGACAGCTTCGAGTGTGTCGGGAAATGTAGATCCGTATAAGAGCAGACATGGGAATATGAAGACTGCTGGACAGTTTGTGATTAATGACAACACGCAGTTATCTTTGCCACGTTCCATAACGTATAGTGTAACCACTTGCCCCTAAAATGCTTACCAGATACTTGGGCTACCATGGCAGTCTCAGCCGATAACTTTCTTCTTGCGGTGTTTATTAACTCCTACGTAAAGTTAGCCATCAACTTAATGAAAGTGAGAAGGAGGATATGTCTTATATAAAACCGAGAATTAACAATTGTTGACTGATGTGAAGCCGAGGGTGTCGTGTGCCCCGAGGGTGTTCAAAACGTCTTATCCCACATCATATCAGTCAACAACTGTTTTGTTATACCTCTGTCTTTGATTCTTTTGATTTTGATGTAAAAATCACGCAAACAAACAGCAGTAAACACAACAATAATGACCATCGAACGTCAACTCACATGCACGTATAGCGTGCTCGAAACAGCTGGTCGTCTGCTAGTTCGCTGCTCCCACTCGTGTGTAAAAACACTGTGACAATAGCGTGGGTACCAACAATACATGCGTTTCACTTGTACATGCCGTACACACAAAGTCATATCACACTGTGGGATATCACTTACGTAATATCCCAAAGGTAGTGTGCCGTGACTTTTTACAAACTTAACACGTGATCGTTCTAGGCCAATGAAAATACAGTATGCAAGAGAGAGGTATAACAATGCTATTTTGAACACTATCAGATCAATAAACGTACTTGTATTCTTTATTTCAACTTTAAGCTTGGATCATGTTTTGAGCGTTAATAATTTTTAGGAATACTTGACGGAAATGCCTGAAGATACGTTAAAGGTACATTTACAATATCACTTTTTCATATCAGCTTACGGACCTCCACGCGTCTTACCAAGCAGAAAACCTTTTTGTCTGCATACTTGACGGGAATGTCCGAGGATACGTTCGGTTAAAGGTGGGCGTACATGTACAATACCAACACATTTTCCAATCAGCTTACGTATACCTCCACACGTTTCTTACCAAACACAAAACGCGTTTGTCTACAATTTTATTTACAGGCTTACCCATCATTATCAGAAACACACTGACACACTTACTATATTCCAATGAGGAATCTAACAGAATATGCACACGAAAAGAATTAAGAAATCAAAAGTATCTCATATACAAGTGATGCATTAAAAAAAGTTTAAAATTGATTGCATTCTTCATTGTTCAGCAGAAATTACTAATAACTGTCATTCTCTTTATGGCGCTTGAACTCACAAAAACATATATGGAATAATATCAAAGAGAATTTCTCTTATAAACAAAACAATTCCTCGACGGACCACCTGGCTTCACCGAGATGACGGAAAAACTGATATAAAGCAAAACAAACTGAGATTCTAAATCATCTTAAATGATCCATTGTCACCTATGCAGGCGCAATGGTAAGTATACACAAAGCAGGCGCGTCTGACGGGGCTGAAGGGTGAACACCGGTAAATAGGCCTAAATCCATCCGCCGAGCTCGTAAATAAAAGTTATACCCTCAAAATATTCTATATTAGAGAGTTCTGAGAGCCATAACGTTGGGGAATTGAAGAGATATAGCAATGAACCTCTTGCCCGGACTTGGGGCTTCCAATTCTGAGCATTTTGGATACAATTGGGCTCGAAAGTGGCGATATTTTGTCATGTTGTGGAGGGATCGTTTTTCAAGATGGCTACCGTTCCGCTTTGGGGAAAATGGGGGTCGTCTTCTTTGGGAGAGAATTTCTCGAAAGTCAATGGTAAACCCGAAAAGAAAATGAAAGATGACACTTGATCATCCTTTTTTCTGTGCAGCTTAAATACCTGTGAGTGTTCTGAGTATTTTTAAAAGAATTTTGAAGTATGGGCATTTAGCACTAGTGTCTATGGGATTTTTAATGCAGGGGGTGCACCCTATAAAAGATTCAGCCTGAAAGAGCATGTGTTGTGAAGTGGACAAAAGAACATTTTAAAATGAAAATGCACACATTTTTTTCTTGAAAGGTAGCCCACCTTCCATCGATCACACCCCAAATATGTCTGTTATACCTTCCAGATCAGGTACGCGACCCTCGACTGCGGTTCAGACTAAAACCAATACCTATACAAGAGCCTTGATCAGGGTATATATAAAGCTTGATTTTACGTTCAGGTTTGAAATCGCTGGTGCGTCTGTATTATGTGTTCGACTCGTGTGCCGTGGTACGTGGGTTTGAACCCTGACGGGGAACATGGTGCTTGTGCGCTTGGGCAAGGCACTTTACTACGATAGCCCCTCTCTACCCAGGTGTAGTAAATGGGTACCTGGTAGGAAGAAATTCCTTCAATGCTTGAGCCCCGTAATGGCAGCCGTGCTAAAGCCAGGGTAATAATAGAGCGCCAGGAGCGTCACTTCGTGACGGACATGAGCGCTATACAAGACGCCATTATCGATTTCAAGGGTGCAATTAATATATCAATAGAAAGCTGGTAAAACATCCTTCAAGTCCATATTAATTTGAACATACTTTACTTTTGCATACCTTTTCTTCATACCTGAACTTATATTGGGTTCACACTACAACCCTCCACCATCAAAGGCGGATCCAGAACACAATTTGTGGGGGACCCAAAACAACTTTGGTCCCCAAAAAAGCGGATCTAAAAAAAATAACGGCGTGGGGTTCGGATTCTAGATGCTCTATGGTACGATCTGAGGCAATTTCTGACAACTTTAACCAATTTCTTTTTGAGGAAAAGATGTTGGTGTACGCACTGCCTGCCTTTATTGCGATGTCACCTAAAATATATATAATGTTGGGCTTGGGGTTTTTTTGGGGGGGGGGGGGTGGGAGGTTGGCCCCTGTTGCCCCCCCCCCCCCCGCCCTTGTCCGCCACCAATGTTTTAGTTTGGAAATCAACCAAAGATGAAAAAAGTCTGGGAGAGATTAAAATGGTCCGTACACCTTTGTAGATCTAATAATTATTGAACATCCCCTTCCAATACGCTGGCCGACCCTTCGAGTCCGGTGATGGTACCGGAGCGTAGCGACTGCCTATCGCTGGAGGGTTGACCGGAGCGGCTACCGGGGCCTACCGATGCCCGCCTGCTCACGCCTGCCTGGGAGGTACGGCGGCTCGGTCGCAGCCGAGCCGGGACATTCTTACGCCATTTCTTGATGGTCTTGATCCACCTGTTAGAAACAAAAAGGTGAAATGCTGAGGGTGCGCCCAGATGGATACTACATGGAACGACATTGGATAACGAAGGCTCATCATTCATGGGGCAAGAGATAGTAGGTCAGAAATTTGTAGAGCAAAATCAAGTTATCCAGAAAATACTCATATGATTGTTGCCTTTATTGCACGTGAGTAGTTCGTGTCTTATTTTTTACTCATATGCCTACAACAGAAAAGTTGTGAGCATTAATATTCTTGAGCTACATGGAATTGGGCCTGCAACACTCCGACATTCTCTAAGCGAATACCAATTAGTAGCTTACTCTTAGCTTACTCCTTGTTAGCTTACTCTTTGCTGCATAATTATGATCTCATTTAGGTGCTCCGTTTCACTTTCTAGAAAAGTCATGAAATCATCACGGGTCACGTCAATTTAGCTGCATGCACAGACATTGGCTTAGCACTGAAATTATTCGCTTAGCAAAAACAGCATATACTAGCCATACACTATTGTGACCTGTATGAAGCTGATACATGCTAAGCACACAAATCTGCTGAGCAAACTTTTCTACTGCTTCATGAGATTCGTCCGAGGCTCTTTTTGTTAATTTTTTTTTGGCATTTAGGCCTAATGCTGTCCTCCCTCGGATTGAGAAATCTTTGGAGCTAGCAGCCGGTTCACCATGGAATTCCAGTAGGGTATATCGTAGGCTAGTCTACATGCTTTGGAGATTGTAGGTCGAGGTCCAGGCAGCTCTGTTTGATGTTGTCCAACCAACGCTTGGGGGGCCTGGCCCTGGGTCTCAGTCCAGCGATTCTTCCTTCCAAGGCTACCTTGGGGAATCTTGTTAATTATACTTACCAGTAAGCGGAGTAGATGCTGTATCGGTTGATCGCCGGTGTGCTGTGGATATCCCCGGTACCGTCCATCTCCTTGACGAACATGGACGGGCCTCTCTGTCTGGGTGTCCTCAGGGGAGTCTTGGTGGAGAGCTTGGAGCCCGGTGGGCCCCTGCTCCGGGCACCCCCTTGTCCTGGTGGGGGTTTGCTGCGCTGTGAGGGGGCCACGGAGGAGCGTCTAGAGGTCGAGGGTTGTGGCTCAACTTCAGCATCTGTGAGAAAATCCAAATTGGTTTCATTTTGCTTCATCTGTGATAAATTGGCGACAATAAATTTTGGTGTGATAAATTGCCAACAATAAATTTTGTGTCCAAAGTTGTGACACCTAACAAATAACCTGTGTAATTTACCAGTCACACACGTTTCATTAAAACTGACTTCAAACTGTTTTTACGGTTTGGCAAGTACATGTACTTTGCTTTACATAATCACTCTTGGAGATAGAAGGCATTCGATTATGTGTGCAGAATTTACAAAATCTTATATCAGATGAAACGGTGACATGAACAAAATTGGATCCCAGATTAATTTTAATTTTTACTGACCCTAAAAGTATCCGTTAACTTTCGCTTTGTACATCCGTCGGTCCGGTACAGACCCTTCGTATTCAGCTGCATCTTTGAGATTTTTTTAGTGTGTTTTTAAATCGAGTAGGCCTATAGCAATGAATTAGTGTGGACTTCCGAACAAAAGATGTCCACATCAACCAGTTCTCAGAAACGCTGTGTGGACTTGCCCCCGTCCACATTAGGTCTCCCCCTCTCTGGAAAACAGGTTTACAGGCATTTTGGGGTTAGGTTTATTTGTCGCAAGAGAAACACTCAAGGGAATCATAAAAAACTATGGGTTGAAAGAGTTTTCAGTGCGGGTAAAATGAGTTTTTTTCACAGGTTTTTCTTAACTACACGAAAACAAGGAATGCCCACACTAGGTATATGAAACGTACACAGGCGTGCACATAATTATACGGTGCAAACCTAGCCTAGAAAGTATCGGGAATCATTCAAGGGAATTTTACGTTTGTTTGCTGGACCACTTTGGTGTCCTCTGACCGAGTCACCGAGTGACGTGGGTCCGGGTGTAATGTCCTAAAATGATTTTGAAAGCTACACAAGATAAATTTAGCAACAAAGGGAAATTGTATACACTACAAAGAAATTGATCAGAGCAAGATTTGAACTTGCGACGTACCTCCAGAGAGAACGGGCGACCTCGATTCCAAGTGAACCGCTTGTGGTTTAATGTTTTAATGAATTTAAGTAAATAAATAAATACAAACTTAGCATCATTTTTATTTCCCTCCTCGCCTTTGGTTCACTGGAGGTCCATTTACCTTTTGTCGGACTCTTCCCACCACCAGTCACGGCTGCTCCACTACCGCCACCTTTGCCTGCAGCAACATCAGCGATTTCCTTCTTCAGCTAAACGATCAAGAAAGAAAAAGAACATGCATCTTTACAGATCCGGGACTTTCACAATTATTTCACCATACAATGTTACTACGTGTCCCAATTAATCATTGTGCATGAAGAAGTCGCTGATTTTCTCAAAGGTTGGTCAGACTAGCTAATCAAATTTTATAGCATTTTCAAGCCTATGGTCATGTTTACAATAATGGTGGAAAAAATCAAGAAATCCAACGATGCAAACCAGAGATCTCTTTGATTTGGTAAGGCTATGTATTTTTCGACCTGCACAATGTAATTTCCACACTTAGTATTTGCTTGCATATACCAATTATTGGGTTATTGGTATGTGTTACGCAATGCTTGAAAAATTGCATGGCCTTTTATGATGCATTTGGATAAGGGCGTTCACAGATAACATTTTGGGTACATAACATTTTATAATCAAATCTAATGCCACTAGGAATGCCTAATATCAGGCGTTTAGTCTTTGACAAAGATATCTCTGGTTTGCATTGGTGGATTTTCTTGATATTTTCACCAATTATAAACAAGACCATAGGCTTAATAATAATATAAAATATGATTAGCGAGTATGACCTCCTTTTAAGCAAATCAGCGACTTCTTCATGCACAATGTTTATTGGGACACGCTATACTACGTGTATTCATCCTCGAAAATAAATAACCTATTATCATGAGTCCGAATCCTTACAAATTTACGTCAGCTCTCGTATAACACAAACCCTTTGGTGTTTTATCTTGAACGTGTTCTTTTCACGTTATAAAATATTTCTTTTAAAAAAACATACCTTGAAATATTTTTAAGTCATTCGATTAAGGGAGCATGGACAAAATACCTCGTCCTCTGAAAGGACTGAACTGGGTAACTTTCAAGGATCAGACATCTTATATAAAATATATGGAGATACATGTAGTTCTACACAATGTGTTGATTAATGTAGCCAACAGGTTCATAATTGTTTCATGTGTTTTTGAGGTAATCACCAAGGTCATGCAGTTTATTCATACTGCCCTTTCAATTATTGATGCCCCTAGAACATTATAATTACTTGTACTTACTCGACCCCTGTTGTACTGTCACAACCCACAAACCTGGTGACTGCTTAGTGGTTAGTTTCTCGCTGTGGTTGAAAAAATAAAACTCACCCGCAACAAAACACTTCCTATACGTCAAACATTCACGCGAGGTGCAGAAATACACACATGAATATCACTCAAAAGTGCAGTTCCATTTAGCAAAAAAAAAAAAAAAAAAAAAAAAAAAAAAGACAAAAACACACGGTCTGGAAGCATTCGATACTACAAAATCCGGTAAACATCTCTCAAACATCAACCCCAGATCGATGATGGAAAAAAAAAGGAAAAACCCCATAAATGAAATTAGACCACCGCGAAAAAAAAAAACATCCGAGGTGGTTTATTTGCAGGGCAATTGTTTCTGAAAAAGCTACACGCTCCCCCACTTTAGTGGACTAATATTCCATTGATCCGGCGGATTATGTCAATAACTGCGAGTAAATTATTACAGGAATTAGGTACAATATCCGTTGTATGTGCACTGGGCTCCGGTCCAGCACTGTAATGGCTCACAATTGGTAGGGAGGGAGTTTAATGCATATTTAGACTCATAATGGATTGTATAGGCCTACTTTGTTGGACGGTGGTGCTCGCATAGCAACTGGCGACTATATAGCGCTGCATCGAGACACAACCCCGCTGACCAAATGTTCTTAATTCTCTATACATCGTTATACTTTGTCTTAAAATACTATAATGTGTTGAATGAGAATGAGTGTTAGGTATGAAAATGACATTCGAACATTGTTTTATTACGGGCAGAAATAGGGGAAATGTTTGGGGGAATTGTGCCTTTGATGGCATGATACAAGCATGGCATTTGGCACACAGTCAGAGTGTGTCATGAGAAAGATATTTGGCAATTCGCTCTTTTCACACTTCCGCCATGGGCATGCAGAGTCTCGATCTGGCAACTTTACACAATAGGTAGTGATTCCCGTGCCGGGGTTCAGATCACTGAACCGGCTATTTTTATTGTGTAAAGTTGCAGATCGAGGCTCTGCATGCCCAATGGCGGATCGGAGTGTGAAAAAGCGAATAGGGCCATCGCAGATTTCTCTTTTGAAAAAAAATATAGGTAGAATTACACGCAATTTTCATTTTTTTTCTTCAAAATGACTGCCATTGCTTGTTATTCTACCTATTTTTTTTCAAAGGACAAATCTGCGAAGGCCCTATAGCCAAATATCTTTCCCATGACAATGTCATGGGAAAGATTGTGACATACTTTGACTGTGTGCCAAATGCCATGCTTGTATCATCAAAGGCACAATCCCATCACCTATCTGCCGCACTAAATGTGTGTTGTACATTTATAAGTTAAAATATCGTAAGGTAAACGAAACTAGGCGAGTAATGCTCCTCTTAATTTTAAAGAAGAGTTTTACAATAATACATTCCTTTTGAGGATTCCTGTTTGCATTGCATGAAAAACGATTCCTTGACTTGTCCAGATTTTCCAGTACCCAGGCCTACCTAACACTGCGATCAAAATACAGTACAAATTAAACTCATTTTTTTTTTCTTATACCTCTGGAAGATGGTGGTTTTTTTAATTCATTTCCATGCGTGGAGTTATTGATTAATAAATATAGTTAGCAACCTGTTAGCCGATCTTATTTAAATACAGAATTCGCCACAGAATTTATTCAATGAAGATCAATTCCCTGATGATATGAGGTGTCGGACTTATGGGCCTTTATTTGGTTGGGGGATGCGATTTTCTCGGACTTATGATATGAGGCGTCGGACCTATGAGGCGTCGGACTTATGAGCGGGCCCCACTACAAGAATGGTCAAAAACTAGTTTGTCCACGTCTATGGCAGTCATGTAGACCTAAGTACAATTATTGCAGTTCTTTGTGCGTGCAGTGCCGTCGTGTTGATCTTTATCTCATAGACTTGCGTGTGGACAAACTGCTTTTTGACCATCACTCTTTAAACCATCGCCATTTCGTAATTCAGGCTGTATTTTCAGCGCCGGCCACCAAGATGCTGTCGTTTAGGAATATCTTGAAACAATGTTTACATGTCTCCCCAATGCCAAAAAATCTGCATCTGGAAAAGTGTAAAAACAAATGTGGACCACCCGGTAGAACTGGTCGAAAATTCAAGTACCATGAAATCACCCCAAAAATATATATTAATGGAAAGAATGTTGCAAACTGACGCTGCTTTTTTTCTTCATATATCATCTCAATGAAGGTCATTCATTGCAAAAATGACGATAAAACATGAATCTGGGACTGAGAAACATTTCCAATTTGTTAGGAAATACTTAAAAAAATGTTCTTGACTCTCCATAGACTTTGTACACAACCGCCAAGTAGCGTCAGGTTGCAACATTCTTTCCAAATGAATACATTAATATTTTAATAAACAATGTAATAACTCATACTTAACAATCTCTATCTTCATATCAAAAGTAAACCGAGCTGTTTCTATATTTTCCAAATTCCATCCAAATTAAACACCACTTCAGAAGAACATTAACTATCCCTAAATAAGTAGTTGTTCTTATTGTGAAATTGGCCAATTAAAACAAAACAACGTTAACACTCCATATCACCATGTTGCTAAATATTCTTTCTGTACAGATGTTTTTTACAGCATTTCTACAATAAATATTCACAGTAAATATATATTTTTTAGAAGGCACAAGGACTTTTTTCACACTTATAACCACACGGAAGATGGTGGACAGACACTTCCTGTTAATAAAGAAATATTTCAGCAAAAACTGTTAAAATGTATGTATAAATATATACATTTGAAGTCAACAAACCATTCTAGTTAACTTGGACGAGCAAGACATTGTTTGGAAGTTCCGATAAATTAATAACAACTGATAAATAAAACAAATGCTGATAGAAACAGTTTAAAGGTTATTGTACATTTACAAACATCAAAAAACAAAACTACCAAATCATTATGAAATATGTTACTTGATTGCAAGTGAATAATAGTCTCAAGCATCCTGTGAAATCATGGCACCTAGTGTACTGTCATTTTTAAGAAAAGTGAATTTTTTTGTTATCAATTTCCAACGATAGCCAGCCGACCATCGTTTTTCCAAGTACTTTAGTTAGGCCATATTCCGATTGCGATCAGTTACACAACGGTCGAAAGCCTGATAGTCAAGTTCCCTGACCTTACAATTCCCCAACGTTCATAAATTGCTGTTTCGTCTGAGGTAGGGTCAGGTAACCAGACTACAAGAACAGCATTCTTTTCTTCGTTTTTCCAGTATATATGAACACAAAACTTTGAAGAGGTCAGTGCAACAATAATTGCTTTAAAGTAAACCCCAAATTATAAACGACAGCAAAAGCAAATGTTGTATATTATTACCTTTAATGCACAAACAGAAATGTGAGTACCTTTTCTCATAACACCAAACATTACAACAGCAGAAAATTCATCGTTATATTTGGCCATTTTTCACCTTTTGAACTAAGGCAAATTTTACATTTGATCATTTTCCAACTGATGCTCTAAAAGCAGAGACGGTGTAGCGTGAATATCCGACTCCATGAAATGTGGACTCATTGGTAGTACTGCGCACGCGTGAGTACGATACTACGCTATTTTTAGGATCGTTTCGGGAGGGTGACCTGTCACGTGCGAGGGATCAACCAATAATAGGGAAATAGGGGTCCGATTTTCATAGGAGTCGGATTTTCATGTGACAACGGAGCTTCAGAATTGATAAGACTGACCTTTTTTTTGGACAATTTTGAAAAAAAAAAAAAATGCAAGATAAAAAAGCCTTTTTTTTTCTTCAAATGTTTCCTTTGAAATTCCACTGGGTCACAGCGAGTCATTTTAGATTTCTGTTAAGTGTAACATCTACAGAAGTTGTTAGGTTGCAAGCATGGCATTCTAATGTTACAAAATTCAATGTCAAAATCACGCTTTTTACATTTTTTTTCCAAGTTATAAAATCTTGGAAATACAAGCAAAAAGTCACACACAAACACATAACATTTGTAAATTGTTCCCAATGTTTTGTCCAGCAAAACACAAAATGAACAGTACACTTCGATTAATCTTCCAAAAAGCGGTCTACACTGCTTTACATTTTAAAGCACAACATTGTTTTTATTTTTCTCCCTTAGTTTTTATTCCCAGGAGGAAGGGGGGGGGGTGTTATGGCTTGTTAAAAACTCTGCCCTCATATTTTCGGACTAGAGCAAGTCGCTGACAGATATTTCCAGCCTCGCTCCCTGCATCTTTATCCGTCATCTGTTTCGAATACTGCAAAACCTTTGCGTGTATACACGTCATCCAGCATGAACTGGTTAACTTGTATCTCTAGTTCTTATTTTTTTTTTGTAGTCGCAACTTTAAGTGGCCCTTAGCTTTGAGGCTGGTGATTTCCATAGAACGCGTAATGATTGACATTTTCACAATCTCTGCAGCAATGCAACCAAGCATCAAAGTAATCACTTTGTAGCCCCGATACTGTAAATCCCAACGCATTCCTGAGCTAACTAACATTGTTGCTTCCGGCCGACGTCCTCCCCCTACCTGCTGCACTCCCCTTCTTACTCCCCTTGGCCGACTCCGCCCCGTTGTCCTTGTTTGTTGGCGTCGAGCGTTGTCCCGCCGGGCTCTTGCCGTCAATTAACGGAGCCAGCCGGCCCTGCAACTCCTCAAACAAACCTTGCATGTCTTGTACCTCCTCTCGCCTCTGGGTTGGTGTTAGGAACCAATGCAAAAACACACACGTTTGATACACACGTTAGTAATTAGTCTGGTGCTGGACGGAACAACTACACAGCAATACATGTGTTTAATTTCTTAAAGGCTCAAAGAAGTGTATCTTTCTTAGGAAAATATTTTTTATGCAACTTTCCACTTCTCTTAAATGTATGAAACTATTTGACATCCCTTTTTGGTTAATTTTATTGAAAAGTGCACTTATTTAAACATTAAAAAAGTTCCCATGCTTTTCCGGACAACAGAGAGCGCTGTTGCTGTGATGTCATTTCAGGAAGACAGGTACACGTACAGGAAGGCCTTGGTCTCGAATCGTTTGAATACCTTGTGGGTTGTCTCGGGACTCAAAGACTTGCGAGGCACTTGTGACGGACTTGTGAGGACCTGGCAAGTTCTGAACTACAACACTGATACAGGGCTGCCAACTTTGAATAAGAGCCGAGAGTGAAAATTCAGGGATGGCGCTTGATCAGAAGATCAGAAGCTAATGCGAGCGCGAAGTTCTAACAGCGTGGATTTGGGGCTCCCAAAAAAATTGGGATTCTAGACGCTCTGTAGTACGATCTTAGGGAATTTCTGACCACTTTAACAATTTTTTTTGAGCAAAAGATCATCATTTATACATCAATTTTAAGTTTTATTTGTTTATTTTTCTGCGTGAAAAATCCTGGGTGCGCATGAGAGCTTGAGAACAAGCTGAAATGCACGAGTCTCACGCTCAATGCTTGAGAGTTGGCACACCTGCTGATAAGTGTCTCAAAACTCAGCATGCTCCATGGATGAAGTCGAGTCCATCACAAATCCAGTCACAAGTCCAGTCACAAGAAAGAAGGGATGAACAATAACAAAGGAATGCCTTTGTCAAAGCTCATTTGAATAGCTTGGGATTGGAATTGCGACTGGAGGACTTGTGATGGACTTGCAGGGACTTGTGATGGACTCGACGAAATCCCTGGAAAGCACTGAATATTCCACTAGAAATATTGCCTGTTTTATCTTGTGAACACAAAATGTCCCCCATGAACATTCCACTTGAAAACACCAACAGTGGAATCCCGCGACAAGATTTTAAAGTGTTTACTGCGGTGGAACTGTGGTGGTGTCACGCTCAAGCACATGCTGCACGTGTTCTTAAAGACGGGGCGAACGCACATTTTGGTATTCCTATTGGTCAAAGGATCCCAGAGTGCGTGCTTAATACCTGAGCATGACTCACACGAGTCCTGCGTCACCGCAGAAAATGACTGCCACCGGATTTGTCTATACCATATTATAACATTTGCTCGTGTGCGCATGAGATCGCAAAAAGAACTTTCTAGCTAGGAACACACAAGATATACAGCTTGGATATACTGATCCGAAACAAGAGTAGGAACAGTTTTGACTTTTGCTTCTGCTACGTTTGCTTAGAAGAATTGTCTGTGATACGATACAATGACTGACTCCTCACAATGCAAGTCTGCATTCATGTGCTCTGGAAATGGTTTGAAGTGAGCCCTCTTTTGGCCATTTTCGATTATTCTGTATAAGTCCTATCAACACTTTTTGTTGTACCTTTGAACCCCTTTGAAGCACAATAAATAAAAGATTAGATCAATTTTAGTGGCCACTTTCTTTTCTAGTTGTTGCTATGACAATACTCTCCTAATCAGTGTTAAGCAGACTTTTTGGACATTTTTACCATAAGTGCAAGCAATAAAAAGTCTTAGTAAACTTTGTTGGTAACAAAAATTTGAGTTGAAAACGTGATGATTCGCTCATATTGTTTAGTAGACTGCAGTTCAATTGTGTGTGCTTAAACATCAACACTAGTGCATTGTTGTAATGTGAATTCGAGGAATGCCAGTACTCACAGCTTTCGTCTCTGCATCTATCTTCCTTCCCAGGTGGACTCGGACTGTTTGTATGCTATTCTCAGCTTTTCCTATCTGCTCCTTCAGCTGTTAGTGAAAAACAATAAATGACTACCAATTATGAAGGCTGATAAAAAAAACACAGGAGAGACGTTGGTGGAAGTCATTGAAATACCCACACTTAATTTTTTGCCTGATTTTTCAAGAGGCCATAATGATTTTGACCATTTCGCATCGACTTAATTTTTGCCAAACAATTTTGCCAACAATTTCTAAATTTTTTAAACGGCAAAATTTCCCAGCCAACTTCTGATATACAGCCAAACGACACAAACACTGATTTGCAAGAGTCATTTCAACAGTATTTGTACGATATTTTTTGTGGAAACCTTGTATGTTTCAATACTTCGGGGTGTGCACTGGAGCGTAAACTGTAGGCCGTGCACAACGGCCCACACAACAGTCAGCACACGGTCCGCTTCCCCAGACTACACGGACTTTGTGTGTGTGTGTACAAAAGGCACGAGGGATTATAGTGTTCAGACGTCACCCGGAGGTGAGTTGAGGCAATCTTGGCGCCTTGACCCGTCATCCAAGCCTGTGCAAAAAACAGGCTGTGCGAATTGGTTGAATAGCATTCAAAACTAACCTTCTTTAGTTGAAACTAGATTAGATACAGTATATGTTCAGAAATCTGTGAAAAACTGGTGACACAAAGAAATACTTGCAGGGAATGTCTGAGGCTTGGTTAATTTCAAATCTGTGTGAAAAATGTCAGAGCAAAAGCAAAACACCAATGCCAGTAAATATCAGTGAAGGTGATAATAACTTTCTGCTTCATTTTTCATTCAAAAATAGTTTTCTTTAGTAATAATTCATCAGTAGGAACAAATAGATTGAATAGATTTTTAAAAAGAAAACACAAATTATATGCCGTTAACTTTTTCCCTACAGAACATTAGTCAGGTTGATAAAAACAAGGAGAATATACGAACCTCTTCAAACTTCTTCCGTTGCTGCAATAACAAAAGAAAAAACAAAGAGAGAATTCATTAGTTAGCAAAGGTGGGAAGACTTTACAGTTTTATGTTTACTCCTTTCTTTTTAGTTTAAAAAAGTTGCACCATTGGGAATTGTGTAATACTTTAAAAACCATAAAATCAAAGGATTTATAGTTTATCAAGCGTAATTTCTTACTACGGCAGCTTGCACTTGAGTATTTCCATCAGACTACTACAACACTGATGCAGATTAACCATAATATTGACCTCCAACGCCAACATTTCTGTACTTTGAATCACAAAAAAGAAAGTCCACACTCATTGGAGGGGTCATCATTTTGAATCTGATCGCCTTAGGATGACGTCATTAGCTACATTTTGATACCCCGTTTGCTCCTAAACTTTAAAGACTGTAAATCGTCCAAGATTGGCAACGGTTTATGAAAACTGATGCAGTTGGAAAAGTTGCAAATTTAAAAGATTACGCTAGGAGAAATTGCTAAGTGTAACCAAACACACAAGACCATAATTGGCCCCAATCGACGGCACAGTGCCCAAACAAAGCGCGGGTAAATCAATTTCGAATAGCCTGTGTGCTTCCATGCATACAAGCATTTGTGCGATCGATATTCCGTGGCAGTCGTGTCAGGCAGTGTAACATTGTCTCGCCGCAATTTTCACTCGTGTAATCTTTTAAATTTGCAATTTTTCCAACTGCATCATTTCTTGTAAAATATTGTCAATCTTGGACGATTAACAGTCATTGGTAGCAAACGGGGTATCAAAATGTAGCTGACAACATTCCCCAAAAGTCTATATAAATGACGTCATCATAAGACGATCAGATTCAAAATTATGACCCCTCCAATGATGAGTCTGCACTCACTTTCTTTGCGGTTTTCAAAAAATAATAAAAATCTAATCTAAGATGGAATTTTTTTTTGCGTCGGGGTGATGTAAATCAAATTAGGTTTTGCCCTTCACCGACGTATAAACACTGTATACTCAGTGTGTTACCTCCCGAGTGAAAGTTGGAAAAAAATCACTCGGGTGGGACTCGCACCCACGACCTCCTGCTTTCTAGTGCAGACGTCTTACCACTCGACCACCGAGCTAACGGGATCGGTTGGCTGGTTCGAATCAGATGTAAATAGCAGTGGGTACCGCATTAACTATTCATAAGGTGGAGTTTTTTTAATCTAACCTTATTAATGTTGTCCTCAATATCATCAATCCTAGCCTTGGTGGCCTCGTCCACTTTGCCTCCTCCTTTCCCCTGGGCCAGCTTCTCTTTCTGAGTGACTGGAATGACAGGCACGGCGGCTTCACCGCCGCTAGGTATGGCCTGCTTGGCTGCCTCTATATCCTGCTGGAGCTGGGTGTACTTAGTCTGCAGGTCCTGACGAACCATCTGGACATCACGGATTCTAATTTAAACACAAACAGACAAAAACAGTCAATTGCTATAAATGTTGTGTTCATTTGGTAAAATGCAGTACATGTACAAGGTGATCAACGGATCACATGTGTCTCCTTTCTTCGTGGTATAATATCCCTACATGTTTTGTGTACTTAAAAAAAAGTCAAATTTTTTGCAATTTAAACAATGACCTCAAGTGACCCTAGATGACCTTTGACCTCCAATTTCATAAGAGTTGTGGTGAACCCCCACCCAAGGATCACTCCATCCAAGTTACATTAAAATCCATCAAATTCTATAGACAAAGAAACATTTGAAGCATATATAAGCAATGACCTCTAATGACCCCTACATGACCTTTGACCTCAGCAATCTGATGAAGAAACGTGTCTTCCCACCCAAGGGTCACTGCATCCAGGTTTCATCAAAATCCATGAAAGCATGTAGAAGTTTTACATTTTTTCCCCAAAACTTAACCTAAGCTTTAACACACGGTCATACGGAGATACATCTGTTCCAGCGGATGGGGGTTCTGGGGTAGGAGCACTGTTGTCCTTTTATCCTTTTTTTTCCTAAAGATTGCACTTGTGGGGTACCGTTCCCTTTGTTCAAGTACCCCACAAGTACCTCTGGCGGGTATATATGGGGATACAGAATTTAGGACTGGCAAGTGTCCCCCAATACTTATTTAGGCGACACAAAAACTGCTCAATAAAGCTGTATTTTTGGGTGGATAAGGGCACTGGAATGACACTGAGTTTTAGGAGTGCAAACATAACTGAATTCAGAGTCGCAAGTGTGAGTTTATAAGCAAATGTTCAAGCTACTAAATGATGTAAAAAAAATAATGCTTCAATAAACATGTTATTTCTATGGTTTGTGCCCCAAACTTGTGTTGTTATAGAACCCGCTTTTGCTAAAAATAAAAACATGTGGCCTATGTGAGGTGCTAATGTCCTTAAAATGTGGTGGTAAGATGTTGGTAACTGTCTGATCTCTGACTAAAATTTCATTCTTTGTTCATTGAAATGTCCCACAAAATGGTGTTACTTGAAGAGAAGGTACTTTTTTTTATACCCTGGGAAGAACAAGGAAGCCACTGAAGAAATGTAGTCCTAAGGAAATTTATATAAGAATACATTTAAGTATTTTCTGCCATGTGTAATTATTGCTGTAGTTTTTCTCTTGTATTTAGTTTCGAATGTGCATTATTAGACCCTAACGCTCAATAATCCTCCACATTCCTTACAGCAGTTTTTTTGCTCCCGTGAAAGGATTGGAGATGTTTTCATATTAATATTTTGGTTGTTACTGGAGGATGAAGGCTTAATCCTGATTTAGGTTTGATTGATTTTCGAGGATTGAGGTTTAATGGCTCTGAGAAATAGAGGTGGAGTTCGGAGGAGGGTCATTCTCTAAATTTGGGGTCCACTTTTTTTCCTGTCCCTGTTGCATCTGACATCTACGACTTTATCATTCCAATGCACTCCTTAATGCAGTAGTCCTTCAAGAATGATAACGAATAGCAAACTACCTAAAAGTACTCAACAAATAAAATAATGGTTGGAACTCATCCTTACTGATACTTGAATGCGAAATTACAAAGTACCAAGGTAAAAGGGACAGGAAACATGCCACGCTTTGTACCCTAAATTTATAGGATAATTACATCCTAATTTAAGTTTCATTTTTTTCAAGATGGATGGTCAGGGGAAGTTGGCTCAGAAATATTAAAAGACTGACGAAACTGTCGAAAAAAATATTTTAAAGTCATTTTTTTTTAACCAGATGGCCATAGATATTTAAACTAAACCCTTGGCATCAAATTAAAAAAAAGAAGAGATATTAGAAGAATTCTTAAGTATTGAGATGGCATCCTAGCCTAATGGGCCACAGAATGTACTGCACAATAATGTAATTTACGAACAATGAGAAAAACAATTAAGTTCAGTATCGTTGACTTTACAATGTAATTCTGGGTCCACAAAATAAGTTCAGTGAAATTTGTTTTAGGGTAATCCATTTTTCTTCACGGAAATCAAACTATAAGAACCGACCGAACAATTGAAATTATGACAAATCATTGACCAGCGTCCAGAGAATATTGGGGTTAACAGATAACGCAAACTGTCTTGAGTCAACGCGTGCTGCAAATTAATTGAGAGTACGCAAACACAGTACAGAGCAAAACAGAAAAAGAACACGTCACCTAACAAACGTCTTAATCAAATTTGTGAAAGAAATCGAGTCAAGCTTAAGACGGTGGAATTATTATCCTTGCCTTAATTCAACGATCAATCACAATAGATGCCAAACACTAAAGACGCCTCATTTACACAATACTGTTTTACGCAATACTTTTTTCCATGTTGGTTTTTATTGCGAAAAGTAAAACGCACAAAGTAATACATGTCAGTTTTGCCTATTGGGCTCCATGCAGGAACCAGTAGATGGTGTTTTGAGACTCCTGGTGTGAGCTCCATTTGCACGACACAATGTGTATGTACACTAGTTTTGTAGGCATATTAGCAGTGTTGTAGTCGAGTACTTTTTGCTGAGTACCGAGTACTGCCGAGTACTTAGGTTACTGAGTACGAGAACGAGTACTTCAGAGTACAAGTACAGGTCTCTGAGTACTTCCGAGTACGAGTACGAGTACTTCTACTTCCGAATATGGCCATATGGCAAATGGTTCATTGTGCGTAATTGGCCCAGGCCCAGTCAGACCGATATACAGACCCACTCAAGGCTGGCTGTTACCGGTAAATGTGTCTGTCCGGACGTGCACAGAGAAAAATCAGGAAATTTCGATTTCTCCACAAGCCAATCAACCATTTCAAACTGAAAGTATCGATCAAATAAGGCTGTGGTTTGTCAAGCTATACCATTTTTTTTTTTTTTGGAGTACTGCTATTCGAGTACGAGTACTTTGATGATAGAGTACAATTTCGACATGTCGAGTACGAGTACCATCATTTCGAGTACGGGTACTTTGACATTGGCGTGTCATGGCCTAGCGGTTAAGAGCACCTGACTCATGCTCTGGTGTTTCAGAGGCAACAGTGGCGTGGGTTCGAGCCCGGGCCGGACACTTGTGCCCTTAAGCAAGGCACTTAACCATTATTGCTTCGTCCTTCGGATGGGACGTTAAGCCGGAGGTCCCGTGTGTTGTATAAGGCCTAACGCACGTAAAAGAACCCAGTAACACTTATGGCTAAGAGAAGGGGTTTGCCCTGGTGTTTCTGGCCTCCTAGTTATACTCCCTTGTGGAAGTCCTTAGGAGAAGAGCCAACCAAGTACCAAGTACCATTCGAGTACCAGTACCAGTACGAGAACTCTAACAAAAGCACTTGAGTAGTACTCGAGTACGAGTACCAAGTACGAGTACTACAACATTAGGGACCATTAGAAATGGTGCAGATATGGGATACGTATGTGGCTCGGAAAAACTGGCTGGTTTAATCACTGTTTGGTGTTATTTCATCCCATGAGCGCGAGTGGAACACTGAACAATGTAGTGCGTCTGTGTCCCACATGATATGAGGTTGAAGGCTGAGTGGTAGGTGGGACGCAGACACACTTTTGCTCCTATAAGAAATTTATCGTCAAGCAAACTTAACGCACAGTAAAGATGGCACACTAACGCTGCGTAGGGCCTACACAAACTTTTCATCACTAATATCCTATTACACGTGCCAGTAGTGGGAATGGCCCGCACATCTTAGAAAAGCGTGATACGCTGAGTGCAGTATAGACCATGCTACATGGGATAATGTAGCACGGTTTGTTGCCATGGATCCACCAATCAGGATCGAGGATTCAAGTTTAATCAACAATGTGCATCTCACATCAAAATATTGAGATGTAGATATCTGTTACAATTAGGCCAAAAAAAAAAAATTTCTTCTGCTTCCGATAATATGGCTTTTAAAAATAGGGTTGTAAGTCATGGAATGTTTTTCACGTCAAAACATTTGTGCAAAGGATGGCCACCAGCGGCCTTGGATAGGGCAGAGGGTAGGAGCAAATGGAAGTCGTTGCAGCGCCCTCTACAGGTCTGTCTAAGGTATGCACGTGGTAACCACTCAACTCACCTATCCTTGGATTCTGAGTCGATCAGCCCCTTCATGTCCTCCTGCAGTGTCTCATTGGTCCGATTCATCTCACGAATCTAAATAGCGAGTATGGAAAAATCAGGAAAAAGGAAACTTATTCAATTTCAATATCAGTTCCTTTTTTCAGCTCCATGCTATGAGCACTTCATTTTAAGTGTTGTTTATGTGTGCTTTTGAGTAAAACTCAAAAGCTTAATCAGGTGTGACTCAACTCATTACGACGTACTCATAACTCAACGATCAAACATTCTGGTAGACATCAGTGATTTTTTTTGATTTTTTACAGAATTTTGCATGAAGGTGATGTGAATTTCAATGGAATTTTGTTGGAAATTTTTTTTAGTTGATCAATCATTGTGTTGATTATTCAAAAATAACTTGGAGAAAATGAAGCTTTCCTTTGTTTGCAAACAAAATTCTTTGTTCAGTAAAATATCTAAACTGTTTTTTTTCACAAGGATTGGAAAGCAGTCAAAGACCATTGTGATTTGATTTCAGCTGAAATCAACAACAACACACACTACACATAACAATAAAAAGCTAAGAAAACAAAGAACATTTGAGCTTGTCCTACAAACTCTTTAAAAAAATGTGAAGATCAATTTATTGAAAAATTCAATTGTTGCTATCCTTTATATTGATTAACTCATGCAAAAATCCCGTTTGAAAGGGTCCATGCAATGAATTTTTCTTTTAGGAGCACATTTTGTGCAATTTTCTACTCCTCTTAAATGTTTGAAAACTGTTTGACATCACTTTTTGGTAATTTTATTGAAAAGTGCACTTCTTTAAACATTTAAAATTTTCCATGCTTTTCCAGACAACTGAGGGCGCTCTTGCTTTGATGTCAATTCAGGAAGGCACTGTTCAGTTCAGGGGTTTCTAGTCAAATTGAGAACCCAAAATTTGCCCATTGAAAACATTTGTGAGAAAGAGTTACTCATTGGCTTACTGCCATGAACTGACACAACAACGAATCACCAAAGAAAAGACAATTTATGACAGCAAAATATATCCACAATTCTAGCAACTTTTTGCACTGAAATAGCTGTAACAATGAGGGTTCTGCCTGGAATGACATCACAGTTTTTGCTCATGAATAAGGAAATTCTCATTAGCATAAATACCCAAAAGGCAAAAAATACCCTTCAAAATGGCAAAACAAAAATTGAAAATAAGGTTAAATGGAACACAACTGTGCATTTTCAAGGATAGCATTAAAAAAAACGAAACGAAAGTTAAAAATGGAAGAATTAATCCAATGAAAGAATGGTTGTAGATTTTGGCCCAGTTAGATACTAGTGAAAGTACTTTTGACCCACCTCTGGTCCGAGTTCATCCATACGCTCCTTGATCTGTTTGAGTTTCTTCTCGGCACTGTCCCGCCAGTCGTCTATCTTCTCCAGTTTCTCAGCCTGATCTTCCATCAGCGATTTAGATGCCTAGGGGAAAGAAAAATCCATTACTTACAATGATTGACAGTGCCTGTAGAACTTCAATGCATTCACAAGTAAGGAAGTCATAAAGACAATCCTTAAAACAGAAAAATTGTTACATGTTCATCATGTTTCAGCATTAACAATGAACTGCCTGCGTTGATAAAGATCCTTTGGAAGTGGGTCATGAAAGCATGATTAAATCCAGAAATACAGAAAATTGTATTGTGTCTCCGATACTATAACTTCAAGGTTTAGAACTATGGCCTGGCAACCTTATTAATTAACCCTCCCTCTCTCAGTGGCAAACGGAGAGAGATACCCTATCTGTCAAAATCTATCAAGTGGCTGTTTTTTTAACAGTTTTGTAAATTGGGCTCATATTAGTACAATTGACAGGCTGTGGCAATTTTGTCAACTGAAGGTACCATGCCTTGACTGGCAGTAATAGATATGGGCCCAATTTCTTGGCTCTGCTTACTAAAAATCCCTGCTTACTTTTAATAGCAGAAAATTGTGTACTTACGGTAAGCGTATTTCACGCATTAGCATAGAATTTTAGCTTCTGCGCATGCAAACATCCCGTAACTAAGGATTCTGTGCTTACAGGGTTAGCACATAATTTTTCTGCTAGCGTGGTTAGCTCAAAATGGTGATAGCAAGAGCCACGAAAGTGGGCCCTGGTGGGTTTAAGTACTGCTGAGTGCCTGGCAATGATTGATTTCTTTCAGAATGCAGTGAAGGCACAAAAGGGTCACTCATGCATATCACAGCAAAACAAAGGCATTTATAAGAGGGCAATGGCTGCTACAAGTAAGGTTTATAGAATTGCAGTATTAGTTGAGCTGCATTATTCAAGGACACCCTGTCTATCAAACCCCTTCAACAGGTTTTGACCGATATGTGGCTTAATCCATAGGGGTACAACCGTGCAGAAAAAAAATCCCATAGACACTAGTGCTAAATGCGCATACTTCAAAATTCTTTTAAAAATACTCAGAACTCTCACAGGTATTCAAGCTGCACAGAAAAATGATGATCAATGTGTTACTTTCATTTTCTTTTCTTTTTTTGGTGGGTTGACCATTGACTTTTCGAGCTATTCTCACCCAAAGAAGACGACCCCTATTTTCCCCAAAGCGGAAAAGTAGCCATCTTGAAAAAACCATCCCTCCACAACATGGCAAAACAGCGCCACTTTCGTGCCCAATAGCATCCAAAATGCTCAGAATTGGAAGCCCCAAGTCCGGGCCAGAGGTTCATTACCATATCTCTTCAATTCCCCAATTTTATGGCTCTCAAAACTGAGTTTTTGGACAGTTTGTGACAGTTCTATCAAGGTCTACACATGCAACAAATCCACACACCAGTTAAAAGGGGACAACACAGTCAGTGTTAACTCTCCAAATGCAAACAGATTTGGTAAAGTGGAAATATTAGGAAGGAATAAAAGATGGTGCTTTGACATCTTCATTTGTGCTGCACATACATCACAATCACAGGGAGCCGAGATGGTATTCGGAATGTTTCATGTGCCCAATGAGCAGGGGTAATAATGATGTAGCGCCTTGAGCACCAGTCCTGGTGGATACGTGCACTTTATAAATATCAGCTATTATTATTATTATTATTATCACAAAAGGGTGTCTCTAGCAATGACATTAATTTGTTAAAACAAGGGCGGTGGTGACACACGTCCTGAAATATTCTGGATGGGGTGTGTGAGGTGGTGGGGAAGGGGATAGAGTTAGATACCATCTGACTTGCTTGAAAAGTGTTAAAAACAAAAAAATCAAGATAAAAATGACATCTACATGTACATAGAGAAAAAAAGTTGATTTTGGAGTAAAAGGGTTGAGGATGTACAAATCACACTGTGCGGCACTCAACATGAAAGAAGTCAATATATATGTACCTGCTTATCCTGTCATGGTAAAATACGGTCAGGCATACATGCAAGGAAAAATAAATTCATCAAAACAAGCACTACGAAACATGCATACTCTTATAATATGACTACAGGTACCACTGGGTGAGTATCTCGATTACTCGTGAGTAGTTTATGCTACATTTTTTTCTTCTCATGGTTTTTCATCTACTCGAGTACTCGTCCTGGCGCGAGTAGAAGCAGGTACTCGCAAGGTTTAGGGTTCATGGCTTAATACATCCCCTGCAAACAGGGGTTCCATTCGTCTCCCCCCCCCCAAGAAAAAAATAGAAGTAAATGACCCAAAATGTCGCACAGTAAGGATATCTCAGTGCTGAAAAAATGCGGTGTGACTGCAAGCTATTTGCTTGTAAGTTAATGCATGTCATACTAACATACATGTCAGTTTTCTGCTTTTTATCAGATTTCGGTTAACTTCTCGCGAGTACTCGAATACTCGTGAATAATTTTTTGCCAGTACTCGAGTAAAAAAAACCACTACTCGCCCAGTCCTATCTACAGACTTATCCAATGACCACAATTAGAAGGCATTACTGCGATGGTATTACAATGCTCGTGTGCACGTCACACACGTTGTCAAGTTTGAGATTCGTCAGCGTTTTTTGCAAGTTGTAAACACCCTAATGTGAAGGGAGCACTTAGTCCATGCTACAACCTGCATGCAACTTGTAGAATGTCTTCCTCAATTTTTAAAAGTGATCACTGGATTAACTACAGGCTAAGAAATGCTAAAAAGTCTAATCCGGCGAACAAAATTAGAAGCCATTTTTGAGGTGGTGCCACACTCACGTGCATACACGTTTGTTTATGGTGTAAATTGAGGATTTTCTTTTGTTCCTCTTCCCTTTTCCTCTGTTTGTGCCCTGAACTTTTTTGCAACAGCTCTCATTGGTTTTGTACACGTTTTCCAACCGAGGTGTCCTCGATTCGGTTTCTGTTTTCGATTTATCAATGGCGTTGCACGTGTGTGTCCTCGATTTACACCCTATACACGCGCACGCCGCACACGTTCTTTAAGATGGGGCGCGTGTGCGCATTTGTGATGCGATCAAGCTAGTCGACCCTGGAAAAAAAAAAAAATTATTACAGATTTGAAAAGAGCACAATGTCAGCATTACTGCTGTGAAAACCGCATGCTGGTACCATCTTTAGTTCACAAATTATGGAAGTCAGAACACCAAGAGATGTGATGAAGTGGCCCTATTTTGGCTTGTACCGGTATCTCCAAATACAAATCCCGACAAACGACTCATTTAGCTTGATCGCATCACATTTTGGTAACCCCTTTGGTTGAAGGAGCCCGAAGTGCATGCGTACTACCTGAGCGCCTCTCGCGTCAGCCTGGTGCCACCGCAGAAAATGGCTGATGCCAAATTAGTCTATACTAATGACACATACAACTAATCTGACACCTTTGTATACAAAGCTAATATGTAACTGACAACAGTAAACTGATAACAAATTCCAATAGCAATATTTGCTTCCTTACCATTGGATAGTCGGTTAGAAACAGCTTTACAGCAACATTTGACAAAATATTTAACAGAGGGTTAGTACAAAATATAAACAATACCTTCAATCTCAGGAATTCATTACTAGGCACATTGTTCAATTTTTTTTGTCTAGGTTTCATATTAATTCTTCAAACTTTTCTTCTAGAATATGTTTTCAAGGAATGTTTGATTTTTGGAAACCTCTGTTTTTCCATTTTTATTATTATTTTGTTTATCACTTTTTGTTGAGGACTGTCATCAGGAGACCACAGTCGATTTCATTACTTCCGTGATTACCCAGCAGTTTCATATTGTAAAAAAAAAAAAAAATGAAAAGAGATCAAAACAGGTGATTGTTTTTTCTTTCACATCAGGGCTTTCATTTTCATGAATTTCCCAAAGCTTACCTTATCATCAATCGCCTCAGCAATTGCCTGCAACAAAACAAAGAGAGAAACAACACATATTGATTGCAAGTTGAATACAATAACAAATTGTCTCATAGCTACAAATTTAAAGGCATATAGGATCATTTGCACTTATCCCAAAAGTAACCTGCCAATTTATAATCAAAGAGCTTACTTGGATTAAAGATCGTACTGGTACTAAACACCCCGTGAAATTACTCCGTCTGGCTTGCTGTCATTTAGAACAACTCAAAAAGTCGGTGATTTCTAACGATCAGTCAGTTGGCTGATCATTAGAAATACAGTGTGCTATGGATGAAATCGTCTTTAAAAAGTTGGGCATGGTTTTTCACTGTTTTCTTGATAAGTGTCACATCAACTGGGCTGTAACTTCAACACTATAAGACAAGTTCTTTTAGAACTTAAAGCAGGACTGTTCTTATCAGAACAAAAACTACTTAGCGAAAGTTGATAATAAGCAGGACAAGTTCTTTTCAGAACTAAATATCTTCTAACATGTCTAAGCAGTAGTTATTACCACATGGTGTTACCGCAAACCGAAACAATACCGATACTCCACCATGCAAAGCCTCAAATCTTATATTCAATACTTATAGTTTTGAACATTCTTGTTTGGATTTTGAGAGGTGTTATTATTGGAAACAAACAAATGATCCTATACTTTAATTAGGAATAGCACTCCAATAATTGTACGTAATAAAAAATTGCAAAGGTCAGGAAAAACTAAATGTATCATATGTCACATGTTCAGCATCTCACCTTAGTAACGGTTCGTTGAGTCTCTTCCTCTTGCGATGCCAGCTTGGCCTGCAATGCCATGACCCTCGCATCCAGGTCAGCTAAGCCTCGTAACCCGCCCTGGCTCTGCTCCTCAATCAGTAGCTTCACCTTGTCTTGATACTGCGTGCATTATGGAGAAACAAGTCCAACTATCATGAGACTATCCCTGGTCAGAGTTGTAATGACTCGAGTCAATGACTCAACTCGAGTCCGAATCAAGTCACAAATTTTGGTGACTCAACTCGACTCGAGTCCCTAAGGGTAAATGACTCGCCTCGACTTGAGTCCCTCATCAGAAGACTCGACTCAAGTGAATGCTAAAAGACTTGAGTCCAAAAAAATAAAAGCAAAACTTTGCGAAAAGTATTTGCAATGACTTAAAGTGCAAACTTTATGTCATGTCCCTTTGCGAATACAGTACGGTACAGCAGCCGCTTGTCATTTACAAACATATAACGTGTCACTTTGTGAATACAGTACGGGTACAACAGCCACTTATCATTTTCAAACATACGTGTCACAGACTCCCACCTCATGGTTCTAGCACTCACAAAATACAATCCAGGAACCAGATTTTAAACCCATTTTACAAGTCGTTGTTTCATCAGTGGCTTTGGGCGATTTCTTAAAAAGTTGGAGTCGAATGCCGGCTAAATTTGTGCCCTCCTTTTAATACATTTTGCTATATGGTGTTCAAATTTTCGTGACTGGAATTGACTCGAGCTAAATATTTGACTCGACTCGACTCGACTCACCTTGACCTTCTTGACCTGATGACTCGACTCGACTCTAGTTACCTCTTTAAAATGACTCAACTCGACTCGAGTCACTTCTTTAAAATGACTCGACTCGACACGAGTCACAAAAATCAGTGACTCGTTACAACTCTGTCCCAGGTACAAACAACTCTGGAAGGGCATCCATGCATTTCATACAAGGCCACATATACATCAAGGCGATTCCAGCATTAAGTAATGTCCACGACAGAGCTTTTAAGAGCTCTTTGAAGCATGGAATGTAATATTCAAATCCATCATCTAGTAATGGTCAAGGAGATTACGGACTAGGCCTTTTGAATCATTTCTCTGAATAATTCATTAGATAGACATCAAGGTAATTAGCTGGATTTGTCGCGGACATTACACTCCTTTCATAAAGCTGAAATTGCCCATAAAATAAACAAAGTAACTCACAAATACTGATGCGTACTTCAAATAATATGAATGCAGAGTGAATTTGATCATGCAAGAGTCCAGAGTGAAGTTTGTGACAATTCGGGCGATTCACAATGCAGTGCTCCACCAAGAGTTTGCCATGGAGAGTCCATTTTCAAAGTTTACGGTCAATAAATGGCCCATTTTAATGTATGTCAGTAGACAACTTGAGCCAATTTGTTACAGATCGGGGCATAGCGTTCCGCCGCCTTACCAAAAACACCATATTGATAAATGAAAAAAAAGGTCAAACATATGTGATGCGATCAAGCTACATGAGTCGTTTGTCGGGAATTTTTATTTGGAGATACAGGCCAAAATAGGACCACTTCATCACGTCACTTCATCACTTTTCTTGGTGTTCCGACTTCCATCATTTTTGAGCATGAGGTTTTCACAGCAGTAATGCTTGTGCTCTTTTCAAATCTGTACTAAAACAAATATTGACTGGGGTAGACAAACGACTTATTTAGCTTGATCGCATCACATATACTCAAATCATACGCTTACGAAACTACTGCCCAGAAAAAGTAACAATTTCAAATGTCCGTGGCAAACTATTGGTGGCGCAACTGCATTGTGAATCTCCCAAATTGAAACAGATTCAATTTATGTGAATCTGCAAGAGTTAAGTTCTTGCACTAGCTATCGACGGTGTCACAATGGAGTGCAGTTTTCAAATAGTTCAGTAAATGAAACTTGATCCGAGTGTACATGTACATGTAGCTACATGCTGGCTGGCTTTCAAGTAGACCCAGGTGAAAAAAGTAGGAGAAGAGTAGGATCAAAGTATTCAACAACAAAATATGAAATGAAAATGTGTCGATTCGTGTTTATGTAAACAGCCCGTTTCAGTTGGGTGATCCATATGACACCGTTTCTTCAAGCAAACTTGAATCTTTGATCCTGATTGGTTGATCCATGGCAACAAACCGTGCTGTATTTATACCTAATACCATGGTCCATACCACACTCGGCGTATCAAGCTATTCCAAGATGAACGCGCCATTTCTGCTGCACAAGTGCATGTTCAGCGTGAGTGTTCCATCTGCTGTACTGTGGGTCCAGTTTGCTTGAAGATAAATTTGTTATCCAAGTTGTGCTCGTGGAACACGGAATAATGTAGTGCGTCTGCTTCCCACATACTACTTGGCCTTCGACCTCTTGGCATGTGGGACACAGACGCACAACATTACTCTGTGCTCCACTTGCGCGAGTGGGATAATGAATATTCTAGGAGATATATGCTGTGCACCAACAAAAGTTATCCCAGAGAGGCCTTTTTCGCAGCACATTAAGGACAAAAGTTGACATCCAAGCCTAAAAGTGTATTCCTCTTGCACAAGCACTTGGTACATTTTACAAACTGCCACCATTTCAGTCATGTTCCCTGTATCCAATAACAGTACTGAATGATAATGTCTTTGTGCAAAAAGGAACCAGACTATTTTTTCTTCCAGCCTCGCTTTGGTTACATTGATTTGAATGGGAAAAAGTCAAATGGCTGCAACATGATAATGGTCTATCGGGGAACCAGGTTGGCGAAGTGGTACTTTCATCGCCCACCTAGGCCAACATGTGGATTGGGTTTTCAGTCCCTGCCTGACTCCACTGGTTTTCCCCAGAACGTTCTTCTGGGGTTTTCCTCCCACCTCTAAAACTGTAATTCCTTCTCATTGTCTCCTCTCTACAGGTTTCTTCAGGCTTGCAAGCTACGATGCCTAGGGCGCTTTTGAGGAATTCTTGGTTAAACTTTCATAACCAGAAATAATTGAAAATAATATTTTTTTATTTATCACATGCTGTTCGTGCAAGGAGCCCGAATTCATCTAATAAACAACACAAATTCATGCTTCTGTGTACGTAGAAGACACAATGAGATGTACTGGCAATATGCGTGGAAATGGATTTTGATATATGACAAAGAATACAGCAAAATATCTCACCGCATCACTCTCTCTGGGCTACAAACACGATAAACAGTGACCAAAGGAGGAATTAATGAATTTTTAAAATTAATTAATGAATCACATGATCGGACACAATAGGAGTATATTATATGCAGAGTCAAACTATTAATCTTGATCTCAAATATTGCATACAAGTGTCATCACAGCACTATGCATTAATTTCCGGGGAAAAAAATAAAATATGTTAGCTCTGTTTTCAGAATTTTCTATTAACCCTTACCACCCCAACTCCATCAAAATCCATCCCCTCATTTCGGTGAATTTTGGGGGACTTAGTCCAGAAGGCCTGGCATGACTAAATATTGATGGATTATGATGGACTTGGGCCTAATAGCCTGAAGCAGTGCTAGGGGTATCCAAATGATTTTGCCTAGCTTCCTGTACTGCTATTGTGCTAAAAGCCAAGTGTAGCAAGTCCATGAATGTCAACCAGTGCGTCAGTGGTGGATTCCATAGTGTCATGTACAGTTTTGTATTGGACGCACAGTGATTGATGGATTTTGATGGACTTGGTCCAGTTCCTAGTAAAAGACGCTAGGGAGTTAGGGTGAAAGGCTGTTCTATGATATGACTTGACATCAAGAATCAGACAATTTTCAATGTGACCTCTTCAACTGTAAGGCATTATTTTTTTCTAGAAAATTCTTCCAGAATCCATTGAAATGTATCATTGGGCAGGGCCCAGACTGGGACCATGAGTGCTGAAAAACAAAATCAGGCCAACTTAACTCACTCTTAATAGCTGACCAAATTCTCCAAAATTTTCACGAGGCAAAGACAAGGTCCTCAGTATTTCCCCAGCCAAGTTTGAGGTCTCAATTCAATTTTTAAAGGAGACTTTTCTTCATTTTTTTTGCACGTGCGAGTGAACCCAAGTGATTTCAACTTCGAGCCTAAGACTACAATCCCGGCCAAAACTCCCTGGGACCCCACCCCGCCCCCCGGCCAATGTTGTCTCTCATTGCACGGTCTGTGCTCTAGCACGAGATGACAACATTGACCGGGGGAGCTGAGGACCGGGGGAGGGTATGCTCATTGTGTGGATGTGTCCTAACCATTTTGGCCGGGATTTTAGACTGGTACATGTCCAACTTTTTGAAAAGATTGACCATTCAGCAGTCTGGTGGCATGACTACGGAGAGAATGTGTAGAAATAGAGACTAGGTACCAGTAGTTTCTTTTGGCACAGTTGATTGATGCAGTACTAAAGGGTTGTTGGACTGGTTGTTTCATGTGCCAGTCTATTTTCAATACCTTACATTTTGGGACTCTCATACACAGTATTGAGGGTCCCAAATTTATGGCATGGGCAGGACCCAAATGCATATGTCCCATGTAACATACTAAAGTGGCTGAGCTGTACGTTTATGATAGAGATGACCAGAGCTGTCCGACATACCTGGCTAGTAGCTGAAGATACTTGCTCATTGATGCCTCCGATGGCCTGCTGCAAGGTGGAGATGGCCACGCCCAGCTTCTCTTGAACATCCTCTATCTTGTCTTCAATCTGCTTGTCTTGGTTTTGCCTTAAAATATAACAAAATTGATAATTTATGTCAGAGAAATTTGTGTCATTTGAAGTCATCACAAATCAATCATCAGGCATTTTGTTCGTTTGAAGCAACAAAAGTGCTCAAAATCTAAAGAAGGAAGCTGAACAACTAACCTGATGAAGTTTCAGCTCAGCTTTAGCTGTATATTTCGAGAAAATTAACACCCTAGGATCCAAAAAGTAACTGACGTAATTATTGTTGAAAAACATACTTGGTTGAAAGATAATAAGGGGACTAAACTCCCTGTGAAATTAATCTTTCTGGCAAGCTGTCATTTTGAAGTAATCAAGGAAAGAAGGCCTTTCCAATGGTGCTTCTTAAGACGCACCGTAGGAAATTTAAATTAGTAGTTCATTTGTTATTCGGCGAAGCGTGCAAAAGCGTTGGCACGACACACACGCGCGCACGGTTGCTATAATTCGTCGGATCAGTGCACGACATCGCGTAGCTAAAATCGGCTTAGTGAGAACGTGTCTCGGACGCTGAATTCAGGCCCGATTTCAAACAAGATTCAGCAACTTTTGATTTGAAATCGAGATCCTAGAATGCCGTTTTTCTCGGAACATACAGCCGAAGCTGAGCTAAAACTTCATTAGGATAGTTGTTCAGTACCCTTCTTTAGATTTTGAGCACGTTTGTTGCTTCAAATGAACAAAATGCACAAATTACAAACGATGGACTATACCTTTGAATGGTGTCAAACAAGCAGGAAACACAGATTATGAAAATGAAACATGACAAAGGAGAAAGAGCAGGGAATACAGAGTATAGCCAAACGAAGCTTTCAGAGAACAACATTTTCGGTGAGCAAAAGGTGCCCACAGTATATTAGAACCTGGTACGTCTACTCAAATGCCATAGAGCATATAGTAATATTCCATCTGATTATGGCAATTAATTACGGGGGTCCAAGAGTTAAAGGTGAGAGTGGGATGCAAAGAGAGGCAACAAGGCAGGGGAAGATACAGTGTACAAGAAGGAAAAGAGAATATGGCATTTCCAGTTTGTCTCACCTTGATTTGATCTCAGCCTTCATGACGGCTTCTAGTTGTTTCTTGGTCTCGTGTTGCATCTTCTCCAGTTTGTCCATATATTCATTTACCTTGGACATGCCGCCCACATTCTTGTGCCTGTCCAACTACAAAACACAGAGCGCATAACTTGCTGTAAGATTTCAATCCAAAAAAAATATTCTAACACAAAAGTAAATATCTCAATAAACCCCTCTAAGCTTTTCAGTTGTGGTTTTGAAGTTACATGTATCTGAGACATGACCATTCAATTCAGATGTCTTCAAGTTTGAATACGAAATAGGCTTGGGTAACTCTGCACACAACTCAAATAGAGCTGATTCCAAATTTGGAATTGGAATTGTGACCCCACTTTTTTATGGAATCAATTCCTTGTAGTACCCGAGTCTAAATTGGACTAATCATGGCAAATCATTTGGGAATAACATAGAATGTTGGATTTGTTTTGTCGGTAAGAACTTTCATACATGTTTTTCTCTCCAAGTTTAGTGTCATTTCTGAAAAGATAACTGAGTCCTAGTCTGGGGCCCAAATTCATGATTCTGCTTATCGTTAGCAAAAAATCCCTGCTTACTGTAGCAGAAAATTGTGTGCTTGTGGTAAGCATATTTTATGGTTTAGCCAGGAAATTTGGCTCATAAAATGCACATGTGTACATCCTGTAAACTAGGAATCTGTGCTTCCTGGTTTAGCGCAGATTCTTTCCTGCTAGCACTGTGAGCACATAACGGTGATCGTGAGTGCGATTTCTGCTGTGAGCAACACCATGAAGTTAGGCACTGGTTGGAATCAACATTGAATGAAACATAAGGCTATGTCCGTATTACTTGACTACGGCTCACACTAACACACTCATCTATGGGATGTGGCTTCAGCGGCCGCCAATGAAGCATGTGTAATCACAAGCCGTAGCCAATTTGAATACGGTCCAAATCTTACTTTCTGTCCCTCTCTGACGTGTAGTACTTCCTCTTCTGTGAGTTTCTGTAAGGCAGCCCACCTCTTCTCATTCTCCTCTCGCATGGCTTGCTCGTGAGCGATACGAGCAGCTTGCTCAGCATGGAGATACTGTGTAGGAAACAAAGAATTTGCGATGAGTGAGTTTCTTTGAGTAACAGTGAGTTTCTGTTACAGCCCATCGCTTATCATTCTCCTCTCGCATGGCTTGCTCGTGAGCGATACGAGCAGCTTGCTCAGTGTGGAGATACTGTGTAGGAAACAAAGAATATATGAGTGAGTTTCTTTGAGTAACAGTGAGTTTCTGTAAGGCAGCCCGTCTCTTCTCATTCTCCTCTCTCATGGCTTGCTCGTGAGCGATACGAGCAGCTTGCTCAGCATGTAGATACTGTGTAGGGAACAAAGGATACATGAGTGAGTTTTTTGAGTAACAGTGAGTTTCTGTAAGGCAGCCCATCTCTTCTCATTCTCCTCTCTCATGGCCTGCTCGTGAGCGATACGAGCAGCTTGCTCAGCATGGAGATACTGTGTAGGAAACAAAGAATATATGAGTGAGATTCTTTGAGTAACGGTGAGTTTCTGTTACAGCTCATCTCTTCTCATTCTCCTCTCTCATGGCTTGCTCGTGAGCGAGACGAGCAGCTTGCTCAGCATGAAGATACTGCGAACAAAACAAGAATATGTGAAGAGTGAGTTTCTTTGAGTAACAGTGAGTTTCTGTAAGACAGGCCATCGCTTCTCATTCTCCTCTCTCATGGCTTGCTCGTGAGCGATACGAGCTGCTTGCTCAGCATGGAGATACTGTGTACAAAACAAAGAATTTGCGATGAGTGAGTTTCTTTGAGTAACAGTGAGTTTCTGTAAGACAGGCCATCGCTTCTTATTCTCCTCTCTCATGGCTTGCTCGTGAGCGATACGAGCTGCTTGCTCAGCATGGAGATACTGTGTACAAAACAAAGAATTTGCGATGAGTGAGTTTCTTTGAGTAACAGTGAGTTTCTGTCAGACAGCTCTTCACCATCTCAGTCGATTATTTGAGAACAGTCTACTGAGGTAGGTTGCACTGCCGGTTATCGATGGGGAGCCAGGTGTGGAAAGTTTTGTGCTAAGGTTTGAGTGTTATTCAACTCAGGGTTCCCAGCACTTTATGAAAACAAAATTGCCTGCGTTTTCCCTAAAATTTCCCTGAGAAGTTTCCAAAATTTTATGAGAAATGTTTTCAATTTAACGAGGTTGCTGGGAAGTCAAAAGGTGCATGTAGCACAGCCAATTGTTATTGGCTGGAGAAATGTGTAATAGGTCTCGTTCAAATGACGTTGTTTCCTACAGACCAGCCATGTGCATCGGCATTTTGAGCGTCAACTTGCATTTCGAGCAACAAGCGTGCATGTTTTTTAAACATTTTCAACACTGCGCAATGTGTGCTTGATTGCGTAAAATACGCAGTTGCAGTTCTCCTACAGAAATGGCCGTCATTGAATGAGCCCTATATCCACACTGCATAAACACTAAAAAAAAATACCATAGCCAGTCAGTCAATGGACACAGCTTGGACATGTGGCACACGACGCTCATATGCAAAACTGGTGCAAACCTTTCCCTTCTGGGTCACTGTCAAATTTTCCAAAATTCCGTGAGTTTTCCCTCACTGGAAAAATAGAAACTAATTTTCAAGGTTTCCCTGATTTCCAGATTGGTACTCTACAACTGGGATCATAACCACTTTGTTATTACTGCACTGATGCGAGGTAAAGTCACAAATCAACCACATGTTGACCTACGGTCTTTGCTCAAACACTTGCTCTGCATTGTACCTCTAAATGTCATCTTGCTATTTTTGTCAGGCCGTGTCATAAACAGCACACGGACACCTCTGCCTACCTTCTCAATATTCCCAAACTTTTGCTGGGCCTCCTCCCTCAGTCTGATTTCCTTGGAGAGTATCTTGCGGCTGACCTCCTCGGCAATCTCGGCAATCTTGCCCTGCATCTTGAGGCGTTCGTTGTCGGCGGCGTGCTCCCGCTCTCTCTGGACCACGTCGATGGTGTGTATGGTCTCGTCGCGCTTGCGCGACTGCTCATGGACCTGGGACTGGATGTCATTCAGCCTGTCAGAGGGGACTTTTTATATTAGTATCATTCATAACAACCTGAAAAAACCCTACCTGGTGAGGTTCTTCGTGAATCATAGCAGAAATGGAAATATTGGCATGGAACGTCAGACAACTAGCCATTTGAGACTGGCCAAAACATTAGAATTTTAACTTGTATATTTTGCAAATACACACACACATACAAATGTCTAGCTGAAAGCAAATAGGATAAACCATTTATGTCTTAAGATTGCAAAATCATAGAGATTACCCAGAGAATTTCAGGAAAGTTCTTGTGATATAATAAACAATTCTAAAAAATATTGGCTCCACCATATTTTAAAGTTGGTGTATGCTCCAATTTGTGTGCGAACTACATTTTAAATTTTCTTTTAGACTGCCAGAAAAATTTCTGATTGGGGGTTTCAGTTACCACTATCCAGCTGTGTGTGAACATGTTTTTGCCCAAAAGTTCATATCATCGAAGAAAACTGGAGCAGAAAGCTGGCTGAAATACTGACAAAACTGTCAAATAACCATAGAGCTATATTAAATTACTAGAGCGCTGACTCATGTCCAAAGTGATGCCAACTGGGTGCATCCATGTTTGTGCAGAAACCTACATGTATGGAGAACTAGAAATTTTGTGCACATTTTGTACGTCTATTTGCATATCTGCATTTGTATTCCATACCAGTGCGTCATCGAATCCGATACGCCCAAAACCTGAACGCACGATCAGCAAAATGAGCGTTTCGTTTTGCTCTACGCAAACAGCGCAACGTGTGCGCGTATCCCCTGCAGGTGATTAACCATTTTTTTTTTTTCAAACCATAAACATGCACTTAAGAAGTTTGTGTATGTTCTACTTGCGCGTTGCATTTAGAGTACACTTCCAAATTCAAGCCATCTATTTTCAGTGTGTTCTACAAACACGCACATGAATTCAAAATGTCTGCGCCCAGAAAGGCTTCAAAGAATCTCCGCGCACAAGAATGAGGAGTTAGCGCTCTAGTAATGTAATATAGTTCCATGTAAATAACAGAAATTTACTTGAGGAAGAAGTTCTGCTCTTGTTGCCTTCTCTCCGTCTCCTCGGTGGTGACTCGATTCCTGAGATCCATCAAGACATCCCTCACCTCACCAAGTCTGCCAAAAATCAAGCAAGATAAAAAATAAATTCATGCAGAATTGCAGTTCAGTCCATCCCAAGTCCATCACAAGCCCAATCACAACTAAGGTCCCAAGTAACAGGGAATGAACAATGACAAAGGAACACCTTAATCACTATCATTCATAATATGGAATTTTGCGTCGGGGTGATGTGAATCAAATTAGGTTTTACCCTTCACCGACGTATAAACACTCTATATACTCAGTGTGTAACCTCCCGAGTGAAAGTTGGAAAAAAATCACTCGGGTGGGACTCGAACCCACGACCTCCTGCTTTCTAGTATTTACATCAGATTCGAACCAGCCAACCAATCCCGTTAGCTCGGTGGTCGAGTGGCAAGACGTCAGCACTAGAAAGCAGGAGGTCGTGGGTTCGAGTCCCACTTGAGTGATTTATTCTCACTTTCACTCAGGAGGTAACACACTGAGTATAAGTGTTTATATACATGTATACATGTATATAAAATACATGTATACATGAAGGGCAACACCTAATTCGATTTCCATCACTTTTCTTTAAAAAATCTGGCACATGACTTTAAACTAGATGACTTGTGACTGACTTTTGAGGACTTAACTTCAAATTCCCAATGAAATTGTCAAGAGATGAGTACTGAACATGAAAATGAAACTGCACATGCATGCAAACAATGAATCCTAACGGCTCACATTCCACCAACACCTGATATTTTTGTGTGAAAAAGTTTGGGAATGTTTTCCCACTTGTGTGAAATGGAGTGAGATTTTTTTTCCCAAAGGTGGGGTAAGTTTTTCACAATAGTCATGATAGTGAACTGGACATAATTTTTTGGGAAAATTAAAAGTATGAAAAGAATTTCCCATTCCCAGGTTAACTTTCAATTGCAATGTACTGTAGTCATGCTTTTAATGGATAAACAGAATGTGAAACATGCTTTAAAATTAAAAAAAAAATAATAGAAATTAGAAAGAAAATCAGAACAACAAGAGAGCAGATTCATGGACAGAACACAAGCTGGCAAAATTAAAAATAAAATAAGAAATCCTAAAAAAAAAAGATTAATTTTTCTGACCGTAGGATCTGTGTCCATATTTGGTCAATGGTTATCGAAAGAGGATACCATATCTTCAAAATACAATATTGCAAAGTAAAGAAAATACGAGATGAAAACAAAATAAATTTACCAAATAGAGTTGTGGAAATTTCAATGAGGGTTTAAAAAACCTTGAATTAAATTTCCTTGAAATGTTTCTGATTTATTAATCAATGATAATTATGTAAAGTAGCATCATCCTTGGCGCATGATCAATGTTTTATGCCAGTTAATTTATGGTGAACGGATCCCATTCCGAATCAGTGAGCCGAAACCCCTTAATTGCCGGCAAATTTTGGAGGAAGTTCAAGCGTAGCTTTGCCAACAATGACCTGCTCATTGTCAAGGTTGTTCTTTCATTACAAAGGAGCGCTTTTAATATCCGTACACTTCAATAAGGCATTTTCTGCATCAATGCAGCAGGCCTGGACCGCTAATATGAACATGTCTGGGCATTTTTTTTGTATAAATTTACGTCTAATAAAATATGAAGATCAACTCAGGTGGAAGATATCTCTTTTTAAATAATTACTCTTGCTGCGGTACATCTGGGCCCAATTTTATGGCTCTACTAACCACAGAATTCCTTGCTTTTGATCTGCATGTTGCGCTAACCGCGCTAGCAGAATAATTACGTGCTAACCGTGTAAGCACAGAATTCTTAGTTACGGGATGTACGCATGCGCAGAAGCCAAAATTCCTCGCTAACCCATGAAATACGCTTAGCGCAAGCATGGAATATTCTGCTATAGTAAGCAGGCATTTTTCGCTTAACAGTAAGCAGTGCCATTAAATTGGGCCCAGCATGACACTGAATTGCTTTCCTTGGGCTCAGTATTGTGCCAAAACCGATTCTGGCATCTCCATGGTGACGGTTACCATGGTGAATCATTCAAAAACTTTTTAATCATTGTTTTGAGTTTTTGTTGGTTTATGTACTGGGGAATATGTTTATTTTTTTCCCCCAAACAACAACATCATGTTTTCTGTTTACAAATTGACATTAGATCAACAAGAATTGTCAGGTATCATCTGCCAAGCATTCTGGGAAATTAAAATTATCAGCATGGAAGTGAATAGCTACCGAGAATGTACTTTTATTTTTATGTTTTCTCCACTATTTTCAATATTTGGGAATACTTTTTCCAGTGCTCACTTAAGAAAATCCAAACTTGGAAAAATCTGACCATTACATGTCACTTTGGATATAAATTATTTTTAAGAAGCCAGACACTTAATTACTACCGTAGTCGATAATTACTACCGTAGTCGATAATATAAAGGAAAGCTTCAGATTCAGACATCCAGCGTGAATGGACTTTACTTCTTTTGAATCTTTTGAATTTAAATTTCACACACAAAAATCGGTGCTGACGTAAATGGCTTAAAATGGACACGATCACCATGACAACCACTACTCACAAAAAGTGCTATTCAGTGTGCACAAAAGCTGCCATGAAAACACTTACATGTTATTGTTGGGAATAGCGAGAGTGTTTTGACGTATTTACTCAGGAAGTCCAACAGAGTAGATAATTCATTTGTTACTGGCCGTGTTCAAGGAAAACATGCAAAAAGCTCCAATGGTTTACCATAATTAATCATGCTGGCAAATTTCAGTTATAAGAAATTAAAGGGAATATACAACATTTGCAAACATCGAAAAATAAAACTACCACGTTTTTATGAAATACTATACTAGAATGTTGGTAAATGACAGTCTAAAGCATCCTGCAAAATTATGGCACCTGGTGTGAAGTCGTTTTCAAGAAAATTGTATTTTTGTGTACATTTCCAACGGTGGTCGGCCGACCACAGATGGAAAAACCTAACTATTTTTCAACTACTGCTCCAAATTTACCATTTTTTCAGTCCCAATTTTGTTTGCTATTGGTAACATGTTCACAAACGGGTGCAGGCCAGCTAGACTGCAGTTCCGTTACCTTACAATTTTCCGGCATCTATAAATTGATCCATTTCATATTTAGTGGAGTCAGGGAACCAGACTACTTGAACATATTTGTTTCTCTTGGTTTTTCCAGCATTTTCGAACACAAAACTTCAAACATGTCAGTGTAACAAAATTTGATCTATCATACTAACCCCTCAAATAGTTTATTTCTGAAAATTACAGCAAAATCCAATGATGTACATTCTCTTTTATAAGTGTAGTCATAAGAATGGGGCTTGTCAACCGGTATGTCAAATGTTCCGTAATTTTCAAAAAGTATCAAAATGTACTTATCGCTTCAAATCTGCAATGAGGATGTGAATTTGCATTTAATATTGCAAACGTTCAGCAAATATTTAGAATACTGTTTAAATGTTTAAACATTTAGGCATTTCACAAAGGCCGATGCCTGCCTATTATGTCTGCAGACCGGCGTGATTGACATGACAAAATCAACAATGGCCATGGATTGACATAATAAATAGCGGCCAGTCATTGAAAAAATAAAAATTTAACTACGTGAACCCTGAATGTTATCAAGCACTGCAGCGCTTCTAAGGTTTTGTATATCAAATAGGTTTAAAAACATCGTTAATTACTTGTGCTTTGTACGTTTAACTCAAAGGAAGATGGAGTGAACGTCGGTTACTTATTTAAAATGCAGGTTTTGTTTAAACATTTTTTTTGTTGAAAAGTGGTAAACGGATTTAGAATTGTTTTCATTTAAAGGGGCTTCACGGCCTGAAATCCCCGAAATTTGTTATGTTTTGGATCGTTTACTTATCTTAATTCAAAGGTCTGGTTGAAAGGAAAGGAAGTTACTGAGAAATGATGGGAAAAAAACCCTGGTTGTTTACATCGGATGCAGCAGATATTTATGGCATACGGATGTACATGTATTTCTAGCCGTGTCAATTCAAAGTACAGTGTGTGTGACACAAAATACACACAGCACCAATACACACATTTTGTTTCCCGCCCGTCCACAGAATGCGATGCACTGGTGGAACACGTGCGGCTGGATTCACGACTAGCACCCAACAGCTCGCTTTTCAAGAGCCAAAATGTTGACCCCCGCAATTCGTTCTCGTAAGAATAACCCCAAAACGCCCGGCTTTAAAAGAACTGTTGTGTGGAAAGTTACATCATTCTTTTAAATGCTCTTTCCGATAAATATTGTTTTGTTTAAAACTTGTTTTGTAGCCGAACTGGACGCATTCCAAGTATATATCCCTTTAAAAGTTTAAAACATGTAAATATCACATCCTTAATTTTCAACGTTTTGGGGAAAAAAAAAACTCTACACTCCAGTTTGGATTTTGGTGATACAAATGCAGTTAACAAAACAGGAAAGTCAAAATTAAGTTTTGCCTTTCACCGACTTATTAACACTATATACTCAATGTGCCACCTCCCGAGTGAAAGTTGAAAAAAAAATCACTCCGATGGGATTCGAACCCACGACCTAATATTGATTAATATCACCAGACACAAAGTTCATATTATGAAAATAGGAACGGCATAGAAATGCGGATATCAATGAGAGGAAAGAGAAATGGAAGGGTTTAGGCAGTTACCTAGCATCCAGCTGAGTCCTGAGCAGGGATGTAGTCTGCTCGGATGAGTGTTGACTCTCATGCATTTTACGCTGGTGATCCATCTTATAGCAGCATTAAAAGATTCATGAACAGAAAGCCCCGGAGATGAGAAATGGCACCGAAGTCATGCAATGGATGGATGGGGAAATGAGTATACATGTACATGTATGTACGTTGCCATGCTGAATTCGGACAATTCATGCAGTGCACCACCAAGAGTTTGCCACGGAGAGTCCATTTTTTAAGTTTACAGTCGACAAAACATGGCCCATGTGAATGAGTGTCAGTAGATAACTTGAGCTAATTTGTTATAGATTGGGGCATAGCGTTCTGCCGCCTTACAAAAAACACCATATCGATAAAAAGAAAAGGGCAAACAGATACTTGATTCACACGCTTACGAAACAATTGATCGGAAAAACGAACAATTTCAAATGTCCCGCGCTGCGAATTCGCGACCATCTCCCACAATGCACTGGGAAAAATGAACTCTCCATGGCAAACTCTTGGTGGTGCACTGCACTGTGAAACACCCAAATTGAATGATGTTGTAGTTAAGAACTTCTGAAACCTGACTCCAATTATAAAATTGGATGGCTTTCAACACAATATGTCAATTGATACTATAAATTCTCAATTGACCAAGTTCCTCTGTACAGGGTGAGTAAAAAAAAAATGGAAACCCAAATGGCAGGACTAATTTTGGAATGAAGTTTTGCATGTAGCACTTTCAAAATCTAGGATATGAAAGCCCAGTCATTAAGCTTTCTTTTAGTACAAGAATCATTCAAATCACTCAATGCACTTTTCAAGTTATGGAATTTTGAACACAAATACCGTTTTAAAGTTCTGTCCACAGATCACATCAAAAGTAAGTGTTCTTTCAGCAAAACGAAAACAATTCTCATAGGGATGCATGTTAAATGAAACGCAAGTTTCGCAACTTTTTCCAAGTGAGTTTCTTGAATGATCGTTTATTGCATCCCGAAAGGGTAACAGTTAACATTGGGTTTTGCCAAGTGTACAAAGCTCAGTATTAAAACAGAATGTCGGTGTAGACAAAATCAAAATGGGTTTCATTTTTGGAGCATCCTCACTTCATATAAACTGTACTGTATACTCATTTTCCTTTGTTAGCTGTTGTCAATCGAAGATGAAAATAAAATCTGTCATATCAAAGCTGTTATTAATTATTGGTTAGCAAAACAAAATGTGAGTCATGATACACTGCAAATGATGATGAGTAAACAAAAAATGATTAAAGGCATGCCGGTGATGACTGTAGGAGAGTTTCACTTGAAAAGCAAAAACAAAATGAGACATTCAACTTTTGAGACAACTTCATCAAATCAGGCCCACTTCACAAGAAATAAATATTCCTTGCGGAATAAGATGTTCGAGCTTTTCGGATGCTATCTCTTCAGTTTCAGCCCCCCAAAAATGAAGCACTTTTCTCTTATTTTTTCTTTTCTCATTTTTCTTTTTCATTTATTTATTATTTTTTTTCGGCACAACCAAAATACAAAATGCAGTGTCAGTGAAAACTTCATGGCATGTATTGTTAGGCCGAGTAAAAAAAAAAGTAAGTAGTTTGTCATCCGGACCCTTTTTGCAAAAATAAGGAGGCGGGCACTCCCCCCTCCCTAAGATGGCAAGTTTTCCAAGATGGCAGATGGATTTCTTAAATTTTTTCCGAATTTGTTGCTAATACAAAATTGTGTCCAAAGGAACCATAACACTTTTTACATAGCAACAATTTTGTTGGAAACAAATAAAAAGACAATATACTGACAATATATGTGCGTCGATATATATGTGCAAATATGAATTTAAAAAAATTCAAAAATTCAAGTTGGTTGGGAAAAAAGGAAACGGGCAGAAACAAGAAACTAGGTTTTTTTTTTACATGGCTTTCATTGCAGTATTTTCCTACAATGATCATTTACAAATGAGAATATCTTTGGTCTGTGAAACAGTTCTGTCCATTCCACACCCAAGGCATATTGCGCAGTTACAAGTCTTCACCCACGGACCACTTCAGCCGCTTCGCAGTCAAGTCGCCCGCAGAAAAACTCGCGAATACAAAAGGCATGCACCTTTTGCATTCCATATCGCACAGCGGTGAGGAACGAGTGAAGCCTACACACCGATTGAAGCATTTACATGAATAATGAAGCGGGCACTGCAATAATCACACGCTAATTGTCTCATTGTGTTCTCTGCCTCAAGGACTTTCGTTACAGTCGATTTGTCACGTTTATGAGTAGTCATTACACACACGCACACAACACCAGACTCATCAAATGACTGCTACACGTGAGACCAATGACAGCAATAAATTAACGGGGACAATATAGAACTGGTCATGTGGGCCTAAACTGTAGATCCATTAAACCACTGGATACCATTTAGTCATAGTAATCACGCTATTTTTCAGCGTTAGTCCCAATTAAATTTCAATTCAAAATGCTGAGGAAAAAAATGTGCAGATTGTATTAAAGGGAATATCCAACATTTGCAAACATTGGAAAACAAAACTACCAAATTTTTATGAAATGGTAAATGAAAGTCTAAACGCCCGTAAAATTGTGGCACCTGGTGTGAAGTCATTTTCAAGAAAAGTTGTATTTTGTATAAATTATCAACGGCGGTCGGCTGACCACCGTTGGAAAAACCTAACTATTTTTCAACTACTGCTCCAAATTTCCCATTTATTTTTTTTCAGTCCAAATTTTGTTTGCTATTGGTTACATGTTCATGAACGGGTGCAGGCCAGCCAGATTGGTTTCCTTACCTTACAAGTTTCTGGCATCTATAAAGTAAGTCATTTCATTTTAGTGGAGACAGGGAACCAGACTACTGGAACATTTTTTTGTTTTTCTTGGTTTTTCCAGCATTTTCGAACACAAACCTTCAAACTTGTCAGTGTAACAATATTTGATCTATTATACTACTCCCTCAAATAGTTCATTTCTGAAATTTACAGCAAAAGTCAATGATGTACATTCCCTTTAACAACTGGATCAAATTGGTTATGGAAACTGCAGAAATTGCTATGAAGCAGTTTGTGCACAACACCATTATGAATGACATTCTGGTTCAGAACGGATGACAATTTTTCACTTGAAAAGTGCAACTTTTAATGAAATTTTTAGTGGAAAAGGCTTGATCAAAATATGTACATGTGAGTGCACAATGGAATTGCAGTGAAATGCCTTCACCAAACTGTAATTTTTGCAATTTTTTTTTTAAAAGCATTGTAAAAATTTAAATAATGTGGGTAAACCAGCGGTGATACAATAGGTAATGTTATAACCAGTGTTGTAGCCCAACCAGTTCTACTATTGTACGATCATAGAGCTATATTAAAATGACTAGCGAGTTAACTCGTGTACAATGTAGCCTGCTGGGAGCATCCATATTTGTGTACAAACTTACGGAAAACACTTTTCGTAGGGCTTTTGCACGGCTATATCTGCAATGTGTATTTGAAACCAATGTGTAAACGAAGCTGATATGCACAAAACCACAACACATAATCAGTAAACGGGTATTTCATTTTGCTCTGCGCTAACAAAGCAAAGTTTGCGTATACAATATGCACTGCAGATTTTTTTTCTCCATTATCATGAAATAGCACCTGTGCAGCCCGTTTCATGTACTTATTCCTGAATAGTTTGTAAAGCTCAATTGTGATCCATTTCATCTAATTTAAATAATTATGCTCCATAATGAAGCACATTCATTCAAAAGACTGAGTCCCGGACGCATCCAAAACTATTACATGTAGTAAGTTAATATAGCTCTATGACCGCCACTTTACCAAAAATATCGCTGGGTGCACTACGAAGTGACGAACGTGATAGTTTTACCGCACCAGTACAGTGTAAGTGACGTAACGTCTATTACACTTTTGCACGCAATACGTCACCTCCTGGTAGGGCAACTGTCCACAATACGTCACTTTGTGGCGCGACCAACGATATAAAAGACAACAGGTCCCGCGTGTAGCAATGAGTTGATGGATACCGGTTGACCGTGGATGGTTACCAGCCATGCATACTCTACCTGGCACTCATCTGTAACCTGAGCTGGGTCAGGTTCTTGTCAGAGTTCAACTCCTGGTCGCTATGCTGGATGCGATATCTAGAGATCTAGACGAGAGAAAACGTGCAAGGTGGGGACACAGAGGACATAAACACAATCGTCAAACAAGGCATACATGTACGTACACACATACAGAGCCACTGACATAGGTACACAGGACTGTGTGGGCTGATCACAGCAAGAACTTTGGGGTTTTAGTCAAACAGGATCCACAATTGTTAATTGCACTGACGTGTGTTTGGATTGAAGTGCAAGATTCAGGACGGGATGGCTGTGTCAAAATCGTCATCGGCACCATGAGTGAGTGCGCTGCACGCGTACGTATTTTACAGAAACCGGGATATTTTGGGTTTCACGAACTGACATCCTCCACAGTGCAGCTGTTAGAGCGCACCCCGTACATTTTCGGTTTCACGAAACGACACTGAACTTAAAGCTATAGTCCATCATTTGTAGCCATCCGAAAAGTAACTGGCGTAATTATTGTCGAAAAACATACTTGGTTGAAAGATAGTAAGGGGACTAACCTCCCTGTGAAATTATTCTTTCTGGCTAGCTGTCATTTTGAAGTAATCAACAAAAGAAGGCCTTTCCAACGGTGCTTCTTATGACACACCGTAGAAAAATTTAAATTAGTAGTTCGTTTTGTTATTCGGCGAAGCGCGCACAAGCATTGGCACGATGCACACACAGACACGCGGTTGCTATGTCAGATTAGTGCGCGACATCACGTATAGCTGCAATCGGCTCAGTGAGAACGCGTCTCGGACGCTGAATTCAGGCCCAATTCAAAACATGATTCAGCAACTTTTGATCTGAAATTGAGATCCTCGAATGCTGTTTTTCTCGGAATATACAGCTGAAGCTGAGCTGAAACTTCATCAGGTTAGTTGTTCAGTATCCTTCATTAGATTTTGAACACTTTTGTTGCTTCAAACGAACAAAATGCACAAATTACAAATGATGGACTATATCTTTAACTTCACCAATTAAAACGGTTTTTAATAAAATGTTTGTGTAAGCATACAAGTATACGGATGGATTAAATTCGTGTAAAACCTTTCCATCGTTTTTCTCCGTTCTGTATTGCTGCATCATGCTTGGGTGATAGCTCGTGAAAATGAAAATCTTCCTATTTTGCGTCAGTGTCTGATGCACGCGTGCACTATTGGGTGTCAGTTCATGAAACTGAAATTGTTGATTACGTGGTTTTCACGAACTGACACCCACTTGTGTGAGGGTGTCAGTTCGTAGTGCCGATGCCGAATTGATGTCAACTCATATCAAACAACTGCTCTGGCAACATCATTACAGAGTGGAATCGCAATAAATTTCTTATGTGTCCTCACGGACCATTAACAAAATATTAATTCATATGCCATTTGTGGCCAAAAGAGTCAGAAACTGCATGACTTTGCACTGAAGTAGACTGATGCTAATCTTTCTCCATCAGTCATTTTAAGTTTCTCATTTGAAATCTGTCTTCATTCTATTCAACAGTTGCTGCTTACTGGAACTGCCTATTTTGCATTGCATGTCCCACGAAAAAACAGTGAACTTCATGATTCACGCATGTATTTTGTACAGAGACAATTTTGTACTGACTTTTGAGTGCACTGTTATGGGTTTGGCAAAGAAGGAAACACACAGCAATGAATAAGTGGGGACCACGTTCTGTAACGTTTCTTACCTTCTGTTACTCCGAAGTAGAACACAGATGCATAGATCAACATTACACAATATACAGCATCAGTAACAATAGCAAACACTTAGGTATTAACACTTCAAATATCAAATATTTTTCGACCTCAATGCACTTAACAGAGCAGGAAAATACAAGTACAACAAAGACACAAAGTTAAATCCATGTTGTTTAGACAAAAAAAGGTTTGTATTACTTTACTTCAAAGAGGATGAAAATTAACCTATCGCGATAGAATTGCATGAACGCAGCTTGTGAAATATTGTCCAATTACACACGATATACAAATGGACGCGGAACGCGCAAAATCTGCCACAAACAAAACTTAACGTACAAAATTCCAGGGTTGTCTAAGGGGATGGTTAACTCGCAAACGGCGATACATGTAGGTCAATCGGTCAAATAGCCAACAACAACTCCTTCAAACACGTTCACTCCTTTGGGAGTAAGGGCTCCGTGCACAAGTACCCCCTCAACGGTAAGAAAGGGAGAGTTGGGGGAGACCACTGGGAGAGACATTTGAACGCACTGCTGACGACGCCTGACACTCACGCGAAGACGCTATGGCTTTTTGCGCATTCAGAATAAATTTAGTTGTGCGTACTTTGTGCAATAGGTGCGCGCAAACCATTACGCATAGGGCAATTCCACACCAAAGTGGACATGACACCAAAAATTCAAATACATGTGACTTAAACAAATTTGGCATCAAATGAAAGCTAAAAGTTTATATTTTCAAGATTTGAAGTCGGAATTTTATTTTTGATACATTTCGGTACCAACAAATAGGATTACGTAATAATCCTGTTTTAATCCTAAAAATGTGATTAATAGTGATATGAAAGTATTCTACCAATACACACACAAAAATATGTACTAATGCCATCAGTTTCTGTCATGAGAAAGTATTGGCCTTGAAAAACTGACTGAAACTTGTTTTTAATGTTTTGCGTAATTTGTTTCGCTTTAGTGACTTCTAATATTTCAGCCTTCGAAAATGTCCTTCCGTTACCGTGGAATTGCCCCATACGCAAAAAGCGCCCTCTCTTGTTCACGCAGGGAGCCCATGCAACTACACAGGGTCATCACCAAATGCAGTAAAATGCCTTGCCCAAGGACACAATCACAGTGAAGTTAACCTGGTTTGCTTCTAAACCAAACTCCTGACGATTTTATCACAAGACATATGTAGAGTTGTACAAGATTTTTGAAAAAAAATCAACACTTTTGAAAACTTGAATGTTTTGCTGCTCACCAGTGTTCTGTTGTCCTCCTCTAGTCTCTTGGTGCGCTCCTTGACGTCATGCACAATGCTGGTCGATTCCATGTGCTGAGTGTCCACTTTGCCCTTGATGGCGCGCACTTCATCCACCAAGGTTGTGGTTGCTCTCTCCAGCTGCTCCCTCAGCCGATTGGCCTCGTCCAGGTCGTTGCGAAGCTCAGCGATTCTAGCAAATTTGTTATCACGAAATGACTTTTTAAAAAATAGTAATAATAAAAATAACAGGTTCTTATATAGCGCTTTAACTAAGATCGAAGCGCTTTAACTAAGATCGAAGCGCTTTACATTATTATTACCCCTGATCATTGGGCCAATGAAACATTCCAAATACAATCTCAGCTCCCTGGGGAGTATACACCTTGATGCTGCCATTTTGGCGCAAGGCAGCTACAATCAATCACACTTACCATCTCTGCCCTCACAGGTACCCATTGACTCCTGGGTGGAGAGAAGCAATGAGTGACAAAGCGCCTTGCCCAAGGGCACACGCATCGTAACCTCAGACGGGAATCGAACCAACAGCCTGCAGAATTACCTGCAGACCACGAATTCAATGCCCCAGACCACGAAGCCATGGCACTCCACAAACCAAATTGCTGAAGTTGAACACAGTACCATCAAAATCTGACATTCTAAAAGCCTTGTGACATCACAGAAGTCTCTGCACTGAGATTCACACAAGTTGGACACATTGCAACTCTGGCAAATTCTGCAGAAAATGTTTTTCTTCCTGACATGCTTTCACATTCACTCCTGGGAGGTACATGTATGAATCGGCCTTAACTCTGAAGTTCATACAAACTGCCTGGACATATTGGCCTAGGAAAATATGTGAATCTTCCAAATTCCAATACTTTGCCTTAGACCAATTTGCAAATTCTTTGCAACTGATGTAAAAGTGGGGTTGAATTTACCAGGGATGATATGGGTAGTCCCACTGTGTGACCAGCACCCGATTTCATGAAACTCATCGTAACTTACGATGCATCTCAGCGCTGCGACGCGTCGTATCCCTAGGATGTGTCACAGCTGCGATGTGTCCTGCGATCCATTTCACAAAACACGTCGTACCGGTACGTGCGACGCGTCGTAGATGTATTTATAGCACAACTAGATGTACATGTATTTAGTCAGCGTACAGTAAATAGTCCTCTGATATTCAACAAAAGAGTCGTCAGATCTCCTCTTGAAATTGTTTAAAACGTATAACAAAATGGCAGACATGTGATGCAATTTTAAACGAAAACAAGCTCTCAGCAGACTGTATAGCTACTTCCAAATTTCAACTGCAATATTCCAGGCTAATTCATAATCATAACTGTGCAATGCATTTTCTATTTACAACTTTACACACGTTGCCTCGGTATTATAGTCTCGTTTATGTATTTTTATGGCATAAAACTGGTTAGAAAAAGGACGCTTCGTATTTTGCGATGAACTTCCCTGCAATCTTCCCGCAATGAAGTTATCAGTATTGGTGAGTCAAGCAGTTGCTAAATTTCCCCGGAACATATCCAGGACAAATGCAGAGCTTCTTCCAGACAAAGTGATTGATTCTACCCGCAACTTGTCCGGAACTCGGTTATGAATTGAGACTTGCCCTTACTTACTTAGTAAGTTGCTGGTCTCTCCTGGCCACCAATTCTTGTTGGCTCCCCAGCACCGCTTGCTCCACCTGCTTGGTGTGGTTGACCAGCGCCCCTACGGCTGTCCTCTCGTCCGACACGCGCTCCTCGGCCCGCTTGAGCCTCGCTCCCAGCTGACCGATCAGATCGTTGCTGGACCGGATGCTGTCGGCCAGCTGCTGGCGGGATTGGCGCTCGCTCTGGATGGCTTCATCTGAGCGCAGGTGCGACTGCTTCAACTCCCCTAGGTTAAGAATTTCATTTGTTACACCACGGGTAATATGCCCTTTTCAAATTCACACTATTTGAAATCTCTTTGTTCCACCCATGGTCAAACCTTGAGATTCTGACAACCCCTTTCTCACAAGCAAAAAAAAAGTATATTGTTTTCCATAAAAAGCTTTAGGGGGGTGAGCCAAATTAATGCCATTTCTAGCTTAAGGAAGGCAGGCTTTCAGCTAAACTTCTGCGCTATCCCATTCAAATTTTGTACCTCCCCCTAAATGTTTTGATGATTTTTACATCACCTACATGTAATTAACTTACCAGCTACATGCAACAACAAATTCGAATTTAGGCTTCATTGATTCCTATCATTACAGCAATTTAAGCTTTTACTCACTACGTGTGTACCGCCCTGTTAAATTTGTATTTAATAGAACACTGTATGTGAATTGGCGATCGTGTAGTTACGGGCCCCTCTTTAGTTTCGATCAAATTAGAGTCAAGGGTCCTTTTTATCATTCAAAAATGACCTTCTCAACCTAAAGCAGACTTCTCTAAATTCAAATGACACCTTTTTTTTTATAAATCTGAACAGTTTCTTGGGGTAGAAATTACAATTCTTTTTACGAGGTTTACGGTTGGTGCCATGCGACTCAGATAGTGTTCACGGTACCGTACATCGCGGCGATTGCCATCTTTATTTTTGTGTTGCGTTTTGTCGTTTTCATTGTCAGTTTACCCCCAAATTTCCCTCAAAAATTCAAAACCCTACCCTCTATCTATGACACACTTGCATGTTCTTAATGTCGCCAACTAGTTTGGTAGGTCAAATAAATGTTAAGTATATATCGTTCTCTTACAGGGAACCAGGCCTGCAACTACAGGATCGCCCATACATATTACACAAGAGGTCACACAACTGACTAAAGTACAAAGTTACTTTTCCTATTACCTCTCAAACGGACGACTTCTTCCAGTAGCGCCCGACATGACTGCTCAGACATGTTCAGCCTGTCCTCCACCTGTCGTAGTCTGTTCTCTGTGTAGTCCCCCGCATAGGCCGGGACCGCAGTGACGTTGGACAGCTGAGACCGGCGCCCGCCGAGGGGAATAATTTGGTTGTAGTCATTGGGCTGTGGAGTCTGGGCACCAGGCTGGTTGCTGGAAATGGCTGGAAGAGGGGCTGGCCCAAACTTGTTGAATAGCCTGTCAAAACATGATATTTTTTTTAATTTGATTTGATTTCTTTCCAAACATCAAAATTTTAAATGAACAATTAAATTAAACAGAATATACAACAAGCGTGATGAATAGTAGAGGCTGACAGAAAGCCCAAGCTTAACATTTGGCCCAACTCCAGTGAAAAAAACAAACAATTAAGGCCAAAAAAAAAAATAGTCGGTCTCTGGTCAGCCGAAGTTCCGGAATTGATGCGGCGACGCGGCTTTTTTTGTTTTTTTCAAGCTTGGATAGTACAGACAAAGTGGGGTACTATTTTGCTTGATTTGGTGTCCTCATGTACATTGGTGTCCTCCATAATTTGCCTTAGTGCCCTCAATCATTTGCCTTGGTACAATGTCCCATTCCTTGGTGCTCTTTGGTAAAAAAAAATTGAGGAGGTGCGGCAACAGAGGGCGCTGTTGGAGCTACCGCGGAACATTTTGGAAGAAAAAAAAGAATGACGCGCATGGTTAAAATCGACGGGCGCGCTGACCAGAGACCGAATTTTTTTTTTTGGGCCTTACACTACATGTGCAAGCACCATGACTGAAAACAAGTAGCAAATCCTTCACGGCTATTTTCAAAGTACCGGTATTCTACTTGAGCTTTTTGTTCTGTTTTGTTTTGTTTGATTTTCCACCCATGTCAGGTCCCTCGGAGAAGGGATGCAGTACAAAGTGCAATGTGTTACAGCCCTATTAAAGCTGTAAACCAATCACAAAAGAGAACCAGCTTCTCCATGTACGAAGTGTTACGTTATGAAAGGAGGCAATGCTTACAGACCTCGTTATTAATTATTGAAATCAATAGCGAGGTCGTAGGCACCGCCGCTGCTGAACCAAAGCTAATCTCACAGCATCCGTTGCCATGTTACCAGGGACAAGGTACGCAATAAATTTGATAGAATCTCGTACCAATTATTAATTTCATCCACAGCCCGTATTTTGGTGTACATACCGTATAAAACCTCTTAAAGGGAAAATACAACATTTGCAAACATCAAAAAATAAAACTTCCAAATCATTTTGAAATACCTTGCTGGACTGTTAGTGAATCATATGACAGTGTAAAGCATCCTGTAAAATCATGGCACCTGGTATACTGTCAAGTGTCATATTCAAGAAAAGTGGTATTTTTGTATCAATTTCCAACGCTGATCGGCCGATCAGCGTTGGAAAAAAACTGGCTTTTTTTCAAATACTGGCCCCAATTGACCATCGCACTTGTTTGCAATCGATTACAAACCTATGAACGGGTACGAGCCAGCTAGACTGGTTCCCTGACCTTACAATTCCCCAATGTATGTAAACTGCTCTGTTTCTTTTTATATGGAGTCAGGGAACCAGACTATAGGAAAATGATTGTTTTTCTTGGTTTTTATAGCATTCTCGAGCCCAAAACCTCTAAAAAGTCAGTTTAACAATATTTGCTATATATTTCCAACCCCCCAATTCCATCCATTTCTGAAAATTACAGCAAAAGCAAATGATGTATATTCCCTTTAATCTTGTCTGAAATTTTCTAAATAGCTTACAGGACAATTATCACTTATACACCAGATTTAGGAGGACTTTGTGTGAATGACGAAGGTAGACCTGTCACAATTACTACGGGGCGTTCTCCCTTTCATGCATGTTGCCATTGGTTTCAGAGAGCCAACCTACTCGCAGTGTCCTCTAGATGTACATGTATGTATGTGTCTCTGACTCACTGTCCAACTGTCCGTGTCACATGTGAAAATTTAAAACTGGTCTTTTGAAAATACTCAGAACTCTCACAGGTGTTTAAGCTGCACAGAAAAATGATGATCAACATGTCATCTGTCATTTTCTTTTCATTTTTCAAAGCAGAAAAGTAGCCATCTTGAAAGACTATCCCACCACAACATGGCAAAACAGCGCCACTTTCGATCCCAACTGCATCCGAAAATTCTTTTATAAATACTCGGAACTCTCACGGGCATTTAAGCTGCACAGAAAAATGATGATCAACATGTCATCTTTCATTTTCTTTTCATTTTTGGGTGGGTTGACCATTGACTTTTCGAGAAATCTCACCCAAAGAAGATAACCCCTATTTTTCCCAAAGCGGAAAAGTAGCCATCTTGAAAAAAATGATCCCACCATAACATGGCAAAATAGCGTCACTATCAAGCCCAATTGCATCCAAAAATTCTTTTAAAAATACTCAGAACTCTCACAGGTATTTAAGCTGCACAGAAAAATGATGATCAACATGTCATCTTTCATTTTCTTTTCATTTTTTGGTGGGTTGACCATTGACTTTTCGTGAAATTCTCACCCAAAGAAGATGACCCCTATTTTTCCCAAAGCGGAAAAGTAGCCATCTTGAAAAACGATCCCACCACAACATGGCAAAAAAGCGCCATTTTCTACATGTTCAAGTCCAAATGCATCCAAAAAATTCTTTTAAAAATACTAAGAACTATTATAGGAATTTTATGTAAACTGCACAGAAAATGATGATCAACATGTCATCTTTCATTTTCTTTTCATTTTTGGGTGGGTTGACCATTGACTTTTCGAGAAATTCTCACCCAAAGAAGATGACCCCTATTTTCCCAAAGCGGAAAAGTAGCCATCTTGAAAAAAAATGATCCCACCATAACACGGCAAAATAGCGTCACTACCAAGCCCAATTGCATCCAAAAATTCTTTTAAAAATATTCAGAACTCTCACGGGCATTGAAGCTGCACAGAAAAATGATGATCAACATGTCATCTTTCATTTTCTTTTCATTTTTTGGTGTGTTGACCATTGACTTTTCACCCAAAGAAGATGACCCCTATTTTTTCCAAAGCGGAAAAGTAGCCATCTTGAAAAATGATCCCACCATAACATGGCAAAATAGCGCCACTTTCAAGCCCAATTGCATCCAAAAATTCTTTTAAAAATACTCAGAACTCTCACAGTCACAGGTATTTAAGCTGCACAGAAAAATGATGATCAAAATTTAATCTTTCATTTTCGTTTCATTTTTTGGTGGGTTGTCCATTGACCTTTGGAGAAATTCTCACCCAAAGAAGACGACCCCTGTTTTCCCAAAGCGGAAAAGTAGCCATCTTGAAAAAAACGATCCCAGCACAACATGGCAAAATAGCGCCACTTTCGAGCCCAATTGCATCCAATATTTTTTTTTAAATACTCAGAACTCTCACAGGCATTGAAGCTGCACAGAAAAATGATGATCAACATGTCATCTTTCATTTTCTTTTCTTGTTTTGGTGGTTTGACCATTGACCTTTCGAGACATTCTCATCCAAAGAAGACGACCGCTATTTTTTCCCAAAATGAAAAAGTAGCCATCTTACAAAACGATCCCTGCACAACATGGCAAAATTGTGCCACTTTTGAGCCCAACTGCATCCACAATGTTCAGATTTGGAAGCCCAAGTCCGGGCCAGAGGTGCATTGATATCTCTTCAATTCCACAATTTTATAGCTCTCAGAGCTCTCTAATATAGAATATATTGAGGGTAGGGCCTATAACTTTTATTCATGAGCTCGGCGGATGGGTTTAGGCCTATTCAAAGGTGTGCACTTCTAAACTCCACCACCATGGTATTTACATAGATAATAGGATTACATGCACTCATTTAGGTATAGTCAGCAAGCCACAATGTAGGCTACATAAAGTCAACTCAGGGAAAGCTCCCAGATGTTAACCAACAGGAGATAATCTCCCGGAGCTTAGCCTTCTGACCAGATGCTTATTTCACAGTGCTTCTTAGCATAGAGATGCGCTAAGCACATAAAATAAGTAAGGCATTCTGGCAAAATGAGACAGAACTGCGCCGGGGTCAAAATGAGGGTTTGCAGGTATTAGGAAAGAGAACAGAATTCTCCTTTCAATAACATTTGTTGCACTTCAGTCAGACATTCTGTCAACAAGTTATGGCAGTTTAAAGCTCGCATTTACCGACATTTAAAAACAAGTAAAATACTGAGAAAAAGGCCTTTAAAGTGTCGAGTTTTGTATTCGTGAATTTGAATGATGCCAATTGTTTTCCTTAAAAAAAAACTTTCATTCAACAATTGTTATACTATTTCTTTTCACTTTGTGTAGTAGACATGTATCAAAGATTACAAAATATCAATAAATCTGAAAAATCAACAACAACAGAATCACCCCCATTCGGTTTTTTGCAATTTTCTCCACTACAGCCTGTGCCCAGTTCCGTCTCATTTTGCCAGAACGCCTCTCATATTTGCTTGGCAAAAGCAAGTTGTTAATAACAGCCAAAAATATCATTGGTTTAATACCGGTACTGTTACGCAAATCATAAATTTGTTAAGCAATATTTCTCTGCTAAACAGCAGGCATGCAACTTGGAAGTGGGCAATTCCACATTAATGGGCCCAAAAGTGTGACATTTGAGAAGACCTTTAAGTTTGATGATAAAACTGCTGTAAACATTGCAAGCTTCGAACAAATGTCCTCACATGCATGATATAACTGGTTTTGCATTTTAGAAAATATAGTGGATATTGTTTTAAAAAGTGTTACATACATGTAACGAAGGACTACATGTAACGAAGGACAGACATTTTAGATAAAGTCACAAAGTAAGCATAAAGCTTAATGATCCCCCAATGTTGACTTATTTAAGATGTACCCTAGAGGAATGCTTATCAGTCAAAACCTAGAAAACTCAGAGTCAGTGTGAAGAATTATTTGATATTTTATAATCAGGATTTATACGTACAAACAGACTGCACATTTGTCACAAAATGTCTGTCCCTGTTCGTACGTTACCCTAATCACATCATTTTGAAGCCAGTGTGAAAACTGGTATATTTTAGCTTGATAACAATGTAAAATGGCTTAATAATGTCACTGGAAGTGCCTATTAGAAACTGAATTTGTCCTATTAGCTCCCTTTTCCTAGCAGTGTGTCTGTCCACGTTACATACGTATCACACAGAAAAGATGTCTGTTATTTTCTCAAACAAAACACGGTATCATCTTTTGTCTTGTCTTGTCCTACATGTAGTCACTTTCAACTAATAGCAAGGTATAAGAAAAACTGAAGGAAATACTAGTTCATCTTTTACCCTTTATACGCAACATCCATAAACTTATCTAATTGGCCCATTAGTGTGGAAATGTCCAAGTAACCCACACAAAAAAGAGGAAACTCCAATCTTTACAATACTTTGTACAGTGTTTTCAATGGTTAATGGCATTTAAAGTGAAAAACGAGGAAATCAGCTAATCCGGGGAAAAATTGCATGCCTGCAAACAGCTGCATGAAAATGCCCCAAGGAAGGGAAGGATTAAACTATTCTTAAATTGAAAGACAGCTTACCCCGCATCTCCATCAATAAAGCTCTGCCACATCTTGGCTGACGCTATACGGCTACATGTACAGTGTGTTAATCAGTCACACGCACGGTCCACGGAGCAAACTCACCACTGAATACACTGTCAAAATACAAAGCATGTACAAGCTACAGTTTTGGTTTTCATCAAAAACATGTCAGTCACAAGGCCCCCCCCCCCCAAAAAAAAATTCACTAGGTTATCTTTCGATTGAAGCAGGATTTGAACCCACGGCCATGTCAACACCAGAGTGCTTTTCCAACTGAGCTCTTCAACTTACTGTACATATGCTGATGTCTCTCGATTTCAAAATTCGGTTTTGCCTTTCATCTACATTTTTTTCTATAAATACTGCGTACACCGTGCCCTCTGGAGACATGCACACAATAGGGAACAAAAGATTGTATACGTCTCCACAGGGCAATGAATACGTCTCCACACAAAATAGATCTGGATTTTACTTAAAAACTAGGAATTTCCACGGCATGTTGATCCGTCGCAAATGGTAGGGTTTTAGAAAAGGGATATTAAATCCGAATTTCAGCCAAGAAAATTAATTATGGTTTAAATAAGAGCATTTTGAAACTGTACTTTCAAAGTCAAAAACTTTAGTACACAAGAACAAAGAAATGTCTCCACAAGCATACAATTATGTAAATATACAGTTGTGGTCTCTAAAATTTGTCTTGTCTCTGTTCACACACACACACACACATCAGAAGCTGGATAGCTCATTTTGGTATGGTAGAACACCTGGATTTGGTTTCCGATGTTGCAGGTTCCAATCCCACTACACTTTTTTTGAACTGATTTTCAGTCTTCCAAGTAACAATTGGCTGGTTCATAGTCATATTCAGCAGAAAAATAAACGTGAATAGTGACTTTTCAGCAAGTAAAGTTTATGTATTCCTGTCGCAAATTTAAAAATGTCAAGTACATTTCTACTCAAAAAAGTTGTAACTTTCATGTCAAATTTCATTTGCCCTTACATTTAGCATGAATTACAATTAGCCTTTATGATCAGTTATTTCCTAGTATGAGCACACAAGTTCACGTTCATGTACCAAAAATATGCCCGCCCCTACATGTAAATTATGTAAAATGACTCAACATCAGACAACACAGAAAAATGTTCCAACCAGAATAATTTTATATTACATTTTCCCTTCGCCGACATATTGTTTTAGAAAATAAACCCTGCACACTCACTACCAGTGAGTCATTATTTCAAAGTCCTAAATTCACAACACAACGCTCCAGGTGCAATCTGCGCGACATCGCGCAGTACGCGCGACTCGCGTGCCAATCTCCATAATAAGAGTTGTTTACATCTTATTCACGAGCTGAACACTCCAATATTTAGTAGAGGGGTGTTTCAAAAAATGAAGTGAACCTGTTGAACAAAATCGTGGTTTTTTTTGACAGAAAAGTTAAAAAAAAAAAAAAAATTATGAATGGGAATAAAAATGTGCTTGGTTGGTATTAATCGCTCTGTTTAAGACTGCTAGGAGTCTGGGTGCTGATAATTACCCGAGCGGTCTTAAACAGAGTGATAAAAACCTCCAAAGCACACATTTATTCCCCTATTACAAGAAATTATATGGTGGTACTGGTTTGTCACACACAGGCAGGATTCAGAATGCCGACCGAACCAAGCTCAAGAAAATACATAATTGCAATCAATATCTGGCAATATCCTTTGAGGCGGCGTATTTTTTCTGATATTACCTTATTCCTGCATCATGTCCACTGCCTAGCCAATATAACAGCCATGTCGCGAGTCCTCAACTGAGTTCAGCACGATGACAATAAGCTGGTTTTATTGATTTTCTTGTTGCACATTGTGTTCCGTACATGTGTACACAACTTGCATCAGGTTTTTTTTGGTATACTGGCCGTGTCTGGGCGCAAGAGAAATTGTTGAACAACACAAGTGGGTAGCCATGGAAACTTGGCCACCATAGCGATGCGATGAGTGTTTCTTAAAAAGGTCAGGTTAATTTAATAAAACATGCAAAACGTGGGTGGGAATTAGCTTGCTCACGAAAGTACCAGAATTTCATTACGTGGATATTTTTTTTACTAAATTCTGGTTTTTGGTGATCTTCAAAATTTTACATCTTTTTTTTTTGGGGGGGGGGGAGGGGGGCAGCTGCTTTGTAAAAATAACAAGTAAAAAAAAACCTTGTAAAAACAAGTGTAGCTTGCAATTTTGTAATTTTTCACAGAGCCGCCTCCACCCCCCCCCCCCCCTCCAATGGATTGAAGAAAACCAAAAACCAAAAACCAACATTTAGTTTTTAGGGTTAGTATTTTATAGCAAATTTTTAAGTTTTGTGTTCATAGATGCTGGAAAAACCAAGAAGAAAATGCTGTTCTTGTACTTCAGATGAAACGGAGCAATTTATAGACATCTTGGAATTGTAAGGTCAGGGAACCAGACTAGCTGGCTTGCACCTGTTCACGGATGTGTAACCTCGTTCCCCATGGGTACGATCCTGCTGCGCCATGTTGTTTCCCATCATGCCTTGCACGATCTTAACCCCTGGAATTGTGTAATTTAAATGTGTCAAAATAATTTAAATGTGTCAAAATTAGGCTGCAGTTTATCCGTTTTACGTGCCGACGCCATCTTTAAAATGTTAAAAGTTGTGATTTTGAAGAATCAATCCTTTCAAACAAAACGTTTGGATGTTGCGTTTTTTAGCAAAGATTTGTATTAAATGTACATGTACGTACCCCTTTCGTCCCTTTACAACCGAAGATACAGGGTTTTTTTTAGCGAAAAACAAGGTTGCCATGACCCATATTGTACAGGCATCGCGACTTTTGAATAACAAATTTTTTTTATACGTTACGTTACGTGCAAAGCACGCAAGCGCATTATGGGCGCACCCGGCGTGCAATCTTCGAAATGCGCGCGCAGAACGCTGTGAATAGCAAATCAGCGTCATTTACGTCATCATCACGGCCAGGGGTTAGTATAAGGAACGCGCACCCGCCCATGGAGTCGAGGCTGGTGTCACGGATTGCAAACAAAATATGGACTACCAGTAACTAAATTTGGTAAATTTGGGCAATATTTGAAAAAGGGTCAGTTTTTCCAACCATGCTTGAGACTATTACTCACTAACAGACTTACAGTCAAGTAAAATATCATAATAATTTTGGTAATTGTGTTTTTTGATGTGTAAAAATGTTGCATATTGCCTTTAAAGGGTAACATAGTTTGCAAACATCAAAAAACTAAACGATCAAATTATCACGAAATATCTTACTGGATTGTTAGGGAATGACATTCTAAAACACCCTGTAAAATCGTGGCTCCTGGTGTGCTGACATTTTCAAGAAAATTGGTATTTTTCCAACGCTGGTCGGCCGACCAGCGTTGGAGAAAACTGGCTTTTTTTCAAAAACTGCTATTAATTTTTTATTTAAGTAGTTTTCCGCGTTTTCTTTGCAATTGATTACACACCTGTGAGGGGGTACAAGCCTTCTAGACTGATTCTCTGACCTTACAATTCCCCAAAGTCTATAAATTGCTCCGATTCATCTTAAGTGGGGTCAGGGAACCAGACTACAAGAACATGATCAGTTTTCTCGGTTTTTCCTTACAATTCCCCAAAGTGGACAAGCACTCCATTTCATCTTAAGTGGGGTCTGGAAATCAGACTAAAAGATGATGTTTTTCTTGTTTTTTTTTCTAGCATCTTCAAGCCCAAAACGTGAAACAAGTCAGTTTAACAATATTTGCTATTGTAACATTCTAATCCCCCAAATCCATTTACTGAAAATTGCAGCAAGAGCAAATGTTGTACATTCCCTTTAACTTCATAGATGATTGATGAAAATGGTTACACTACCGATAGAGTAAAATTCAGGGTGAAATTACCGACAGCTTGGTGGCAATAAAACCTCTCTCCAGTGATGTTCATCATGTATTTATGACCAAACTGGTCATGGCGGTGGTAAATTAAACGTAGAAGATTAAAGAGACTCTGCATCCTGGAACAGCCGGCCAATTGGGCAACAAAACGCGCTTTGAACGAAATTATGTTAATTGGAAAGAACACTTAAAAATAGGATATATAAACATCCACACAACTATCCTTTAAAAATTGGGCGTTTTTGTGTTATTCCTGTATTATAAGCGTGCGAAAATTACTTTCGGGGTCCACTTTCTAATGGCTGATTTTTTTTAATGATCGATTTTCACTCACGCCCCGATTTCATTTTTTTTATATTTTAAATTTTTTTAATCGTTTTCTGAAAGTGTTTTTTTTTTTATAGTGGATATTTTGCCGGATGTAATGACGGCAAACTAACATTTACTAAAGGTTTGCCGGCGGCAATCCATGTCAACAGAGGGCGCTGTACTCTTTAAGATAGGGCTGAATTATAAGATGTATTAAATTCCCACCAAAAGTTGTGTAACACATTTGGTGTAGTGGTTAAGCAAAGGCTCTAGTAAGTGGGATGATTCGGGTTCGATTCCGACCGCAGCACATTTTTAAGTTTTTTTTTCTCATCCCCAAATAAATAAGAATATTCTTCTTTTATTATTTAAAAATGTCTCAAACATTTTTTTGCAGAGTATTACATTTTCTTTTTCAGATTTGTGGCTCTGGAGGATTTTTTTTAAATTAAGTCCGAAATTATAAAATGGTCTGAATCCCATCTTGTGAATACGAGGTTACAACGATAATTTTGGCATGGAGCCAGACTAAAATTTGTCACCGGAAAATGTTTAAGTACAAAAAACCAGTAGGCCTAACTGCGCATGTTCAGTGCATATCCGGCAAACTAACGTTTACTAAAGGTTTGCCGTCTCCGGCAAAATATACACTGCCTTTTTTTTTCTTAAAAAGGGTACTTTTTACTAGTCCGAGTAACTAGGAGTAGGACTCTACGGATCGCCTTTTTTAACATTATACTATCGCCCGACCATGTCCAAATGTTAAAAAAACGATTCGTAGAGTCCTAGTTACTCGGACTAATTTTTTACAGGGGGATGGGGAGGGGAAGCGCATAAATTTTTTTATGCAAAGAATACGTCGTCCAACCTAAAACAAAACATGGTAAACCGAACGAAACTAACCACGATGATACTTAGACGTCTTTGATAGAGTTTTGAAAATATTGATCATGTCGATAATAAAAAATTAGCATACCCATCATCTGATCATCCCTGAGCTGATGAGGCTGCTGAGTGATGATGCGTCCATGCACACTGAAATGTTCTGATGTGATGCCTTTGACTTCGAAGTTCGAGACCATGCACAACTATCGTTCAAAACTATAGAAATAGTATGAGCCGATATTGCTGATAAGTAATATTGCTAAAGATTGAAAAAAGAACAGTGAGACCAGTCACTCACTTAGAATACAGCACGGTCTGTCACTCAGCAACACACGTTTTGCAGGCAAGCAAGCTAACGTTAGGCGCCTGAAATTTACGCTATAATTTATAAACTCACCGGTCAACTCGCAATTTGTTTTCCGTTCATATTCACGGCGTATACCAACCTCGTCCCCGAGGACGGTCATACTTATTGAACTCGTTGGAGCATACTGCTCGACAACTTGGCAAGGAGGTTGACAGCGTACCCCGTATCGTGGGAACGAAAGGGCTATTTTTGATTGGCTGATCTAATCACATGTCTTTTTGTTTCTTAATGATGAACTATTGGAGGCGCCCTGCTTTGCACATTCCTCATGATGTATGCGATTCCACTACCTCGAATTCTCTGGCAAGAGCATTTGGGGGGCCATGAACTTGAATTGAGGGTTTGTGAAAAAAAAAAAAAGATGGATGGAAGCGGTGAACAGGACTGCAAGTGTGGCAGTGCCAAGTATTACTTGTGTATTTTTATAGTGTATTAAATAGGAGTAGCTCCCCTTAGAAACAGAAAATCATTTTAGTTTTACTTAAGATTCCCCCCTCCTTTCTTGGTAGTGTGTCCCCCTGGTTGTTTACTTTAGCCCACATGTTCCCCCTATAAAAGCTGCCACATGGTCAAGCCACACTTTAATCAACCAGCAGACCCCAACAGAGACAACTTCATAGTATTTATATATCCTCCTAACTGGAGAGCGGCCTGTCCTGTTTGAGCTCTGTCTGCTCGAGTCATTTGGTGAGTTTTCTTTTGTATATTGTCTACTTTTCATTTATCATGTATAATTATTATTAGAAATATAGTGCAGTTTTCTTTTGAAAGTTTGTTAGCTTTGAATTGACTCTGGTCAGTTTAGATCTTTGAGGAAGCTCCAGTTTGAAGTTTTCTTTTACAACTTTTGGATTTACTTTTGTTTCCATTTATTATTTTACTTAAGACACTAGTGTTTTTTACTTCTTTTCATGATGATTGATTTGTTCCTACTGTATATAATAAGGAAGCTTTAGTCTTTTCAATGAAACCGGTCTCTTTTGAGTTCTTTTGAGAAAAGTTTCTTAGTTCTGTTTATTTTCATTAACCTTGGTTTTACTTAAGGATAGATTTTTTGGCCTTGTTTTATTACTAAGAAAGGTTGAAAGTTCATTTGCATTCTAGATTTTCATGTTTTCTTGTACATTTTCTTAGAATTAGATTTAGAGATTTTCTTAAATTCGTCACCATGTGCTTTAGCTTTTCATTGCAATTTCTTTGTTCTCATTTAACTCACATGGCCTGTGTATAGGATGGTGCCACTGGACTTGTTTTATTACTTGCTAATCCTTCACTTTGGGGATTAGTGTCTCCCACTTCCTTTGGATCATATTACAGCTTGTTTATTGCTTATTGAATATTCATTAGATCATTTCCTTATATGTTTTCTCTTTTTGTATTTTCTTGTTTACAGACTTTATTCCTGCTTGAATGTTCTTTGAAAGATCCACTATTCACACTGTGTTGGTTTTAGATTTCAGGGTTTAAGTCTCAATTTCTTTTTTTTTGGTTTTAGTCTTTGGTTTTTAGGTTTTATTCTTTGCTTTTAGTTTCTGGTTTTTGGTTATATGTTCTTGTGAATAAATTCTTTTTTGGTCTTTTTTTTTGTTTGAAATCTAGAATTCGTCTCTGGTCTCTATTAATTCAATTTCCTCACGACTCTTCCCTTCAAAGATCCTGAGTTTAGTTTAGTTTTGTTAGTTAATCCCCATAGAGTCTTAGTTTGTGCGAGTTCCCCCAAGTGTGTCATTTTTCACGGTTACACAAGCTTGTATTTCTGTGAAACCTGGATGCAATTGGACCCTAAACTGAATTGCTATAAGCCAACTAAAATTTCCTTTCAAAAGAGGGCGTGCTTCAGAAAAAGCGGTCACCACTGCACAAGAAAAAAACTATTTAATTTAACTTAAATTCTACTGAAAACCTGCCGAACTACTGAACAAAACATCGCACTCGTTGTGTGGACGATAACCCAAGAAATACCTGGGGTTTTTACTGAGTGTTGACAACAATTCTTTAGGTGGGGACCATTATTATTTTGTGTAGCGCGCCCTCTTTTGAAAGACAATACGACACGAATTAAAGTCAACTTATAAAATGTACATGTATATGGAAACAAAACAGCACGCTCGTTTTTCGGACGATTACTCAAGAAAATAGTTGTTACGTTATATCGAAATGTCTTATATTAATTTCATGTGACATGTAACACAATTCTGTTGCATAACGGGAGAAATTGTCAAATAATAAAACATAATGTAACTAAACCAATGTAGTGGGTTAAACGCGAAAAAAAAAAAAGAAACAAGGCGAATTTAAGTCAACTTTCATGACTCGAAAACATCAAACTCTCGTTTTCAGACGATCAAATACTAACTATTAATCGAAATTTTAGGTACTAATTAAGTGTGATGTGTTGCACAATTCTGTTGAAAATCCGTAGAAATCGTCAAATTTACAAAAAAAAATACTAAATGCGAAAAACGCATATGCGCATATGCCATTCGCCGTTCCGGTGTGGACGGTAATTCTGTCCCCCGTTAAAAGTGTCCGGCGGGACATTGCCTAGGTAAAAGTGTCCTCCCCGGCCCGTTAATTCTGTCCCCCTTCAGGTAATTCTGTCCCCTCCAGGTTTTTTTGTCCCCCTAGTTTTGCAACGCAGAAGGAGTTCTCTATATTATTTTCATGAATTCACTCTACAAGGTATACATTTTTTACTCTTTAGTCTGCCCTTCATGAAGATGAAAAAAAAAACAACTCTTTGGTCTCTTTCTTAGATGTGAAATGTGAACACAATGTTTCGATCGATTCGGAGTACGGTGTAGCCCTATTCTACGGTGGACGCCTCAATAATATAACGCCTACTTGGATTGGTCTGCGTTCCCATCGTAGCGCGTAACGAAATATCCTATTACAGTAGTTGAATTTCTTTTGTGTAGCGGGCTCCACATTATGTACACATTATGCGATAAGCGCTGCCACAATTCTTGCAGCATGTACTTGCGGCGATGCGCGCTCACGAACACATCGCATGGGTGATACTTGCACGGGGACACATTTACCAGGGGGACACTTTCAACGTTGGGCAGGGGGACATATTTACCAGGGAGGGGGACAGATCTACCTAGGTAAATGTGTCCCCCGGACAGATTAACCGGGTCACAAACCGGTAATTTGTCCGGGGAGACACATTTACCAGCTTGATTAATTGACGTTTTTTCATGAAATGAAATCTGATGATGCCAAACATCAGTTGTTGGCCCGAAATCGGGTTTGGTGGTTGAGATCGAGACCACTATTATAGAGGGCGCGCCACATAAATAGTGGTCTCAACAACGCATCAATACGGATGCTGCACAAGTAAAGAAAAAGAACAACCTCGTTTCCGATGAACTACTCAAGAAATTCGAAATGGATTCAATTGAAATTTCGTGCAATTAGTTTTCACGATGTGTAGCATGAGTAGTTTGAATGGCGTGAGAAACCGTGGAGCTATAAATACAATATGATCGTAACAATCTAGTGTTTTAAACGTTAAAAATCCATGTTAACTTCCATTAGGATTGTATTTGTTGCAAATAAAATCCTGTATTGTTACGGTCGTAATAGCTTAATTAATTGACGTTTTTTTCATGAAATGAAATCTTATGATGCCAAACATCATGACAAATGAGTGTACGAATATTCATTTTAATGTAACGTGTATTTCTTGAGTTGTTGGCCCGAAATCGGGTTTGGTGGTTGAGATCGAGACCACTATTATAGAGGGCGCGCCACATAAATAGTGGTCTCAACAACGCATCAATACGGATGCTGCACAAGTGAAGAAAAAGAACAACCTCGTTTCCGATGAACTACTCAAGAAATACAAAATGGATTCAATTGAAATTTCGTGCAATTAGTTTTCACGATGTGTAGCATAAGTAGTTTGAATGGCATGAGAAACTGTGAAGCTATAAATACAATATGATCGTAACAATCTAGTGTTTTAAACGTTAAAAATCCATGTTAACTTCCATTAGGATTGTATTTGTTGCAAATAAAATCCTGTATTGTTACGGTCGTAATAGCTTAATTAATTGACGTTTTTTTCATGAAATGAAATCTTATGATGCCAAACATCATGACAAATGAGTGTACGAATATTCATTTTAATGTAACGTGTATTTCTTGAGTTGTTGGCCCGAAATCGGGTTTGGTGGTGGAGATTGAGACCACTATAATAGAGGGCGCGCCACATAAATACATGTAGTGGTCTCAACAACGCATCAATACGGATGCTGCACAAGTAAAGAAAAAGAACAACCTCGTTTCCGATGAACTACTCAAGAAATTCAAAATGGATTAAATTGAAATTTCGTGCAATTAGTTTTCACGATGTGTAGCATAAGTAGTTTGAATGGCGTGAGAAACCGTGAAGCTATAAATACAATATGATCGTAACAATCTAGTGTTTTAAACGTTAAAAATCCATGTTGACTTACATTAGGATTGTATTTGTGGCAATTAAAATCCTGTATTGTTACGGTCATAATAGCTTGATAATTTGACTTTTTATTATGAAATGAAATCTTTTGATGTCAAACGTCGTGACAACTGAGTGTACGAAAATTCATTTGAATATAACGTGTATTCAGTGGCGTAGCCAGGAATTTTTTAGTGGGGGGGGGGGGGGGGGGGCGCTTGGGGGCCTGGAACGTTTTATGGGTGGGGGGTTGGGGCGTCATGTAGATCAATGATAATTTTTTTAGAAACTAGATTCTAGAACCGTGCCTGGATGGCCTATGGGGGCGCTGTTAATTGCAGAGATGATGAGTTTTCTTGTATCCGGTATCCATCATCCTAACTTTTATCATGCACTTACTCTTGGCCACATTTTAAGGAATTTTTTTCATATAAATTTCATAAGCTACGATCTTTTATTACTCGAATGGGACTCATTATTAACAGTTTCACTCGTACCGTACCCACCGCCCTGTTTGCAGGGTCAGGGCGGCGGGGACGAGTACGATACGAGTGAAATTAACAGTTTGCTTCAATATGGGATCAGCCAATGGGATCAACTAGCCCTGCGCTAGCTGGCGACACATTTATTAAATCACTCTATGATTAAATTAAGTAGCCTAGGGCCGGCCCTAGGCCTTCTGACATCAAGACAGAAACACAAAGGGAAAACATATTTTGTCCTAATTAAAACTTAGATGACCTTACTCAGTAGGTATGCAAGGAAGTGTTTCGCTCAGGAAAATGGAAATAATAAAATCAAAATTAAAACTTCATAAAATTTTAGCGATCGCATAAGGGTGCAAACCAGTAAATCGGTCCGAAATTGCCTGCGCCGGCCAAATCACGATTTGCATGCCCTCAAAATCTTCGGTATTTGAGCATGCTGTGGGCCATGAACTTGAGGGATTGTAAAAAATATGGGTAGAAGCCGTGCACAGGACTGGGAGCTTGCAGTTCTGTGTAATTTTGATGTAATTTAGACCCTAAAAGCGCTCTATTTTGCAATGGAGTGTAGGCATCGTTTTTCAAAATGGCGATGGGCTTCAGGACTATTTTCAGGGGTGATCATCTTCAGATGGAAATTTCTCCTAAAAGTCATCAGTTGACCCCCCAAAAATTGAAAAGAAAATGAAAGATGATGAAATAAGCTTTAATTTGATGTGTGTCTCGAACACCTTGGAGAGTTGTGAGTATTTTTCCCGAATTTTTGAAGTGGGAGCATTTACCATTGGGGTCTATGGAAGTTTATTTACTGGTCTGCTACCATAAACACATGGTACTCCGAGTGATTATGACATCAACAGAGGGCGCTGTTGTAATGGCCATTTCTGATCTTGTGATTGTGAATATTTTTGACCATGTTGACTGCTGCTTGTGTTACACACGTAATTCTTTTTAAACTGAATAACTGCACAAATGCAACTTTTTTCGAGAGGAATTTTCGTTGTGTTTGTTATAGCGGTTCCTGCGGTCATCTTTTTTAGCCGCGTTGATAAATCAGGTAATTTCTTGGTCCTATAATTCTTTTTAATTGATGATTATGAGTGACACTTCACTTGACCATTATTATGACTAGACTGTCACTGTTTGCCATGAATGATGTAGAACTTTGTCAAATTTGATTTTCACATTAGGCTTAGGCCTAGTTTGTAGTTTATTTTTGCTTTTTAGAAGCATACTCACCCTATTCAGAAAGTGCTGCCTTTTAGTTTTTCAGATGTCTATATTTCGTGAAATGTCCAGATTCGTTTGCACACGTTTGCGTATCAAAATTTCAACATGAAACGGCCAGAAAATGAGAGTTGGGGGTGACCTAAACTGGTTTCCGGTCCATCCACTGCGTAATGTATCCAAAGTTTTTGGAGGCAGGGATTAGTAGTCTCTGAGACCATCGCCAGTTGAATTCGAACGTACTCGCGCGCCGACGACACCTGACGCTCACGCGAAGACGCGGTGGCTAATAGCTTTTGCACATTCAGGAAGTCATGCGTACTTCGCGTGTGAACCAGTACAGTACAGTACGCGCGCGCTGGGTGTCCCATCCACGGAGCTATCATAAAAGAGGTAAAATGCGCCCTCTTTTGTTGGCGCACGGAGCCCATAGATACAAGTAGTGTCCTGTTGAGACCACCATAGCATTACTCATTGAATTAGGCTAATAAGCCATTTGCGAGTTAAATTTGAATAAAATCTGGAACGCTGACTTAATCCAATGCTTTGCACATTTTAACTTTGCATTCTCCCGACCAAAGAGACTGTTACTACATCACGTGATTCGGGGCAAGCCTTATGCTAGCAACACCCAGCTCTAGCATGGTCTCGTGTCTTTGTGCCATTCTCACCCATTGTGAGCGATGTATTGATGCTGAGCGTCTCTTACGTAACTATGCAAGAGCTTGCCCCGAATCATGTGATTAGCAACAGTGTCTTTGGTCTGGAGAATTCAAAGTTAAAATGTGCCAAGCATTCTGAGCATGTCAGTGTACCAGATGTTATTGAAATGTAAATCCCAAAGGGTATAGGCTACTCGCAAATGGCTTATTAATTGTCATGCTAATAACTGTTCTGCAGCATCTAAACCAGTCCAGCACCCTGTTTTGAGTCGAGAGCAAGGAGCATCAGCAAGGATGGCCGAGCCAGATGCAGAGGTTAACCCCTTCACCTGGTTGGACTATGTCATCTTTTCGGCCATGTTGGCAGTCTCGGCACTGACAGGACTGTACCATGCGTGTGCAGGAGAGGGGCAAAAATCCACAGCAAAGTAAGTATATACATCTTCTCTTTGCACCATTGTTTTGTAGTCAAGTCCATCACAAGTCCGGTCACAAATTACTCAAAAGTCCAGTCACAGGTCCAGTCACATATAACGGGGAATGAATGATAACAGAGTAATGCCTTTGAAACAGTTCATTTGAAAAGCTTTGACTTGGATCTGGTTGACTTGTGGATGACTTGTGATGGACTTGTGGATGACTTGTGGATGACTTGTGGATGACCTGTGGATGACTTATGGATGACTTGTGGGTGACTTGTGGATGACCTGTGGATGGCCTGTGGATGACTTGTGGGTGACTTGTGGGTGACTTGTGGATGACTTGTGATTGACTCGTGGATGACTTGTGATTGACTTGTGGATGACTTGTGATAGTCCTGTGGATGACTTGTGCTTGACTCATGGATGACTTGTGGTTGACCTGTGGATGACTTGTGAATGACTTGTGATTGAATTGTGATTGACTTGTGGTTGACTTGTGCTTGACTTGTGATTGACTTGTGCTTGACTTGTGATTGACTTGTGATTGACTTGTGATTGACTTGTGCTTGACTCGTGGATGACTTGTGACTGACTTATGACTGACTTGTGATTGACTTGTGATGGACTTGTGGATGACTTGTGGATGACTTGTGATTGACTCGTGGATGATTTGTGATTGACTTGTGATTGAATTGTGATTGACTTGTGCTTGACTTGTGATTGACTTGTGGATTACCTGTGACTGACTTGTGCTTGACTCGTGGATGACTTGTGGTTGACCTGTGGATGACTTGTGATTGACTTGTGGATAACTTGTGATTGAATTGTGATTGACTTGTGGATGACTTGTGATTGACTTGTGATTGACTTGTGGTTGACCTGTGATTGACTCGTGGATGACTTGTGATTGACTTGTGATAGTCCTGTGGATGACTTGTGCTTGACTCGTGGATGATTTGTGATTGACTTGTGATTGACTTGTGGATGACTTGTGATTGACCTGTGATTGACTCGTGGATGACTTGTGATTGACTCGTGGATGACTTGTGATTGACTTGTGATAGTCCTGTGGATGACTTGTGCTTGACTCGTGGATGATTTGTGATTGACTTGTGATTGACTTGTGATTGACTTGTGACTGACTTGTGATTGACTTGTGATAGACCTGTGGATAACTTCCTTATATTATGTTCAAAAGGCATTTTTCTTTAATTTCTAGCTTGGGGGCCATCAGATGAAGTTTTCTGGAGCCAACATTCCATTCATTACATCTACAATATGTATATGCATTTTCTCTGCGTGATAAATAACTTTAAAAAAATTTCCAGGTTTTTGATGGCGGACCGCAGCATGATGAGCATCCCCGTGGCTATCTCCGTCATCGCCTCGTACCTGTCGGCAATCACCATCCTGGGCGTGCCTTCGGAGGTCTTTGTCTACGGCATCCAATACTGGATGGTCGTATGGAGTTTCTTCATCGCCATTCCGGTCACTGCGCTAGTCTTCATACCAGTCTTTCACGGGCTTGGATTGACGAGTGCATACGATGTGAGTTAGAGACGGTTGGCCATGTCATGTTGCAGTGGGAACCAAGTTTAAAGGGAAAATACAACATTTGCAAACATCAAAAAATAAAACTACCAAATCATTTTGAAATACCTTGCTGGACTGTTAGTGAATGACAGTGTAAAGCATCCTGTAAAATCATGGCACCTGGTATACTGTCATTTTCAAGAAAAGTGGAATTTTTGTATCAATTTCCAACGCTGATCGGCCAATCAGCGTTGGAAAAAAACTGACTTTTTTTTCCAAATACTGGCCCCAGTTGACCATCGCACTTGTTTGCAATCGATTACACACCTATGAACGGGTACAAGCCAGCTAGACTGGTTCCCTGACCTTACAATTCCCCAATGTATGTAAACTGCTCTGTTTCTTCTTAAATGGAGTCAGGGAGCCAGACTACAGGAAAATGATTGTTTTTCTTGGTTTTTATAGCATTTTCGAACCCCAAACCTCAAAAAAGTCAGTGTAACTATATTTGCTATATATTTCCAACCCCCCAATTCCATCCATTTCTGAAAATTACAGCAAAAGCAAATGATGTATATGTATTCCCTTTAAGGAATATCCTCTTGAACATCAAGGGTCTATGACATGGGTGCAGATTCGGTAATTAATAACGCAAAACAAGACTGCAGCTTGATCTCCAGATTCTGACCATTCAGCGGGCACCTTCTGTCAGGTCTTCCGTAACCAGTGGCGGCGCCAGACTGTAACATTTTGGAGGGCAATTAGGGGGGCAAGGAAATATTTTCTCGGGGGCAGTCAGAATAAAATCATAAGCCTGTGTATGCGCGCATGGTCCGGAAATAGGCCACTACAGCAACTTAAAAGTGAAGTCATTTTTTATGAATGAGAAATGTATCAAACCCCAGAATGGTGTATAACCATATATGTATAACAAATGTACAAAGACGTTGGCTGCACACTATCTACGCATGTGTGGCGTGTTTTGTACCAAAGTACCAATGTTTATAATGCTTTCATTGGCCCAAAATGTGTCAGTATTTTATGAATCTTAAAGCTATAGTCCATCATTTGTAATTTGTGCATTTTGTTCGTTTAAAGCAACACAAGTGTTCAAAATCTAATGAAGGATACTAAACAACTTACTTGATGAAGTTTCAGCTCAGCTTCAGCTTTATATTCCGAGAAAAACAGCATTCTAGGATCTCAATTTCAAATCAAAAGTTGCTAAATCATGTTTCGAATTGTTTTGAATTGCGGCTTTACCTGATGTCGCGCACTGATCCGACGAATTATAGCAACCGCGCGCGCCTGTGCGTCGTTCCAATGCTTGTGTGCGCTGCACCGAATAACAAAACGAACTACTAATTTAAATTTTCCTACGGTGCTTCTTAAGACGCACCGTTGGAAATGCCTTCTTTCGTTGATTTCTTCAAAATGAGAGCTTGCCAGAAAGGATAATTTCACAGGGAGTTTAGTCCCCTTACTATCTTTCAACCAGTATGTTTTTCAAGAATAATTACGCCAGTTACTTTTTTGGATAGCTGCAAATGATGGACTCGGGCTTTAACCGTAAAGAAAATAAATATAATTAAACTATTTGTTGATACAGTGTTGGGAGAAAACGAAAGGGGGGGGGGCAAACTGGGGGAAAATCTCCCCCCCCCCCTCATCCCATGCAGTGAATGAACAGTCAACTTATAAAACAGGATGAAAATACATGTAGGTTTTCGAATATTTGATAGAACAATATCATTTGGAAAGGCAGAGCCGCGCTTGCACAGTTTCACCAAAAAACAAGCAAATGCCGACCACCCTTCAAATTTTGGCTTTGTCCCACTGTACTGCAAAATGGCAATATCTGACTTTATATGCTCATTTCGTGGGGACAAGTTACATATAAGTTTTTGGTGAAATGCATTTACTTTTTGTGTTTGATTTGCAGTATCTTCACAAGCGTTTCAGTCCATTGATGCGTTCGATCGGCGCGTTGTTCTTCATTCTTCAGACACTGCTGTACATCGGTGTTGTATTGAATGCCCCAGCATTAGCCTTACAAGCAGGTACATGTAGAACCCATTCAACAATGTCATGTGGTTATGAGGAGAGAATAATGCTTACTATTATTATAGATTCATAAATACCTGAGCCTGTTTACCCATTCCTATTGGTCGAGAGCCCGTCACGTGGGTAGTTTTTAAGCCTCTGATAAAACACTGGCTGGCTTTAAACACAATTTCTACGTTCTGCGACACACCGCACCACATGTGCCGCACAAATGCCAATTTCCATATAAGGACATTTTTCGCACTACGCGTGTGAGGCACATACCTAGACATGGCCAGAGGGTGTTTCACAAAACATGAAGGGAATTGTTGAACAAACTTGTTGGAAATTTGTAACTTTTTGACTTGATTGTGACTTTTTGACCAAAAGGTATTTACGAATCGGAATAAATATGTGCTTCGCTGGTTTTGAACAAGTATGTTAAAGAATCCTTAAATACTGGATGTAGGCATGCGCAGAAGCAAAAATTCCTCGCTAAGCAGTGAAATGCGCTTATCGTAAGCACAGAATTTTCTGCTATAGTGAGCAGGGATTTGGGGCTAACGGTAAGCAGAGCCAAGACATTGGGGCCCTGGGCCCATTTTCACGGCACTGCTAAGCTCAAAAATTTGCTTAGCACAGAAAATGTCTGGCTAATATAAAAGCAGGTTACCAGCCAAAACTCCATGTGATTTTCATGCTAAGCAAACGACTGCTGAATACTAATCACGTGGAGTTTTGGCTGGTGGCCTGCTTTTATAAGCCAGACTCTTTTTGTGCTAAGCAAATTTTGTGCTAAGCAGTGTCGTGAAATTTGCCCCAGGCTGGTCGCTGATACTGGCCTGAGCCTTCAGCTCATTATCCCCATAACTTACTTACTTAGCAAAATAGAGCTAAGAAACAATTAGAAACAGTACAGGGTGATTAAAAAAACCAAAAACAAAACCAAAATGTCCGGACCATTGTTTCTGCATGTAGCCCTTTCAAAATCTAGGATACGAAAGCCCAATTCATAAGCTTTCTTTTAGTACAAGAATCATTCAAATCGCTCATGTACTTTTCAAGTTACGGAATTTTAAACACAACCACCGTTTTAAAGTCCTGTCCACAGATCACAAAAAGGTTCTTTCAGCAAAACGAAAACAAATCACATAGGGATGCGTGTGAATTGTTTTCCTTTTGCTGAAAGAACGCACACCTTTTTTTGTGTGATCCATTGACAGAACTTTAAAACGTGAAAAACGTTTAAAAACTTTGAAAGTGCTACATGCAGAACTTCACTTAAACAATAGTCCCGACATTTGGGTTTCGCTTTTTTTGACTCGCCCTGTCTACATTTACATGGTATTTTGGCCGGTTAGCTCATGTTCAGAGTAACTGCCTTTTATTTTAAATAACATTTGATGTAGGAACAATCGTATTTTGTTTAGCCCCTTGAAAATCTTTACATCATGGTCTTGACATGTATGACTCATGACCAAACAAAGGGGGTATTTTAATAACATAATTTGTACATTTAAATCTTTGCAGCTACCAACTTTCCTGTATATGCCACTATACTACTCTTGGGAGCCCTCTGTACTGTATATACTGCAATGGTAAGTAATGGCATTTCTGTTTTTATTTTTAAGTAAAAATTTTTTTGGCCTGGCAAGTGACCTGCTCCACCAAAAAATGTACTTCATATTTAAAAAAATATGAAGCACCAAAAATAATAATGAATGGAAAGCCAATTTCAAAAGCTACTTTTAGATGAAAAAAATTACTGAAATTGCTCAATTTGTTCAAAGAATACGACCATTTAAACGCAATGACCCTAAAACCTGTCTCGTCCAAAAAAATCAATTTATTGTGCGTTTTGACTGTTTGGAACAACAAAGAAAATGACACGGAATACTTGTTTCAACAACTGTCACCAACTGTAGCACACAATTTTTTTGCTTAACAACCCTGGTTAGGCAAACAATATGATTTATAAAATCTACTTTTTTTAAAAGACAGGCCTTTATTAAAAAGGACTTTGTTGCATATTGTTAACGTTTAAACTAAGATTTCATCGCTGGTGATGTTTGAAGACAATTGTGTCGACGATTGTTGAAATCGCATTTTTGGGACGAGACATGTTTTAGGGTCATTGTGTTTAAATGGTGATATTTTTTGAACGGATTGACCAATTTCAGTAATTTTTTCATCCAAAAGTAGCTTATGAAATTGGCTTTCCAGTCATTATTATTTTTGGTGCTACATATTTTTTAAAATATGAAATATAATTTTTGGGGTTTGGGTTCCGCTTTTTTGTACTCACCCTGTATAACGTAGGCCTAGATTTATGCACAGCTGAGCATAAACATCGCAAGGCCCAATCCAAGACCTTGACACAGTGCATCCTTCAAAATCAGCCCCACATTTTCGCCATATAGTCTCAATCCTGCAAAATCCTTTATTTTGGAAGAGGATTTTGTAGGAATTCGGGAAGGTAGTGTCGAAGTACACGCATTCCTCCTGCATCAGTCAATATTCATTTTGTCCCATTCATTTTTTTTTTCTCAGGGTGGCATCAAAGCTGTCATCTGGACCGATGTCTTTCAGTTCATTGTTCTGTTTGGGTCCCTTCTGACCATCACCATTATGGGTATCGTTCAAACTGGGGGTATGTCGCATATCTGGGACTACAACAATAAGAAGGGACACCTCAACTTCTTCAAGTAAGTGCCCACAGAGATAGGGGTGTACCTGGGAACATTATGGGTATCGTTCAAACTGGGGGTATGTCGCATATCTGGGACTACAACAATAAGAAGGGACACCTCAACTTCTGCAAGTGAGTGCCCACAGAGATAGGGGTGGACCTGGGAACATTATGGGTATCATTCAAACTGGGGGTATGGCGCATATCTGGGACTACAACAATAAGAAGGGACACCTCAACTTCTTCAAGTAAGTGCCCACAGAGATGGGGGTGGACCTGGGAACCGGGTACCGGAGTACCCGACCGTTGATGTCAGGAACCGGTTCCAGATTATGGGATCGGGTACCCGTAACAAACTTTACATATTAGTTATAATAATAATAATAACGGAAATTTATACTGCGCCATTATCTGCCATAAATGATGCTCATGGCGCAAACAAAAATTATATCAAATCAGAAATAACAAAACAATTAAATTTAACTAAACAAGAATATTCTGAGTGGTCTGAAACAAATAGGTCTTTAGGGCAACTTTAAATTCAGAAAGCGATGAGATGTTGCGAATGGCGAGGGGTAGTTTGTTCCAAAGATGAGGACCTGCGTGAGAAAATGATCGATCACCCCAAGGTTTGTGAGTGTGAGAGACAACAAGCAAAGAAGCATCAGTAGATCTCAATTGCCTGGATGGATTATATGGAGTTAATACGTCTATGTTGTATTCAGGAGCTGAATCATGAAGGCAATGAAAAACAAGCAGTAACAGTTTGTACTTGATCCGGTCAGCAACAGGGAGCCAATGCAGAGACTGCAAAATCGGGGTGATATGGGTTCTAGAGGGTGTCAGGGTCACAATTCGAGCGGCAGAATTTTGGAGTCTTTGTAGGCGAGCAAGTTGGTTACGGGGTAGCTGATACAACAGGGAATTACAAAAATCCAACCGAGATGAAATGAGGGCGTGAACAAGTTTCTCTGTTGCTGAGTGGGTTAGATACTTCCGAATTAAACCCAAGTTACGAAGTTGAAATCTGACAGATTTACATGTGTTAGAAACATGATGAGACATTGACATAAGTGAGTCAAAGGTGACTCCCAGATTTCGACAGGTCGCCGACAACTTAACAGGTGAATTTTGGATGTTGATACCATGGACATTGATCTTAGCAAGTTGTGACTTTGACCCAAACATAATAAGTTCAGATTTATCAGTGTTGAGTTTGAGAGAATTAGAACTCATCCATACACTGACATCATTGATGCATGATTCAAGTTTCTGGAGAGTCAGCAAGGCGTCATCTTGATTTGGTGCAAATGACACAAAGAGTTGAACGTCATAAGCATAGCAGTGGTAACTGATATATGAGATTCCAAGACATGTTTCAGACCACTGAGATAGATGGTAAACAACAATGGCCCACTGACAGATCCCTGGGGAACTCCATGTTTCAGTTCAACTATATCGGATCTGGCATTACCAATACATACCAGCTGATGACGATCACCCAAGTATGACTGGAACCAAGCAAGAGCACGATCACAAAAACTTGAAAGTTGCTGTACAGATTTGTTCATAAAGGTTCGCATGATAACACTACCACGTCGGTGAGTCAATATAGCAAGATGCAAGTGTGTAGCCATGAGCTCAATATAACTATAGCTTCACGGCGTAAATTGCATGATCGCATGCATTATGTGTGAATCTGTCTTTTTCATCCTCTGCGACAGTGTTTCCCCTGCCCATTCATGTCCTCTGTGGAGAAAGTTAGCAACTTTGCAGACCAGTGTTTCCCCTGGCTAATGAACTGAGCAAGGTGGTCTGGTGGTTTTTTACAATTCAAGTTGATGATTGAAACGAAAGTTATGCAGTCTGCAAACTGAAAAGAATGCAGCGCTCACAAAAATGCATGATGATTCCAAAAACACTTCGAAATTGTGAGTTCTTGATACATGGCGGTAAAGGAAAACGATTATATATTACACAAAATGAAAATTTTTCAATTGATATTTCCTTTTTTGCCAATCTTCACAGCGAGGTGGTGATATTGGCAAAAAATTGAGCGAGGTGGTCACTGAAAGTAGCAAGGTGGGCCACCTCACGTTTGAATGGGCAGGGGAAACACTGTCGCAGACGATGAAAAAGACAGATTTTGCACGTCCTTTGTGGAGAATTTACGAAATGAAAACCAGCCTACATGGGAAAACAAAACAGATTCACACATATGATGCATATATATGACAATGCAATTTACACCATGAAGCTATGGCCAAGTTCGGGCAAGGACCATTAGTCGACTAGTGGTTGATTTGTGACGTACCTTACGCCTGCGCACTGATAGCAACGTGCGAACGTCTCTAGTCAAACGCTGGTCAAAATGTCATCGCAAAACTTCTGGATCCTGACTCTCTGCTAGCTTTATGAATGCGCGCGGCTATTGGTTACCAGCGAAGCAACCAACCCCAGTAGGCTGGTTCCAAATAGTCGACTAGCGTAGTCAACCACCGTCAACTAGACAGAGTTCGGGCAAACGTTAGTTAACCATTGGTCAACTATAGTCCTTGCGCGAACTTGGCCTATGTATGTATTGAGCTCACAGCTACACACTTGCATATCTTGCTGTATTGACTCACTGACGTGGTAGTGTTATCATGCGGACCTTTACGAACAAATCTGAACAGCAACTTCCGAGGTTAAAATTTTGCCTAAGTGAATATAGACTCTTGAAGGTGTCTGATAGTTGAAACCATTGAAGGTGAAGAATGAAATTGGCCATACTTGCCTTGCCAGTCCACTTGTGGTAGTTAAAACCCTGCTTAGAGTGACCTGCAGCCCTTTGGGCCCCAGGTAACCGAATTTTTGGAAGAAGAAAGAAAATTGAGGGCCAATGATGGTCACCTTCCATCTAATCCTCATTCGACCCTTGCCAAATAAGCTGGTTCAATGAACTTTGCAGCCAGGGCTACACCCAGGCCGTGTCAACAAACTTTCGACCAGGCCTCCTGCCAAGTCTCATTGAAACATCAACAAAGACCTGTAACTTGACACAGCCATCTCCCTTCATAACTGCATACCACAGCCGCCAGTCAATTATCTTTCCAGCGCACTGTCTAGACACTGTCTGGCACGTGGCTTTTTGTTGTATTGCTATGAATAGGGTCTTGCGTAGTGCGGGAAAGTACCTGCTGCCCAGAGGCCAGCAGTTGACGAGTTGTTGCAAAGTTTTTTTGTAAACGCTGCGCAAGGTTTTAAACTCAACTGTTTTTTTTTTTTTTTGGTATTTTGCAATTTTCAGCTTTTCACCAGACCCAACCCAGCGGCTGACCTTCTGGGGCACGATCATCGGCGGCAACTTCAACACGCTGACCATCTGGGCGGTCAGCCAGACATCGGTCCAGAGATTCCTGACGGCAAAGAACCTCAAAGAAGCCAAAAAGTAAGATAAAGTTGACCTCAGACTGGCTTTGGTAGAATAATCAACAGCGTTCCAACAGCCATGAAATCCTGCCAAACCCATACGTGATGATGCGTAATATATTTGGCTATTGCAGTCTTCCAGTTGCCTATACTTCCTCTTTACGCATGTATGCTCCACTGTGATGCTTATGTGGTGCTCAGTGGTCTTGTGTCAAACTGGAAGGCTGAAAGGGAGTGGCGTCCCTTGCCTCAGTGTGGTGACAACCACCAATGTATTGTATGAAAATAGGCACCTAAGATGTAAAACAGTGTAAAATAGTACACAGCTTGCTGATACAAGAAAAAGAATAATAGGGTACCTTGTTTGGAGGATATGGCTTGATGATATCTCTTTGTGTTTTTCGCCGAAGGGGCATACTGTTTCCACCTTGTCCGTCTGTGCGTGTGTGTGCATGTGCATTTGGTTCCACAGCGATATCTGGATTGTATGTCCATGTACATGTATGTCTTGAACCTTGATACAATGAAGGTTGCTTGCTAGTATAACTTGTAGAAAATGAATACGTTTGGACCCCATAAGACAAAGGCCAAGGTAATTAGGATTAAAACAATTGGATTTTATTTTATTTGAATTTAATTTTTTTTTTTTAACAAACAAGTATACATGTGCAAATGTAATCACTTACTGAAATATTAAGGGGCTTTACACTGATTATACATGTTTTTTTTGTGTAATCAATGTGGCTTCTCCACCCTTTTTTTTGGACAGTCATATTTTTAATTGAAACAACAGAATTTTTTTTATCAACAAATGCATATACATGTACATGTATTACTAAAACTTGAGACTTGCACCATAGTATATGTACATGTTTATGCTGCTCCATAGGTTGTTCTTAGTTAAGACTGAAAATGTGCAGTCAGTTTGCTTAAATCACCTACAGTGATTTCCCATAGGCATCAATACATTACATATATAACCTAAGGAAAACAATAACGATGTCAATGAACATTCCATGTGACCCAGGTAAGTTGATGTTAATAGAGCGGTGTTATGTCATGGAAATAGGCGTGGTTGCAATGCATTTGTGTTTTTTAACACTACTTTTCTTGTTTTTTTTTAATTCAGATCTGTTTGGTTTGGTCTGCCCGGCACCGTGATTGTCCTGACTTTAGTAGGACTCATTGGCTTGGTCCTGTTTGCATATTACAACAGTAAGTTGACTGCAGATTCTTTTATTACTGAGACTTGTTAGTGTTCATTGCAAACCGCACTATACCACAAGCTCCTTTGCCCCAACCTCGTCCCCAGGGTGTCGAGCAGTACGCGCCCACCACTACCTGCTCTCTCACCCTGGTATTGGATCATTTGCATGTGCAAGATTTTTGAACACATATGCAAATTAGGAGTAGTCTGGTGCCTGCCTGTGCGTTACATTTGCGTTTGTTTTTGTATGCGGTGTCTGGGGTAAAAACAGAATCAATTCGTCGCAGCGCGAGCATGGCGTGAGTTACGAAAACATGATTTTATTTTAATTAAACTCAGGGGGGGGGGGGGGCGGAAGGGGTCTGGGTTCCAGACCAAAAAATCGCGGACTATTCTCTTTGGATACATTCCATTTTTAAAAGAGGTGAGCGTTGTTTAAAAAAAAAGGAAACCATTTTTAATGTCGAAATGCTCTCTCTATCAGCATTGAAAACATGACAGCATAGGTTCAACGAGTAATTCCAATTGATACGATTGCTTAATTTATATAAAAATGCGTAAAAACATTAGCGAACATTTGTGATTGATTAATGCCAGGATCAACGTGCTTAACTGCTTTGAATGTGTCTAGGTGGGAAATTCATTACAAAATGTCTCCCCTGAAACGGGTACAAATATCGACATAATTTGAAAAATTGTATCGTTCATCCTCTGATTTTTTCTCTGATCGTAAGTTTTAAGGATTGATCTTTTGTTCCTGGAAGTTTCACAAAAATCGCTCCGTACATCCTCTAGATATTTGACAGTTTTTTCCAGGGTTTGTTTGAGAAAATGGTTTCTGCCATTAACTCAGCGCTGCACCGGCACGCGCACCAGATGCTGATGTATACGTACGTGACCCCTCGCGAGCACCCGGTTCCGTGTAAATACATGTGCACGGAGCTACGTGCGTTAACGACGGAGCTTCGAACTGCCCACGTCGCGAGGGGGAAATGAGATCAATTTCAACGTAGAGGGCGTTACCCCTTCCGCCCCCCCCTGTTACGATCTTAACGAGACAACATGCAGTATCACATTTCATATTAATATTAACAAACTGGAAAGGAAATGAATATTTTCGAAAAGGCGTGGACGAATGATCGCGAAAACACGTACTGCACGTTGTGAATAACAACACCAAGTACACGATATAAATCCATTTCTAGCCAATTGCGATATCGAATCAGGATGCAGGAAGGAAGTTTCCTATCCAGGGTTTACTATTGGAAACAACGTTGGAAATAAAGTAAGCACTGGGGACGAGGTTGCCTTTGCCCTTTTTCAGACAGGCTCCATTCCAGACTCACTGTCAAAGAATATTGTTCTTAAGATGAAAAGTACAGTTTGGTTGTTCATGGACTCGGGGCACAGAGCAGAAGATTGTACTTTCTGTGGGACATGCTGCATGTGCATGCGAGTTTGTTTCTGCATTCCATAGGGGACGTTGAACAATAGAGGACAATAGGGTCCCCAATTCCCGAGAGGTCCCCAATTTGGCGATCGTGTATAAAACATATGGGAGGTCTTCCTAAAAAGTTTAAGTACAAACAAAAGAGGGACAATAGGGGGTCCCCGATTGCAGGCAAATACACACTTGGGTGCACACATGTGTGTCTGAGTTTGTTTCTGCATTCAATAGGGGACGTTGAACAATAGAGGACAATGGGGTTCCCAGTTCCCGAGAGGTCCCCAATTTGGCGATCGTGTACAAAACATATGGGAGGTCTTCCTACAAAAGTACAAACAAAAAAGGGACAATAGGGGGTCCCCTATTGCAGGCAAATACACACTTGGGTGCACACACGTGTGTCTGAGTTTGTTTCTGCATTCAACAGGGGACGCTGAACAATAGAGGACAATAGGGTCCCCAGTTCCTGAGAGGTCCCCAATTTGGCCATCGTGTACAAAACATATGGGAGGTCTGTGAATCTGTGTTTCGTGAGTCCTAAATTCACACTACACCGGCAAAGCTGCGTTCTGCGCCGCATCGCGCAGTACGGGCCACGCGCGCGCCAATTTCCATATAAGGAATTTTTTACAACTACGCGCAAGAGGCACATACCATAACATAGTCAGAGGGGTACGGTGTTTAAAAAACATGAAGTAAAATTGTTGAACAAAAGCGTTGGAAGTTTAAATAATTTTTTACTTGTTTTTACTATTTGACTGAAAAGGTATTTATGAATGGGAATCAATATGTGCTTGGCCAGCATGAAACGGGTCAGTTCGGCTGAGGGCCTGGTCGCCAATTATTTCCCTTACCTTCGGCTCGGGCTGTTATCAGTGACCATTACCCCAGCCGGTCTTAAACAGACTTGTTAATAACCAGCTAAGCACACATATATTCTCTTAAAGGGAACATACAACATTTGCAAACATCGAAAAATAAAACTACAAAGTTTTTAAAAAATACCTTATTAGGATGTTGGTAAATGACAGTCTAAAGCATCCTGTAAAATTATGGCACCTGGTGTGAAGTCATTTTCAAGAAAATGGTATTTTTGTATACATTTCCAACGGTGGTCGGCCGACCACCGTTGGAAAAACCAAACTATTTTTCAATTACTGCTCCAACTTTACCCTTTTTATAGTCCAAATTTGTTTGCTATTGGTTTCATGTTCATGAACGGGTGCAAGCCAGCTAGACTGGTTCCCTTACCTTACAATTTTCAGGCATCTATATTAAAATTTATCCATTTTATCTTTAGTGGAGTCAAGGAACCAGACTACTTGAACATTTTTGTTTTTCTTGGTTTTTCCAGCATTTTCGAACACAGAACTTCAAGCATGTCAGTGTAACAATATTTGATCTATTATACTAACCCCTCAAATAGTTCCTTTCTGAAAATTACAGCAAAAGCCAATGATGTACATTCCCTTTAATAAATAGCCGATTTTATTGAATAGCACTTCGTGCATGTAACTTTGCTTTATTCTTTCTTTTGGTTTCTCTCTTTGAAATGACACAATGCTTTGTTTATTCATCTTTCAGATTGTGCAACACTAGTGAACCCAGCAAATGCCACTGCAGCAAGTAAGAAAATTTTTAAAGACAGTATTTTATATTTCACAAGCTGCTTACAAATTGTTGCACATGAAATGTATTTAAAAAATTTTTTTGAGTCGTCTTGAAAAAATTCCAGGAAAAAAATCTGGAGATATGGGCCTTATTTTTTTCACGAGTTGGCCATTTTTGTTGAGTTCCCTGAATGTATTTCATCAAGTGTTAACTGTTGAACAGGATGGCACCAGACTATTTATGCAGGCACAATGCATCCTTATTTTACTGTCATTTTTTTTTTTTTAATCTGGCTTTTTACATCGAGGAATGTTTAATTACAAATTTTAATTTATTCATTGAAGCAGACTGGAATTAATTAGTAATTTACTTGCTTTCATTTCTCTTCGCAAGTTCCAAAAAGAAAGATTTTTACCTCACTTTCAATTCAATATGGCTGACTCGTGAATAAGGCCCATCTGCGGCCTCTGTTGAGTAATCAATTCTACTGAGTCAAGTATTGGCTGTTATTAAATTTTTTCCACAAGATTACCTGGTGTGAGAGCTTTAATTTTGATCTCCAACTTTTTTTGGATTATGATTGAGATATCCTGTTGGGGGAAGTTCTAGGATTATTATTGAGATGACTCTTTTTACCTTATCATGAATATTGGGGAGAGTAAGGGGCCAGTTTTAAAGAAGTCTGGCAAATAATAATAATAATAATAATAATTTGGGAGGCTAATCATCCTTACTCGCAGCTGGTATGCTGAATTGCGAAGGACGGGGCTACAACGTGGTCAGGCCGCTGGCACGTAAAGGCGCCTAAGGCTGCCGGCCACATTGACCCATATATGACCACGGAGCACAGCCTGAGATCGAAAGTGTTTGATTTTTCCGGAGGGAGGAAAACCGGAGGGCCCGGAGAAAAACATGAACATGAACATTTTTATTTGGAGTCACAATATATTTGTATCCCCTCCCCCCCCCCCATGCCAGTTGGTGAGAAGACACATATGATGATAATGGTAACCTGTTTTGCTAAGAAAGTATCCCAGTGTTCATAGGTCAATTTATCTATTCGTTTTCTTCAATTACTGCATTAATTTTTAAAAATTGGATTATTTAACAACTGTTGACTGCTGTGATGTGGGATATGTCGTTTTAACACCAGACATTCATTTTTAACACCGGGGCGAAGCCGAAGGTGCTATGCACCCCTAGGGTGTTAAAAACGTCATATCCCACATCACAGCAGTCAACAATTGTTTTGTTATACCTTTGTCTTGGATTCTTTGGATTTCGATGCAAAAATCACGAAAACAAACAGCAGTAAACACAACAATCATGACAATCGAACGTCAACTCACATGCTTGTTGCCTGCTCGAAACAGCTGATCGTCTGCTAGTTCACTGCTCCCACTCATGTGTGAAAACATGGTGAAAATAGCGTGGGTACCAACAATATAAGCATTTCACACCGTACGTACCGTACCGTACGTACCGTACGTATAAATGTCATAGCACACAATGTATGTACAAATGTCATAGAACACTCCCTGTGGGATATCACATACATGTGATTGTTCTAGGCCAGTGAAAATACAGTATTCAAGACGAGGTATAACAATAATATTTATCAAATTAGGCTTTTACCCTTCACCGACGTATAAACACTGTATACTCAGTGTGTTACCTCCCGAGTGAAAGTTGGAAAAAATATCTCGGGTGGGACTCGAACCCACGACCTATTCATGAATAGTTAATGCGGTACCCGCTGCTATGTACATGATTCGAACCAGCCAACCGATCCCGTTAGCTCAGTAGTCGAGTAGTAAGACATCTGCATTAGAAAGCAGGAGGTCGTGGGTTCGAGTCCCACCCGAGTGATTTTTCCCAACTTTCACTTGGGAGGTAACACACCGAGTACACAGTGTTTATACTGTCGGTGAAGGGCAAAAGCCTAATTTGATTTACACCCCAACGCAAAATTCCATCTTATGAATAATAATATTTATCATTTTACACTCAGTTGAGTTGTGTATTAGTGTCTTCATAAGCATTGTTATAAATGCTTAAGGTACTTTATGGAATCTATTAGTATGTCATTATCATTATTCCAAGCGAATCACTCTGAAAGAGTTTTAAATTTTCAATTATTTTGTTCTTTTCTCCCAAAGCTGCACTACTGAGCTGTAACGGCTCGACGCCTCATTACACACCACACTACCAATCATCAGACCAGGTGGGTAATATTGGAAAGTAAATTCCCAGCAAATATGCAATCTCTGAACCCCTGAAATAACTTGAAACTTTACCCGAACTCCCTGCTTAGTTTTACTGAGTAGAAGACAATGTCCATCAAAATCCATGACTCTGGGACTGGGAGTCAGGTTGGCGTAGCGGTACTTTCCTCGCCTTCCACCGCTGTGACCCGGGTTTGAATCCTGCCTGGGCCAGTATGTGGATTAGGTTTTCAGTCCCTACCTGATTCCAACGGTTTTCCCTAGAATATTCTTCCGGGCTTTTCCTCCCAGCTCTAAAACTGTAATTTCTTCTCATTGTCTTCACTCCACGGGTTTCTTCAGCTTGAGAGCTACAGTGCCTAGGGCGCTTTTGAGGAATCCTTGGTTTCATTGCCTGAAATGATTAATAATAATAATTATAATAATAATAATAATTACCCTGGATTGGACATTTGGGATACATCCCCATAGACTTGTGCACACGAACTTAAATGTGCCCTAACCCAATATTCCATTTTCCTTTTTCCACGAATTTCGGTATATTTACTAATGAGACCACTAGCAACAAATATAATCTAATTGTAACAGTAACTGTGACATTAGGGAGACATTTTCATGTCTCCCTAATGACCGATGTCTCCCATTGTGCGAAGAAATTACGATAATGTGTCTCCTTATTGTTTTCAGAATTGTGAGCAAAGAATCCAGCTACAACTTCGTCTGCGCACCAGCTGAACTAAATTATACAAGTAGCAAGTTTTTTTCCCCTGTTTGTTCTTAAGATAGCGGTTCATTCTTTTCCATCCAGATTCTGGTGTATTTCGTCAGCCTGGAGTTTGGCAAAATCCCAGGGATTCAGGGTCTGTTTGTGGCTTGCCTGTTTGCTGGAACTCTCAGGTAAGCTGGTGTTGAGAGATTTTCTTTCACATGTTGCTTCTAAAAATATTTGGTTGTAGTAGGACAGTGTTGTCCAGTTGTAACCTGTTCAAGATTTCAGCTTGATACTGTTCTTGTAGTCGGAGTCGTAATTGAAACAGTATTCTAAGGTCATTCACACATCATTCAGTCACAAGCTATTTTGATGACAATGACACAGGAATTTCCTTGTCAGTGTTCATCTCCTGTGTAAAATTGTCATTGGTATGTGATCGACGTATGATTGACATGTGATTAACATGTGACTGATGTGTGATTGGCATGTGATTGACCTGTGATTGACATGAGACTGACTTGTGATTGATTTGTGATTGACATGTGACTAACTTGTGACTGACCTATTATTGACTTAAGATCGACTCATGTGATGTGACTTATGATATGACATGTAATAAGCATAGGGAAAGCATGTGAGTGACATGTGATTGACATGGATTGACATGTGATTGACATGTGATTGACATGTGATGAACATGTGATTGACATGCGACTGACATGTGACTGACTTGTGATTCACATGCGATTGATGTCTGGTTGACTTGTGATTGACATGTGACTAACTTGTGACTGGCCTATTATTGACTTAAGATCGACTCAATTAAAAGTCTACTTGTCGTTGAGTCTGGGATTTTCTAAAATGAACAACTTTGAAATTCTTGAAATGGGAAATATGACCGGGTTTCTCATTTCAGCACTGTGTCGTCGGGCCTGAACGCCCTAGCGGCCGTGACGCTAATGGACGTTGTGCGGATATGGAGAGGTCGCAGTAAGCCTCGTACTGACTCGGACGCCAACGGGGAGATATCCACAAACGCCAGCGGTAGCACTGTTACGTCAGCTTCGACGCCAAGCAGCTCAGTCGCTGTGAACCAGGCCCAGGACCGATGCGACACGATCATCTCCAAGTTACTCAGTAAGCTTATTGCTTATTAGCTGGGTACTAGTCATTGGCAATTAACAACACGTCAAAGTTTGGCTGGTAACCCTGCTAAGCAATATTTATTTTGTGCTTAGTAAATTAATGTGCTAAGTGATTCCACAAAATTGACCCCAGGTGAGACTCTGATGTAGACAAACCTGGTGAAAACCATTATGGGTGGCTAGTCTGTAAAGCGCTCGCCTCTCACCAATGTGGCCCAGGTTCGATTACCGGCTCGGACCATACGTGAGTAGAGTTGTTCGTAGATTCTCTCCTATGCCACGAGAGTTTTTCTCTTTTCTCCGGGCTATCTAGTTTTCCTCCCTGCGCAAAAAGCAAATTTTTTTATCTCTGGCTGTGCTCTGTGGTCAGACATGGGTCGTATGGCGGCTAACTAGGCGCCTTTACATGCCCTCGGCTCGACCAGATTGTAGCCGCAATTCAGCTTCTGCTGCGAGTAAGGACGACAATCCAAATGCTGGCCAGTATCAGACTTTAAGTGGCCTGCCGTTTTGAGTCTGTGTTCAGACTAATTAGTCTGTGCTCAGACTAGTCTTTCTTTGTAGGTGATTTAGCAAACGATTCTCGTGGTAAATTCAGAAACCAAAGTAGACTTCAAGTGACTGATCTCTTTTTGTCCATGTATGTATACAGCTGCTGGTTTTGGTGTTGCCAGTATCGGCCTGGCGTTTGTGGCATCTAAACTAGGCTCTCTGGTGAAGATGGCCAACACAGTACTAGGCGGTGTGGGTGGACCGCTCCTTGGAGTGTTCTCACTGGGCATGCTGTACCGAAGAGCAAACACAGGGTAAGGATAAACTAAATGATGAAAAGATCATCACCAAATTCACAACAGACTAGAAGTCAGTTTCTTGAAACCGTTCCTACCTTATGCCATTTTATTATGATCGGGATTTTTCAAGACCTTGGCATAGCTGCACAGTGTTTCAATGTAATAAAAATCTTGGATGAGAATGATCACAGCGTTTACGACAGTTATTTTTGTACAATTTTATATCAGTTACAAAACAGTCATTGAATTAGCTCCGCTTCCCATTTTGAAGATAGTTTTTTTCCAATCTTCTTTGGAAGAATTCGGTCGTAGGTAAAACAACATTCAATTTGCCTCATAAACAAAGCTGTGAATTTCTTGTGTCAACCCTAAGTTGCGCAACTCTACTAATTATATTGATTAGCCAGTAAAAGCATATTTTTTGAAAATTTCTGCCGTGCCTGACGGTGCCTGAAGCCAAAATTAAATAACTGTGTTGCACAATAATTTATTGCTGAGGGTGGAAGTATGTAGGTAGTCAGTAATCCATAATGAAGAAAAAAATGGTTCCCCATTTACAAAATGTCTTTCCAACACTTTTACCTCTGTGCCAGAGTCAGTTGCCAGAGATTTTTCATTTTCTTTTTCTCTGTCATAATTTACCTGCAGTGGAGCTCTGATAGGAATACTGGTGGGTTTCTACCTGTCGATGTGGATCACAATAGGTGCGGCGACACACCAAGATGAAAATCACAACGTCAAAGAAGACGCATTTGCACTGTATAGGGTGAGTCAAGCTGTATAAGGCAAATCTGATGACTGCATTTGGCTTTGGGACCATAAGGCCAAAAAGCAAAATAGTTCTGCTTCCGGTTTCCCTACCTACCCTATTCTGACGGCCCCTACTCTAATTTTTATGGGGAAAATGAGGAAAACCTACCCCCCCCCAAAACCATCAATTTCTACCTTTTTCCCTTGACTACACGAAGATGCCTCCATATGATCGGACACAAAAACAATTGGGAAAAAAAATCCCAACCTACCTACCCTATTTTCGAATGCCATGTAATCAGAAGCAGAACTTTAAAAAAAAAAATTTGGCCTAATTGCTATGCATCCTCATGCACTTTGTATGAAAATCCCGAGTGGAATTTGCACAATTTTTTGAATTTGTTTCTGTTGTTGGAGCACTTACCAACAGCACTGCTTTTCCAGAGTGTACCTTCATTCATTGCAATAAAACTTAAGAAAGGAATCATGAAGAAATATTGACTAATAATTTGAACAATCCCAAATCTTTTGAAATTTTTTTAAAACAAAATCCCTCACCATCTCTTCCAGCAGAAAAATTTCTAGAGCAAACCCAACTGTGGATTAAAACTTGGAAAAAGAATCTTTAAAATTATGAAAAATAGTAAAAACTGCTGCAAACTGTTCCATGACTGGATTAACCTGGAATATACAAATCAAAACATTAGAGCGGCCTTATAGTCATCCTTAGCAAGGACTTCTTCAGAGGCAAATGACAGAGGAACAAGAAACAAACAGAACTATTTAAAATTCTTCCACAAACACTAAAATTATGTTGCTTTAGAATCATTTTTTTGGGGTCAAGTTGGCCCTCCATGTATAATTTCCTGTTTTTCTTGACTTTCAGATCTCCTTCATGTGGTACAGTATGTTCTCCAGCATGGCTACCTTCATAGTAGGAGTCATTGTCAGTGAGATCATCCGATGCAGTATACCAGACGAGCGATACAAACGAGTCGACCCTCTCCTCCTTGCAACATTCCTGAGGTAAGAGCCACTTATTTACTCCCCGGTCGTCCCCGTGCCAACTGTCCTGAGGTTGTCGGGTCACCGACTCATGTACCTGCTCAAGATGAATTCCGTCCATGCTTGTGTGATTGTTTATTTGTGCACGATTGAAAATGATGCAGAGTGCATAAGCTTAAGTCTCAAGCGATGAGTGCACTGTGAACACGTAGGCGCATGAGTAAGGGGGAATATAGCCCAGGTTGGACGATGTCTTCATTGCATTACGTCTGACGTCCAGGGTATAAATTGTACCACCATAGCGAAAAAAATTAGAACACATTTTTTTCTTCATATTATTACCTGACTGAGGAAGCTGAAATTTCGCGTACATATTCCCTGTGTCCAGAATTGTGCCTGCGCTGGGTTTAGAAAAGGCACATGTGCCCGCGGGCGGCGTGTTTACCGAAAATAAACCGCCAAGTTCTACGCTTTTGTTGAAAAAATTTTCAGTACGAACTCCCCGCATGAAGATATACATGCGCGTGCCGTTTGCTGCCGCTTGCTGCCGTGGCGGCAGCGTGCTAGGTGTGCATGCACGCGCGCGCGTAATCTTCACACAGGGAGTTCGTACTGAAAATGTTTTCAACAAAAGCGTGGGATTGCGGTTTATTTTCGGTAAACACGCCGCCCGTGGACATATTTGCCTTTTCTAAACCCAGCGCAGGCATAATTCTGGACACAAGGAATATGTAAGCGACATTTCAGTTTCCTCCGTCAGGTAAAAATCATACAAAATTTCCCCCCCCCCCCCCCCCCCCCCCCCCCCCCCCCCCCCCGCTATGGCAGGAGAAATTCATACCCTGGACTCCGTTGCGTGTACACAACGGAGTCCAACCTGGGCTTGGGGGAATAGTGAAAACAACACTCAGGCTTCCTCTCTGAGATGGAATTTACCCACAGCTAAGTCGAATCGAAGTAGCCAGCCAACTCTGGCAAGCTTTGTGGGAAAAGTGGTTAAAGGGAATGTACAACATTTGCTTTTGCTGCAATTTTCAGAAAGAAATGGATTTGGAGGATAAGTATGTTATAGAAAATATTGTTAACCTGACTTGTTTCACGTTTTGGGCTTGTAGATGCTGGAAAAACCAAGAAAACCAATCATGTTGTTGTTGTCTAGTTCCCTGACCCCACTTAAGATGAAACAGAGCAATTAATAGACTTTCGGGAATTGTAAGGTCAGAGAATCAGTATAGCAGGCTTGTACCCCTTCACAGGTGTGCAATCAATTGCAAACAAAAGTCAGAATAACTAAATATGAAAAATTAGTAACAGTTTTTGAAAAAAAGCCAGTATTCTCCAACGCTTGTCGGCCGACCAGCATTGGAAAAATACAGTTGTTCTATAAAAATGTCAGCACACCAGGAGCCACGATTTTACAGGATGCTTTAGACTGTCATTCCCTGACAATCCAGTAAGGTATTTCGTGATAATTTGATCATTTGATTTTTTAATGAGTGCAAATGTTGTATCTTCCCTTTAAGATGTCAGCACTAACGAGCAGGGGGATATGAGTTTGATTCATATCAGATTTAAGCTTGTGAATTTTTTCTTACAAGCTCTCGAACAGCATTGAATTTACAGTGCTAATAACATAAAATCGACACTCCCCTATGCAAACAATTCCATCTTACAAGATAAGATTACATGTAATGAAACATTTTTTAAAAACTGTTTCAAGTGTTAAATATGCGAATTTCCTTCCTTTTGTGTTTTCAGGCCCAAAGGTTGGCATAAATCCTACTCCGGCACCGAGTCGAACAACCCAGACCTGCAGATCGGCGATCCGGTGTTCCAGAGTCTACTGGCCTCCGGCAATCAGAGCATGGACCAGGAGAACGAATCGCTGATGGGTGACATAGAAGGAAATGACATCCACGAATTAGGGTCAGTGCAAAACGAGGTCACAGACATGAGAAATGGACAGTATTAATGCTTAGCAGGCTTGTGGCACAGGGGTCCAGGTCCTAGACTTGTGGCTGATTCATCTCATTGATTTGTTGCGGTTTTGGAATAGTCGGGTCCAAGAGCTAAGGTTGCAGACTAGTAAATAAACTGCCATAGATCCCAGTGATAAATATACCCACTTCCCAAATTTAGGAAAAATACTCACAACTCTCCTAAGTGTTCAAGCTTATTTCATCATCTTTCATTTTCTGTAAAAAATTTTTGGATTAACCAATGACTTTTGGAAGAAAATTCCATCCAAAGATGATCACCCCTTAAAGTAGTCGTGAAGCGCATCGCCATTTTGAGAAATGATGCCTGCCCTTCATGGCAAAATAGAGCAGTTTTAGGGCCCAATTTCACAAAACCCTCAAGTTCATGGCCCACAAAATTCTGTAATAGGAAAAAAAAAGAAGTTGAGGTCATGCAAATCGTGATTTGGCCGGCGTAGGCAAGTTTGGGCCTATTTACTGGCCTGCAACCTTACGAACTCTACAGACTGAGGACTCCACGCTATGCTGCTTGTGTAATGTAATTTATGCGCATGTTCATACATAGACTGCTACAATGTGTATAATAGTATCTCAGCAACCAAACTGAAAAAAATGTTGTTCATAAAATGTATAGTTATTTACAATTCTCCTCGTGATGTGGAAACAAAGTTTTATTTTATTTTAATTGGGCATTATTTACGAAAAAAATCAATGTGTGTTTTCTTGTTCATAAGTGTAATGGCAGTTACAAAAGCAACAGATGTGCTCATTCTACGTTCATTTCTCTATTTTCTAAGTTATAAATTATAACAAAAAATATACTTACAAGGCATTACAAAAGAAAGATTAAAACGCCTCACCAAAAGGTGACATGATGTATTCTACTCAAATTACGTCGGTGAAGGGGATATATTTCGGTTTTACTCGAGTTACGGTATTACTCGCTCTACAGTCTGTCCGCCCATCTTTGGTAAAAGTAAAAATAAGTAAGAAACTGATAATCAAACAAAACAAAACTCTATTGGCGTTGAATATGAACCTTTCTCTCTGCCTTAACCAGTTCACGCTGGAGCCACGCAAAAGTTTTCCGAAATTCAGATCGAATGACTGATGAACCCGCAACAAGCGCGGCTGGAAATATCTGTCAGCACCCAAAAAAATTAGGGTGTGCTACCCGCAGATCATGGCTTGAACCCGTCGGGCATCGAGGTTCGTGAAAAAATAATCCCGCTTCTGGGTCAGGTTGCTGTCAAAATAAACCCGGCTCGAACTGGTTAAAAACAAAAACTCACAATAAGGCCCCCCAAAAAAATACTCGGTCTCTGGTCAGGGCGCGCGTCGATTTTAATCATGCGCGTCAACCTTTTTTTTCTTCTTAAAATTAACATGAAAGCTACAACAGCGCCCTCTATTGCCGCGCCTCCTCAAATTTTTGTACCAAGGAGCACCAAGGAATGGGGAAATTGCACCAAGGCAAATGATAAAGGGCACCAAGGCAAATTATGGAGGACACCAATGTATAATGAGGACACAAACAAGCAAAATAGTACCCACCTTGTCTGTACAATCCAAGCTTGAAAAAAACAAGCCACCAAAAAAAAAAAAAAAAACCGCGTCGCCGCATCAATTCCGGAACTTCGGTCTGAACAGAGACCGACTATTTTTTTGTGTGGCTTAACACTTGCATTTGGCATGAGAAAACAAGATGCCAAAATGACTCCCTAAAATCCATACTTTAAACGCCCAGAACAGGTTTTTGACAAAAAGTACATTTAACCTCATTCCATCTCACTGGCACACCACTCAAATGAAAGGTCTTGTTGTCCCCTTTAATTTGAGACCACAGTGGAGGTTGTGACGCTTGTAGTTCTGATGAAGATTTCGTAAAATGTTCCACTTTTCAACCCATGTCCACTTTTGCGTGGCATAATCATGATAATTGGTAAGATCTGATTTGAGGCTTTTTTAGTGGCAAAGAGCACAACTGGGAAAAAGTTTGAATGTGAAGCGACCATCGCAAAAAAAGTGAGCGGCAATTACCGACACACCAACCAGAGGTTGTTAAGTTGATGTTGGCGCTTTTGGACGGAATATGATAGTTTGGAAAATGTGATTCAGACAATTCTTGATACAAGCGTGGTCACTTTTGTTTGTTGTTACAGACGTGACCAAGACAAACCGCCATCTTGAAAATGGTAAGAAATTATTTTTTGGGAAGCAGTATTTTACTCGGCATCATCTACCAGTAGCAACAAATAGAAACAGTCACAAAATTGCAAAGGTTTTTGTCACCAGATATTTAAAGATAATCCTTTTTGTTTATAAGATATACATGTATTGAAGATATTTTATCTTATTAGTCGTAATGGCGATATATATATTTCATTCTACCCCCAGCCTTTTTCCGTGTAAACAGTCACGTTGCATAAACAAATACACACCGTCGATATCGGAGTTTTCAGTAATCGATATATCCAATATCAAGAATATCCGATATATCGATCATCCCATGTAAAAGTTAAAGACCATAAAGATGACACTTTGATTTAAAAAAAAAAAAAAAAAAAAAATTAGTCCCAACTTTCCAGGGCCTTCTCTGGAGCATAATTGCTCAAACTTTTTAGACAAATCTCAGAGTTTGTCCAGAACGGGCGGTTTCTTTTGAGGCTTTACATTGGGGAGACCACGAATTCCAGCCAACGCAGAGCACTAAGGGGGCTTGGCATTTCGCGATGTGTTTATTTTGAGGCACAAGTTGCCACCGAGTTTTATTTCATTATACAGCAAACGTTAAACACAAAGTAAAAGCAAAAACTGTAGATTTTATTTTGACGATAATCTGACGCATTTTCGATATTTTTGATATCATTCCTCATTAAAAATTTGGATATTTCAATATGATTAAAAAAACTTTGGCGATATCGATGTCAAAAGAATATTGAATAATCGAGTGATATCGATATATCGACAGTGCCTATAAACAAACTTAATTTTAATCTCTGTTTTTTTTTCATGCAGTGTATAACAGACTCAACACAGCGATACACAATGTTCTTGTTAGGGCGTCCTCTTCTTTTTCTACAGACTCTTTGTATACATGTACGCAAAACTATTTTATATACTTGATGTCAACCTTATCGATTTTCGTGCACTCCTCCCCTTTTATAGTATTCGTCCTTTCACTCCGTCACACATCGTTCAAATCATGTGAAATTCAGCCTCCATCACTAGATTATCATTCATGATGCGACATGTTACCCCACCAATTTCTGTCACGTGACCAGTCATGTGACATATGCCACCAGTCATGTGAGTCATTAACCTGGTTTTTTTTTTACATCGTAATTACTTTGGTTTATTCATGCCGACATTAATAATAATAATAATAATAATAATAACGAAGTCTTATATAGCGCACGCATCTACCAACAGTTAGGTACTCAAAGCGCTGGTAATTATGTCTATTTTGAAAGACAGGTAATTGAAGTTTCTGAGAAATATGAGACCCATTATGTAGCACCTTTTTAAGGGTTAATTTTAAGGGTTTACAAGGTAATTGAATGTATACATTATAAGTAGTAAAATTAATGTGCAAGGAAAAATAAGTCATAAATTAAATTTGGATGAACTTATTTTAAGATGGATTCACTGAAGCGTCAGCATAGGGGTCAGGAGAAGCCAAGGGCTTTTATTCCTTCCCCTATCCCATTTCCTATATCCCCCGTATTATAGTCACAACCTTGCTGCATTATTTAAGTTGCGACTTGCCAAAAAATAAAAGGTCATGTTCCATCTCTTAGCCAGGGCTATGGCTAGGCATTTGTCATGTAATGTGGGCACAGGCTGAGAAAAGATGTAGCCACAGCTCTGGCCAAGTTCGCGCAAGGGCTATAGTTGACCAATGGTTAACCATAGTTCGACTAACGCTTGCCCGAACTCTGTCTAGTCGACGGTGGTTGACTACGCTAGTCGACTATTTGGAACCAACCTACTGGGGCTGGTTGCATCGCTGGTAACCAATAGCCGCGCGCATTCATAACGCTAGCAGAGAGCCAGGATCCAGAAGTTTTGCGATGACATTTTGACCAGCGTTTGACTAGAGACGTTCGCACGTTGCTATCAGTGCGCAGGCGTAAGGTACGTCACAAATCAACCACTAGTCGACTAATGGTGCTTGCCCGAACTTGGCCTCTGTACTCTGTTTGACAATAGCCAAAGTTTATAATATTTTTAATGGCTCAATTAATGTCATGGGGCTCAAAGAAGTCGAGAGTTTCTTGACATTAACCGTCCTGCTATTTAAACAGTCACAGACAGTCAAAATATTCACCTCCACTTGCCCTGCTATATTTTTAACAATTTAGGCTAGTCACCAGCAGTCAGATCATATTATGTCAAGCAAACACTGTGACTAGTCAAACTGGGTCAACAGACAAAGCAGGCAAGTTGTGGTCACAGCTGTTTTGTCACTCAACCAGAGTCGAAGCATAGCTGTATCAAGTTGCTTAATCAGTCCCAGCCAGTCAATCCTGCTTTATGTAGGCTGGGAATTCTTACCTGTTGAAAACAGTCACTTGTTTGATTTTGACTGAAAGGACTACCTGGCACAGAATGTATGTTTGCATTGAAGGGTTAAAATGGTAAATGCATTTTGAGCGAACTGATAATGATGAAAATTTGTGATTGATTATATTAATGAAATATCTCTTAAACTGTTTTGCCATCAACAGTTCTGGTTGTCAAATTTGTAAATTATAAGACTAAGCTGTAAATACTAAAACACAAAATGAACATTCTATCAAATCATGCAAATTGATTTTTGAGTTTTATATTTGATTGCAGAGAAGGTGAAATAAGTTTTCTTTTGGTACGCCTTGACCATCCGTGGGATGGTACTTTAATATTATTTTTTATCTATTTGGTTTATAAAGCGCTTTTTCACCAGCAAGAAGTGCGGATTAATAAAGAAAGACATGTAGTCTTGTCATTACATTTAGATGTTGTCTGTAACGCAAACCTTAATTACCGAATGTCCCGTCAATGAATTCTTTACAACTTCCAGATGATAATTTGGAGTTTGTCAAAACTTGGTTGTCTCCAGCAGCTAGCTGGCCTCAGGTGAGGCTTCAAGATTGGAGGCCAAGGACACGCCGGCTCTGGCTCAGTATTATATCAATGTTGCGATTCAGGAACATCAACTCCAGACTAAGGGACCATTCGAAATGGTACGCATATGGTATACGTATCTTCAGCAGCTGGCCTCGGGTGAAGCTTCAAGATTTTAGGCCAAGGACACGCCGGCTCTGGCTCAGTATTATATCAATGTTGCGATTCAGGAACATCAACTACAGACTAAGGGACCATTCGAAATGGTACGCATACGGGATACATGTATGGCTGAGGAAAAACACGTCTATTAGGCCCCCCAAAAAAGTCTCCGGTTTCTGGTATGCGCGCGCGTCGCCGTAGCCATGCGCGTCGGCAAAATGAAAAAGTTTTTTTTTCAATGAAAGATGATGTCTCAAAACCGCCAAACTCACTGGTTTGACTGGAATTCTGCTGCTCCACAATTTTAACGTGTTTTTAGATGGGGTTATGATCGAGAATAAGCTTTATGTGGCCTCTCTGGTCTCCCATAATATTTGCACTAAGTTTAGTCGGGCACCATTTGCAGACATCAGCCGACATTTGAAGCAAAAAAAACCAGATAAAAAAAAAAAAAAAGCCGCGTCGCCACACCACTTTTTGGGCAAGCTCCATACCAAAAACCGGAGACTTTTTTTTTGTGGCCTTGACGCCGGTATTGTTTGGCCACGGACAGCTGCACATCGGCTGGAAAGTGTACGTGCAGGCATTTGTCCGTTGTCCATGAATGGACGTGCTATGCAGCAGGAATGCAGCAATAGCAGTCCCCCGGCTTATCAGCTTTTATGAGCTGTGCCTAGAGGCATCAGCCGGCGTTAAGGGGTTCAATCACCTTTAAATATATGTAACCCGTATGCGTACCATTTCTAATGGTCCATATGGGCCTTATTCACGAGTCGGCCATATTGGATTGAAAGTTAGGTAAAATCTTAATTTTTTTTAACTTGCGAAGAGAAATGAAAGCAACTTCTTTTTATATTAAATTCCAGTCTGCTTCAATGAATAATTTAAAATTTGTAATTAAACATTCCCCAATATTTCTATCATATTTAACAAAAAAAATGACAGTAAAATAAGGCTGCATTGTGCCTGCATAAATAGTCTGGCGCCATCCCATTACACAGTTAACAATTAATGAAATACATTCAGGGAACTCGACAAAAATGGCCAACTCGTGAATAAGGCCCATTGCCAGAAACTAGGAATGCTTTCCATTTGGTTCGAATGTAAAGATAAAAAATTTTCTGGAGAAAGACCAGGAAGTTTTGAATCTGTGAAATCTGGCATGTCTCCCTCATATGGACCCTCAGCCTCACACACATCTGTGACCGTGACGTCAGTGAGTTCATATTTCGTAGCAGTCCAATTTCCACAATTTCAGGAAAAAAAATTAAAGGACAAAATAACAACTGAAGAGCAATCAGACAGAGCCATACTTTGTTCAACGCCAACTTTAATTAAGCTCTAGAAACTGATAGAAATGTACATGTATGCACATACAACCCCCATTTGCTGGTAACAACAGATATGTTAATCAGATAATGTACACTGAACAGCTTTACAGATTAGGTAAATGTGATTTGAAAACAGGATATTTTTTACTCTGTCAACTTGAGTATACTCTCTGATCAGTAAAAAGGTGTAAAAAAAATCTTTCCCAATTTTTTCAACAAGGTAATCAATACCTAACACTGATTTAAATCGAATTAACCAGTTTGCACCCGAGGCCATGTATACCATGTGCATGCAAAAGATTTGCGGTATTCGGAACGGATGACAGATAAACATGCAAGGAGCAAGCCGGAAGTATCTGTTAGCGACCCGCTCGCAGCGAGCCAGGCCGGAAATATGAGTGTGCTGCCCAAGGGTAATGGCTCCACCCGCCTGGCTTGAGGTCGAGTGAAAAGTAATCCCGCGCCTCGTTCCCTTCTTGTCAAAATAATCCTGGCGTGCACTGGTTAATTTCTAAACGTTTCATCAGTATAAATCCAAACAAATGGGATAACAAACCAAGAGGTAATTTTTGAACGCCAACTCTTGGCATGATTTTGGGCATCTACTTTTCATACACAAAAATATGAAAATCATATTAACCTTAACTCCCTAAGCCTTTTTGCTAGAATGTAGCCTCAATCCTGCACTTGGCCTCATGGAAAAATAGCATATAGCCTCAATCCTGCAAATTCCTCTATTATTTCTTGAATATGGTCCATGGAGGGGTGACCACTGCCTGAATCCTGCAAATTCCTGCGGCAGTGACTGTCAATATGTTGAGGCTTGGCCAGTGACATCCTGGAGCAGTACAGAGGATTTCAAGCATAATCCAGGCCTACATTTATGCACGGCTGAGCAAAAACAACATAAGGTCTGGCCCAAGACCTTGACAAAGTGCATCCTACGAAATAAGTAACACACTTTTGCCATGAAACCTCAATCCTCCAAATTTCCTCCACTTTGGCAAAGAGGATTTTGAAGGATTCAGGGCGGTTTGGGTTAAAGAAAGAGATTGTGACCGACCAACATGTCTTACTTTAAACAATCCACAAGCTGGCAAAAGATATTGAAATTCATCAGAATGAAACACAAGTCGAAGAAACAATGTCAAAATAACTTACAAATTCAACACCACTTAGATGCATAAATAAAATACATTTGGAATAATGACATTTGGGCATAAATTAAGTGACCAAGATGCATTCCATACAATGTTTAATAAATACAGTCTGGGGTCAAATTTAATGACACATTTGTATTTCTGATGATACAATCTGCAAATGAAAAGATTGATCAGTCGACATCTCAATAAATAAATCTGGTGATATATTTTGGTTTATTTTAACTGGGACCATTTTAAGTGCTGCTTACCACGGAAATGCATCTTACCATATGTCTTCCATGCCGTACAATGTATATCACTTAGTTGGTTTTGACTGATTATGCTAAGCATATAAAAAGCATATCAATTTGTTAAGCGATATTTTTGGCTTAGGGTCATGAAATCGGGCTCAGGTTCTGCAAGTCGTTGGTTGATCATGACCTATTTGTGGCAAATCAAATTACAAATTATATAAATATTGAGTGGCTCAGTGTGGAATGGGAGGAATATTATTGCAAGGTAAAATCTGGACTTTTCCATTTCACGAGGCGAAGCCGAGTGAACTGGAAAAGTCCAGATTTTACCGAGCGATAATATTCTTCCCCTTTCACAATTGAAAGTCACTCAATATTTGTTTTATATAACTGACATATAGATCCTTGTCATTTGATATATTTGAACTTTTATTTTCTTCTCTCTTCCAAACCCCCCCCTTCACAAAAATGTTTGAACCCAACGCTGTAGCGCTGGCTCTTTGGAACAATACGCGCTACGCCACGCAACGCTGAAAGCGCACACCAGCATGCCTTTGCACACAAATACCGCGTCATGGAACAAGAATGATCCTAGCTGTTCAATAGTATTTCCCATTCCCCATGGGCGAATGGGACTTTTTGAGCCCCGGCGTGAATGGGAGCAATAATGAATGTCACGTGATGTGATTTCAACCAATCAAATGACAAGGATCTGTATATTGGTTATATAAATATAAATAATAAATGTTTACGAGTGCAATGGTAAGAATAAGTTCATCAGGTGACTAATGGGATGTTCCATTAAACGAGACGAGGAGAAACCGAGTGGAATGGAACATTCCATCTGTCGTCTCATAGTAACGACTATCCATTGGTGAAGCCTTCCAGATCCGGGCCTGACAATGCTTTCATTGCTCTCCAGTGAGCTTGTTGCTGGCTAGGTTGCATGGCCGGTTTGTAGTAGCGTGTATCCGTTAGTGAAGTCTTCCAGCTCCGGGCCTGACGGTGCTTTCGTTGCTCTCCAGTGAGCTTGTTGCTGGCTAGGTTGCATGGCCGGTTTGTAGTAGCGTGTATCCGTTGGTGAAGTCTTCCAGCTCCGGGCCTGACAGTGCTTTCGTTGCTCTCCAGTGAGCTTGTTGCTGGCTAGGTTGCATGGCCGGTTTGTAGTAGCGTGTATCCATTAGTGAAGTCTTCCAGCTCCGGGCCTGACAGTGCTTTCATTGCTCTCCAGTGAATCTGTGGGGCTCGCATGCTGTCCTTCTCCAGACGAATGAAGTCCAACCACAAGTCTGAAAACAAAAAAAACAAAAAACAAAAAAAAACAATATTGGTTTTGTGCAATATCAAATAATGCTTTGCATGTTCTCAGTACATGCACAACAAAAGGACCCGCTATTGAGAATAACCTTTTGTGTGCTTGTTTATGAAAACATTCTACAGTCATACAGCAGCACACAACTGCCAAAATAATGAGTTTATCATTTGCAGCTATCCAAAAAGAAACTGACAAAATTATTGTTGAAACAACCATACTTGGTATAATGATAGTAATGGCACTAAACTACCTCTAAAATTATTCTTTCTGGCATGCTGCCATTTTGAAGAAAACACTAAAAGAAGTTCATTCTAAATACGCATTTTAAAAAAAATTTCTATTAGTAGTTAGTTTTTAATTCGGCGAAACTGTGAATGGTAGCGTGCAAGCATTGACATGACGCACACGCGTTTGCTCTTATCTGTCGGTTCAGTGCCTGACATCGTGCAGCTGCAATCGGCTCAATGACAACGTGTCCTGGATGCTGAATTCGCTGAAAACATGACTTCGCAACTTTTGGATTGAATCGAGATCCTAGAACATTTTTCTCTCGGAATATACAGCATTCACTGAGCTAAAAGTTCATCAGGTTAGTAATTCAGCACCCTTCTTTAGTTTTGAGCACTTTTGTTGCTTCAAATGAAAAAAATGCACAAATGACAATGCCAACTCTACCTTTAAAACAACACAAGTAGGTCTCCGGTCAATCTCTTTTTTTTTCCAAAATGTTCCGCGGTAGCTCCAACAGCGCCCTCTATTGCCGCACCTCCTCAAATTTTTTTACCAAAGAGCACCAAGGAATGGGAAATTGCACCAAGGCAAATGATCGAGAGCACCAAGGCAAATTATTGAGGACACCAATGTACACGAGGACACCAAATAGCAAAATAGTACCCCACCTTTTCTGTACAATCCAAGCTTGAAAAAAAAAAAAAAAAGCGTCCCCGCGTCAATTCCGGAACTTTGGTGTGACCAGAGACCGAATATTTTTTTGTTTTGGCCTAATAAGCAGAATGGCATTGGTTCAAGTTACCAACTGAGTGCATTTGTTAAGTGCTTCTCGCAAGCCATGCAAGCTCTTGGAAAGCCTGACCATGGTGTTCATACACATGAAATGATGGGCAAAATTCAAAATCAAAGTTTACATCACGCTGGTATAAAACTCCCCATGAAACAGAAAGCTTGTCTTACAAATAAAGCTCAATTTTCAATGGCAAAACAGTATTTGTGATGTGATTAAGCTAAATGCGTCGCCTGTCGACCCTAGTCAATTTTTTTATATAGATCTGAAAAGGGCACAATCTCAGCATTGCTGCTGTGAAAACAGAAGCCGCATGCTGGTACCATCTGTAGTTAAAAAAATATGGAAGTTGGAACACCAAGAGATGTGATGAAGTGATGTGATGAAGTGGCCCTATTTTGGCCTGGATCTCCAAATAAAAGTTCCTGACAAACGACTCATTTAGTGTGATCATATCACATTTTTAAACATGTTTCAGATAGGATATCACTCATGTCTTCTGGAATTACTGTAACATAAGTCAACATACCTGGTCTGGATGAGCCAAATTCTGCCAATGCGTCTTCATAGCAGCGCCGTATCTTAGTCATGTTGGGTTCCAACTGGGCCTGCTCTATGGAGATGTACTGCTTGAAGAAATCCACAGACAGCGGTCTCTCCTTCAACAATCTATTGGCAAAGAAATCCACGAACAAGTGACTAGGATCCACTTTCATTGTTCTGTTTACTACTAATAATACCGGAGTCTTATATAGTGCACGTATCTACCAATAATTAGGTACTCAAGGCGCTGGTAATTATGTCTATGTTTCAAGACAGGTAAATGAAGTTTATGAGGAGTATGAGACCCATCATGTAGCACCTTTATTAGGGTATACTAGGTGCTGCGGCACATGTTGCAGCCACTGCCAGAAACACCGGGGCAAACCCCTTCTCTTAGCGATAAGTGTTACTGGGTTCTTTAACGTGCATTACACAACACACGGGACCTACAGCTTTACGTCCCATCCGAAGGACAAAGCAATAATGGTAAAGTGCCTTGCTCAAGAGCACAAGCACCATGTACCCAATCAGGATTCGAACCCATGTACCACGGCACACGAGTCGAACACCGTAACCACTGGACCACAGCACCCCACTACTCCATGCAAAGAATCATTGCCAACAGAAAATTCTACAGACTAAACAGTCACCACATTTCATGGGTTGTATGAAGGAATTTTGCCTGTTGCCTTTTGCGCATGCATGCATCCGATAACTACAGTTCTGCACGTCAGATGTGTAGGGTGTAGTGGACATGTGGTGCGTACTGGGCAATGTGGCGCAGAACGCAGCTGTGTTTTACCGGCAGTTTAAAACCACTCATGTGACGAGCCCTCGACCAACAGGAATGGGTAAACTGTCGCAGGTATGTATGAATAATTGATAAAAGACCAACCTCTTGTAGATCTTTCTGGCTTTGCTGAGATCCTTGTTGATAGCTGCCCATTGTAAGTAGAGTGTCTTCATGGGTGTTGAGACAACAGCTGGCTCCTTGATTGCAGCCTAAACCATCAAGAATTAAATAATGTGTTACAATTAATGTAGGTCTTTTCTGGTCATGACAATGCAAGACTCAAATGGCGATGTCCTTCAGTTTTTAGGGACGGGTAAACCAACTGCATTTGCAAAGGCCATAACCGAGTTATTTTTACAATTTATTAACAATGTTTTTTATAAATTCACACTTTATTCAATTTTATAAATTCACACTTTATTTAAATTTACTATCTTTATCGTGGATACAAATCATTATTAACCAATAGGGCTTGCTCAATGATGGCCATCTCTGTAGGAGAACTGCAACTGCGTATTTTACGCAATCAAGCACGCATTGCGCAGTGTTGAAAATGTTCCAAACACACGCTTGGTGCTTGAAATGTGTTCGAAACACAACGCAGCCGATGCGCGTTATGCAAGTTGACGCTCAAAATGCCAATGCACGTGGATGGTCTGTAGGAAATGATGTCATTTGAACGAGACCTATAAGCCTCGTTCTAGTAATACTCTCGGAAGTCACGGTTGTTCTTGGATTTGCTCGGAACACTGTCATGTTATAGTTGTAGAGTACCTTGAATATCTCCTGTACGTTGTCAGAGTTCATGATGAGGCACCAGTCTAGACCCAATCTCCACAGTGGCAGTGCATGCTGTATAGATCAACCACAACAAGCAATAATGTCAACCATTCTATCAGTGTGTGTGTGTGTGTGTGTTTGGCATTTATTACATGTAATCATGGTCACTTGCTTACGTTATATCCGTTTTGATTGGGACTTCGTTGGTGGGGAAACTTGTGTTTTATGGTAAAAGTTGCAGAACCTGATAAAATGAGGGTTGGGTGTATGCTTGAGTGTTCTTCTTCCATTATAAAGGGTGTCTCAAAAAAAAAGTTATCCTACTTTAAAGGGTTATTATGGCTAGACTATATGTTTACAAGCAAGAAGCATGGTATCATCTTAAAGGCGAAGCTTTGTGCTTTTTAATGATACCTTGGGGCGTTTTCGAATCCCTGTTCTTGACAACACGCGGGTAACACGAGAACGTATTCTCGAGCTGGTTGTTACGAACGCGCGGATGCGTGTCGCATCGATATAAAGCAATGCAAAATGGCCGACAATCGTCTGAATTTGTTCTTAGGCCTATTCCAAATGAACGAGGACGACTGTTGCAAAACCGGACATGCGGGGATGAAATTGCATACCTGCACTATAATGGTATTCTTATTCCCATCATTAGGGTATTAGCAACAAAAAAAACACCACAAAACAATTTACGAATCTGCACAGTCCGCCATTTTGTTCAAGCTGCACCTCGCCGAACCCTCCATCAACCGGGGAGTGAAAAAATCGATCCGCGAACGCCCTCTCGGGTCCGTTCGTCACGTTCGAGACCGCTGTTCTCGTGTCGGGTTAACCCGAGTGTTGTCAAGAACAGGGATTCGAAAACGCCCATGGGTTACATTCCAGGGTCACGCATCACGGAGCACCATTGTCTTGAAGTTGTGGCGCAAAAATGCAGTTGGTTCACTTCTGAACCTATGTCATTCTGGCCTTCAGACAGTATATAAACAATGGTTCAGCTAACGGCAGAACAGAGAATCTTTGTGGTCAAGAAATTGCATGAAACCAGAAGTTTGCAGGCTACACAGGATGTCTTTGGAGAAGCATTCCCAGACTTCTGCTGTTTAGTGTTTTACTCATGATCGTAAATAAAATCCATAAATAAAAAAACATTAATCTGTGTCGATTGTGTTCAGCTGGAAAGTGAACCAACTGCATTTTTACACCACAACTTCAAGACAAGGGTGCTCCATGATGCGTGACCCTTGAATGTAACCTAAGGTATCATTGAAAAGCACACAGTTTCAGCTTTTAAGATGATACCATGCTTTCTGCTGGTAAACATACTGTCTGGCCATAATAACCCTTTAAAGTAGGATTACCATTTTTTTTTTTAGACACGCGTACTGCGGCTACTTGCCAGTATAAACGTTCCTCAAACTATGACAGCGCTCACCTTGGCTTTGACAAAGGAGATTGCACTGTCAAAGAGTTGGGACACCTCAGCCTGCTGATTCTCCCTGCCTGTATGCACGAGAGAAGTGGTATGCAGCATGGATGGGAAATACGATTGCAAAACAGAGTTGTAATAAGCCATTTGCGATTTAAGTTTGAATAAAATCTGGAATGTTGTCTTAACGGTATAGTTGTAATTTGTGCATTTTGCTCGTTTGAAGCAACAAAAGTGCTCAAAATATAAAGAAGGGTGCTGAACAACTAACCTGATGAAGTTTCAGCTCAGCTTCAGCTGTATATTTGGAGAAAAACAACATTCTAGGATCTCGATTTCAAATCAAAAGTTGCAGAATCATGTTTTGAATTGGGCCTGAATTCAGCGTCCGAGACACGTTCTCACTGAGCTGATTGCAGCTACGCAATGTCGCGCACCGATCCGACGAATTATAGCAACCACGAGCGCGTGTGCGCCTTGTCAACGCTTGCGCGCGCTTCGCCGAATAAAAAAACAAACTCGATTATAACGGAAATTTCCAACGGTGCTTCTTAAGACACACTGTTGGAAAGGCCTTCTTTTGCCGATTTCTTCAAAATGACAGCTTGCCAGAAAGAAAAATTTCACAGGGAGTTTAGTCCCCTTACTATATTTCAACCAAGTATGTTTTTCAACAATAATTACCCCAGTTATTTTTTGGATAGCTGCAAATGATGGACTCTGGCTTAAATCCAATGCTTTGCACGTTTTAACTTTGCATTCTCCCGACCAAAGAGACTGTGACTACATCACGTGATTCGGGGCACGCCTTATGCTAGCAACCCCCAGCTCCTGCATGGTCTGGTGTCTTTGTGCCATTCTCACCCATTGTGAACAATGTATTGGTGCTGAGCGTCTCTTACGTAACTATGCAAGAGCTTGCCCCGAATCATGTGATTAGCAACAGTGTCTTTGGTCTGGAGAATTCAAAGTTAAAATGTGCCAAGCATTCTGAGCAAGTCAGTGTACCTGATGTTTTTCGAATTTTAAAGGGTATAGGTCACTCGCAAATGGCTTATTTTAGTCAAATCAAGTCAAATCACAAAGTCCTATCAAGTCAAATCACAAAGTCCTATCAAGTCAAATCACAAAGTCCTATCAAGTCAAATCACAAAGTCTTACCAAGTCAAATCACAAATAACAAGGGATGAACAAATGACAATTAAAGGAATGCATTTGTCGCCGTTTATTTGAAAAGCTCTGGACTATTTTGAGGATTGATGACTTGTAATGCACTTGAGACTGATTTGGTTTACAACTTTGCCACAAGATGTGCTGTCCACAAAACGTCTGCCTAAAACAGTGGGTCTTTGTCTAAGTTTGTTCACAGCCACAGTATCATTTGATATTATACAACACCTAATTAAATCCCCGCCATCTGATTGGTGGATCGTTGATCACATGTCATTGAATTATTCGTGCCAACGTACGGCGCACGCGTGGCGCACAGCGCACAGTGCAACGGAAGTTCTATTGCACGGTGAATAGAACTTCCATTGCACGGTGTCACTGCTGCTGGTGGTGGCGCTGTTTTAAATCCAGATAAATTGAATATGATGGTTCTCAACCTGTTGAACAGTTTGCATTAATATAAATATGATGAACTTGTCAAACTTTTAAACAGTTTTCAACCTGAATAAATTTGCCATTAAAAGTCAACCAATCAGATGACAAGGATTTATTCAGGTGTTATATAAAACAAATAATGAATGTTTCACGTTCGTGCAATGGAAAGAATAATTTCATTCGGTGACAGATGAAATGTTCCATTCCACGAGGCGAACATTTCATCTGTCACCTCATGAAATGATTCTTACCATTGCACTCACAAACATTCATGATTTGATACTATGACGCTGCATTGCCGCATGCTTGTACAGCAATTATCAATACATCAATGTATACTGAGTGCAGGCGACATTGAGAATATTACCTATTCCAGAGTCTTGCATGGATAATTTCAGGCATCCTTCCCAGACTCTGGCCGAGTGGTGGTGGGCAATGATAGCTGATGCTGCTACGTCCTTCGCTTCATCTATTTGACCCACGTTTTGAAGGACATTCATCTGGTAATAAAACAAATATCAAAGGTAAATTTGGTCTGCAAGCAAAACAGGTCGAGAGAAGTGGGTCTAAGAAACCCTCCCCCCCCCAAAAAAAAATATGGGAGACATTTCGATGCACAAAGTGCAGTGTTCTTTTAGCTCTAAATTTAAGATTTAAGTGGCATGAAAAATTAGTAAGTGCATAGAGGATGATTATCAGATACTCCATTGTGCGCATAAAGACAATGCCATAAACACATTAACACAATTTTTTTTCTTATTAAAGGAAATATACAACATTTGCTTTAGGCCAAAAAAAAAGTCTCCGGTTTCTGTTATGGAGCTTGCCCAAAAAGTGGTGCGGCGACGCGGCTTTTTTTTTTTGCTTCAAATGTCGGCTGATGACTGCAAATGGTGCCCGACTAAACCTAGTGCAAATATATGGGAGTCCGGAGAGGCCACATAAAGCTTATTCTCGATCATAACCCCATCTGAAAACACGTTAAAATTGTGCAGCAGCAGGATTCCAGTCAAACCAGTGAGTTTGGCGGTTTTGAGACATCATCTTTTATTGAAAAAAAAAACTTTTTCATTTTGCCGACGTGCATGGCTACAGCGACGCGCACGCATACCAGAAACCGGAGACTTTTTTTTTTGGCCTTAGCTTTAATTTTCAGACATCGATGGATTTGGAGGGGTTAGCTTTTAAAAGCAAATATTGTTAAACTGACTTGTTTGAAGTTTGGGGTTCGTAGATGCTGGAAAATCAAGAAAAACAATCATTTTCTTGTAGTCTGGTTTCCTGGCCCTACTTAACTTGAAACGGAGCAATTTATAGACGTCTGGGAATTGTAAGGTCAGGAAATCAGTCTAGCTGGCTTGTTCCCGTTTACAGGTGTGTGATCGATTGCAAAAAAATGCGAACTAACTAAATATGATAATTTGGGAGCAGTATTTAAAAAAAAAAGCCAATTTTTTCCAACGCTGGTCAGCTGACCAGCATTGGAAATCGATACAAAAATACCAATCTTCTTGAACATGTCAGCACACCAGGTGCCGTGATTTTACAGGATGCTTTAGCCAGTCATTCACTAAAAAGGTTTTTCGTGATAATTTGGTAGTTTTGTTTTTTGATGTTTGCAAATGTTGTATATTCCCTTTAAATGAAGCTTGCCTGCCTAAAAACACAGTAAAGTTGATAACTTTTTTTCAGAAATTAGTACCATTCATAGCACATGTTTGGAATATTGGTGTGGAAATCTTTTTTTTTGTTTTGTTAAATCTGAATCCAGAGTTTTGAAACTGGCAGGGAGAGTTACATATCTTGTTGGCTACTTTGTTAGCACAGCACGAGATGCACAACACAAATCCTGTCAGAAAAAGAGAGAAAATACGCATACCCATTTCAAATACAGGTCCTCTGTCAATGAACATTTTGTATTGGCCGCTGAAAAGACTTGCAAGGCTTTCTCAGCTCGCTGTGAAAACAAAGGAAAGAAATGCATATTTGATCAGGATCATCGACTCAGTGATGATAATTAGATTAATTTTGTCGCACACAAATACAGGGAAGAGTATGACCATGTAGTGAGACGCCCACTCCTTCAAGCTAACTACTAGTACAATTTTAGTTGGCCGATTTAAATCCAATCAATGATGCAGAGTTGTAATGGTTCGAGTCCATGACTCGACTCGAATCCGACTCGAGTCACAATTTTTGGTGACTTGTCTCGACTTGGGTCCCTACGGGTAAATGACTCGACTCAACTTGAGTCACTGCAAGCAAATGACTCGACTCGACTCGAGTCCCTCACCAGAAGACTCGACTCGACTCAAGCGAAGGCTAATAAGACTCAAGTCCCAAAAATAAAAGCGAAATATTTGCAATGACTTACGGTGCAAAATATGTTCACGTCACTTTACGAATACAATACGCTTGTCATGAAAAGGCATACAACGTGTCACAGACTCTCACCTTGTGGTTCTGGAACGCACAAACTACTATTCCGGAACCAGACTAAAATCCTTTCACCTTCGATCGTACGAATTCGTACAATATAAATATGCATTGCGAAACTCAACTTATGGATGCCTTCATTTAGCTCACCCGGATCGACCTGGGTAAAGGCAGACGGGTTAGCCACAGGTTTTGCCCGCTGCTGGCTCCTAAAACCTCAAATGAATAAACAAAATTCTGGATTTCATGATTTGTGGGTCACAACCTTTTATCAAAGGAAAACAATTCTAGACCCAAAGCCAAACCAGAAGGTTAACTTCTTGTTAATTGTTAGTGATACAAATTAATTTCTCTGTTGTCTTTTTGTTATTATAGTTTTCAAATATTCCTGACTCGAATTAACTCAAGCTAAATATAAAACTCCACTTGACTCGACTACACACTGTGACTCGACTCGACCTTCTTGACCTAATGACTCGACTTGACTCGACTCACTTCTTTAAAATGACTCGAGTCACAAAAATCACTGACTCATTACAACTCTGATCTGATGTCACCAGGACCTAGTGGTGTGCATTTCAAGGTAGTACAGGAACGAGGAAACGGGTACCCCACTGAAGTAAAACAAGGTACCTAATACATCCTGGAAGTTGTCTGAGGACTTTATCCGCTCCGTTCACAAGTACCCCCTCACCGGCAAAGGAAGTACAGTTGGGGGTGACCGACCGACGCCATCTTGCCTGACTGCAATTCATTTGCCGCGAAGCGCTGCCACTGCGTGTACATAGCACAAATCCCCTGGTGTACGTGCGACACACACAAGGAACGATGCGCGTCAACCAGTTAAATGTCCTGCCCATGAGAGTCGTTGTTAGGTAAAAGGGCGCCCTCTTTTGTTAGCGCACGGAGCTCATAGGTTTACTAGGTGAAAACTGCACCTTTCAGCGTCAACTGTTGCTTGTTAACATGCACATAACATTAAATCTGTTTTGTTTTCCCATGAAGTTCTCGGCTGAGTTTTGGTAAGCAATTTTTTGGGGGTTCTTGTTTCTACCATAAAGCAGATATTTCTTGCACATAAAAAATGTCTGTGCTTAGCCGCTTTGTGAATCTGACCCTACCTTGTCGCTGATGTCCCCAGCCCCTCCAAGCTGTAGTCTCTCAATGCAGCAGTCAATGTACAGACTCCACATCTTGGTGGTTGGTAGTCTCTCTACAGCCGTTTCGTACACCTCATAAGACTGCATCTCTTCCGCAAGCTGGATTGACTCTGACTCTGCTCAAGATAAAAATTGAGTAAATTACCTTTGTTACTCTATAACTGAGCTATCCAGCCCTATGTTGGTTGTAGAATACAAGTTGATGGTAAGTCAAAGGTTCAAATCACACTACAGTCAATTTCTTTGGTCAACTTGATGTTGATCTATTTTTAATGATGATTTTCCTTTTTTGTACAAAAACTGAATATCATACAAGTACTTCAAAATCGAAGCGATCTGTCCTAAACATTAAATTATTCATTATATAATTGAAAATGAAAAAGATTCACAATTACCATTGCTGTGAGCTGTAAGATGTCGTCTAGCAACAGCATCCCACATGAGTTCATTATTCGGGTGAGCTTCCATCAAGCTGTATGTAACAAGGCAAAGATAAGAAAGGATTACGAACTCATCATCTGAAAAAAGAACCTTGAGTAGCAACCAACGTTTCAATATACAGCAAATGTATCAGAGTGGGGATTCCAATCCTAATCTTCCAACTTGGCACTTACTCTTGATATATCTCTTGTACCAGATCTGTTGTAAAATCAAACTTCTTGCAGACAGGGACAAAAGCCAGGTGAAGATCTATGTCACCTGAGAAAAGAAGACAAATAATTTCACAAAATATTTTCAATATTACAGGCATCTCGGAAAGTGATGATGTATTACAGTGTGCGTTTGATGAGAGCTGATCAAATGTTTGCCTTGATTCTCCCCTAAATTGTCATTCATGCACAGAGCATTTACTGCTTTCACACATTACAGTTGCACCCCAATGTAAAAATTCCCATAGACACTAGTGTTGATTCCCCATACTTCAAAATTCTGTTAAAACTACTCAGAACTCTCACAGGTGTTCAGGCTGCACAGAAAAAAATGATGATCATCATGTCATCTTTTATTTTATTTTCGATTTTTGGTGGATTGACCATTGACTTTTGGGAGATATTCTCACCCAAAGAAGACCACCCCTAAAAGGACTGATGTTTCCAGATCTGGAAAAGTAGCCATTTTGAAAAAGGATCCCTCCACAACATGGCTAAGTAGTGCCACTTTTGGACCCAATTGCATCCAAAATGCTCAGAATTGGAAGCTCCAAGTCCAGGCCAGAGGTTCATTGCCATATGTCTTCAATTCCCCTATTCCATGGCTCTCCAAACTGTCTAATATAGAATAATCTGAGTGTATAACTTTTATTCATGAGCTCGGCGGATGGATTTTTGGCCTATTTACTGGGATTAACTCAACTTCGTCCCCAGTGCTTACTTTATTTCCAACCTCGTTTCCAATAGTAAGCCCTGGATAGGAAACTTTCTTCCTGTACCCCGACTCGTTATCGCAATTGGCTAAAAATGGAATGATATATTATGGTACTTGGTATTGTTATTTCCAACGTGCATTACATGTTTTCACGATCATTATAAATTATAACGTCCACGCCTTCTCAAAAATACTCCTTTCCTTTCCAATTTGCTCATATTAATATGAAATGTGATTTGGCGGGATAAGATTGTAACATTTTAACTTTGAAAACAATCGTGTTTTCGTAACCCATGGCGCGACGAATTGATCTTACCCCAGACACCGCATACAAAAACAAACGCTTTTGAAACGCACATGCAGGCACCAGACTATTCCTCATTTGCATACCTGTTCAAAAATTTATAAGGGTATACCCTTACCTGGCATTTCTTGGACGGCCATCTTGTAGACAACCCTGGCCACCTTGCCTTGTAGTATAGCATCCTCCATTCCTTCCTCTGTGGTCTCCATTTTGCTCTGCTGTAACAAGGCCCATCGCTTCCTTTGCTATTATCACAACAAAAAAGTCTAAGTATCCCCATGTATGTATTACCTCTTTTGGAGCTTTGTTAGGAGCTCAATCATCAAGCCTATTCATTGCAAAGCATGAACATAACAAATCCAACGTTTTTTTTCTTTTAAGAGCTCAGTGAATAAAACTAAAAATGTATTTTTCATATCTCATACATCCATAATCTAGTAATGGTCAAGGAGATTACAGACTAGGAGTTTGGATCATTTCTCTGAAACATTAATTAGATATCGTGGGTAATTGACCTATCGCTGTTTGCGAGTTAGCCACACCCCTTAGACAACCCTATGGAATTTTTGTACACCGTAAGTTTTGTTTGTCTCGGATTTTGCGCGCTCCGCGTCCATTTGTATATCATGTAATTGGACAATATTTCACAAGCTGCGTTGACGCGATTCTGACGCGATTCTAACGCGATTCTACCGCGATAGGTCAATTGGCTCCTTCAAGGACATTACATTTTTTTTCCATAATGCTAAAATTGCCCAGATGTAAAGTTTAATACCGCTAGTTCAGCACTTCCCAACAGCCTGGTACAAATCCCACCAAATATTCACTCCTGGCAACTATTCATCAACTGCTCTGTAAGATGAGAATCAGCCACTGACTATGTCATGTGGCCGGTTTTTAATATTGTACGTAGTTGGGAATCCTTATTGAGCAAGATTGTAAAACTTTTTCCTCACAGAAAAAGCACCAAGCATACTTATTAGTGATGCTAATTTCATGGAGAAAAAAATAGTGAATTTACCTTATCCGCATGCATCAGCTCCATCCGAAAATACTGTTAGAAAACAAGAAGAGACGAAACTTGTCAAATATAATACACACCCTTCCCTCACCCGCGAGTCTAGTCCGGGCATTGAGAAACAAAAATTTACAAACTAGCTTTGAAGGGACTCGAACCAATGACCCCCTGTCCACAAGCGCAAGCATTTATCTCCCGTTTCCTTGGCATGAAACGACTGAGAATATTTCTACTCCCCCTGGATGGAGTGCTAGTCCATCGCAGGTTACTCCCCAGCTCATGCCGGTACTTATTTGTACTCCTGGGTGGAGAGAGGCAAGTGGGGGTGAAGTGTCTTGCCCAAGGACACAACATATGGCCAGCAGCTGGATTTGAACCACTGACCCTCTGATCTTGAGACACGAACCTAACCCCTTGGCCACACTACCTCAGAGGAATTAAAAAGTTACACAAAGTGGTTAAAAAGTTACACAAATGAAGGGTAAAACCCAATATCAAACTTTACATATCCCTTCCCCAAACTTCCATCATAGAGGAAGTGGATTAATTAGAACATACCTCAACTCTGAGTTTGTGGTTCTGTGGATGGAGCCTGATGGCTCGTAGCAATAGACTCCTGGCATTCTCAGCTGACATGATTTCCTCCATCTGGAACTTGGCTGCTATGATCCACAATGCTGCAAAACAAAATTGACCACAGTTGAGTGTGACAATTTTAGACTCACGCTATAAAAAGAGAACATCAATTCTATCATTTATAAATTACGAAAAGCTACACGGGGGGACGCGGTCGAGCAACTCACACCACACATACACCGTTACTTCTTAGTATAGCGGTGATAGAGGGCACGGAGACAATTAAATTGCTGGAGAAAAGAATGACTGCAGTACGATGTATATATAAAGTTAGAATGATGTCTCACCAGGGTTTTTGGAGTGCACCTTGAGTAGCCTTGCAAACAATTTACTCAACTCGTTCTTCATGTTCTGTCAAGCGAGAGGAATCAAGTTTTGTTAAAGCACACAAACTGGATACAGACTAAAAACAGTTTTAGAAAATTATGATTCAGAAAATAATAACTGCACTCCCTCTCAAACAATAACTTAGTCCCAAAATAAAGGAAAAACCTTATGATTTATTTCTGCCCGCCAACACAGTTTTTGGGGGAAAATGTTGCAACCTGACACCACTTTTCTCTTCATATATATCATCTCAAAGAAGGTCAGTCATTGCAAAAATGTTGAAAACGGGACTGAAACATGTCCAATTTTGTTTGGAAATACTTCGAAAATGTTCTTGACTCTCCATAGACTTTGTACACGACCGCTGATGTGGCGTCTGGATACTACAATCTTTCCCACTTTTCCTTCAAGTCATTCAGTCAGTATCTGGTGCTGTATGTGATTTGAACGGGTTAGCCAACTCTAGCCTGATCATATGGTCGAGTGGTTAGATGTCCGCACTAGTAAAAAAGAGGTCATGGGTTCAAGTCCCACCCAAGCAATTTCTTGAATATCTTCCCGAAGGCTCTCGGACAGAACCACGAATGAATTGCTTTAAAATAAATGTACAGTGAAGGGGAAACCGCAGACTGGGACATTGAGTGGAGAAAAACATTCAAAACAAGATCAGGCCAACTTTCTACAAAATTTTCATGGGGGCAAAGACATAGTCCTCAGTGTTTGACCAGTCAAGCTTGAGGTCTCACTTCAATTTTTAAAGGAGACTTTTCTTTGACAATTTGTACCCGAGAGTGACGCCAAGTGATTTCAAATTGAAGCTAAAAACTAGACTGGTGCATGTCCAACTTCTGGCAAAGATTGACCCTTCATTAGTCTGGTGGCATGACCATAGAAAATGTGCAGAAATAGAGCTGGGTACCAGACCTTTATTTTGGCACAGTTGATTTGATGCAGTGCTAAAGGGGTGTTGGACTGGTTGTTTCATGTGCCAGTCCATTTTCTTGTATTGCATGTTTTTACTATCTTAAGTTTGGAACTCTCGTACAAATATTGAGAGTCCCAAATTTTCAGACTAGGGAAACCCCGACGACATAATTTTCGACAAAAAAATATATTATGTACATTGCAGGTCATTGATTAATTTCTGGATGGATTACTTGTATAGGCTATTCTTACCCATTTCTTGCAAAACTGCATGTGGGAGAACCACAGCTTCTGGTCATCACAGAACATGGTGCAGGCTCTCTGTTCACAGTAACAAAGTAATACATCAATCAGTCCAATCAATCGTGTATTTCAAAAGGTTAAGAAATGTCCGTCAGCCATTGAACAAATCATTTTTCTAATTACCATTCTCCATTTATATCTTAAAGGGAATGTACATGCTTGGCTTTTACTGTAATTTTCAGAAATGAACTATTTGAGGGGTTAGTATAATAGATCAAATATTGTTACACCGACATGTTTGAAGTTTTGTGTTCGAAAATGCTGGAAAAACCAAGAAAAACAAAAAATGTTCAAGAAGTCTGATTCTTTGACTCCACTAAAGATAAAATGGATCAGTTTATAGATGCCTGAAAATGTTAAGGTAAGGGAACCAGTCTAGCTGGCCTGCACCCGTTCATGAACATGTAACCAATAGCAAACAAAATTTGAACTGAAAAAAAAGGGTACAGTTGCAGCAGTAGTTGAAAAATAGTTAAGTTTTTCCAACGGTGGTCAGCTGACCACCGTTGGAAATGGATACAAAAATACCATTTTCTTGAAAATGACTTCACACCAGGTGCCATAATTTTACAGGATGCTCTAGACTGTCGTTTACCAACATCCTAGTAAGGTATTTTGTAAAAACTTGGTAGTTTTTATTTTTCAATGTTTGCAAATGTTTTATATTGCCTTTAATCAGTGATGTCAATTCCAATTTTTTTCTTTAAACGTTTTGTGTAAATAACACTTTACCCTGAACAGTTTCTGGATTCTTTTGATGATTGCATACTCAATCTCATCCTTCTTAAAGAAGTATCCCATTCGCTGGGGAAAGAAAAGAAAATAAAGACGAAAATACACAGGAATTATTAACTTTAACTTCCTAGGCCTTTCTGCTTGTAGCCTCAATCCTGCAAAATCCTCCTATTGGCCTCATCGAAAAATAGCAATAACAGCCTCAATCCTGCAAATTCCTCCATTATTTCTTGAATATGGTCCATGGAGGGGTGACCACTGCCTGAATCCTGCAAAATCCTGCAGCAGTGACTGTCAATATGTTGAGTCTTGGCCAGTGACATCCTGGAGCAGTACGAAGGATTTCAAGCATAATCCAGGCCTATATTTATGCATGGCTGAGCAAAAACAACACAAGGTCAGGCCAAGACCTTGACAAAGTGCATCCTATAAAAATCAGTAACACACTTTTGCCATGTAACCTCAATCCTCCAAATTCCTCCACTTTGGCAAAGAGGATTTTGAAGGATTCAGGGCGGTTAGGGTTAAGGAACAAGCAAAGATCCAATGCAGGATTACACACATCAAATTGCCTATTACAAAATCAAATTCATTATGACTTTGTTTACACACTAACCTCTCTTCTCTTCCTGATTAATGACAGGAGGTTGATCTCGTACTGTGGGATTAATAAGACGTTTAGAAAATAAAACATCATCATGAGCAGTTGATATCACATTAATCAAAGCTACATTATAAAGTGGCTTAAAATTCTGTGTGTGTTCATAATGTGCCTATCAAATCCCCCCCCCCCCCCCCCGCTACCCCAGGTCCGATTTCGGGATTTGGTCATGTTTTTCATGCCCCAGGGTGGGGATTTCGGTCACTCAAATTACATTGTTAACATTGGCGTACTTCATGGAAAGGCAATCACTAGTGCGCCCCACGTATGCAAGTCGGGGCATGGTCTCATATTAGGGTGGCCGGGAAACAGTCTGGTAAATATCAGAGACGCCATGCTTTCTCAAAACTGTCGGAATTCTTTGCCGAATTCACACGATTTTTTGGATAACTAGACCTCTGAAGGTACCGAATTTAACAATTTTGTGCTATTTAGCAGTCATACTATAGCTGGGTTGATTTTCTGCTGATTAAATAGTTTCGATCTTTAATTGATTTTCGGCTCCCCTAGCAACGGGACCATCCGTGCACAGGCCGTATGTGGCACTGTGGCTCAATATACGGAGGTAGTCCAGTATTTCAGTCACATTTATGGGACTAAAGTCTGACATACGTACATTATAGTTGGCTAAAGAGTAAAGTTAGCCTGACTTTGTCTCAATTCTCTGTACTCAAGTTAAGGTCTCAGACTCTCAGTCTGTTACTTGACTAAATCACCACGCGTATATTTGACCATTTCTTCCTCCATGGTATAACTTAAGGAATCTGTATTTAAGCTCAACTTGACAAACCTGTATATAGCGCAGGAAATCTTGTTTATCTTTCTTGAGTCGGACAAGGCGGTACTCAAAACTGGTTCTCTTCTTTACAATTGTTCTTTGAAAAGTGGGAAAAGCAAATTTTAGTTAAATATCAAATTTTAAATATCATCATTAACAAAATTGTGTTATTTATTTAGAGAATGCATATTGAATATTCATTTTTTTCTACAAGTACAAGTTTTACTTTTGTTACGATTATCTGCCAAATTTGTCAGACTGTCAAAACTAACAAATGACTAAGGTAAATTAAATTTAAAAAAATCGAGAAATACTGACGTCACATACATTTTTGTACACTACTTAACGCTTGTTGTGAATCAAATATCTAGGAGACTAGGGCCTATACTCTGACTATACTAGTCTTTTCTGTGTTTTATTCCTCCATGATTATCTATAACACCCCCTCCCCTCCCCCCGCCCACGCATAGGCAGATAGGTGGCGCTATTTCGTCACTTTGGCACTTGCGCTGCAACTTTGCAACCATCTACTTACTTTATTTCTGCTTTCGTGAACAAGCCAACACGTTCCAATTGTTCTAGCTCCAACAGAGTTTCCTCTAGGTTCTGATGAACAAATTCTGCCATATTTAGATTGTTTAACAAGCGTTAAAAATTAACTGTATCATGGTCTGTGACCCGACTGTGCATTGCCCCAATGCATCATCTACGCGGGCAAAACACGTGCGCATTTTTATATACCTACTGCATGTCTAGTCCCCCACCTCAGCACATATTATTACTCATCAAGTAAACGCAAGATAAGGTCTCTGACTAGAGGTCAAAAGTCAAATAACAAATCATCATGTTGGTCCGGCAAATCTCGAAGCTTTTCAAAAGCCCTCTGAAATACATCGAAACTGGTAAGATCAGGGGTTGAAAACATACAATTATTGAAAGTGAAGTATTCATTACTTTTTACCGAATAAGGAGCTTATGGGGAATTTTTTGTCGCACTTTGCCCGGCCATAAAACGTACCGCAATTCACTTGTCACCGACTTCTGAGTTCACAGTGACAGTGCAGGGAGGGAGTAATTGCAGAATACCCCGCCACTCGGAAATACACCCCTAAAATCACTGGCTACGAGGTTGGAATCACTGCAAAAGAAACAATTCAAGTCCATTGCCAGCTACGCGGATACTGAGTGGGGGTCCATTATTTGAGAACGAAGCAACACAAAATGAATGGGAGTTGCTGAAAAAAATTCTAAGTCCAAACCAACCACCCTGTTGGCGGCTACGCGGTCATACGAAGTGGGAGTGCAATGGAGCATGACGCATACTCGGCATAGTACATACAAGTAGCGCTGAGAATGTTTATTGAGGTCAATTAGCCGTGACCTCGTAGCCGGCTACGAGGTGGATAGATCGAGTGGCGGGGTATTCTGCAATTGTGCCGCAGGGAGGCATGGAACGACTGGGCGGGGCCGGGGGGGGGAGGGGGTGCAAATAAGTTGCGGGTCAAAGCAGTATCGTGATGCTACTTGAGTACTTGTTATTTAATATTAAGAAATGTAGTTACCTGACACCACTTTCTTCATTGATATGTTCTAAACGGAATTGTGAAAATTATAAACTTTTTTATTTTCGGAAAGAAACTTGCAACCTGACACCACGCGCCACTTTCTTTCTTTATATATCATCTCAATAAAGGTTTGTCATTGCAAAAATGTTGAGGAAAAAATGTTGCAACCTGACGCCACTTTTTTCTTCCTGTATCATCTCAATAAATATGAAGGTCAGTCATTGCAAAAATGATGACATGAACCTGGGACAGAGAAACATTTCAATTTTGTTAGGAAATACTTAGAAAATGTTCTTGACTCTTCATAGACTTTGTACACAACCGCTGAAGTGGCGTTTGGATACTACATTCTTTCCTTATTTTCTAATCAAACTCGTGGAAAATGATTCTAAATTTCGGTTCCACTGTGGAATGGAAGAACCGTCATCCATGCATGGATAATTACTTTTTCTAAATTCCTCTATCATGTCTTATGGTCCCACATATATGTTCATCGTTATTTCCCAACAAAACTGACCATCGTCGAGGATTTAGTATTGATTTATGCTGATTTTGTTTCAAGTTGCTTTTTCTCAGAAAGAAATTAAAAGTCCAGTTTCAGTTCCATCCAAATGTGAGTTTTATCATGAAGTATTTCCTTTACTCACTGTACTGACTTCAGGTTTATGGTCAGCGGCCTTAGAACAAGTCCGTCCGGCGTTGAGCCTATGTGGTGTGAGATGGGCATCAAAGAAGGCTGGCAGCAGCAAGAGGAACCATGGAGGCAAGAGCCCTGGCCAGAGACTGGGCCTCAAGAAGAATGAAGGTAGGGTATGGCCATGTCTGAATCAATGGGAACATACCGAAATTAACATGCACACCTATGGAAGCCACTGGCTAGCGGCTGCGGACCCTGGCTAGCGGCTGCGGCCACTGGCTAGCGGCTGCGGCCACTGGCTAGCGGCTGCGGCCCCTGGCTAGCGGCCGCGGCCCCTGGCTAGCGGCCCCGGCCCCTGGCTAGCGGCCGCGGCCCCTGGCTAGCGGCCGCAGCCACTGGCTAGCGGCCGCAGCCACTGGCTAGCGGCTGCAGCCGTTTCCTTTAGACTTGTGTGTTATTGCTAGCCGCAGCCAAGTGATTCAGACACGACCTATCGTACAATGTCTCTAGCTTCCGTTTCATCATGCAAAGCCCTTCAAAGGTTTTTGAAACAGTGGCTTTGTCCACAGCAATCGGCTACATCTCTCAGTCTTCACAAGAAAGCCTTATTGAAATGTCCTCCTATAAATTCCCTTCATCTCTGGCTGGAAAATTTAACAAAGCCGTCCAAGCAGTCAATATCAATCACGTGACTGTTTTTAACATTTGAATGTATGCTGCCTGTATAAAGCAGGACTGACTGGCTGTGACTGTTTGTAGCCTGATATATGCGATAAGTGTAGGAGATTGATATTCGCCAGTTGTACCTATGTACTAGTTACTTGTATTTGTCTGTTGATGGAATTTGACTAGTCACCGTGCCTACAACAAAATGTGATCTGACTGTAGCTGACTAACATGTGTATAAGTTATGGGAAGGAGCGGATTGAATTTTTGACTGTCTGTGACTGACCAAACAGTTGGAGGGTTAACCCTCCTATGCAAACACACACATTCTGTGCCAAGTAGTCCTTTCAGTCAAAATCAATCAAGTCACTGTTTTCAACAGTTAAGAGCTGCCAGCCTGCATGAAGCAGGATTGACTGGCCGGGACTGTTTATGTAACTTGATACAGCTAGGCTTTGACTGAAGGTGATTGATAAGATAGATGTGCCAACCATTTTTTTGCTTTTGTCTGTTGACTGAATTTGACTAGTCAGAGTGTTTGCTTGAAATAGGATCCGACTGTTGGTGACTAGCCTGTATAAAAGGTATGGCAGGGGAAGTGGATGGAAGTTTTGACTGTCTGTGACTGTTTAAACAGTGGGAGGCTTAAAGTAGATTCAGGAAGCCTTGTATCAAATCTCTCCTGGATCCTTTAAAATACTAAAAGCTTCTGGATGTTGGAGGATGGAAGTAGGTTGAGCCAATCCACTTGACATGGGATCACAGGCCTTGAAATTTGGTAATTTTTAGGGTAAGGCCATTTTGGCCTTGAATGGAGCGCAATTATAGAGGGTACCAAGGCCAGTAGGTAGGGCATTAAGGCCAAATAATATCTGCAGAAGGGGCATGGGGCCGGCTAAAAAAATTGTGAATATTACATCGGCGATCGTGTAGTGATGGGCCCCTCTTTAGTTTCGATCAAATTAGAGTCAAGGGTGTTTTTTATCATTCAAAAAATTACCTTTTCAACTTATATTTGTATTTCAAAAAGGGCACGACGGCCAAGGTAAATCTGGGGCAAGGCAAACCTGGCCGTGAAAACGGGGATTTTTTTTGTGGGGCACCTCGGCCAGTAAGAAGGCAACGACGGTACTGGCCGTCGTGGCCGTTGTTCATTTCAAGCCCTGAGATCAAGTGCATTGTGAAAGTTTTAAGGATTCAGGGAGGTTTCTTTGTTGCTAGAGTCATTCTTGCACAGAGCCTTAGAATAGTTGGTCATTTTGTTGAGTGATGTGATCGGGAAATTGATTTATTGATGGATGTGATTTGTTTTGCAGGATGCTATGTGCAGCCCGGTATGATTCTGGTCAGGCAGAAGATGGCATTCCGATGGTACCCTGGGAACTTTGTAAGTATCACATAAACATGAAGGCAGTATTAGCAAACGCAGAGCCTTTTCAAATGTTTATTCCTAAGAACCCTCATCACCCTGAAACAAATCTACATTATAAGTTCTGACCCCCCCCCCCCTTTGCTAGATTAATAGGAATTCATTTCTGGCATCTACCCAACTTGTGTGAACATTTGACAAAGTTTCGTAAAGTTGGATTTTTTGGCCAGAAATTAGTATTTTTGATGACCGCGGATATGGAAATCTTTTCAGATTTTGACCATTTTGTGTAAAAAACTGAATGTTTTTTTTTTTTCTGGATGCTGACTGTAGTGAGCTGAAATCTCTTGGGGATTCATTTCTGGCATCTACCCACCCTGTGTGAACATTTGACTTAGTTTCGTGAAGTTGGATTTTTGGCCAGAAATTAGTATTTTTGATGACTGCGGATGTGGAAAACTTTTCAGATTTGGGCCGTTTCGGGTGAAATCTGAAATGTTTGTTTTCCCCCTGGATCCTTTGATACATAAATTTATATTGCATACAGGGGATGTAAAAAGAAATGAAACCCAAATGTCGGGACCATTGTTTCAGTTAATATGAAAGGATATGAAAGCCCAATTCGTAAGCTTTCTTTTAGTACAAGAATCATTCAAAAAGAGGTAAGTGTTCTTTCAGCCGAACGAAAACAAATCACATAGGGATGAGTGTGAATTGTTTCATTTTGCTGAAAGAACGCACACATTTTTGGTGATCCGTGGACACAACTTTGAACTGGAGGTTGTGTTTAAAACTCCGTAACTTAAAGAGTACATGAGTGATTTGAATGATTCTTCTACTGAAAGAAATCTTATGAATTGGGCTTTCATATCCTCAATTTTGAAAGTGCTACATGCAGAACTTCACTCAAACAATAGTCCCGACATTTGGGTTTCGGGTTTTTTTTACTCACCCTGCAGTCCTTCTGTTCTGAAAATCACAGGCGTGTGGAAAAAGGCCCACCTGGATTTTTCCAGGCGTGTGGTTTTTCTGGGTGTGTGATTTTCTAGGTGTGTGATTCTTTGGTCCAGGGAAATTCAGGCGTGCAATTATTCACACTTCTTGGGAAGCTTTTAGGCGTGCGACGGCGTGGGGGTGTGATCGCACGCCTCAAATCAGAAGGACTGCCCTGTATTTTAGTATACACGACACCACACTGATTTAAGCACCATGAAAAATATGTAGAAAGGCAAGTTTTTGAAAATGTTTTAAAAAATGCAAGCATTTTAATTGTTTCTTTCTTCAGGTTACAACAGGGCGTGACAGGACCCTATCGGCCCAGGTGGCAGGTACCGTCTACTTCACCCAGGAGCGGTGGAACCCTAGACCAGACACGGAGTTTGGGAGATCCGTCGCCCCTACGCTGTCAGACGAGGCAATGACGAGGACATTTGTGAACGTCAGGCCAGAGCCGGAAGTGGGGAACTTCAAACTCAAGGAACAGATCTAACTTGGCTGTGGACGCTGTGGTTCGCTGTTAGAGACTCTGTGGCGAAACAGAAGATGACGCTTTGTGGTCGCCTCGAAGGGACTTTGTGGATTTGCACAGTGGTTCGCGCATGTGTTGCATGGAGTTTCCACTACCCATGGTCATCCTGAATGTGCACAATGTCATAGCGTGTCTTCGCGTGGTCCACAAGGACACACATGGACAACGGAGCTGAAAGTCTTCCATCTCTCGTGCGTATTTCAGGGTTAAGGGCTACTCTTGCCCATGGAGACCATAAATACGAGACTAAAATATGCTGTCACAAATTGCTTTGATATTTTATTTTATTCAATTCTTATTTTAACTGGGTAGCCCATTCAGTGGGATCCACTGATCTCCCATGGGGCCCAGTAAAGAGAAGACAGTGTGAAGAAATTACAGTTTTAGAGGTGGGAGGAACACCACCGAAGAATTTTCTAAGGAAAACCCACGGGAAAGATTTCCATACACGTACGTCACTTTCAAAAGTCACTTTCGATGGTTCTCTCATCTATTTTCCCTCCTGGACTCTCACTCTCTACCCTCCTCCAATCCTCTTTATTTACCAGTTACTTAAAGGGAATATACAACATTTGCAAACATCCAAAAATAAAACTACCAAGTTTTTACGAAATACCTTACTAGGATGTTGGTAAATGACAGTCTAAAGCATCCTGTAAAATTATGGCACCTGGTGTGAAGTCATTTTCAAGAAAATGGTATTTTTGTATACATTTCCAACGGTGGTCAGCCGACCACCGTTGGAAAAACCTAACTATTTTTCAACTTCTGCTCCAACTTAACACTGTTTCAGTCCAAATTTGGTTTGCTATTGGTTACATGTTCATGAATGGGTGCAGGCCAGCTAGACTGGTTCCCTTACCTTACAATTTTCCGGCATCTATAAATTGATCCATTTGATCTTTAGTGGAGTAAAGGAACCAGACTACTCGAACATTTTTGTTTTTCCACCTTTTTCGAACACAAAACTTCAAACATGTCAGTGTAACAATATTTGATCTATTATACTAACCCCTCAAATAGTTCATTTCTGGAAAATTACAGCAAAAGCCAATGATGTACATTCCCTTTAATTCAAACCTGCAATCTTGCTATTTAATCACACCAACCTTTTGAGATTTTGTTTTCAGTATTCTACCACATTTGTGAATTTCAAATACGCCTAAATGAAAAAGCCGCTACAATGTAAAATACATGAACAATGTTTATAGCAAGGTTTAACATGACTTTTGTTGTGACATTTAACAAAATACACATGCAACTGTCTTGTTTTCAATGGAAAAACCTTTATTTACATACAATCACACATTTTCCACTCCAATCCTCAGACAAATGTGAATTATTACCAGGTTAGGAGAGCAGGCAGCTTTTTATCTCAGAAAGTCAGAAACATCTCATTTTCGCTTTCATCCAATGCCAAATTCAAACCAGCATGACAAAATAGCGGAGAATACATTATCGCAAACTGTGAAATGCCCACTAATCGTGACTTAAAATATTCTACATATCGGTGCAAAACTAAACCAGAGTTTTGAAATACATGTCTTTTTTTAAGTAGCTCTCCTTTATTACAGAAAACTCTGCTACTATTTCCTGCATTGTTTATCCCATTTTTCAGTGAGTTGGCACACAAGCATGTTCTGGAATGGGAAGAGCTTTTTCAGTTTTTCACTCAATGCTACACAGTATATTGTACATGTTTGTGCCAACACCAATTCTGTGATTGGTTTTTGTGGATGGAAATATTTTTTCAGCCTATGTATGCAAAATGTTTTGATATTGTTTGATTTACTTGTCTGCAAAAGTGTCATATAAATTTACCTTCCAATTTCATATTTTAGGATTTTTGTTCAGTTAGGTTTTTTTTTTCAGGGAAGTTACCTCGAATGCAAATAACAAAATATGTGGAAAAATTGTTGACTTCATTATGTGGACATTCTTTCGCTGTTTGTACACCTTGGAAGTACTAGTGGATTAAAATTTACCAATAAAAAACCCCAAATCTTCGGTGGTTGTGACCGTTACTTAGTGTTTGCCTACACCACAATGCCCAAAATACTTGCTCTTGAATCAACTCAGCGACAATGGCTTCTCTCAGCAAGGTTACTTGATATCTAAAATTAAGTCTAGATCTTTATCCGTTTTATCCCTGATTGATGATAGGCACACCCATTTCAGAAAAGCATCCGTGAAGGATAACTGATAGAAATCCAACATTATAACAATCGTAACACAGGCAATTTAACAATTCCTTCACAAACTGATTACAATTTTGGCTAAAAAAGGTTACAAATTATTAACAGGAATTTCCTTAAAAGATTACATCACACCGGAATAAATACCAATCCAACTTCACAATAATTAAGTCATTGTTTCTTTTGGTTAGATTAACAATACTGCATTTTCAAAAATATTTGCTGTACAATTTGGAAAAGAAACAAACTGGAGGCACTTGATTCGTTCAAATAAAAAAAAAATTAAAAAGAGAAAAATTTAATATAAGTAATGTTTTCTGTTCACACCATTCTTAAAAACAAGAAAAGTGTTTGGGTTGGTTTTGCGTTAAAAAAACCCACACAAACACGAAAAGATTTTGGGTTGGTTTTGGGTAAAAACATCGTAAGTATGTAGCCGATCTACACAAAAATACAAAAGGCAATTCATAAAAGCCTATTTTGATGAGCGAAACACTGCAAAACTTTAAAGCTGCTCAAACTTTTTTACTGGAAATTTCAAAATGCCATGTATAACAAGTGTTAGAACCTTACAAGCAAGGAAAGTTTAAAGGTGGAGAAGATCATTTGCAGCTATCCAAAAAAGTAACTGACCAAATCATTTTTAAAAAGCATATTTAGTTTAAAGATAGTAATGGCACTAAACTCCCTGTGAAATTATTCCTTCTGGCATGCTGTCATTTTGAACAAAACAATAAAAGAAGGCCATTCCAAAGATGAGTCAAGTGACGCATTTTTGGAAATTTCCGTTAGTAGTTGGTTTGCAATGGGGCGAATCCGCAAATGTGTGCGCTGCGTTGACACAACACACACGTGTACGCAGTTGCTATTATTCATCGGTTTGGTACGTTGACATCGCATAGCTGTGATCGGCTGAATGAGAACGTGTTCAAAATACATGTATGACTCGGCAACTTTCAAATTGATATCGAGATCCTAGAATATTGTATTCTCGGAATATGCAGCATTTCACAGAGCTGAAACTTCATCAGGTTAGTTGTTAAGCACCCGTCTTTAGATTTTGAGCACTTTTGTTGCCTCAAACAAAAAACATTTCGCAAATGACAAATGAGCTACTCTACCTTAAAGTTTACAGCGACGAGTATGTCGAAAAATGCTTTTTATACAGAACAGTCGTGAAAATATCGAATTTTTTAGTTTTAGTGCAAAAATAGTCCTAATATTCATACGCTGAAACCCAACTACATATTTAGGAGCAACAAGAATGAAAATGTTAACAAATTATTGCTTGCTAATCGACTTATCAATTAGGCTCCGCCCCCTAAGGGCGTGTACAAACAACACGATTATGCATGCATATTATTTGGTAGTGACATCAGGGCTGTGATTGGTCAACACCTCAAGGGGCGGGGCTTAATGGATCAGTCCATTATATTGAAAAAGGGGTGACCAAAAAGCATGAACATCAAAAGTGATATTCAATTGCAACTCTTATTGCTACGCTTAACATATCTAAAATACATAAAGCATTGTAATGTAAGAAATAAGTACAGAATACATAGAGCACATTGCAGTAACTAGAATTATAAGAATATTTCGGAAAACTATGAACAATTTATACAGATAACTCCTTGTCCCAAATCTATATAATACACAATGCAGACATGTTTCATCACACAATTATTAAAATAAATGAATAATCTGTTATTTACAAAGGTGCTTTCGTTGCCAAAACAAAGAAGAAATAACCCAAAATGATATAATAAAATCATAAAAACCAAAGAAAAATATTACCAAAAATAAAAAAACAACTTAAGATTAATATTACCAACCAAAATACTTGGTACTTTGTATGGCATATGATATGATACAACTGTTTTGAATTTGCAGTAAGTTATTTTGAAAGTTATCTGAAAAGAAGACGTTACCCAACAAAATTTAAAAAAAAGTATTTGTATCAAATGATAAGTGTGTAGCTTATCAAATGTGGATGTTTGTGAAGTATTGACAATATGCTTTAAAAACTGGACAAACAATAGGAAGACACCTGGGGTTTCTTTTGTCTGGGAAGATACAGGCATAACAGGTGGGTATTAAATCACACAAAGTATTCGAAGCTGAAAACATTAAAAACATAGATAAAGGCCTTCAAAATATGCACCTTTAATGTGACGTTCGTTCAATTTTCATCTATAACTATAAGACGTTCTCGTCAAGGTACATGTAAATGGGCCTTATGCATGAGTTGGCCATTTTTGTCGAGTTCCCTGAATGTATTTCATACATTGTTATCTGATGAATGGGATGGCACCAGACTATTTATGCAGCCTTATTTTATTGTCATTTTTTTTTTTAATCTGGCTTGAAACATTATGGACTGTTTAGTTACAAATTTTAAATTATTCATTGAAGCAGACTTGACTTAATTAGTAATTTACTTGCTTTCATTTCTCTCCGCAAGATCCAAAAATGAAGATTTTACCTCACTGTTATTTCAATATGGCCGACTCACGAATAAGGCCCCTGGCAAGTTACAACCAAATCGGCCTTACAGAAATGCACCTTTAATATGACGTAACATGTCACATTGATGATGTCATCATGACGTCCTTCAATGTTCATCTATAGCACATCCCGGTCTAGGTACATACCAAGTTGTAACCCACTCAGACATGTAGTTCTGTAAATATAGGCCTTCAAAATATGCACCTTTAATGTGACATCACATGACGTGATGACGTCATCATGATGACGCCACATCATCAGATGATGATTAATGACAACACAAAGTTTAAAATATATCGTATTTAAAAGAGTTCCCAAAGTGACTTGTACAAAAAAAGTGTACAAAACCTATGGGAAAAAAGTGGAAGAGGAATAAAAATGAAAGAAAAAAAAGAGAATTGAGAGGGTTAATATGGACACATATCTTGTGGACATTTTATTTGATGTGTGCAAATGTGAGCCACATGTATGACAGCACCGGTAAACATGCGTAGAAAATAGCATTTAGTGCTGTGGCCTCGTGAAAATAGCACTGGAGTGCTTTGGCCTCGTGGTTAAGGGCACTGGATTCGTGGTCTGCGGGTAAAGCTGCAGGTTGTGGGTTCGAGTCCAGCCTAAGGGTCATGTTGCGTGTGCCCTTGGGCAAGGCACTTTGTCACGCACTGCTTCTCCCCACCCAGGAGTAAATGGGTACCTGTGAGGGCAGAGATGGTTTGCGTGGTTGATTGTAGCTGCTTTGCGCTGAAGTGGCAGCATCGAGCTGTATACTCCCCAGGGAGCTGAGATTGTCTTTCAAATGTTTTATTGGCCTAATGAGCAGGGTAATAATGATGTAGCGCCTTGAGCACCAGTCCTGGTGGATACGTGTGCTTTATACACACCCACTGTTATTATCAGTTTTATGGAAATTGAAACAGTATAAATTAAAAAATTTGAAAAAAGTTAGCGTTGCTAAGAAGCCAATAGACCCCGTACATGCAATGACGTAATGGCTTTGTTTACATATGTGCATTCCTATGGGAGCGAAGTCGGGACGCCAGATAAAGTGGGGACCGTCTACTACACATAGGAAAGTGCACATGTAAACAAAGCGTGACGTCATCACGTCTTAGGCCTATTAACCGATGCCAATGTTTTGAATTTTGTTTTTAGGATTGAGTAGAGAAGGGGTGGGCGTCCATGGGGCCGCCTCCTGACCAGGCCTGGGAGGGGTGCTTCGGGGGGTGAGTCTTCTGGCTCTTCTGGGGTAGGATGTGGCGCTTCTTGTGCCCCTTGGTGTTGGGTTCCAACTCGTGGAGACGCGTCAGCAGAAAGTGCTTGTCACGACCCTCCTGGATTGTGGGAAAGAAATGTTGTTGTAACAATGGCTTGACCTCATGACATGTTTACATGGTTCACGCAGAGGCATAGAATTCAATTCAACTCAATTCAGTTGACATTTATTTAGCACTCTCCAATAAACCAATACAAAGTTGGATAATCTAAGTGCAGTGCCCATCTAAAATGTGCATGTTCGGGAAACGCAAATTGCTTTGCCGCTGGTATAGGTTGCATACTTGCAGAGTTTTTGAGAACTGCTCGTGCAAACAACGCACGCGATTCAATGGTGTTGTTTTCACAGGTTGAACGCACACTCAAGTCAAAGTTTGTGCCAAGTTTGAAGTTCGACCGCCTACAATGGTCGCTCAGTCGACTGCAACAATAACGTGCCCGTGTACATACGAAAACATGGTACGCAGTGCTATGCACCCATACTGGACAATGTATCGCTCTACAATGCACGTGCGCGTCCTTTTTGCATTGTTTGCGTCATATTGAGCACGCGCGCTTTAGCTTAAACATGACGTAAACATTTAAAAAGAACAGCAGTGCGTGGTGTTATGTTCTAAGCTGCCACGTTTGCCTCCGAAAAATACTGCTTTTTTGCAGCTTTTTCGAGAACCCCTCGTCCAAACCACTTCAAACTTGGCACTGCACATTCTGTGGTCCCGAGCAATACACCCGCCGATTTTCAACGTCATATGGTGCCCGGTTCTGGAGATAATCGACGGACAGACAGACAGACAGACAGACAGACACACAGACACACACACACACACAGATTCCTGGAATTATAGTAAGGATAAGTACAATACAGTGATATTTAAATAAACTAGTACAAATGTGAAGGTAATTACCACCAGAAAAAATAATGCTTTGAATCTAATTGTTTAAATTAAGATTGATAATAGCAAGCGAAGTTGAGAACAGAGTAGTAGAGGAGATTACATGGCTGTTCACATAAGCCAAGGCTTGTAGGTGGAACAGCTTGGACAGACTATACAACGTAATCAAAGGAACAAAAAGACAGACACGATCGGACACACAAACAACAGACAAACAAAACCAATGTATGTAACATTATAAACCAAGCTGATGCAAGATTAAAGGGAAAAATGCACAGAGATAACAATGAAAATGAAAGAAAAACTAAAAATTGAACATTGGAAAGAAAATAATTCAAATAAATAGTAAACAAGCAAACTGTAACAAAATATTTTCAATTTCAGGGAAAACAAAGATGTGAAATATTTCTTACTCCGTACAAACACTTTTTAAAAATAATTTTCTGAGTGTACAAATGTCACAGACAGACACAGCACAGACAGAATATGACTTTTTTTCTGTTCTTTTTAAAAGATTTTTCTAAAGTGTTTTTTGTTACATGTGATTCATGTACAGATGAATTAGTATCACGTATAAAAAATGGTGAAATTGTGACCGGTCTGCTGGACTCTCGGCTACGTGACAGGTACCAGTGGACATTGCCAACTCACCATGATAAGCTGTTCTTTCAGCCGGTTCACGAGCTCATTGTGGGCAGAGGCGATGGCGTGGTAGTAGTACAGTATCAGTCTGAATAGAAATGCAAATATATGGATGCATGTAAGATAAGAAGATTAGATATCCCAAGGTAATGCAAAGTTTTGAATCGGACAAATTAATAAAACCTTTTCTGTGAGAAAATGACAAAATTAAATCTGACATTTCTACATTAGGCCAAAAAAAAACGTCTCCAGTTTCTGGTATGCACGCTGGCAAAATTAAAAAGTTTTTTTTTCAATGTAAGATGATGTCACAACCGCCAAACTCACTGGTTTGACTGGAATCCTGTTGCTGCACAATTTTAACGTTAGATGGCGTTACAATCGAGTATAAGCTTTATGTGGCCTCTCTGGACTCCCATATATTTTGCACTAAATTTAGTCGGGCACCATTTGCAGTCATCAGCCGACATTTGAAGAAAAAAAATGAAAAAAAAATAATAAAAAGGCGCGTCGCCGCACCACTTTCGGGGCAAGCTCCATACCAGAAACCAGCGACTTTTTTGGGGGGGCCTTAGAGACATTTAAATATTAAAAGAAAAAAGCATGTTTGATGTGTTGGTTGTTGAACAAAGTAAAACCAACCCCGGAATATGCTCATCTCAGATTTATATGGTACAAAACTCAAATATGAAAATTTTACCATATCGACAGTTTTTACAGTTCGCATCACATTGTGTATTGAGCCAACAGGTCTCTCTCAAATGACGTCACTTCCTACGAAGAAATTTCGAGCAACATGAGCCCGTGTTTAGAACGTTTTGCACACTGCGTGACATTGTCAATGTCTTGTCTCTACCAAGCCCGACTCAAATACAAAAAAAATCTATAACCACACTCCAGATTCCAACATATTCTACATCTGGCTGTGGGAGGAACAGCTAAACTTTCAAGAGCAACAGCACACAGTATAGGGGAAAAAATGCATCTAGACCAGTGATGTCTCGCCCACTGTGCTCCCTCCCTCTGCTGAATCAGTACTTACAGGAGAACGACAATACACGGCACCACAAAGGCCGCCGAGCCGATGAACTTGAAGACTTCCTCGAAGAAGTTGTTGAACTGCTCAATGGTTGTAGTGATGACAGCCCACATGGTGACTTGACCACGGAAAGGGCCACATCCGCGCGATGGCTCAATACTACAAGAAAACATGGGGACAAAATGGATATAAACCGGTCTGTTAAAAACAAGACACACCAAATGAAGAACAAAAATGTAGACGGATAATTCTGGGGAATAATGATGTCCTTTATTCCCCACCTAATTCCCATAATAATTCACGCGGACATAAAAAGAAGGTGTGACATTATAGCGCCCTCAAGTCAACCTGCGATTTGCTTGTGCCCCCGCAGAACCGACGGCATCAAGCATAAAAGTCATGCGCATGTCACGAAACTCAGAAATTGCGTGATTATCGTGGAACAAGCAGCAGCTCGACACAAAATATTCGCAACCACGCTCGTGTCGACGATTCCACGGCATATAGACGTGATCAGGTGACTTCTTCACAATGGCGATAAGCATGCTGATAATCAAATGATCTTCCACAGCCCCGTCTGTACAATTGGCTGCCATGATCGTTATAAAACTATACATTTGCCGCACGCTGATCTGCTGCACAATGAAATAAGATGATCTGGTTGCCCGCAAGACGTCATAACTTCACACAGGTTGACTGCGATTGATTCGAGTTCCGTCGCAGTACAGAAGTTGAAATTTTTGCTTACCCTTACGACTCTTGATTTTTGTGTTAGCATCAACTGATGCCGATCATCTTAACATCATGGCAGTCACACTCAGGTTACAAAAAATCGGCAACTGATATGGTCGGCAAATTGGTTGCCAACCATTCTCTGTTGTCGCAAGGTTGATTTGAGGGTGGCTTATAAAGGGAACTGAAACCTGCAAACGTCTGTATCGGCGCTCTACTAACTTAGCCAACTCCACTACTTACAGCCTTATGTTGATATAAGATTTGAGGCTTTGCATGGTGGGGTATCGTTTTGGTTTGCAGTAACACCATGTGGTAATAACTACTGCTTAGAAGATATTTAGTTCTGAAAAGAACTTGTCCTGCTTATTATCAACTTTGCTAAGTAGTTTTTTGTTATGATAAGAACAGCCCTGCTGTAAGTTCTAAACGACCTTGTCTTTGGTCTCAACGTTTCGACTAGCCTGCTCTAGTCATCGTCAGGAGACTCTCAGAAATTGCCTTATGTTGGCTGTCTCCCTATTTATCAAAATCACTTGTTCAAATCTTGTGTGTTCAAATCTAGCTGCAGTCAGTGTTCATTGTTCTATCAAACATAAAAAAGATCAACAAATTAGAAAGCCACTCTACATTTAGAAAGGGGAAAAAACAAACCAAACTTCAAAATGTTGCATCATTATTAGTATTAAAGTCAACGTAATTCCATCAGTAACATTTGGTGTCGGCATTAAAATTTTAATATTAATTGCAGCACCTAGGTTAGCCTTGGTCAAGGCGCTAGTTGTTATTCATCCCGGCCGTAGCGCAGTAAACGATATCCTCGCTAGCGCTATGCATGCGGTGCATTAAAAATACAGCGCGAACAGCGACCTCACGCGGCCACCATTTCTATGCAAATCAGTTGGACCCAATCTAGCGCCTTGGTTCAATCGTCGGCAAAAGCTCATGTTTTTCTTTATTTTGCGCTGGATTTCTAGCGCATGACCTCGTACCTCGTTCCTGTGACAGGAACCACAGTTTTTGTGCATTGGTGCCGTGTGCAGACACACAACGTGTACGTGTATGGATTATGTACGGTGCCACGTTTCACTATGCAAGTTTCCACGCAACGATCGACCAATAAGAAAACGACATTTAAGGTCAGCTAAGGGTATTAACATAATGAGCACCACCCCCAAAACCTCACATGGACGATTGAACCAAGGCGCTAGATTGGGTCCAACTGATTTGCATAAAAATAGTGGCCGCATGAGGTCGCTGTTCGTACTGTATTTTTAATGCACTGCATGCATAGACATATGACTACATGTATAGCGCAAGCGAAGATATCGTTTACCGTGCTACGGCCGGATGAATAACAACTAGCGCCTTGACCAAGGCTACACCTAGGTAGATCAAGGGTTGAAAATGGAGAAAAAAACTTCCTGATAACTCACGCTCCGATGGAGTATCCAACGGGTATGATGCAGCCCATGAACGTGATCAGCAGAATGACCATGAAGAAGATGCCGGAACGCGACGCACGGAATGGTCGGGATGAAGGCACCATGTTGTACAGCAAACTCCACTTCTTCAGGTAGAAGAAGACGAGGCACTTGACCAGACTGATAGCTGGCAGAAACGGGCAGTAGAACGATCCAATCCTAAAGAGAACAAAAAAATATTTCAGAAATCAATATTTTTCTGCGGGGCAATTGGCGCTTCCAAGTCATCATGCGTTCATTCCAAAATGCACCCGCGTCTAGCAACGTGTGCTCTTTTTGCCCCGTGAACAAGATGGCGCATATTACCGTGAAACACCTTATTCAATAACCACTTTTTATTTTATTCAATTAAATGGAGCCCAAAATGACAAAAAAATATAATACGAAAAGGCAACTATGAATTTAATTTTACACAATTTTCAAGAAAACAAAACTCATTCCAATTATTTATTTGAATACATCTCTTTCTTTATATTTGTTAAGGACATCAATAAGGTGCAATAAGATTGTAACTTCATTCTGCAACAAAGTCGTTTCTTGCGCGAAAACGCTCCGTGCAACAAGGTCGTGTCTTGACGTCCATTGACTTTGTGTGTGCATCTAGGTTATTTTAAGTGAGATACTACCTTTCAACATTCTGAAACAAGCGTTTCACGTACGGCCCATTTTAGGAGATACGACCTTGTTGCATAGTCATGAAGAGTTGTTGATAGACATCCATTTCATTAACCCTTTCATTACCACAATGTTTATTGACTTGGCTCTCCCCATGACCAAATTGTTTGCTCACTCATGTGGAAATCACTAGAGCGTGAAACAAACGACCACAAGTCCAAAACTCACTTTTTTCAACCCAGATTTTCACTACCAAGGAGTGATTTAAATCATAGGTGTTGTGTGTAAAGTTTGTTCCTTGAACCTTACTCTTTTATGTGATGTAAAAATGAAGTCCATACGTGCAAATATAAGAATGTTATGCCTTTTTCTTCATTTGGACCCATTTATCAAACTGCAAGCCATTTCACCACATGACCAAATGGCACTCCATACCTCAAATTGTGCGTGGATACTTCTGAAGCACTTTTCTCATTTTTTTGTAATGGTAACACTATGAATAAACTTCACCATTAGAACGATCCGAAAACACTCTTTCAGCTGGTATATGGTTGATGTATGGGCGGCCAAACATATCAACTTGCTGCCTTTCTGAAAAGTAGTAAATAATCTGTGTTGAGGGTGTTCTGTGTGTGGTTTCCTGGTCGACTAAAGTCGCCCATGGGAATCAGCAGGGGGGTTCTTCTTGTCGACAAAAGTCGCCCGTGGTAAGGAAAGGGTTAAAGAAAAATGTTTGGACTTCTGAAAAGTGGAGGCACAACAGGTACAAGAACTCACCAACACAGTGCCTGGGAGTAGACGATGGCCAGAACATTCTTGGGGATCTCGAACTCCATCTTGCCCAGGGTCTGGACTATGCCGAAGTGCAGATACTTGGCAGCAATTCTGGGGAAAAAAACAATCACGAAACAAAATGTTTTATACTGTCATCAAAATACCAAACAAAGGAACACCAAATATAAAAGTCTATTTTTCGACATGGGAATTTTTCGACATGGGAAAATACCAACACTTTCAAAACCAGTTTTACTTCAAATGTGCACAATCCACCTGATCACTACAAACCAACTGTTCATCTTCGAGATAGATAATCAAAGTTGGTAAATCTGCAAGTTGGTGTGATGTTGGGATGTTTTACCGACTATTATGATAGATGCAGATATGCAGAAAGAGAATTAAGTCACTGATTTTTGTGACTCGACAGTCGAGTCATTTTAGAGAAGTGACTCGATTCGAGTCGAGTTATTTATTTATTTTATTTATACAAGCCTTACTTAATTTTTCACTGGCCAAAATACTGCCCAGGTTATCATTTTATTTATAGAGTAGAGCCTGTCAAATTGTATTTCCCTTTTGGCAAAGATAGCCACAGAAACTTAATCTTTTTTGCAAAGTAAGCCACAGAAACTTAATCTTTTTACGGAAAGTTAGCCACTGAAATTTATTCAATTTGTTATTCATTTAACTAATCTGACACCCACTAAAATCCCATTGTATTGTATTGTATTGTGTTGTGTTGTGTTGTGTTTGTAATGTATTGTATTTGTATACATGTTTGTAGTCATTTTGTTATTGTATGCAGGGCCCCAATGGAAACCAGTTTTGAACTGTTTGGGCATACCCTGGGTAAAGAAATGTAATAAATAAATAAATAAATAAAGAGTGACTCACTTGCGAGGGAATTCCCAGAGCAGCACCACCAGGACAACGGCTGCAAAGTCAGTGATGGAGAGTTTGTAGAATTCTTGGCCTATGTAGGTCTCCCAACACTGAAGGATTGCAATTAAAGGGAAAATACAACATTTGCAAACATCAAAAAATAAAACTACCAAATCATTTTGAAATACCTTGCTGAACTGTTAGTGAATGACAGTGTAAAGCATCCTGTAAAATCATGGCACCTGGTATACTGTCATTTTCAAGAAAAGTGGTATTTTTGTATCAATTTCCAACGCTGATCGGCCGATCAGCGTTGGAAAAAAACTGGCTTTTTTCAAATACTGGCCCCAGTTGACCATCACACTTGTTTGCAATCGATTACACACCTATGAACGGGTACAAGCCAGCTAGACTGGTTTCCTGACCTTACAATTCCCCAATATATATGTAAACTGCTCTGTTTCATCTTAAATGGAGTCAGGGAACCAGACTACAGGAAAATGATTGTTTTTCTTGGTTTTTATAGCATTTTCGAACCCCAAACCTCAAAAAAGTCCGTGTAACTATATTTGCTATATATTTCCAACCCCCCAATTCCATCCATTTCTGAAAATTACAGCAAAAGCAAATGATGTATATTCCCTTTAAATACAAAAAAAACGCACTTATTTGCAACCTTACATGACAATGATATTATTCAGTCATTAGCAGCTTCACGTTTCAAGTTTATTGCATACAATCTTACAATCATAAGAAGATACAGTAAATCACAACAAAACTTGGAATAGTATGGGGGCTGTGGTCCAGTGGTTACGGTGTTCAACTCGTGTGCCGTGGTACATGGGTTCGAATCCTGACCGTGGGAACATGGTGCTTGTGCTCTTGAGCAAGGAACATTATTGCTTCGTCCTTCGGATGGGATGTAAAGTTGTAGGTCCCGTGTGTTGTGTAATGCAAGTTAAAGAACCCAGTAACACTTATCGCTAAGAGAAGGGGTTTGCCCTGGTGTTTCTGGCAGTGGCTGCAATATGCGCCGCAGCACCTTGTCAACCCTTATAAGGTGCTACATAACGGGTCTCATATTTCTCATGTACTTCATTAATACCTGTCTTTAAAAATAGACATAATTACCAGTGCCTTGAGTACCTAATTGTTGGTAGATACGTGCGCTATATAAGACTCCGGTATTATTATTATATTACTACGGTATGAGGACCACCACTTCTGGGCTGCCTAGTATGAACAATAGCTTCCGATACAGTGTCAAGATTATTTTTTGGGAATCAAAATTTGGAACAACATTCGAGGTGCCACACAGATAAGGTTGAAATTTAGACTCCTATAAAATCCGGTCTCTTTGGACTCTTAACCCTCCCGTTAATTCTGTCCACTAAGACATGCCCAATGCAGTGGGACGCCACTATACCGAACACCGCTATACCGAACATTTGGCTATACCAAACATCATCCTTGGCTCACGATTTTATGTACAAAACATATCGAACATCGTTGTTAAAAAAAAGTCAACAGAATAACAAAAAACTCACTGGTTGTAATTGTACGCGTATTAAACACTGTTTGGGCCACTTTTAATTCCCAAACATCAAACCACCGATGGTTACATCGTGTTTGAATGTTGAAGAGCGATAGATGGCTATTATTTCCCCAAGGAATAAAAGGGAAAACCACCCGTTGCTAAAGTTTTGTGACAACTCCTCGTGCGGCTGCGGGATGTGAGAAGTGCCAGTTCAGTGACTTCACTATTTGTCTAAAGAGGATACCGGCAGTTCCAAATCGCTATACCGAACGATCGTTATTACGAACACTTTCTTTGGATCCCACGATGTTCATTATAGCGGCATTCCACTAACATCCAATAAGTCTGCATTTCACAGAGTCCAAATTTCATGATACTTCAGCCCGGCTGACTTACTTTCAAGTCGCCAGCACTGCAGACTCCGCAGGTGTCTTCGGCCGTCTCACTGCAGGAGATCTGTGGGAAGAGGGAGAAGAACAAGACCCCCAAGGAGGCCAGGCGAAGAAATACCGTCCTGGAAAAAAAAAAGAAGAAACAAAATTTTGGACGCGTGATGAAAACAAGACAGAGGAAGAAACATCTGAGATGTCTCAACCTTCGGACCAGTACTGCTATCTGTGAGGACCCTCAATTTTGTCAAAATTTTTCAAACAATCCACAAAGGGAACTGACAAGGTTTAGGGCTTCTGACTAGCACCCCTTGCACAAAGACATCAACAATGTGGAACCATCAACATAGGGCTGGATAGCTCAGTTGGTAGAGCACCGGAACGGCAAACCGCAGGTTGCTGGTTCAAACCCCGCTCCAGTCAATTAAGTCAAAAGTTAGAAATGTGAAGGAAAAGAGGCGTGTAATCTATTGTTCGTAAGATGGAATATCTGCGTCGGGGTGCTGTAAATCAAATTACGTGAAGGGCAAGACCTAATATGATTTAATTTATTGTTTATATATTACGGTCATTTCGAAAGCTAACACTCGTTACTTGTCTTCCATGAAAATCCATCTTGATGGTTTTCTGGGATTTTGTAGGATTTAGGATGGCACAGCCCAGGCACAATAAGTTTACACTGGGCTTAAAAGCCCTTGAAAGTTTTGAACAGAGATGGCCATCTTTGAGAGAGACCTATTAATCATGATATCTACAAGTAATTAATGGTTCAGAAAAAAATGATTCAAAACTCCTAGTCTGTATCTCCCTTACTAGATGATGGATATATTAAAATTGAAAAATACATTTTCAAGTTTATTTACAAAGTTCTTAAAATCTCTGTCACGGACATTACATTTCCTTCCATAACGCTGGCATTGCCCATTTTTTAGTGGTTCTTTGGAAAGAGTGGATTTTTTTTATGTGGGGGGTAGGGGGCAGTGTTGTCGTACTCGTACTCGAGTACTTTTGTTAGAGTACTCGTACTTGTACTCGATTGTCAAAGTACTTGTACTCGAAATGACGGTACTCGTACTCGACATGTCAAAATTGTACTAGATCATCAAAGTACTCGTACTCGAATAGCAGTACTCGAAAACAAAATGGTACAGCTTGACTAACCACACCCTTATTTTTTCAATTATTTCAGTTTGAAAAGGTTGATTGGCTCGCGGAGAAATCAGAAAAAAATACTCGACTACAACACTGGTGGGGGGCTTAGAAATACTCGGTTAAAAACAGAAAAGGTGACAAATCATGCTGTACCTGACCAAGGTCATGCTGATTTCAAACTGCGGACTGTAGTCTTCAAATCGGACCACGACGTTGAAGATCATGGGAACCAGACCGTTAAGTATGGTGATGGTGATGGACGGAAGGTAACCAATCAACAGGCTCCCAACGGCGTTAGTTGTGATTGGCATGTTGGAATGCTGGGGACGGAAAAAAAACACAACGAAAATGAAGTCGCCAATCTCGAACTGAGACGGTGTCCACAACAGGTGTCTACAGCTATGCCTAGGTCTATTTGCAGCCTTGGTCATGACAAATGTTTAAAAAGAAAAAAATATTTCTAACAAAGCTCGAGACATCCTACATCCACCAAAGATCACAATGCAGACGATCTGTATGCAACTTACCAGAACAGACAAGTCGGTGGTATAGTAGATGAGGTAGCCCGCGCCACCTAGTATGGCCAGGACCACTACGTTAAGGATAAGCCGCAGTAGGTACAGCCTGCATTTCTTCAAGGTGGTTCTGTTGGCTCGTAACAGCTTCAGCCTTGCCTCCTCGAGATCAGTCTGTAGAGGAAAATATCAATAAAACATCACGCAGTGTTCTCCCATGAAGAATGTGCCACACCAATAAACATTTGCCATCTACTTTTTTTTTTTACATTACTCACTTCACAATTTAATTTGAGACCAAAGGTCTCAAAGCACTTCACAAGTATTACATCTGTTCATCAGGCCATGAGACCTGCATTTTTGCAGCAGCTCGAGATCAGCGCATTCTGGTCTCTCCCTTCAAGGGTACCCATTTATACTCCTGGGTGGAGAGAGGCAAATGAAGTAAAGTGTCTTGCCCAAGAACGCAAGCACTATGTTCCCCGTCAGGTTTCGAACCCACGTACCATGGCACTTGAGTCGAACACCATAACCATTGGACCTCAGCATTCCACGTACCTTGTAATACCCTCCGTGTACCTGGAAGAGCATCCTCTGTGAAATTACGACTTCCTACATTTGTTCATTTTGATTCATGTGATTTTATCATACATTTCTGAATATAAATAATGAAGTTACAATTGTCCCTTTAGTACACAACTGAGACTTGGATTCCCTGGACTACTCTATTCCAGGTCAACTTTTATCTAAAAGACAATCTCAACCAAGTCTAAACTTTCAGACTAAAGCAACTTGCTGAAGCTTGAATACTTTTCAGTAAATAAGTGATACTGTTTTGGGACTTGAGTTACAGAGCTCGACGTATCAGTTCAGATCGCTAAAAAAACTGTCAGAGGCAGCACCTTATTTGCCAAGCTTGGTCACGTGAGGGCCTCAACAACACCAGTTGATAAGGACATCGTGATGGTGTCGCAAGCTTTTGGTACAAGCTCTGTAACTCAAGTTCCAAAAAAGGTATCGTTTATTTACTTGATATAACAATGGGATTGAAATGAACTTTCATGCTCTAGAATACTTTTGCTTGGGCGTGCACTCACCTGGAGTATGTAGTGGATGCTCCGATGTTTCAGGTAGGCGTTTTTCTCGTCGGTCATGGAATAATCCCACGCTGCAAAGATCTTGTTGCAATACTTGAAGTGATAGTCCTCCGTGTTGCCCAGGCTTTCCTTGAAGCCAGCCGCAGTGCTGCAAAAAAAAAAAAAATAACCAATGGAAATGACAAGAATTAGGTCACATGCATCATGAACAATGTCCTGATGGGGTAATACATTCAGAGATAACAATGCGGCTTTTCATATCACTAATGTGGCTTTCACGTTGTTGGCAAATAAGGCGCTACCTCTGACATTTTTTTGGCAATTTGAATTATGTGCCTGATTGTCGTTAAAAATTTCTCACTTTTTGAGCAATTAATTTGTATGCACAGCTCTGGTTGTAATCTTAGAATCATGACTACAGAGAGGTCCTAAAAAAAGTTTGCACTTTTTCAGAGGCAGCTTTCTCAAAATTGGGGAAGCGTGTTGAATTTGTTTTAAAATGGTTCTCGCACTGATGGGTCTCATCCCGGCAATAAACGACCAATTGTGCTCACGATCGTCACTGAAAAGTAGTCACAGTACACACAACCACACATCCACGAGGTGCACACAAATGACACACCATTGAACAATATTTTTAGTCTGGTCCTCAAGTACTCTACTGAGAACACCGCATTTTAATGTCTATCAGGTGCTTGACCGCATTGCTTATTAGACTTGTCACCAGTCCATCCATTATCTTAACATTTCGCCAGAAGTTTTTTCGGGCAAAAACGATACTTTACAAGTATTTTTTTTTTCGTTAGGTAGAAAATGGGAAATTCGTAATATTTTAGTGGCAATTCATATTTTTCGTAATTTAACAAAAAAAATTGTAATAATTATGGAAAATTCGTAATAGTTGGCAGCTATGCCAACTTAACCCCAACATCCATAGGTCATCAGGCCAATGATGCGCTGGCAGATTTCACACTCAAAATCTACTGTGACAAAACTTTGAGGCTGTGTCCAGACCACACTTGTGTACTTACTACTGCACCATCAGGAGCAGAGACAGCAGGAAGTAGCCGGCCGAGGTCAGCAGGTAAGCCAGGGGAAGCATGTACACGTTATCTAGAAACACAGTGATATCTGTACTATTGTCATTGCTGAATGAAGGGGGATAGTCGCCATAGAACAACGCTGTCTGCTCCATCCAACCCTGCAAGTCAGATCAAACCATACAACGACAATATCCAGATAAAAACCTTTTAGTTTATAGCAAATCTGGAGAGAAAGAAATAAACAACACGCAGTACATGTTGACAAAGAAAGTACAGAAGTTATCCACTTTCGGTTTCATTGCATGCCTGCTTGATGTTTAATATTTCTTTTCACGTTTTATATTGCTTAACCCTAAACCTTCCCAAATCCTCTTTTTTAAAGGGAATATACATCATTTGCTTTTGCTGTAATTTTCGGAAATGGATGGAATTGGGGGGTTGGAAATATATAGCAAATATAGTTACACTGACTCTTTTGAGGTTTTGGGTTCGAAAATGCTATAAAAACCAAGAAAAACAACCATTTTCCTGTAGTCTGGTTCCCTGACTCCATTTAAGAAGAAACAGAGCAGTTTACATATATTGGGGAATTGTAAGGTCAGGGAACCAGTCTAGCTGGCCTGTACCCATTCATAGGTGTGTAATCGATTGCAAACAAGTGCGATGGTCAACTGGGGCCAGTATTTGACAAAAAGCCAGGTTTTTCCAACGCTGATCGGCCGATCAGCGTTGGAAATTGATACAAAAATACCACTTTTCTTGAAAATGACAGTATACCAGGTGCCATGATTTTACAGGATGCTTTACACTGTCATTCACCAACAGTCCAGCAAGGTATTTCAAAATGATTTGGTAGTTTTATTTTTTGATGTTTGCAAATGTTGTATTTTCCCTTTAAATGGTGGATTTTGCAGGATTGAGGCTATATGGCAAAAATGTGCGGGTGATTTTGAGGATGCACTGTGTCACGGTCTCAGGCCGGACCTTGTGTTGTTTTTGCTCAGCCGTGCATAAAGTTAGGCCTAGATTATACTTGTGATTCTTTGCACTGCTCCAGGATGTCACTGGCTCTGCCTCAACCGATACTGACAGTGATTGCTGGAGGATTTTGCAGGATTGAGGCAGTGGTCACCCCTCCAAGGACCACATTCAAGAAATAACAGAGGATTTTAGAGGATTGAGACTGTTTGCAATTTTGACATGGAGGCAGTTGGAGGATTTTGCATGAGGTTACATCTTAGCAAAAATGCCTAGGGAGTTAGGGATAAATAACATTGTTTTCATATTATTCACAGGGGATCTGCACAGAATGTAATCCAGAGGAGAATTGTTTTTGTTGGTCTTGTATGCTCATCAGAGCGACATTGTAAAACCATACATGTATACTTACAGTGCCACCGATGAAATCAATGATGCACTGGCCGGTGTTTCCGGTGTTACACTGTTGGTCCACACTGCTTGTATACTCGGCCTCACATGTTGTTGCTGTTGACAGAAAAAAAAATCAAATTGTTACCATGAGAGTTGAACGACCCTAACCTACCTAAAGCTACACAATACAGGGTGAGTAAAAAAAAAAACGAAACCCAAATGTCGGGACCATTGTTTTAGTGAAGTTCTGCATGTACCACTTTCAAAATCTAGGATATGAAAGCCCAATTCACAAGCTTTCTTTTAGTACAAGAATCATTCAAATCACTCATGTACTTTTCAAGTTACGGAGTTTTAAACACAACCACCATTTTAAAGTTCTGTCCACGGATCACAAAAAAGGTGTGCGTTCTTTCAGCAAAACGAAAACAATTCACACACATCCGTATGTGATTTGTTTTCGTTTTGCTGAAAGAACACTGACCTTTTTGTGATCCGTGGGACAGAACCTTAAAACGGTGGTTGTGTTAAAAACTCCGTAACTTGAAAAGTACATGAGTGATTTGAATGATTCTTGTATTAAAAGAAAGCTTATGAATTGGGCTTTCATATCCTAGATTTTGAAAGTGCTACATGCAGAACTTCACTAAAACAATGGTCCCGACATTTGGGTTTTTTGGGTTTTTTTACTCACCCTGTACTACTAGTAGTTAACTGTAGTAGGCAGTACTTCAGCTTATAAGTGGGCACATCTCTCATAGTATTTTCTTGCATTTAGTACCTGCATACATATTTTTTTATAGTACTTTGTAGTATGTGGTTCTTCACCCCAAATGAACTTTTTGGGGGTTAGGGTTAACATCATACATGTGTATAGGGTGAGTAAAAATAAATGAAACCCAAATGGTGCCATGATTTTATTTTTTAAATAAGTTCTACATGTAGCGCTTTCCAGATCTAGGATATGAAAGCCCAATTAATAAGCTTTCTTTTAGAGAAAAATCATTCAAATCGCTCATGTACTTTTCCAGTTTGGAACACAAACATCTTTTTTTTTTAAAACCTTGTCCACGGATCACAATAAAGGTAAGTGACATTTAAGCAAAACGAAAACTATTCACATATCAAAAAACACATCAGAACACTCTCATAACCATAACTGGCTATTATCATAACATTTATTTAAAAACCTGCTGCTTCCAATGTTTAAAATAACATGCTTTACAATGTCAAGAGTTTATAGTCTTGCCCTGCCTTCTGCTTGGCTACCCTGGAGACTTATGGGATTATTCTGATATCGTTTTCATTATGCGACATGGTTTCATTTTGACTGAAATAGAACTTTTCCTGCGCTTATGAAATGCAATGATGCACATGTACATGTACACATACATGTACTTCTAACAAGTGCAATTGGGAATTTACTATAATCGGCATGATCAGAATTTTTGCTTTTAACGCGATGGAATATTGACTGATGAAATAATCACACCAGCCAACATATACAAGTATTACATTTTTTAAAAATATTTATCTAACCGCATTCCTTTAGGCCAACAAAAAAAAGTCTCCGGTTTCTGGTATGGAGCTTGCCCAAAAAGTGGTGCGGCGACGCGGCTTTTTTTTTTTTTTTACCTGATTTTTTTGCTTCAAATGTCGGCTGCTGACTGCAAATGCTGCCCGACTAAACTTAGTGCAAATATATGGGAGTCCAGAGAGGCCACATAAAGCTTATTCTCGATCATAACCCAATCTAAATGACACGTTAAAACTGTGCAGCAGCAGGATTCCAGTCAAACCAGTGAGTTTGGCGGTTATGAGACATCACCTTTCATTGAAAAAAAAAAACTTTTTCATTTTGCCGACGCGCATGGCTACGGCGACGCGCGCGCATACCAGAAACCGGAGACTTTTTTTTTTTGGCCTTATTAATCTAACTTCAAAGTTCACACTCATTCATACCACCTCATCGAGGCAACTTATGGAAAGAAAGGTAACTTACACTCTATGTATCCCCCACCCAGGATGACCTGTGGGATGATGACGAATCCAAACATCAAGACGAAGATGTAGATGTTGAGGAACAACATCCACTTCAGGAAGACAAAGTAGGAGACAACCGCTGTACCAAACTTGCCTGCGAGAGACAGATATTAAAATAATATTTCACCACTCTCCTAAGCTAACATTTCTCAACAGGCAGTTTATCGCAATTGTGTCAGCACTAAATAACTGAGAAAATTACATCACATAATGGGTATTAATAAAGCGCACAGATCTGCCATTATTGGTGCTCAAGGCGCTACATGTACATCATTATTACCGTGCTCATTGGGCCAATGAAACATTCTAAAGACAATCTAGCAGCTAGAATCAATCTAGCCCCATAAATGTGGCCAATTTACTGGACTACCTCCATAAACATAGGCCACACGTCCACCATGTACAAAAACATGTCGCACTTTGTCAAATTTTGATTTTCACATTTAGGCTTAGTTTATAGTTTATTTTTGCTTTAGAAGCGTACTCACCCTCTTTAAAAGCTAATCAGAAAGTGCTGCCTTTTTCAGATGTCTATTTTTCATGAAATTTCAAGACTCGTTTGTACGCGTTTTCGTATCAAAATTTCAACATGAAATTTCACGAAAATTAGACATCTGAAAAAGGCAGCACTTTCTGATTAGCTTTTAAAGAGGGTGAGTATGCTTCTAAAGCAAATATAAACTATAAACTAAGCCTAAATGTGAAAATCAAAATTTGACAAAGTGCGACATGTTTTTGTACATGGTGGACGTGTGGCCTATGTTTACGGAGGTAGTCCAGTAAATTGGCCACATTTATGGGGCTAGAATCAATCACAGTAACCATCTAGATGCATCTCTGCCCTCACAGGTACCCATTTACTCCTAGGTAGGGAGAAGTAATGAGTGACAAAGTGCCTTGCCCAAGGGCACCCGCACCACAGCCCCAGGCTGGACTCAAACCCACAACCTGCAGAATTACCTGCAGACCACAAAATCAGTGCTCCAGACCACGAGGCCACGACACTTGATTCTTCTTGATGTAATTGTCAGTCCATCACATAATATATCCCTTACAATGCAAGCACCAATTTTTAGTGTTGTTGTGGATGGGTGGAGGCAAGTGAGGGTAAAGTGGCTTGCCCAAGGACACAGCACAAACTAGCACCTGGATTTGAACCACTGATCACGAGTAACAGCAAATCCTAACCATTAATTATAATATACCGGCAACTCACCTTCCACTTCTTTCAAGGAGGCCCGCCATACTTCAAACGTCAAGACAACATCATACAGCTTCTCTTTGAAGTGTTTCCATTTCTGTGGAATGAAAATCAGACAAAATGAGAATGATCAGGTGGATGTGTGGGGTGACCGGCTGTCAAGTGAGGTGTTGAGGAGGAGAGTTGGAGTGGAGGGGATCGGTATCCGCTTCATTCACAAGTACCCCCTCACCGGCAAAGAAAGTACAGTTGGGGGTGACCACTGCGCAATAGCCGTAGCCTTGTTGCCATTTTGTGATTGGACAATAACGACGTTGTGTTCAATGGATGTACGTATCATGTACATTACGTACGGGCGTGTACATACTCATACAAGACCAGAACTTGCAGGATTTTTTGTGACATATACGCGCAGGAACAACTTTATCACTTCACAAAACCCATACGTGTGAAGATCTTGACAGTTCGATGTGAAATGAAAATGGCATGATCTTATCCAAAGAACATCGCAATGATTCGTTGGACATTTGTGCATAAAGCAGTTGGGAACGCAATAATTACTTCTTTCTTTAGAATTTTTTTTTATGCGTCTAAATTTATTAAATTTATATAGGCCTATACACATACATACTTTCTTTATAACAAAAAACCCCTTATTTTATGCATCTAAATTTATTAATTTTATATACGTATACACGTTTGCGTATAAAATTTGATCCATGGATTCTTTTTGAGTATTGTTTTAATTTTAAAATAAATCAACCCCTTTCTTTACTTCATTCATTCATTCATTTTTATTTTGCCAATATAAAAACAATACATGAAACGCACGTCGTACTCGCGTATGTTGGAGTTATTAAACTGCGAACAACCGAACGTCATTAATCGTCCAATCACAAAATGGCAACAAGGCTACAACTATTGCGCAGTGGGGTGACCAACCGACGCCATCTTGCATGACTGCAATTTTGCCGCGACGCACGGCCGTACCACTGCGTCACACACAAGGAACGGTGCGCGTCAACCAGCTAAATGTCCCGCCCTAGGTAAAAGGGCGCCCTCTTCCGTTGGCCCACGGAGCCCATTGTGTTGAGAAGGCATAGGCTGAGGTGGTGTACCAACACAGTCGTGGGAGGGCCCAAACCTGTCGGCCGACCGCGCAAGACGTGGCAGAGTTCCGTGACTGATGACATGTGACTGTTTGGAGTCAACGCCAGGGGCGCGACGGACAGGGTCAAGTGGAGAGGAGCCACAGGGAGAAAGCAGGCCAACCCAGAACAGACTGGACAACGACCTAAAAACCGACACTGATGATTACAAAACATCCAAATCAATCAGTGTAAGGGTTCAGTGTTGGGCAAAATGGATTCTTTTGCTCAGGTCCAATGTCCTTCCATTGAAAAAGACATGGATGTATAATATGATGTACTTGTACATGAATAGGGCAAAAATGACTTGAGTAAAATGAACATCAATTCCTCCACAGTTCCCAGCACTTTATAAAAACAACATTCCCTGAGTTTCCCCTGATATTTCCCTGAGAAATTTCCAAAATTCCGTGAGAAATATTGTCACTGTATCAGGTTGCAGGGAAGTCAAGAGGTGGTGTATAGCACAGCCAATTGTTATCGTCTGGAGAGGCCTGCAATATTCACTCTGCATAAAACACTAAAAAGCCACCATAGCCAGTCAGTCAATGGCCACAACTTGGACACTGTATAAAGATGCACATGCACCACACTGGCAAAAACCTTACTCTTCTGGGTCACTGTCAAATTCGGACTTTTCCCTGATTTTTGGCATTTTCCCCCCAATTTCCTTTAGTTTTCCCCCCTATAGAAAATTACTTTTCTGCTCATTTACAGCCTGTCTAAAAAAAAATGGTACAATCGAAAACGATTTTTTTTTTTCAATATTAAATCTCAACATAAGTAAGTCGTTTTGAGCATCACATTAACCCTTACTCTCTGAGGGTAGTTTACTGCATGTCAGTTGGTTATGCCAATGCCCTCCAGCTGCAGTTTATTGGCAGATAGTTTGTCTTAACAGTGAAGGCTCCAATTGGCAGGAGTTGGAGGCCCTGGAGGGTGCCTGATACTGACCAGCTGGGGGCACTCACTTTGTTATCAGAGGACTCTCATTGTTCTCTGTGGCATGTATTGGAGTGCCTGTCCAGTTACCCTTGAAATGACATGGCAGATATTGGAGGGCCATGCAAAAAACATAGGAGATTTTCTTGAGGCACATATTGGCATGCGTTGGAGGGTCTAGTAGGGTAAGGGTTAAAGAAAAAAGACCAGGCTTTCCAATACATTTTGTTTCATCTCATTGCTTTTGTCAATCCAGAGAAAACTCCAGTTTACTGCGGAACACAAATATCGAGTTTGTGCCACTGTCTGGTTGAGTGAGAACGGTGAAAGAATTAGTGTATTCCATTAAAACATGCAATAAATATTTTTATTCGTTTATTATTTATGAAAAGAAAATATTTATTATTGAACTTATTATGTTGACTATTAAAGCTTGTATCGAGAAAACCAGACTTCCTTTGTGTACTTTAATCTGTGTTTTGTTTCTTTTGCCAAGTTGCAATCTTTTGTGAGCTTCAAGACAGCATGGCACAGTACTCGAAACAACTCTGCCCATGCATAAAAGTGGCACAAAATCGATTTGGGTGTATAGCACTAATTTGATTATATCTCTGAATTGACAAAAGCAAATAAGATCAAACAAACACTATTGGAAAGCCAAGTCTTTGTTCTTTAATATTATGCCAAGTAAGAATGACTTATTTTGAAATTTCTTATTCAACCAATTTTTTTTCTGATTGTACCATTTTTTTTGGAGACAGGCTGTAGAAAAATATCTCACTTAGTTACACGTTTTCTTTTCATTTTGCGCACAATTACAGAGTATCGTGCATGTATCATGCACTTCTAATGTTCTAAATGTGCACATCCAAAATCTAGCTATAGTAGTACAATGTAATAATGAAACACCATCTACCATTAAATCATGAAATCTATACATGAACAATGTATGTACTTTCCAACATGAACACATATCACTCTAAATAGAATGCACAGGAGGCTGACAGCAGGTGTATTAGGCACAGCAGGTGTTTAGGCAGAGCAATTAATTAGCGGGCAGAGCAACATTCTCACCAGTGCTGTGTTGTACTTGAATGATTTCCATCCTGATACCGCTTTCACCTTCCTCTTCCCATATTGGTTTCTGAAACAAAAGGCAAAGACAACAAGAGCGTCAACTTTCAAACCTTTTTCATTTTGAATGAACGTTATGAAACTTGTTTATCTTTAGGCCAAATAAAAAAAAACATGTTTAGCATCCCCGCCCGCTTCGTTTTTGGAGGCCGCCTCCTTTTTTTTTTGTTTACCGAATAATTATAAATTTCAACAGTGAATGAACGTTATGAACTTGTTTATGTTCAGTGTCTTAACCGAAAAAGTTATAAACTTCAACACTGACATCATTTTGGCCTCTTTATCTGTTGCATCTAGCCCAGTCATTTCCTGAGTCCAATGGCGGCCATTTAAAAAAAACCTGGCGGCCATCTTGAAAAATAGCCCGGTCGGGCGGCCATTTTGGAGGGGAAAAAAGGGCCTCCCACTTTCTTTTTTTCAAAAAGACAGGACGCTAAGCATGTACCGGGTACATGTATGTACACTGATAATTACGGTACAAAATATCCCAATTTTGTATCAATTTCTCAACATACACATGTAAAAAATGAAATGCAGCGTTAGGCAATTCCAACGTTATGAAAGGAAGTGTATAATGTCCTCTGACAGAACCCAATCAACCATGATATCTAATAACCAGCTGATTCACAGAAATAAAAATAACATTCCGAATCTGTAATCTCCTTGACCATTTGTACCAGTAGATGATTACAAAAATACATTTTCAGGGTTTTTTTTTTCACTGAGCTCACTACATAACGCTGGAATTTTCCTGATGTAAGTACAGTCGAACCCTGATAAGAAGAGTATTGTTAATACAACGTCATGCTTATAACAAGCATAATTTTAGGTCCCAACTATTTGTTTTTCTTTGTTTTCCTTTGTTTTCCATTACTGTTAATACAAGGTACCTGTTATAACAAGGTAATTTTGTAAAGTCCCAAGGACCTTGTTATAAAGGTGTTCGACTGTATTTTGATAATCATTCCCTTTTTTCATTCACTTAATTTCAATTACATGCACAATCCTACACAGGTTCAACACATACTTGTACGAATTTCCTGTTCAGTCCGTGCATGATCAAAAACAAAACTACAAAATGCGATTTTATGAAGTACAATTCACATATTACCGGTATTTGGTTTTATTTGACTTGTAAATGAATTACTTTGTCAAGGTCAACCGAGAGGATACGGTCCAATCATTTTTTTTTTAGCCTACAGTGTAGCTGTAGGCCTACCTGTCTGTATTTCCACAATTTATATAGCAAATTTAAAAATAGACATTTCCTAATCCTTTTCGTGTTACAGGAAGCGTATGATTTTCCTAAACTTAGCTGGTACGCTGTCAAAATCCAAGTTCAAACAGTGACATGACCTGTGATCTTGTCAAAATACACAACTGTTCCATGCACGACACGTTCATGTCAACATGGTACATTACAGTTTAGAACGGGAAAGTTGCTGTTTTACAAGTACATGTACATTGTATCTTCTTGAACTTGCAGAATGCGACGTGTATCAGTTTTGTAACTGTAGCGTATATTGCTGGTAGCTTTCGTGTAATGTATTTGTGTACATGAACATAAACAAATTTGTACCAGTACCGGTACATGAATGTATTTTTTATATCAACCATTGTGAAATTTACACATTCAAATTATTACTACCATTTTTCAAGGGCCCTAAACGCTTCACTTTGTACACATGCAGGTGCGTGTACATGTACTTGTATTATTTTGTTAAAAGTTATGTTAATTGCATTTTCCTGTTGGATACATTTTAAAGCCACTATTGGAACGGAATGTACATGTTGTTATATGAAGGTTTAGTTAAACATCATATTTATTATAGAATAATACAGGTTTGATTATCGCAAAGAATGTCAACTGTTTTCAAATGAACTCAAAGTTATATTTATAAATATATAGATATACATTGTTTTGTTAAAATCATTGTGTTTTGATGGAATGTAAGTGCCCCTTTCTTTACGCTATTAGATCATATTTAATATAGAATAATACAGGTGTGTATTTTGTTGTAATGTAAAGCGGAATTAAAAAAAAAAAAAAAACCATGTACTTGTAGGCCTACATGTACATGATGAACATAACATGTGTGCGTGTGTATGAGAGATTTGGCTGTTCACATGTACCGTTATTTTCGGAACATAAGCCGCCCTGTGTTTAAGCCGCAGTAAACATTTTCTTGGGCAAATTCAAGGTATGAGCCGCAGCTTATATTCCGAAAATCACGGTACCAATATGCACGGAAACAAACTCAATCAAACTTTATGTCATAAAATGATCTCATATATGACTCAACACAATTTAGGTACATGTACACACAGGTGTTTGCCCTGTGCAGGTTGTGATGAACGAGGCCATGGTAGTATTGTGCACTCCCTTGCTAGCTATAAGCTACAGTTGCATGGAGACATCACCCAACAAACCCAGCCTTTTGTGTAATCTTTTCACACACAAAAAAATCAATAAACCATTGATAAGGAACCAAATTATACAATCAACAAACAGCAATACGTGCAAGTGAACAATGTTTGTAGTCCTACTCGTCACTGTAACCAGCAAAAGCTGGGGTTTTTTAAAATAATTTTTATATTTTAAGTAAATTGCAATTTATCAGAACTTCAAATTCATGACTTGAATACATGTACATTGTCAACTTATCTGCGTAAATAAAGGATCAAAACATTAATTGCTTAAAGGCTGTAAGAGAACTGACTGAACAAGTACAAATCTCAATCACATTAAAAAATGGCAATTAAGTCTAAATTTCTCCACGCAACAAAATAAAAATCAAGTTGGACTATTTGAATACATGTATAGGCCCTAAATTCCGATATTAGAAAAGTGCTGACTACAATGATACATTTTTCGTATATATATTACATAAAGTTTTCCGAATATTCGATCACAACCAAATATTCAAATAGCTCTTTGCTGGTTTGAAAATTCGATAAAAACACAAAAAACACATCCACACAACTGTGGTGTTATTTTATCGTAAAGTTGTAGCGACTTTATTGTCCGGTGCCACGTCGACGGTAACTTTTTAGGCGACAACGGTTTATTGTTTACATCTTTTTAGCAGATTAAAAGCCCTTTACAGATATTTGTAAAATAATTACTGTGAAACAATCCAGCGCCCCATATCGATCGCTGCATACAAATTTTAACTGGCAACTTTTTACCAGGGCAACACGCAGTAGCAGCTGGCACTTTGGAATATCTGAATATTCGGTCAAATGCATTTTCAAGTTTATCCAGGGTTCGACTTTAGCGGTAGCCCGCTAGCCAAATGCTAGTCAAAAACAGCGGCGGGCTAGTCAAACTATTCCTTAAGTAGCCCGGCTGGCGAGTCAAACATTATTGGGCTGCGGCAAAGATGAAAGGACAGGAAGAAATAGATCATTAAATTCAGAAAGCAAACCTGTATCAATTTGTGTCTAATTTTTTTAACTGTTTAGTGTTGAATTATTAGATCTGTTTATTTAAAACACTGACAAGATTGCCTCAGGATACACGTTTAGTCATGTAATTGTATGCACATAAAAGAAAAACATGCGGGCTAGTGAAAATGCCCGCAGGCTGGTTACGAGTCTGTTTCAGTAGCCCGGCTGGCTAAGTAAATTAAAAAGTTAAGGGAAAACCCTGGTTTATCAACTGCTAAATTATTCAAAAAATTGACAGTCCTACACGGTATATGACAGCAATTGATGGGAATTTAACCAATCAATTAAAAATCAGTTTCGAGTGCAGTTTTTATGTGATCTGCCTGGTGGTATCCAGTGCTCTTTAAAAATGCATTGTTCATTGTCACACCTTGTAATTTGAAACCTCACTCTGCGTGAATCACGGACGAGAATACTTCAAATGGTTTCCAAACCCTTAGGCCAGCCGAATCCCTGCTAACCGACACCTGGGACAATACCGGTAGGCACACTCTGTTTATGAAAAGGCAGGGATTTTCAAGCGTGCGTATAGCGCTGTTTCTATAGCAACACACAATGACCGATCAAACACTGACGAAAATTGCACCGGTTGTTTGCCCAGTGGTTAATATTCAATGTGTCTGGTCTGCTTCGTATCATTATCGTTTGAAATATTCTGAGTATCTGATCATGAGATTGAATTCACAGAAATATATGGCTTGGCGTGCCATGCACCAGATTTAATGTGCTGGACTTTGGGCCACACTGGCAAATCGACTTGCCAGGCTGCTGTGTACATGTACATGTAGGGGTGTACATGTATCATAAAATAAAATGTACATTGTACATAATATTTTAATTTTTAACAACTTGAGGTGCAGTATTATACAAATAATGAATGTTTGTGAGTGCAATGGTAAGAATAATTTCATGAGGTGACAGATGAAATGTTCCATTCCACGAGGCGAAGCCGAGTGGAATGGAACATTTCATCTGTCACCGAATGAAATTATTCTTTCCATTGCACGAACGTGAAACATTCCTTATTTGTTTTATATAACACCTGAATAAATCCTCGTCATCTGATTGGTTGACTTTTAATAGCTAATTTATTCAAGTTAAAAATCGTTTACAAGTTTGACAAGTTCAGAGTTATCATATTTAATTTATGCAAACTGTTCAACAGGTTGAGAACTATCATATTCAATTTATCTCAATTTAAAACTTTCCATAAGTTTAGAACTTAAACAGTTCAATAAGTCCAGAGCTTTTATTGCCAATTCATAAATACCTCAGACAGTTTAGCTATTCCTATTGGTCGAGAGCCCGTCACGTGACCGGTCTTAAATGGATGATAAAGACATGGCTAGCTGGTCTTAAACACTTTTCCAGTGTCACAATAAAATGTGGACTCCTAAAAATCCAGTGCCTCTTATCGTTTCATTGGTTGAATGTTCACAATCCTCACGTAGGCATGCGCAACACTACCAGCGAGTCAGAATTTTATAATTCTAAATTCAAAACGCAACGCCCCAGGTGCGTTCTGCGTGACATCGCGCAGAACATGTTACGCGCGCGTCAATCTCCATAAAAGGGTTGTTTACATCTTACTCGCCAGCTGAACACTCCATTATTTTGCTAGAGGGATGTTTCAAAACGCATGAAGTGAACTTGTTGAACAAAATCGGGATTTTTTGAACGAATTATTTGATATTTTTTTACGGATAAGGTATTTATGAATGGGAATAAATATGTGCTCGGTCGTTATTTATCACTCTGTTTAATACCGCTTAGAGTCTGGGTGCTGTTAATTACCCTCGCCTCCGGCTCGGGTAATTATCAGAACCCAGACTCTAAGCGGTATTAAACGAGTGATAAAAACCTCCGGAGCACACATTTATTCCCTTATTTAAACACCACAGCGCCACCTTCGGCAACATGTGCAGTGACAGTGCAATGGTACTTCTAATCACAGTGCATTTAGTACTTCCATTGCACTGTGCGCTGCGCGCCACGCGCGCGCCGTGCATTGGTACGAATAATTCAATGACATGTGATCAACGATCCACCAATCAGATAACAGGGATTTATTCAGGTGTTGTATAATAATTATTGTCCCTACATAAGTAAGGATATTATCTGGTTCATCAGGAAATATACAGAATATTTGTAACAGATCAAATAGTAGGCCTAAATATGTTTTGTCAATGATGTGAAAATATTCAGAAACTTTGCATTTTGCATAAAACTAAATTGATTTTCCCTTTGAAAACAATTGTATTTCTCCAAAAACAAGGCTAGAATTTCGGTACCCATTTTGGCCTAAATTCTGGCAGTGTGCCTTTAAAAAGGAAGTACATGTATAAAATGAAAAGTGTCATGGGAAAAAAATATGATAAGTTTTCTGCCCAACCGAATTTAAGATTAAAGCTTATGCCTCAGAATTCACTGTTGTGCAAATGTACTTCATGCTGAAATTCTGCTCTGAATGTATTCACTCAATTTATACACGTCAACATGTGAGGTATTGAGAAATACAGGGTGAGTAAAAAAAAAAACTAAATCCGAATGTTGGGACTATTTTTTTTTATTGAAGATCTGCACACGTAGCACTTCCAAAATCTAGGATACGAAAGCCCAATTCATAAGCTTTCTTTTAGTAAAAGAATCATTCAAATCACTCATGTACTTTTCAAGTTACAGAAATTTAAACACAACCACCGTTTTAAAGTTCTGTCCACGGATCACAAAAACGGTGTGCGTTCTTTCAGCAAAACGAAACAAATCACTCACATCCCTATGTGATTTGTTTTCGTTTTGCTGAAAGAACACTGAACTTTTTTATGATTCGTGGACAGAACCTTAAAACGGCGGCTATGTTTAAAACTCCGTAACTTGAAGAGTACATGAGTGATTTGAATGATTCTTGTACTAAAAGAAAGCTTATGGATTGGGCTTTCATATCCTAGATTTTGAAAGTGCTACATGCAGAACTTCACTAAAACAATGGTCCCGACATTTGGGTTTCGTGGTGTTTTTTTACTCATCCTGTATGTGCCTTAGAGGTTTTAATTTAATTGTTAAAGTGTGAGGTACTCAAAAGGGCTAAATGTCCAGGACTATTACAACTTGTTAAAGGTATTACATGTATGTATACAACATTTGCTTTTGCTGTAATTTTCAGAATGGACGGACATGAGGGTTAGTACTGGCCTGTTTAAAGTTTTAAGTTTTGTGTTAATGGATGCTTGAAGAAACAAAGAAAAAATGCTGTTTTAGGTGTTCTTGTAGTCTGGTTCCGTGACCCTACATCAGACAAAACGGAGCAATTTGTAGAGGGCAGGGAATTATCAGGTCAGGGACCCAGACTAGCTGGCTTGCACCCGTTCATGGATGTGTTAATTGCAAAAAAAAAAAAATTAATGCATAGGCCTACTAACTAAATTTGGTGAATTTTGGCAGTATTTGAAAAAAAGCCAGTTTTTTTCAACGATGGTCAACCATCATTGGAAATTGATACAAAAATTCCACTTTTCTTGAAAATGACGACATACCAGATGCTATAATTTCACAGGATACTTGACCCTTGAGACTAGTATTATTCACTTAGTCAAGTAGGACCCCTAAGGCCCCCCCAAAAAAGTCTCCGGTTTCTGGTATGGAGCTTGTCCAAAAAGTGGTGCCGCGATGCGGCTTTTTTTTTTTTTTTACCTGACTTTTTTGCTTCAAATGTCGGCTGATGACTGCAAATGGTGCCCGACTAAACTTAGTGCAAATATATGGGAGTCCAGAGAGGCCACATAAAGCTTATTCTCGATCATAACCCCATCTAAAAACACGTTAAAATTGTGCAGCAGCAGGATTCCAGTCAAACCAGTGAGTTTGGTGGTTTTGAGACATCATCTTTCAATAAAAAAAAAACTTGTTCATTTTGCCGACGCGCATGGCTACGGCGACGCGCGCGCATACCAGAAACCGGAGACTTTTTTTTTTGGCCTAAGCCACAGCTTGATTTTTCAGGACAAAATTGTGACCACAGAAATTCGTTCTCGCATGGTTCTCGCAAGAATAACACAAAAAAAGTACAGTTTAAAGGATGATTGTGTGTGCGCGCTTAGGCCTACATTGTATATTCTACTTTTAAATGCTCTTTCCATTTAATATCTTTTCGTTTAAAACATGTTTTGTGGCCCAATTGGGCATTTTTCAGACCGTAAATGTCCCTTCAAAACGTACATGTACGTAAAAAGTTGTTATTATGTCCATATGTCAAAAACGATAACATTTCTGATGTCCATGTATTTACTTTTGTTTATTCCCAATCGATCAATTCAGTAAAGGAAACCTCCATTTTCCGACAAGACCGGCAGGTTTAGGACGGTTAGGTGAAAACATGCACAGTGCAAGCGACATTCAGGCTATAGGCCTAATGATTGATATACTGGTTCCCACCGCTGTAAAGATTAATAACTGATGCCGGAAGAACCAGGAACAGTCTACAGCTCAGCCGATTACCCAGGACCACGTCATTTTTGAGCAAGGGGTGTCAGTCATGAGGACGTTTGCTTACTGTTCACGCATTTGAAAAATTATCTTCCGTTCATAACATTTCTTCCTAAACAACAATTGTTTTGAAATGTTTTGCATTGTATTTTCGTTTTACAATAATTGTTTAACCCCAACCCCTTAACTTGGGCACTTTTACCACAAAGTATCCTGAATCCGCCAAAATCCACCTATTGTGTCATGCACAAAAATGTTCGTGTTGGTGACTGCTCAGTATGGAGGTATCCTGAATCCATCAAAATCCACCAGTTCCGCTAGGCTTACAATCCTGAATCCATCAAAAACCCTGTCATGCCTGTTTTCAATATGGAGGTATCCTGAATCTGCCGAAATACTCTAAAACAGGGGTATGGATTTTGATAGATTCAGGTACGTTTGGGTTAAACTACGTTCTTGAGCCATGCAAAAAGTGTGAAGCTCCCCCCTCCCCCAAGGGAATTGTCCACAACAACCAAGCAGTGGATGTGGATATAACCAGTTTGGACATGGATAAGTAGACTCCGTGATATATTCGTATGTAATTTGACGTCACGACTACATTGAAATTATGAGTTTAAATCTGCCTGTCCCTAAGACGTCTTCTGTTGACACAAACCTTTGTTTTTCAGTGACCAGTGCAACCATGCTCCGTCACGCAAGGCACATCAGCTGACATTTTTTTTTCAATATAATTTTCTCATATCAAATTTTCGATATTTCGCTATGATTTTAATAACTGATATCGACGATATATATCGATATCAACTTGATGTCGAGTACTATTGATATATTGACAGACCAGAGTAGTCTTTTACTCGAGAAGCAAAGAACTTGGATTTGACTATAGAGTACCGAAGTGTGACATCATTTAGAACCAGAAGCGTACAGCAAACGAATGGAGTACGCGCGTGTGTTGGTTCAAGGGCTGAATCACATGCTAATTATGTCTTTTACGCACACATTGTGTTCGTGATGTATTCACTTCGGTAGTCTGTTTGATATTGTACTCTAACATATAAAGTACTCATATTTGCTCGACTAGGTCCCAGGTACTTCTATGCAGTGTAGCAGAGTAGGCTTTCAAGAAGTCTTGATCAAAAAGGGTGTAGTCCATAACAACCATGTTGCTCAATTGGTGCTTTCAGTTTCCACATTGTTTTCACTGGAATAGTCCATACAGTATTCGTTCTCGAGGTCCAAGTACTTGTACCTAGACATGTTAGAGGCCCGAGTACTCAAGCTCCGTTTCACAAAACCTGTACCGATAGTACTTTGAAGGTCCAAGTTCTTGGACTCAGGTACCCGTACTCGTTCTCAAGGGTCAAAGTACTTGGATGTGAGTGGGACTCAATAGCTTGGTACTCAGAAGTACTTTGTACTTAGATAAAAGTACTTGACTACAACACTGCATTTTTTCCTGAAGAGTTTCTAACAAAATCAGGATTTTTTTTCAGATTTGTGTTTTTATCATTGACCATATAGGCCTATTGACATAATTGAAATTATAACATGAGTGTAATCGTTGTGTAAAGACGGAATGAGACTAATTTCAAGAATATTTAGATTAGAAGGCACACAGGTGTTATCTAAATCTCGAACTATAAATAGAATAAGATAAATTGTATGCCCTTCATTAAAAACTTCAATGAATACAGCACAGTTTTTTTACAAAAAAAATTATGTCGGCAGAGGGCAATCCTGCATCACTTTCTTCACATACAATAATCTCAATTTTAATTTGCCGGCAAAACCCAATTTTAATTGAGATTATGTTTGGTGCAGAAAGTGGTGTCAGTAGGCCCATCCACTAATTGTTTTTCTATCAAGTATCACGGCCAGTAAGCAGTAGCCATGTTCCCTGCAATCTCTGACCAAACTCACCGTAGTTCCCGTTTTTTGTGTAAAGTAGCCGGCATCTCCCGGATGATTTTGGCCCTGCTCTCGACCGCATCTTCTTTATCCCCTTGCACGTCCAACTTGTGCAACTCAAACTCGATGGCGTTGTGGCAATGTTGCCGGCTGTAAGTGCCGCCCATGGTGCCCTGCCGTGTCACGGGCCGTCCCGTCAGGGCGTCAGTCTCCGGGCCGTCTCCCGGCGCGAGGTCCGGTTGGTGATACATGGCCGGACCGTTGATTGTCCCGTTGCCTTGCTCAACTCCGCCCGAGTCAGTTACGGGAACCGTTGCTGCATACGGCAGTTCTACTTTAACTGTCTCGTTGTTATTCGAGGTGTACAAATCATCGGCTGGTGGGGAAGACACTTCCCCGTTGTTGGAAACCCCTAAAGCGATTAGATGAAGCGAATTTATTGGGGTAGATTGCTTGGATAAAACAAAAGTTTGAAGTTTGGTTTGATCATGGCATGGTTTGATCGATCAACGCAAAAGTAAGTACACGGACCAACGTACGTGTACACGTACACGTACAGTCGGCCATGGGTCATACGCCAAACTGTGGTCGCCTGACTATTGTTCTTATTTATTTCCAACGTGTAGATAATGCCAGGCCATGCGTATCCCGTGCGCTTATATTTTTTCCCAATCCGTCATAATATTTTGGCCCTTTTAGGTAGAATGGTGGACTAGCTGTTTTATATGAACTAGCACCATCAATGAGAAGAAGACAACGCCATTCTAAGGAAATGAAACAGGAGTTATCGACACTAATTAATGGGCCGGCTCGAAAGCCTGGCCTAATAGTAATAAAGCCATTTGTGGATTCTTTCCCCTCGCTCATCTTCGAGAAACCACTCATTTTGTTGTTTGTAGTATTTGTTTCGTTGGAACTTGAAGCAAAAAAACTTGCTGAAAAATTCTATGTAGGGTGCATAACAATTCAACAGTTGACGTTTTAACTCAGTGGCTACTGATTAAAGAAAACCGGGGAGGAAAAATACTATTTATTCTTGGAGTCTTATATAGAACCGGAACTTGACAAAAAAATGCCCGAGGGCACACTTTTTTAAAACACTCGAATGATGTCATTTCAGTCGCAATCATTTCGAAGAGTATTTTATAGCATGTCTTGTCTTCATTTTGAGTTTTTCTCATCACATTTCGTACTGCATGCCTTTAAAAAAATTGGCTGGCCTAAACCCGGTCGAGCCGAGCGTACACTTTCTTAGAGATACTACTTTGACTCTCCTAGTGCTCTTATACAAATTCGATATTTCTTCCTCCTTATGAATTCTCATTTTCGGGGTTTTTTTTACGTTTATTTGTCTGTCGTAGGCGTATAGAGTTTTTATTATTGTTACTTAAATAATGTCGCCAGGCCGCAAATAATTCAACATGTGAACTAATTGTTCCATGGGGATGTGTAATGCTGAATAAATGCGACATAATAGTCGTAGGCATTTAATTTCGCCACGGGTGATAAGCAGGGGCGGCGAAACGCTTTTTCAAACTGGGGCAACATTAAAAGGGGCACGTCGATTGAAGGACTAGCTGTTCTTATAGCTGAACTAACATGCGGATCAGCATGGGCTGGGACAGTTTGGAACCTTTCCCCTTGCTCCTCTTCGAGAAACCACTACGAACATTTTGCCAAGGCTTTGTGAATTCTTTTCGTTTAAAATTGAAGCAACAAGGATGCATCATACCGGTTGACGTTAATAGCTCAGTTGCTGCTGATTAAAGAAAATCAGGGGAAACATAGTGTTATAATTTGCACAATTTATTTATAGATTGCTGCTAAGATACTTAGGAATGTGCCCGAGGGCACTCTTTTTTTAACACCTTTTCTTTTCTGTCGAACGATGCCATTTCAGTCGGAATCATTTTGTATCAAGAGTATTTTGTAGCATGTCTTCATTAGTCTTTCTCATCACCTTTCCGGGTTATATAACTACCTTAATATTTGTGGCTATAGGCCTATACCGACCCCGAGCTTACACAATCTTAGAGATGCTCCTCTGACTCCCCTAGTGCTCTTATACAAATTCGATCTTTGTTCCTCCTTAAGAATTCTCATTTCTCATTTGGTTACACTATTTTTTTTCTATTGTAGGCGTATGCATAAAAAAGAGCTTTTAAATCTGAATAATGCCGCCAGGCCGCAAATAATTCAATATGTTCAATAACTTATTAATGATATATAATCATAATCTTGGGCCAGAGGATGTGTAGGGCTGATAGAATAATAAATACGACGTCTTAGCGTTTCGCAGACAAACTTTGCTGCAGGTGATGAGGACAGATCATTATGCATGTAGCGGATGCAGGAACGGGGGAGGGGGGGGGGGATGAGAGGGGGCGGGGATATATTCCGCCACGTTTTGATATTTTTTCTTCGGCCCACCCACATTTGAATAGCCCGCATCATTCTTGCTGGAGGAGACGGATGCACGGTTTCATGCCACTTTAAGAAATGTTTCGCCGCCATTGTGACAGAAAAATTTCTGAAGGTGATGTCCAGGACAATCATGGAGGTATGGAGGATCGCCATATAATTCGATGACGATGAAGACGATGATAATAACGAATGACAACGACATGAGCGACGATCGCCGTTTCCGTGCTAACATTAAACATAAATAAACCCAATAGATTCGCTTCCCATACCACATTATCTATGGCCTATAATAAGGTGCTGAAGTTGTCGAGATTGTTAGTAGTTGCCTGTCCAGAACACGGAGGAAAAAAATCGAAAGGACGTTGCTCCGTCTCTTTTTTCTTTAAGAATGACGACAATAAGAAAATGAAGGATCAACTTACCAGACATGGAGTTAATTCATCTCATCTTATTGATAGTAAAAGTATTGGCCCGCATTTCCAGTAACTGGACTGATGGAGATGTTACGCTGTATACAATTCAATTATATCTTCCCCTTCACTAATCAAACACAATCACTGGACATTGACAGCATCATTGTTATGTAAAGTATAGCTGTTTCTTGTACCCCATGGTTACAGCGTGCAGGACTATATACCATCGTTTCCCAAATAGGACCATGGAGAAATAAAACACACGAATCGACTTAGGGATATACTTTTTTCCCATCAGAAACATTTCGTCTTTATGAACGATTAAAGTCACTCTATAATAAATTGCAGAGTCAAAGTCGGACTGGAGGACTGGGGGAGGGGTCAACAAAAAGTTTGTATTTTGTAAGGCTTGGCATATATCGTCTTCAAAACGGATCACTCATGCATGCATTCAACGTTTGATGCTATTTTTCTAAGATTATGGAGGTACTTCATTTTAAATTCCCCTTTCCCAGAATGATGCACAATACCAAGTCAATGTTTCGGTGTTCTAAATTCTTTTCAGGAAATTAATTCTTGAAAATCTGACTTCAAAATCTCTATAAATGGGGTGTCGGAAACTGTTTGTTTCACGGTCGATATTCCTGAATAGGAGCTATTATGGCAACCCGTTATATTGGGGATTACATGGGACAACAGATGTGACGTAACTGGTGAAGATAAAACCTGTGCAGACACTGTGTGCTGGGCGCATCATAGACGGTAAATAAGTATAGACGAAATTAGATAAAGGTGATGTGATGACAGACCAGCGGCGGATATGGATCTACCGGGGAGGGGGGGGGGGGGGGGGGGGGGGGGGGGGCAAAAAAAAACCCCACAAAATAACAGGGGAAAAATATTGCATTCCTGTTACCTCTCCTCCCCTTGTCAGCTACACCCCACCCCCGCCAGACATCGCTCCGCCAGCAGCACGTTTTTCCGAAAGGCCACGCCGTACGCCTGACGGGTGAATTAGTAAATTTCTTCTTTCAAGTCCGCAAGGGATTGGAAAAAAAAACATACATCGTCTCCAAACTGGTTTACAAACATTTCGTGGCAATTCAACATTATTTTGTTTCCATTCTGTATAACTATTATTTTGAAATGCTTTTGAGCTTGCAAAACTTGCAATTTGCGTCGACGGGTAAGCGGCCTATGCACATTCCAATAATTTTCCCCGCCCCGCCTATTTGTCTTCGAAGAAAACAGGGGAAGAAATTGTATTTGGGTCTTTGGGTGTAGCTACTGGACTGCCTTGAATTTGTGAGGGTGAGTAAGTCATTGATAGTTTTTCCTGAGTACTTCGAAAGATTATTGTCTTATCTCGTCTTGTGGAATTCTTCATTAAGTTGGGTGCGGCGTTCACAATACATTGACCCCTTGCTACATGCTGTGTACTCCGTATAGCGCCCTCTATCAAAGCATGATCCAGCTGCAACTACCGGAAGCTTGTACTTGTATCACTACTTACTTGCCAGCTCGAAAATTTCTGCTTCAGTTTTTGCCGGGCCAACAATCCTGAAGATATGTCGCACTCAAATCAGATCATATGAAGGTAAAGAAACCGGGGAAGTCTTTTAGATAAACGTTTACCCTAATAACATCGCACAAAGAATTGTTTGTTCGATCTTAACTCGAACTCTTGCGAACCCAAATCACCTGACGTTTGTAATTGTTATTGTGATGTTATTTCTATTACCGGATTCATCATGTGAATATGTTCAGAATGTCTCTTTTGAGTGTCACTTAGTCAGCTGTTTTGGTGAGTCTTTTTAACCTTATATAGGTACGGGGTCCTAAAGGTAAGGATTACCCTTTGTCAAGTTTTGATTTTCATATTTAGACATACAATTAAAGTCTAAATATAAAAACCAAAACTTGACGAAGTTCTACATTTTCGGGTACATGTTCAGCCCCATAAACATGATAAATGTGGCCAATTTACTGGACTACCTCCATAAATAAAGGCCACACTTGGAACATGTACCCGAATATGTAGAACTTTGTCAAGTTTTGATTTTCACATTTAGGCTTTGTTTGTAGTTTATTCATGCTTTAGAAGCATACTCACCCTCTTTAAAGCGATAGAAAATTATTTCCCTCCCTCCCCATTTTCAGACATCTATATTTCATGTAATTTCCAGGTTCATTTTGAACACGTTAACATATCTAAATTCCAACACAAAATAACACAAGGATTAGATGTCTGAAAATTGCTTGAAAGAGGGTGAGTGTGCTTCTAAAGCATAAATAAGCTAAAAAACAAAGTCTAAATATGAAAATCAAAACTTGGCAAAGTTAGGGTGCATGTTCCAAGTGTGGCCTTTATTTACGGAGGTAGTCCAGTAAATTGGCCACATTTATGGGGCTAACATGTTCAGTGTATGGTGATTGTGCATGGTTTATTTTTGGTGAAGTTAGAGTGATTTTTTGCTGTCTTAAAATGGCTTCTGCAATCTATAGCAGACTTCTCTTCATTCTAAGGACACTGTTTTTCTGTATTTTTGAACAGTATGCGATTTTCTTATAAATTCATGGAGCAACTATAAGAATGCAGCACTAAACCACAATGCACCGCATTGACAAATGCGATTTAGCAAGACATCAACTAGAGCCTACATTTAATGCATTTCCACATTTGGTACAGTTTGGTGCGTTCACAGTTCGTCACTGCACGGAGGAAAAATAACTAGAAGTAGAGCAAAGTACAGTCATTGCGACAGTTCCGGATCATCGACAGTTCCGGATCACTTGATTAAATGAAAACTAATTCAAGTGTAACCAAACTTTGTTTTCGAGAAGAGTTTTTACCAGTTTGAAGGTCTATCAATTTGCAAAATTTTGTCGGGTAAAAGAAATCTTGGAAATCGCTTAAGCATTACCCATGATCCAGTTCGGCAAAATGTCCGCTTCTTTTGTAACTGGCCAGTGAAGGAAGCGTGTAAAGGCAAAAACCTGGTTTCGTGTGGAACGTAGCCGACATTTGTTGTTTTGTTCTTTTAAAGAAATAATCTCAAGTATCCCTGAGTGATATCTGCTGCTTAAGCGATTCCTGTAGTGTAGGGCCCCAGTTTTGTTTCGTTCAAATTAGAATCAAGAATTTTTTTTATTTCTAAAAAATGACATTGTCAACCTACAGCAGACTTCTTTCAATGTAATGACATCTTTTGGTAATTTTTGAACAGTTTCGTAAGGTAGAAATTACGATTTTCCTGCGCAGTTTACGGGCCGGTTGGTGCCATGCAGCGCGACTTGCGTGCTCACGGTACGCATGGTACATCGCGCGGTGATCGCCATCTTTATTTTTGTGTTACGTTTTGTTGTTGTCATCGTCATTTTACCCCAAATTTCCCTCAAAAATTCAAAACCCTGCCATTTATCTATGACATACATGTACCTATATATGTTCTTGATGTCGCCAACTAGTTTGGTTGGTCAAATAATTTAAAAGTGGAATTTGTTTCCTTATAGGAACCGGGCCCTACACTACACGATCGCCATCTACATGTACATTTAAACCTCACATGTTCTTTAACAAACAGTGTAACTTTTTTTCCATTTGTAAAGAGAAATATTGTATTTTACTGGGTAGCTATAATGCTTTTGAGCATAGCTGCATAAATCGTTTTGAGAACTTTCAAAGAAAAATTCAATCTTATAACTTTCAAAATTGTTACAGAAAACAATTGGAACTTTTTACTCAAAACATTTCTAAAGTTTTTCCAAACAATCTCCAGAAACCAGGTTTTGAAAAAAAAGCCCAGGGGTGCGTCAACTTGTGGTCAGGGTTTGTGACTCGCGATCTGAGTGTCTGGGGTTCAAATCCAGCTGCTGGCTACATGTACAAGCTATGTTCTTGGGCAAGCCACTTTATCCCTACTTGTCCTATTCCCCTGCTTTTTGATTTTGCAACACTGGCTGGTCACGTCATCCGGTGCTCTGATAATTTGGGAACAATTTTGTTGTGGGTCCGGCCTTGATGCCCCCCCCCCCCTTCATAAAATGCTGGTGTGCCCCCCCCCCCCCCCGAAAAAAAAAAGTTTAGTGCATTCCAGTGAGGAATTTAAGCCCTCTTTTCAAAAAAATCAAACCAGGGGTGCGTCAACTTCTGGTCAGGGTTTGTGACTCGTGATCTGAGGGTCAAGGGTTCAAATCCAGCTGCTGGCTACATGTACAAGCTATGTTCTTGGGCAAGCCACTTTATCCCTACTTGTCCTGTTTCCCTGCTTTTTGATTTTGCAACACTGGCTGGTCACGTCAGCCGGTGCTCTGATAATTTGGGAAAAATTTTGTTGTGGGTCCGCCCTTAATGCCCCCCCCCCCCCTTCATAAAATGCTGGTGTGCCCCCCCCCCCCCCCCCCCCCCGAAAAAAAAATACCGGCTACGCCACTGGAGTAACCTTCAATTGACTGTTGATGTATGTACCTTCCAAAGATAATACAAATAATATTCTCATTTGTTTCATGCCATGGAAACTGGAAATGAATGCCTGGCCCCATTTGAGCAAAATTAGTTGGTTCAGAATTTCACCTACTGAACCAAAGCGTTCAAAAGTCATTTTTGTCTGCTCCATACTGGTACATGAATATGTACAGAGTGGTACATGTTTGTTTGCTCGGTGCTCTTCTTTTGTAATTCCGGCAATGTTTGTCTGTACAAAGATTGATCTCAATGCGTGTTTATCTGGTTGCCATGATTAAAGTCGGGCCATGTCCTGGATTAATTTGTAACGCTATCATCACTATTATTAGCATTCAAGATTCTGGATGCCATGGTGGTACATAACATGGTGTAAAACAGGGTTGTTGAAAAAAGGACACACCCTTTGTGTTTGAACGGCAACAGCGATCTGATACACCGTGCCCTCTGGAGACATGCACACAATAGGGAACAAAAGATTGTATACGCCTCTAAAGGGCAATTTCTATAGATGAATACGTCTCCACAATATTTTCACGAAATAGATATATGGATTTTACTCAAAAACTAGGAATTTCCAAGATGGGTTGATCTGTCGCAAATGGAAGAGTTTTAGAAAAGGGACATTAAGTCCGAATTTCAGCCAAGGAAATTAATTCTGGTTAAAATAAGAGCATTTTGAAACTTCACTTTCAAACTCGAAAACATTATTACACGAGAACAAAGAAATGTCTCCACAGTGATACACATTTCAGTATGCGTGCAAGAGTGTTTAAGAGCACTTCCAAACTGTACCCTACATGTACATTTACCCAGTGATTGTTGTTGTGTTTAGGGGTACTTGTAATAACCTTGGTTAGAAAATTCAAGGGGTCTTCTGGCTCTGTTGGTTTGGGGGGGTTGGGGGTTGGTGAGGGGTGAGTCTTACAATTGACAGGCGAATTATTTACATGTTATTGGGGGACCAAAAAATTCATTTTGTCCCCTGAAGTAGCACCATACAATATTCCAAATTGCTGTTCAAAGGCTGTTGGTCTGTTTTGGTGCAGAAATCCACCTTAACGAAAAAAATCATGGATTTCAACACCACAGCCACCCCATTTTGAAGAAAATTTTGTAAATCTGGAAAAAATACTAGATACATTAAAGGGAATATACATCATTTGCTTTTGCTGTAATTTTCAGAAATGGATGGAATTGGGGGGTTGGAAATATATAGCAAATATAGTTACACTGACTTTTTTGAGGTTTTGGGTTCGAAAATGCTATAAAAACCAAGAAAATTTTCCTTTTCCTGTAGTCTGGTTTCCTGACTCCATATAAGAAGAAACAGAGCAGTTTACATACATTGGGGAATTGTAAGGTCCAGGGAACCAGTCTAGCTGGCTTGTACCCGTTCATAGGTGTGTAATCCATTGCAAACAAGTGCGATGGTCAATTGGGGCCAGTATTTGAAGAAAAGCCAGTTTTTTCCAACGCTGGTCGGCCGACCAGCGTTGGAAATTGATATTAAAATACCACTTTTCTTGAAAATGACAGTATACCAGGTGCCATGATTTTACAGGATGCTTTACACTGTCATTCACTAACAGTCCAGCAAGGTATTTCAAAATGATTTGGTAGTTTTATTTTTTGATGTTTGCAAATGTTGTATTTTCCCTTTAAATACCGTAGCAATTGCACATTTCAAACGATGACACCAACTACACTCTGCAAAGAGTTGAGTCACAGTTAACGAACAGCAACTTGTGAGTTATTTTAATCACAAATTTAGCAGTGTCATGCATTCTATCGTCATAGACGTGCAGGCATGCGTGATACGCACAGCTGTCAAACACAATACGACTCGTGTCCTGCTGCAACTGCCAGTGTATTCACAGAATTTGATTGTCATAACCAATTCCAGTTCAGGATGTGCACGCAGCTGAAATACTGCTCTGTTGATGTGCGGTGTGTGTCGGCACCTATAAAAAGAATTGGGGGTGTTGTTTAATACCAAACTGAAGTTTAATGCAGAATGTTGATTGTTTGTACTTTTACTGTTGAATTTGTCTTGTCATGCATGGAAACTTTGAAAAAACCACAAAATGTAATGAAAACTGTTAATCTGTATTGGTTCGGAGAAAGGGGGCTGTTTTCAAAATCTGTACTAGTTTGCGTTGGAAAATCCTTCATTTTTTTGTTTACATGTTTGTTATTTTGTAAAAAAACAAACTCTTTTCAACATTTGAAAATTGGGTGTCCAAAAGTTGCCTTGATTTAAAAAAACAGTGAAAAAACAGCGTGCTCATTGAAGTTTAATGCTTAATTTTAGTGGTTAACAGACACCGTTCACACGTACGGCTAAAACCTTGTTTTCGTACCCCATGCCCAAAATCCACCTTTTAATCATGATATGCGTGGATACACTTGAAATTCTGCAAGAGCTGAGTCAACTTACATGTACTCGCGGCTACAAAATGTGTCATTGTGTTGAAAAAAATATATATGGAGGGGGTTAGGGGTCAAACGGTAAGGTTAAGATTTCATTCATTGGTGAAAAGTTGGCCCACTGCACATTACTAAAATAGGTTTGCAAACATAGACAGAGTTTTAAACCTGTATAAATTCTTTTGCTTTTTTGGTTGTTCAAATTATTTTTGAGAGCAGTTACAAACAGTGAGAGCATGTACCGTACACTGCACATTGAAATAAGTGTGCCGATGAAGACAGATTTTCATACTTGAAATCTTTTGCTCTATTTCGGTTGACAGATTTTATGAAGTTGCAAATGTGTTGATAAATGATTGTTCCTTTTTATCCGCGCTGGCTTTTAAGCCAAGAAAGGGGGATCTTGCGATAGTGTATTCCTTCCGTGTGTCCGTGTGTTCCATTTTGGTTAGGTTAACTGTTTAGTGCTGTCATATGAAAAGTCGGACTTCAATCTCAACCAAACTTGGTGATAATTATCTTTGGGTAGGGGGACTTCAGATGACTTGAGACATTTGAGGTCAATGGTCATCTAGGGGTCAAATGAGGTCATTGTTGATTTTGGTTAGGTCAGCTGAAAAGTGTGCATTTAAACTGAATGTAAATGCTGCCAGCATGCCAGGGGGATCGCTCAAGTTTATTATTATTATTATTATTAATCATTTCTGGTAATGAAACCAAGGATTCCTCAAAAGCGCCATAGGCACTGTAGCTCGCAAGCCTGAAGAAACCTGTGGAGAGAAGACAATTAGAAGAAGTTACAGTTTTAGAGGTGGGAGGAAAAGCCCAGAAGAATATTCTGGGGAAAACCCACGGAATCAGGCAGGGACTGAAAACCCAATCCACATATTGGCCCAGGCGGGATTCGAACCCGGGTCACAGCGGTGGAAGGCGAGGAAAGTACCGCTACGCCAACCTGACTTATGTTTATTTTGTTTCAGCAAGACGCCACAATGTCCAGCATTACCATTCTGAGATAAGCAACTGCGCAGTAAGCGACCATGCCGGACAAGAAGCAAAACCAAGGCCGTAAGAAGCAAGCCCCGAAACAACGAGGAGGCAAGAGCCCTGCTCGCAAGAATCCTCCCGGCAAGAGGCCCCAGAGCAAAAGCCCCGCCCGCAACAACAACCCCGCCCAAAGTGGCCCCGCCCGCAACAGCCCCGCCCTTGCTCCCCCAGCTGTTGGTCCACCCTCTCAAAATGCTCCGGCCGGCCAGCGTGGGCCCAGCCCACCGTCGCCGTACGACTACAACCCCACGACGCACTACAGCCGGCCAGTCAGTACCCATTCCATGGTGACAGCGGGACAGGACTTTCAGCACATTGATCCATGGTATTCCCAGCAGCAGGAGCAGCAGCAACAGCAACAACAACTACAACAACAACAACAACAACAACAACAACAACAACAACAACAACAACAACAGCAGCAGCAGTATTACCAGGATGACCCAGCATATAGGTAATTTTTCTCTTCAGTGCACATAACCTCTCTTTTCACGATTGTTTTGGTTTTCTTTTCAAGACCACATAGTTGTCCTGTACATAATGCACCCCACTTTTTTTTTGGTCGAATATTCTAGTAGACACTCACCGAGATTGGAAGCGCGACATTCTCCGCGAATGGACGGACGGCACTCCCCAACCCCCGAGGGGAGGACTTCTCCCTGGTTTGACGGCAGGGCCTCCCCTCATCTGAGCAACAGGAACTCCCCACGCCTCCGTGACAGACGCTCAGAGCGCCTAGCGAACGGAGATGAGGATTACGCATACGAACAACGGGACAGAGACATTGAAATGGGCAACAGTGAGTATGGTTTTATTTATTTCAAAAATGGACAAAGATGCTAACAAGCTGCTTTCTGACTGGATAGACTGTCGGCAAAAAAAATATACAATATCAAATAACTCAATGTTAAGTGGAGTGCCGTGGCCCTTGTGGTTTGGAGCATTGAATTTGTGATCTGTGGGTCATTCTGCGGGTTGTGGGTTCGAGTCCAGCCCGGGGTTACGGTGTGTGTGCCCTTGGGCAAGGCAGTTTGTCACTCATTGCTTCTCTCCACCCAGGAGTAAATGGGTACCTGTGAGGGCAGAGATGGTTATTGTGGTTGATTTTAGCTGCCTTGCGCCAAAACGGCAGCATCGAGCTGCGTACTCCTCAGGGAGCTGAGATGGTATTTGGAATGTTTAATTGGCCCGGTGATCAGAGGTACTTTTTGTAATAACAATGATGTAAAGTGCTTTGATCTTAGTGTTAAAAACACCAAATAAGAACCCATTATTGTTTTTATTTAAGTCAGTATTCAAATAAGTGATGGTTCGATCCTTTGTACACGTAGAAGGTCTCATCTTAAAGATCGTGCTAGGATAAAAAAAAATGTGCTGTCCCTCTATTTTTTAATTTATTTATTGTTATTTGGCATTAGGCCGAGATAGTCCCAAAAAATCTGTTTACTTATTTCCAGTGGGGTCCTTTAGTAAAAGATAAGGCAAAAGTTACAGTTTTAGAGGTCGGAGGAAAACCCACAATGACATTCCACAGAAAATCAACGTAATTAGTCAGGAACTGCAAACCAAATAGCCATACATTGGCCTTGGTGGGATTCGAACCTTGGTCACAATTGTGGAAGGTGAGAAGAGGACCAACTCGCCAACCTGACTCCCCACCGATGCACAAGGAACCTTGGGTGGGACTCGAACCCATGACATCCCACCCACCAGCGCAGAGGTCTTGGGTTCCAGTCTCCAACCAAGTGGGCTTGTGGATTTTCTGCCCCGAGCTCTTGTATGGCACTTGGTATCAGTGCTTGGGCTTGTGAAATTGTATCGATAAAGTGCAGAAGCCAATAATGAATTTAACATCTCTTTAATGCAAACGAATTCCATCGTACGATGCTAACTCCTTTTGGCAGTCTTGCTACCATCATGGAACCTTCACCCTAACAGAACTCAACCCATCAAACCCAAAGGGCATGTTTTGTTGGAATCTGTCAGGATGGGTACAGTACCCCTAAACTGACAGTCTTTTACATTGGGTTTGGCACACCTCCAGAATCAAAGTCAGAAATACATGTATGTGTGTGCAGTTTCCCATGTGGTGTTTGAATTTGCCAGGATGGGTATGGTTCCTAGTAAATCATGCTAGGGAGTTAGGGTTGGGTTTCTCAAAATTCATAACTAAGCAAGGAATGACTCGTCTTGCACACTTGTCATGAGTTGACCTAGCCCTGGTGGACTCCCTTTCCTCCCTACGTTACGGAGGGAGTCCTGCGTAAAAAGTGCTCAAAACCGAACGAAAACATTTCTGACCAATAATTTCAATATTTTTACCTTGTTGGAGAAGCTAAGTTTTACGTCGAAGTATTCTATGTGTCCTTATCTGTTGGGCTGATGGGTTCAGGAATTCCATATGCGATGCTGACCGACCTTAATCTGGAAAATAAACTCGAAAGCAACGTTAAACTTGGACGTGTTTGTAGACTCTTTTCATCAGTTTCTCACCGCCGAGTCTATTCTAGTCGTACATGATGTACGTCTGTGCAGCGTGTAGTCTGGTTCCCTAGACCGGGCAATTATTCTCGACGCTCATATCACGTCTGGTCCGGGGGCCAGACTATGCAGCATGAATATGCAGTGCGCACGCGCGATTTGCTTAGTAACCACCCTCATACGCACGCGCACTTACTTGAAGGCGCGGTCGCTAATCCAATGACCGAGCGTGTTTTCGCGCCAGTTACCAGAAACACGTTTCGGCTTTGGTCATTGGTTGAGCGTTTTCGCGACATCGGTTGACTGGAGTGACGTCACGGTTCCAACCAAAACTAAACAAATGAGGGCGCTAGCGTGCGTACGCGCTTTCGTACGTACGTACATGTACATTGTACATGTACATGACGTACGACTCTGGGAATAAACTGATGAAAAGAGACTACAAACACGTACAAGTTTAACGCTGCTTTAGAGTTTATTTTCCTGATTAACGTCAGTCAGCATCGCATATGGAATTCCTGAGCCCATCAACCCAACAGATAAGGACACATAGAGTATGTAGGCGTGAAATAAGCTTCTATAACCAGGTAAAACAAAACAAAACTCTGGTAAAAATGTTGGGTGGTTTCATGTAGAGAATTCTCGCCCTGGACGTTAGTCGTATTGCAATGAAGACTTCGTCCAACCTGGGCTAGAGTTGACTGACAGTATTGAGAGTCCCAAATTGTTGGACTAGAGTTGACCTTGTTTAGATTTGACAATTGTGTGTTCTTCTGTCTACTCACTCTGTAACACTTTGTAATGAGGGCCATTTGTTTCTATGTAAACAGCGAAATGTCAATAGGGCTGTGTGTGTTGACCAAACAAGTTAAGGGCCCAATCTGCCTCGATGTTGTATATTCTGAATGCAAAGTAGTCGACATATGCTGAACAAATGCATTTTATGCTGGTAGAATGCTGCTGCACATGTTTTTTGCCGCAATGTACTCATTAGGACTGCCTCTGAACAGAGTTAGCCCGTCCCATCTCAATAGTAGGTTATTTACAAAATATGAAATTGTATGCAAAAACTGCTTGTCAGACCAAAATGACAGAAGCACAATCAATTATGAGTTGTCATATGCGCGAAGTGTTGCATATTTGTATGCTACATGTACATGTACTTGTCCATTGACAAATGTACATGTTACATATGTTAATGAGGGCAGAACATGAGCATTTACATACATGACATATGTACATTGTATGTGTGCATTAATTGTGCATGGTGTAATAATGTGAAGTACCATTGAGTAATGGAGGACAGGAGTCACTTAGAAAACGTGTACAAAACCAGTGGGAGCTGTTGCAAACAAGTTTTTTTTTAAGTAAACAAAAGAGCGATGATGAGGAACAATAGAAAATCCTCGATTTACACCATAAACATGTATGTGCGTACATGTGAATGTACTTAAAGGGAAAATACAACATTTGCAAACATCAAAAAATAAAACTACCAAATCATTTTGAAATACCTTGCTGGACTGTTAGTGAATGACAGTGTAAAGCATCCTGTAAAATCATGGCACCTGGTATACTGTCATTTTCAAGAAAAGTGGTATTTTTGTATCAATTTCCAACGCTGGTCGGCCGACCAGCGTTGGAAAAAACTGGCTTTTTTTTCAAATACTGGCCCCAATTGACCATCGCACTTGTTTGCAATCGATTACACACCTATGAACGGGTACGAGCCAGCTAGACTGGTTCCCTGACCTTACAATTCCCCACTGTATGTAAACTGATCTGTTTCTTCTTATATGGAGTCAGGGAACCAGACTACAGGAAAACGATTGTTTTTCTTGGTTTTTATTGCATTTTCGAACCCAAAACCTCAAAAAAGTCGGTGTAACTTTATTTGCTATATATTTCCAACCCCCCAATTCCATCCATTTCTGAAAATTACAGCAAAAGCAAATGATGTATATATTCCCTTTTCGTGAAATTCACAGAAAAGTGTGACTAGCAAGTGTTGTTCCGGTATTGTTGCCCTGCAGACATGCTCAATGTGTCATTGGACTGACAGGACTTCTGAAAACCTCCATTCATTGGTCTGTCAAGTTTGAGCGAAAGAATTTGGTCATACATTGTACATTGTCCAAAAGTATTGTAAGGTGTTTGATACCCATTTTTATAACACCTCACCCACAGATTCTGTGTCTTGATTGGCCGAGAGCGAGTCACATGTTACTTTCTAATTTTGCTATCTCTCTGTGCACGGCCAAAAGTACTATGCGCACAGCAACCAAAGTACTATACCATTAGCAACCAAAGTACTTTTTCCACGGCGTGGTATTTGTGTGCAAATGCATGCTGGTGTGCGCGTTGCGTGTTGTGCGTAGCGCGTATTATTCCAAAGAGAGCGCGCCGCAGACTTGGGTTCAAACATTTCGTGAAGGGGTAGTTTTTAAGAGAGAAATACATTTTCCACCAATTTTGTATTGAAATTGAAGCTTATTTCAACTGTGTTCAGATTTTAATAATTTAAAATATTAAAATCAAGCACAATCTGTGGGTGAAGTGTTATAAAACAAATATTGAATGCTTTATCTCATGGTGAAGTAAAACTAGCCTCCCTCGGTGATCCATGGACCATTCTATTTTCCCTCGGCTTCGCCTCGGGAAAATAGAATGGTCCATGGATCACCTCGGGAGGCTAGTTTTACTACACCACTCGAAGCATTCAATATTTGTATAATGGACTGGCATTCCAAAGTGATATACCGAAACAACAATGTGTCAACCAAAAACGACTTTGGTTTTCAGGTGAGCTATGCGTACTGATTTTTCATCAACGGGACTCTGACATGTCTGACGCCATTTCACACGAGTGCAACAGTTGATCTTTTGCGCATACATGTAGTCACTTCTGATAGATCGATGCATTAACCCTAACTCCCTAGGCGTTTTTGCTAGGATGCAACCTCAATCCTGCAAAATCATCCAACTGCCTCCATACATACAAATTGCATACAGCCTCAATCCTGCAAAATCCTTCGTTATTTCTTGAATGTGGTCCTTGGAAGGTTGACCACTGCCTCAATCCTGCAAAATGCTCCAGCAATCACTGTCAATATGTTGAGGTAGAGCCAGTGACATCCTGGAGCAGTACAGAGCATTTCTAGAATAAGTTAGGCCTAAATTGATACACTGCTGAGCATAAACAACACAAGGTCCGGCCCAAGACCCTGACACAGTGCATCCTGCAAAATCAGCCACACATTTTTTTTTGCCATTTAGCCTCAATCCTGCCAAATCCTCCATTTTGCAAAAAGGATTTTGGAAGTTAAGGGTCAAACGAAAAAAATTCACAAAAAGCAAATGGGTCAATGACCTTTAATTCAGAATTCTTCTGAATAATTTAGTTATTCATAAGATGGAATTTTGCGTCGGGGTGATGTAAATCAAGTTAGGTTTTGCCCTTCACGGACATATAAACACTGTATACTCAGTGTGTTACCTCCCGAGTGAAAGTTGGAAAAAATCACTCGGGTGGGACTTGAACCCACGACCTCCTGCTTTCTAGTGCAGACGTCTTACCACTCGACCACCGAGCTGACGGGATCGGTTGGCTGGTTCGAATCTAATGTGGCAAAACCTAATTTGATTTGAATAATTCAGTTCTTTCTGTTCACAATTGAATACATTCGCAATTGTTTTTATTTCTGATCAGTTAACCCAGGCTTCGAGACCAGCCCGCTTGCATCGCCCAATGAGCTGCAGCCCGGTGACTATTACCCCGATCATCATCATCATCATCATCATCGCTCTGGCTCCAACGCCTCCAGCGTGTCCTACCGCTCCAGCAACGACAGCGAAAATGAGATCACCGAGAGGGAGCTGATTGCCGCCAACCTGCGGGATCCCTCCTCCGTGATGGAAATGCTTCCCAGTAGACAGCTAGGTAGGCATCCATGCACCTTTCTGTTTTCTTTTGAATTAAAGGGAAGATACAACATTTGCAAGCATCATAAAACGAAATGATCAAATTATCACGAAATATCTTACTGGATTGTTAGGGAATGGCAGTCCAAAGCATCCTGTAAAATAGTGGCTCCTGGTGTGCTGACATTTTCAAGAAAACTTGTATTTTTCCAATGCTGGTCGGCTGACCAGCGTTGGAGAAAACTGGCTTTTTTTTTAAAAACTGCTCCTAATTTTTCATGTTTAGTTATTCCGCATTTTCTTTGCAATTGATTACACACCTATTTTGAAGCTTATTATCTGGATTTTAATGAAATAGTGTTTATATTTCTAACAATGTTCAACAGTTTAGCTGATGCTTTTAACTGAAGAAATTAATTAATAAGTGCATACAAACCATTTTGTCTTAGTATGTCCGACACCATGGTATTTCAAGTCAATTTCTACTCAAGGGCAGATCCAGAGAGGTTACTGTGGGGGGGGGGGGGGGGGAGAGGCTCTCACGTTAAAAAAAAAATGGTCTTATTTGGGAACATTTGGGTCACTGCCGGGGGCGGGGCATCCCCCTGGATCCGCGACTGCTACTACTGCAAAAGAAATGTTGACGCATGCATGTGGAAAACTATAAAATCCGTAGGGCTCATTTTCTGTGATCCTATCATATTTTGAGAAATCTCAGAAATTGGAGGACTTAACTCTGTATTTATATTTTAATAGTACTACTATTGTTTATTCCTTCGAACTGTTGATTGCAAGCCTGTACAAACCCATAGAGAGTAGACAATGGAGAAATAGTCCGTTTTAGAGGAGGCAAGGGAAAAACACAGAGAATTTTGTGGGGAAATTCCACAGAAACAGTCAGGGACTGAAAACTACATCCGCATGTGAACCAGGGCAGGAATCGAACCCGGGCCATGAAAATGGGAGGGGAGGAAAGGACCACTGCACGAACCTCGCGCCCCAAGCGTATATTAAACATATTCACGTGGATTGTTGTTAATACCCATCTGCCTGTAGGTCGAACCTTATCATCTGCCACCTCGAGTAACAAATGGCTCCGCAAACGCAACCAGAAATCCCTGCGACGCGGCCGGTCCATGTCCGCGGCGAGGCGCGCCGACGACGACGTGGGCGTGGAAATGATGATAGAGAGGATCCTGGCCGATGAGGACGGTGCCGAGGGAACAGGCAGGAAACACTCCCTCAACAGGAGAAACACCATCCGGAACATACAGGGGAGTCTGGGCACCAAGCGAAAAGTCAGGTACGTGCTCCTGATACCGCATGGGTTTTAGATAAAGCCTACGAAACATCAATTAGCAATTTTCAGTGAGATGCCAGAAATTGTACTAAGCTCAGAAACGATTTGCTTAATAGATGAAGGTTACAGCTGAAATTTCATGACCGGCATGTTGACATTCACTGGTTCCTACCTGATTTTTTGCTTAGCAGGTAAATTTCATAAGCAGTTCTTTCTGCTTAGGGCCCGACTCAATTCATATCCGGGATGAGTTCGGGACAAGATGGGGGAAGAATCATTTACCTTGTCCGGGGGGGAATTTTCAGTAGCAATTGCTTGACTCGCCAATCTCATTAAAAGGAATATACATCATTTGCTTTTGCTGTAATTTTCAGAAATGGATGGAATTGGGGGGTTGGAAATATGTAGCAAATATAGTTACACTGACTTTTTTGAGGTTTTGGGTTCGAAAATGCTATAAAAACCAAGAAAAACAATCATTTTCCTGTAGTCTGGTTCCCTGACTCCATTTAAGAAGAAACAGAGCAGTTTACATACATTGGAGAATTGTAAGGTCAGGGAACCAGTCTAGCTGGCTTGTACCCGTTCATAGGTGTGTAATTGATTGCAAACAAGTGCGATGGTCAACTGGGGCCAATAGTTGAAAAAAAAGCCAGTTTTTTCCAACGCTGGTCGGCCGATCAGTGTTGGAAATTGATACAAAAATACCACTTTTCTTGAAAATGACAGTATACCAGGTGCCATGATTTTACAGGATGCTTTACACTGTCATTCACTAACAGTCCAGCAAGGTATTTCAAAATGATTTGTTAGTTTTATTTTTTGATGTTTGCAAATGTTGTATTTTCCCTTTAATAACTTTACTGCGGGAAGATGGCGGGGAAGTTGTTTAGAATCCTGCAACTTATACCTGATACAGTGACCGCAACTTGTCCGGAACTCGATCGTCCCGGATATGAATCGAGACGAACCCTTCGCTGCTTTATCTTATTGGGTCCTGGAATTACAGTTGACTCTCGTTAATACAAACTCAATCAAGTGTTTATACGTCGGTGAAGGGCAAAGCCTAATTTGATTTACATCACCCCAATGCAAACTTTCGTCTTAAGAATAATACAAACTCGTTCGGACCTAGCCAATTTGTTTGTTATATCAGAATTTTGTATTAAGAGGAACATCAGTCTCATTCATTGTGCACATAAATGCACAGTCGGGACCAAGGCTTTATGTTTGCTATAACCAGAATTTTTATTAACAGTGTTCAACGAGAGTCGACTAAACTCGTCTATTTTTTAAAATGTTTGTCATTTTTTTAATTTGGCACACAGATTTTAATTTAAATGAGTTTCATTGCTGTGTTTGCAGGGCGGAAGTACGGAAGCACTCGGACAGAAAGAAGCACAAGTCAGTAGGAATGTTCAAGTACTGGCGCTACCAGATAGCCTATGTAAGTACATAATCTTGTAGTGGTACTATTCTGGTTCCTACTTCATGCAAATGCTATTGCGTCGTGAGTTTGAGATACAGATGGCAATCTTCAAGCTGCAAATATAAGGGACCGTGACCATTCAGCCCTGGTATGAAAAGGGCCCCCCGGTACCTTGTCCGGTCCAGAGCCAGTCCGGTCTTCAGCCCAGTCTCGTCCGGTACATGGCCCTGTCTGACCACAAGTTTTGAAGTCAGTCAGGCGCATCAATTTATTGCCCTTTAGAGAACGTCCAGAGCAGAACAATAGCAGACTTACCGGATTAAAGATAAAATCCTTCCAAACGCCTTTGGTAAATTACAGTCCCATTGTGTGCGAAACCGCATGACAGGGGTTTTGATCTGTGTCGATGAAAGTGTTCTATTGTTTCGTGCTGAGATATGAAAACCACAAGCGGGTTTCTTCTGGGATTTTTACATGTGTCAATACTTGCACACAATAGACCCCAGGATAGAGGAGTTCCTGATTAGCAACCGGACCAGCTCCTGGGCCAGTAGCTGGGACGGTACGAGAGGACTTCTTGGGAGGGGACGAGCTTACCGGGGGACCCTTTTCATACCGGGGTTGAATGGTCACGGTCCCTAAAGCAAAAAGCTTCATCATGCTTAATTCAAATCTCAAACCCACTGTCAGAACTAAGCACTGTGGTCACGGTGGTGGACCGGACTATGACTCTGGATTTGAAGGAGCAGGGTTAAAGAGGTTGTGGAATGCTCGAAGACATTTCCGTCATTTTTCGGGTATGTGTAGCCTAAGGTGTGATGAAATAAAAACGACTCTTGTTTCTGTCATGAAATGAGTACAAAAGGTACTTTTGAGAGCTGTTTTCAAGTCTTGTCATGCCTGTTTCGACCCGAAAGTGCAATTTGTGTAAAAGTCGTCGTTGTGGGCAGCAAACAAAACACAGTAAATCGTGACGTAATCGTCACGATTTACTGTGTTTTGTTTGCTGCCCGCAACGACGACTTTTACACAAATTGCACGTTCAGGACGAAACAGGACCTGAAAAATAGCTCATGACAGAAACAATAGTCGCTTTTATTTCATAACACCTTAGGCTACATATACCCAAAAAATGACGGAAATGTCTTCGAGCATTCCACAACCTCTTTAATAATGATGCTGACCCTAACGCCCGAGGCATTTTGTGGAGCGCTGCGATCCAGTGGTTACGGTGTTCGACTCACGTGCCGTGGTACATGGGTTTGAACCCCGACAGGGAACATGGTGCTTGTGCGCTTGGGCAAGACACTTCATTACAATTGCTTCTCTCCACCCAGGAGTATAAATGGGTACCCGTGAAGGTAGAGATCAGAATGCGCTGATCTCGAGCCGTTGCAAAATCTGGACTCGTGACCTGATGAACAGGGGTAATAGTTGTGAAGCGCTTTGAGGGCTAGCCTGAGGTATAAAACGCTGTGTATAAGGCCAAAAAAAAAAAAAATTTGGTCTCTGGTCAGACCAAAGTTCCGGAATTGACGCGGCCACGCGGCTTTTTTTTTTTTTTTTTTCTTTTTTTTTTTTTTCTTCAAGCTTGGATTGTACAGACAAGGTGGGTACTATTTTGCGTTTTTGGTGTCCTCATGTACATTGGTGTCCTCCATAATTTACCTTGGTGCTTTCGATCATTTGCCTTGGTGCAATTTCCCATTCCTTGTTGCTCTTTGGTAAAAAAAAATTGAGGAGGTGCGGAAATAGAGGGCGCTGTTGGAGCTACCGCGGAACATTTTGGAGAAAAAAAAAGATTGACGCGCATGGTTAAAATCGACGCGTAAAAATTGCATACAGCCTCAATCCTCCACAATCATCCGTTATTTCTTGAATGCATTTCTTGGAGGGGGTGACCACTTCCTCAAACCTTAAAAATCCTCTAACAAATCACTGTTATACAATGAAGAATTGCCGATGATGTCCAGAAGCGGTGAGGATGCTATCTAGTATAATCTAGACATATATTTATGCATGGCTACGTACAATCAATGCGAGGTGCAGCTTAAGACCTTGACAGAATGCATCTGCCAAAATCAACTGGCACAAAAATGGATTACAGCCTCAATACTCCAAAATCCTCCAAACGGCATGGTTGATTTTTCAATTCAATTTCAATTTGCTAAACTTTTATTCAATGTTGTTCCTCATATGCAAAATTAATGTTATAATTACATGTATTTTATTGGATATAATAAAATTCAAACCAACACTTATCATAAGTCAAAAAAAATACATACTCAAACAACGTTAGGTATAGGGTTAAGCATTTTATACCCCAACCTGTGGACAAATACTATTACATACAAGTAAGGAATATAGGGATAAAACGCAGCAGCAAACAGGAACATAGCAAGCAGGGGTAAAATAATTATTCATCAGACATTATAAGAGTTAAGCAATTGAGTTTTCATTGTATTTTTATCTGTGTGGGGTATGAACCGGCTTCAATCTTCTTAAGTATACATTTCATTGTAATTTTATCCTGTGTCTTAACTTTTTATATAGAAAGCGCCTTGGAGCATGATTTTCTTCATGGACGGGCGCTATATAAATTTTAACTTATTATTATTATTATTGTTTTCAATTGTTTGGTGAATGTACCGGTAGATATACTTAACGATGATTTAATTGATTCGGAAGACAAAGTTTTCGGGAGATAGAGGAGTTTTTTTTTGGAGGATTGAGGCGGGTAAGGGTTAATGTTCCCCCTTGTTGTCTGCCCAACAGGGTTGGGAGAGTTTCAAGGAGTGGCTGTCCAACCTGACCTACTCCCTGGAGCTCTGGCGTGCCCCCATCAAGAAGATCGAGGGCAACTTTGGCAGCGGCGTCAAGTCCTACTTCATCCTGCTCAAGTTGCTCCTGCTGCTCAACATCCCGGTCTTTATCCTGTCATTTGGCTTCATAACCGTCCCGCAGCTGCTGTACCTGCCCAGCCCCTCGCAGAACAACAGCCGGCCCTTCACGGGGCGGAGCTACTGACAGGACAGGTGGGTGGTTTAAAAAAAAAAAAAAAAAAAGGACGGTTAACCAACTTAAACTCTAATCCTGCACACTTACTGAAACTTGTATCCTTGTGGAGACATTTCTTTGTTCTCTTTGTTCGAGTTTGAAAGTACTGGGTACAGTTTCGAAATGCTCTTATTTTAACAAGAATTAATTTCCTTGGCTGAAATTTGGACTTAATATCACTTTTCTAAAATTCTAGCATTTGCGACAGATCAACATACCTTGGAAATTCCTAGTTTTTGAGTAAAATCCATTTTGTGAAAACCTCGTGGAGACGTATTCATGTATAGAAATTGCCCTGTGGAGACGTATGCAATCTTTTGTTCACTATTGTGTGCATGTCTCCAGAGGGACGGTGTATCGGATCAGCAGCTTGTTGTATGAAGCCATCAACACCAGTGTCAAAAATGTAGTTTCTGTAACTTGGCAGAATCTTGTTGGACAATCATTTTATGAAAATCTTGCCTTGTGACAGATTTCAAATCTTGAGTTTCCGATGAATGATAACGATGAAATCTCCATGTACACAGGTGTTTCAGCATCATCTTATTCACGGAGGGTAGTAAAGTGAAAACCAAACGAGTTTGTGACATCATGACAAGTTTTCACCCTGCAAACACATTTCAACTCCAACTCATGACGTCAAATTCAGTTGTCTATTTTGTGTAGTTTAATCCGGCCGTTATTAACCCTCTGCTATTTAAACAGTCGCAGACAGCCAAAATTTCCATCCACTTCCCCTGCTATACTTTGAACACAGGCTAGTCACCAGCAGTCAGATCTCAAGTCAAGCAAGCACTGTGACTAGTCAAACTCAGTCAACAGACCATGAACAGACAAAGCAGGCAAGTTGTGGGCACAGCTGGCTTATCAATTACCCACAGCCTAAGCAAAGCTTTATCGAGTTACATAAACAGTCACGGCCAGTCAATCCTGCTTTATGTACCGTAGGCCGGGAATTCCTAACTGTTGAAAACAGTCACTTGATTGAGTTTGACTGGAAGGACAACTTGGCAGAGAATGTATGTTTGCATAGGAGGGTTAATATTGACAGTGTCTTGTGTTTTGTGTTCAGGGTTGGTTGATTGAGACGGAGCTGTACTTTGGTTACTACACCAATCAAACCTTCAATCTCGCCGGCAATGCATTCTACAACATGCCCGTGGCATATCTGTTCGCCAGTAGTGGGTATCTACTGCTCATCTTTGTGGTCCTGTCACAGGGGTAGGTGTTGAAGATAATTATTCCCCTTCCATTTGTTGAATTTGTTTATGTTTGTGTTGTGTGTATATATGTGGCCTGAGCACAACTATGGCCTGAGCACAAATGTAGTTAGGTCGGTACCTTGTGCCCAAGACCTACCAGCAACTTTTCCTCGGATCCGCTGATTTCCTTGTTTTTTTACTTCTCATGAGCGCCATTACACGTATAATTTTTTCTTTAAAGTCTTGTGTGGTGTAGAATTTCCATGTTTTTTTTCAAAATTACTAGTTGCATGCCTGAATATTTCTGAATTTGTGCTGATTTTTTTTCTCCCTTAGCATGTCTAAGACGTACCGTAAGTACTTCATCACTGGTGACCGGCAGCATAACTTCTACACTTCCAAGGTGTTCTGCGGATGGGATTACAACATCACGTCTGAGAGTACGGCCAAGCTCAAACAGCGCAGCATCTATCTGGAACTCGCTGTAAGTGTTACAGAGAAAGCAACATCTTGCATGCTTCAAACAGAGTGATCGTTATGATGTCAATAATAATTTTTAATTTTTGTTACTGTGACAGGTGTACGTCAGTGAGTCCGAATTTTTATACTCCTCAATTCACAACGCAACGCCCCCAGGTGCATTCTGCGCGACATCGCGACGCGCCTGCCAGTCTCCATAAAAGGAGGTGTTTACATCTTACTCGCCAGCTGGACACTCCATTATTTAGCTAGAGGGGTGTTTCAAAAAACACGAAGAGAAATTGTTGAACAAAATTGGGTTTTTTTTGACCGAAAAGTTTAGCTTTTTTTGACCGAAAAGGTATTTATGAATAGGAATAAATATATGCTTGGTCGGTATTAATTACTCTGTTTAAGATCACTTGGAGTCTGGGTGCTGATAAATACCCGAGCCGAAGGCGAGGGGTCTTCGGCTTGGGTATTTATCAGCATCCAGACTCCAAGCGGTCTTAACCCTTTCATTACCACATTGTTTATTGACTTGGCTCTCCCCAGGACCAAATTGTTTGCTCAGTCATACGGAAATCACTAGAGCGTGAACAAAATGACCACAAGTCCAAAACTCAATCTCAACCCAGATTTTCACTGCCAAGGAGTGATTTAAATCATAGGTGTTGTGTGTAAAGTTTGTTCCTTGAACCTTACTCTTGTATGTGATGTAAAAATGAAGTCCATATGTCTAAATATAAGAAGTTATGCCTGTTTGTTCATCTGGTTCCATTTATCAAACTGCAAGCCATTTCACCACATGACCAAATGGCACTCCATACCTCAATTTGTGCGTGGATACTACTGAAGCACTTTTCTCATTTTTTTGTAATGGTAACACTATAAATAAACTTCACCATTTAGAACGATCCGAAACACTCTTTCAGCTGGTATATGGTTGATGTATGGACGGCCAAACATATCGACATGCTGCCTTTCTGAAAAGTAGTGGAAATATATCTGTGTTGAGGGTGTTCTGTGTGTGGTTTCCTGGTCGACTAAAGTTGCCCATGGGAACCAGCAGGGGGTTCTTCTTGTGGACAAAAGTCGCCCATGGTAAGGAAAGGGTTAAACAGAGTGAAGAAATCCTCCCGAGGACACATTTATTCCCTTCTTCAAAAATGTCAAGAACTCGCTAATCCTTGTTTTCCTTAAATGACATTCTCCGTTGCCGTTGCGTTTCTGTAACCAGTCCCTCAGTCCATTGTTTGAAAGAAAATATGTTCATTTTCAAACCACAGGAGCATCTAGCGTCCCACCACGGCTCTAGGACGAGGGACTGGACTTTCATCTTAAAGTGGGCTCTGCTGAGGCTGGCCATGAACATCGTCGTCTTTGGCATCATCGCCGGGGCTTCCTATCTCATCTTCTTCGTCTACAAGGAGAGTGCTTTCACGGTACTAAAAGTGTTTTCGTGTGATATACAAAAATCAAGATGCTTTGTGTGGAATTCAGACAATTTAAAGATATAGTCCATCATTTGTAATTTGTGCATTTTGTTCGTTTGAAGCAACAAAAGAGTTCAAAATCTAATGAAGGATACTGAGCAACTAACCTGATGAAGTTTCAGCTAAGCTTCAGCTGTACATTACGAGAAAAACAGAATTCTAAGATCTCAATTTCAAATCAAAAGTTACTGAATCATGTTTTGAATTGTTTTGAATTGCAGCTTTACGCGACGTCGGGCACTGATCCGACGAATTACAACAGCCGCGCGCGCGTGTGCGTCGTTCCAATACTTGCGCGCGCTGCGCTGAATAACAAAACGAACTACTAATTAAAATTATCCTACGGTGCTTCTTAAGAATCACCGTTGGAAATGCCTTCTTTCGTTAATTACTTCAAAATGACAGCTTCCCAGAAAGAATAATTTCACAGGGAGTTTAGTTCCCTTACTATCTTTCAACCAAGTTTGTTTTTCAACAATAATTACGCCAGTTACTTTTCGGATGGCTGCAAATGATGGACTCTAGCTTTAACTGGTCCCATATCAGTCCATGTTCACGTTGTGTTAATCCTTAGCTGATTCTCTCCTGTACCTGGGAGCAGCTTATTCAAAGTGCATTCGCAGAATTTCCCCAAGTATTTAAGCAGAACCAACAGCTATAGCTATTTTAAGCTGCTGGAGCTCCGATACTCACTTTTCAATAAATGGCGCCCTTCAGAACTTCACCCTGCACGCCCTGGTAGTTACTGAAAGACGACTTCAAACACGTGCCGACTATTGACTTATGTCATTTTACAGTTTTTGAGCTTACTACCTACAGCAATGGGTGGCTTTCCCCTTCTATTCCTTGGGGGAAATGATAGCCATTTGTGGCTCTTCTGTTGATGTTTTTTAACAACAATGTTCGGTGCGTTTTGTACACTCAAATCGGGAGCCGAGGATGATGTTCCGTGTAGCCCCAACATGACATTCCATCCTATGAATAACTTACAAGGTAAGACGCAGATTCTCTAGTTACAACCCATTGATCGAAAACAACTCTCAAGATATTTGTCTTGCGTGTTTGTACTTTCAGACTGATGTCATCATCATAGGAGACCTAGCCATAGCCCTACTGGTGAGCGGCTACAACCTAGTGCTTCCGTACATCTTCAGCGTCATCGGCAACCTGGAGAAATACGAAAACCCACGCACGACGCTCTACTTTTCTCTCTTCAGGTAAATAATAATAATAATAATAATAACATTTATAAAGCGCCTTTTCCTAGGGTTACAAAGCGCTCAGAAAATGACCCCAAAATACAACAATGACAAGGATAAAATAATGGAAAACCAAATGGAACTGAAACCACTGCCAGGCCCAGGCCAGCGCCACGGCGCTCAGACAAGAGAGCCCAGCGATAGAATCGCAGGGAAACAATCAAAGGGAGACCGAGGAGTGCAGGGGCTCTCTGAGACGAGCGCACGCGGGCCAGGCCTGACGAGGTAGTTACAGATTAAACAAGTGTGTCTTTAATGACCCTTTAAACTTGTCCAAGGAGCTAGAATTTTTGATGGAGTGTGGAATGGAATTCCACATCCTAGGGCCAGCGATTGAAAATGCCCTGTCACCTGCTTTTCTGGTGGTTCGGGGAATGTACAAGTTACCCTGGGAACGTAAGTTGCTCTTCGTTGGCCTGGTGTCTAATGAATTGGAAATGTACATGGGGAAAATACTGGAATTGCATTTATACATGTTCAAAGCCGTTTTATACATTATTTCTCTATTGTAAGCCAGTGCAGCTGTTTGAACAGTGGAGAAGTGGGAACATGTTTTGGATAGGAGAAGATTACACGAGATGCTCTAGTTTGGATTTTTTGTAACTTGACTAAGTCAGATTGTTTGAGACCAGGTAATAGAAAATATTTTCAAACCACTTTATTTTCAATTGTGACCAAGCTAAGAAAGTAAAGCCATTATAAAAAACAAACCCAAGAATACTGGAAAAGAAGAGCATCCGTTCCTTTCCAAATTTCAAACTCAATTTCTAGTTAACAATACAAGCAATCGGGAATGGACACAAAGTGCACATACACAGTACACAGTACTACCTATTGTCACATTGCATCCAACTCCCCTCCCCCCAACTACTTTTTTAAGTTCAAATGACCAAAACAATTTTAGGAACTTATCGTCATCCCCCCATATGCCCTTGAGCACAGAACTGTGTACTGAAAGTCACACATATAATCTCCACTTCAGTTAAAAGTTTTGTTCAATGTTTTATATTAATTAATAAATACCTTGGAGAGTTGAAAGCTGCTGACTGGTCGAGACTCGATCACATGGGGTGTATTAAAGGGAATGTACCGTACAACATTTGCTTTTGCTGCAATTTTCAGAAATCAATGGATTTGGAGGATTAGTATGTCATAACAAATATTGTTAAACTGACTGGTTTCACGTTTTGGGCTTGTAGATGCTGGGAAAACCAAGAAAACCCATCATGTTCTTGTAGTCTGGTTCCCTGACCCCACTTAAGATTAAACGGAGCAATATATAGACTTTGGGGAATTGTAAGGTCAAAGAATCAGTCTAGCAGGCTTGTACCCCTTCACAGGTGTGTAATCAATTGCAAAGACGATGCAATATGAAAAATTAGGAACAGTTTTTTGAAAAAAAACGCCAGTTTTTTTCCAACGCTGGTCGGGCCGACCAGCGTAGGAAAAATATAGTTTTTCTTGAAAATGTCAGCACACCAGGAGCCACGATTTTACAGTATGCTTTAGACTGTCATTCCCTAACAATTGAGTAAGGTATTCCGTGATAATTTGATCATTTCGTTTTTTTTATGTTTGCAAATGTTGTCTTCCCTTTAACATGTGCTTTAAAGCTATAGTCCATCATTTGCAGCCATCCGAAAAGTAACTGGCGTAATTATTGTTGAAAAACAAACTTGGTTGAAAGAAAGTAAGGGAACTAAACTCCCTGTGAAATTATTCCTTCTGGGAAGCTGTCATTTTGAAGTAATCAACGAAAGAAGGCATTTCCAACGGTGATTCTTAAGAAGCACCGTAGGAAAATTTAAATTAGTAGTTCGTTTTGTTATTCAGCGTAGCGCGCACAAGTATTGAAACGACGCACTCGCGTGCGCGGTTGTTATAATTCGTCGGATCAGTGCGCGACGTTGCGTATAGTTGCAATTCAAAACAATTCAAAACAATTCAAAACATGATTCAGTAACTTTGATTTGAAATTGAGATTTTAGAATGCTGTTTTTTTCGGAATGTACAGCTGAAGCTTAGCTGAAACTTCATCAGGTTAGTTGTTCAGTATCCTTCATTAGATTTTGAACACTTTTGTTGCTTCAAACGAACAAAATGCACAAATTACAAATGATGGACTATAGCTTTAAAGACTGGCTTCAAGAACAAGCGAATAACCCCTGAACCAGCATTGATCCAGCATCATGTAAGCCAAATGATTGGCTAAATACAGCAGTTCTGGCTCAACCACCATCGTATGAAGACTTAGGCGGGCCTATGCGGCTCGGTCCATTAACAGCGGCCACCCCCCAACCCGGTCGTTATCACGCAGTGAAGACCGGGTCCTCACACTGTTAGCCCCTAATTAAGAATGAATCTAGTAAGCACTTCCTTCTGTGGTTTATTTGATGAGTTTGAAAAGTTGGCGCCTGCATTTTGTTTTTGTGTGAGCAGGACGTTCCTGATGAAGGCCACCATCTTGGTCGTGTTGGTGTACCATTGGTTCAGCCAGATTGAATGCATTGGCGAAAACGCAGCCAATACACTGCCATGTCAGGTGAGTGCATGTCTCCCCCCACCCCCATCCCCACCCCCTCCGCCCCCCCCCCCAAAAAAATCTAGAAATGTAAGGTCAATGTAAAAAGAGAAATAAAAGTCTGCTAGAAACTGCTTAATAACTGACATTTTGGTCGTAGCAGATTCTTTGACATGTTTGAAGAGGATCCTTCACAGATCTAAGTGTTAGGCCGTGAAAATGCTAATACTGAGAGCACGATATAAATGTCTTTTTGTATTGTATTGTATTGTATTGTATTGTATTGTATTGTATTGTATTGTATTGTATTGTAAATCCCTTCCCCCCCAAAAAAGTAATGGGTTAAAAAAAAGGTGTTCATAATCCCTACTTTCTTTTAAATAAACCCCAGAATGCATGAGAAAGTATCAATATTTCATGATTTTCGAGGGAACATGTCGCTATTAGACCTGCAATACACCCAACTCCCCTGCCCCCTCTCATGGGGCTAACATTGGTACATAAATGTCCCATTTTGTTTGTTTTGACCAGGACTTGTTCGTTAAAACCAGGAATAAATTTTTAAAATAGCGTGTTGAGTTTCAATCATCACCAATAACCAAATGTTACATGTATGTTAATACCAGATTTTAGATCAATTGAATGATTAGATTGAATGATTTGATTGATCGAGTGATTGATTTTGATTGATTGATTTTGATTGATTGATTTTGATTGATTGATTTTGATTGATTGATTTTGATTGATTGATTGATTTTGATTGATTGATTTTGATTGGTTGATTTTGATTGATTGATTTTGATTGATTAATATTGATTGATTAATATTGATTGATTGATTTTGATTGATTTTGATTGATTGATTTTGATTGGTGGATTTTGATTGATTGATTTTGATTGATTGATTTTGATTGATTTTGATTGATTGGTTTTGATTGATTGATTGATTGATTGATATTGATTGATTTATTGGTGCAGTGCTGGGAGACATTCCTGGGGACCGAGGTCTACAAGCTGGTGGTCGTTGACTTCGTTGTCCAGATACTGGCCACGTTCTTCCTGGAATTTATTAGGAGGTATGTCTCTCGTGAAGGTTGTTACAACATCTCAGGTCTTCTATTTGTCCCCATCCTCAGTGATCAGTAACTGAAAACAAACTCTGACATCACAGATGCAATTTCACGTAGTTGGTGAACAGAAAATATTAAAAACTAAAGATAAATCTGCAGTTCTATCTCATTTTTTAGTAACTGTTGGTATCCGTGATAGTCGTAATCTAAGCATGGCTATAAGGGGCCATTACGTTGTGTGTCAAGGTCCTCATCAATTTGGATATGTCCGATACCCTGGTATATGGACATCTGAGTCACAAACCAAGGAAATAATGTTGCAACCTGACGCTGCTTTTTTCTTCCTATATCATCTCAATGAAGGTCAGTTATTGCAAAAATGATGATAAGACATGGGATCCGGGACTGAGAAACATTTCCAATTTTGTTAGGAAATACTTCGAAAATGTTATAGACTCTCCATAGACTTTGTACACAACCGCTGAAGTAGCATCACATTGCGACATTCTTTCCAAAACGAAAAAATACTGTTGTGATAGGTGGTAATAAATTATCTTTTGGTCGGTTGTTGTGGATGATTTTTTTCATTTTTTTTTTTTTTCATTTTTTTTTTTCTCCAAGGATTGGCCGTGATCACTTCAGCACATGGTTCGCATCTCCGGAGTTTGACATCGCCAGAAACACCATGGACCTGATCCAATCCCAGACGTACACATGGTGAGATCTCGACAGATTAACTGGACTTGAGCTTGTCTCGACAGTGTACTCAATGCACGGTGTTGGAGCCTTGGTTTATTCCGTTCAGATACAAAAAGCACTTCAAAATTTCCACAGTTTCTTGCCCTTCAGCTGTTAGATGTTTCCTTTAAAAAAAGATTGCTCATTGACAGTATCAAACACCTCCCCCCCCCAAAAAAGATTGCATTGTCAAGATTTAGTGATTTTGGCGAAGTACTTGTTTTCACAAAAGACTTGAAAAATCTAACTGAAATAAAGTTGCATTTTAGTGACTGAGGTTTGCTTTTACGAGCAATGAAACTTACCTTGTGTCTGTTGTTGGATGTTACTGTATTTAGCATGCTTCAAATTTTCCTGGTGTACAATTTTGTGGGTAGACCATATAAAGGTCATGCAGGTTGCCCAGATGTCAAGTGTCAAAGGTCACACCTGTTTGTTTGTTTGTTTGTGTATTATCCCCCAGGATTGGCATGTTCTTTGCTCCTCTCCTGATGATCATCTGCATCATCAAGCTTATCCTCCTCTTCTACATCAAACAGGTAGTTTCTCCACACTGTCGCCCCCCCCCCTGGAAATTTGACATCCGGAGAAAAGCACAGCCGTTTGAGTTACCATGATTAGCGGGAAGAACCTAATGTCCCTTTTCCGTATCCCTTGATGCATATTTTTCACCAAAACCCTTTGTTTTCACGAGTGGCTTGTTTATTTTAATGTCCGTGTAAAGCGAATAGTGGTATTTATTGTCTTAACAATAACCAGGGTATGGGAAGATGGTGTCTAACCCCCCCCCCCCCCCCCCCCCCCCCCCCATTTGGGCTTACGGAGGTCGGGTGTGCGATGAAAACAAACCTGTCTACCGTTCAGCACAGATGAAATTTTTGGGTGCCCCTCCATTGTAACCACAAGCCCCCCCCCCCCCCCCCAGGATGAAAACCCTGGCTGCATCGCTGCTCCTGAGAGGAACACACCTGAGTGTTGGCCAAAAAAAAATGGACTTCGGGTCCAGAAAGGCTTGAACCATATCAACATGCTCTAATAAGTGGCTTCGTATTATTACAATTTGAGAAGTAGCTGAAAGTGGAATCAATGTTGAGTCTATGTCACCAACAAATAAAACTTGACGTGGTTTCGAAAACCGTCATGGGTAAATTTGAAGTGTGCAGTTGCGATGCATTGCGGGATAGGTCGTGCTATAACAAATGGGGATTTTTTGTAGCGGCGTTACTCAAAACTGCCCAAAATGCAGTGCAATATTTACACACCTTCACTGCGCATTTCTGGGGCATGTTTTGGCGGTCACAACCAAAAAACGGGTTCAGTTGTTCGTCATTGGTTGATAGGTTTGAAAACTTGGTTGTGAAGTAATAACAATTGAGTTACCCGCACTCCTTAAGTTGCAAAAATGCTAAACCAATGAGAAACAATTGAACCAGTTTTTGGTTACGACCGCCAAAACTTGCCCCCGGTCTGGCAGCTTTTCCTAATAAAAGGAGTATACAACATTTGCAAACATCAAAAAGCAAAACTACCAAATTATTATGAAATACCTTACTGGACTGTTAGTGAATGACTGTAAAAAGCATTCTGTAAAATCATAGCACCTGGTGTGCTGTCATTTTTTGGAAAAGTGGTATTTTTGTATCAATTTCCGGCCGACCAGCATTGGAAAAAAAAACTGGGTTTTTTTTTCAAATACTGCCTCCAATTTACCATATTTAGTTAGTCCGCATTTGTTTGCAATGGATTACACACCTATGAACGGGTGCAAGCCAGCTAGACTGGTTCCCTGACCTTACACTTCCCTGACGTCTATAAATTGGTCCATTTCATCTTAAGTGGGGTCAGGGAACCAGACTACAAAAACCACGATTGTTTTTCTTGGTTTTTCCAGCATCTACGAACACAGATCTTCTAACAAGTCAGTGCAACAATAAATTTGATTTAAAATACTAACGCCCCAAATCCATCCATTTCTGAAAATTACAGCAAAAGCAAATGATGTATATTCCCTTTGAAGGAGTTTATTGTTGCCAATATTCAGTTTGTGACTTCCTGGTTGTAATAGTATTTGGCCTTTGACGCTAGGTGAGTGTGTTGTACAACTGCAAGCCATCCCTTCATCCGTGGCGCGTCGGCATTGCACAGACGCTCTTCTTCATCATCCTCTTCCTCATGTATGCTATCTGTGTCATCTCAGTGGGATACAGCTTCGTCAGGTATGTACCCCTTGGAGATCGACGTCACAAGGCAAATTCAAAATTTGGCAGGCTAACAAAAACTGTTTTTGGAAAAAAAGGTTTTGCGTCCCTCCCCCCATAGGTCAAAACTTGCCTTTTTTCCACGTAATGGAATCCCTTTTTATTTCTTTGGTTCTCATTTCTGAGTGACCCTATTTTTGGCTCCCGACCCTCTCTGGAACCCCATTAACCAAAACAAATCATATTGCAGTTGGCATCATATAATTTAGCCATCTATACTGGTGCAACTGCAACTGTTTTCTTCGTTTTTTTATTTTTTTTCAAATGACCGACCGTAATGCAGAGGCAAAAAAAAAAAAATATGAGAACCATAGAAATGAAAAAGGACGCCCTAATTCAAAAGATTATACTGTTTTTCTCCCAGAGCTTTCTAAAAAAAAAGTTCAAACTTCTGAAAATCCGTTCAAGAACCACTTTTGTGAGGCATGGGTGGCTAGTGCGTAAAGTGCTCGCTTCTCACCACTGTGGCCATGGTTCGTATCCTGCCCGCCGACCATACATGCCATATGTGAGTAGAGCTGTGCGTTGGTTCTCTCCTGTGCCACGAGAGTTTTTCTCCGGGCCCTCCGGTTTTCCTCCCTCCGAAAAAAATCAAACACTTTCGATCTTTGGCTGTGCTCCGTGGTCATTGGTGGTGTGGCTGGCTGCCAAAGTTGCCTTTACATGCCTGCGGCTCGACCACGTTGCAGCCTTATCCTTCACAGCTTCTCAGCTGCGAGTAAGGATGATTAGCCCCCAAATTATTTTATTATTATAAAAAGGGAAAGAGCATTGAGAGTTGATTGAACTGAGGAATAATTGAAGTGAATTTGACCGTCTCCTTACAGCATCCAACCCTCACCAGAGTGTGGTCCATTCAGGGGCCTGGATTCCGTCTACGACGTGGTCACTGAGCTGGTCAACCAATGGGAAGAGACCCAGGCAGTGTGGAACTTCATCATCACCTTCCTGACCACCCAGGGCGTGGTGGCTGCCATTATTACTCTACTCTGGTAAGTCGGACGTGCAGTAAAATGGACGATCATTTCAGTTCACTGCAGTCTCCTAATGACAGTCGTGATCGAGAGCCGAGTTCTCATTGGTCTATTCACCATCACGTGCCAGCTGTTGCTTTTGCTGTTTACCAAGTGCACGCGCGAGGTTTCATGCGCGGTTTCACGCGCGTCTTCACGTGCAGGGTTAATACGCAAGCGTAGTAGACTTCCACACGGGATACCCATGGAGTAGTCTACTTCGCATGCGTTTTCCAGAGCAATTGTGGAAAAACGCACGGGTAGGGGCCTATCCACCTCACCGGCAAAATAAGTACAGTTGGGGGTGACCGAACGACGCCATCTTGCCTGACTGCAATATTTTGCCGCGAAGCGCGGCCACTGCGTGTTCGTAGTACAAATCCCCCGGTGTACGTGCGTCACACACAAGGAACGGTGCGCATCAACCAGCGAAATGTCCTGCCCATGGGACGTCGTTGTTAGGTGAAAGGGCGCCCTCTTTTGGTAGCGCACGGAGCCCATAGTGCGCACGTAGTACAAATCCCCCGGTGTATACGTCTGTCACACTCAAGGAACGGTGCGCGCGCGTCACCCGGTGAAATGTATGTGGCCCGCCCATGGGACGTCGTCGTTAGGTAAAAGGGCGCCCTCTTCTGTTAGCGCACGGAGCCCATAGTGCGCACGGGTATAGTGCGCACTTGGCGAACATCACCCCAGTGGCATTAAAGGACGTGGGCACACCCACAGTAATGTTTTGCTTAGTTAAGTGATGGATAACTTGATGAAAATTTGGTGACGGTGCATGAGGTATTGTTAAACAAATCAATCACGGTTGATTTCAGGTGGATAGGCAATCTCAGCTCCCCAGGGTACTGGAAGTTGACGAATTTGCCGCAGGAACTAGTTTGCCAACTTCCAGTAGTTAAGCAGGGCTCGAAATTAGCGGTAGCCCGCTAGCCAAATGCTAGTCGAAACAGCGGCGGGCTAGTCAAACTATTCCTTAAGTATGATAATGTATGTTATCAGTCATCCAGTAGTAGTAGATGATTTCTTAATTGAATCGAATACTGGAACTTACTTTTGCAACTGTGCGACGTTGCGTTCGAAACCATCGGACTTCGTCAGGCAACTGGTGACCCAGTGGGCTGGTCACGTATTCCTTATGTAGCCCGGCTGGCAAGTCAAAATATTATTGGGATACGGCAAAGGAAGAAAGACAGGAAGAAATAAATCAACAAATTCAGAAAGAAAACCCCATCAATTTGTGTCTAATTTTATCAACTGTTTTAAAGGGTTAAATTATTAGATCTGTTAATCAAAAACACTAACAAAATTTCCTCAGAATTGATCCTGAAAATACGCATTTTGTATTTGAGATAAGAAAAAAAAAATGCGGGCTAGTGAAAATGCCGGCGGGCTAGTTAAGAGTCCATTTCAGTAGCCCGGCTGGCTAGTGAACAAAAAAAGTTAAGGTCGAACCCTGTTTAATAAGTGCTTGCAAATTCCCTGTGACATTTTGCTGACGTTTTGGTTCAGTGGTTGGCAGAGATTCGTTCCTTGTGGTATTATAAGCAGATCCGAGAAATTTGATGTGTTTTTTTTTTTTATTCCAATTCAATTTTGCGTAGCTCAGAAATGACAGTAATCCACTTATCAATACCATGGAATTTGGCCGTGGTGTTATATGTGCAGAGTTGTAATGACTCGAGTCAATGACTCGACTCGAGTCCGACTCGAGTCACATTTTTTGGTGACTCGACTCGACTCGAGTCCCTAAGGGTAAATGACTCGACTCGACTCGAGTCACTGCGAGCAATTGACTCGACTCGACTCGAGTCCCTCATCAGAAGACTCGACTCGACCCGAGCAAAGGCTAATAAGACTCGAGTCCCAAAAATAAAAGCAAAACTTTGCGAAAAGTATTTGCAATGACTTACGGTGCAAAATTTATGCTCACTTCGCTTTGCGAATAGCAGTCATGTATACATATACAACGTGTCACAGACTCCCACCTCATGGTTCTAGAACGCACAAAATACTATCCAGGAACCAGATTTTTAAACACATTTTCTAATTCGCTGTTTCATCATTGGCTTTGGGTGATTTCTTATAAAGCTATTGGATTCGAACGCTGGCTAAACTTATGGCATCCTTTTATAAATTTTGGTATATAGTGTTTAAATATTCGTGACTCGAATTGACTCGAGCTAAATATTCGACTCGACTCGACCTTTTGACCTAATGACTCGACTCGACTCGTGTCACTTCTTTAAAATGACTCGACTCGACTCGAGTCACTTCTTTAAAATGACTCGACTCGACTCGAGTCACAAAAATCAGTGACTCGTTACAACTCTGTATATGTGAATGGTTTGGGCCCAGTACCATGTCGTAACAACGTATAGCAATGTATTGTTTATAACGGTGTTTTGTTTACACTGATGATGTACTGATGCTTGATCCAACAGCTTGGCTGTCTACTACTACAGAACAGTCACCCAGGGCCGGCAGAAAACGGTCAAACGACTCAAGCAACAAATAGCACTGGTAAGTCCCTCTTTCATATTTGAAGTACTTGACAGGATTATTTTTGGCTGAAAAACACCAGTTTTAAAAGCGGCAAAGTGTATCGGCAAATTGTTAAAATGAAATCAAAAACTCACATTTTGTGACCTTCATCGTGAAACTCGGACAAAGTCGCACCGATCCTACGCAAACAGTGCGTAACGTCATTTCACGGAAGAATCGTCCATTTGGGATTTTGGGGTGACCGTATGACTTTAATTTTGATCTATCTTTGTATTCTAAGGAAGAAATTAAATTTGTTAAAGTACAATACTTTTTTCCCCATTTTCGAGGCAATGTCGGTGAAGAAAAGTAGCGTGGACTGAAACAAAATCTGGCAATTCACCGTAAAGTTCTGACAAAAAGTCACTTTCGCACAAAGCGTACAACCCCCCCCCCCCCCCCGAAAGTTTGGTATCACCGTAAGGCTCGCGGCTTGCAAATTTGATTTTCATTGATAAATTTAGTGCCTGGTGTACTATCCAAAGGGTACCATTATGTAATGGCAGAATGTTTTCAAAGGGTATTAGGTACCAATCCTATCTTCACATTGAGCAAGGATTTTCTCGTTAAATCCTTAGGGGCATGTCCAGGTAATTGCAAAATGTTCCTACGTGCCTTTAACCACTTCATGTCAGGTGACGTGTTAACATGATCCGTTTGTATGTATCAGGCGCGGCTGACGGGTTCAAACGTCAAGCGTGTCTTAACTCGCCTCCGGATGACGTCTAAACACGCTAATCCCCCATTTGTTTCGTACACAAAGTCCGAGACGTCTGTGGAGGAAGACCATGTGTTGTACTTGAACTTGCCCTGTTGTGGTACAATTTACGCTCCGTTGGCACACCCCGGAGTGTAGAAAAAAATATGAGGTTGCGGTAAGAAATATCGTACAAATACTGTTGAAATGACTCTTGCGAATCAGTATTTGTGACAATTTGCTGTATATCATTAGTCGGCTGCTACATCTTGCCTTTTTCAAAAAATTGAAATTTTCGGCAAAAATAATCCCGGTGTGAATAATAATAATAATAATAATAGCAGAATCTTATAAAGCGCACATATCCTAACAAAGCTATATAGATCAAGGCGCTTGACAAAATATTACAAAAAATTAATGAGCAATGAATAGCTCTGTCTTCAAACATTTCCGAAATGTTGTCACTGAGTCAGACTGGCAGATTTCTTGAGGGAGCTTGTTCCACAGATGGGGGCCAGAATAACCAAAGGCACCCCGGCCGATCGATTTGTTACATATGGGAGTGGTAAGTGTTGTTGAGTCTTGTAGTTTATGGAGTCGGCTGTCGCGGTGGTAGAAGGTGAAGAGATTGTTAAGGTAGACGGTAGAAGTGGTTAAGCAAAGTGTAACCAACTTTTTTTTTTCATCTTTTTTTGTCTGATTTTTATCAGGAGGGTAAGGACAAGTTGTTCTTGCTCAGGATGCTGCAGAACGCCATCCGGAATCACAACTCGCTGCGCCAGGCTGGGGGCTCCTCTACCGATGCAGCAGCCGCAGCAGCGGCCATTCCACCGCCCATGCGCAAGGCCAAGAAGACGCACGCCAAGGTGCGCGGAGGGATACACACCGCCCTCTCCCCGAAGGTTCAAGATGCGGTGGATAGCGCAGACATCATTATACACGGATCTTGAAAATGAGGGTTGTATTCTTATAGGAATGACTGCATCTGAATAAATCTTGTTGACATTCACATGGTTGGTATGGATGACAAACCAGCGATGCAGTTTATGCACAAACCTACGGGGGCAGTGAACCAGTCAAGCTTGAAATTATTTTTTTTTCGTCAGTATTTTCCAAAGTTAAGTGATCATCGATTCACCTGTTAATGAATAGAATACGAGAAACATAATTTGTACATAAAATTTGGTTTTCAAGCTTTAGAAACAAAAGAAGAAATGTGACCTGCTGAGGCAAAATGAGGAATGTCCTCCAAAACCTTGTTTTGAGTAATTGATGCCTGAAGTCGGATACTAGAAAAAATCATGTCCAAATCGATTTCGGTCTTTTTTTTTTGTGGTTTTGAGAAGCCAAGGTATCCAACATTTTTACCAAAATTGGCGGCGCGATGCGTATCTTTTTTTTTTCAGAGCCGTTTTTCTTGATTCTTTGGAATAAATTTGGTATCATTGGAAAGCCAATGAATTGCGCTTTAATATGACGTATGAACATCGAAAAGTTAAAGATGGGGGTTATTCCTCATTATGCTATGGCGGGTCACAAATGATCTTGAAATTTCTTTCCCGGTACCGGTTTTTGGGCCCAGAGGAAAGGTTGTGATTGGTCAATGTTGGAGGCGTGAGCTTGAAATCTTGATTCTGATTGGCCAGTATTGGCAGGGTCATAATATTCATGAGTAGTGAAACCAATATCTAAAAAAAGGATTACCCAAAACTTTCTCCATTCTAATAAGCTTTTAAAAAATAATTGTTAAAACAGTTACATTTCAAATTACCAATGCAGCAATGTGTGAAAAGATGATACTAAATTCTTGATTTATAATGAGGAAATCAAATGAAACTATGAACTTGTTCACTGTCCCATTGGTTTGTGCATATATTTCCTGGTTTTGTTTGTCATCCGCACTCAAGATGCATTGAGGTTTACTTAGCCTTTGCTGGTGGTAACACACGGTGTCTATGGAAAGTGGCTACGACTCTTTCCATAGGCTCATGCACAATTGCAAGCCCTAGTCAAGTTAGCCAGACGTAGCCAATGTCTGACGTTCATTACATCCAGAATCTGGTCAGCCTTGGCTCTGAATAGCGCCCCCGTGTGGTTGGATCTCGGTACGGTGTTATTTAGGGAGCATTAGGCCAAAAAAAAGAAGTCTCCGGTTTCTGGTATGCGCGCGCGTCGCCGTAGCCATGCGCGTCGGCAAATGAAAAAGTTTTTTATTCAATGAAAGATGATGTCTCAAAACCGCCAAACTCACTGGTTTGACTGGAATCCTGCTGCTGCACAATTTTAACATGCTTTTAGATTGGGTTATGGTCGAGAATAAGCTTTATGTGGCCTCTCTGGACTCCCATATATTTGCACTAAGTTTAGTCGGGCACCATTTGCAGTCATCAGCCGACATTTGAAGCAAAAAAATCAGGTAAAAAAAAAAAAAAGCCGCGTCGCCGCACCACTTTTTGGGCAAGCTCCATACCAGAAACCAGAGACTTATTTTTTTTGGCCTTAGGCCTGTTTTATTTTGTCAAACTGTAGGAGCCAAAAAACCAAAAAAAAAACACTCTGCAATTTCATGAATTCGTGATCCCAAAACAGATTGAGCAGAATGAAAGTTGTATATTCAGTAATTTGGGAATGGTAATTTCATATTTGGTTTTAAGGAACGCATTTTTGACCTGGCAAGTCGGCCATTCTATTTTCCATGGCAGGATTTTGTAGTTAACCCTATTAATTTTGTCAAAAGTGATTTTAGTATTAATTTTATTTGAACCTAGTTCTTTTAAGACCTTTTATAGTTACGAATCTACCCAGTTTAGCTTAATAATTATTCTACAATCGATCATCCATTGCTTTGTATTACATTTTACTTTGTTTTATCTTGGTTTTTAAATATCATTTTTGTTTCAATTTTACAATATTTTATCCCACTGATAAGCACGTTTGTTTACTTATTTTGCTTTTGGCGACGACTGGACTGTGGAAAAAAAACCACCTGTTCTTAAGCTTTGGGAAGTATAGCTGACAGACCATAGCTGTGCAAGTATTATACTTAAAATTCACGTCACAAAGTTAGGTTGGCAAAGAAAATGTATCTAAGGATTCCTGCTAACAGATATTTTGGGAACCCTTTCGCTGGAAATTCTCTCTTTTGCTTCCTGTGCTTTTGGCAGTGTTTTTTGAAGGACATTTATTGACCAAGTTATTCCTCCATGGTCAGACCTGCTTTTATGTGTCGCTGCCAGTGTGATACAGAAAACTGCATACCGTGGAACGCCGCTAAAACGAACACCTACAGAAATTGTTCCGATCGTTCGGTAGAGCGATTTTGAGCTGCTGGTGCTCCGGTACTCACTTTTCAATAAATGGCGCCCTTCAGAAATTCACCCTGCACGCCCTGGTACCCTTACTGAAAGACGACTTTGAACATGTGCTGACTATTGAATTATATAATTACACAGTTCTTGAGCTTACTACCTACATCGATGGGTGGCTTTCCCCTTCTATGCCTTGGGGAAATAATAGCCACTTGTTGCTCTTCTGTTGACATTTTCCAACAACAATGTTCGGTACGTTTTTGTTCACAAAAATCTGAAGCCAAGCACGATGTTCGGTACAGCGGAATGTTCGGTATAGCGGTGTTCGGTATAGCGACGTTCCACTTTTATGATTCTAGCTGGTTGCGTCCTTGGAGTAGCATGGTGGCCGTGTGCCTGACTATCGAATAAGTTCAGGTTCCAGACTAGCGCCCTAATCAAAATAATGGCATTTACCAAACTCTGATTTTTGTCTCCAGCTTCGGCTTTATCGCTGGCTCAAGATTCATTAATAGTCTTCCACATTCAAACCTGATGCAAATACACCAACCCTTGTCCTTACGTGATAGGATTTGACCAGAAAAGTGGCCAGCATTGCACTGCAGTCTGTCCAAATAAGATTCTAAAGCTGGAGCTTGAATCCAAAGCTGGAGTCAAGCCAAAATCTTGTAAGAGTCTGTGGAGATTGTTTTTGGATATACTTGTCGTGCATGTTGAAGTAAAAACCAAAAAGTCACTCAATTATGGCTTGATAGCTTGAGGCCCGTCTCGATATATATCCAGGACGAGTCGGACAAGTTGCGGGTAGAATTTGCCTGGAGTAAAACTTTGCATTTGTCCCTGACAGATTCCCGAGAAATTTTCTTTAGCAACTACTTGACTCGCCGATACTGATGACTGCATTGCGGGAAGATTGCGGGGAAGTTGCTCAGAATCCTGCAACTTTTACCCAATCAAATGTCCGGAACTGGTCCGGAACTCCCGGATGTGAAATGAGACGGGCCGTTATTGTCGGTGTTTACTTTTCTGTTGTTCAAGTTGAATTGTAATTTTGAGTGTGTGTGTGAGAATGCAATCCCACTGACTTGATATTAAAAGTAAGTTTGATTTTTAACCAAAAAGAACTGAAATTTAAGTAAATTGCGTGATCTCAGAAATATAATTGAATACTACGGGGATCAAATCCTTACATCAGGAACAAATCATCCAAAGATTTGTATTATGCATATTTGTACAATAGAAGTCTTCATATTAACTAAATCGTTAAAAGCATTAACTCCTAAAACTTTGATTGCATCCATAAATCGGATTTCAAACTCACTTTGTTTGAATATACGAAAGTATATAACTGCTGCATATAGCACTCTTAATTACTTCTATTAGTGTGTAATAATGGTCATCTTCTTTATTGTGATACATTGTGTATATATATATAGCAACATCAATTGTGAAGGGTTCAGTTATTTTAGTATGGTGTTAATAGTTGGATGACAGTAATCATAATTTATTATCCATTTTAATTTTAGCTCCTCTATATTATCAATCACGCAACTTAATTATGCAACGGCTGTTTCATAGTCGGATATATAGTGTATGTGGGTGCATTGAGTTCCTAGTATTCCGAGCAGTTGTACAAAATGTGTATATTTATTACTGTGATTCCTTACATACTCTACATACTTATCAGCACATAAAGGCACTTGCATATGCTATCTGAGAGGCTATACTACTGAATTATTGTGAGGGCATTTTATAAATTAAAAATTACAGGGTGAGTAAAACAAAAACGAAACACAAATGTCGGGGCTATTGTTTGAGTGAAGTTCTGCATGTAGCACTTTCAAAATCTAGGATATGAAAGCCCAATTCAGAAGCTTTCTTTTAGTACAAAAATCATTCAAATCACTCATGTACTTTTCAAGTTACGGAATTTTAAACACAATAACTATTTTAAAGTTCTGTCCACGGATCACAAAAAAAGGTGTGCGTTCTTTCAGAAAAACAGACACAGTTTTCGTTTTGCTGAAAGAACAGTCTTAACCCTGATGTGATCCGTGGACAGAACTTTAAAATGGTGGTGGTGTTTAAAATTCCGTAACTTGAACATTACATGAGTGATTTAAATGATTCTTGTACTATAAGAAAGCTTATAAATTGGGCTGTCATATCCTAGATTTTGAAAGTTCTACATGCAAAACTTCACTAAAACAATGGTCCCGACATTTGGGTTACTTGGTGTTATTTTTTCACTCGCCTCTATTCTATCTAAGTGATTTGACAAATGTTGGCTGTTATTATAGAGCAATAAGAAGTTTTAAAAAGAGGCAATTTTAAGTTTCTATCCACATTTACAGTACACCCTAATGATGAGTTTTTCACCGATCTAGGATTATATTCATCATTCTTTAATATGGTTGGGAATGCATACATGTAGTTATTTCTGCTAGTGCAACTTCATAAAATCCATGGTGCCGCGAAAAAAATATGACCATGCTCTTTTGTACAAATCAAATCCATGTTTAAACCAATGAACAAATAGGTCACAAAATATCTTAATTTTAGTTTATTTTAGTACCAAAAAAAAAAAAGTTGACTTTTACCACCAATATTGTGTCTCAGAGTTAAACTAATAAGACTTCAATTACATGATTTAAATTACCTCAACAAACTACAGGTGCAACATCGAAATTGATATTTTTCTAAAGAGCATTTTGCAAAATAGTTTTGTATGCTTGCATGAAATTACTAATTATACGAAAGTCAGTGTAAAGTGCGGCAGTGGAAAGCCAGTTAAAACGTTTCTACACCACTGCTGGATAATGAAAGGAGTGAATAACGTACACATAACAAAAACTACTATTGTAATTCTTACGAACTTGGGTGATGGTATTTTTTTGGTAAACATGTACAACGGTATTTCGATATATTCTATGCAAATTGAATCATGCACTCTATTTTAGTATTTTATCTCAGTCATTTTTTGTTGTTGTAATAAAGTGTACTGATGTAAAGAAAAGGAACTATATTTTGTGGAATCGGAGACATTCATCGAATAAAATGGCAGTCATATTGAAGAAATCTGGGCATGTTTAAGAAATCCGTCATTTTTGTGGCATGCGCATCGTGGTCAGTGACACACCATTAGTGCGCTAGCAGTTTTCAAATGTACAATATGATTAAAATTAGCATATATCTGTCGAATAATAATAATAATTACTATATAATTCCTAATACCAACGTTTATTTTACCAGAAAATACTTTGAAAACCTTGCACAACTTTCTGAAAACAAGTATCCGCGAAATACTACTTTTTGGGGATTGCTGCACAAAGGAAAAACTTGATTCACATGATGAACTTCTACAACCTTAAACATTGGTCGTTTTTGTTCGCGTTCCTATGAAAGTGATCAACTGCCTTCTAATGGAAAGAAAGAACAAGATCTAATAATGAATTGATTTCGGACTCACCTTCAAACCAGTCTCATCAGAGTTCAGAGAGATTACATGTCACAATATCGATATTAGAAGAGAATGCCAGTATGCAAAGATTGTTGTGAGTCGAACCAACCCTTTTTCCAAAGTGGGTCAAATCACGATGTCGGGCGCAAGCCGAAAAGCAACTCCAGAATGTTTCGGTACCGAAACGATAGCATTCAAACCTGCCGGCCGACCAATGAAGTAGCCATCTTTCATTCAATGGTACCCGTACAGCAAAGATTGTGGCCGGACCCTTGAACAACTCTTTCTAAAATTAGGCGGCATTCAAACCTTTCTTTGATGACACATCAAAATAGCTGGACAGTCACTGTGCTGTGGTTAGAAAATAATCCCTTCCAGTCAAGAGCCAATACATAAATGTCAAAGCCGTTTTGATGCAAGTAAAGACACGCCCTTTGCTGTAACATCTGTGAATTTGTTTTTCACGGCGAGTCGCTGACGAAGCGCCCGTTTGCGTTGGTTTGCATACATCGTACGGGAGGCTGAACAATCTTCTTGCAGACAGGATACTTGGTGTGTCTTTTGCAGGACCCCGACCCCCCCCCTTCCCTTCACCCATTATGAGAAACCTCACACACTGTTTGTATCCATTCATTTTGGGGTGGCCCGGTGCCCAGTTGTAGAACTTGAGTTCCTCAGTGCCACCGGAGCACACGAGTTCTCCATCAGTAGACACACGGTAGCAGCCAAGCCAAAGCCCGCGCTCGGGCATAACCCTTGGCGCAGATCGTTTCACTACCATTTGCCAGACGAAGTCATTCTCAGCCCGAGAATGAGGTACGACCAGGCTGCTGCCTCTGTCTTGGCAGAAGTTATCGGCTTCCGTCCAAGACATAGGTTCTTGGAAAAATCCGTAGCATGCTTGGTTCCACTGCTTCCAGCCCGAAGGACAGGCACCCACCCCAGTCGAAAATACTGCCACGCCGAGCGCAAATGTCATCAGAAACTCACACCGACCTGCCATCTTTCTCAGTGTGGAGAAGTTTAGTCTCAGTGGTATCGAGCAGTTTCTTTACCCGCGTTTGTTTGATGTCTGAGCGGTTTGAATGAAGTTCGTGCAGCTTCAAATCAGTTCAGATAGTGTGTACAGTTGTACAGGTATATGGTGTTGAATAATCACAGAGGGAATTTGGCCGTGTAGGCCTATAAAATTGCACCAATTTAGCCTCGGCCTTAGTTCTTCTTGCTGAATAATATTATTGCATCGTACGATTCGTCATATATAGCTTTTGTTGTTGCTACAGCTAATTCCCGCACGCACACGCAGGTTCACATGGCAACGGGGAAGAAAACAAATATGCTAGATTTAATTTTCTGCATCAGCAGTTATTGAAGTCTAACCACGGATCCTAGACACCAGGATAAACGACTGTTCTGAGCTCTAGTACAAAATGCACTCAGTGGACTTGCCTTAATTGGTTAGACGCGTGATAACGGGCATTAACATCCGTTGGCGCGTAATCGCGAATTTTCAAGATGTGCCATTGTGTTGGGTTTTTGCACGACATCTAAAACGGAAATATTCATAAAACTGTAAGTAAAACTACTTCTTATTTAAGATATAATTGTTCCAAATTATTTAAAAAATAAATACTTCAGGATATAACAGATGGTATTGTGCAGTTTTTGTCGTCATAGATGAAGTATTTACCCGGGAAACTAACGTCAAATTTCGAGGGGAACACCGTTTACCAAAATTTCGTTTTTATTTAGGCTTTTATTAAAAAGTTTTAGAGAGATATAGGATGCCGAACCGATGAAACAAAAGCGACATTTCATTGTTCATCTTAAAGCTAAAGATATTGTGCTCGGCATTGCCATGGTTATGCAGTTATCACTTATCAGAATTCAATAATAAAGACCAAAAAAGTAGACTCATGAATATTCAAAAATATAATTCGCTGGCTTGACAGACTTCGAGGCCAGATCGGGCGAAGAGCCTTGCAAATCTGAAAGCCACCGCGCGCAGTGGTCTTTGTTGACAAGTATTCATGGTATTTGCCACCAGTACTGGCCGTTATCACTATGGCGTGTCAAACGTTGCAATATTCAATATTTTGCAATATATATGTTGGATGTTCAATATGTGTTTGTTATCTGTTACATTTATGTGCGATGTTCAATATAAGTGTGAGATGTTTTTCATTATTTGCGCGATGTTTAATATATTTGTGCGATGTTTTACAATTTATGTGCAATGTTCAATATGTGTGCGATGTTTTACATTTATATGCGATTTTCAATTTATATGTGCGATGTTTTTGACGATATATATGTGCGATGTTTTCAATATTATGTTCGATTTTTTTGCATTAAATGTGCAATGTTTTTTGATACAATTGTGTGTGTTGTTTTAAATATATTTGCGATATTCTCAAATATGTGAGCAATGTTTTACATATATGTTTGACACTTCGAGCTATTTGTATCCGATGTTTCATCGGTATGTTTGCATTCGATGTTTCGCAATATGCATTTGATGTTTCCCTTTTCATTCGATGTTTCGTGAAGAGTCAAAGTCTGGTTACTAGACCGCGAAAGTCTGACTATTTTGCCTAAAGTCAGTGTATGAGACGTCAGGGGATCGCGTAATAAATTGAAAGGGGTTAACCTTGCATTTTTTTATAGAGAAAATGGGAAAAAATCAAATGTTTCTGAAAAATTGCAGATTGTAAGGGGTTAACCTTGCTTTTTGAATAAGATTGAGAAAAATTAGATGTTCATGAAAAAAATTCAAATTGTAAGGGGTTAACCTTGCATTTTTTTTTTAGCAAAAAAGGACACAATCAGATGATTTTGGAAAATTGCAGATTGTTAGGGCTTAACCTTGTATTTCTAGCAAAATTGGGCAAAAAGAAATGTTTATGAAAAATGTTAAATTGTAAGAGGTGTACCTTGTATATATATTTAGTAAAATTTGGCAAAATCAGATTTGTATGAAAAATCTAAAATGGTAAGGGGTTAACCTTGCTTTTTTGGCCAAATTTGGAGCATATTTTACTAAAATTGGGCAAAATCAGATGTTTCTAAAAAAATCCAGATGTAAAGTTTCCGCAAAAACAGCTGCTGAAAAAGAGCCCAATGTTGAACTTTACTGAGTCTTAGGTCTATCGAGGGGACGATCCTTATTTCAACTTCCGGAGATTCGCTGACGGTCTCTATTTTTCTTTTTAAGAAAGTCGAAATAGCTGAAGAGGGAGGTGAGAATCTATATGTGCCCAGATACAAAGAGTAGAAATCTACGCGTCTGCCTTTTGAAAATACACAATTGCGGTGTTCATTGTTGCGTAATGATCCGCCTAGCACACGACTGTTTTGCACATTAGGCTGTGTTATGCAGCTTCCTAACAAACCAAACACACTGGGCTCATTATATCGACTTGTTTGTACCCATTAAGGTAAAGCAAATGGACCCAGTAATCTTCCTGGCGCGTTTGCTCACATATAAAGACAACTTTTCTCAGTTTAAGGAAAATTCTAAGGTAACGAAATGGCCGAGTGGTTACGATTCGTCGTCCACGGTTAGCGGGGTCCCGGGTTCGAATCCCGCTGGTGTCTTTTTGGTTTTTAACGTATGAGTTCAATTATTCACTATAAGAGATTTAATTTCCCGTCGTAAAGTACCAACAGTACCTTAGCTTAATTGGTAAGCACTGCTGCTGGTACTGTCCGCGAGTTCCAGGTTGGCGCCTTCGTACAGGTTCAGGGCATGTGGTCCACTCGGAGGATCAGGGCTTAGGGGCCGCCCTGTTCCTCCCTTAGCTCTTTGCTTTTACATGGTGCCTGGCCCTCCGGGGTTATATGGATGGATAGGGAAGGAAGTGTGTATTGGTCGGGGACGCCGAGACTCCGGAAGAGAACTAAGGGATCGGCTGGGGCATTGTTATGGCTCAGACCGATCCCTGAAAGCTTGACTAGCACATAACTTTTTGATTTTTTTTACCCTCTATCTTTTATACTTTGGTTTAGTTTGATATCTACAGCTGCTCGGCAGGTCTACGGGTAGTATCAAAATTGAAATAAAGGTGTATGTCATAAATCAATGAATATTTCATAATTGACTATCATTATTTAATGACGCGATTGCCAATTTACGTAAGAAACGCTATAAATTATACCGGGAAAGAATACAGATGTACATTGTAATATAAATATTATTTACACATCTTTCAAATAACGTGTCTTTAATTGTGAGCATTCCAAACAATACAGTTTTTGGCAATAGTAATAGAATGGTATACGATAGCACGATCAATGCGTCTCTATTTAATTTAAAAAGATATAATTTAGGCCCCTATGTGTGAAATATTCTTTGATTGACAATGAGCATTCCATACGATTGAGTTAATTCGCAAAATATAGCAACAACAAAAGAGAAAGGAAAAAGAGAAAATTCCTTTACCCTAAAAACTGGAAATATAATTTGTTTTAAAAAAGTCAAATGGGACACTTCATGTAATGATTTAACAGTTTGCAAGGAGTTAGCCTTACATTTTTAGCAAAATTGGGAAAAATCAGATGTTTCTGGAAATTTGCAGCTTGTAAGGGGTTAACCTTGCATTTTTAGTAAAATTTAGATGTTTATGAAACATTTCAAATTGTAAGGGGTGAACCTTGCATTTTTTAGCGAAATTGGGCAAAATCAGATCTTTCTGGAAAAAAATCAGATTGTAAGGGGTTAACCTTGTTTTTGTAGTAAAATTTGGCAAAATAAGATGTGTATGAAAAATTTCAAATTGTAAGGTGTTAACCTTGCTTTTTTAGTAAAATTGGGAAAATTTAAATGTTTATGAAAAATTTCAAATTGTCAGTGGTTAACCTTGCTTTTTTAGCAAAATAGGGCAAAATCAGGTGTTTATGGAAAATTTCAGATGATAAGGGGTTAACTTTGCAGTTTTAGCAAAATTGGGCAACATCAGATTTGTATGAAAAATCTAAAATTGTAAGGGGTTAACCTTGCCAAATTAGGGCAAAATCAGATGTTTCTGGAAAATAGCAGATTAAAAGGGGTTTACCTTGCCTTTTCAAGCGAAATTGGAAAAAATCAGATGTTTCTTGAAAATTGAAGATTGTAAGGGGTTAACTTGGCATTTTAAGCATAACTGGGCAATATCAGATTTATATGAAAAATCTCAAATTGTAAGGGGTGAACCTTGTATTTTAAGCGGAAACTTTACATCTGGATTTTTTATCTGATTTAGCCCAATTTTAGTAAAATATGCTCCAAATTTAGCTTAAAAAAGCAAGGCTAACCCCTTACCATTTTAGATTTTTCATACAATTCTGATTTTGCCAAATTTTACTAAATATACAAGGTACACCTCTTACAATTTAACATTTTTCATAAACATTTCTTTTTGCCCAATTTTGCTAGAAATACAAGGTTAAGCCCTAACAATCTGCAATTTTCCAGAATCATCTGATTGTGTCCTATTTTGCTAAAAAAATGCAAGGTTAACCCCTTACAATTTGAATTTTTTTCATGAACATCTAATTGTCCCAATCTTATTCAAAAAGCAAGGTTAACCCCTTACAATCTGCAATTTTCAAGAAACATCTGATTTTCCCAATTTCGCTTAAAAAAGCAAGCTTAACCCCTTTCAATCTGCAATTTTCCAGAAACATCTAATTTTGCCCTAATTTGGCAAGGTTATAACCCCTTACAATGTTTGATTTTTCATACAAATCTGATTTTGCCCAATTTTGCTAAGAATGCAAGTTCAACCCCTTACCATCTGAAATTTTCCATAAACACCTGATTTTGCCCTATTTTGCTAAAAAAAGCAAGGTTAATCACTGACAATTTGAAATGTTTCATAAACATTTAAATTTTCCCAATTTTACTAAAAAAGAAAGGTTAACCCCTTACAGTTTGAGATTTTTCATAAAAATCTGATATTGCCCAGTTTTGCTAAAAATGCAAGGTTAACCCCTTTCAATCTGCAATTTTCCAGAAACATCTGATTTTGCCCTAATTGGGCAAAGGTTAACCTCTTACAATTTTTGATTTTTCATACAAATCTGATTTTCCCCAATTTTGCTAAAAATGCAAGGTCAACCCCTTACAATCTGACATTTTTTATAAACACCCGATTTTGCCCTATTTAGCTAAAAAATGCAAGGTTCACCCCTTACAATTTGAGATTTTTCATAAACATTTAATTTGCCCAATTTTGCTAAAAAATGCAAGGTTCACCCCTTACAATTTGAGATTTTTCATATAAATCTGATATTGCCAAGTCATGCTAAAAAAAGCAAGGTTAACCCCTTTCAATCTGCAATTTTCAAGAAACATCTAATTTTGCCCTAATTTGGCAAGGTTATAACCCCTTACAATGTTTGATTTTTTATACAAATCTGATTTTGCCCAATTTTGCTAAGAATGCAAGTTCAACCCCTTACCATCTGAAATTTTCCATAAACACCTGATTTGCCCTATTTAGCTAAAAAATGCAAGGTTAACCACTGACAATTTGAAATGTTTCATAAACATTTAAATTTTCCCAATTTTACTAAAAAAGAAAGGTTAACTCCTTACAATTTGAAAATTGTAGATGTAAGGGGGTTAACCTTGCTTTTTTAGTGCCCTAATTTGGCAAAGGTTAACCCCCTTACAATTTTTAATTTTTCATACAAATCTGATTTTCCCCAATTTTGCTAAAAATGCAAGGTTCACCCCTTACAATTGGAGATTTTTCATAAAAATCTTATTTTGCCCAGTTTTGCTAAGAGGTTAACCCCTTTCAATCTGCAATTTTCCAGAAACATCTGATTTTGCCCGAATTGGGAAAAGGTTAACCTCTTACCATTTTTGATTTTTTATACAAATCTGATTTTTCCCAATTTTGCTTAAAATGCAAGTTCAACCCCTTACAATCTGACATTTTTCATGAACACCTGATTTTGCCCTATTTTGCTAAAAAGCAAGGTTAACCCCTTACAATTTGAAATTTTTTCGTTCACATCTTATTTTGCCAAATATCACTAAAAAAGCAAGGTTAACCCCTTACAATCTGAAATTTTCCAGAAAGATCTGATTTTGCCCAATTTCGCTAAAAAAACAAGGTTCACCCCTTACAATTTGAAATTTTCCATAAACACCTGATTTTGCCCTATTTTGCTAAAAAATGCAAGGTTAACCACTGACAATTTGAAATTTTTCATAGACATTTGAATTTTCCCAACTTTACTAAAAAAGAAAGGTTAACCCCTTACAATTTGAAATGTTTCATAAACATCTAAATTTTACTAAAAATGCAAGGTTAACCCCTTACAAGCTGCAATTTTCCAGAAACATCTGATTTTGCCCAATTTTGCTAAGAATGCAAGTTCAACCCCTTACCATCTGAAATTTTCCATAAACACCTGATTTTGCCCTATTTTGCTAAAAAAAGCAAGGTTAATCACTGACAATTTGAAATGTTTCATAAACATTTAAATTTTCCCAATTTTACTAAAAAGAAAGGTTAACCCCTTACAATTTGAGATTTTTCATAAAAATCTGATATTGCCCAGTTTTGCTAAAAATGCAAGGTTAACCCCTTTCAATCTGCAATTTTCCAGAAACATCTGATTTTGCCCTAATTGGGCAAAGGTTAACCTCTTACAATTTTTGATTTTTCATACAAATCTGATTTTCCCCAATTTTGCTAAAAATGCAAGGTCAACCCCTTACAATCTGACATTTTTTATAAACACCCGATTTTGCCCTATTTAGCTAAAAAATGCAAGGTTCACCCCTTACAATTTGAGATTTTTCATAAACATTTAATTTGCCCAATTTTGCTAAAAAATGCAAGGTTCACCCCTTACAATTTGAGATTTTTCATATAAATCTGATATTGCCAAGTCATGCTAAAAAAGCAAGGTTAACCCCTTTCAATCTGCAATTTTCAAGAAACATCTAATTTTGCCCTAATTTGGCAAGGTTATAACCCCTTACAATGTTTGATTTTTCATACAAATCTGATTTTGCCCAATTTTGCTAAGAATGCAAGTTCAACCCCTTACCATCTGAAATTTTCCATAAACACCTGATTTGCCCTATTTAGCTAAAAAATGCAAGGTTAACCACTGACAATTTGAAATGTTTCATAAACATTTAAATTTTCCCAATTTTACTAAAAAAGAAAGGTTAACTCCTTACAATTTGAAAATTGTAGATGTAAGGGGGTTAACCTTGCTTTTTTAGTGCCCTAATTTGGCAAAGGTTAACCCCCTTACAATTTTTAATTTTTCATACAAATCTGATTTTCCCAAATTTTGCTAAAAATGCAAGGTTCACCCCTTACAATTGGAGATTTTTCATAAAAATCTTATTTTGCCCAGTTTTGCTAAGAGGTTAACCCCTTTCAATCTGCAATTTTCCAGAAACATCTGATTTTACCCGAATTGGGAAAAGGTTAACCTCTTACCATTTTTGATTTTTTATACAAATCTGATTTTTCCCAATTTTGCTTAAAATGCAAGTTCAACCCCTTACAATCTGACATTTTTCATGAACACCTGATTTTGCCCTATTTTGCTAAAAAGCAAGGTTAACCCCTTACAATTTGAAATTTTTTCGTTCACATCTTATTTTGCCAAATATCACTAAAAAAGCAAGGTTAACCCCTTACAATCTGAAATTTTCCAGAAAGATCTGATTTTGCCCAATTTCGCTAAAAAAACAAGGTTCACCCCTTACAATTTGAAATTTTCCATAAACACCTGATTTTGCCCTATTTTGCTAAAAAATGCAAGGTTAACCACTGACAATTTGAAATTTTTCATAGACATTTGAATTTTCCCAACTTTACTAAAAAAGAAAGGTTAACCCCTTACAATTTGAAATGTTTCATAAACATCTAAATTTTACTAAAAATGCAAGGTTAACCCCTTACAAGCTGCAATTTTCCAGAAACATCTGATTTTTCCCAATTTTGCTAAAATGTATGGTTAACCCCTTGCAAACTGTTAAATCAATACATGAAGTGTCCCATTTGACTTTATTAAAACAAATTATATTTCCAGTTTTTAGGGTAAAGGAATTTTCTCTTTTTCCTTTCTCTTTTGTTGTTGATATATTTTGCGAATTAACTCAATCGTATGGAATGCTCATAGTCAATCAAAGAATATTTCACACATAGGGGCCTTAATTATATCTTTTTAAATTAAATAGAGACGCATTGATCGTGCTATCGTATACCATACTATTACTATTGCCAAAAACTGTATTGTTTGGAATGCTCACAATTAAAGACACGTTATTTGAAAGATGTGTAAATAATATTTATATTACAATGTACATCTGTATTCTTTCCCGGTATAATTTATAGCGTTTCTTACGTAAATTGGCAATCGCGTCATTAAATAATGATAGTCAATTATGAAATATTCATTGATTATAAACATACACCTTTGTTTCAATTTTGATACTACCCGTAGACCTGCCGAGCAGCTGTAGATATCAAACTAAATCAAAGTATAAAAGATAGAGGGTAAAAAAAATCAAAAAGTTATGTGCTAGTCAAGCTTTCAGGGATCGGTCTGAGCCATAACAATGCCCCAGCCGATCCCTTAGTTCTCTTCCGGGGTCTCGGCGTCCCCGACCAATACACACTTCCTTCCCTATCCATCCATATAACCCCGGAGGGCCAGGCACCATGTAAAAGCAAAGAGCTAAGGGAGGAACAGGGCGGCCCCTAAGCCCTGATCCTCCGAGTGGACCACATGCCCTGATCCTGTACGAAGGCGCCAACCTGGAACTCGCGGACAGTACCAGCAGCAGTGCTTACCAATTAAGCTAAGGTACTGTTGGTACTTTACGACGGGAAATTAAATCTCTTATAGTGAATAATTGAACTCATACGTTAAAAACCAAAAAGACACCAGCGGGATTCGAACCCGGGACCCCGCTAACCGTGGACGACGAATCGTAACCACTCGGCCATTTCGTTACCTTAGAATTTTCCTTAAACTGAGAAAAGTTGTCTTTATATGTGAGCAAACGCGCCAGGAAGATTACTGGGTCCATTTGCTTTACCTTAATGGGTACAAACAAGTCGATATAATGAGCCCAGTGTGTTTGGTTTGTTTAGGAAGCTGCATAACACAGCCTAATGTGCAAAACAGTCGTGTGCTAGGCGGATCATTACGCAACAATGAACACCGCAATTGTGTATTTTCAAAAGGCAGACGCGTAGATTTCTACTCTTTGTATCTGGGCACATATAGATTCTCACCTCCCTCTTCAGCTATTTCGACTTTCTTAAAAAGAAAAATAGAGACCGTCAGCGAATCTCCGGAAGTTGAAATAAGGATCGTCCCCTCGATAGACCTCAGACTCAGTAAAGTTCAACATTGGGCTCTTTTTCAGCAGCTGTTTTTGCGGAAACTTTACATCTGGATTTTTTTAGAAGCATTTGATTTTGCCCAATTTTATTAAAATATGCTCCAAATTTTGCTAAAAAAGCAAGGTTAACCCCTTACCATTTTAGATTTTTCATACAAATCTGATTTTGCCAAATTTTACTAAATATACAAGGTACACCTCTTACAATTTAAAATTTTTCATAAACATTTCTTTTTGCCCAATTTTGCTAGAAATACAAGGTTAAGCCCTAACAATCTGCAATTTCACCAGAATCATCTGATTGTGTCATATTTTGCTTAAAAATGCAAGGTTAACCCCTTACAATTTGATTTTTTTTCATGAACATCTAATTTTTCCCAATCTTATTCAAAAAGCAAGGTTAACACCTTACAATCTGCAATTTTCCAGAAACATTTGATTTTTTTCCCATTTTTGCTTTAAAAAAATGCGAGGTTCACCCCTTACAATTTGAAATGTTTAATAAAAAAAAAATGTTTCATAAACATCTAACCCCATACAATCTGCAATTTTACAGAAACATCTGATTTTCCCCGATTTTGCTTTAAAAAAATGCAAGGTTAACCCCTTACAATTTGATTTTTTTCGTAAATATCTAATTTTGCCCAATTTTACACCAGCTTATGCTAACAAATTATCAGGTAACTGGATCATTAAACGGGACAGGTGCACATCGGCCTTGGACCTCAGACCATGTGTCATGCACTCCTCAATGCATAGATGATGCCCATAACACTATGGGTAGTACAGGCACAGCTGGGGGTACTGCCCAAACAATGATGAACGCATTGCGTATGCTTAAAGAATTGCCCACAATTCCGGTTTTTACCGTTTAGGTCTGGCTCTAATCACTTTACGCGATCCCCTGACGTCTCATACACTGACTTTAGGCAAAATAGTCAGACTTTCGCGGTCTAGTAACCAGACTTTGACTCTTCACGAAACATCGAATGAAAAGGGAAACATCGAATGCAAACATACCGATGAAACATCGAATACAAATAGCTCGAAGTGTCAAACATATATGTAAAACATTGCTCACATATTTGAGAATATCGCAAATATATTTAAAACAACACACACAATTGTATCGAAAAACATCGCACATTTAATGCAAAAAATCGAACATAATATTGAAAACATCGCACATATATATCGTCAAAAACATCGCACATATAAATTGAAAATCGCATATAAATGTAAAACATCGCACACATATATTGAACATCGCACATATATTGTAAAACATCGCACAAATATATTAAACATCGCGCAAATAATAAAAAACATCGCACACTTATATTGAACATCGCACATAAATGTAAAAGAAATTGAACATCCAACATATATTGCAAAATATTGAATATTGCAACGTTTGACACACCATATATCACGCCTGGGCTGAGTCGTTAATCCTTGTGTGTAGGATCCGTGGTCTAACCTATCAGGGAGTATAGCAGTTTAATAAGTATCCGATATCCCTCAATTGCGCCAAAAAGACAATCCTGGACAAACCTTGCATGCACAATAGGCCAAGTTCGGGCAAATACCATTGGTCGACTAGTGGTTGATTTGTGACGTACCTTACGCCTGCGCACTGATAGCAACGTGCGAACGTCTCTAGTCAAACGCTGGTCAAAATGTCATCTCAAAACTTCTGGATCCTGGCTCTCTGCTAGCGTTATGAATGCGCGCGGCTATTGGTTACCAGTCAAGCAACCAACCCCAGTAGGCTGGTTCCAAATAGTCGACTAGCGTAGTCCACCACCGTCGACTAGACAGAGTTCGGGCAAACGTTAGTTAACCATTGGTCAACTATAGTCCTTGCGCGAACTTGGCCTTATATGCTCTGTCGATTGTCTGTATGAAAACGAGTAATAAGTCGTATAGCACACGACTTATTACTCCTCATTAGAATCAGGCCCGTATCGTCCAATAGGCACAGTAGGCACTGTGCCAAGGGCCTACGAAAACTTCGGGGGCCTACCAAAAACATTGAGGGCCTACGAAACATACCACTGTGTGCCAACAGGCTTTATGAGCTACCAGTTTGGACTGGCTTGCTTAGTACAGCTTATAGTACATGAAATTGTGCTGGTTCCTGCGGAATAGGGCCTACGGAACACTGGCGCCTAGGGCCTACGGAACACTTAATCCGGCCCTGATCAGAAAAAAATGCAGCTCATTAGGAGATAGTCTCATTATTGTTCAGTCGCCATTTCATAATGGCCGGGTGCGTGTGACTTTGATTAGCTTCTCCTTATACTTCTCCTTAGATCACGAAATGAGGCTAATCGAACGCTGTGGGTTTGAGACCAGTAAATAAACTGCCATAGACCCCAATGATAAAAACTTCACAAACGCAGGAAAAATGTTCACAACTCTCTGAGGTGTTCGAGACACACATCAAATTAAAGCTTCTTTCAGCATCATTACATTTTTTTCATCATTCAGTTTTTTGGGGTAATCCGATGTCTTTTGGGAGAAATCTCCATCCGAAGATGATCGATATCACCCTTTTAAAATAGTCATGAATCGCCATTTTGAAAAACGATGCCTACGCTCCATTGCAAAGTAGAGCGCTTTTAGGGCCCAATTTCATCCAAAATTTCACAGAAATACAAACTCACAGTCCTGTGCACGGCTGCCACCCTTCATGGCCCACAAAATGCTCTAATACTGAAGAATTTGAGGGAATGCAAATCGTGATTTGGCCGACAGTACATGGGTAATTTTGGGCCTATTTACTGGTCTGCACCCTGTGACGTATTTTACTGGCATTCTAAAAAAATTAAGGTCAAAGGTTGCTGTGTGATTGTCTACGCAATAGCCCCTTACACAGCAAGGATCTACAATATGCGAGCAGGTTCGGCGATTAATTATGCAAAACAAGACTTGTACAATGTATACTAAAAAAACATGGCAGCCAAATTTACCAATAAAACAGCTGATACTGATAAGTAACATTTGCAATTATTTAATTTAATAAAAAGTAAAACAATTTCAGGTACAGCATTTCTAGTAACATTTTGCAGTAACACGTATAACTCTTTGATCAAAAATTGAGTATAAGTTAACATGATTAGAATGGACTCTAGACTGTCTGTCTTCCGACTGTATACCGTCTGTCTTCACGTTTATCGTAAATACACAAGCCCGAATTATATTTTATTACATTTATTTATATTTATATTAACGTTATATTTTTTAAAGAATTTTTAACAACTGTGGTCCGACATGATTTCGGTTCCCGCCCCCATTAGTGTAATGGAGCGACCCATGTCATATGAAAATCCGACTCCTTTGAAAATGGGACTCCTTCCCTATTATTGGTTTATCCCTCGCACGTGAAATGACACTCTCCCATATATAGGCCGTGTCCGAAACGGGCTTCCAGAGCTACGGCTACGTCTATTGTCAGCGCGTCCCCGCGTATTTTCAATGGGCGCAGACCTAGACCTAGCTCTAGACAACTGATTCGGATGCAGCCTTAGATCCTACAAATGGCATATTATTGTACTTTACGCCTGCGCAATACTACCAATGAGTCCATTATTTCATGGAGTCGGATATTCACGCTACATTGCCTGAGAACTAGACAACTTGCCTAACAGCAAGCCAAAATAAAAGCAGATACTTGCAGATTTTAAGACAGAGAACAGCAGCATTGCGTTAAAATAAAATACTTTTAAAAGGTCGAAATTCATGAGGACAAAAAAAGATCGATTTGTTGAAGAGCAGGAGAACGGAAGGATTATGCCTGTCTTTCTGATTAGCCTTTCATATCTAGTCTTTCGGTTGTGTTGGCTATACGTCAATTGGCATTTAAAGGCCACATGTTTTTTAGTCTTTTAATGAGAAGTGGAATCAGTGCTGTGATTTGGATGACCCCCAGAATGACGAAGGCCGTGTCGTAGCTACCAGTGTGGTCATAGATCCAGCCTGAAAAGGGGATGATGATACAATGTATGCAAATATCAACGGAGTCTATAAATCCATTAGGACATCATTATCGAAGGTGAAAATATAAAATTCTTCCTGATTTGAGCTGCGACAAAAATGAACTATAATCGTCACTAGCAAGATAAAATCATACTTCCTGTTAATGTACCCGTCAGGAGACTTTTTATCATTAGGTATACCACAGGAAGACATCGGACATAAGAGAGACGTTTCAATGTCTCCCTAATAGCATAACTCAAATTTAGGGGCAAATTTTAGTGTCGCAAAACAGGCTAGATCGATTGCTCGTGGTCCAAAACAGAAATACATGTAGGCTAAGCCAGAATTCTTGGGGTAGGATATAGGGAAAATTGGGGTACTAGGGGTCAAAGTAAAGTTGCGAAAATGTGTGCACAACCCCATGGGGATGCCATCTTAAAGGCCCTGTCACACTGCCACGTCCATGCATGACGTTCATATTGCGTTCATCAATGATTCATGCATATTGCGACCTTAAACGTACGTGTGACGTCAGCAGCCAGACGCGCGGCGTGTATTAATTAATACTCGGGCCAAAATGGGCGATTGTCATTGAGTCTTCACCATTGATCTCCATATACACAGATATATATGGAGATCAATGGTCTTCACATTTTGAACCAGCCTCGACTCCAGGGGCGCGTGCTCATTCCTTACACTCGCGCAAGGCATGATGGGAAACAACATGGCGCTGCAAGATCGTACCCAGGGGGACACGAAGTTGATTTTGAACTGCATAGACGCAGTAGACGCAGAGGAGACGCGCTGTCCTGATGCATGCACATTGATCTCCATATGCACGTCTGTTGAGTTCTCGCGACGTCGCGCCCGTCTGCGCCTGCGCGTTGCCATTACGTCACGGCCGTTCAGCGAAGTTCTTGGAGTTCCTCTGAAGTCCTCAACTAGTATCAATGAGTCAACACACCGTCATCTGCGTTCCCACCGCGTTTTAATCAAGTTTCTTGGTCGCAGTACGATCTCCATGCCAGAGCGTGACAGTGTGACAGGGCCTAATAAGGTACTATTTCCGTAAAATGATATTGATCATGATCATCACTTGGGCTGTTTTTATGAAGCTGCTATAGGGACAGAAATTTGCTAGGTATTGAACATATTTGCTCTGCAAAAACATGTTACTAAACGAATCTCATTCAATGGAATTAATTAGGGGCTGGTTCTCAGCTACACCATGCCTAGCACTAGTCTGAAAATCTGGGACTCTCAATATCGTGTATGAGAGTCCCAAAACTTAAGGTATTGAAAACATGCAAAACAAGAAAATAGACTGGCACCTGAAACAACCAGTCCAACAACTCTTCAGTACTGCATACAATTGAATTGAGTTTCAAATTTTAGTTGGTTGGTGAAGGACTTTGTCTTTGCCTCAAGACCATTTTTGGAAAAGTTTGTCAGCCAGATTTCGTTTTGCCACGTTTCAGCACTCGAGCTCCCAGTCTGGCTTAATAGCACACCTTAGCACAGGCCTAAATCTGCTAAGCAATAATGTTGTGTTTACCAGCTCCAAGAAATTGGACATCAACACAGTTCTTACCTGGAATAAATCCGGCGAGAGGTCGAATTAACCCAGACAGGAATCCCATCCAGCCAAAGGCGTCCGCCATCTTGTCGACCCCGAGCAACTCTTTCACCATGAAGTCGACCATGGTGAACACCATACCCATACTTGAGACAAAGAGGGCGGCGTTGGCTGACACGGACCACCATGACGTCACCCAGGGGTCAATCAGAAAGGAGACGGCAACCAGACCGACACTCACCATCATAGCGCTGGAACTCGTCATCTTCTCTTTATACAAAGCTATGCCTCCGAGCGTGAAGGTGACCAGCTGAAACACCGCTGCAACCGATACCATGCCCGCGGCTTCTTCGTTGGAGAACCCAATGGCAACAACGCGTGGAACAAAATAGATATACCACGCTGATTGGCTGATTCGAGTAGTCACGACAATTAGAGTAATCTCCAAAAAGGTTAGGCTCTTCATCAATGAAATGTCCAAAGCTCCCCAGCTTTTCTCCAAAAAAGATCTGAATGACGTAAGAGTACAGTCGGTATGTTTATCTGGTTTGTGAACTGGTCGGGGCTGATGACGGGAAGAATCAGGAAGCGACTGGTAGCCGACTCTTGCTTCGGACCACTTCGGTACAGGTTTTAATAGGGCACCGCTTACAGTGAGATGGGTACCAATCGATCCGACCAGGAGCATGGCTCCTCTCCAACCATAGGTGTTGAGGAATAGCTGTACCAGAGGCGGTAGACAGACGAGACTAAGAGAGGAACCTATCCTGGCGACCCCTGACGCTAGTGCAAAATCCTTCACATCGAAATGCTCACCGAGGGAAGAACGGGTCAGAACGTTGGCTAAACACTGCCCTAAAGCTGAAGATATCAAAATTAAGAAGACAATTAAACACTAATTTTATTAGGAACAATGCCACGATCAAGTGACAGCAAAGAAGGAATGTTCGTTACCACAAATTTAAATCAGGGCTGTCTAAAAGGCTACAATCCAGTTGTAACTTGAAACTCGTTATGGTATACTACTCACAAGCCTTTCAGGAGAATTTAAGGATTTTCAGAACAGCCTTCGCTTCTGACAAAATATTGTACAGTAGCGTTTGGAGTGTATCAACGAATTTTGCACGACGCTGTTTGCCTTTTGTGGATCCCCCAACTATCTGTCCCCGGGCAGTCCAGAACAGACAGGTGTTTACATGACTATTTCCCCAGTGACACTACCTTTAACATTTTTAATGGGACAAATGTGTTTGCCAAAATGATGGCATCAAGGATCATACGTTTTCATTTTTTTCCCAGCGAGCCAGATACTACAGGGTGAGTAAAAAAACCGGAACCCAAACCCCAAAAATTATATTTCATATTTAAAAAAAAATGCAGCACCAAAAATAATTATGACTGGAAAGCCAATTTCATAAGCTACTTTTGGATGAAAAAATACTGAAATTGGTCAATGCGTTAAAAAAATATCACCATTTAAACACAAAGACCCTAAAACCTGTCTCGTCCAAAAATGCGATTTCAAGAATCGTCGTCACTTTTGTCTTCAAACATCACTAGCGATGAAATCTTAGTTTAAACGTTAACAATATGCAACAACGTCCTTTTGAAGGCCCGACTTTTTAAAAAGTAGATTTTATAAATCATTTTGTTTGCCTAACCAGGGTTGTTAATCAAAATATTGTGTGCTACAGTTGGTGACAGTTGTTGAAACAAGTATTCTGTGTCATTTTCTTTGTTGTTCCAAACAGTCAAAACACACAATAAATTGATTTTTGGACGAAACAGGTTTAATGGTCATTGCGTTTAAATGGTGATATTCTTTGAACGGATTGAGCAATTTCAGTAATTTTTTTTTATCTAAAAGTAGCTTTTGAAATTGGCTTTCCAGTCATTATTATTTTTGGTGCTTCATATTTTATTAAATATGAAATACATTTTGTGGGGTTTGGGTTCCGCTTTTTTTTGACTCACCCTGTACATTGTGAATTTGACAACCTTGAGCAAGTTCCAGCGAGAACCTACTTTGGTCGACTACTAGTCTAGTGGACTGTCCAAGGATGGTCGCATCGCAGGGAGGCAAGACCAAGAAGTTTTGTGATAAGGTTTTGACCATCGTTTGATTAGAGACATTGGCACGTTACATGCGCAGGCGTAAGTCACGTCACCATAAGTCGACCAATATAGTCTTCGATTGAACTTGCTCAAAACTGACAACAGCTGTGCAAATCTTACTGAGCGATTTACCTATTAGCAGAATAAGTGGGAGTGCCATCTGCAAGACGTTAGAGGCTCGTGAGGTCAAGATGAATCCCAAGCCGATCATACCACCAGCTACCATGACAACGGCACGCGCTCCAAACTTCCGTCCAATCGGTGCCGCCAGAGGACCTGCAATCAATATCACCAAACATCAACAACTCGGTAACTTTTTTCTCGTCAACACAGACTTTTTAAATAACCAGTGATATAAACAAAAACCTGTGTCACGAACCGATCATACACAATACCAATTTCAATACCCATAAACCATTACAAAAATACATGCGGTGGTTCATTAGGGTAAAGGAAACGTATTCACAAATACCTAAGACAGTTACCATTCCTATTGGTCGAGAGGCCGTCAAGTTGCCGGTCTTAAACGGTTGATAAAACACTGGCTGGCTGGTCTTAAACACTTTTCTGGTGTCGTATGATATTTGGACTCCTTACCTATGAAATCAGGTCCCTTTTAGCCTTTTATCAGTTGAATGTTGACAATCATCACTTTGGCATGCGCAATACTACCAATGAGTAGTACGAGTCATGTATTTCATAGTCCTTAATACTCTGCACCGACACAGCTACATTCTGCGCCACGTTCGCCACGCGCGTACCAGTAAGGAGTTTGTAACGACTACTCGCGAGAGGCACTTACCATAAAATAGCTGGAGGGGTGTTTCAAAAAACATGGAGTAACTCTATTGAGCAAAATCGTTGGAATTTATATTTGTAGACTTGTTTTGACTCTTTGACCGAAAAAGTAGTAATGAATGGGAATAAATATGTGCTTGACGGGTTTTAAACAAGTCCGTTTAAGACCGGCTTGGGCCTGGTCGCCAATAATATCCCTCGCCTTCAGCTTGGGCTATTATCAACGTCAATTCCCCAGCCGGTCTTAAAACGAGCTTGTTTGAAACAGGCCAAGCACATAATTATTCCCTTATTAATTAGTGCGCGATACCGTCAAGTGTTGTGTTTTTTTTATCGTTGGAGAATAAACTTACCAAATATATCCTTACCGCACTCGACGAGGGAAAAGACCGTGCCAACGACCCAGGTTTCTGCTTCAAACTCATTCATCATGGACACAAGAAGAATGCCGAGCGATTTCACGACCATGGCATTGATAAAGTATTGTATGAAGACTGCAATGGTTGCGAAGACACCAAGTTTAGATCTTTCCATATCTCGACTATTATACCTATTAGGTGCTATTAAATGAGAATAAATTGTATTCAAATACGGTACAGGTATAGATAAACTCACGGTTTAACGTAGTACTTAAAACACTGCATCAGCCTTTAAATCCACTCTGGCCAGCCTTTGCTAAAATGACTTGAGTTAGTTAAATATCAACACAATACACATACACATGTGCATTGAAAATAAAATAAATTAAGAGATGATGCAAATTAATATTATAACATATCCTTTAGTAAAAAAAAATCATTCATTTTTAAATATGTATTACCGGTATTTCATAAACTTCTAAAAGGTCAAGTTTAAATGAACTATGTAATATATGAATGAACTATGGAAATTAAACCACAAAATGTCAAGGAGAGGAATCGCCAAATTTAGACAAGAACTTATTAACAGCACACAAACATCAACCATCAATACTATTAAACAATGGAGAACAAGAAGAAGGGACATTATAGTGACGGGAAATAAAAAAAAAAATACGTCACGGATTAATGCATGGCTTAGATAATAGAAAATAAATAATCTAATGTAAATGAACAAGTCATGAATGGACGTCACAACTTTAAAAAGTACATGAAATTCAGGAAAATGCGATCGTAATAGGTACATTGTAGGTAAACATAATAGACCATTTTGTTTACAAATTGGATGTTGTGATCATCACGCCAATAATAACCCTCGCCTTCAGCTCGGGCCATTTCTCCAGCCCGTCGTAAACGGACTTGTTTAAAACAGGCCAAGCACATTTTTATTCCTTTAGTGCGCGATAACGGTCCGAAGAAAAAGGTCCGATAGTCCGAATCGACAATAAGGTCCGATAGTCCGAAGTGTCAGACTGATGAACCGTATTGTTAATTCGGATTATCGAACCTTATCATCTATTCGGACTATCGGACCTTATTGTCGACTATCGCACCCTATTGTCTATTCGGACTATCGAGCCTTCGGATTAATTAACCTTATTCTGTTTTTGGACTTTCGAACCTTCAGATAATCGAACCTTTGGACTATCGAACCTTTGGACTAAACAAACCTTCGGATTAATGACCCTTCGGACTAAAGAACCTTCGGACTATTGAAGCTTTGAACTATCGGACTGTAACCATATTGAAATATCTAACTCATGTACACAAAACAAGCGTTCAATCAATGAAACTTTTCCTTTTTAATTTAGAATGTTCTTTGCTGCAAAACATAAACAATACCAACAGAAGGGAAGTTGAAGGAAGGCATTAAAATGATGAGAGAAAATGCCGCACAAAAGATACAAGGGAGTAAGTCCTGATGCCCAGTCAACCCCGGGGCATCAACCCCGGGCGAAGGCTCGTCAAGTTATGTTGGCCCCATCCAAAGGAGAACATCTCATATGCAAAAAGATCTAAGATGACGTGACGCAAATAGAAGAGAAATTACGTTGTCACATCTCTTCTATCCTTGTGGACCAACCCTTCCTATCTGCGACATGCCGGCCACATGATCATGTTGATCTATAATTTGTTTCTTTCGGCAATCACAAACCATAAGTTGCTTGGCTCATTCTTCAAGACCAGGAGCGCTTCAAGGACTGTACCAAATACATCCAGGGATGGCCAGGGCACGAATTTTCTTTTCCCAAACTACATCCGCGTACATGGTTGTTTAGCGCCCTCTACGATGCTTTTATGATACGTACGCAGGTGTATAATTATTTTTTTCCCCACGATTTGGTTAATAGTGCGATAGCTCAGTCGATATAGGGTCAAAATTTTGCACCGCGAGGTTGCGGGTTCAAAAAAAGGGTTTTGTAATCAAATTTTTGTTTTTTGTGCTAACCTGAGTGAAGGGCTTTCAGTGGGGATGGCCACTGAAAAAAATTGACAGAAAAGAAAAGGTCGCACGCTAGCGATGGTAGACATTCCGTGCCAATTCAAATGTTTTGGGAATTGTCTACGAATAGAGAAGTGGACTATTTTCATCGACATGACTTGCGATGGTTTTTTTTTTTTCAAACGGACCCGGTTTTTTTTGGCAGGGCAATAAAATAGTATGAGCCTAAATTCAGCCATATACCAGGCCTTGCTACTATAAAACAAGTCAGAACATATTTTAAACACCGTTTTTCATCTTGCTGTTTTAATAATCTTTCTGCATGGACAGCCAGTTGCTCTCGAACGGGTCAAGCCGTTGTCTCCATCCCAAACATCAGATGACGACCTTGTCTATACACGCACGGGGCACGCATTCATGTTTTACTATACTCTCGAGGACAATGCTTTGTGTTTCCCTTTGTCCCTGTAATATAACACTCTACCGGAGACAAGCACACAAACTTACTACAGAGGACCGTTTCCAACAGAAGACCCAACGCCCGAGGACTGAAAGGATCTTTTGTTCTCCCTTTGTGTGTCGGTACTCGTAGGTTATGTAGAACACGTACACGGACACAATAGGGCAAGTTCGCGCAAGGACTATAGTTAACCGTTGGTCGACTAACCCTTGCCCGAACTCTGTCTAGTCGACGATGGTTAACTACGCTAGTCGACTATTTGGAACCAACCTACCGGGGCTGGTTGCATCGCTGGTAACCATAGCCGCGCGCGTTCATAACGTACAGCAGGGAGCCAGGATCCAGACGTTTTGCAATGACATTTTGACCAGCGTTCGACTAGAGACGTTCGCACTTTGCTATTAGTGCGCAGGTGTAAGGTACGTCACAAATCAACCACTAGTCGACTAATGGTCCTTGCCCGAACTTGGCCATAGATGCAGCCAACCAGCTTGATTTCCATACTTTGCCAAGAAAAGTGATTATTAATGGGTTCACTAGGAAGTTCGAGATCTCTTGGAATGATATGGGCGTTTTATTTACATAGAGTAGATGCGTTGTGGTACATTTTGCAATTCGTTAATAAGAAATCTTCTCTTGCGATTATCCCGAAAGGTGTTTTCCATCCGAATTTACATGCCTGTCCCTTCGTGAAACTGGTGACGATATAAATATATTTGAGGGCACGTTAAATGTGACTCATGAAAAATAGTCCAAAAATGAGTCGAGTGACACGTGGCTGTTTACAGTGATAAAATCAGGTGCTCTTAAAGCCGTTACTTTTTGGTAACCGTAACAGCTTTTACGTTTCATATTTTCAAATTTTATCTTCATATTTTTTTAGGAAACGCAAACTTCACATCACTATCAGCGTAGCTTATTACATTCGTGTTCAATGCACGTTGAAATGAAGTTTATAGACTCCGAGAACGATATTGTAAGGCATGGTCATGTATTTTAGCGTTTGATTTTTACTTTGAGTTATTACACAGAAAACTGTATGTGGAGGTGTAAAATATTGCGTCCCGGATGAAAAAGTAAAACGAAAATGAATCAATTGAAATTGGAGTGGCCATATCGTCTCATCCCCATCCTAAGGGATAGCTGCCCACGTAGATAAAACAAATTGATTGGAAATTTGGAAGTAAATTGATTGAGGCGGCTTTTTCATAAATCAAAATTTTCAAACAAATGATAATAAATGCAGGTGTATTAGGTAACAACGATTTTGCAGATCACGCCATAGATAATGTTACACAACGCACACTGTACAAGAGTGATAATTGAGAACGCACGAAGCGTTCAGCAGCGACGCCGTTACGTAGTAAGGTTCATGTTTTTGACCCAGCTTGTCTTTGAATTCAGCTCATTCGGATTTGAGATCGCTTGTACATGAGCACGTCTGGACCTTAGCTAGTATAAACTTCAGGTCATTCGGACTTCAACTCGGACTTGAGCCCGTTTGTACCTGATCGAGCACGCCTAGACTTTAGCTAGTAAACTCGAGGTCATTCGGACTTCAAATCGGACTTGAGCTCGTCTGTACCTGAGCACGCCTTGACTTTAGCTCGTTAAACTCGAGGTCATTCGGACTCATCCGGACCTGAGGTCTTTGGAGTTCGTTTGTCGGGACAACTGAGATTTTGTAGGAAGGCTTGGTCATATCATCCCCATTTTGAAAGGTAGGCCTTCGTTTTAACATTTCATATTTAGTCATAGCTAAGTGCAGGTTATCACGTTGACAATAACGAATATTTAACTTTTATGCAGCATAACAACGAAAAAGTGCAACCCTCATAAAAACTGGATTTTATTTAGATTTTTGTCTTGCCCCCTAACAAATCCTCCCTGTCGGTATACTGGCATTATCGAGTCCGATGGGGAACGGGGCCATTCTACCCTGCAAGAACTGAATTATTGTCGGGCACCAAATAATTTGACCTCTGTAAAGTGATTGTTTGAAAACTAAACGTGGTCAGCGGTCTCATTCGATGTTTCATTCGATGTCACATCGGTTGGATAGGCCCACCCCGAAAGTTTGACCCTCGGTAGTCACCCTAATAGATGAACTGACCAACACTCAGAACAAAGCTAATGTGAAGCATTTCTTGATGTGATACAATATTTGTTCATATTTCAACGCAAATTTTTGTCTTTGTTTCCTCAACCAAATTCCTCAACCCTCATTCACAATTGATATAATATACATAATACTCCAACGACTGCGTACCGGTGTTTCTTGATCTAGCGATCTTGGGGTAGCTTCCTGGTCTCGTGACTAGTAGTGCTTGTGACGGTCCGTTGGTCAGCAAATGAGGGGCAATTTCTTAAAAGTTTAACAAATGGTTTTTAAATTTAAAAAGTCAATCTCTATTTTATGTGCCACTAAAGGGCGCCCTTTTCGGTGATATCGCCATCATTTTTTCTTGGTGTTTGGCATTTCTCACTAAACACTGAATTTCACAAATTACTTGTCTGTACTAAAATGCTTCCATTTAAATTCAATTTTTATTGCACTTCCAATAACACCTGAAGTGAAGGTCAAGCGGTTTTGTGACCGGGAAGAAAATGTTGCTAAAGGCACCGTCTACCACCTCACGAAAAACGATAACGACACTGTTAAGAGTTAAGAGTATTTTGTCAAAGCCTGCCCTTAAATCGTTGTAAGTTGATACCTGATGACGTCATGATGACGTCACAAAATCTTTAGACCGATGCCCAAATTCGTACCAGGCTTTATTATCACCACGTCAAGCGTTTGGAAGAAATCGTGGTTTGTTTTGACTGGGGCTCATTTCTGTATTTTGAATTTACCTAACTTGGAAATTCCGGTCATACCAAAAAATTGTTCAGGAGAAAACCCGCCGAATTATATACATTTTGTGCTAAGACATTCATAATTATGCACGCATGCGCATGAATGCACCTGGTGACAAAAAAAATGAAAGCAGCCCACTGGAATGTACAGGGGTCAAAATTGTTTGTCATTTGCTTTCAATATCTCAAGGATTTGTCCCTTTTTTAATTGAGGAAAGGCTCTAAAATCGTCACAGGCATTGCTTTCTGGTCTCAGTGGGTTGGGGGGGGGGGAGGCACAAAATAAAATGTTTAAGAATTGCAAAGGATACTAGCAGGGTTCCTTTCCGCACTGGTGCCAAAAATAAACATGCTTGGGGGATTCCCGGTTCAACTACAAAACACACTAGCGATCATCTTTTCAAATGTCGGGTTTTGAAATACCATCGAGAGTCAAAGGTAGTGATTGACGAGAATGTTGCAACTTGTTGCCGCTGACCGATATAGTGCAGCGTGATTTTCGCGTGGCAGGCGCCCGTGCCTGTACACCCGATCCCCGGTCAACGTGACCGTCAGTGCACGGTGAAATCATTTTGTGCCGGCGTATCCCGTAATTCAGCCACGGTGACGCCTGGCGCAACTCTGCACCGAGATTCGGCCCGAAATTTGGTGGATGGTGCCCCAAAGCAAACGGTTATTTCTGGCACTCGTGCAGACAGGAGCCCTGCTGTTTTCCTCGCCCTCGTGCGCACAAGACGAAAGCAATTTTTAAAGTTTTTATTTTGTGCCCCCCAAAACCACTAAAGCCAGAAAATAATGCCTATGACGATTTTAGGGATTTTTTATGCAACAAGTACAAATTTCCTTGAAATTTGCGTTCATGAAACAAATTTTTTGGGGGGGATTTTATATTCCAGCAAAATATAATCAAATTGCTTTCTTTCTTTACATACAAAATGTACAAATTTCCACTGTAACTTTTCGTAAATAAAACAAATAATGCAATAAACGTACAATAGCTCAAGCATTAAAATTCACTAAAGTAGCAGTCTGGCTGAGCCCTCTCCTTTGGCTTCTCTATATCTGTAAATCAAATTAGGTTTTGCCCTTCACCGACGTTTGAACACTGTATACTCAGTGTGTTACCTCCCGAGTGAAAGTTGGAAAAAATCACTCGGGTGGGACTCGAACCCACGACCTCCTGCTTTCTAGTGCAGATGTCTTACCACTCGACCACCAAGCTAACGGGATCGGCTGGCTGGTTCGAATCTGATGTACATAGCAGCGGGTACCGCATAAACTATTATAAGATGGAATGTTTGCGTCGGGGTGATATAAATCAAATTAGGTTTTGCCCTTCACCGACGTTTGAACACTGTATACTCAGTGTGTTACCTCCCGAGTGAAAGTTGGAAAAAATCACTCGGGTGGGACTCGAACCCACGACCTCCTGCTTTCTAGTGCAGATGTCTTACCACTCGACCACCAAGCTAACGGGATCGGCTGGCTGGTTCGAATCTGATGTACATAGCAGCGGGTACCGCATAAACTATTATAAGATGGAATGTTTGCGTCGGGGTGATATAAATCAAATTAGGTTTTGCCCTTCACCGACGTTTAAACACTGTATACTCAGTGTGTTACCTCCCGAGTGAAAGTTGGAAAAAATCACTCGGGTGGGACTCGAACCCACGACCTCCTGCTTTCTAGTGCAGATGTCTTACCACTCGACCACCAAGCTAACGGGATCGGCTGGCTGGTTCGAATCTGATGTACATAGCAGCGGGTACCGCATAAACTATTATAAGATGGAATGTTTGCGTCGGGGTGATATAAATCAAATTAGGTTTTGCCCTTCACCGACGTTTGAACACTGTATACTCAGTGTGTTACCTCCCGAGTGAAAGTTGGAAAAAATCACTCGGGTGGGACTCGAACCCACGACCTCCTGCTTTCTAGTGCAGATGTCTTACCACTCGACCACCAAGCTAACGGGATCGGCTGGCTGGTTCGAATCTGATGTACATAGCAGCGGGTACCGCATAAACTATTATAAGATGGAATGTTTGCGTCGGGGTGATATAAATCAAATTAGGTTTTTGCCCTTCACCGACGTTTGAACACTGTATACTCAGTGTGTTACCTCCCGAGTGAAAGTTGGAAAAAATCACTCGGGTGGGACTCGAACCCACGACCTCCTGCTTTCTAGTGCAGATGTCTTACCACTCGACCACCAAGCTAACGGGATCGGCTGGCTGGTTCGAATCTGATGTACATAGCAGCGGGTACCGCATAAACTATTATAAGATGGAATGTTTGCGTCGGGGTGATATAAATCAAATTAGGTTTTGCCCTTCACCGACGTTTGAACACTGTATACTCAGTGTGTTACCTCCCGAGTGAAAGTTGGAAAAAATCACTCGGGTGGGACTCGAACCCACGACCTCCTGCTTTCTAGTGCATCGCCCGGTGGGCGCCACGCCAAAAACCACGCTGCGCTAAATCATCGAGGCTGGTCTTTGCCCTCTCCTTGGAATCTCATCTCAGAATCTGCTCCATTCCAAACTCGTCTTGCTTATAAACCCCGGGAGAAATATTAAAGCGATGCCACATGGTCCAAGAATTCGGTATGCTTTAAAATGACGAAGTAAAATATTCAACAATTAAATGTATGCAAAGTATAAACACGCTACTCAATAAACCTTTTCACTGTTAAATAACAATTAATGCCCTAAAATATGGTTTTGAGGCAAAAAGCGAAATCGGTCAATTACAAAATGTACAGCAATACAAACAAACAGAAAAGCCCCTGAAATCGTCCTGGGCATTACTTTCTGGCCAAAGTGGGTTTTTTTGGGTCAAAAAAAATCACAACTTAAAAAAATGCTTTGTTCCCGAGCGACTATGAGGGCGAAGGGAATCAGCAGGGCTCCTTTCAGCACGAGTGAAAATTAGTAACTGTGCAATTCGCGGTACCATCCACCAAATAACTGGACGAATCGCGCTGCTGAATCGCGCCGGGCTGAACCGCCGGCTGAATCACGGGCTGCGCCGGCACAAACGATGTCGATGTCACCGAGCACGAACCGCCACGTTGACCGGGCACTGGGCGTACAGGCCCGGTGGGCGCCACGCCAAAAACCACGCTGCGCTATATCAGTCATTATTATAAAAAAAACATAGCAATAAACAAAACAAAGCCCATACAATTAAACAAGAACTTCAAAAATATTTTCCAAAGTTAATTGTCAAATTGTATCTTTCGATAGTGATTGACGACACTGTTGCAACTTTTTCCGCTGACCAATTGCAATGTATATAGCGCAGCGTGTTTTTTTTTCGTGTGGCTTACGCCGGGCCTGTACGCTCAGTGCCCGGTCAATGTGACTGTCCAAGCACGGTGACATCGTTTGTGGCCCGCAGCCCGTAATTCAGCCCGCGGTTCAGCCCGGCGCGATTCATCACCGCGTTCAGCCCGTAATTTGGAGATGGAACACCGAAGTGCACAGTTACTCATTGTCACTCGTGCGGAAAGGAGCCCTGCTGATTGCCTTCGCCCTCGTGTGCTCGGGACGAAGGCAATTATTATTTAAGTCTTCATTTTGTGCATCAAGAGAAAAACGAGAAATCATTGGAGAAATTGAGATAAAAAAATTCCCGAATGATTGTACCCCTGTACATTTTCGATGGATCATTTTCGCTTCTTGCCTCAAGACCATTTATGCGCATGCGCATCATTTATATTTATCATTTATAAGTAACACGTCTATGACATCCCAACTGGAACCGACCACACATTCTTAGACGGTTCAATAACTTTGAAAAACTGTTCGGGCGTGGCAGCCCCCCCCCCCATAAAAAATAATTTTGTATCTCTACTACTAGGGGGCCTACATGCGTGTTCAGCAGAAACCACAAAAATCCCTGCCACGTAAACTAAATTCGTGTTTGTCATTTTTAACAGAAATTACGTGGAAAAAAATATATCACCTTGTGACACGTGACCAGCGGTTTAATTGGATGATTCATTAAAACCAACAATTGTGTTTTCATTCAATCAGGAGCACAATAACGTATTCCAATAACGAATTTATACCAAGGGGTAAATAAGCATTATTACTTAAAGTAGTCGAACAGGGTTTATCATCCCCACCCCAAACTAGAATGAGTTAGTACTTGAAAGTTATGAACTGAGGCATTTTCAGTAAGGTTGGATCACCGCAATTGCGTCCATGCCGTCATATATGAATAAGAATCATTTATTTCAAAACAAAGACTAAAATTCTTTATTCACGTTGTTCCGATTCATTGGTAAAATGAGTTGTGAAGTGTCGTCGTGTTGACGCCATCATCTGTTAGGCGACACCATCCTAAACGTCAATTTCTCAAAGTCGTATATCTACAGAACCACAAGCCGCATTGGCTTACAACTTTGTTGGTGAATACTCGGGCAGGAGTTCAAAATGAACAGTGGAGAGACGTCATGATGACGTCTTCAAGTGATTTTAAACGGATTTCCAATCTTTTTATAATTTTTATGAGTTTAAACAAATAAAGAAAAATACTTTGGAGGCCCGAATCAGACAAAGGAAACATATTTTGTCACTGAAAAGAAGATCTGACTAAAAAATAGCAAAAAAAAGAATCGTAATTGCCAACCCGGGATTCGAACTCCGGACCGTTCGTACGCCAAGCGAGAGCCTTAACCACAATCCAACGCAGCTTGCACGACCGCGCGCAGTGGAAATGACGTACGTAATGATACACGTACACCTGCATGTTAACATAAACATGTCCATCTTATCATTAATCAAGCCACCCAAACATTCTTTACCCCAGATGTCAGATACCTGCATACATACATTAATTGACCTATCGCGGTAGAATCGCGTCAACGCAGCTTGTGAAATATTGTCCAATTACATGATATACAAATTGACGCAGAACGCGCAAAATCCTAGACAATCAAAAGTCAACGTACAAAAGTTCCATAGGGCTGTCTAAGGGGCGTGGCTAACTCGCAAACGGCGATAGGTCTATGTCCACTTTAAAAAATATATATATCAGGGCAAATACTCCCGACTCTTTAAGTGCGTGCGTGTTTCGTGCACACATCAAAGTAAAGTTATTGTAAAAGCCTTCCATAATATGTTCACCCCCTACGATTTATTGGTCACTTTCGGGAAAAAATCCATACAGAAATGATCACCTCTAAAAGTAGTGCAAAATCCCATCGCCTTTTAAAAAATACCGTATTCATACGCCCCCAGTAGCTCAGTCCGATGCTTTCCAAATTTCACAACGGTAGGCCTACGACATCACACAACGCACGGCAGCCAACCTTCTGTTTCTTAAACCCTCCAATTGTTGGCCTTCCAAATGCTCAAATAACAGACAATTTCATTTTTGTGAGTAAAAATAAAACCAGCAAATCATCCGGAGCCACGAACCAAACGAAGACATAAGATTTTTGTGACAGGAACGAAGATCCGACAGAAAAAGAAATAGATAAAAGGAACACATAATCGTAACTGCAAACCCGACATTCGAACTTGGGACCTTTCGCATCACCTTCCTGTTCAATGCACCTTGAATTGAAGTATAAAGACTCCAAGAACGATATTGTAAGGCATGTCGATATATTTTGGCGTGTGATTTATATTTTGAGTTATTACACAGAACATTTATATGCAGGTGTAAAATCTTGTCGGTTGCGTCTCGGATGAAAAAAATTGAAATAAAATGAATCAATACAAATTTGAGTGGCCATATCATCTCATCCCCTCCTAAGGGATCGCTGCCCACGTAGATAAAACAAATTGAGAGGAAATTTGGAAGTAAATTGATTGAGGCGGCTTTTTCATCAATCAAATTTTTCAAACAAATTATAATAAATGCAGGTGTATTAGGTAACAACGATTTTGCAGATCACGCCATAGATAATGTTACACATGCAGCGCACACTGTACAAGAGTGATAATTGAGAACGCACGAAGCGTTCAGCAGCGACACCGTTACGTAGTAAGGTTCATGTTTTTGACCCAGCTTGTCTTTGAATTCAGCTCATTCGGATTTGAGATCGTTTGTACATGAGCACGTCTGGACCTTAGCTAGTATAAATTTCAGGTCATTGGGACTTCAACTCGGACTTGAGCTAGTTTGTACCTGATTGAGCACGCCTAGACTTTAGCTAGTAAACTCGAGGTGATTCGGACTTCAACTCGGACTTGAGCTCGTTTGTACCTGATCGAGCACGCCTAGACTTTGGCTAGTAAACTCAAGGTCATTCGGACTTCAACTCGGACTTGAGCTAGTTTGTACCTGATTGAGCACGCCTAGACTTTAGCTAGTAAACTCGAGGTCATTCGGACTTCAACTCGGACTTGAGCTCGTTTGTACTTGAGCACGCCTAGACTTTAGCTAGTAAACTCGAGGTCATTCGAACTTCAACTCGGACTTGAGCTCGTCTGTACCTGAGCACGCCTTGACTTTAGCTCGTTAAACTCGAAGTCATTCGGACTCATCCAGACCTGAGGTCTTTTGGAGTTCGTTTGTCGGGACAACTGAGATTTTGAGGAAGGCTTGGTCATATCATCCCCATTTTGAAAGGTAGGCCTTCGTTTTAACATTTCATATTTATTCATAGCTAAGTGCAGGTTATCACTTTGACAATAACGAATATTAAACTTTTATCCAGCATAACAACGAAAAACTGCAACCCTCATCAAAACTGGATTTTATTTAGATTTTTGTCTTGCCCCCAAACAAATCCTCCCTGTCGGTATACTGGCATTATCGAGTCCGATGGAGAACGGGGCCATTCTACCCTGTGAGAACTGAATTATTGTCGGGCACCAAATAATTTGACCTCTGTAAAGTGATTGTTAGAAAACTAAACGTGGTCAGCGGTCTCAATCGATGTTTCATTCGATGTCACATCGGTTGGATAGGCCCACCCCGAAAGTTTGACCCTTGGTACATATTCACGACTAAAAGATGAACCGACCAACACTCAGAACAAAGCTAAGGCAAAGCATTTCTTGATGTGATACAATATTTGTTCATATTTCAAGGCAAATTTTTGTCTTTGTTTCCTCAATCAAATTCCTCAACCCTCATTCACAATTGATATAATATACATAATACTCCAACGACTGCGTGCCGGTGTTTCTTGATCTAGCGATCTTGGGATAGCTTCCTGGTCCCGTGACTAGTAGTGCTTGTGACGGTCCGTATAGGTCCGCAAATGCGGGGCAATTTCTTAAAATGTTAACAAATGGTTTTTAAATTAAAAAGTCAATCTCTATTTGATGTGCCAAAAGGGCGCCCTTTCCGGTGATATTGCCATCATTTTTTTCTTGGTGTTTGGCATTTCCCACTAAACCCTGAATTTCACAAATTACTTGTCTGTACTAAAATGCTTCCATTTTTGAGTTAAATTCAATTTTCATTGCACTTCCAATAACACCGGAAGTGAAGGTCAAGCGATTTTGTGCCCGGGAAGAAAATGTTGCTGAAGGCACCGTCTACCACCTCGCGACAAACGATAACGACCCTCAGATTCAGTTTGTGAGAGAGAGTTAAAAGTATTTTGTCTAAGTCTGCCCTTAAATCGCTTGTAATTTGCACAAAATCCATTACATCTTCGAACCCATGTCTAAGTTCTACCAGGTTTTATTATGACCACGTCAACCGTTCGGAAGGAATCTTGGTTGTTTTGACTGAGGCTCATTTCTGTATTTTTAATTCAACTTACTTTGACTTTTCGGTCATACCAAAAACTGTTTAGGAGGAGAAAACCTGCCGAATATAGACTTTTCACTGATAAATTCATAATAATGTACGCAAGCGCATAAATGGGCCTGGCGACAAAAAGTGAAAGTAGCCCACTGTAATGTACAGGGGTCAAATTGTTGTCATCTGCTCTCAATTTCTCCAGGATTTGTCATTTTTTTAATTTAGAAAAGGCCCTAAAATCGTCATAGGCATAACTTTCTGGTCTCAGTTCTGGTCTCATTTGGGGTTTTTTTTGGAAGGGGCCACGAAAAATAATCTTTAAAAATTGTTTTTGTCCCGTGCGCACAAGGGCGACTATCAGCAGGGTTCCTTTCCGCACAAGTGCGAAAAATATACATGCTTGGAAGATTCCCGGTTCAACTACAAAACAATAGCGATCATCTTTTCAGATGTCGGGTTTTGAAATACCATCGAGAGTCAAAGGTAGTGATTGACGAGAATGTTGCAACTTTTTGCCGCTGACCGATATAGTGCAGCGTGATTTTCGCGTGGCAGGCGCCCGGGCCTGTACACCCGATCCCCGGTCAACGTGACCGTCAGTGCACGGTGAAATCATTTTGTGCCGGCGTATCCCGTAATTCAGCCACGGTGACGCCTGGCGCAACTCTGCACCGAGATTCGGCCCGAAATTTGGTTGATGGTACCCCAAAGCAAACGGTTATTTCTTGCACTAGTGCAGACAGGAGCCCTGCTGTTTTCTCGCCCTCGTGCGCACGAGACGAAATCAATTTTTAAAGTTTTAATTTTGTGCCACCAAAAACCATTAAAGCCAGAAAATAACGCCTATGACGATTTTAGGGATTTTTCATGCAACAAGTACAAATTTCATTGAAATTTGCGTTCATAAACAAAACGACTATTCGGATTTTAAATTCCAGCAAAGTATAATCAAATTGCTTTCTATCTTTACATACAAAATGTACAAATTTCCACTGTAACTTTTCGTAAATAAAACAAATAATGCAATAAAGGTACAATAGCTCAAGCATTAAAATTCACGAAAGTAGCAGTCTGGCTGAGCCCTCTCCTTTGGCTTCTCCAGATCGGGAAATTCACACCAATTATTTTTCAAAATCATCGAGGCTGGTCTCTGCCCTCTCCTCGGAATCTCATCTCAGAATCTGCTCCATTCCAAACTCGTCTTGCTTATAAACCCCGGGAGAAATATTAAAGCGAGCCACATGGTCCAAGAATTCGGTATTAAGCATTCCAATGGCGAAGTAAATATTCAACAATTAAATGTATGCAAAGTATAAACACGCTACTCAATAAACCTTTTTTACTATTGAATAATAATTTAGGCCCTAAAAAAATGGTTTTGAGGCAAAAAGCAAAATTGGTCCATTACAAAATGTACAGGGTTACAAACATTTGGGTCATTTTCCCTCAATTTCTGCAGGATTCCTCGTTTTTTTCTTTAGAAAAGCCCCTGAAATCGTCATAGGCATTACTTTTTGGCCAAAGTGTTTTTTTTTAAATTGGTTCTTTAAATTATTGGCAAAGGAAACCAGCAGGGCTCCTTTCCGCACGTGTGAAAATTAGTAACTGCACTTCGCGGTACCATCCACCAAACTACGGGACAATCGCTGCTGAATCGCGCCGGGCTGAACGGCGGGCTGAATCCTGGGCTGCGCCGGCACAAACGATGTCGATGTCACCGTGCACGAACCGTCACGTTGACCGGGCACTGGGCGTACAGGCCCGGCGGGCGCCACGCGAAAAATCACGCTGCGCTATATCGGTCAGTGGCAAAAAGCGGCAGCATTCTCGATCCCGATATTTACAATTATCTCTTTCTTATTATATAAATAAATGTAGTGGTCGGCTTTGCTGTCTTAATAAGAGGGGGAGACTCGTCCACCAGTTAAGGAGGATGGGAGGCAATCGCTAAGCATGGACAATCATCAGGCACTTCTCATCGGTTTCTGTCATTAGTTGATTTGGTTGATTTATTGATGAGTGATGAAGCTCAGTTGAGATACAATATTTCAATAGAAATATAAAAAAAACCGACGTCTTCAAATCTTTGCTTAAATGACTTCAAAAGCAGCTATGCAGCACTTCACTCCAGTTGCTGGGCTGTTCAGGTACGGGCCTTCAGGTTTTTAGTTTGCAAAAGAAGGTTTTTGACGTGAATCTGGCTCACATCATGCAACGGCATTGTCCGAAGAAAAGGAAAAAAGGACGTGCAAATCCTGCACGTAGGCCACTTACTTCCGAAAAAACCCGAAGAAGTCCGAAGCACAAAAACCAGATTTACTTTAGCAAAAGATCACATTTCTGGAATGATTTAACATTATGAGAAAACTATAAATGTATTCTGCAAACTTATACATGCCCAATAAAGTAGTAGGAATAAAGTTTGAGAAATTATAAGAACGTTTTTGTTTTTACTATGTAGTTTCCGAACGCACTTAGCAACCACGAGTCAATGACGTCATCAAGCTTATGGCGCGTACGTAAGTTTTTAAGGGGGAATTCCCAGATCCCTACATAAAGAAATAAACAAAACAAAGCCCAGTAAATGGAAAAAAAAAGAATTTAACAAATATTTTCCAAAGTTACTTATCAAATTGTATCTTTCAATGGTGATTGACGACACTGATGCCACTTTTTTGGCGCATTGTAAGGGTTTCAGGGGCTTGGTTTTCATATTCCTCGTTCATATCAGAACTCTCTATACCATTTTGGGAAATGGTTAGGGATAACAAATTATCAGAAACTTTATGGCAAGTTTTGTTTTCATCTCGAGGGGGCACATTAATGCTCGAGGGCCACGAGGGGGCACATTTATGTCCGCAAAAGGGGCACTTGGGTAAATCTGGGTGGGGGAAGTCCCCCAGCCCCCCCCCCCCTCCCGGTTTCGCCGCCCCTGCGCTGACCGGTATATTTAGCGCAGCGTGATTTTTCGTGTGGCTCCCGCCGGGCCTGTACGCCCAGTGCCCGGTCAATGTGACTGTCCATGCACGGGACATCGTTTGTGGCCCGCAGCCCGTAATTCAGCCCGCGGTTCAGCCCGGCGCGATTCATCACCGCGTTCAGTCCGATATTTGGAGATGGAACACCGAAGTGCACAGTTACTCATTGTCACTCGTGCAGAAAGGAGCCCTGCTGATTGCCTTCGCCCTCGTGTGCTCGGGACGAAAGCAATTATTTAAGTCTTCATTTTGTGCATCAAGAAAAAGCGAGAAGTCCTTGGAGAAATTGCGAAAAAAAAACACCCGAATGTTTGTACCCCTGTACATTTTTGATGGACCTTTTTCGCTTCTTGCCTGAAGACCATTTATGCGCATGCGCATTATTTATATTTATCATTTTTAAGTAACAGGTCTATGACATCCCAACTGGAGCCGACCACACATTCTTAGACGGTTCAATAACTTTGACAGAAAATGTTTGGGCGTGGCACTAGCCCCAAGAAAATATAATTTTGTATCTCAACTGCTAGACGTGTGTTCAGCAGAAACCACAAATATCACTGCCAGGTAAACTAAATTCGTGTTTGTCATTTTAAACAGTAATTTCGTTCAAAAATAATTATCACCGTGTTACACGTGACCAGCGGTTTCATTGGATGATTCATTAAAACCAACAATTGTGTTGTCAGTCAGTCAGGAACACAATAACGTTTTCCAATAACGAATTGATACCAAGGGGTAAATAAGCATTATTACTTAAAGTAGATGTACAGGGTTTATCATCCCCACTCAAATCTAAGAATGAGTAAGTTCTTGAAAGTTATGAACTTGGGCATTGTCAGTAAGGTTGGATCACCGCAATTGCGTCCATGCCGTCATATATGACTAAGAATCATTTATTTCAAAACAAAGACTAAAATTCTTTATTAACGTTGTTCCGATTCATTGGTAAAATGAGTTGTCAAGTGTCCTCGTGTTGACGTCATCATATGTTAGGCGACACCATCCTAAATGTCAATTTCTCAAAATCGTATATCTACAGAACTACAAGCCGCATTGGCTTACAACTTTGTTGGTGAATAGTCGGGCACGAGTTCAAAATGAACAGTGGAGAGACGTCATGATGACGTCTTCAAGTGATTTTAAACGGATTTCCAATCCTTTTATAATTTTTATGAGTTTAAACAAATAAAGAAAAATACTTTGTAGGCCCGAATCAGACAAAGGAAACATATTTTGTGACCGAAAAGAAGATCCGACTGAAAATAGCAAAAAAGAATCGTACTTTGCCAACCCGGGATTCGAACTCCCGACCGTTCGTATGCAAAGCGAGAGTCTTAACCAAAAGCCAACGCAGCTTGCACGACCACGCGCACTGTAAAATGACTTACGTAATGATACACGTACACCTGCATGTTAACATAAACATGTACATCTTACCATTAGTCAAGCCGCCCAAACATTCTTTACCCCAGATGTCTGCGCGATAAACATTAACTGTCATAGATCCCAGTGATAATTACAAGAATGTCCACTTAAAAAAACCCAATAATTAGGACAAATACTTCCGACTCTCCAAGTACGGACGTATTTCATGCACACATCAAAGTAAAGTTATTTTAAAAACCTTTCATAATCTGTTCAGTTCTTAGACGTTTATTGGTCACTTTCGGGAAAAATTATCCATCCAGAAATGATCACCTCTAAAAGTGGTCCAAAATGCCATCGCCATTCTTCGCCCCAAGTAGCCCAGTTAAAGGGTCATATTCTTTCCAAATTTCACAATGGTAAGCCTACGACATCACACAACGCACGCCAGCCAACCTTCTGTTTCTTAAACCCTCCATTTGTTGGCCTCCAAAATGCTCAAATAACAGAAAATTTCATTTTTGTGAGTAAAAATAAAACCAACAAATCATCCAGAGCCACGAATCACACAAAGACAAAAGATTGTTGTGACCGGAACGAAGATCCGGCGACAGAAAATAATAGATAAAATGAACACATAATCGTAACTGCAAACCCGACATTCGAACTTGGGACCTTTCGCATCACCTTCCTGTTCAATGCACCTTGAATTGAAGTATATAGACTCCAAGAACGATATTTTAAGGCATGGTCATAAATTTTGGCTTTTGATTTATATTTTGAGTTATTACACAGACAATTTATGTGCAAGTGTAAAATCTTGGCGGTTGCGTCCCGGATGAAAAAAAATAAAAGAAATAAAGTGAATAAATAAACATTTGAGTGGCCATATCATCTCATCCCTCCTAAGGGATCGTTGCCCACGTAGATTAAACAAATTGAATGAAAGTCAATTGATTGAGGCTTTTTCATCATTTTTTTTCAAACAAAATTCAATGATAATAAATGCAGGTGTATTAGGTAACAACGATTTTGCAGATCACGCCATAGATAATGTTACACAGCGCACACTGTCCAAGAGTGATGATTGAGAACGCACCTGTTGTGTTGCAGCAGTCCACGCCGTTGGTATAGGTTCACGTTTTGGACCCTGTCTGTTTTTGGATTTAGCTCGTATAAACTCGAGGTCATTCAAGGGCGGATCCGGAACTTTTTTTGGGGGGGGGGAGGGCAAACAAACCTTTATTCCCCGAAAAATGGGTCCAAACATCACGAAGAGGCACTAGGACTCTTCATGGCATTGGTGCATGGACGCGCAATTTTAATGCTACCCTCCGAGAATCTCATTTTCTCATTACTCAGTCTTTGCGGGTGTCAGTTGTTTCTGCGACTTACCAAAAAAATAAACTAAATAACAACAACAACAAACAAACAAACTAAACAGAACAAAACAAAACAAGCGAAAAATCACGCTGCGCTATATCGGCCAGTGGCAAAAAGTGGCAACATTCTCGATCTCGATATATATGATTATCTCTCTTTCTTATTAAAAAAAAAATAAAGCAATAAACAAAACAAAATATTATATTTTTCAAAACACATACAAGCCAAAGTCGGATCGACACGAAACTCGGCAGACACTCAGAGGTTATTGTAATGCAAAATCTGAAGTTACGTCATGATGGCTGATTTTTAACATTAACATTTACATTTTTTTTTCTGCTTCGGAAATTTCGCACTGCTTTTTATCGGATCAAGTCTAAACTTGAACACAAACCAAGTAAGCATTATACGTGTGATCGTGTTTAAAGTGTCGTCGTGATGACGTAATTATACACGTAAGTCGGGCGACGCCATGCTAAAGGTCAATTTCTCAAAGTCGTATATCTACAGTACCAACCTCGTCCCCAGTGCTTACTTTCTTTCCAACGTTGTTTCCAATAGTAAACCCTGGATAGGAAAATTCCTTCCTGCATCCTGATTCGATACCGCAATTGGCTAGAAATGGATTTATATCGTGTACTTGGTGTTGTTATTCACAACGTGCAGTACGTGTTTTCGCGATCATTCGTCCACGCCTTCTCGAAAATATTCATTTCCTTTCCAGTTTGTTAATATTAATATGAAATGTGATACTGGATGTTGTCTCGTTAAGATCGTAACAGTTTAATTAAAATAAAATCATGTTTTCGTAACTCACGCCATGCTCGCGCTGCGACGAATTGATTCTGTTTTTACCAGACACCGCTACAAAGACAAACGCAACTGTAACGCACAGGCAGGCACCAGACTACTTCTTATTTGCATACGTGTTCAAAAATCTTGCACATGCAAAAGATTCAATACCAGGGTGAGAGAGCAGGTAATGGTGGGCGCGTACTGCTCGACACCCTGGAGACGAGGTTGCTACAGTACATACGTACTTGGAGAGTCGGGAGCATTGTAGTAATGTATTTTGTTTAAGGTGGACACAATTATCACAGGGATCTATGACAGTTAATGTTTATCGCGCAGGCATCTGGGGTAAAGAATGTTTGGGCGGCTAGACTAATGATAAGATGGACATGTTTATGTTAACATGCAGGTGTACGTGTATCATTACGTACGTCATTTTTCAGAGCGCGGCCGCGCAAACTGCGTTGGCTTGTGGTTAAGACTCTCGCTTGGCATACGAACAGTCCGGAGTTCGAATCCCGGGTTTGCAAATACAATGAAATGAAGTATATAGACTCCAAGAACGATATTGTAAGGCATTTTCATATATTTTGGCGTGTGATTTGTATTTTGGGTTATTACACAGAACATTTATGTGCAGGTGTAAAATCTTGCCGGTTGCCTCCCCGATGAAAAAAATAAAAAGAAAATGAATAAACGAACATTTGAATGGCCATATCATCTCATCCCCTCCTTAGGGATCGCTGTCCACGTAGATTAAACAAATTGAATGGAAGTAAATTGATTGAGGCTTGTCCATAAATCAAATTTTTCAAACAAATGATAATAAATGCAAGTGTATTAGGTAACAACGATTTTGCAGATCACGCCATAGATAATGTTACACAGCGCGCACTGTCCAAGAGTGATGATTGAGAACGCACCTGTTGTGTTGCAGCAGTCCACGCCGTTACGTAGTAAGGTTCACGTTTTGGACCCCGTTGGTTTTGGATTCAGCTCATTCGGACTTGAGCTCCTTTGTACTTGAGCATGCAGGGACTTTAGCCAACTAGTACAAACTGGAGGTCATTCAAGGGCTGATCCAGAACACTTTTTTTGGGGGGGGCCAACAAAAGTTTGTTCCCCTTAAAAGTGGGTCCAAAATATAATTCTCCCCCTATTTATTATAAAAAGCAAGGGGGGGGGCACTATCGTGGCATTGGTGCATGTTGGCGCAATTTTAATGTTGCCCCTCCCAGAATCTTATGTACTCAATCATCGCAATTTCAAAAAATAGTGGGGGACATACCTTGATCAGAAGTAGTGCGAGCGCGAAGCCCTTACGGCGTGGGGTCTGGGGCCTGCTTATGGGCCCAAATTTTTGGTTGAATGCTAGACGGACTGTGGTGCGATCTGAGGCTATTTATGACCACTTTAACCAATTTTTTTTTGAGCAAAAGACATCATTTAAACATCATTTTCGAGTTTGGAGTAATTGAATCAGCTACTGAGCTAATATAGGGAGACATGTCTCCCCCCCCCGTCCCCACCGATTGACGCCCACCGACTGACGCCCATGTCGTTTTACATTTTGGACATTACAGTAATCCTGACTCGAGAACCAACAATAATGATGTGGCAGTTGCGGCAGGTGATGCAAAATATTCTTAAATTATATCCAGTATTGTCAACAGAATAAGATGCCTTAATTGCTTTTGTTGAATTTTGCGGGTGGTGTAGGCCTACGTAGAAGCTGCTTTTTTTTTGCAATTTCACTTGGGGGGGGGGGCCCTGTTGCCCCCCCCCCCGGATCCGCCGTCGAGGTCATTCGGACTTCAACTGGGACTTGAGTTCGTTAGTACTTGAGCACGCCTGGATTAAGATAAAGTCGAGGTCATTCGGACTTCAAGTCGGACTTGGGCTCGTTAGTTCTTGAGCACGCCTGGATAAAGATAAAGTTGAGGTCATTCGGACTTTAACTCGGACTTGGGCTCGTTAGTACTTGAGCGCGCCTGGATTAAGATAAAGTCGAGCAGAGGCGGATCCAGACTGCCATTTGCCGGGGAAGCTAGAATTGTAATGAAGGGTCCAGGACCTGCGAGCGCGGAGCGCGAAGCCCTAACGGCGAGGGGTCCGGGGCCCGCTTAAGGACCCCGGGAAATTTTGGATCGTAGATGCTCTGTGGTGCAGTCTGATCTGAGGCGTTTCCTGGCCACTTTCCCCTGATTTAATTTTAGCAGAAGTTTTAAAATTATGAGGGGATATTTTGTTTCATCTGTTTCAAATGCATGTAGGCCTATACACTCTTGCTCCTGTGAAGTGTCTTCTGTATTCAAAGCCTAAAGTTGAGAACATGCACATAATTTGTAATTGTTCCGCGCTCGGTTACATAACTGACATGAATTTAAATATTTCATTACAGCGGGTGCATATTTGGTGAGTGTGTCAAACTGGCATGAAACGTATCAGAAAAATATTTTAATAGAATTTTAAGTGGCCATTGTTTGATTTTGTTTAGTCACCAAGCCCGGAGCGTGAAAACGGTTTGACTTCATACGCATTGTACGCGGCAGTTGTCCGCGAGTCTCATGGACGTATGAGGCGCAAAAAAAAACGCGAAATGAGACTCCACTACAGTTTGTTTTACCTTGGTTTTATCCGCGTACCGTGCGGCCATCATAACCCGCGCATAAAGTCTTAAGGTCGGTTTTCACGGGGCACGCGAACGATTTGCGAAGGATGCAAATGTCGAAAAAATGGCAAAGTCCAACATGTTTTTCTCCGAATGTCTCCCGACAATGGAGTCGTAAACCATTCTTGCGCAGTTTGTGTGAAGTTCTCACAACGTATGTGCGAATGTCGTGTGTACCGTGACTGAACTACGGCCATACACGAAGAACACGCGACTTAAATGCGAACAACGCGAATGTTCCAAGAATCACGGGCAAAATTCTTGTGAAAAGGTCGAGAAATAATCGGGCGAACTTCGCTTCTAGCACGAGACATTCTCCAAATTGTCGGGGTCTGTTTGGGGATTTACGAAGAGTTGCGAACATCGCGCACGTCTTGAGTAGGTCCTGCGCATTATGACGAAGCTTTTAAGACATTTTTGAGAACAAATCGCGAGCAAAACACGACCCGGGATGCTGGAAACGTTCGCAAGAAATATCAAAAATGTTTGAAACTCCCGCCGAACTTAAAACGACGCCCGCGAACGCCCGCTTCCGAGCCCCCGCGATGGTTTTCACGTGGCACGCGAACGATTTGGGAAGGGTGCGAATGTCGAAAAAATGGCAAAGTCCAACATTCGTATTTTATGCTGCAAAGGATCGCCAAACCATCGCGAGGGTTCAGAAGCATCGTCAATTATTCGCGGTCGTCTTTTTAAGTTCGGCGGGAGTTTCAAAATTCCGAATGTTGGACTTTGCCATTTTTTCGACATTCGCATCCTTCGCAAATCGTTCGCGTGCCCCGTGAAAACCGACCTTTAGGAGGTGCGTGAAAATTGCCACGCCTTTTGAACGATTGTTCTTTCTCAAACTCAAAACGCGTGGCCCGTCGGATCACCGTCCGTTTTTCACCGATAGTATACATTTTGAAATATTTGCCGGGGGGGGGGGGCGTGCGCCCCCTGCGCCCCCCGCTGGATCAGCCAATGTCGAGGTCATTCGGACTATAACTCGGACTTGGGCTCGTTAGTTCTTGAGCACGCCTGGATTAAGATAAAGTCGAGGTCATTCGGACTTCAACTCGGACATGGGCTCGATAGTACTTGAGCGCGCCTGGATTCAGATAAAGTCGGGGTCATTCGGACTATAACTCGGACTTGGGCTCGTTAGTACTTGAGCGCGCCTGGATTAAGATAAAGTCGAGGTGATTCGGACTTCAACTCGGACTAGGGGGCCTTAGTACTTGAGCGCGCCTGGATTAAGATAAAGTCGAGGTCATTCGGACTATTAAAACTCGGACTTGGGCTCGTTAGTACTTGAGCGCGCCTGGATTCAGATAAAGTCGAGGTCATTCGGACTATAACTCGGACTTGGGCTCGTTAGTATACTTGAGCACGCTTGGATTAAGATAAAGTCGAGGTCATTCGGACTTCAACTCGGACTTGGGGTCGTTAGTATACTTGAGCACGCCTGGATTAAGATAAAGTCGAGGTCATTCGAACTTCAACTCGGACTTGGGCTCGTTAGTATACTTGAGCACGCCTGGATTAAGATAAAGTCGAGGTCATTCGGACTTCAACTCGGACTTGGGCTCGTTAGTACTTGAGCACGCTTGGATTCAGATAAAGTCGAGGTCATTCGGACTTCAACTCGTCCTGAGCTGAGGTATTTTGGAGTTCGCTTTTGGGTACAACTCAATTGACAATAACGAATATTCAACTTTTATACAGCATTACCACGAACAACTGCAACCCTCATGAAAACAAGATTTTGTTTTAATTTTTGAGTAAGATTTGAGGCTTTGCATGGTGGAGATACTAATAAATGAAAGGTTTGCGTAAACACCATGGGCGAATAATTCTCTTAGTTAGGTAGTTATTCGCACATGGTCTTTCCGCAAACCTTTCATGTATTTTGATTTTTGTTTTCCCCCCAAACACGTTCCCCCTGCGGATACACTGGCATTATCGAGTCCGATGGGAGCGGGAACCATTCTACCCTGCGAGAACTGAATGATTGTCGGGCCCCAAGTAATTTAAACTGTGTAAAGGGATTGTTTATAAAGATTGAAGAAATATTTAAGCGATGCCACATACTAAGGTCCAAGAATTCGGTATATGCTTCAAAATATGACCAAAAAATATTCCACATTCAAATGTTTGCATAAAAAGTATAACCACGCCACCAAATAGACATTTATTGCAAACATGGGTTTTATGCAAACATAGGTTTGAGGCAAGAAGCGATTGCCGCTGACCGACATAAATATAGCAGCGTGATTTTTCATGTGGCTCCCGCCGGGCTTGTACGCCGAGTGTCCGGTCAATGTGACTGTCCATGCACGGTGGTGACATCGTTTGTGGCCCGCAGCCCGTAATTCAGCCCGTAATTCAGCCCGGCGCGATTCATCACCGCGTTCAGCCCGTAATTTGGAGATGGAACACCGAAGTGCACAGTTACTCATTTTCACTCGTTACTAATTCTTCGCCCTCGTGTGCTCAGGACGAGGGCAATTTTTTAAGTCTTCAATTTTTGCATCCAGACAAAAGCGAGAAATCCTTGGAGAATTTGCGAAAAAAAAATGACCCAAAAGTTTGTACCCCTGTACCTTTTCTTGCCTCAAGACCATTAATGCGCATGCGCATTATCTTTGACATCCCAACTGGAGCAGACCACACATTCTTAGACGGTTCAATACTTTGAACAAAAAAATGTTTGGGCGTGGCAGCCCCAAGAAAATAAAATTTTGTTTCTCAACTGCTAGACGTGTGTTCAGCAAAAACCACAAAAATCCCTACCACGTAAACTAAATTCGTGTTTGTCATTTTAACAGTAATTTCGTTCAAAAAAAATAATCACCTTGTGACACGTGACCAGCGGTTTCATTGGATGATTTGTTTAAAAAAACAAAATTGTGTTGTCAGTCAGTCAGGAGCACAATAACGTATTCCAATAACGAATTGATACCAATGTAATTAAATAAGCATTATTACTTAAAGTAGATGTACAGGGTTTATCATCCCCACCCAAAACTAAGAATGAGTTAGTTCTTGAAAGTTATGAACTTGGGCATTGTCAGTAAGGTTGGATCACCGCAATTGCGTCCATGCCGTCATTAATTTTATGACTAAAAATAATTTATTTCAAAACAAAGACTAAAGTCCTTTATTCACGTTGTTCCGATTCATTGGTAAAATGAGTTGTCCACTCAGACATGAATTACCGAAAAAAATATTTCTGACCAATGAAATTAAATGAGTATTTTTCCTTGCCAAAATGCATATATGTTTACTCCAATGTTTAGCATCAGAATAAACCTTCTTTTGTCAATACTCTTTGGCAATGGGTTAGCTATATTTTAATGCTAAATAGAAAATGTCTTAAATAAAGTACTTATTCATGCAGAGCAGAACGGGTACATTGTGTGCACTAGCGTACTCCTATTCACCACAAGGGCGGATCCGGGGGGGGGGGGGCAAGGGGGCCATCCCCCCCCCCAAAAAAAAAGAAACCATTTTTTTTTTAAGGTGACATCGCAATAAAGGCAGGCAATGAGTACACCACCATCTTTTCCTCAAAAAAAAAAGTGGTCAGTGGTTAAAGTGGTCAGAAATTGCGTCAGATCGCACCACAGAGCATCTAGAATCCAAAAATTTCGGGGCCCTTAAGCAGGCCCGGAACCCCACGCCGTAATTTTTTTGACCCACTTTGTTGGGGGACCAAATTTTTTTTTGGCCCCCCAAAAATTGTGTTCTGGATCCGACTTGATTCAACACACAGTGCACAGTTTCAAGACATTGTAGGTATCCATCTCGCCACTGCGAACTTCATTTTTTTAAAAATCAATTTGGTTTCGGGCATCCATGAAAGTAAGGAGGAAAGATGGATTTTAAAGAAGAGTTTGTAAACTATCGACACCATGCTAACAAAGCTTAATATAAGACATCTATGCAAAATCAACGAATCATTTTTGTAATCTCTTGCCGGTTCGTGTCTTTTTCGGGGGGGGGGGGGGGGTGCGGCTAAAAAGGGCCAGTATCGTTTAACATGAGCCAACTTTATGTTTCCATTTTTTTCGAGCCAGGTTCAACTCTTTTACATTTTTCTGATTTGAAAAAAAAGTTGTAGAAAATGAGAAAATAAAAGCTTCATGTTAAATTGACTCATTAAACGCGCATCCAATAATTTCAAACTCATTTGCACCCCCCTCCCCCCCCCCCCTGTTCAGCCAGGTGTATTTATGGAAACAAACTTTTTTCACTTGTAGTGATTGACGACACAGCTTCAGCACTTCTACGATGGGTTGGGGTTGTTCATCGTTGTCCTTGCTGGCCACCATCGCATTCATGCTGTGTACCACCTCGTGTGCGCAGTATAGTTGGGAATCTTCCATTGATGGTAAGGTGATGAAATCTTTACTGTCTCCGAAAATGAAATCGCCTATCATAGATTTCCCAGAAGTTCACGATTCGTTTGCTCCAACTCGACGAAATTTATATGATCTATCCCTTTGTCTTTTCACAATTTGTGGATTCATTTTACATCCCCTGATAACGATAATGACATTATCATCTGTCTGCTTCTCTCGGATGGACTATCAATTCATCAGAATCCATGGGCGAAGACGAAAATCTTGTTGATATTAGAAGTTCGCCGGTGAATGGATTAAATTTGGGCAATCACATTCGTTTTGAAACTTCACTCCGTTCTAAGTACACTGTAAAAACTCCCTGGTCAAAATTGACCCAGAATTGACCCGTCTATATCCGCACAACCATTTTCCGGGTCAAAATTTACCCTTTTCTGGTAAAAATGAACTTTTTTTCGGGTTAAAAATTACATTTCTCTGGATCATTTGACCTAGAAAAAACGGGGTTTTTTACCCTGAAACGGACTGTGCAGATATAGACTCATATCGGGGTCAATTTGACACCAGAGTTGTTAGATTGTATGATACTGTACACCAGTGTTGTAGTTGAGTCACTTGAGTCGAGTCCGTCTCGGGTCGTTTGGTTCAAGTCCGAGTCACGAGTCATTTGAGTACGAGTCATTTGAGTCAAGTCCGAGTCCTGATAAATATATCTTGGTCCAAGTATTGGAATGGATACACTGGAGAATAACCACAGCTATATAAGAGAAGTGCCAACCTAATCAAAACACACCAAAAAGCAGTTATATACAACAAATTATATCATGAAAACCAAATGTTTGTCAGTTTGCCTCTTTTTGGATCACTCGTTGGTATATTCCTCGAATGAAACTTTCATGCATGGACACTCAGTGGCGTACTAAGGGGAGGCCTCCGTATACCATCCTTAATTGGGGGGGGGGGGGGGGGGGGGGGGAGCAAGCATGAGCTTTTAATCGTTCAAACTCATTGAGTATACCCCCTCCCTAAACCCCCACCTCCGGCAAATTGGATAAGCTCTCCATGATGAGTTGGAAATAATAATATAAATCATGCTTGTATTTGTTACTCTAACATATTCAATAGACATGAGACACAATGACGTCACGCTTTGTTTACAAAGTCATGTGCGCTTTCCATTGGAGCTTTGTGGATCTCTTCCCCGTAGGAAAGCGCAAAGCATGACGTCATTACGTCTTAGGTCTATTTTCTTGAAATCAGCAAGTTTTAAGACAATATTAAAGATGTACTGTCCGAGCTGTTTAACAAATTCCTTTTTTATCTTTATGTATAGCCATCTTGAATCCTCTGTTCAAACGATTAAAATTTCCCCCTATTTTTGACAGCTGCAACCCCCTTGAGAAAAGGTTTTTGGATCGTTATTGCGCACAAACAGATCCGCCCTGCGAGCAGACTGGTTGCCTGTCCCCATAATTATGATCGTTTCTGATATAGAGGCGGGAACCAGTCGACGAGTGTCGGGGCCGCAAATAATTCAAAAGTGTGAAGTAAATATTCCAAAACTATTTGGTGTTTTCTTGTGTTGATGCTCGAAAATGGCCCGGACAGAACATCTTTAAAAAAAAATCTTGGTATATAGACAATTATTTTGCTTATATCTTGGGGCATAGGTCGAGCCGGGGTGCAATGAAAGTTGGTGCATGATGTCACACTGATCACTGAAGGCCGTGTCAATGACACCGGTTACAAAAAGAAGAACATTCCAATCATTCAAAGATTGACCTCAGAGGAAGTTTCATTTTGTGTAACGAAATGGAAACCATTTCTCACCTTGAGATTCTACAATCCAATCAACGATGACAATAATGTTGGTTCTTTTCATTTTTGTGCCGTAACAGGTTCTCCCCGTTCACGCTGTTGGCAATTCTCTACTTCCGTTGTCTGTGATGGCGATTGGAATCTTGAAAGCTTCCAAAGCATCGACCATGGAATAGAAGTTATGTAAGAAACAAGCCTATACTTTACTTGTTAGATGAAACATTTCGCACACTTAAACTGTTTAAAAAATTCAAACTGCTAAAGTGAACTCTTATTTTCTTTATTCTGTCATTGGTTCTTCTCATATATAAATAACAATGAGAAGAATCGAAATTAATTGGTAAAATTGATTTCCTCTGCAACACAATAACGGAAGACAGTAATATCAGGATTTTCAATGAGAACCAAGAACCGTCGTGTGCCCGGCAAAGGGGCGTATGCGCCCTCACGTGCGAACGCGAAATCACCCAAATCTAGTAGACTGGTTGCAGAACATTGCGTCTATTTTAATAAAATTTCAACATTTTCTTAAGAAATTAACTCAATTTTTTCCAAAAATTATGCTTCATAAATGTTATAATACGCGCGGGAGAACATTGGATTTATAATTTGCGAGGAGCTTGGGAACCGTTGGAGCTTTTCAATGCAATGTTCTTAAAGTGTTTTTTTTTTTTTAGGTCAGAACGTTCGTATGCTTTTCTCCCGGGCACACGATGTACCCAATTTGACGGATTGAGATAAATTGTGTGCATTACAATTAAAGTATACATTAAATTCGCGTTTAAAAATCATGGTCATCAATGTTCGAAATTGAAATACTAGGTTTATCCGAAGCTGTGGACAAGATATTATGGTCTCCTTGCGCTGTTTGTTAAGTCGGACAATGTCCAGCAGTTAGACTCTCGTGAACTTTTTCCAGCCAGTGCAGGTACATGAGTCGCTGTCGTCTCCTGCTCGTTTACCCTCGATCTTTCCATTGATGGCCAAATCTTTGAATTTTCCTTTTCGAATGTCTTGTCCCAGGAAGCGTTTAAGTGTCAGTTCAAAATGATTGCCATCAGCTACCAAGATCAGACGTTCCAGTGCGTTGCAGAACCGCCCGGTTGCACACTCTGTCGACCTATGCAGTTCGTAGCATCTCCGCAAAAGCCAGGGAAAATAGGTCTGGTGATCAAACGCATAATACTTGCCTCACAGCGCTCTTTATCTTCACATACTTCACTCAAGACGCCATTCGGTCTTACTGTCTGTTAGGAGACTTCCTTTTATCATGTTCTTAATCAGCTCCATATGCACCTGTCTGTCAATGCAATATCGAGTGCGTCGATAAGCATTTCGACCAGGGGTTCTTGGCGCACTCAGTCGAATGAAGATAGCGTTTCGCGTGTCTTTATCCGGTGTGAAGCCGTACCGCTCTTCTACGGTTCTTCGTTCTCGCAATCTGTCCAGCATGATACGAAGGACTAGTTTCAAGAAATGACTCATTAAGCTGATCGTTCGATGTCGTTTGCATCCCGTTACTCGCGGTTTTTCTTCGGAAAAATGATGTACACAGATTTGCAAATCTCATGGGGAAACCGACCTTCGTCGCAGATTCTGTTTGCAAGCCGCGTTAACCGATCGACACCGATGTCACCCAGTACGACGAGCATCATCTACGACGACTCCATCTTAACCAGCTGCCTTGCCAGTCTCCAGCGCCTTCTCTACCTCGTCGGTGCACCCTTCCGAACCGTCGGTCTCTCTCCCCTGTTATCTGCGAATAGATCATCGACTTTTGCCACCTCATCAGAATCCCCTTCTGTTCCACAACGATGATGCCGTCCTTCGCCTCGAACAGCTTCGCCTTTTCTTCTCCCGTCACCTGCCGAACCGTATCGTGCATCTTCTGTGGGTCTACTCGTTCAAGTACGGATTTACGATTCCGGCGCCGTTTACTTTACTCTGTTCGTCCATCAGCTCCAATATCCGATGGGACGTCCTTCAGTCGTGATTTGCCGCCCTGATAGTTCGCAGTAGCACCTGATCAGCGGCTTCTGTAAACCGGTTGAGTGAGCTTCAGGAAATATTCTTCTAGCTCAATGGTGTTGGCATCACTCTCCTTAGGTTCATCCTGTCTCGGACTTTAAAGATATAGTCCATCATTTGTAATTTGTGCATTTTGTTCGTTTGAAGCAACGAAAGTGTTCAAAATCTAATGAAGGATACTGAACAACTTACCTGATGAAGTTTCAGCTCAGCTTCAGCAAGGGCGGATCCGGGGGGGGGGGCAAAGGGGGCCATCCCCCCCCCAAAAAAAACCCCGAAACCAATTGGTTTTTTTTTATGTGACGTCGCAATAAAGGCAGGCAATGAGTACACCACCATCTTTTCCTCAAAAAACATTGGCTAAAGTGGTCAGAAATTGCCTTAGATCGCACCACAGAGCATCGAGAATCCAAAAAAATTTCGAGGCCCTTAAGCGGGCCCCGAACCCCACGTCGTAATTTTTTGACCCACTTTTTGGGAGACACAATTTTTTGTTGGCCCCCCCAAAAAAATTGGGTTCGAGATCCGCCCTTGAGCTTCAGCTGTATATTCCGAGAAAAACAGCATTCTAGGATCTCAATTTTAAATCAAAAGTTGCTGAATCATGTTTTGAATTGTTTTGAATTGCAGCTATACGCGATGTCGCGCACTGATCCGACGAATTATAGCAACCGCGCGCGCCTGTGCGTCGTGCCAATGCTTGCGCGCGCTGCGCCGAATAACAAAACGAACTACTAATTTAAATTTTCCTACGGGTGCGTCTTAAGACGCACCGTTGGAAAGGCCTTCTTTCGTTGATTTCTTCAAAATGATAGCTTGCCAGAAAGATGAATTTCTCAGGGAGTTTAGTCCACTTACTATCTTTCAACCAAGTATGTTTTTCAACAATAATACGCCAGTTACTTTTTCGGATGGCTGCAAATGATGGAATATAGCTAGCTTTAAATCAATTATTTCAGTTTGTTGTTTACTAATTACTCATTAAAATAATAACTACCTAATGCAAAAATGTACTCAAAACTTTAGCTTGGGCGTTATCATCCAACTTGGCATGGCTTTGGCTATGCTCATTGCAAGCTATGTTTTAAAGATTTGAAATTTCATTGCTATAGTAAGTGATGACAAATCTTTGGAATGACTAATTATTAATGGACAACCTAAGGTACCATTAATTGGCATACCTCCTTTTACCGCACTGTCCACAGCTTCGACAGCACATTCCTCCGACAGCTTTACTCACCACTTATTCAGCAAACTTGGAAAAAGAGGTTTTTTGGTCTTTGTTTTGCAATCAATGGTGTTCAATTTTTGCACTGCAGCCCGTTGTTTTTGGATTACCTTTTTTTTTCATACACCCTGAACATCGATACGCGGTAGTCCGATTATGTCTAGGATGTCCTGCGTGACCAGCAAATCCCTACCGGGTGAGGCACCCGCACCCCCGATGAAGCGGCCTGGCTGCCCTTTACGCCGTTGTGTCTGCTGTTCGAATAGGACGTCGTAGTCATGTTCTTGGGGAGAATACAGAGGTAGAAACCCAAGCTCCTTTCCTCCGAGTATTTTGAAGACGAGTCACTACCTCGACCCTGGACCGTACTTATTTTATAGCAATGTCCGCTAACTGGACCGTTGAGTGCTGCTGTTGGTTTTGCCACGTTGACCCATCCGCCAGCACCCTCATCGAGGTGTGGTTGGCACATCAAGTTCTCATCCGTCTGCCTCATGCTGCTGCCTGTGGTGGTTGCTTTTAACCCCTAGCTGGGGCGGGAGGGGGGGGGGGGCTTGGGGCTTAAACTTTACTGTCGCACACCTGATCGCCATGAGCCTCTGTGCTTAATCGAAACCAGGGGCCCCCGGGCTCACACCTCAGCCACGTCCGTGTAGATTACTCTTATATTGATCTCCCCCCCCCCCCCGCCCCCCCTCCCCCTCGCCCCCCCCCTCCTCCTCCCCCCCCCCCCCCCCCCCCCCCCAGTGTTGGGATATATGGAATGCAATAATGAACGCATGAGTGTTACAAATTGCACTGCAAATGCAAGTGTAATACGTGTGTATCGGAATGGGACAAATTATCTGAATCAATTACTAATTCTGTCCAACCCACCAATGCATTTTATTATCGATCCACGATTTTCTACAGGTGGCTATTTGATGGCAATATCTCACATCTGGAGCCAGGCATATTCAACGGATTTTCTCTTCTCACAATCCTGTAAGTGTTTAGTATCTATTACGGGCGTTTGAGTTTGTGGCTTAAAAGACCCGCCCTGTGAGTAGCCTGGTTCCCGATCCCTACGTTATGGATCCTGTTATGGATGTTTCTAGATTAATAGGTCTTAATGGGTTTTGCATAGATATTCTGAGCCAAGTGGCACATGATAAAAAAAAAGCAAATGAAAGGCCCAATGGGTCCCTACGTTATGGATCCTGAGAGGAGCAGGAACCAGTCTACACTGCAAGAAATGAAATACTGATAGGCGTATTTGTGAAACTAAACGAACTAAGGCCGACTTTTATAGAAAATAAATTTTGTATTGCACGGGAAAAGGCAATGACAAATGACATTTTATTCAGGGCTCTATTCGAAAAAAAAAGCCACTTCAATCTGTAATGGAATATGTAAGAGTAACTTTCACCACGTTATGGCATGAATCGGAATGATAAAAGATGCGTTCCTTATGCTATTTTCGAGTTTCCCCACGAAAAATATTTGTTATTTTTTCAATTAATATTTTTCTAGCAATATAAAAAGTTACTCACTTTTGAAAGAGATATCGAACAACGAAATCCACCCATGATTAGTTATTCAATTATTTCTTCACATAATTCGAATTATTTTCGGATCTCGCATGGCGGGCTCATTATTTTATGCGCAAAATGAAAACCCAGAATTCCGTCACCAAAACCGGATTATTTTTTCCGCTCGAACTAATTATACACATCGATAATTCGTCTGGAGGGGAAAAAAACCTTCTTTAGGTGCACGAGTATGATGCAACTTTTACTTTGCCAAGTAATATTAAGAGTGTTCTTCCCTATTGAAATGTAAATATTTGGCAGAATATTTCAACTTTGCCGTTCTTCATTTGATTCGACAGAACCTTGAGGGATGTTCCCCTTGAGACGATTTACCCCAGTTCATTCGATGGACTCTCCAATCTCAACAGCCTGTAAGTTTTGGATATGGTTCGGATATATCCAACATTACACTTTATTGTCGTTGTTAATGAATAACTGATGCAACGAATATGGTTGTAAATTGATTTTAAAGTCGTTAAGATATGTTAGTGGTTTAATCAGAATCACACAAAGATGACCCTGTCCGATGGAATTTCATTCCCTGTAGTCTTTCGTGTAATTTTTCTTGTGCTATTTCCCTCAACACGTTTTCAGAGTCACGGCAGATATTAGCAACAAAACACACACACACAAAAACCCAGTTCATTACAATTCGTTTTTAATAATCAGGTATTCATCTAATTTATCCGATTTTTGTCTTTATTAGGCGTGTTCTCTTTATTGCCAGCACTGATATGCTTGAGTTTATTTTGGAGTAATTAACTTCTTCCGCAAAATCTTTGTTCATGTATTTATTATTTACTTTGCAACACTTCCTTTGATTTAGAATATTCTAATTCAAATGTTGATTTTTCACGAATTAATCGTAACGCCCTATTTTGTGGGAGAAATGAATAATTCTAAATCTGTCCAATGTTTCAAAAAAAAAGAATGGGAAATCTATGTTCATACCGTACAGGCAATTTAATTGAATTGCAAGCTATTTGAATGGTATTCAATCTCACACTAAAAACATATCAATCTCACAATAAAAAAGCTGTTTCAGCAACAACAATATTGGATCATGGGCAATGTCTTTACGGCTCCCTTTTTAAGTATAGTTTGCAGAATTGCAGTTGTCGCTAAATTACCTTTACTGATGTTTCTACATACATGTATTGCATATGAACCACACGTCTTAATCGGTTTCGTATAGACATTCTGAGCCAAAGGGCACATGATAAAAAAAAAGCAAATGAAAGGCCCCGATGGATCCCTACGTTATGGATCCTGAGAGGAGCAGGAACCAGTCTACACAGCAAGAAAAGAAATACTGACAGGCGTATTTGTCAAAACTATACGAACTCAGACCGATTTTTATAGGAAATAATTTTGTATTGCACGGGAAAAGGCAATGACAAAAGGCTATTTTATCCAGGGCTCTATTCGAAAAAAAAGCCACATCAATCTGTAATGGATTATGTAAGAGTAACTTTCACTACGTTATGGCATGAATCAGAATGATAAAAGATGCGTTCCTTATGCTATTTTCGAGTTTCCGTAGGAAAAATATTTGTTATTTTGTCAATTAATATTTTTTAGCAATATCAATAGTTACTCACTTTTGAAAGAGATATCGAACAACGAAATCCACCCATGATTAGTTATTCAATTATTTCTTCACATGATTCGAATTATTTTCGGATCTCGCAGGGCGGGCTCATTACTTTTTGCGCAAAATGAAAACCCAGAATTCCGTCACCCAAACCGGATTTTTTTTCCGCTCGAGCTAATTATACACATTGAAAATTCGTCTGGAGGAAAAAAAAAATTCTTTAGGTGCACGAGTATGATGCAACTTTAATTTTGCCAAGTAATATTAAGAGTTTTTTTTCCTATTGTAATATAACTATTTGGTACAATATTTCAACTTTGCTGTTCTTCATTTGATTCGACAGTCGCTTGGAGAATCTTCCCCTTGAGTCGATTTCCGCAGGTACATGGAATGGACTCTCCAATCTCCAACAGCTGTAAGTTTGGATATGGTTCGGATATATCCAACATTAAACTTTATTGTCGTTGTTGGTGAATAACTGATGCAACGAATATGGTTGTAAATTGATTTTAAACTCGTTAAGATATGTTAGCGGTTTAATCAGAATCACACAAAGATGACCCTGTCCGATGGAACTTCAGTCCCTGTAGTCTTTCGTGTAATTTTTCTTGTCCCCTCAACACGTTTTCAGAGTCACGGCAGATATAAGCAACAAAACACACACACAAAAACCCAGTTCATTACAATTGGTTTTTAATAATCAGGTATTCATTTAATTTATCCGATTTTTGTCTTTATTACGCGTGTTCTCTTTATTGCCAGCACTGATATGCTTGAGTTTATTTTGAGGTAATTAACTTCTTCCGCATAATCTTTGTTCATGTATTTATTATTTACTTTGCAACACTTCCTTTGATTTAGAATATTCTAATTCAAATGTTGATTTTTCACGAATTAATCGTAACGCCCTATTTTGTGGGAGAAATGAATAAATCTAAATCTGTCCAATGTTTCAAAAAAAATGAATGGGAAATCTATGTTCATACCGTACAGGCAATTTAATTGAATTGCAAGCTATTTGAATGGTTTTCAATCTCACACTAACTACATATCAATCTCACAATAAAAAAGCTGTTTCAGCAACAACAATATTGGATCATGGGCAATGTCTTTACGGCTCCCTTTTTAAGTATAGTTTGCAGAATTGCAGTTGTCGCTAAATTACCTTTACTGATGTTTCTACATACATGTATTGCATATGAACCACACGTCTTAATCGGTTTTGTATAGACATTCTAAGCCAAAGGGCACATGATAAAAAAAAGCAAACGAAAGCCTCAATGGATCCCTACGTTATGGATCCTGAGAGGAGCAGGAACCAGTCTACACAGCAAGAAATGAAATACTGACAGGCGTATTTGTAAAAACTAAACGAACTCAGGCCGATTTTTATAGGAAATAATTTTGTATTGCACGGGAAAAGGCAATGACAAAAGGCTATTTTATTCAGGGCTCTATTCGAAAAAAAAAACACCACTTCAATCTGTAATGGATTATGTAAAAGTAACTTTCACCACGTTGTGGCATGTATCGGAATGAAAAAAGATGCGTTCCTTATGTTATTTTCGAGTTTCCCCAGGAAAAATATTTGTTATTTTGTCAATTAATATTTTTCTAGCAATATCAATAGTTACTCACTTTTGAAAGAGATATCGAACAACGAAATCCACCCATGATTAGTTATTCAATTATTTCTTCACATGATTCGAATTATTTTCGGATCTCGCAGGGCGGGCTCATTACTTTTTGCGCAAAATGAAAACCCAGAATTCCGTCACCCAAACCGGATTGTTTTTCCGCTCGAGCTAATTATACACATTGAAAATTCGTCTGGAGGAAAAAAAACACTTCTTTAGGTGCACGAGTATGATGCAACTTTAATTTTGCCAAGTAATATTAAGAGTGTTCTTCCCTATTGTAATATAACTATTTGGTACAATATTTCAACTTTGCCGTTCTTCATTTGATTCGACAGAACCTTGAGGGATGTTCCCCTTGAGACGATTTACCCCAGTTCATTCGATGGACTCTCCAATCTCAACAGCCTGTAAGTTTTGGATATGGTTCGGATATATCCAACATTACACTTTATTGTCGTTGTTAATGAATAACTGATGCAACGAATATGGTTGTAAATTGATTTTAAAGTCGTTAAGATATGTTAGTGGTTTAATCAGAATCACACAAAGATGACCCTGTCCGATGGAATTTCATTCCCTGTATAGTCTTTCGTGTAATTTTTCTTGTGCTATTCCCCTCAACACATTTTCAGAGTCACGACAGATATAAGCAACAAAACACACACACAAAAACCCAGTTCATTACAATTGGTTTTTAATAATCAGGTATTCATTTAATTTATCCGATTTTGTCTTTATTACGCGTGTTCTCTTTATTGCCAGCACTGATATGCTTGAGTTTATTTGGGGGTAATTAACTTCTTCCGCATAATCTTTGTTCATGTATTTATTATTTACTTTGCAACACTTCCTTTGATTTAGAATATTCTAACTCAAATGTTGATTTTTCACGAATTAATCGTAACGCCCTATTTTGTGGGAGAAATGAATAAATCTAAATCTGTCCAATGTTTCAAAAAAAATGAATGGGAAATCTACGTTCATACCGTACAGGCAATTTAACTTAATTGCAAGCTATTTGAATGGTATTCAATCTCACACTAAAAACATATCAATTTCACAATAAAAAGCTGTTTCAGCAACAACAATATTGGATCATGGGCAATGTCTTTACGGCTCCTTTTTTAAGTATAGTTTGCAGAATTGCAGTTGTCGCTAAATTACCTTTACTGATGTTTCTACATACATGTATTGCACATGAACCACACGTCTTAATCGGTTTTGTATAGACATTCTGAGCCAAAGGGCACATGATAAAAAAAAAGCAAATGAAAGGCCCCAATGGATCCCTACGTCATGGATCCTGAGAGGAGCAGGAACCAGTCTACACAGCAAGAAATGAAATACTGACAGGCGTGTTTGTGAAAACTAAACGAACTCAGGCCGATTTTTATAGGAAATAATTCTGTATTGCGTGGAAAAAAGGCAATGACAAAAGGCTATTTTATTCAGGGTTCTATTCGAAGAAAAATAGGCCACATCAAACTATAATGGATTATGTATAGAAACTTTCACCACGGCGTGGCGTGATTCAGAATGATAAAAGATACGTTCCCCATACTATTTTCGAGTTTCACCACGAAAAATAATTGTTATTTTTTTCAATTGCTACTTTTCCAGCATCGTTACTCACTTTTCAAAAAGACATCGAACAACGAAATCCACCGATGATTAGTCATTGAATTATTTCTTCACATAATTCGATTTTTTTTGGCTCTCGCAGGGCGAGCTCATTACTTTTTGCACAAAATGAAAACCCGGAATTCCGTCACCCAAATCGGATGGGTTTTTTTCGCGCAAACAAATTATACACATTCAAAATTCGTTTGGAGAAAATAAACCTTCTTTAAGAGAACAAGTTTGATGCAACTTTAATTTTGCCAAGTAATATTAAGAGTATTCTTCCCTATTGTAATATAATTATTTGGCAGAATATTTCAACTTTGCTGTTCTTCATATGATTTGACAGTATATTGGTGAATGTTCCCCTTGAGTCGATGTCCGCAGGTACATGGAATGGACTCTCCAATCTCAACACCCTGTAAGTTTCGGAAATGGTTCGGATATATTCAATATTAAACTTCATTGTCGTTGTTGATGAATAGCTGATGTAACGAATATGCTTGTAAATTGATTTTACACTCGTTAAGATATGTTAGCGGTTGAATCAGAATCACACAAAGATGACCCTGTCCGATGGAATTTCATTCCCTGTAGTCATTCGTGTAATTTTTCTTGCGCTATTCCCTTCAACACGTTTTCAGAGTCACGGCAGATATAAGCAACAAAACACACACACAAAAACCCAGTTCATTACAATTGGTTTTTAATAATCAGGTATTCATTTAATTTATCCGATTTTTGTCTTTATTACGCGTGTTCTCTTTAGTGCCAGCACTGATATGCTTGAGTTTATTTTGGAGTAATTAACTTCTTCCGCATAATCTTTGTTCATGTATTTATTATTTACTTTGCAACACTTCCTTTGATTTAGAATATTCTAATTCAAATGTTGATTTTTCACGAATTAATCGTAACGCCCTATTTGTGGGGCAAATGAATAAATCTAAATCTGTCCAAAGTTTCAATAAAAATGAAGAGGAAATTTACGTTCATACCGTACAGGCAATTTAATTGAAATGCAAGCTATTTGAATGGTTATCAATCTCACACTAAAAATATATCGATCTCACAATAAAAAACTGTTTGAGGAACAACAATATTGGATCATGGGCAATGTCTTTACGGCTCCTTTTTTAAGTATAGTTTGCAGAATTGCAGTTGTCGCTAAATTACCTTTACTGATGTTTCTACATATCATGTATTGCATATGAACAACACGTCTTAATCGCTCTTGTATAGACATTCTAAGCCAAAGGGCACATGATAAAAAAAAAAGCAAATGAAAGGCCCCAATGGATCACTACGTTATGGATCCTGAGAGGAGCAGGAACCAGTCTACACAGCAAGAAATGAAATACTGACAGGCGTGTTTGTGAAAACTAAACGAACGAAGGCCGATATTTATAGGAAATAATTCTGTATTGCGTGGAAAAAAAGGCAATGACAAATGGCTTTTATTCAGGGTTCTATTCGAAGAAAAAAAAACCACATCAATCTATAATGGATTGTGTATCGAAACTTACACCACGGCGTGGCGTGAATCAGAATGATAAAAGATACGTTCCCCATGCTATTTTGGAGTTTCACCACGAAAAATAATTGTTATTTTTTCAATTGCTACTTTTCCAGCATCGTTACTCACTTTTGAAAGAGACATCGAACAACAAAATCCACCGATGATTAGTTATTGAATTATTTGTTCACATACTTTGGCTCTCGCAGGGCGAGCTCATTACCTTTTGCCCAAAATGAAAACCCGGAATGCCGTCACCCAAATCGGATGGGTTTTTTTCGCGCAAACAAATAATACACATTGAAAATTCGTTTGGAGAAAATAAACCTTTTTTAAGAGAACAAGTTTGATGCAACTTTAATTTTGCCAAGTAATATTAAGAGCGTTCTTCCCTATTGTAATGTAAATATTTGGCAGAATATTTCAACTTTGCTGTTCTTCATTTGATTCGACAGTTTCTTGAGGAATCTTCCCCTTGAGTCGATTTACCCCAGTTCATTCGATGGACTCTCCAATCTCAACAGCCTGTAAGTTTTGGATATGGTTCGGATATATCCAACATTACACTTTATTTTCGTTGTTGATGAATAACTGATGCAACGAATATGGTTGTAAATTGATTTTAAACTCGTTAAGATATGTTAGCGGTTTAATCAGAATCACACAAAGATGACCCTGTCCGATGGAATTTCATTCCCTGTAGTCTTTCGTGTAATTTTTCTTGTGCTATTCCCCTCAACACATTTTCAGAGTCACGGCAGATATAAGCAACAAAACACACACACAAAAACCCAGTTCAATACAATTCGTTTTTAATAATCAGGTATTCATTTAATTTATCCGATTTTTGTCTTTATTACGCGTGTTCTCTTCATTGCCAGCACTGATATGCTTGAGTTTATTTTGGAGTAATTAACTTCTTCCGCAAAATCTTTGTTCATGTATTTATTATTTACTTTGCAACACTTCCTTTGATTTAGAATATTCTAATTCAAATGTTTATTTTTCACGAATTAATCGTAACGCCCTATTTGTGGGAGAAATGAATAAATCTAAATCTGTCCAAAGTTTCAATAAAAATGAAGAGGACATTTACGTTCATACCGTACAGGCAATTTAACTGAATTGCAAGCTATTTGAATGGTTATCAATCTCACACTAAAAACATATCAATCTCACAATAAAAAGCTGTTTCAGCAACAACAATATTGGATCATGGGCAATGTCTTTACGGCTCCTTTTTTAAGTATAGTTTGCAGAATTGCAGTTGTCGCTAAATTACCTTTACTGATGTTTCTACATACATGTATTGCACATGAACCACACGTCTTAATCGGTTTTGTATAGACATTCTAAGCCAAAGGGCACATGATAAAAAAAAGCAAATGAAAGCCCCCGATGGATCCCTACGTTATGGATCCTGAGAGGAGCAGGAACCAGTCTACACAGCAAGAAATGAAATACTGACAGGCGTGTTTGTGAAAACTAAACGAACGAAGGCCGATTTTTATAGGAAATAATTCTGTATTGCGTGGAAAAAAGGCAATGCCAAAAGGCTATTTTATTCAGGGTTCTATTCGAAAAAAAAAAGCCACTTCAATCTGTAATGGATTATGTAAGAGTAACTTTCACCACGTTATGGCATGAATCGGAATGATAAAAGATGCGTCCATATGCTATTTGCGAGTTTCCCCACGAAAAATATTTGGTTTTTTTTTCAATTAATACTTTTCTAGCAATATAAATAGTTACTCACTTTTCAAAGAGATATCGAACAACAAAATCCTCCCATGATTAGTTATTCAATTATTTCTTCACATGATTCGAATTATTTTCGGATCTCGCAGGGCGGGCTCATTACTTTTTGCGCAAAATGAAAACCCAGAATTCCGTCACCCAAGCCGGATTTTTTTTCCGCTCGAACTAATTATACACATTGAAAATTCGTCTTGAGGAAAAAAAACCCTTCTTTAGGTGCACGAGTATGATGCAACTTTAATTTTGCCAAGTAATATTAAGAGTGTTCTTCCCTATTGTAATATAACTATTTGGTACAATATTTCAACTTTGCCGTTCTTCATTTGATTCGACAGAACCTTGATTGATGTTCCCCTTGAGACGATTTACCCCAGTTCATTCGATGGACTCTCCAATCTCAACAGCCTGTAAGTTTTGGATATGGTTCGGATATATCCAACATTACACTTTATTGTCGTTGTTAATGAATAACTGATGCAACGAATATGGTTGTAAATTGATTTTAAAGTCGTTAAGATATGTTAGTGGTTTAATCAGAATCACACAAAGATGACCCTGTCCGATGGAATTTCATTCCCTGTATAGTCTTTCGTGTAATTTTTCTTGTGCTATTCCCCTCAACACATTTTCAGAGTCACGGCAGATATAAGCAACAAAACACACACACAAAAACCCAGTTCAATACAATTCGTTTTTAATAATCAGGTATTCATTTAATTTATCCGATTTTTGTCTTTATTACGCGTGTTCTCTTTATTGCCAGCACTGATATGCTTGAGTTTATTTTGGGGTAATTAACTTCTTCCGCATAATCTTTGTTGATGTATTTATTATTTACTTTGCAACACTTCCTTTGATTTAGAATATTCTAATTCAAATGTTGATTTTTCACGAATTAATCGTAACGCCCTATTTTGTTGGAGAAATGAATAAATCTAAATCTGTCCAATGTTTCAAAAAAAAATGAATGGGAAATCTACGTTCATACCGTACAGGCAATTTAACTGAATTGCAAGCTATTTGAATGGTATTCAATCTCACACTAAAAACATATCAATCTCACAATAAAAAGCTGTTTCAGCAACAACAATATTGGATCATGGGCAATGTCTTTACGGCTCCTTTTTTAAGTATAGTTTGCAGAATTGCAGTTGTCGCTAAATTACCTTTACTGATGTTTCTACATATCATGTATTGCATATGAACCGCACGTCTTAATCGGTTTTGTATAGACATTCTAAGCCAAAGGGCACATGATAAAAAAAGCAAATGAAAGGCCCCGATAAATCCCTACGTTATGGATCCTAAGAGGAGCAGGAACCAGTCTACACAGCAAGAAATGAAATACTGACAGGCGTATTTGTAAAAACTAAACGAACTCAGGCCGATTTTTATAGGAAATAATTTTGTATTGCACGGGAAAAGGCAATGACAAAAGGCTATTTTATTCAGGGTTCTATTCGAAAAAAAAAAGCCACTTCAATCTGTAATGGATTTATGTAAGAGTAACTTTCACCACGTTATGGCATGAATCAGAATGATAAAAGATGCGTTCCTTATGCTATTTTCGAGTTTCCCCACGAAAAATATTTGTTATTTTTTCAATTAATATTTTTCTAGCAATATCAATAGTTACTCACTTTTGAAAGAGACATCGAACAACAAAATCCACCCATGATTAGTTATTCAATTATTTGTTCACATGATTCGAATTATTTTCGGATCTCGCAGGGCGGGCTCATTATTTTATGCGCAAAATGAAAACCCAGAATTCCGTCACCCAAACCGGATTTTTTTTCCGCTCGAACTTATTATACACATCGAAAATTCGTCTGGAGGGGAAAAAAAACCTTCTTTAGGTGCACGAGTATGATGCAACCTTAACTTTGCCAAGTAATATTAAGAGTGTTCTTCCCTATTGAAATGTAAATATTTGGCAGAATATTTCAACTTTGCCGTTCTTCATTTGATTCGACAGAACCTTGAGGGATGTTCCCCTTGAGACGATTTACCCCAGTTCATTCGATGGACTCTCCAATCTCAACAGCCTGTAAGTTTGGATATGGTTCGGATATATCCAACATTATTGTTGATGAATAACTTACGCAACGAATATTTTTGTAAATTGATTTTAAACTCGTTCAGATAATGTTAGCGTTTTAATCAGAATCACACAAAGATGACTCTGTCCGATGGAATTTCATTCCCTGTAGTCATTCGTGTAATTTTTCTTGCGCTATTCCCCTCAACACGATTTCAGAGTCACGGCAGATATAAGCAACAAAACACACACACAAAAACCCAGTTCATTACAATTCGTTTTTAATAATCAGGTATTCATTTAATTTATCCGATTTTTGTCTTTATTACGCGTGTTCTCTTCATTGCCAGCACTGATATGCTTGAGTTTATTTTGGAGTAATTAACTTCTTCCGCAAAATCTTTGTTCATGTATTTATTATTTACTTTGCAACACTTCCTTTGATTTAGAATATTCTAATTCAAATGTTTATTTTTCACGAATTAATCGTAACGCCCTATTTGTGGGAGAAATGAATAAATCTAAATCTGTCCAAAGTTTCAATAAAAATGAAGAGGAAATTTACGTTCATACCGTACAGGCAATTTAATTGAATTGCAAGCTATTTGAATGGTTATCAATCTCACACTAAAAATATATCGATCTCACAATAAAAAACTTTTTCAGCAACAACAATATTGGATCATGGTCAATGTCTTTACGGCTCCTTTTTTAAGTATAGTTTGCAGAATTGCAGTTGTCGCTAAATTACCTTTACTGATGTTTCTACATATCATGTATTGCATATGAACCACACGTCTTAATCGGTTTTGTATAGGCATTCTAAGCCAAAGGGCACATGATAAAAAAAGCAAATGAAAGGCCCCGATGGATCCCTACGTTATGGATCCTGAGAGGAGCAGGAACCAGTCTACACAGCAAGAAATGAAATACTGACAGGCGTATTTGTAAAAACTAAACTAACTCAGGCCGATTTTTATAGGAAATAATTGTTTATTGCACGGGAAAAGGCAATGACAAAAGGCTATTTTATTCAGGTTCTATTCGAAAAAAAAGCCACTTCAATCTGTAATGGATTATGTAAGAGTAACTTTCACCACGTTATGGCATGAATCGGAATGATAAAAGATGCGTTCCTTATGCTATTTTTGAGTTTCCCCACGAAAAATATTTGTGTTTTTTTTCAATTAATATTTTTCAATATCAATAGTTACTCACTTTTGAAAGAGATATCGATATATTCAATATTAAACTTTATTGTCGTTGTTGATGAATAGCTGATGTAACGAATATGCTTGTAAATTGATTTTACACTCGTTAAGATATTTTAGCGGTTGAATCAGAATCACACAAAGATGACCCTGTCCGATGGAATTTCATTCCCTGTAGTCATTCGTGTAATTCTTCTTGCGCTATTCCCCTCAACACGTTTTCAGAATCATGGCAGATATAGGCCTAACGCAACAAAACACAGGGAAACAAACTCAATACAATTCGTTTTTAATAATCAGGTATTCATTCTTCATTACGCGTGTTCTCTTTATTGCCAGCACTGATATGCTTGAGTTTATTTTGAGGTAATTAACTTCTTCCGCATAATCTTTGTTCATGTATTTATTATTTACTTTGCAACACTTCCTTTGATTTAGAATATTCTAATTCAAATGTTGATTTTTCACGAATTAATCGTAACGCCCTATTTGTGGGAGAAATGAATAAATCTAAATTTGTCCAAAGTTTCAATAAAAATGAAGAGGAAATTTACGTTCATACCGTACAGGCAATTTAATTGAATTGCAAGCTATTTGAATGGTTATCAATCTCACACTTAAAAATATATCGATCTCACAATAAAAAAGCTGTTTCAGCAACAACAAAATTGGATCATATGGGCAATGTCTTTACGGCTCCTTTTTTTTTTTTTAGTATAGTTTGCAGAATTGCAGTTGTCGCTAAATTACCTTTACTGATGTTTCTACATACATGTATTGCACATGAACCACACGTCTTAATCGGTTTTGTATAGACATTCTGAGCCAAAGGGCACATGATAAAAAAAAGCAAATGAAAGGCCCCGATGGATCCCTACGTTATGGATCCTGAGAGGAACCAGTATATACAGTATTCTGTATTGCGTGGAAAAAAGGCAATGACCAATGGCTATTTTATTCAGGGTTCTATTCGAAGAAAAAAAAAAAACATCAAACTATAATGGATTGTGTATAGAAACTTTCAACACGTTATGGCGTGAATCAGAATGATAAAAGATGCGTTCCCCACGCTATTTTCGAGTTTCACCACGAAAAATATCGTTATTTTTTAAATTGCTACTTTGCCAGCATCGTTACTCACTTTTGAAAAGCCACATCAAACTAGTCGATGTCTTTTGAAAAAGACATCGAACAACGAAATCCACCGATGATTAGTCATTGAATTATTTCTTCACATAATTCGATTTTTTTTGGCTCTCGCAGGGCGAGCTCATTACTTTTTGCACAAAATGAAAACCCGGAATTCCGTCACCCAAATCGGATGTTTTTTTTTGAGCAAACAAATTATACACATTGAAAATTCGTTTGGAGAAAATAAACATTCTTTAAGAGAACAAGTTTGATGCAACTTTAATTTTGCCAAATAATATTAAGAGTGTTCTTCCCTATTGTAATATAACTATTTGGCGGAATATTTCAACTTTGCTGTTCTTCATTTGATTCGACAGTTTCTTGACGAATCTTCGCCTTGAGTCGATTCCCGCAGGTACATTTTCTGGAGTCTCAAATCTCAACACCCTGTAAGTTTAGATATGGTTCGGAAATATCCAAACTCTTGTTGTTGATAAATAGTTGATGTAACGAATATGCTTGTAAATTGATTTTAAGCTTGTTAAGATATCTTAGCGGTTTAATCAGAATCACACAAAGATGACCCTGTCCGATGGATTTTCAATCCTTGTAGTCATTGATATAATACATTGTGCTAGTCCCCTCAAAACATTTTCAGAGTCACGGCAGATACTATGCAACAAAACATACACAAAAACCAGCTTATTACCATTCGTTTTTAAAAATCAGGTTTTCATTTTAATTATCCGATTTTTGTCTTCATTGCCCATGTTTTCTTTATTGCTGCACTAATGTGCTTTTATTAATTTTTTTTTTCGGGGGGGGTAATCAATTCTTCCACGTAATCTTTGTTCATGTATTTTTATTTTGACTTTGCAGAATATTCTAATTTAGGCCGAATAAAAAAAAAACATGTTTCTCGTCCGGGTTTTTGAAAAAAAAGGAGGAAGCGGGGCTTTTTATTTTTTATTTTTTATTTTCTTCAAGATGGCCGCCAGTTTAAAATTTCCTGCAACCGTTGGTGTTTCCACTGTTCAAAGACACTTTTAAAATGAAAGACAAGTTGGACAAGAGAACTGAACATATTTACAGTGTCATTTAGAGTTGTATTGGTCTACAATGAACAGTTTTAGATGCATTTGACCTTTTTGGTGGTTTTTTTACTACATTTTTCAAAAATAACAAATAATAAAAAAAATCCAGGCGGCCTCCAAGAAGGAAGCGGGCGGGGACGAGAAACGTGTGTGTTTTTTTTTACTTCGCCTTAATTGCTGATTTTTCACGAATTAATCTGAACGGCCCTCTTCGTGGGAGAAATAAATTAATCTAAATCGGCCCAATGTTTCAATAAAAATGAGGAGGAAATTTACGTTCATACCGTACAGGCAATTAAACTGAATAGAAAACAAATAATTTCAATTAGAAACAGTACGTTTAACACAAAGAAACCTTTACATATTTTGCAGTGTATTTCAGCTTTGTTATAGGCCTATTCTCCTTTTGATTTGACAGTTATTTAGAAAGTCTTCCCCTCGTGACGATCCAGGCTGGCTTTCTTGATGGACTCTTCAATCTCAAAAAGCTGTAAGTTTTTATAAAATTTCTGATGTCACAAAAGATACTCAAATGTTTATTAGCATTGCAAGCTATTTGAATGGGAATCAATCTCACACTGGAAAATCTGTTTCAGCAATTCTTTTTTTCATTTTCGATCATGGGCAATGTCTTTACGACTTCATTTTTAAGTACAGTTTGCAGCAGCATTGCAGTTGTTGCTAAAATTACTCTTCCTGCATGACTTAACTACAGCGCGTACCAAAATACCCGCAACTTATTTTTTGCAAGGTTAGCGTCTGCGCGGAAACACGTACCACCATTATACCATTGTCATTTTAAAGCTGGGAATTTTAACTTTATCCCTGACGAGTATTGGTTTGATATTTACAAGAGTTTTAAAATTATTTACGTTCATAATAAAGGCATTTCGAAAACAAACTCAACTGATTTCAAGGAAAATCGATGATGCGGTACATCAGATGCAAACTCGAGTCAACAAGCTGTTGAAATAACAAAAAAAACAATTGATTTATACTAAAAACACATTGAACTTGAAACGACGAGCAATATTGTGAATTTATTTAAGGTGAAGCATAGGCGTGGATCGAAAAGAAAAGGAAACACAGAACGTAAAAGGCAACGAGATCGTCACATCATGAACATTATGAAGCATTTCCACATTTGGAAAAATGCGCATGATTGATTTTCCTTGAAATCGGTTGAGTTTGTTTTGACATGCCTTTATGTGAACACGAATAATTTCAAAACCCTTTGGAAAATCAAACAATACCTACCAGGGATAAAGTTAAGATTCCAAGCTTTACTATGATATAAAAAATAACGGCGGTACGTGTTTCCGCGGCGACGCTAGAGCCTCGCAAAAAAAAATGTTGCGGGTGTTTTGGGACGCGCTGTAGAACCACAGGTCGTAATGGTTTTGTATACACATTCTGAACCAAGTGGCACATGCTAAAAAAAAAAAAATTAATTACAGGCCCCAATGGTATAATTGGAAATTTGGATTTTACGTCCGTTTTGTTATCAGTAAGCTGTACTTCACCCCTCACAATATGTGCAAGGCACTTAGTATGGCCTACAAATATTTGAACTTATTTAAAAATTATTGCTATCATTTACAAAAAAAACATTGATCGCAATTCCAGAAAATTGGTTAAAAAAAGATTTCCAAAAATTTTCGCAAAAGTTTTATCTCAAAGTTAAGAAAAAGACCTTTAATTAAATTTTTATAACGAGGCAAAGTCTCGACGGATCCATAGTTGAACAGATGAAATATTTAAAAGAGAATTAACGCCCCAGACAACTGGTTGCTTAGAATATGAGTTTCGAGTATGCCTGTTTAACTGTCATATCAAGACCATGTTTAATTTCTGATCTTTTTCAGTGTACTGTTTGACATATCAGGCACGCTGAATAAGCTTGATAAGGTCGCCTCTGATGGGTTACCAGCCTTGCAAAAAGCGTAAGTCATAAAATCGATTTCAATAGTTTTATCAAACATAACATAGACGATGCTGCCTGGGGAAGTGATGTTCATCCAATATCAAATTCTTATCTAATTCACGACAGCGTCAAATGCTATGTGCAGTTCTGTCCAAAAAATTCTTAATACATTGTGTGTAGTCTTCAATAAACTTTTTTTTTTAAATTACATTTTCAGATACGTTGACGACTACCGTCTTTGTTGTGCCTTGTCCAAGTTGCAGCATTTTTCTATCGAGCAAGATTGTTTGACTACAAAGCCTAAACCAGCTTTGAATCTGTGCGACAGCCTTATGCCAAATAACATACTGCGAGCGGCGTTGTGGGTTTTGGGAATGAGCGCGCTTATTGGTAATTTCTCTGTCCTGATTTGGAGGCTTATGCAGAAAGGGGACGGAGGGGGTAAAAAGACACTCTCATTTATGGTAGGAAATCTGGCTATCGCGGACTTCATGATGGGTGTGTACATGTTAATCATAGCTGGTGCAGATCTTTCATTTGGCGAGGACTACTTTCTTGTGGCTCCTGAGTGGCGCACCAGTGCATTGTGCAAACTTGCTGGAGTTCTGTCAGTTCTGTCCAGCGAGGCTTCGGTGTTTTTTGTGACACTCATCAGCGTAGACTGCTTCTTAGGCATTGTGTTTCCGTTGAAAAGATTCTCTCTGGGAGTAAAATCAACAACAATCATCATTGGTATCTTATGGTTCCTGGCACTTTGTCTGAGTATCGTGCCGACACTTTCATTTGGGTCTGATTCTGATATATATGGACTTTCGGATGTTTGTATCGGCCTGCCCCTTACAACTAAGGCATCTGATGTGATATTGAGAAAGTCGACGGTGTATTTGTCTTTGGTTGGGAGATTTGAAAGTGCCCACGCCACAGGTGAGAAACCATCTTGGATCCTGTCAATCGTTCTCTTCCTTGGGGTCAATCTAGTTTCTTTTCTTCTTGTCCTGTGTTGCTACGTCGCCATCTTCATCAGTGTCAAGCGCACAAGAAGTGCTGTCGGAGTGAATGCCCACAGGGAGCGTGATTTTAAAATGGCGGCCAAGTTGGCGCTGATCGTGATGACGGATTTCTGCTGTTGGATGCCTATAATCATCCTGGGGATTCTGTCTCAGACGGGAACAGTCACTCTATCCACCGAGGTGTATGCATGGGTTGTGGTTCTGGTTCTACCAATCAACTCGTCCCTGAATCCTGTCCTTTACACTTTCCTCACAGTTTGTTGCGCGACTAAACCAAAAGTAGAACACCGACAGTGAATCAAACAAACCAAAATCACAACAAAGTTCAACAAAGTGCAGTGGCGGATCTACGGAGGGAGGGGTGGAGTAGGCGGTCTCTCTCCTCCTCCCCCCACCGCAAAAAAGGAAAATTATGCACAAAATGTACATGCTAGGCCCCCCCCCCCCCTCCGACAGCTACACACCCCTCCCCTTGAGCCAGAGCTGAATCTGTCCCAGCAAACATACACATTGCAAAGGTTTGCTCGAAGCATATAATGTGTTATTACCAAAGTGACTCATACCTGGGGAAAATAATTTAAAAATAGCCGTGGCTTTGAGCTGTGCAAAAGCCAAGGCGAAACCGTACCTTGGTATCAAGGCCCCAGGTACGGTTTTTTTTAATCCACATTTCATTAATGTTTAAGACATTAAGACGTCCGGTTTCACGAAATCATCAATTTTGTAAAAGCTGGGTGCTGTAAAATTTCAATTTCTTTCATTGACTAAGGATATAGCAAACTGCTCATTCATACTCACTGTGAATGCTTACAGCTAAATAAAGCCGATAATTATAAAAGGATTTTGCCGATTTACTTGACCACAAGCTTACAGATATGACGTGTGCTGTTTATGCATGATTGCGCAATCTTCCCATTTTATGCTACGCGTACGTGTGATTGTTGGACGAGTTTGTTCAGTTTGGAGGTATTTTCTGTCAATTTTTGCTGAAATGGGACGATCAAAGGTGTCTTCAGAAAACATTCAATGCGGGCGACTACACGTGAAATCAACAGCCAATACCTCGTTCCCATGAGTCGCGCGCAGTACGCTCCCACCACTCCTAGCTCTCTCACGTCACCTGGTATTACATCATGATGTTCAAAAACCTTGCACATTTATGCAAATTAGGAAAAGTCTGGTGCCTTGGCTGTGCTTTAGATCAGTCTTTGTTTTTGTGTGCGGTGCATGGGGTAACAACAGAATCAATATTCGTCGCGGCGTGACGGATCCGAAAGCATAACTTTCTTCAAAGTTAAAATGTTACAATCTCATCTGATAGCCATATATGCAGTCATGACTGACTCATTGTGACCCTTTTGATGATGGAGTTCCAACTCTGCCTGTCCAAAGTTGACCGGTAGGCTGAGGGCAGAGACAGGCCTGTCAGCTCCTTTAATCCATCGGTACAGCGGGGTTTCTTAGCTGTCTGCCGCATGAATGACTGCTTTCAACATTTCCTTGAACAATAATCTTCTCCAGATTATCTCTTTCTCATCTTGAAACATGGCCCAAATACTGCAGTTTGGTTTGTCAATCCTTTGGCCCACGGTGGTCGTATCGTCCCCAATCAACTTTCTGACGTAATCATTTCTCTTCCGCTCCTTCCGTGATATTCTCAACATCTTCCGCTAGCACCACATCTCGAGAGCATTCATTCTGTTTCTGCCTGCCTTTCCAACTGCCCATGTTTTAGACCCATAGGTGGCAATCGGGACAACATGAGCATTCAGGACTTGGAATGGTGTGGTTCGAGAAATTCCTCTGTCCTTCCATTATGTCGGTGAGGGCGAAGGCTGCTGACCTTGCCTTCGCGAGACGTCTTTTGATTTCTTGAGAGCTTCCGCCATCACAGACAATTAGGGAATGCAGGAAGTTGAAAGTCTTGACAACTTCAATGTCCTCGCCATCATCTTGTAATTGCTGGTCTGTCACTCCTCCACTTATCGTAACGTTTGTCTTCCTAACGTCGAGGCACAGTCCGTATTCCTCACTGGTCCGTTTGATTCGGTCAATCTGGTCTCGGAGTTCTGCTGCTGTTTTAGCAATCAAGGTGGTGTCGTCTGCATATGTGAAGTTTGTTTCTCTGACGATCCGATTGATACCTGTCCCACAAAACCATCTAGAGCTTTCCTCGTCATGTATTCTGCATCCCTATAATGTATCCCTGACGCACTCCTTGCCCAATTGAGAACCACTCGCTGTCTCCGGACTCTGTTCTTTCGGTGGCTTCCTGACCTTGGTATAATGCTCTGATCAGTGTTATCACAATGTGCAGAGAAACCCATTTCCTTCATGATAATCCACAGCTACGGATGTTGAACACAGTCAAATGCCTAAGAATAGTCAGTAAAGCAGAGGAACAAGGGTTGTCGAAATTCCTGATGTTTTTCCATTAGACTCCTCAAATTTTCCTATCTGATTCCTTGTCCCTCTTCCTTTCCTGCATCCAGCTTCTTCGGATGGTAACTCAGTATTATTATAAGCAAAATGGAAAAGGGGGAGTGATTTTTCAGTTGGAGTGCACGTTAATTCAAATTGAACGTTAAAATACTGAATGTACGTTGGAGATAACACATACACGATATAAATCCATTACTTGCTATTGATGTATCGAATCAGGATACAGGAAGCACGTTTCCCCCAGGGTTTAGCGTAGCTGAAAATAAAGTAATCCCTGGGGAAGAGGTTGATCAATTCCGCCATTGCATCACTCGATGATGTAAGTGCCTTTTTTCCTAATTCTAACAAGCCATCAATTTTCAAACGGCAGAAGTTACCAATGAGCCATTAGGCGATGAATTTTACCCCAAAGCATGCATTATTTGGCGAATTTCAATAGTTTAAACTCTTAATTAATGTATGGTGATAAATTAAATTGTCACAATTTCAAACGATCATGTAGGTCTACGTCCTACAACAACTTAGCGCGCTGCTGCTGTGATATCACGTCAGGCAAACACTTTACAGTTTTAAGGATTATGAATCCAAAATGTGGCTCGATACTCATTAATTTAAAAAAACAATGGTTGTGCTTAAAGATAGTTCACTGACTTGTCGGATACTGAATCAATTAACGAAGGATTGACGCAAAACTGAACCGAAATACCAGTCAGTTTCAAATGCTAAGAAAGCTGTAACACTGTATATATGTACATACATGCACTACCCACGATTACTTATTTTGCTTATGTAAATTCACATATGCCAAAAACAAAAAGAAAAAAATACATGTGCCTAAAAAATAGACCTTCATAATTTTACATTTTTGTGAGAATTATTTCTTTTGTTCATTCTTTGCATGAAGATTGACATTGCGAGAAGCTTGTGATTGTTAGATTTGAAATAAAGGGCCAATTTTTTTTTATATCGTGGGCCTATGAAGTGTAATCTTAATATGACCGTCAACTAATTAATGCAAGATTTTGAAACGAATGGTATAGGAAGTTTCGCATTGCTTACGCCTTTTGCTGTATAAAATGCTGTGGTTATGAAGTCGATATTAATAATTTGTTGATGTACTGTGGCTTAAAAGTACTGAAAACGGAGAATGTAATCTCATGTATTCTATACATTTATTGAAAATGATAATCAGTGTTAATACACGGTGAGTAAAAAAAAAAAAACGGAACCCAAACCCTCAAAATATAATATTTCATATTTAAAAAACTATGTAGCATAAAAAATTATAACGACTGGAAAGCCAATTCATAAGCTACGGATTGGGCAATTTCAGTATTTTTTTCATCTAAAAGTAGATTGTGAAATTGGCTTTCAAGTCATTATTATGTTCGGTGCTACATATTTTTCTTAATATGAAGTATAATTTTTGGGGTTTGGGGTTCCAGTTTTTTTACTGACCCTGTATCGATTCATTTGAGCATGGAATGAAAATGGAAAGCACTGCAGGTGATTGATTAAAGATAAGTTTAACACTTGCTAAGAAAAATAATTCTGTTCATGACTGTGTGAGCTTCACAAACACAATGGATGAGAAATCATTGTTAGAAAAAAATGCTTAAGGAACAAGTTTATTCTGCTAGGTTAGTGACGTTAAAAAATGTGGCTCTCAAAAATAAAAGCTGTATAAATGTAAAAAGATGTGTAAGATTCATGAATTAAGTGTCCCTCCGCATGTCTGTCTAAGCTCGTTTATTGATGAAGCTGATGAATTGGGCTCTCATATCCTAGAGTTTGAAAGTGCTACACGCAGAGCTTCACTAAAACAATAGTTCCGACATTTGGGATTCGGTGTTTTTTTACTCACCCTGTATATAAACTGCTAAAATGTCAAGTTTAAATGAACCGTATATGAATGGAGTATGAACATTAGACCACAAAATGTCAAAGAGTGCAGTATCACCAAATTTAGACAAACACTAACTAATAGCACACGAGCATCAACCATCAACACATAACAGCGGAGAACAAGAATTTGGAAAATTATAGTGAGGGGATATCAAAAATACGTCGAGGATGACTTCATGACTTAGATCATAGACAGTAAATAATTTAATGAAAATACATGAGAACAAGTCATGAAGTTTAAAACGTAAATTAAATTCAGGAAAATACGACCAAATTGGGAACAGTATATAGGTAAACATGAACATAATAGACCTGGTCACATTTGTGTACAAAAATGGATGTTGTGATCGTCACGTTGTGCAAACTCTCAGCAAACTTGGTTGTCTTCTGCACTCACCGGTGGTTTACGGCGGATCCGGGGGGGGAGGGGGCAAAGGGGGCCATGGCCCCCCAAAAACGAAACCAATATTTTTTTTTATGTGACATCGCAATAAAGGCAGGCAATGAGTACACCACCATCTTTTTCTCAAAAAAACATTGGTTAAAGTGGTCAGAAATTGCCTCAGATCGCACCACAGAGCATCTAGAATCCAAAAAAATTTCGGGGCCCTTAAGAGGGCCCCGAACCCCACGCCGTCATTTTGTTGACCAACTTTTTTGAGGACCCAAATTTTTTTTGGCCCCCCAAAAATTGTTTTCTGGATCCGCCCTTGCCGGTGGATTTAGGGAGGGGGCCCCCTACCCCCTTTGGGCCGCCCGACACCCCCCAGCGTATAAAGGACACAGCCGATGACGCACTCTCATATCATAAAGTTCTCAAAATTACAGACGTCGATACTCAACATGTTCTCGGGTCTGACAGCCCAAAGGAGGACCCCCCCCCTTGCAAAAATGTCTGTCTGCACTGCAAATACATGTATTATCTTTTGAAATATGAGTTTAATGAGGGCAAAATAACATGCAAACGTATTTTTTTTCCTAGGAGGGTTGGGGGCAATGTCATGAATAATTCAGTTTTTCCTTTGAATCATTGCAAGACTAAGGTTCTCCTTCTATTTTCCCCTTAATTTAAAATTATCTCAGTGATAAATTTGGAGAAGAAAAATGAGCAGCGACGACGTGGATTCGAACCAGGGATCTTTGTATCCATAGCTCATCTCGCTATCCACTAGGCTACTGTGTGGTAGCTCGACGACAACCGTTCTTTAAAATGCTTTAATGTATTGTAACTAGTTGAGTAACTAACAACAATGCTGTTGATGTCATTGTCCGTTCTCATGGATAAACATGAATTATTCATGACATTGCCCCTAACCCTCCTAGGAATAAAAATTACGCGGCCCCGCGACTCACCGTTTCGGACGCTTAGCGCCACCTATTTGACAAGCTTTCCGATGTTGTTATTGAAGCAACCTCGTTGAGAGGTTCCAGCCCGGGGAGGGGGGGGGGAGGGAGACTGTGCCGGGGCGGGGACGCGGAAGAGCTCTCTAGAGTGAAAAAAGGCATTTGTAGCCTTGCAAACGTCATTTGCTACACAAGTGTTTTTATTCGGTCCCTTTCTGAACGCACCCTGAGGCATGTACTTTATTGCTGCTGTATTTGGTTCTTATGGAGGTGGTGGTGGTGGTGGTTCACTGTAATTACACAAATTACAATACTTAACTTTAGTATTAACAATTACAGAAAAACATAATAAACCATTAGATTAATTAGTCAAATATATATGCGATTGAGCTTGAGCCTTCACTTGACATAGTGCGTACATTATCCCTGTACGTGTAAGTAAACACCCCCAAAACATATAAATCTTCACTTTGAAAAGCTACAAATAATCTTACTAAATCACTCAGAATACGATAAATTATAACCATGAATAAATCAACAAGGCTTACCGATTGTGTTGGATCCGAAACTACAACATTTGGGACTTAGAAAACCTGATAATTTTACATTTATTTGGGGAGATAAATTTGGTACACGTTCATTGTTTACGAATCATCGGAATCATGAAGAATTTACACTTTGACCTTACAAAATGCAGCATATCACAAGAGGGCGCTATTACGAAAGTACAGGAACGATTAACGTACGCACAGTTTTACCGCAACAAACTTATTTCCAATCAAAGGTATGCGTGATCATAAATTAAAGTTTAGAAAACACTTTGAAATAACAACTATGATTTAAACCCAAATTAAATTTCACAACTCGCCGCTACATCCCCAGCCCCATGAACTGACTCGATCTGTTCATTTTTCTACACCTTTAAGCGGCACACTTCAATTTCAAAGCATCAGGGATTAATTAAATGCACTACAATTTCCAAATGATTGTGATTTCGAAAAACATGAATCACATTCAGAGTCAACTTCTTTGATCATTAACAAATCACGAATGTTCACTTGGCCAGAGTTCAATCACAAATGTTCATTGACTGATGAAACTTCACATGCTGTTAGCTCTTTCCAAGAAGCAAAGCTTGGCAATGGGGCGCCTGAGGTACTTAGTGCCTACTCTCACCTCGACCTGGCGAACTCGTCCCTCCTTATCTGGGTAGACTTGCATCACTCTACCGAGAGGCCACTGTCCACGGGGCTCGTTGTCAGCAGCAACCAACACAAGGTCATTCACCTCCAGGTCTCGTCTTGGCTGGGTCCATTTCTGACGCTGCTGCAAAAGTGGTAGGTATTCCCTCTTCCATCGCCTCCAAAACTGGTCTGCCAAGAATTGCGCTTGACGCCATCTGCGCCGCCCATACCCATCTTCCTTCACAAATACCCCTGGTGGAGCATTGAAGCTTGGTCTCATCAGAAGTAGATGGTTTGGAGTCAATGGCTCATCGTCACGGGGGTCCAAGCTGAGCTGTGTGAGCGGTCTCGCGTTTAAGATAGCCTCCACTTCAGCCATCACGGTAAGTAGCACCTCATCACATACCACCTGTTCTTGAAGGAGATTCTTGAGGATTTTTCGAATAGAGCGTATCATCCGCTCCCAGACTCCTCCCATATGACTTGCCGTTGGTGGGTTGAATTGCCACTCAATTCCTCGTTGATGAAGATAGTCTCCAATCTTCTGCTCGTTCAGTGATGCAATACTCTCCCGCAACTCGCGCTCTCCACCCGTGAAGTTGGTACCATTGTCGCTCCTGATCTTTTCTGGTGTACCTCTCCTGCTGATGAACCGCCGCAAAGCGTTTATGAAGGCGTCTGTGTCAAGTGAGTGAGCAATTTCTATATGTATGGCCCTCATGGTAAGACACGTGAAGACACATCCGTATCTCTTGACATGGCTGCGTCCTTGTTTTACGTAAAGTGGACCGAAGTAATCCACGCCCACGTACGTAAAGGGGGGCTTCTCTGGAGTGACTCTATCTGCTGGCAGCTCACCCATCAGCTGTTGACAAAGGGGTGCATTTCTTTTCTTGCAACGGAAACACTTTCCAATCACTCGCCTCACTGTAGATCCTCCCTTCAGTATCCAAAATCTCTCTCTTAGTGACGTCCATGTCATACCTGCCCCTGAATGACCAACCTTGAGATGATGATGTTCGATCAGCAGCCTCGTCACCTGGTGATCGCTCGGCAGGATAATCGGATGCTTGATGTCATGTTGGATTGGTGCATTCTCAAGGCGTCCACCTACACGGAGAATTCCATCCACCAAAATGGGGCTCAATTTGTGGAGCGCATTTGGACCTTTCTTACTCTTCTTGGTGGTTATATCTGCATGAGCCTCAAGTACAGCAATCTCCTTACGGAACGACTGACGCTGGGTGTATTTGACGACTTCTCTCTCTGCTCTCTGCAGCTCTGACAAAGACAGTCTCCTACAACAGAATTCGCTGGCATCCCGTCTTCCCTTGGCACGAGCATAGAGGTAGTCTCTATATCTCAGCAACCAGGCAACTCCACGCTTCATTTGACTCCAGGATGAGTATCTACTCAGGAACTCCTGTACACAATCCTTCTCAACTATGGAGTAAGACTGGACAACTTTCTTCACCTCGGGATCACTCTGCAGAGTATCGGGTAGCACATCTGGGTAGGGCCCCTTGATTACAACAGGTGGGAGTGGCCAGTGTTGTACTTCCTTCAACAGGAAATCAGGTCCGTTCAGCCATCGTTGGTTCTTGATCATGGCGTCTGCAGTCAATCCTCGTGAGCCATCATCCGCCGGGTTACTGGCTGTGTCCACGTACCGCCACTGGGATGGGTCAGATCCACTCTGTATCCTTGAAACGCGATTCGCAACAAATGTGTGAAATCTGCGACTCTCATTCTGGATGTACTGAAGAACTGACGTGGAGTCTGTCCAATACACTGTCTCCATGATAGGCAGTCTAATCTCTCTTTGGATCAGCTGATTCAACCTCACCGCCAAAACTGCAGCTGACAACTCTAGTCGAGGAATGGTGACCTGTTTCACTGGACACAATCGGGCCTTTCCCATGACAAATGCGCAGTGGATCTTTCCATGCACATCAACAACACGCAAGTACGACACAGCGGCATAACCTCGCTCTGACGCGTCAGAAAAATGGTGAAGCTGAAAGGCAACTATGTCGCTGAATTCCCTTGGTTGGAGACATCTATCAATGGTAACGCACGTCAGCCTTGGTAGGTCATCCAGCCATCGCTTCCACCTCATCATCTCGCATTCCTCGACCTTTTCATCCCAGCCACGCCCCTGACGACAGAGATCCTGAAGAAGAATTTTAACTGGCAGGATAAATGGTGCGAGGAAACCCAAGGGGTCATACAATGAACTTACAGTTGACAAGATACCCCTCCTTGTTGCGGGCTTGCATTTCACAGCTGCTTCGAACCCAAACTTGTCAGCCTCAACATCCCATCTCACGCCTAAGGTACGCTCCACTGGCAGATGATCAAAATCCAACTTAACAACCGATGGAGCTCTCTCTTCAGCAGGAATGGTCACCAATACATCACGACTGTTACATACCCACTTAGTCAACCTGAATCCTCCTTTGGCTAATAACTGGATAAGCTGACTGGCTAACCTGATGGCTTCACTTTCTGTCTTCGTTGACACAAGACAATCATCCACATAGAAATTTTCGAGAACTGTGGTGACGGTTTCCTTGTCGAAGTTCTCTCGGTTGTCTTCAGCTGTCTTTCTGAGACAAAATCCGGCACAGCTGGGTGATGATGTCGCACCGAACAGGTGCACCAGCATCTTATGATCCGTCGGCTCCTTGGAATAATCTCCATTGGGCCACCAGAGAAATCTCAGGGCATCGCTGTCATTATCAGGCACCTTAACCTGGTGAAACATTGCTTCAACGTCAGCTACCAGTGCAACAGGCTCTTCTCTAAATCTCGTCAGTACTCCGACTAGATTATTTGCAAAATCAGGTCCCTGAAGCAGCTGGTCGTTCAACGATACACCCTTGTACTTGGCAGCACAGTCATATACTACTCTAAGTTTGCCTGGCTTTTGTGGATGCAGCACTGGGTGGTGAGGTAAGTACCACACTGTCTGTCCTGTTATTGCGGTTTCTACACCTTTGGCAAGCTGCTCATCAGTGGTAGTCTCAGGCCTGACACCCTGGGGGCTTGATGAAGATATCTCTCTGGCATAACCTTTCATGAAGTAGACATCAAGAGTCTTCTTATATTTCTCATACAAGCTGGGGTCTCTTTGAAATCGCCTCTTCAATGATTGTAATCTTGACTCTGCAAGAGGGCGATTGTCAGGCAAACATCGACTCTGGTAACGCCATGGCAAACCAACCTGGTAGTGACCGTCAACCTTTGTTACAGTTTCTGTCATGATGGTCCTAGCTCGTTTGTCTTCCACCGAGTCAGCAACTTCACCATCAGCCATCTTGCCGCCGAAGTCCGTTTCCCAGAATTTCTCAACTGTTCGTAGCAGCAAGTCATCCTCAAGCAAAACGTGATTTACGTTGAAACTGAACTGCTTCTCGTTAGTGGCTGTAGGTCCCAGCAAAGTCCATCCCAAAAGAGATCGTACAGCATATGGCTCCTTTCTCTTGCCACGTCGCTCTTCCAGGACCCAGAAGACTTCTGGAGTGTCTCCCCCGATCAGTAACATCACCCGACGCTCACTGATCATAGGAAAGCTTATTCCCTGTAAGTGTGGCCACTTGCTTACGTCTTCTTCTCTTGGGAAACTTCTGTCTGTGATCGGTAACTTGTCAACAGTCCACACCTTGGGAAGGTCAACACTCTGACGTCCCTCCAAGTCCTTTACTGTGAGGCTAACTTCAACTCCAGTTTTCTCACTGTGCTCGTCATTGACGGTAGCGAGGGTGATGTTCCTTTCTATGCCTTGAAGGCCTAGTTGATCTAGCAACCTTCTATCGCACAGTGATGTATCACTCCCTCCATCAAGCAGTGCCCACGTCTGAAATTCTTTGTCCTTTCCCTGCACTCTGACTGGGACAACTCTTAGGCACACTCTGTTCATGGAAGCTGCAGTTGCGTTTACACTTCCATGCTGTCTGCTCTCTGGCTTGCTTGTAGTGTGACTCTGGTTCTTGTCCCCAGCCCCAGATGCAGAACTGGAACTTGGATAATTGGCACCTTCACCTTTTGAACCTCTATCATCTCTGTGCGGAGGATGTAACAGCGTATGATGCCTCCATGTACAGCTACTGACTTCACATGTTGATTTCAGCATACAACCTTTAGCCATGTGCCCAGGTCGGAAACAGTTGTCGCATAACTTGTTGCTTCGGACGAACTTCAGCCTATCGTCATAAGACCTTTGCTGGAATTCTCTGCATTCCTTCAACGTATGTGATTGGGAACAGCAGCGACATTTCGGCACATAGTTTCCTCTCTGTGGACGACTTCGTCCATTTGTTGTCTCTCCTACCGCATTAGAGCCTTGAGTAGCAAGCGTGGTAACCTTAGCTGGTTTACTCTTGAAGCTGGGTTGGATGTCTTGTCTGCTCGAATATTTGTCCCAATATTCTGGCCAAACATGTTACTTGCTATCTTCGCCTTTTGCTCGATGAAGTCAGTCAAGTGTGAGAAGTTAGGCTCCATGTTACCCTGGATCATGATCTGAGCTCGTTTAGCCCACTCGGATTGAAGATGTATCGGCAACAATCGTTGTACCTTGAGGAGACGGTCGGAGCTGTTCATGTCTGCTGAGTACCCAATCTGCGACAGAGTCACCTGGCATTTCCTCATCTGACGAGCAAGCTCCCACAGTCCAGCACCATCATTTGGCCTGATCGGTTGTCTATCGGTGACTTTATTGATGAGAGATTGGGTGATGACGTGTGGCTGTCCAAATTGATCACGAAGAATTTCCTTCGCCAACTTATACCCGGCTTTCTCCTCCATCAGCACACAATTCTCTATACTCTCTCGAGCCTTTCCTCTACAGAACTGAATAAGGTAAGTTAACTTTACCCTGTCTTCGGAAACCTTGCTGGCAATATTCACATCAAAATTGTGGATGAACCCCGAGTAGTCTGCAGGATCACCACTGAAGGAGAGCAGCTCTGGTTTTGGTGTATTGATGGCCAACGTCATGGCCTGAACCAACTGAGCAAGATTTGTGAGGTCTGCTTTGCCATCAACTTTGTCTGGGACATCGTCACCACTGGATGGAGACACATCTTGTTGAGGTAATGTCACCCCGGCGGACTCTGAAGCGGTGGTTAAATTCCATTCCGTGTTTCTCACGGATGGACCGTCTGTCACACCATCCTCAGTCCTAACTTCATTTTCCCAGAACTGTACTTGTTGCTCAGCTTGCTCCAATTCATCATCCGCCTCCATCTGCTCCATCCTTTGTTCAATCTTGAGCTTCTCATGCGCCAATGCCTGTTTCTTCTTCAACTGCTCTGCTTTGAGGCGTGCCAGTAACTGATTGGCCTTGGCTTCTTTCCGTCTGGAAACTGAACTTGTGCTAACCCTCGAGCTAGCTCTTGAAATGGATGACCCGGCTTCACTAACCGCATCAGCGTTGTCAGGTAAATTATTTGCAGAATCTGCCTCAGCCATGATTGAGTTGTAGAACTATGTCCCAAATCGTGAACTTTTATGTAGCCTTGCAAACGTCATTTGCTACACAAGTGTTTTTATTCGGTCCCTTTCTGAACGCACCCTGAGGCATGTACTTTATTGCTGCTGTATTTGGTTCTTATGGAGGTGGTGGTGGTGGTGGTTCACTGTAATTACACAAATTACAATACTTAACTTTAGTATTAACAATTACAGAATAACATAATAAACCATTAGATTAATTAGTCAAATATATATGCGATTGAGCTTGAGCCTTCACTTGACATAGTGCGTACATTATCCCTGTACGTGTAAGTAAACACCCCCAAAACATATAAATCTTCACTTTGAAAAGCTACAAATAATCTTACTAAATCACTCAGAATACGATAAATTATAACCATGAATAAATCAACAAGGCTTACCGATTGTGTTGGATCCGAAACTACAACATTTGGGACTTAGAAAACCTGATAATTTTACATTTATTTGGGGAGATAAATTTGGTACACGTTCATTGTTTACGAATCATCGGAATCATGAAGAATTTACACTTTGACCTTACAAAATGCACCATATCACAAGAGGGCGCTATTACGAAAGTACAGGAACGATTAACGTACGCACAGTTTTACCGCAACAAACTTATTTCCAATCAAAGGTATGCGTGATCATAAATTAAAGTTTAGAAAACACTTTGAAATAACAACTATGATTTAAACCCAAATTAAATTTCACAACTCGCCGCTACAGCATTATTTGAGAACAGTTTGGTCACTGCCGGGTACGGGTGGTGGACGCGGGCAACCTCTTTGCACCCCCTGGTGACTTCAAAAATTGTGCCGTCATTTCGATTTCGAGCAGAAATTCAGCCTAAGCTGTTGATTGGTCAATTAGCCGCCATGATTTTTGTAATTCAGCAACGAGTTACCGAAGACCCAATAAAAGGCGCCCGCTGAATGGTCATAATTTGGAGGTCAAGACGCAGTCTTGTTTTGCATAATCACCGAGTCCGCTCACATAATTATCATAGACGTTTGCAGTGCGAGGGCATTATACAACTTCGTTTTCGGGTCTTATCTATATAGTTCATATTCAATGTTCATCCTTATTCTAAAACAGCAGCCTATAGTCCCAATGATAACCATGCCCACAGGGGCGGATCCAGAACACAATTTCTTTTTGGGGGGGGGGGGGGAGGGGGGGGGCAAAACATTTTTTGGTCCCCCAAAAGGTTTTATACTCCTATATGGAGACAATTGTAGTAAAGTGTCTTGCCTTAGAACACAAGCACCATGTTCCCCGACAGGATTCGAACCCACGTACCATGGCACATGAGTCGAACACCGTAACCATTGGAACACAGTGCTCCGTTCACACAAGCACCATGTTCCCCGACAGGATTCGAACCCACGTACCACGGCACATGAGTCGAACACCGTAACCATTGGACCACAGTGCTCCGTTTACACAAGCACCATGTTCCCCGACAGGATTCAAACCCACGTACCATGGCACGCGAGTCGAACACCGTAACCATTGGACCACAGTGCTCCGTTTACGCAGGGCAATTCCCAAAGAGGCAAAAAACTAATTGTCTTGTGTGCGCAAAGTTTACAAAAAACATCCTAACGAGTGCCAAAAAAAATCACTAACCAGGCTTCCTGAGGCCGACAGGCTAAAGAAAACACACACAGTCACCGTTTTGTTTCTTAAAAATATAGCACATAATATTCTTTAATTTTTCATGTATACAACAGTTTGCAGAAAACAAAAACAAATTTACGTCACACGACAAAATGTCATGCAGTACATGTCAGTAAAAACACAGGGGAAAAAAAAGCTCATAAAAGCAACGTAAAGAAATTATGTATATATCTACAAGTATAAAGACTTAATTGAATCTGACACAATATTCAGCATGGAGAGGTGAAAACTGCTTTGACACTTTGAGGGAAGTCGATGAAGGAATCTTTGTCCACTGATGCTTGATGTTTTTATTGTAAATTTTGAAAGGAAGAGCTTTGTTAAGTACAAGACCAGATCAAATTAGCCTTTAGTCAAGGCCCACGTGGCTACCCGGTCACGTGGCGCTCCCCGGAGCCAGCACGTGGAAAGACTAGCCCTTTCATGTGCCAGTATCCGGGGTGCGTGTCCAGGAGCCGCGTGGGCCTTGACTTAAGGCTAAGATCAAATACACTCGGATGTTGAAACGTGGCAGTACTGTTTTTCAACACATTAAATCTCAAATCATTTACTCGGGTTTTGATTTTGTTCTGGAAATATTCAGTTTTTGGAGCTTTTCACCAATACTAAACACAGCAAAAAATACCGGGTGAGATTTTCAAAGCAGTTTGTCGAGTCAAGCCAATTTTGTTCAAAAGCGGTTTCGGTCTTTCAAAATGATCAATGCCACATGGAATTGTTGACAGCATGAATATTACGCATTGTACCAGCACTCACAATAGGCCCAAGACATAATGATGTCATGCTTTGTTTACATATGCGCTTTCCTATGTAGTAGACGGTCCTCACTTTGTCCGGCGTCCCGACTTCACTTCCATCGGAAAGTGCATATGTAAACAAAACCATTACGTCATTATGTCTCAATGAATTGAATTTTGGATGTAGGAGTTTTTCAGCTCACTTCCCACAACATCAAGAACACCTTTATGTGTACGCACTGTTAGCAGGTTTCCGAGTTGGATATGATGTACTTCTCAGACTTTACACCATTTGGAATATACATATATTATTCATATTTTTTTATTCTTTAGGTTTTATCATCAGTAAGTCTCACTAAGTGATATTTATCAAAAGAAAACCCATGGCGTAATTTCTGTCATTAATTCCCCAGAAAAATTGACATTTTGAACAATTTTGTCCAAGTTTGCGGAAATGGAAGGAATTGTCCAGTGTTCAATGAGTTTAGGCCGAAATGGCATCCAAGCTAATAAAGACATGAAATCTGCACTGGAAAGTGAATTTTTGTTATTTGAATTTCCTGTTTGGGTGTTATGTATATTTGATCAAATTTACCAATTGGACAAATTTATTCGAGCCGAATGCACTGGGCTTAGATTACAGAGTTGCTCCACAAAAACACCAGACCAAATTTGTTCCATGTAGAAATTGGCCAATTTTCGCACAAAGTTGAGCCTGTTCGTTTTTCCAGACAACACATTTTATGATTTTACAGAACAGATGAGATAAGGGTTTGGAACGAAACATAACCGGGGAAGCATGGAAGAGTACAGAGTCAACTTTCAGATCACTGCCCGGCTGGATATGCCAAGACGCGCCATTTCAGTTGCTCGCAGTCTCAGGCATTCAACGCGCTCACCGCACATCTGAACACGTCAACTGCAAGCAGACAACCTTGCGTCTCCCGACAACCAACAAAACGTTCATCATAACAAGCTTAATAATACTTTACAATGTTTCTTTTTAAAGTTATATCTATAAAAAAACAACAACAGACTTTTCAAAAGGAAGTCTAGTCGTTTATCTGTACAAATTGGCAGTTGAATATAAGACTTTGTATCAAATATACACGTAGGCAAACAAGCAGCCTAAACTTCCACAAGTCCTGGCTGCCTGAAAAATGCCTCCTGATTGTTTAAATTACTCTCATCGCGGATTTTAAATTTGTATAGAGGCTTTGTAAGTTTAACTATTAATAAGTACGCATAAATTACAGGGGGACAAAGCTCGTAATAAAAACAGCTTAGGAGGGTGTGGTTTAAAGCTCAATGGGACATGATTTGGAAGTATAGACCACAAACATGCTCCTAATAACGAGGGGGGGGGGCCTTTAAAAATACACAAATAAATATTTTTATACAATCTCTTCTAATCACTAAGTAGACGGTCATAATTCTTCGCAATGCTGTCTTTAACGATAACAGTTTTTTAGCTGTCACTCTACTGGTTAAGAAATCTGAGGTAGACACAATTCCAACTTTTTTTTTCTTTAGTATAATCTTTTTTTTAAACCACAGTATAGGGTCAACAAGCTCATTCTCTTTGCTCAATTCTTCAACATATTCAACGATTTGTTGAAATTTTGAGTTTCTGTGCCAAGAAATATAAACGTAAATGTGTACCCGGTGTGGAGAAAATAATAAGTTATCTGCAAGGGATTTGCAAAAGTTTAAAGGCAGAGTATTTTGCAGCTATCCAAAAAGTAGCCTACCAAATCCATGTTGGAAAGCTTACTTGTTTAAAGATAGTAATGACACTAAACTCCCTGCGAAATCATTCTATCTGGCATGCTGTCATTTTGGAGAAAAGAACAAAAGAAGGTCATTTCCAAAGATGTGTCAAGTGACACATTTGTGGAATTTCTGTGAAGCCACCCGCAGGCATTATAATTTGTAGTTGGTTTGCAATTGGGCGAATCCATGAATGGGCGACAACCAGCTGAATGAGAATCATGTCCCGAATGCTGGTTTTGGGAATGCATCACAAGAGGGCGCAATTCACAATATGACGCAGCAACTTTGGAATTGAAATCGAGATCCACAATATCTGTGTTTATGTTTGTTCTGTTTCCTCGAAATGTACAGCATTCACGAAGCTAAAACGTCATCGGGTTAGTTATTAACCGTCCTTCAGATTTTGAGCATTTTTGTTGGGTTCAAACGAAACAAAAAAGCACAAATTACAAATGGTTTACTGTTCATTTTAAGAACAAAAGTGATGCAGAATTAAGCCTAGTCTGTGGGGTATGACAAAATATTAAATGTGATGTGATCAAGCTACATGAGTGGTTTGTCGACCCTGGTCAACATTTTATTTATTACAGATTTGAAAAGAGCACAATCTCAGCCTTACTGCTGTGAAAACCGCATGCTGATACCATCTTTAGTTCAAAGATTATGGAAGTCGGAACACCAAGAGATGTGATGAAGTGATGTGATGAAGTGGCCCTATGTTGGCCTGAATCTCCAAATAAAAATTCCTGACCAACGACTCATTTAGCTTGATCGCATCACAAATGCTGTGTCAATGTCTTGTATTACAGGAGCTGGACACGACTGGCATGACAGAGATGTATTTGAATATTTTAAGTACTGTACATGTAGTTAAAAGTAGCTGAGATATTTTGCAGCAATTTCGTAGACAAATTCCAGCTCTGGCACATTCAAACCAGAAACTGCCACATGTTAATGCTTCAAGTCTACTTTTTTTTGGAGGAGTTTGCATACGATCATAAAAAAAAACAGTACGGTTTCACCTTTGGTTTAATTTTGTTAAACAAAATGCCGACAGTTTTCACTTTGCAACGTCAGGCGGTTGTTGGCACGGTTGGGGTAGCTCTGTTTGGAATTTTTTCGGGCAAATCGTCGGGTGCTGGCAACCGTACTCAGTCGATCTTCTCCACTTTGCCGATGATTTTGCCCTGGTAGATGGGTAGAATTGTTGAATCGTCCGAGATGATCTCGTGGACAACTCCCGTGTCAAATTCGTCGCTGGGCGTCTTAAAGGTATACCTGTTCGGCAAAAAAAACAGTAAAAAACCACAAAATTTACATGACTGGTTGTCAAATTTCTCTTATTGTTATACCCCTCCCTTTTTGGGGGAGGGGGGGGGGAATAAATACTTTGCATAACTGAAATATAATAATACACATTTGATCCCTAACAATGTATTCAACTTCATGTACATGTACATATATATTTACATGTGCATAAACACAACACGCACACACACACACTGAGGTATGCACCCCTATCTCTCTTCTGAAAATATCCCCTGCCTAGTGGCATTCCAGAAGGTCAACAAAAAAAGTTGGAGGAAAACCGCAAAAAATTTTTTAACATAAGTCACAACAACTTCTACGGGTACATGTAGTTGTGATGTAGCCCCGAGGCTAGAGAGAAGAAAAAAAAATTACGGACAAGAAATAAGATGTCCCTGGACAGGTGCAGCAGCCAATTGCAACTGTAGCTCCTAAGGCGCTGACTTAAAAAAAGGGCCACAGCAAATTCTTTTTTTGTAGCAAAATAAGACAATCAAAGATGGCCGCCTTGGCAACCACTGTTCCCTCCACATGGGTCCCCAACCCAGGGTGCATCATCACTACACACATTTCAAATCAAGAGTGTGTGTGTGTGTGTTCCAGAATGTCAAAGCCGACCGGCCAATTAGAGTGCAGCGGTTTCCAGTTTCAGGCGGTTCTGTCCAGTCTTGGGCGGCACCAATTATAGGTAATTTTGGTGTTGCCGATGACACGCCGGGGGGCGGCGGCGGCCATCAAAAGGACACCAGCAGGGGAGGGAACAGCTCAGAGAAAGCCTAGCGTTTCTGTTTCGAAAGCCACAGATGAGGAAAGTACTAAGAGACTAGTGGGCGGTGTGACCTGGGGCCAACTCTGCATAGACACATATTGGTTTTAAAAATTCAAGTTTGTTTTTACTATTTGCACTGAAGGTAATTACATCTGCATTTACGCTGAAGTCACTGCATCATATGCAAATCCTCTATTTGACAGAAAAGCACGAGGCTGAGCTGCATACGGACAACACACAAGAATAAGGAAATTATGGTTTTGGTGAAGCTGATCCAGTTATCAGCGACTAGACTAATTCGGCAAACAACATTAGAAGCCATTTTTTAGGTCAAGCCACATCCGCGCGCACGCGCCGTGCGCATTCTTAAAGACGAGGCGCGTGCGCATTATGTTAACCCTATTGATCAAAGGCGTACGGAGTGCGTGTGTACTACATGAGCGCAACTCGCCCAAGCCTGGTGCTATCTCAGAGAATGGCTGTCGCAGAATCAGTCTCTAGTTTTTACTCTTTTTCTGCAACTTTTCATCATGCCGTGTTGATAATCTCTAGAAAACTGAAACGATTCTAACATCTATCATGTAAATAGTCATAGCAAAATTTCTTCAGCTCTTCTCCATGCATTGCCGACAAGAAGTTGACGTACTGGGCTGTACTACTCGGCTTTAAAGGTACAGCTCCTTCCAAAGCATATATTCTCTCTGAAAAGCGGCCCAAGTCCCAGATGCATAAGGCATGCTAGTAAACCGCACTGCGTTCTGAATATTAACGTTATCCCTAAATCTCCTTTGAGGAACTTAAGGGAATAGAGACCACTTATTCTGTTTACTCTAAGTTCCCGGCTGATTGGATAACTCAACTCACGTTATTCCTCACTGATTGAAAGGCAACTGAAATTAAACCCTTTCTGTACTTTCCCTTATTTGAATATTGAAAAAATCATCACGGAGTGTTTAAATTCTGTACTTTAAAACAAATTCGGGGGAATTGTAAATAATGTGGTTTTTTTCACAGGATGATTGAGGAACGTGTATAGTTTTTTTTTTCTTTCCGGATTCTTCATTTATATATTTATCAAGTGTGCAATGGTTTGAAATTCGTAACACAATTGTCACGATGTGATGTTAACCGCTTCGCGTTGGACGGTGTGTTATCGCGATCTGGCCGTTTCTATACACAGGCACGGCTTTCTTTCTGTGGACGGCCAAAAGTACTATACCCGTAGCAACCATTTTGAACTCTCGATGAGAAACATTCTTAATTTTTTCCAATTGTATAACTTCCCTTAAAATGTCAAGTGTGCCTCGACACGCCTCCGGACGACGTCTAAACACACTAATCCCCCATTTGTTTTGTACACACAAACGAAGTCCAAACAATCTGTGTAGGCGGACTGTGTGTTGTACATGTACATGAACCTGGTCACTGTGCACAGCCTGTTGTGGTACAAGTTACGCTCCGTGGGTACACCCCAGAGTGTTGAAAAATATGAGGTTGCGGAAAGAAATACCGTAAAAATACTGTTGAAACGACTCCTGTGAATCAGTATTTGTGGCGTTTGGCTGTATCAAAAGTTGGCTGCTACGTGTATATCTTGCCTTTTCGAAAATCAAAATTTTCGGCAAAAAAAGAGCCTTGTTAATAACAAAAAGTATATCTCTTATTTATCCGGAAAAAACACAGACAAAAATGGACAGATACTGTACATCATCAGACCCAACAAGCCAAACAGGAACTTGAAAAAGCAGACAATTTTTTTCCCTTTTCTCCATCCAATCTGCCGTCTAAAATACCCAGGAGAACTCGGATTAATTCTTAACATCCCTCCGATCGGGAATCTGAAGTGGCAAGCAAAACAAGACGATTGCATCTTTAGCCAGTGCGGCCCGGAGTAACGACACGACACAGCGTAGTGGATGCCCTGCTTTTTTCAAGAATAAACCCCCTGAGGGCGCCCCATCAATCTGATCAGTCAATGTAGCGAAAAACAGGCAAAGGCAACAACGCTTCCTCTGCTTGTCTTCCCAATTTGTGACATCGGTTGAGAAGCCAGAACACATAAATAATGTCTCGTTATTTTTCCACGCCGTGGTTTTTGTTTGTTTTTTGAGAGACGCACAAAATAGAAAACCATTATTGTTTTTATAAACACTTTGTACATAACAATTATCAACTTCAACATAATTATCTACTTGGTTTTTTTTTCCTCACTGGTCTTTATTTTTTTTTACCTCGGAAGGTAATATCTCACTAAAGAGGGAAATTTATTTTGGAAAGGGGGGGGGGGGGGGAAGGCAGGCAAGAAATCAAAGCCAATCCCACTCATTTTACCTACATGCAAATCTCTTTTACTTATACTAAGTGGAAAGTGGAAGCTGCAGACAGCAAAAATATTACGCAGGCAAAATATCATAAATCTTGCAATGTTTTGTTTTATAATTTTAAAGCCATTTCCTGTTTGCGCACATTGAGATTATTTTCTCCAAGTTTTTAGTGAGCATTTCAGTCAAGACTTCAAGATGCTAGAACACCAGGCCTAGGCACGGAGCACAGGCCGCAGGCTTCGCTTGAGAAACTCCCTGGAGACAGCTGAAGCATCCTGGCGGCGATAATTCCGGAAGGAGGCGGGCCAAGGAGGTAATCACACAATGAAAACATCTCTCCAAATGGTCGGCTTACGGAACTCTTCCCGTCTCGCGAATTTTTTTTTTTTTTTTTTTTAACCAAGGCTCTCCCAATACACGGCCAATTCCAATCCAAAATGCTTTCCCTTGAGTGTTTTGATTACAGATTATCTTCACTCCTGTGAATTTGCCACGGTTTTAAAGTCGATGGTTATGCGATTCTAACCTTGCTTCAAAACAAAGACTTATTATTTTTTTTCTAAAAGCACCGCATCAAAGAGGCCTACATGAGAACGTCGGTCAGTAGTGTGTACATTAGGGTATTAAAATCTGTGACGTTCATTTGGAAAATTGCCTTTTGATGTGATTGCTTTTTTAACTTGACCTTAAAGCATGACGGAATATAATCACAGTAGGGTCGGGACAATGAAGTGATTTCGGTACTACAACACAGTATGCATTTACTACTTCACTGTCAAATAAGACGATTCAAATTAATGATCATATTAGTTTAATGGTGATAACAATGTAGTTTTTTTTGTAGTGCTTTTAAAAATCATAAACAGATTGCAACTTACGAAAGAGACATGCATTAAATTGCAAGTAAATGTGAACTGAAAGGCTAAACTCCTTTTACGAGGCATTCATCGTTGTTTCAAATACAAGAATACCAATAAACCCCAAAATTATGAAGGCTTTTCGAAGTTCTGTTCTTTTTTTCTGTGGAATTTCTTAAAAAGAAAAACACCAAAATGAACATGGCAAACAAATTGATTTGGACCAAGTCGACCCTCCCCCCCTAAAAAAAATGTTTAACGGGAACTGAAGATATACATGTGGCACGGCACCTAGCCTATTTGGTTACCAGCGACACCAGGGTACCATCTGTATATAGAGGCCCCAGAATTCCATCAGGCCTTAATCTCATCTCTCATCAGCCCAAAATAACATCTTGGCCACAAAAGCAACACCCCAGCAAGCCTGACCTCAACAGAGTTGCCCGGGGCATCGACTACCACCAAGCCCAGCACCGGACAGTAGAGTGTTAATCCAACCAAATCAAAGTCCCCCCCCCCCAAAAAAAAATGGCCTGGAATAGAGAACCAGCAGTCACTACTGAGCTGAATCTCTCTCTAGCCAACAAGGCGCTGATATAATTTGACTTCAGATACAAGAAGGGTAGGCCCCTGAAGGGGTGCGAGCTGAACTAGGAAGCCAAGGTAACTGCAGCATGAGACGGAGATATCAAATTTCACACTCCGAACACCTTCCAGTTCCCCCACGTGGGTCGGGCAGCAAAATACTCTAGTATTTCTCCTTAGCTGCGACACGCTAGGACGGTGTGAAAATCACTTGGCCCAGTCAGGGCAATTACATGTGCAGGGGAGAGCTGGACAGAAATAGATGGCTCATCAGTCAAGTTCCATTTAACGTGTAAAGCACATCCTCTGTTTCTTTAAAGGGGCATTTAAAATCAATGCCAACTTGAATTATTTCTCATGAAAGAGAAAAAAAAATAGACTTGCTTTTGTGCTTCTGTTGTTGTTCCATAAACCAGGACACACAGCTCAGTTAGACAAGACTTAAAAAACAAATCAGACAACGAAGTGTAATTTTTCCAACATCAGACCAAATGGACCAGTATGCACTGTCAAGTATATGGTACCGGAAACATCAGAAGTGCCAACAACCTTGACAATTACCTTCAACTTCAGAGTTTTTCAGTACATCAGTCTTATCAGATGATAACCAGAGAAAAAAAGCCTTGCAAATATGCGTATTATCCTGAGAGACGTTAATCTGACACTCCAAAATGATGCTGAGATATCCTCCTCTCAACTGTCCACCGCGAGTGACCACTGACGGGCTGCAGACGTCCACCGGGAACGGACAGGACAGTCCGGTCAAGCATGATGAGGTCTACTGAGGATAACCCCCAGGGCTTCCCTGTACATCCCAAGTCATGAACTTCAATCCAGTGGACATCAAAATGGCCACAACTGGGAATTTTCCTTAAGAGGAGGGGACGTGCGCCTAATGTGATACCGATCACGCCGGTCTGCCGAGGTGTCAAATCGTAACTGACAGCGCGCGAGGCTTTTTAGACCTGAATTAAGTAAGTGGAGTCAGGATAGATGCTTCTTTTTTTTTTCCTGCCACGAGCTATGCATGGGCTCGGATGGCAGTTTAACAGGATGACAGGGATGATTCTGCAAGACAGATTTCTGACTCAGACGTCAAATTACTAGCACTGGGCTAAAATAATACTGCAGCTGAACAATGCAGGATCGTAACTCGCATTATACGCCAAGTTGCAATGATTACTTAATTTAGCTGGCATGTCACACACATGACAGACTTTGATATTCGAGATACACAGCTTGTATCTAAATTCTGTTCAAAAGCTCTTATTCAAAGCAAAGGATTTTGATTACTTTTTGATAATTTATAATACTTCACCAATTTTTCCAGGCTTTGTTAAGCCATTTTCATCCTGCACACAACACAAAAATAGATAGGCCGTGGATCTTTTAAAGCTCCAGACTGAATGTTGGATTTTCTCCACAAAAAAAAACAATCTTGCTTCGACATTCAAATAAAAAAAAACACTGTAGAAAAAGCGTTTAAAAATATTGGAAATAGAATATAAATGCACTATAATTTTATGGGAATTTGTTTGCATTGTCGAAAATGACATCATTGATTCGTTTAAGGCTTACCTGTAGTCACCCCTCTTGGAAATGAGAGTCTTGAATTGGGCCAACGTGATCTTGTCGCCCGGTAGTGTCGTCCTGTAGGGGATGGGATCGTTGCAGAAGTAGTAGGCTACCGTCGTTGTCATTGTTTCCTTACCGTCCGGCGGGGCAAAGGTGCGCTGCTTGGACCCACTTTTCCTCCTGTGAACGTAATCAGAGAAACAGATTACCAGTTTAAAGATATTTATAAAACAATATGTGTTTTGGGAGATTATAGTTGCTGAAATGGGCAATTCCAGGGTCATGTAATGTCCGTGACTGAGCCTTTTAAACAGTGGCAAAGCTTCAGCGGTGTTCGGAACGGATGACAGATAAGCACGCAAAATTGAAGAGACATGCAGAAATTGTTTTAAGATATTCCTGAACTTCAAGGTCCTGGTCGTATATGGTAAAAACGGCATTGAAAACATAGCTCAAGTTAAGAAATAGTGGCCATTTAGTGTCCACGTCTATGGCAGTCATGTAGACCTCAGTACAATCATTGCAGTTCTTTGTGTGTGCAGTGCTATTGTTTGACCATATCTCATAGATTTACATGTGGACAAACTGGTGTTTGACCATCTTTCTTTAAACCATCGCCATTTCTTAATTTAGGCTTCATTTTCAGCGCCGTTTTCACCATATACCACCAAGATCCTGCAGTTAAGGAATATCTTGAAACAATTTTAACATGTCTCCTCAATTCCAAGAAATCTGCGTCTGGAAAAGTGGCAACGTTTTTTTAGGACCACCCTGTACAGAGACAGTGACTTTAAAGAAACGACGTGAATGCTTTGGAGTAAACACATGTACCGGTATGCTGACCCACTTCAACTGACCTCTTTGGGCATGCACATGCTACATTCGTATCAAACAAAAGCCTGGATTTTAATTTCCCTTCCCGAACAATAGAGAAATCTTATCCAGCCACACACTTAAAAGCCACGCTTTCAAACCTGTCCTGTTCTGGTGTATTTCGCATCCATCAAACATCACATGCATTAGCAACACACCGAGGCACAAAACGAGTTTAATATCCGCTCGTTAGCCACTTATGGTCTCGCAACGCCTTTTTTTTAAAAACTTTTCGGAACCTTTTTTCTTTATGAAAGGGATTGGGTGTCTTACAAGACTTAAAGCTTCAAACTTTCCTTGCGATAGTGTACCGTATTAATGCAACTGTACATTCACGAAAAAAAGAGAGGAAATTCCCAAAATCAGAAGACTTTGCACGGTGTTTTTCTTTTGTGAATGACAGAAATGGGAATTAAAGAGGAAATCAGCTGGTCTGAGGAAAATTGTATTTAATTTGAAACACGTATTAAGGAGTACAAAATGATTGTGTACCACCTGTATGCAATATGGACCCACTTTATTAATAGCAATATGTTTGGTCATCAGATAAGTCAGTATTTCATGAGAGCCTCTGTTGTCTGACTGAAAGCCTTGCAGTTTCCACTTGGGTAATTCCAGAGTTATGAAAGGAAGTGTAATGTCCGTGACACGGCCAATGAACCATGATATCTAATTAATGATTCAGAGAAATGATCGTAAAACTCCTAGTCTGTAATCTTCTTGACCATTACTACACGATGTATAGGATTTTAATAATACATTGTCGGGTTTACTTAATGAGCTCTTAAAAGCGCTGTCAAGGATATTATAAAAGGCTGGATCGCCCACTTGTGAATATCATATTAATGACAACGGACACGAGAAACACTGATCATAAGAAACAAGGCGAGACCAGTAAAACTTTGGGGATGGGGGGAAGGTTCTAAGGGGGAACTTTGGGGATGGGGAAAGGTTCTAAGGGGGAACTTTGGGGATGGGGCAAAGGTTCTAAGGGGGAACTTTGGGGATGGGGGAAAGGTTCTAAGGGGGATCTTTGGGGATGGGGTAAAGGTTCTAAGGGGGAACTTTCGGGATGGGGTAAAGGTTCTAAGGGGGTACTTTGGGGATGGGGTAAAGGTTCTAAGGGGGGTACTTTGGAGACTGGGTAAAGGTTCTAAGGGGGGTACTTTGGGGATGGGGTAAAGGTTCTAAGGGGGTACTTTGGGGATGGGGTAAAGGTTCTAAGGGGGTACTTTGGGGATGGGGTAAAAGTTCTAAGGGGGTACTTTGGGGATGGGTTCTAAGGGGGTACTTTGGGGATGGGGTAAAGGTTCTAAGGGGGTACTTTGGGGATGGGGTAAAGGTTCTAAGGGGGAACTTTGGGGATGGGGTAAAAGTTCGAAGGGGGTACTTTGGGGATGGGGTAAAGGTTTTAAGGGAGTACTTTGGGGATGGGGTAAAGATTCTTAGGGGGTGTAGGGGTCTGGGGGTGAAGTTCAACTGGCATGTGCCCTGCAACCTACCCTTGGTCTTCCATCATATCTGGCGAGACCACTGGAGCCATCTTGGCAGGCGCTGAGGTTACACGGGTTGGAGGGTTTCCGCTGGTGGGTCTCCTCTCCTTGCGGACGCCATCAGAATGCCTGCAAGGACGGAAATTCAAAAGCCGGTCAAGTCCAGCAACACGAATCTTCAGAGAATCATAATGCAACTATAGACATTGTCTTCTGCAGATTCACTTACGGAGAAACTGTAGAAACTATGGAGACTTTTTCCTCAACACTCAAAAAGTGGCTAGCTGGTTCGTTCTTCAAGATATAGACAAAGCATATGTGTATACCAAATATCAAACATTGCATGTGTGTGTATAACAAGTTTTCAGAGTTTTTGGGTTGTAACAATTTGATGTCATGTACTACGAGTGCTATTTTGGGGGGAATTCAAGGCTCAGGCCTTTTGAAGTGGTGGTGCTCATTTCAGAGTGAACAGACATTGGGACAAAAAACCAAACTATCCTGCAAGACATTACCTCTGCCTCTGTTTGCTGGAGACGTCTATCCTTCGCCGCACCTCCTCCAGCACGGTGAGGGGCTCGGGGGGCTTATTGACGGGCATGCTGGGGTCCTGCATGATGGGCTGGGTGGGGAGGTGCGGGGAGCTGCGCTGGGGTAGCACCTTGGTCAGGCAGTGCGTCCGCTCCTGGGAGTTGGGCCGCGAGGTGTTGTAGGCGACGGGCTTCTTTGGCATACTGTGGGCGAGTGTAAAATATAAAATATTGAAACAGCGAAACAAATGAATTTTTTAACGACCTCAAATGACCTCCAGTTTTGGACGACTTGTGATGAACCCAACCCAAGCATCACTCCATCCAAGGCCAAGTTCGGGCAAGGACCATTAGTCGACTAGTGGTTGATTTGCACACTAATAGCAAAGTGCGAACGTCTCTAGTCGAACGCTGGTCAAAATGTCATTGCAAAACGTCTGGATCCTGGCTCCCTGCTGTATGTTACGAATGTGCGCGGCTATGGTTACCAGCGATGCAACCAGCCCCAGTAGGTTGGTTCCAAATAGTCGACTAGCGTAGTTAACCATCGTCGACTAGACAGAGTTCGGGCAAGCGTTAGTCGACCAATGGTTAACTATAGTCCTTGCGCGAACTTGCCCCAAGTTACATCAAAATCCATCAAATTCAGTAGACAAAGAAACAGTCGAAGCACATTTGAAGAATGACCTCTAATGACCCCTACATGACCTTTGACCTCAGTTCAGTACTCCGATGAAGAGTTGTGTCTTCCCACCCAAGGGTCACTGCATCCAAGTTTTATCAAAAATCCATGAAAGCATGTAGAAGTTATACATTTTTTTCAAAACTTTATCATACGGGTCTACGGACGTTCCAGCGGATGGGAGTTCAGGGTAGGAGCATTGCTGTCCAGATATCCCTATTTCTAAAGACTTGTGGGGGTACCCTTTTTTCTAAAGATTGCACATGTGGGGTACCGTTGCCTTTGTTTGTTACCCCACAAGTACCTCTGGTGTGTACGGTCGTACAGAATTTAGGACTGGTAAGTGTCTCTCAAAAGTTTGTTTTACGCGACACAAAAAATGGTCACAGTTGTGCCAGGTCTCCCGAATTTCGCTTGTTACTGACCTTTGTCTGTGCGGTGGCACGGATGAGGTCTGCGTGATATCAGGGGAAATGCGGTGGCTGGTCCGACGGTACTGCTTGCCGATGACTTGCTTGCTGTACCTCTCCCCTTCCTCAATCCACTGCTCGATGTGTTGCTTCCTGCAAGTGCAAGACCGATCATTAATCTTTGATTCATTCTCGCTGATGGACTAACTTACCTACCCCGCGAGGCATCAATAAAGGTTGAAAGGTGTATGAACATAAGAACAATTTAAAGCCCAACCACCATAACCAACCAAAAATATGCAATGACTGGCATTACATGTAGATGTTGGACTCCAGCCTGAAATTTGAAAATTCCTTTATCAACCTATACAGGGCAAGTAAAAAAATTGAAACCCAAATGGACGGACCAATGTTTGAAAGAGGTTTTGCATGTAGCACTTTCAAAATCTAGGATATGAAAGCCCAATTCCTAAGCTTTCTTTTATTACAAGAATCATTCAAATCACTTGTGTACTTTTCAAGATACGGACTTTTAAACACAACCACCGTTTTAAAGTTCTGTCCACGGATCTCAAAAAAGGTGTGCTTTCTTTCAGCAAAATGAAACAATTCACACACATCCCTATGCGACTTGTTTTTGTTTTGCTGAAAGAACACTTACCTTTTTGTGATCCGTGGACACTTGAAAATTACATGAGCGATTGAAATGATTCTTGTACTAAAAGAAAGCTTATGATGGGGCTTTCATATCCTAGATTTTGAAAGTGCTACATGCGGAACTTCGCTAAAACAATAGTCCCGACATTTGAGTTTCATTTTTTTTTACTCACCCTGTATTGCACTCAACTTTCTACCTTTGAGAAAAACAAAACCTGAGGTTAGTACATGAGCAAGACAAGGTTTATACCTTTCGTTGTCCGATGGCAGCGAAGGAGGACCCTCGTATATCCCACTGTCCGTCGTCTTGGAGATGGAAGAAATATCAGACTTTTTACTGGACTTTTTGGTTTTCACATGCCGTGAGGAGTCCGTTATTAGGTCCATGGTTATACTGTCTCCTCTGGCTCGGAGTTTGTGGTATATTGAGTCGCCCGTTTCGGCCGTCAATGTTCTCTGCGCTCCGGCATCAAATTCGATCTGCTTGGCCTTGTGATGCATCAAGTGTTTGTACTGAGCAAGGGACATCTCGGGGTCCACGTTGTAACCCGGCGTGTAAGCGTCCTTCGCCCGCTGTCGCTGCATGATGAGTTTGTTGTGCTGTTGCAGCTGATGATGAGGAATCATCTGCTTGGGGTTTATTCCCGGTTGGACCATGGACCCGCTCAGCGGATTAGCTACCTTAGCCCGGTGGACGCGCTCGGGCGATCGCGACCGAGGGGAGTACTCCCCCGGCGTGTGCCTCGCCGAGTCCACGAACACGCGGGAGAAGTGGTCATCTAGAATGCTGTTGGGGTCGTCTTCGGGTAACGCTCCTTTCTCAAACATGGCCGCCGATAACCTGGGCGCATCAGATGCACTGGCTGTCCTATCTGGGTCCGATTCCTCTTCCTTAAAAACAAAAAGACACGCTAATTAATTTAATCTACAAATTTGTGTTGAACAGTTTTTACCTCTGATGTGCAGACAATGTATTGCTCATTGAAAGTTTTAGTCTCTGTCTGAGCAACTTCGTAAAAAAAATATACTGATCTCTTGGAAATCATTGAAAATACATCTTCTGTCTTTTGTGTTTGTTGTTGAAAGTACAGAACAATGATGGAAACGTACACGTCATAGTAGACTTGCAATGTACAACTCGCAATTTGCGGTACTGCTCATTTTAAAGCATTAGGGCCGATTCATACTCAAGAAAGCGAACACAAATGTGAACTTATGATGCCACAACAAATATTCGCACTACGAATCCACAAAGCTGAACACATTTCAGCTCCGGCTAACACTGCTCATTGCCAGTGCAGCGCATACACGCACAGTGGTTTTCCAGAGAGGCGCACTCTTATTCAGCATGTGGGAAATTCCCAATTTTTCCAGTCAGTTGTAGTGAGAGCACCACACTCGGCTATGCTTGGGGAGACCGTTGTTGATTTCTCTTCCTTACCTCCACTTTTCGTAACCTCGCCGAGAGTCGTTCCTCCGTCTCTCGTTGTCTTAGGACCCTCTCCAGTTTCTCGGTCAGAATACGTGCGAACTCTGCCGGCTCCATGGGCTGGACATCCTTGGGTGGACGCTGAGTTATCTATCAAGAGCACGGGGAAAACAAAGCGCTCCTTAGTATTCACCTTACATGTACCATGGGTTGCAGAGGCTTTCTCGCGTGAGCACTATGTTTCTTGGTCAATTCTAAATCAGCACTGTGTGTACTAGGGTGTTAAACACACGGGGCAGGGTTTGGGCCATGATTGGGAAAGACGGAAACAAGGTATCGGAATTTTTCAGATTTATTTAAGGTATTAATGTGGTTAAGAAGTGGATGTACGAAACTTGGATTCAAAATTCGACGTGAAAGGCACTTGAATAGACTTCTGGCTATCAAAAAAAAAAAATGACAAAAAAAAAAGAAAAAAAAATCCAGTAAAACAAGACCTTCATGTACAACGCCAAGACAGTTATTTTAACTGAAAACCTGTTTGTTTTCATCTGGCGCGCTGCATGGTCACAGAAAGGTTGTCAACCTTGATAGTGGAAACTTAAGATTAAAAAATTAGGTGCATATAAACCTTGAACAGCCTTCCGGCTAAAAAATTTAAAGACTGTGCGTTAAGAGAGAGATCTTCAGATACAATGCTAGAAGAGTAAGTAAGTTAACAGAAAACCTGTTTGCTTTTCTTCTGACTAGCTGCAGAGTAGCGGAAAGGTTGACAACCTTCTTGAAAGGTACACAACCTTTTTTTTTTGGCCAAGGCTACATGTTGTACCAAAATTTCAATAGATGGATCTTTTAAACAAATGCAAGCACGCATACATCCCTAGTCACATGTTTGTTAATTGAAGGGGGGGTATGTATTCGGGGGTCCGATGGGGGGGGGGGGGGGGTTGAAGTATGGTACATGAATGTAAGGATGGGGGAGTGGCTTATCTTACAGGGAAGGGTGGGAATGATGTAACCCGTCCATTCTGCCTGACGTTGGTCTTCATGGCTCGGTATTGCCTCCGTCTTTGCTGCTGCTTCTGATGTCTCCCCATCATGGGCCCACCGTCACTGCAACAACAAAAATACACAACACTTAGCACACCACTTCAAGTACATATATTTGTCTTTTTCAAAAAACGACCAGCTCAAATTGATACCTACATGTACACAGTGGAGATCTAAATTGACACAATGTTTAGAAATAAAATATACGGATGAACACTTAACCCTAACCCCCTAGGCCCTTGTTGCTTACATCCATCCTCAATCCTCCAAAATCCTCCAAAATTTTTCAACTCTGCCTAAATTTTTCAAAATTGTCAGACAGTCCTGCCTCAAAATCCATTCATCCTCAATCCTCCAAAATCTTCCTCATCCCAAAACTTTGCACTCGTGTTTAAATGAAGGATAACCAACGCCAAATCCTTCAAAATCATCAGACAGTCCTGCCTCAAAATGCATTCATCCTCAATCCTCCAAAATCATCTTGTGCTTCATTCACCATTCATCCTCAATCCTCCAAAATCCTCATGGGCTTCAATCACCATTCATCCTCAATCCTCCAGCATCCTCATTTGATTCAATCACCATTCATCCTCAATCCTCTAGAATCCTCCAAAACTGCCAGGAGGATTTTGGAGGAGTGAGGTGGGTTAGGGTTAATCCCCATGTCCTCCGGGGGTTTTTTTTGCCGGCATTATAAATATGAAATACTCCAGCATTTTCAAGTTTTTTTCCGCCCAACAAAAGAATAATATTTTCTGCACCCTCCACTTCAAATTATTAAGTGGGAAAAAGTGCGCATGTTCACTGATTGTCCGACACACGTAACGGTGACAAATGATGTAACAATGGCTTTATGCTAAAGCCATTGAAATATGTAAAACAAAGCCACAAATAATTTGACATTTTCTGAGACTTTGCACTGATGTCTATGTACATGTACGTACATGTATGTTGCTTGTATACATTGTATACACTGTGTTGCTCGTACACATGTACATGTACATGCGAACACTAAATGTACACTGCGTCAAGAAGAAATAAGTAGTTCATACGGATCCATTTCACACAAAAAACTGTGTCCCAGTTTTCCCCCATAAATCCCAGCAGGAATGCACACAACCATCTTGGGGTGAACGTCCTTGCTTTCTGATTCATTTCACTTCGAAAAAAACCTTTTGTATTGCTGAAGATTCACGTAATGCTTTGATTCATTTCTGCACAACATGAGCATGAAGCAGCTTTTGTTGCCGATGTGCCTTTGTGTATTCACCAGATAAACTTACAGTATACGTGTGTAATTACATAATTTTTGCCAAACACACGTTATTAACATCCTCCAAAAAAAAAAATCATTTGAGAGACAACAAAATACTTCGGACGTGTCGACACAAAGAACATGCTGAAAATCAAAGATCTTCAGATCCTTAATATATGCATTCTCTAAACCCTCGTTTCGTCATATCAAATCAATAGGCAGCCCATGGCAGCCTAAGACATCCGCCTGCTCATCATCATCGCCGCCCGACCCCTCAGGTCAAAGGTGAAGGGTCAACGCAAGGCACTCACCCTGAGCCTGTTGGCGCATGCACTATCATATTACATGTGCATGAGCAGGCTAGTGTTTCGTTCACCTCGATGGCTACACTGGTTTTTTTTTTTTTACTACACTGTATCTAATCATTCAGGCAAAGGGTATCCCTTGGTCAGTGAACCAACATGTCCCCTTTGGGAGGGATTAGTTGCCATGGCAACGCAAGGTTTTTCCCAACGATATTTTTTTTCTCTCCTTCTTATGAGAACTGAACCCTCCACAAAAGCAAAAAGCAGGTTGGATTTAGACTTGAAGAGAAAGTAAAAAAAACGACCATGATTGTTACGAAAGCATTTGCCCACAACATGATGTATTTTCATACGACCAACATATACCAGTACATGTAGGCTCTAATTAGTTTTTAGCATTTCTGCATTACACACAATACATGAGGAACATATAAAAATAACCGAAAGTGCAGTCTGGCGACACCTACAACATTAATGAAATGACATTCAGCATCTTTCTAGGCGCCTTTGTTCAATTATTATCCTGAGAAGAATCAAACCTCCGTGTTGTGTCCATCAATTACGAGCAATTATCATAAACATACAAGACTGTGCATACCCGCGTACCATGTGTACTTTCCATTGATAAATGAGCCCATTCCTTTTTTTCCAACCAAATGACAGGGTTTGGACAAAATACGAAAAATGCGTGCAATGAACAGGTCTTTCATCTGTGTTTTTTTCTTAAGATCATATCTTTACTTTCTGTTGATGCTTTCATAAATTCGTAAATTGAGTTATTCACAAGATGCATGTGTCAAAAGTATAAAAAAAAAAGGGGGGTGGAGTGTGTTAGGCCTTTCTGTTTGATATTTCAAGCTTACATACTGATGTACAAACATGTACATACCGGTACGTACAAAATTTATCGGTAAATTTTATAGGCAAAAAACCCTTAATTCAGTTGTTATGTTCAATGAATTTGAGGGCTACACGCTTACTGTTTATGGGGATCATAATATTCATTTCAAAATGAATCCTTTGTTTTTCCACTGTAACGAAAATTTTAAGTGACCGACAGTCTGTCCACGAGCAAAGCATAATTACCCTCTGCTCTTGAAAGGCTAATAACATTCACGGCTTGTACATTAAGACTGGCAACTCTGGCTAGCATGTAGGTCAAGTACATGTTATAGCATTCTAGGCTCACATTCCAGTACCCTTATTTTTTTTTTACATGACTGAAGATGGTTTGTCTCAAACAAACTTCAAATGAGTCAGACAAAAAAAAAAAAAAATTGCAACTGAAATTTCAGATGCCGTCTGCGAATTCACTCAAAGTGACTTGTTAACCCACATTAGCATTTGTGTAGTTTGGTGAAAACAATAGAGGGCGCTCTTTGGTGTTGGGTAAACTCTTTTGTATTTGTCTCAAATTAATCCACAAAATTAGCGACCTCCCATTGTATCTGCCGTATATCTCTAAAAAGGTTAATGTACATATGGCAAGCAGGAGCTGCAGAGGAATAAGATATTCCGTACAACAAATACAATCTAATATCCTGTGTCCAAACCACCTGCCCCATCTCTGTGTCTGATTGGTCAGTAGACCGTAGAGGCAGGCTCTTACTGACCGTTTCGCACATGACTTGCTGAAGTCCATGCACCCTGGCGATAGGGACAGCAGCAAGGAGGGGAAAGAGAGCTGATGAGGGAGATGCAGACAATGTTTGGAAAACTGCATTGGCGCAAGTATATACTAACCCTTCTGAATCCAACAGGATCCAACTACATGTATGTCATACACCTGATGGAGCCTGTTGGATTGAGCAGTAAACCCCTTGTGTACATTCCTGATGCAAAATGTTAGATTCAGCAGGCAACTGAACTGCATTAATTTATAACGCCAAGTTGGACGCCGTTGGATTCAGCACACAACTGAAAATAAGGCACAGTGGATTGAGCAGGAAACTCCGGTTGGACTCTGCTGGATTTAGCAGGGTAGTCCGGAGGAATGACTAGGGGGTGAGGGTTAACATCCTCGGACCCTAACCTTCCCAAAACCTCCAAATTCTTCCTTGCATAAGTGGAGGATTCTGCAGGGTTGAGGCTACTTGACAAAAATGGGTGGCTGATTTTGAAGGATGCACTCTGTCAGGGTCTTAAGCTGGACCTTGTTGTTTGTACTCGGCCGTGCATAAATTTAGGCCTAGATTATACTTGAAATCCTGCACACTGCTCCAAGTGTTGACAGTGATTGCTGGAGGATTTTGAAGGATGGAGGCAGCGTTCACCCCTCCAAGGAACACATTCAAGAAATAACGGATGATTTTGCAGGATTGAGGCGTTATGCAATTTTTACACGGAGGCAGTTGAAGGATTTTGCAGGATTGGGGTTGCATCCTAGCAACAATGCCTCTAGTTAGGGTAAAAAAAAAATATAAAGAAAAAAGGAAAATGGAAAATACAGGATGTGCACGTCTGCGATATTTATTTAAACTTTCGCAGCTGCAAAATCATGATACATGTACATGTACCATACCAAGTCCACAATTGCCTTGTCTTTAATAAAATGAAAACTGCTGTGACCGACCTTGACCAAGAATGAATTACGCTACTGCCGTAATTTTGATGTCAGGCACGAGAGGGTTCCCAAAATTGTTAAAATAATTTTCTGTATCTTGTTAATCACATCACAGGGCAAAGCAATATGTACATGTATATATAGCATTTGTTGTTGTCCTCACTTCATCATTTCAAATTTATCTAATCAAGGCTGTTGGCTTTTTGAAAATTAGTTTTTTTTCCCCCCAATTGATGAGGACAGTCTTTGGGATGAAACATGGCCTGGGGGGGGGGGGGGGGGGGGGGGGGGGGGGGGGGGGGGCTGGCACTGACAGGTGAATGGGCTACACTGCTCTGCCAATCATATAACTCGATCAATTTCATACGCGGCTGAATACGCATTTATGCCTGCGAGGGGATCGTAGCTTGACCTTGTACTCACATTGGTTGGACAAGCTCCCCACATTTCGACTTAACCTGATAGACTTTCCACACACGTAAGACAATTTCAAGCCGGCCGGGATGTGCTGTTAATGAGTCTGGTTTGGAATTTCGTGTTTTAAAAAGCAAACATGACTTGGCAGATTCTTTACTCCAAGATGCATGTGAAAGGGTCCAGTGCGCACAGAAAAATGCAAACAGTGACACCATTTCTTGAATTACATGGTCATCAAGACCAGACAACCTTCAGAACAGCTCTCCAAGAATATTTTAAATTTGCTTTATTTGGCGAGGGGATTTAGAATCACAAGGATTTAGAATGCATCTACCAGTACGTTGTGCCACACATTTCCAAACCACTAATACCTGCCACACAACACTTCCGTCTGCCATTCGTTTCAGTATTTAACAAAACAGAACCAATCCAGTAAATTTAGCCGTCCATTTTTGTGTAAGTTTAGGCCGAGCATAACTTCAAGTTACCACTATTAAACTGGTTCCCCTTTCAAACAAATTTCGAACCCCCCCCCCCAAACTCAATCCAAGTTCAAGAATCTTTCATTGCAAAAACGTTTCCCATAATCCAATTACAGCCAGCATTAGGGCTCAGTCAAGTGGCATGCTAAGTCCCCCGCTCGCTCTTTTGTGAGGCCACCTCCAGTATCCTGTAGGCAGCCCTTCAAAAGAAAAGAATCGGGGAAGAATAACTGGACCCCCAAAAGGCAGAGATGGGGATCTCTCACTCTCTCCAGCCACTCTTATTGAAAGAAGAAAAAAAAAAAAAAGACCCTGTCTGTGCATGCAAATGAGATGCACAGAGCAGGCTCTTTCAAGAGGTTTTCTTTGAGATGGGATTAACACCTACGGCTTTGGCAGAAATGCCTATTCAATTGGACAAGGTGGCTTGTGGGGAGTGTTTTTTTGTGCGGGACTGCAGGAGGGAAAGGACGGTATCAACACAGAAGTGGTGAAACTCTGCGGGTTGAGCACACTGCAGCTTGCAACTTGCACTGTGTGTCAAGTCCAGGAAAAGAGACTGCAGAGCGTGGGCAGGATGTTTTGGTTTGCAGAACGAATAAACTAAAAGTACCGTTGTGCATAAATAGGAAATATAAAATCCTAAGAAACTTGAGTATAATGTATTTTAAAAGCTGCATCATTTTGTTGTATCCCACGTGGTAAATACTTTGTTTAAATATCCGAATCCAAAAACCATATTTGGTGGACTTTCCAACAATTCATTTGCGTGTATCTCTCTCACTCGTCTCAGCTGTTACGTATCCATTCGATTTAGGAGTCGTTATTCCAGCCACGTTGTTGCACCCACTCAACTTTAAACGATAATCTGGTTTAGAAATCTCTTGACACAAGCCAATCAGATTCAGTCCCGTTTCCTTTTAAGGCTTTTAGAAAAACCAGAGTCGATCAGTGTTTGTAACAATGTTATATTTGGTAATTGGCAGGGCGAGTTTAGCTGCGGCCCGCTGCGTGCGGGACCACCGTTTTTCCCAGCTTGAAACCAACGGCGTTGTCTGGTCACACATGGTGCCTTCTGTTTCACTTGCCGCCACCATCAAATTGAATTACATCGGAAAAATCAACTCTCAACTCTCCTGAACTGGAGGCTTGCTTTAGCTTGGCTCTCCCCAGGGGACCCGGGGAAGTTAATTTCTTGAGCGGGGCGAGAGCAACAACTGTTACAGTTCAAAAATGCAGACCTCCTCTTTGGGGGGCTTGATCAAAAAAACAAGCAGACAACGCCGACATCCACGCTTTAATCTCAAGCAAGTCTGACAGTGTTTCTCAGCGCGGCGGCAGGCAGCAGGGGGAAGCAGTACAAACAGCCTGTCAGAGGGTTTGGACATGCCGGGCCTAAACTTCAATCGCCGCCGCCTCTCCCCTAGACAATCTGATCAGGGAGGCATGTTCAAATAGACATTTATCGGCAGATTTCTCGGCTGACGGCACGCGAAAGGGAGCACGGCGGCAGAACAAAGGGACTGCTGCTTTATGAAAATTTGATTCCAAGATAAAAGCCTGCACAATAGAATATAAGTGCGAGTCGCTCAGACGGCCTGGCCGATTTTCATTTTTTAATAGAACCTTTCAGATCACGGTGACAATTACACGTACACAATACTAAGCTCGCAGTTCTATCATCAACATTAAAAAAAAAGACAGGAACGGCCCAGGAGAAAACTCCAAAATACTTAACAAAACCTCTTTATGCAGATGAGGCGAATTGTCACTTTGAATTACGTCCGTGCTCATGTGCTGTATTGGAACATGCCAACTCTCTCTCTCTCCCTGAATGAGTTGCCGGTCTGGAAGACATTGATTTGCATTTCTACCTGGGGCACTCCACTGATTTCATTATACTTCCCAGGATAAAGAAACCTCAATTTAGTGATAAGATCATAACTGGGTCACCGGGTAAGGCTCCGTTTTAGTCGGCAAACCTTTCCAATGTCTTCATTCAAACCTCTGAGGGATTTTTTTGCCAATTGGACTGGCTGATGAGCCTGATATCTGGGGAATGACTGTGGATTAGACCTGTACTTGCCGGGACACCAAGTACTGTTATTCACATAAAATATGAGCGCGCCGCGAAAGTAATGTTTTGAAAAATGAGACGGCCAGAGAGAATCTTCAACTGGATCACACAAGCATTTCAAGTGCACCAGAGAGGATACTCTCCTGCATTAACCCGGACATCTGTACTTAGTTTTACTGAGTAGAAGACCATGTCTATTCAAAATCCGTCACTCACTCGGCTTCGCATTATGCTTCAGGACCAAATCCGTTGAAATCCACCACCGGTGCTGGTGGATTTTGATGGACTTGGTATACACATGGCTTACCTGCCAAAATCCCCCAAAATGGAAGGATGGATTTTGATGGAGTTGGTAAGGTTAGGGCTAAGGAACATTAAGATTCTAGCACACATTATTTATAATGAAAAATTGATTTGATTTTGTGGGGTTTTTTTGGTTTAGCTGTTAATAAGCCCCACTAAATCACAACCAAATGCCTTGGTTGCCCTTCCTGAATTCAAACCCTGAACACACGTATTAGTGTCCTGTCAGCATACATGAACTACATACTTACTGTATGTGCATGTGCGCACTGTACATTACTCTGGCTGCCAAAATTGTCATTGTTCTCTTTTATACTTGCAGGCCTTTACTGAAATTAATGTCCAGGCTTTGTACTTTCATGAATGATGGATTCAGGTACATAAATGTGCATAAGGCATATCATTCAACTTGAGGTTTCATTCTCAGTTTTGTAATTTTGTTAAAAGAAAGTCTATGAGTTGAACCAATGAGACCGCATCAATCATTCCGGAACCTACCGGTTCTCAAGTAAGTGACAGATTTTTGCAGGTTTAGGGAGGTTTCACACATTCTTTTGGGTATAGTTTCTTGTCTTGATGATGAACAAATTCAGGTGTTTTTTTTTTACAAAATAATCAAATTACACATTTTAGCATTAAAATCTGTGTACTTCTTGTCTGACTAAACATTTCAGTGGAGGGCGCCAAACAAGTCAACTCGATATTTGAATAGCGTGTTTTGTAAGGAGTTTCAGTCCGGACCAAGAACAGAACGGCACCAGACACTCAAAGGCATAAGGCATGCATGCACGCATGGTCTGGTGGTTCGGCTTTGGGAAACAAACAAACAAAAACACCCTCTCTATGTTGCAAGCCGACTTCAGGGCCGACATTCCTGGGTGGAATAATCTGACAAGTGGGCAGCCGACCAGAAACGGGACTGTCACGGAGATGATTGTGGCTCAGCGCTCCCACGGCAAACATTTACCTCTCACAGGTCAACGCTTGACTGATCAAAACATTTCGCTCCGACACATGCATCCAACCAAATGGCGAAGGGAAGGAAGGGGGGGGGGAGGAGGAGATGCATGAAAAAGGGCTGTGGGGCCTGATGCCTGTGAGCTATTTTCAAAACAACTTGCAGAATTAATTGTCCACTACAAGCACCATTTTGAAACTTCATATTTCATTTTTAAAAAGAAGATGCCTTGATTGTAACTTAGTTTCAGTTGGGTAAACCTTATTTTGGTCATTTTTTGTTTCCTTATTTTTTACCGTCATTTGTTCTTTTTGCTAGTCCTGAGGGTTCTCTTACAGACAGACTACCTAACTGATTGACTCACTGATTGACTGAGTCACTGACTGACTGATCGAGTCAATGACAGTAAGGCCAAAAAAATATATATTCGGTCTCTGGCCAGACCAAAGTTCCGGAACTGAGGCGGCAAAGCGGCTTTTTTTTTTTTCTCTCTCTTTTTTTTTATCTTCAAGCTTGGATTGTACCTAGACAAGGTGGGGTACTATTTTGCTTTTTTGGTGTCCTCATGTACATTGGTGACCTCCATAATTTGCCTTGGTGCTTTTGATCATTTGCCTTGGTGCAATTTCCCATTCCTTGGTGCTCTTTGGTAAAAAAAAATGAGGTGCGGAAATAGAGGGCGCTGTTGGAACTACCGCGGAACATTTTGGAGAAAAAAAATGATCGACGCGCATGATTTAAATTGAATTTTTTTTTTGGCCTAACAAATGTCCAGAACTGCCTAACCAGGCTGTCAAACTTTCAGGTCAAGTTCGACTAAGATAAAGCCCTTTTCACACTAGAGCCTCTCAACCCGGGTTGAACTCAACCCTGGGCGAACCCAGTGCCACCTTGGGTTGGACTTTTATTTTTCAACCTGCATTCGACCCCTCATCGTTTCACACAGTTTGTTTTTTGGCAAACCTAGCTTATTTCACTTGACAACTACCGCTTCGAACACTGGCAAGAATTTCAACCCGGGTAGAAAATCTCGACCTTGGTCTGGCAAGGTTTGAGTTCAATCCCGGGTTGAAATAAATCTCGGGGTTGACGCAGGGTTGACATTTTTCAAGTGTGAAACACTGCATGTTTTCAACCCTGTGTCAGCCCCGAGATTTGTCTAGTGTGAAAAGGCCTTAAGCAAGCCTAGTGTTGTACTTTCATGTAGTAATGAACCCGGATGACATAACTGGCCCAGGTCACAGCCTTTTCATACAATACAAACTATGTGCACAGGCAGGCAGACTAATTGACACAAGCAGTTTTAGTGCAGGCAACCTTTTGAGGTCTGATCTGAAGCTCTACCGATCACGACATCACTGCTGCGCTCACAAAATTGACAAGTCACATTAATTACTATAAAAAACCATTGAAATTGTTAACCAAAAAAAAAAATGTCATGACAGACAAAATGGTAAAGAAATGATTGCAGGTTATGGTACATTCAACAAGCAGGTGCACGACAAGGGCTCAAGTAAAAAAAACCTTTCAGGAAATACCTATCACCATACCAGTGCAGTGACACTGCCAAAACTACACATAACGCAACTGGTGAAATAAATCTCCACAGTTAGGGATTTATGAGATTTTTTTTATGAAAAAAAAAGCTTAACGTGTCAACGCTCAACGGGGAGCCAATGGATGCCAAGTGCCCCTCCCTTTTTCGACAATGCATTGTACTTACACACTGGAGTCCGTCAGCGACATGGTGTCATCCGAAATGGCGTCGCTCGACAAGCTCTGCAGCTCCGAATCGTTGGTGGATACAGCTGGCGCGAAAGACGTGAAGCTGGGGTGATAGGGACTCGGCACACGGGCGCTGCTTCCTTTCAGGTAACACCTGGGTTCACAATGAAGCAAGAGAAATCACACTTACTGCAACTGGCAGTGAATCTCGGAACTTCCCTCGAAAAAAAAAAAAAATCACGTCTTCAGTCAGCGTACGTGTGCGAAATCGATATGCACTCTCACGCGTACTACATCATAAAAAAACGGGCGGACTGATATCTAAGCTTGATTGAGTCTCTAAACTCATTCAGGGACTTATTGTATTTTCGTTTTTGGGATCCATGCACCCATGAAAACCGTGTCTGTCTTTTATTAGCGCTACATGCCTACCGGTATTACAATTACTCAAAGTCAACATGGTTCACAACCTGTGCTGAAATAGAGTTGAGCTCTTAAAACAGTGTACAAGCTCGTGTACTTCAGTGTAAACATGTCATAGGCGTAGCCAGCAGGGAGGGGGAGGGGGGTAAGGGGTAACCTCCAAAAATATTTTGTGAAGACTGCCCTTTTGAAATACCCTTTTTTTCACCAGCGCTTAACCCCCCCCCCCCCAAATATTTGTAAAGAGTGCCCTTCTGTTCTTAGCTATACAAAAAAAAATCATGGCCTTTTTGTGCCATCGGCCGTTACGGGTGCTTTTTGAATTTCGCTCATCTATTGCCCTGAAAAGCACCAGATATTGTGCATTACTGTGCATAATCGTGGGTTTTGAACAGCACCCGCATCAACAAATGGTACCAGCCCCCCCCCCCTCCCTATTTGATTTTACGGAGGCAAAGTGTCCAGAAAGAAAAATGTGTCTGCATTTCAGCACGGATGTGCAAGTGTCCTTTTCAAGAAATTTTTAAACCCCCCAAATAAAAATGACCTTGCTATGCCACTGCAACATAGGCTTACAACAAATGTCATTGACATGCATGTATACATGCGTTTACTTTATTTTCTACATACACACACATGCCGGTACATGTCTTAATTATTTATTTTGAACAATTACCACAAAAATTCATTACGCACGTGTACCGGTGCATTGTGAATATCATGATCTGGACATCTCTTACAACAGCATAACACCGAACACCTTTCAACAATTTTCATTTAAGTCGGGGCCCACTCTACAGAGTCTGATATTCAGGTGACAAAAATCACTTTTTGGTCATTAACCGGAAGGCCCCGGTTCTGGCGCAAGTTCGCAGCACTTTCACACTTTCTGCGGCTGGGGCCATTTGCCAGTTTTGTACCCAGTAAGGCTTAGATCAACACAATTTTTCGGCCACACTAGCTGCCCAGTGGGACACCAGTCCTCGGCACAGTCAGTGCTGAACGCACATCACCAGTGCCACGGATGAAGAAGAAAAAAAAAAGGAGAAAAAAAAAAAAAAAAAAAAAAATTGTCCCGTGCCCTACACGGGAGGCCGATTTCACTCAGGGATAGTGGATAGCGTGCATTGTCAAAGTGTGTGGTTGGCTGAGCAGGGGAGGCCAGGGAAGGGCAAAAATGGATGGGAACCAATTGCTGAATGGACCAACAAAACACAAAAAAAGGTCAACGGCTCTTGCTAAGATGGACGTTCTCTCTACACTTCGTCTCTCTCTCTACCCGCAGAGACATTGAGAAGTAAATATCCATGAAATGACGTCATGGCAACATCTGGCTTTCTATCCCATTGACTTCCATGGATACGCACCAAAAGAGGGGAAAAAATCAATCTTAATTTCAAAAGAACCTGGAGCATTCTTGGTGCGTTGCAATTGCACACAAAACTGCAGTTATTTTTAATAATATTATAATCAAAGCTAACGCTGCATTACAGCTAATACATTATCTTGTTTCTAATTTTCTTGAGAGGCACGGCAACTCGGCAAACGACAAGAACGTTAAACAGGCATGCAACTTGGAAACTTGTGACAAAAAAAAGAGGAAACTCCAATCTTCACAAGACTTTGTACAGTGTTTTTCCGTTTTTTAATGGCATGAGTGTGAAGTGACACACGAGGAAATCAGCTGATCCGAGGAAAAAGTTGCATGCCTGGTTAAAGGACGAATACAAGAAATCCACTTCAAGACATGTACAGTCGAGTCTCGTTAATACAAACTTGTTCGGACCTAGCCAAATTGTTTGTTATATCAGAATTTTGTATTAAGAGGAACATCAGTCCCATTCATTGTGCACATAAATCCACAGTCGGGATTAAGGCTTTATGTTTGTTATAACCAGAATTTCGTATTAACAGAGTTTGTACTAACGAGATTCGACTGTACATGTATGTTCCAAAGTGAGTTGTATTTCCCATCGACTTTTAAGATGACAGATTGTCTGTAGGGTACATCTACAATGTATATTACGCACTGTACCCATACATACATGTACAGTACAAATCACTGAAGAGATAAAGAACATTACTGACAAAGTGCACTCAAACAATTACTGCAGTAACAGCCTTGGACTCCCATGACCGACATGTAACACAACAACAATCATCTCCTTGTGGACGTGTGAAGCTTTGATCTTTTGCCGACCTGCCATCATGTACCGTAATAAAGACCAAGGGCGACTGCTGGACTTATGTGTCACTATGTTCATTTTAAAAGCAATGCATTCGACACATGACAGTGCTTTCAGGGGGGGGGGGCGGTAAATTGATTTGTTCAGTGAAATGGATTGGTTCGAGGTGGCTAGTCCGGTTTCATGTATATAATGCATCGTGATGAGTTGATGTTAATGTCTTCATATTTGAACAGTGTGTGTACACAGAGGTGGATGGCCAAATGTTAAACAAAGTGCATGCATACTTACATGTGCAATGTACATGTACATCATGAACATACATGTATGCCTACAAGGTACACGTACAATACATGTGGATACCGGGTACCAGTGAATAGAGATGCTCTTTCCACATTATTTATGTACTTTGTATACACATGTCCATGTACATGTAGGCTGTACACGTGTTACAGCAGATTACCAGTGCAAGTGTTCGTACATTTACATGCTTGTATACATACGTAATTTGTATGTGTACACGTACAGCTCCACAGCTTGGCTATGTGATGTGTTATATGCGCCATCTTTGATTGAGGTGATATTTTGTCTTTTCCATTCAACAATTCAACTGAACTACAGGTACCAGGGTATTTATAAGATCCTATCGGAGGAGCAAATGGCAAAGCTGAAATTCCTATTGTTTTAAAGAAATGACATGTATGTAGAGCCTACATGTATGTAACATCTTTTCTTTCTTTTTTGGAAATTGCACATACATGTACATTTTGTCTACAATGTTTTGTAGCTGATGTCAACGGCAGGATATGCCATTAACCTGAGAATATGCTTATCAGGAGGGGGCCCTTTCATGGTGGCAGCTTTGTATCTCTCTCAACTCAGGGCGCAATTACAAGACATGGCCAGTGGGTCATTACTACTGGGACTTGCTGATCTATCGGGCATCTGTGCCTCCAGTTATTAAGAACCTCCTCCCCTGATAAATACTGCGATCGCCGGGCAGGGGATAAACAGTCCAGTCTAAAACTTGCATGTGATTTTCATGTATTTAATATTAAAATCTGTGCAGGAGTGCAGCGTTGGTGGCTTAAAAAAGTGATGAATTGACGGATGACTCTCAAGATTTTTTTGGTCTGGTTTTGAAATCGGGATCCAATTTCCATGAAGCTGCTTTGCAGAAAATGCTGCTTATATCAATTTTGTGTGCTAAGCAAAAATCAACCAGGTACCAGTGACAAGCAAAACACTTTGCATGACACTTTTGACTGGTAACTCGATTTTGCTAAGTAAATATTTTCTGTGCTTATCAGTTCCGCAAAATTGGAATTCCCCTAAAAATATGCAAATGCCTCAATCATTTCATTCACTTGGTTTACGTGTATTCAAGGTTTTAATATTATTAACCCTCCATAGATGTATGCAAACATACATTCTATGCCAAGTTGTCCTTGCAGTCAAAATCAAGTCACTGTTTTCAACATTTAAGAGCTAAGCAGTATTGGCTGGCTATGACTATTTATGTAACCTGATATGCTTTGACTGTAAGTGATTGGTAAGCCAGCTGTGCCTACTTCCTGTCTGTTTTTGTCTGTTGACCAAATTTGACTTGTCACGGTGCTTGCTTAAAATATGATCTGACTGTTGGTGACTTGCCTGCGTAAAAGGCATGGCAGGGGAAGGGGATTGATTTTTTGACTGTTTGTGGCTGTTCAAACAGCAGGAGGGTTTAAACCTAATGAGGGGAATATGAGTACTGATTTCATTTTTTAATTATAATAATGTCCCATGCAGTTTACCAATAAAAGACTGGAAATCCCAAACCCAGAACCTCCCCGGCCTCCTAAACTCAGATATATATCCTGCAGAAGCTAATGGCTAAGTGCTGCCCTCTTAGACCCTGACCCTTGACCTCCCCTTGAATTCAATACTGGCCTTCCAGGAGGCAGTAATAAGTGGCTGAATCTGTACATGATCCCTCCATTCCAAACGCTGGATTCATTTTCTACAGCAATTTTCCAGCAGTTCTACAAAAAATTGTTTTAGTGTGGAATTTGTGTTCATAATGGGGGCCTACATGCATTACAGTATGAAGGGTAATCACATGGCCTGTTTTTCTGATCGTCAAAGCCAAAATCTTCTTCAATTGAGAGTTTATGCCGTAGTTTCAGACATGTGTTTGGGGCAAAAACAGGTTCACACTCACAGGCATAACACTTAACAGGGATGAACATTAAATTTTAAGGTCACATCCAGTTAATTTAATTGGTAGAACTTTTTTTTTTTAGTGATCACTATCACAGACCTAGGTCCCTGACTCTCCACGATATCAATCATGATACATAGTGGAAATACAGACTTGAAATTAACAATTTCTCCAGCCTATTCTCGGCTGTCCCTAATTGGTTGTGATCCCAGGAGAGACCGAGGGGGCCAGCTTTCCCTGAAGTGAAGCAAGAACTGGGCTTTGTCCCTTCAAGGTCCCCCCTTCTTATCGCTCGCTGGCCTTCTTGCCACACAAGCACTTGGGGGGGGGGGGAGAGAAGCTGTAGGGACAAAGTTTCATTGTAGAACATAACAGGCAAGCTGCTAGCTGCGGACTGATTATGCATAGCGCAGATGGCAGAAATCGCAACATGGGAATTCAGGTTTCTTGGCTCAAAAGAGATTGGCTTTAACTGGCTGGGTCAGTAAGGTCGAGGGGAACCATCCGCGCTATGTGCCCTCCGTAATTGCAAAAGCAACCCACCAGTATATCTCCACATTGACTTCCCAGCACTGACGCTGCTTCTTTTTTTTTTGGCGCTGGGCAGATTTAACCAAAAAAACCCCACAAAATCCTATGCACGGTGCACACGTTCTGAATGTTGGAAGAGCAGACCCAGTTTCCTGAATTGCAGTGCACCGGGCTTGTTGATTCGGCCTTGATGGCAACAACCTCCCCCCCAAAAAAGGGGAATTTATTCCATCAGAGAATGAAAAGCACTTAAAATTAACTCTAGACAAACTTAACTGGGAACCACTAGGGGCCAGACAATGCAATTACACTGCATTGGGTTTATTGCCTGCAATTGCGGACCTCATAATACATCCTGGGCCAAGAAGCAGTATTATTCAATCAGTTCAATGGACTGGCCACCATTTGCTATCTCATTTAATGCAGGGGGCCATTTCAAGGTAGTTGCAGGGAAACTTTATGGCCCGGCAGTTTTACGGCCTCGCTTTTTATTATCCGCTGATCTTTTGTGAGTTATTTTATTTGTCTGTGGCCTTTCGTTTAACTAAAATGACCAGTTCTTTTTTCTACATTCCAGTTGGTGCCGATGCCAATAGTTGGGGCAGTTTATGGGCCATCTGAAGACATTATATGAAATGTCCCTTTTTTATGAGTGCAAAGATTTCAGTTAGATGTGTTTTCGAATAGGAACCCGAAGAAATGAATTTAACTGTTAGAGTAAATTTCTTCCTGATCAAAGGGACACTTTATTTCTAAACAAGTCATAATTGCAAAGTGAACGATTGTAGAGTTTTTATTGCTACTGCGGATGTCCGCATAGTTTGTATGAAGTGGGCCGGTTTAATTAATTTAATGAAGCTGGACTAACACAGCCCCAAACTATACCACCAGTATAAGTTTTGAAAATTCAGAGCCACATGTATCCGTATGGACAAGGAGGTCGCCAGTTTATACACGCCACTCCTCTGTTTGATGCAGAATGCTTAAAGGTAACATACAACATTTGCAAACATCAAATAACAAAACTATCAAATTATTACGAAATAGCTTACTTGACTGCAAGTGAATAATTGTCTCAAGCATCCTGTGAAATAATGGCACCTGGTATGCTGTCATTTTCAAGAATGGTCAAATTTTGTTATCATTTTCCAACGATGGTCGGCTGACAATCGTTGGGGGCAGAGTTTGAAGGGGGAACAAAAAATCACTTTTTCAATATTTCCAACGATGGTCGGCTGACCATCGTTGGAAAAATTGAAAAAGTGATTTTTTTTTCCCCCCTTCAAACTCTGCCCCCAATTTACCAAATTTAGTTAGTCCATATTTTGTTTGCAATCGGTTACACCAGGAAGGGGTGCAAGCCAGCTAGTCTGGTTCCCTGACCTGACACTTCCCGACGTCTATAAATTGCTGTTTTCTCTGAAGTACGGTAGGAGTCGGGGAAGCAGGAACCAGACTACAAGAACAGCAATTTTTCCTTTAGTTTTTCCAGCATCCACGCACACAAAACTTAAAACAGGTCAGCGTAACAATATGTGCTTTAAAACACTAGCCCCCGAATGATCCATTGCTGCATATTAATTCAGAAAAGGCAAAATGTTTTATAATAGACCATTATCATGTTGCCGCCATCTTGATCTTTTCCCATTCAAATCCATGTCAACCAAAGCGAGGCTGGAAGAAAAAAATAGTCTGGTTCCTTTTTGCACAAAAACCTTATAATTCAGTACTGTTATTGGATACAGGAAACATGACTGAAATGGTGGCAGCATGATAAAGGTCTATAAACCTATATCACGCTTCCACCATCTTAGTCAGGTTCCCTGTATCCAATGACAGTACTGAACGATAACGTTTTTGTGCAAAAAAAGGAACCAGACTATTTTTCCTCCAGCCTCGATTTGGTTACATGGATTTGAATGGGGAAAAAAAATCAAATGGCTGCAACATGATAATGGTCTATACCTTTAAATTCAGCGCATCTGCAGCAAACATACAATGTAATTGATTCTGTGAGTCACAATCCAACCAGCTTCCTGGGAGGCATTTGCATGCACTGCCCGAATGTAAGATAAGACGATCAAAATGCCTGCGTTGAATTGCAATGGTCATGTATACATGCTTCTTAAAAAGAAAATAAAAAAATTCACTTGCAAAGAGGGTGTATGCACGTGTTATCTGTCTACTGGCGCCATGGCCCACCATTTTGTTTGTGCAGTTGCAGTTTTATGAATTTAATGTTGGCGTACGCTGTGGATAAACACGAGGTGATATCCACATAATACACAGTCATTCATTCATGTGTATTCACTTTCTGTACATGTTACACACACATACCGTAATCACATTGTTCTTTCTAGTACACATGTAATGCAAAATAACAAAATTACATGAACGGGTACACAAATTATTAAACAAAAATAAATCGAGAAAAAAACAGGAAGGATTTCGGAGTCCAATAGTTCAAGTGTGTGTGTGAGGTCGCTAGGCAGTGCCCGCAGATAGGTGCCTTACATGGATTATCAAGCAAGGTAAACAATGGCCCAGATATCGGAGTAATGTTTGGCTACTTGTACCTTATCATGAAACAAAGGTTACTCGCTACAGAAAATTTATTCTGCCGGACATGTCGTAATTGTGCAGCAACTCTAACAACCGACCCGGCCATATGCTGGGCTACGTGCAGTAAATGAAAAACTCGGGTTGCACTTTGTATTCACATATTATGATAATGCGGACTTGTGCAAAGTTTGTATCAAAATAAATTTCACCTAAATCCCTTCAGTCATTCTGCACACCCCTCCCCTCCCCCCCCCCCCAAAAAAAAAACCCACAAAAAAAAACGACTTCAGGTAGAACTTCACTCTGAGGAAATTTATGCTCTGAATATAAATTTATCTACATGTACATGTACAGGTACACATACAATTTGCAGTGACTAAAATTTTTAAGACAAAAAAATTAGTTTGAAAAAAGAAGTCGGGATCTAGAGATAATTTTCTCACTACCCCTTTAAAGATTTAATTAAATCCGACTGTTTTTCCCCGACTGGACAATGCCCCAAAAAACTGAACATAAACCAGATATATAAATGTTTTGCACACAAAGCCATAAAATATCTACGCCATGTGTGAGAAGCCCAAACGTGCCATGTGTGTGCACTCCGAGAAAGGTAGGCTCAGCACTGAACTTGTTTGAACCCAGGGATATAAATTGTTCAAGTGCATGTAAACATCCTCGTAAACACACATACACCTCCTAAGTCAATGGAATAAACACCCGGCATAAATGGAGCGGGGCTGCTGTTTGTTTTTCACTTAATTTATCACCTAAAGGGCAATTTCCTTCTTTCCATAATCCCAGTGAATTATCTCGCAGAAGGATGGGAGCCAGTCCCGGCAAAACATGACATCTAGCAGTCAGCAAGTTGGGTGTGCCCAACAAAGGCTACACGTACATGTACATTTTCACCCTTGCAGGAATATCAGAACAAGTTTGTTAACATAAAACCCCTCAAGTAGGAGAAAGTCTCAACAAAATACGCCAGACATTTTCTTTTGGCCAGAAGTGACTTCCAAACATAGCTGAATTCATATGAAGCACCATCTGCAGATACTGAAATATCACGGTCCCATAAAAAAAACCGGCCATGTAATGTATCCCAGGGCCGGAGAGTAGAGGTTCGGCAAATTGGCATGCTATATCATTTTGCCCATACGCGTGCTTTGCGTCAAATGTGCTGTTTAAGCGGAGATGACAGCATCCATGAACTGGCATGGGGTTAGCACATTTGCCTTGAATAACTCTCTCAAGGCCTGGATGCTTCTCCACAAAATGAAATTGCAGGAATGCTTAACATTACATGGCCTTTTTTGAGATAGGGGATACACAACAGGAGGGCCCTTCATAGGTAAACTGCGTTCGCATTTGACCGCTCCAAACAGCGCCCTCATTGTGTCCATTATGTCTCACAAAGGCGACTGGAGAAAATGACACTTACCCTTCCTGCGTCTTACTCGTACCATGGCGATGAAATGATGTCTTCATGAGCATCTCCATGGTGAGAGGTACCTGTCCCTGATTGGTGGCAGCAGCGTCTCCGCTTGGGATGTCCGTTAGTTCCGCATCCTCTGGCAACGTCGGCAGGTACCCTGTAATCCTGGAGTTGCCCCCACTGGAGCTGCACTCGCTACTCTTGGGGCTAATTCCACCATTGTTTATGTATTGCACGTATAAATCGGACTTGAGGAACATCGGGTAGGTCGACTCCCGGATGTGTTCCTCCACCTCCGCCTGAGCTGTATCAAACAAGGTCTCGTCAAACACTGAGCTACGCACCATTCCTGCGATGTTAGTTCTCAACGCTGAGGAAAGCTTGACCACTTGTTGTCCATCCGCTTTCACAAACTTCTTGTAGATGACCTTAGCTAGTTCATTTCGCTTGGGGTCGTCTGCCGATTTCTTCTTGAAACCCTCTGTTGCCAGCCAAAACAAGAGCGGGTCCTGGGCCTTTTCCTGCACCAGGAACTGCTTGAATAGGCAAATCCCATCTTCGTCAGAAAGCAAGGCGTGCAGACTCTCCGTCCAGCGCGTGTAAGGTGGGGTGGTCGATGCCGACCCCTCAGGTTCAAACCCCAACGGGGCTTCATCCTCGTCCATATCTCCTCTGAGTCCGGCCTTCATGTTTGCCACGAGCGTGGACCGACGTGGCGTGGCTGAAGGTGACCGTTCCTTGCTGATGCCGGCGGGACCCGTCGATGCCGTTTCATTTTCCTCACCGGGCACGGGCGGCCGTTGGCTAGTGGGCAGGTTCTCCGTGAAGTTTCCACCACAATCTGCCATGTAGTGGTATACCTGAAGTGTCATGGCGCCGGGGAATGCGCACGTTTCAGCCTGCTGCCAGTCGACGGCATGAGTTGTCGGCAAAGTTTTAAGCTTCTCCCAGCGACAAAAGTGTATTTCATTCACCGCAGAGAAAAATCTCAGCAGGGATGCCGACACAGCGATGAAACCAGCACAACAAGAACCTTCATTCAGCCGCCTATTCAGAGGGGGTACCTTCCCACACTGCGCTGGGCCACTTTGCTCAATAGATGACCAGCCAACTATGCACAACTCCTATTGAGACAGCTCACCCGCTGAATGGACCTGCAACAACAGAAGAGACAAAGAATTATGTTAATGAATAATCCCATATGCAAATGGTAATGGAGCTAGCTTGAGTGTACCCAAGAGTGTGCCTGCCAGAATGAATAGGGCCCTGTTATGTAACACTCAGGAATTTGGGCACACTGCACACATCACCACATGCCCCAGCTACATGTATAATGTAAAAAGGGATCCATCTATGCACTTATGCAGTACAAGCCAGCAATCACAAAATGGCCATGTTGGAGCTCTGCACAACCATCCAAACAAAAATAGAAGTTTTATAATTCTTATATATGTACCTGGTATGTTTACATCCAGGTCCTAAGTTTAAACAACAGTTTGTGACATTAACCTAATATTTTAGAGAAACTCCTCAATCAGTTCATTTTACAAAGGCACACAAAACTTATGGATTGTATGTAGGCAGCCTTCTCATAAATATTTCCAACAAATATACTTTTACACATGAAATCCTGCATATCCTGGCCACTGTATCAACACTGAATTTCATTTCTTTTTTATGAACGAGACAAAAACCTTCCCAAAATCGTGTTCTAAATATCAAACGTGCTTTGGGATAAGCTAGCTCCCATATATTTTACCCGCATTGAAGTCTAGGACAATTACCCGAGAGTAATATTTTGAACTGCCGATATTACTGTGACAACCAGTGCGTGTTAGAGCTCACCCGGGCAGCACAAATGCAATGACTGAGGTCACTGCAAGAACTCCCAGGGCGGATTTCAACAGACAAATTGACTGATGAGTGTGAAATGAGCTCTACTTCCCCCCTCATCCCTAAACCTCAACACCTCTAAAACTGTCCGGGAAAATGGTTTTGCCATGCAAAGACAATCAACACTCCGTAATTAAAGTCCACCATGGGCTGAATTCGCAGCGCTGCTAAACACGGAAATTTGAAATAAAAAACAGCAGCCCAACGAAAATTGGCCACTGATCGCTTTCGCTGCTGCTTCAATTAGAAACTCACATCAGATTGCGGTCAGTATTTTTTTTCCAACCTATAATAATTAGGTCTATTTCGCGTCCACAGTCTCTTTCATAACACTCTCCAACAGACTAATTAAACATGAACTCGTCGGCAATCCACATTCCACTTTGTCCTTCACATTGTGCATAACGCAGGAAATTTGATGGGAGTCTGCCAGCTAGAAACCACTTTAATCCCTGGCACAAGGTCATCTCGCAGGCATCTCCCGACTTAATTCAGAAATAAAACTCTGGGCCTGCGGGCAAGAGCAATGACTTGTGTGGCTGATCAAGGTCTGATTTGATCAAGTCGTAATATGTCTTTGGTTTCCACCGAGGAGCAGTGAGTCCTGTAGGCTACACGTCCGTAGAGCTAGTACTCAGAAAGGAAAAAAAGCCTTGTCCATGTGATACGCAGTCGTCAGAATTCCTAAATTATAATGCGAGGTATTATTTTCAAAATTGCTCCTGTAAAGCATTGGCCCACTTATTACGCATAACTGAGCAGTCTCACGTATCATGCTAGTGTTACGTTTCCACACAATTCAATATTTATTTTTTGATCTGTGCTGTAATGGAAAACATGGGTGAAATGATTACAATGGCCACAATCATCCTTAGGTATCTCGATATTCATCTGAACTTGGTCAGGAAGCAAAATCGAATCAGATACTCCAGGCCTGCGCTGGACGGGGTAAACTGCACCCGTAATTTATTCGGCATGTTTGGAGGTGCAGTGTTTCCTCCAGTAAGTCCGCTGCTGCAGTATGATCCGGCTGACGACTGTTTGTGCGGATGAGGAAGCCAAGGTCGATTAAGGTAGTACAGTTGGGCAAAGTGGTTGGGTGTTTTTATTTGGGCCTTTGTGATGTTCTGTCAGCGTATCTTTAAAGTATCAATGATTAGGAAACATTGTCGCAAGAGTTTTGTCACAATGGTTTTGGCGCCTGCATACATGTACAATAGGAACGAGCCTTTGGTGAACACCGTGTGCCAATAGCATGTACATGAGGCTAATTGGTTTAATTCACAATTTTTTTTAAATTCAATTTATTCCCTTTTATTTAAGCAAAATGCACATGAAATATCACACTGATTAACTACTTATTTTGTTACTTGAATAAATACAAGAGATAGACATTGAACTAGAAAGTTAACCTAGTTCATGCCGAACTATTTGATCCAACACAACATCCAAATTGTGACCATACTGTCGAGCATTGCTGTAAGCACTACATAATAAATGCTGATCTCACAAAATTAATCTAGAAGAAAGTACTTTAAATTATACAGAATATGTGTACATAAATAATTTTGGGGGGATATTTTTTCGTCCAGTTTATATGTGTACGTCTCTCCTTTGAATAATAATTATGCTTAAGAAAAGTTGAGCGAAGAAAAGAAAAGTGTAGATGGCGACTTCATTGATTCCTCTCGGATAGCCCACAATGCATCATAAATAATGCAGTTTTTGAGTAAGCAAAATCCACGGTTCAGCGTGTACGACTTGAAGTTGAAAACCACATACCTTCTTTGTCTCATATCACAACTCAGTGTGTTCAAATCAGTCGCATAACCATGATCCACACTCTACATTATGGAGAATTCACAGTTTGAACATGTGCAAAACACATCATCAACGTGTTCACCAACATGACAAATTCACATGTACATGTACGGAATAACCATGCATACTCACCGTACCGTGCCGGTACCGCGCCGCCACACTCATTGACACAACACGCTGTAGATTAGGCTTCATGTGTGCCAAGTCCGAATCGAAACAGCCATGGTTTAACATGTTCCCAGCCAACTCAAAACGCGGCAAATTATCCCCAATTCTGGCTAATCTATCCCTGCTCGGCCATGGACTGCCGGCCTACAGTGTAGCTATCAACAAGCGCTTTATGCCCGATAACCGCCATGCGAGAATTTTTCCCCCCGATCGTACATGCATGACCGTTGAACACGGCAAGTTGGCCCCTTTGGTAAATGCATACAGCATGCATGCCGGGCAGTAATCCCCCACCACTGCACAGTCAACAAAGCGTTCATTCACTCACCCCAAACGCTGATCAGCCATCAACCAGTGCGTTTATCATCCAAAGAGTTCGTGAAGACAACCCGTGTTCCGTCCAAGCAAGGGTCTGGAGCAAGGAATACCACTCCAAAAGCCCTGAAATTTCGGGAGTAAAGCAGACTTGTTCTGACCTCCACTTTCGGGGTAGCGTCTTCGAAAGCGAGAAGTTTTTTCTGTGTGTTTCAAAGTGCAACACATCAAAGCACATGCCCGCCGCCCGATGGCTCCCAAAGGGCAGTGACGTTTCCTCAAAGGAGAAGCCGCACCAATCAGAACAGAGCTGACTTTAGGCCGACGGTAATGCTCATTCGCAAAATAGGGGAGATTATTAAGTCGGTCTGGCAACCTTTCTTTATAATAATTTGAGAAAGCGAAATAATTGGGACATGGAATCGATTATCATTCCATTTATTCACAACTCGGTGTTTTTTAAGCCCAATTTTATTTCGTACTCATGATATTAAAGCCGCTACATTAGTGAGGCTTGATTGTCCTTGGTTGAATATAGGGCAAGTTAAATGACTCACTCCCATTTCGGCAAATGGAAGATTCTAATCCCTGAGGGCATTCGGCATTCTAGCGCCAGGCACACAGAGAGAAAGGACCGCGCGGAAGTCCAGCGGGTCAACGTTGCGTGAAAGGCAAAGCTCGATGGTAAAAGAGAAGGGGAAAAAAGACCGCTTCAAAATGATTCACTGCATCACTCATGTACTTACTCTTGGCGCAATGAGAAGGGCAAATTGATGAATTGTGCAAAACAAACGGACTCCAATTCAAGGATTCTCCGTACAGCCTTTTTAATGGGCCCGTCCTGAAACCTGAACGCCTAAATGCCGGTCTTCAGTCTGTTCAATGCATGTGATGCGTGCGGTGTAAAGGCCTACATAAACTGAAGCCGTATACGTACGGTACATGTATAGCCGGAATAAATAGCCCCTGCCGCTTCCATTCAAATCACCCGACGAATTAATTTGCCGTTGACCGTGCTGGGTCGGGGTCCGGTCAACTGCGGGCCTCCGTGCAAGCCAAGTCGGCGCCTGTTTAAATGAGCCAAATTGCCTCGTAGGGTTGCATTTTTTTCCAGACTTTTTTTTTTAAGCCGCTGGGTCTGGAGGTAAAAACCGAAGTCGATAAACCGTGTTTCGAACATCGAGAGGTCGGTAAAAGACGCGAAGTATCGGGCAAACACGCCTGTAAAAGTGTTTTGATGGTGCCAAAAGCGGAACCGCGCTCTACCATAACGGTTTCTAATCCAGAATTAAAAGCATCCAACTGACAATTCTCCTGCAGAATGGATGGGCCATCATTGTCGTAATAAGGTTATACAACCATGTCGTAAAAACACGGGACCGCTGGCCAAGGATTTACTGCCAGGGTTTATGTGTTATGGTAGCTAGCATTGCGAGATAAACCATGATTTAGAGGGATAGCGGGAGAAACCATTTTGAACAGAACATTTCTTCTTAAAAAAAAAAAAACCGACAACCATAAGTGTAACTCGACTTTTCGACTGGTAAATGCTCATCTTTTTTTTGTGGTTCACATTTCCAACTGCATGTGTAACCCTATAGTTCGGGAATTATGACCATAGGCCTATTTATGAATGGACTTATAAAAAAAAATACAACACAACCATTCGAAGGCAAATACAATACGAGGCACATGCTGCACTCGGCGTACGTGTATTTTCTGCCAAGCAAGGGAAATTCTTGGCAAAGTATACCCCTTGTGGTATTACGATTAACACGGCTACCGCTCGCTGCTGATACTAGTACCTACATTCAGTAATCCAAGCTATATAGCTGCTGCTATCCGTGTAGCTTCCGCTGCTAGAAATGCACTCTACCCTCCTGCATAATAATAATGCATTGTGACCGCCATTCACTCACACAGGCGGACGGACGACCGACGTTAATCATTTATCACGGCTAATAAAAACAGCCCGCGCCGTGTGATGTTGCCGCCGACAAGCAGGTCCGCTTTGCCGCGCCGGTTTTTATCTCTTTCCAGCATATCGGCCATAAAAAAAAAAAACCGAAAGGAAAAGCAAGAAGAAAAACCGCGGCAGTTCATGGCCTGCGAGGCCCAACAAAAGAGGCCCGAGTACGATTTTTAAGGGAATGAATAAACACAACAGCGGACTGGATGATCGGGATTAGAGGGAGTTCCCGTTCCAACACCAACAATACGCCTTTGGCTAAACCGTCGATTGTATGGTGGATTTTTCACCACGTCACTTGAGTTTTTTTATGTTTTTTTTTATATTTTTTTTATTGAGTTTTCTCCGCCGCAGCCGGGAATGAGAATGGCTGCTTTAGGAAAATGAGCAATTATGATCTGTGGAGATTACGACCGACAGTTTCAGTCACCTATGAAGTTGCGGCCTTTGTCGGTAGCCGCCGGCAACTTCAAAGGGTTTTTGCGAGTGCAAAAAATGACAACCGTTCGCGTGCTAAACCACCAATATTTGATTGGAATTTTGCCAACCGAGCGTTTATGATGTGTGTTAAGATATTCAGTTTGGTTTATTGAATATTCTTAATCCTTTTTTTTTGTATCATCATGAGAGGATGCCATTTCAGTGGTACTGTTTGTATGGATGTCTTTAGTAATAGGCGCGATGGCCTAATTTTGCCGGTTTATTATATAGTTGTGAATAATTATTCACTATAAAATTTGCAAGGACGCAATTTCCATGCAAAGTGTCATTAATTCATGCATGGAGGTAGGAATACGGCCGGTTTATGTGATTTAAAGGTAAATATACATTTGCAAAAATCAAAAAGTCTCTTGAGCCTCCAAATTATCGTGAAATATCTTACTTGACTGTAGAATAATATAGTCTCAAGCATCCTATGAAATCATGGCACCTGGTGTGCTGTCATTTTCAAGAAAAGCTTTTTTTTTTGATGGTCGGCCAACCAACTTTGGAAAAAACAAACATTTGTTTTCTTCAAATACTGCCCCCAATTTTATTAAAATTCAGTTAGTCCACATTTTGTTGGCAATCGGTTACACATCCGTGAACGGGCGCAAGCCAGCTAGTCTGGTTCCCTGACCTGACTATTCCCCAACATCTGTATATTGCTCCGTTTTGTCTGAAGCAGGGTCAGGGTACCAGACTGCAAGAAGTGTAACAGTATTTGCTATAAAATACTGACCCCAAATCCATCCATTTCTGAAAATTACAGCAAAAGCAAACGTTGAATATTACCTTTAAAGCAATTTACATCAGGTGTCGTCCGAAAATGGGCCATAATAACGAGCTGGCAAAGTTTTAGTTGAAATTATTTTTCTGATTAAATAATACACCGCACTTTTTGCAGACCAGTAAATAAACTGCCATAGACCCCAATGATAAATGCCCCACTTCAAAAATTCAGGAAAAATACTCACAACTCTCCAAGGTATTTGAGACGGGGCCATATCGTAAGTCCGACGCCTCATAATTATGTCCGACGCCTCAGAAGTCCGAAATTTCGGACTTATGAGGCGTCGGACCTATGAGGCGTCGGACTTATGGGCCTTTATTTTGTTGGGGGTTGCGCGGACCCCTTCGAGACACACATCAAATTAAAGCCAATTTCATCATCTTTCATTTTCTTTTCAATTTTCGGGGGGGGGGGGGTTAACTGGTGACTTTTAGGAGAAATTTCCATCCGAAGATGATCACCCCTTAAAGTAGTCCTGAAGCCCATCGTCATTTTGAAAACCGACGCCTACACTCCATGGCAAAATAAAGCGCTTTTAGGACTCTGATTTCATCTACATTGCACAGAACTACAAGCTCACAGTCCTGTGCACGGCTTCCTCCCATATTTTTTTACAAACCCTCAAGTTCATGTCCCACGATATGCTCAAATAACGAAGAATTTGAGGGCATGCAGATCGTGATTTGGCCGGCGTAGGCGATTTTGGACCGATTTACTGGCCTGCAACCCTAAAGCGCATTCGTAAAATTGGGGAATGATTAGGCCTATGATGAAGGTGGATTTCCGACAGTTAGAATGTTTTCGATTAGATTGGCATAGTAAAAAATGGTACGGCATGGCATTTGGCATACTGTCAGATATTGTGTCATGAGAAAGATATTTGGCTAAAGGGCCATTGCTAAAGGGCCATTGCTAAAGGGCCATTTGTCCTTTGAAAAAAACATAGGTGGAATAACAAGCAATGGCAGCCATATTGGAAATTTTAAATATAGGCCAAAAAAATAAAGTCTTTGGTCGGACCAAAGTTTCGAAATTGATGAGGCGATGCGGGTTTTTGTTTTTCACGCTTGGATTGTACAGACAAGGTGGGTACTGTTTTGCTTTTGTGTGTCCTCATACCTTGGTGCCCTCCATCAGTTTGTCTTGGTGCCAATCCCCATTCTTTGGAGCTCCTTGGTACGAACATTTGAGGCAATAGAGGGCGCTGTTGTAGCTACCGCGGAAAATTTGAGGGGGAAAAGATTGACCCGCATGATCAAAATCGACGCGCGCGGTGACCTGAGACCAACTTTTTTTGGCCTCATTCTACTTTTTTTCTTTAACGGATAAATCTGCGATAGCCCTACAGCCAAATATCTTTCTTGCCAAATTCCATGCTTGTATCGTCAAAGGCACAACCCCCGAATATTTCCCCTATCTGCCCCACTAAAAGCAAGTTGTGCCATGTGAAATCCACATAAGCTTATTCACGGGAAAATGCATGGTTAAAACACCCTGTTATTTATGCGCCTATCAATTGTTTCCCCCACCCCTCCCCCGGGCTGCCCCACCCAAGACGTGGGGATTGTCACTTTTGAAGTGACAAAATCCCCACCCCTCGGGCAAAATTTAAGTGACAATCCCCGACCATGCCCTGTGTCATTTGAAAATCGGACTCGTATGAAAATCGGACTCTTTTTCCGTTTTATTGGTTAAACCCTCTCACGTGACCGGTCCCTCTCCTAATTATCTATGCATGAGCATGCGCAATACCACCAATGAGTCCGTATTTCATAAAACCTAAATTCATGCTACACCCCGACATATACATACACGTGGGGCGCACTAGTGATTGCCTTTCCATTAGTACGCCAATGTTAACAATGTAATTTGAGTGACCAAAATCCCCACCCTGGGGCATGAAAAACGTGACCAAATCCCGACATCGGACCTGGGGCAGCGCGGGGGGTGGGGGAGGGGTGGGGGAGGGGTGGGGGAAGCATTTGATAGGCGCATTAATATTTACAGATGCAGCCGTTTTCTTTGCCTATCCTGCTCTGTAGTACCAGAAAAAGGCACCACCTCACAACCACTATTTTTAAAAAGCAGAAAAAGGACCTGTCAAGTCAGGGGACTGAAACCTTGCAGATGGGTCCTCCGGCTGAAGACAGAGACGAAGCCAAGAGTCCGTACACCCCCCCCCCTTCCATCTTCCAGCCGAAGACAGATACGAAGGCAAGAATCCGTACCCCCCCCCCCCTTCCTTATTTAAAAGCTACAGTATAAGACGAGGATGCTGACCACCGGATATGATAGAAAACATCGGGGGGCAAAACTGAGATCTTTTGTACGAAGCACGTTCTGCGTCATATCCAATAAAAAATATCCAATGTAAAATTTGAAAATAATGAACGTGCTTCGCATTTTGGTCTTACTAGCACGGGAAGATTATTAGAGTGTAATTGGGAACCATAAAGCCTAACTACATGTATACAAAACAAAAAAGATATATACACGTATATATTTATAGACATGGATATGCCTTCATATTCATTCGATATTTTCATTTGTTGTATTTTTGGAGCTGAAAATTACTACGCATTAATGTCTGTTGGCATTTTGATAGCTAAGGCGCGGAACGTTAATTGCGTGGTGTGGTTTACTGTGGAGGCCTGATTAGAGCTCAAAGCTGAGAAAAACACATTGTCGAAGACATGAACAAAAAATACAAGTGAATACAATTTGTATTCACAGATATAGCGTGAACAAAAAATACAACCGAATACAAATGTTGGTCCAACTTATTCTTTGTGATTGAGTCATTTGAGTGTGATAGGCCGACTGATAGGCCTATAGGTTTGTGCACAAAACCCCAGACGCTTGGGGTTTCGTGTAGCATGATTGCCGGTGTAGCAAGAATTTAGGTTTTATGAACTGCGGACTCATTGGTAGTATTGCACATGCTCATGCATCGATAATTAGGAGAGGGACTGGTCACGTGAGAGGGTTTAACCAATAAAAAGGGGAAAAGAGTCCGATTTTCACACGAGTCCGATTTTCATATGACACCGGACCATTTTTTTCGGCAGTGTGCTAGTAATACAGCACAGATACTGGTCAATACACCGTAAAGACTACTTCTGTCAACGCGGATCACGATCTGCCCAAACGAAGTCGGCTTAAGTGATGAAGAAAAATAAAACACGCATTGTGAAGACGATTACTCAAGAAAAACACATTGCATTGAATTGAAATTGCGTCCAGTAATTGATCGTAATATACGACACAACAAATTTGAAAATCAACAGAAACCGAAACAAAAATAAAACACGCACATTGTGGTCTGTGGAGATGATAACTCAAGAAAAACACACTGTTGCACCAAATTGAAATTTCGTCCAATAATTGTTCGAGATATGGGACACGACCAGTTTGAAAATCGACGAGAACACTTGTACTTAATATGTACTTAATGAATTAAATATGATTTAAAGAAATACAATGAACAAATCGCGAAAAATTCAAGTCACTTTTTAATTGAACATGAATAAAGCACTCGTTGTGGAGACGATAAATCAAGAAAACATAAATGCATTGAATTGAAATTCTGTCCAATAAATGGTCAAGATATGGGCCATAAAATGTTTGAAAATCGACGGGAACCATTGCAGAATAAATTTAATGTGATTTAAAGGAATACAGTGTACAAATCGCAAAAAAAATCAATCTGAATTCAAGTCACTTTTTAATTGAACATGAATAAAGCACTCTTTGTGGAGACGATCAATCAAGAACCAAGTTGCATTGAATTCAAATTGCGCCCTATAATTGATCGTGATGTACGACACATTAGTTAAAAAAATCAACAAAAACCGTTGAAGAAAAAAATGAACACAACAAAAACAAAAACTACAGTGTGTAAGGGCACTCCCGTACATTTTACCAACATCAATTTCTTCCAATAGAGGGCGCGCTACACAAATAGTGGTCACCACCGTAAAGCAACGCGGATCACGATCTGCGCAAACGAAGTTGGCATGCATTAAGTGAACAAAAATAACACACAGTTTGTGGAGATGATAACTCAAGAAAAACACATTGCACTGAATTGAAGTTTCGTCCAATAATTGTACGAGATATGGGACACAACCAGTTTGAAAATCGACGAGAACACTTGAAGAATAAATTTAATATGATTTAAAGAAGTACAGTGTATAAATCGCGAAAAATTCAATCTGAATTCAAGTCACTTTTTAATTGAACATGAATAAAGCACTCTTTGTGGAGACGATAAATCAAGAAAACCAAATTGCATTGAATTAATATTGCGTCCAATAATTGGTCAAGATATGGGCCATGAAATGTTTGAAAAATCAACAAAAACCGTTGAAGAAAACAATGAACACAACAAAAACAAAAACTACAGTGTGTAAGGGCACTCCCGTACATTTTACCAACATCAATCTCTTCCAATAGAGGGCGCGCTACACAAATAGTGGTCACCACCACCGTAAAGCAACGCGGATCACGATCTGCCCAAACGAAGTCGGCATTAAGTGAACAAAAATAGCACACAGTTTGTGGAGATAACTCAAGAAAAACACATTGCACTGAATTGAAATTTCGTCCAATAATTGCTCGAGATATGGGGCACAACCAGTTTGAAAATCGACGAGAACACTTGAAGAATAAATTTAATATGATTTAAAGAAAACCAGTGTACATATCGCGAAAAATTCAATCTGAATTCAAGTCACTTTTTAATTGAACTCGAATAAGGCACTCTTTGTGGAGACGATAAATCAAGAAAAACACATTGCACTGAATTGAAATTTCGTCCAATATTTGTTCAAGATATGGGACACATCCAGTTTGAAAATCGACGAGAACACTTGAAGAATAAATGTAATATGATTTAAAGGAATACAGTGTACAAATCGCGAAAAATTCAATCTGAATTCAAGTCACTTTTTAATTGAACATGAATAAAGCACTCTTTGTGGAGACGATAAATCAAGAAAACCAAATTGCATTGAATTCAAATTGCGTCCTATAATTGACCGTTGAAGTAAAAAAATGAACACACCAAAATAAAAAACTTCAGTGTGTAAGGGCACTCCCGTACATTTTACCAACATCAATCTCTTCCAATAGAGGGCGCGCTACACAAATAGTGGTCATCACCGTAAAGCAACGCGGATCACGATCTGCCCAAACGAAGTCGGCATTAAAGTGAACAAAAATAGCACACAGTTTGTGGAGATGATAACTCAAGAAAAACACATTGCACTGAATTGAAATTTCGTCCAATAATTGTTCGAGATCGACGAGAACAATTGAAGAATAAATTTAATATGATTTAAAGAAATACAGTGTACAAATCGCGGAAAATTCAATCTGAATTCAACTTCAAGTCACTTTTTAATTGAACATGAATAAAGCACTCTTTGTGGAGATGATAACTCAAGAAAACCAAATTACATTGAATTAAAATTGGGTCCAATAACTGAACAAAAATAAACATACTTTTATGGGGACAGCTCACGAAAAAACACATTGCACTGATCGCGATCCGCGTTGACAAACGTTTTCACGGTGGTGACCACTATTTGTGAAGCGCGCCCTCTTTTGGAAGAAATTGCTGTTAGCAAAATTGATTGCCTTTATAGTTTTTGTTTTTGTTGTATTAATTTGGGTTTTTTTTAACAGTTATTGTGCTATTGTTTTTTTTTAAAGCTATCGTGCTATATAACACGACCAATCATTGGACGAAATTTCAACTCAATGCAATGTGTTTTTCGAGAGTATATCGTCTCCACAAAGAGTGTTTTATTTTTGTTCAGTTTAAAGTGACTTGAATTCGGATTGAAATTTTCGTGATTAGCATCAGTATTTTTTAAAAATCATATTAAATTTATTCTTCAACAGTTGCCATCAATATTTGAACCTGTCATATTATAACACGACCAATCATTGGACGAAATTTCAATTCAATGCAGTGTCTTTTCGAGAGTTATCGTCTCCACAAAGAGTGTTTTATTTTTATTTTTGTTCAATTAAAGGAGACTTGAATTTGGATTTTCGAGATTAATATGGTTTTTTTTGCCGTCAATTTCTAAACCTGTCGTGTCATATATCATGACTAAACAGTGGGCGTAATTTCGATTCAGCGCAATATGTTTTTTGCAATTTTTTTTCGTGAGTTATCATCTCCACAAAGAATGGCTTTATTTTTGTTCAATCAGAACCCTGGCAGATCGTGATTGGCTTTGAATTTTTTTACAGTAGTGACCGCTATTTGTGTAGCGCGCCCTCTGTTGGAAAATCCACGCCGTTTCTTGCGCAATATTAAAATCCAAAATGGCAGCCCCCAAGAGTAAAACGAGTGAAACGAGTGAAACGAAAGTTGACGAGGAGGACCACACAGAAACTGAAGAAGAGAGCACCTTTGCATCACTAGTAAGGAAAACGTTATTCTGTCTTTGCTATAAAAAGTTTTGTTATTAATAATGATTATACTTCAAGTTGTCATGAAGTATCGTGTGGCCTAGTTTCCGGACATTCGAAGTTGCCACGCACTAGTACTAGAGCCGTACCGTACCCCTAGCGAGTAGCGGAGCCGGCCCCATAGACGACTTAGGTAAAACTATAGAATGCAGGGCCACTTTACTCTACATCCACGCCTCCGTACGGCTGCGTGGAGGCGTGGAGCCGCAGTCGACCTACCTCCGAAAATCGATCGTGGAGTCGTGGAGCCGCAGCTCAGTCGATATCTCCGAGAATTGCGCCCTCTATCGGTGCGCGTCTCTGTGACTCCGCGACTCCGCGCCTCCGCCACTCCAGTGCCCCGCGTCTCCGCGACTAGACTCTGCGACTCCCAGACTCCGCGCCTCCGCCACTCCAGACAGTGCCCCGTCGCCCTCCTCCCTTCCTAATTTGCGAGCCCATTTAAAATGGATACGGATGCTTCGTTCTCAAAAAAATTCCCCCGACAATCGCGCCCTCTATCGGCGCGAGTCTCTGCGACTCCGCGACTCCGCGCCTCCGCCACTCCAGTGCCCTGCGTCTCCGCGACTAGACTCTGCGACTCCCAGACTCCGCGCCTCCGCCACTCCAGACAGTGCCCCGTTGCCCTCCTCCCTTCCTAATTTGCGAGCCCATTTAAAATGGATACGGATGCTTCGTTCTCAAAAAAATTCCCCCGAGAATTGCGCCCTCTATCGGCGCGCGTCTCTGCGACTCCGCGACTCTGCGCCTCCGCCACTCCAGTGCCCCGCGTCTCCGCAACTAGACTCTGCGACTCCCAGACTCCGCGCCTCCGCCACTCCGATCCGTACCGTGCCCCCAACACGTTTACAAGCACGCCCTCCCTTCCGATCCTTCATGAGAAGCTTAGAAGACAAGTGCATTCGCTGTACTTAGCACTTTTTGCAGGTTTGCATATCTATTACTCCTATCCATCCACGCCTCCAGGCAAATTAAAAAACCTTGCTCCGGCGTGGCCCTGCATTCTATAGTTGCTCCACGACTTACCCCACAGCATTGTTTATTTCTTTGGTAATCCTTATCTTTAGGACACCTCTAACCTAAGCTCTATTTTTTACAAGTTCTGTTCAAAACTGACTTTTGCAGATGACTGTCCAGTACCAAAGTGACTTTTGCAGGCTAAAGCAGTCTTTTTGCTTCATATAAACTCATGTTAGTTGTAATTTTGAAAGCACTTTCAAAGAAAATTCGACTTTCCTACCTTGTTTTGCAGTCAGACATGCATGTTGTAGTTCTCACACGCGTGAAAGCCCTACCTAATGAAAGCCCGATGCTGATTGGCTGCTAAAAAAAATTAATTAGATGATTATTTTTTATCAGCCAATCAGCATCGAGCTTTCATTGCATCAAGCTTTCACGTTTGCCATCTTGGTTTTTGAGTCTGTTTTCTGGTTGTCATCGTCATCTTTTACCCCTTAATTTCCCTCATAAATCAAAGCCCTGCCCTCTTTCCACAAAAATAAACGTGCTGATATTCAAGAAGATGTCATTGCCAATTGTTCAGATGTATCAAGGAATGTCAGAATGTCAATTTTGAGTGTCATTTAGTCAACTGTTTTGGTGAGTCTTTCCCTTCCTATATAGGAACGGGGTCCTAAAAGTAAGGATTACCATTTCTTCAAAACACCAACAAAGAAAAAAGGTACGGAAAAAAATGTTGCAACCTGACGCCACTTTTGAAAAAAATGTTGCAACCTAAGCCTGTAACTAAGCACATGATAAATAAATAGGCAGTGGATATTTTGCTGGAGACAGCAAACCTTCAGTAAATGTTAGTTTGCCGGATATGCACTGAACATGCGCAGTTACTGTTTTTTTGCACTTAAACATTTTAGTCTGGCTCCATGCCAATATTATCATTGTATTTTTGTATTCACAAGATGGGAATCAGACCATTTTATAATTTCGGACTTTATTTCCCTTTAAAAAAAAATCCTCCAGAGCCACAAATCTGAAAAAGAAAAAGTAATACTCTGCAATAAAATGTTTGAGACATGTTAAAATAATAAAAGAAGAATATTCTTATTTATTTGGGGATGGGAAAAAAAAACCTTAAAATTCTGGCGGGGATCAGGATTCGAACTCGGGACATCCCGAGAGCCATTGCTTAACCACTGCACCGACTGTGCTACACAACTTTGGTTGGAATTTAATACATGTTATAATTCAGCTCTATCTTAAAGAGTACAGCGCCCTCTGTTGATATGGATTGCCGCCGGCAAACCATTAGTAAACGTTAGTTTGCTGGCGTTACCTCCGGCAAAATATCCACTACCAAATAAATACGGTAACGAAACTTACAAATTTGACGATTGGGGTGGTTATTATATACTATAGTTTCGGCGGATTCCCAATTTCGTTGCAACACAATGACTGACCTTCATTGATATGATATATGAAGAGAAAAGTTGGGAAAACCTGACGCCACTTTTTTCTTCATATCATTATCAGGGGTGTGAAATTTCAGCTTTAGGCGAAGTAAAAAAAAACAAGTTTCTCGTCCCCGCCCGCTTCCTTTTTGGAGGCCGCCTGGATTTTTTTATTATTTTTTATTTTTGAAAAATGTAGTAAAAAAACACCAAAAAAGTCCACAAATTCATTGGAAAATAAATACCAATACCAATACAACTCTAAATGACACTGTGGGAAAAATTCCATACTGGGCCACGACTTTACCTGCCGCTAAACACATCAATTTTCACCTCACCTTGTGATTTCACCCAAGAGGAATCCAGGAAGCTGTGTTAATGCAAAAAAAATTAGGCAAAATGTGTTTTTAGAGCCCATTTTGTATGCACACGTCGTGCGGAACGAAGTTGAAGCAGCCGGTCAAAACTGATTGAAGTGTGGCTGACAGACAGCGGTACGCATGACGCATGACATCGACAACCATGACGTCGCATGAGCCGGCCAATGATAGTGCAATACGTCATTATGAATATTTATTTCTCATGAATATTTAGTTTATTTCAATGGCTACTTCAAACACGTTCAAAGATTGATTATTGCAACAGCGGTCGTTATTGCAACAGCGGTCGTGCGCGGCCTAGCGGTTAAGAGTCTCGTGTTTCAAGTAAGAGTCCGAGGTTCGAATCTCGATGAAGTAAGTCAAAGGATACAATGGAGTGCAGTCAGTGCAGTATACGAAGGGGGAAATTGTTTTGGATATGGTGATCTCTGAGAGACGAATATCAGAGAAAGTATCTAACATCGATGCATGCGCACACACAGTCATAATGACCAACTCGCAACAAGGCAGTGGATTCGCACACATGACAAGGATATATATGTTGGTGCTAATGTTTTGACACCTGTTTTCTTTGCAGGGCGTAGTAGATGTGCTGTGTGAAGCATGTGAACGTCTGAAATGGAAGACCCCAACCAAAATACAGCGAGAGTCTCTTCCACTCAGTCTGAAAGGTTGGTTTCATTATAGTTTTAAAAAGGTTTCTTCCCTGTCCCTGTTATTTTTCTCAGCTGTGAGCTTATAGATCTGATACACTCCTTGACCCTGACTCCCTGTGGGGTACTGTGGTCTAATGGTGGCCGTGGGAACAGGGGGCTTGTGTTCTTGAGCAAGGCACTTTACCACTATTGCTTCGTCCTTCGGATGAGACGTAAAGCCGTAGGTCCCGTGTGTTGTGTAATGCACGTTAAAGAACCCAGTAACACTTGTCGCTAAGAGAAGGGGTTTGTCCCAGTGTTTCTGGCAGTGGCCGCAGCACCTTATAAACCCTGGTGCCACACCTCCGGTTTAAATTCCCTGGGTGGAATATTTCGGAGGACCACCAACCAAGAACCAAGTAGTACCTAGGCATTTTTGCTGGGATGCAACCTCAATCCTGCGATATCCTCCAACTGCCTCCAAGTAAAAAATAGCACACAGCTTCAATCCTTTAAAATCATCCGTTATTTCTTGAAGTCGGCCATGGAGGGGCGACCACTGCCTCCATCCTGCAAAATCCTCCAGCAATCACTGGGAATACTTTGAGGCTGAGCCAGTGACATCCTGGAGCAGTGCGGAGGATTCCAAGTATAATCTAAGCCTATATTTATGCACGGCTGAGCAAAAACAACACAAGGTTCAGGCCTTAGACCTGGACACATTTTGCAGAGAGGATTTTTGAGGATTTTGGAAGGTTGTGTTAATACAGTCAAAGAGTGATTGTGAATAGCTAACTACCTACCGAATACAAAAAAAATAAATTGAAGTCATTCTTAATGATACTTGAATTGTCAAATTAATAATAAATAAAGCATTAATAATTATTAGTATTATTATTATTTATTAAATTACAAAGTAACAAGGCAACACAGAGAGAAAAAAAAGTGTCCCACTTTGGACGCTCAACTCATAGAATGACCCAGATATAGTAGCTAGCCCTTTGCAAACAGAAAACAAAATTGAAAAAGTATCTGTGCCCTTTCATAGTTTATTTGCAGGGTGTAAATTTTTCTGCTAAGTTGCCTACGCAGTTTTTGATCACCACGACTTGATGTAATAGATTTTCTGTTTGGTGCGTGTGCCCTTGGGCAAGGCACATTGTCACTCATTGCTTCTCTCCACCCAGGAGTAAATGGGTACCTGTGAGGGCAGAGATGGGTATTGTGATTGAATTAGCTTCCTTGCCGCTAACAGGCTGCATCGAGCTGTGTACTCCCCAGGGAGCTGAGATGGTATTTGGAATGTTTCATGATGTGCCCAATGAGCAGGGGTAATAATGATGTAGCGCCTTGAGCACCAGTCCTGGTGGATACGTGCGCTTTGTAAATATCCACTATTACATGTATTATTATTATTGTTTGAAATTACAGGGCGTGATATCATTGGCTTGGCGGAGACAGGTTCCGGTAAGACCGGGGCCTTCGCCATCCCAATCCTGCAAGCCTTGCTGGAGAGACCCCAGAGACTCTTTGCCTTAGTGCTCACGCCAACGCGGGAACTCGCCTTCCAGATATCGGAGCAGTTTGAAGCGCTGGGATCCGGCATAGGTGTCACTTGCGGTACGATAAGGACCAAAAATGATTTGGGGCGCAATTCAAAACATGACACTGCAACTTTGGAGTTGAAACCGAGATCTTAGAATATTGTTTTCTCAGAATGTACGGCATTCACAAAGCTAAGACTTCATCAGGTTAGTTGTTAACCCCTTAAGGACGGGGTGTAATGGGGACATTCCTCCACACATAGAGCAAGTGGCCCGCATGACTGCACAGCCTTTGTGTGGTAGCGGGACTGCACAAAAGCAGCAGCTGTGGAACTACCCACTAGCCGTGTGCCACGGCATACCACAGCTGGCAACTGCATTCCAATGAGGATTAGCGGCCGCGGCAATGACCGCTTCCCGTACGCATGGGGTTAAGCACCCGTCTTTAGATTTTTAGCACTTTTGTTGCTTCAAGCAAACAAAATGCACAAATGACAAATGATATACTCTACCTTTAAAACTAAATTGTTTTTTTGGACTGATTGCAGCTGTGGTTATTGGAGGCATTGACATGATGACGCAAGCTCTACAACTGGCCAAGAAGCCACATGTCATAGTAGGTAGGTCCGAACTTCACTTCATTTTCATGTACCTTTGAAATAAAACATTACAATTAAAGGGAATATACAACATTTGCAAACATCGAAAAATAAAACTACCAAGTTTTTACGAAATACCTCACTAGAATGTTGGTAAATGACAGTCTCAAGCATCTTGTAAAATTATGGCACCTGATGTGAAGTCATTTTCAAGAAAATGGTATTTTTGTATACATTTCCAACGGTGGTCGGCCGACCAGCGTTGGAAAAACCTAACTATTTTTCAACTACTGCTCCAAATTAACCATTTTTCAGTCCAAATTTTGTTTGCTATTGGTTACATGTTCATGAACGGGTGCAGGCCAGCTAGACTGGTTCCCTTGCCTTACAATTTTCCGTCATCTATAAATTGAGCCATTTTATCTTTTGTGGAGTCAGGGAACCAGACTACTTGAACATTTTTGTTTTTCTTGGTTTTTCAAACTTTTTCTAACACAAAACTTTAAAAATGTCAGTGTAACAATATTTGATCAATTATACTAACCCCTCAAATAGTTCATTTCTGAAAATTACAGCAAAAGCCAATGATGTACATTCCCTTTAAAGGCCAATGAAATCACCTGCATTTCTTATTTTTCCTTTTCAACTGATACGGTCATCAATAGCACTCCAAATCCTATAGGTGTAAAGAAAATAAATTTAAGCTTAAGTTCAGTGGGTACTATTCTTTTTGAGACAATAAAACAAGGATTTTGGGCCTTTTGCGTCTTCGGCTCTTTTGCATTGAAAACAAACAGTTATCCTGGGCAGTGTGAAAGTTTACGCAAAATACCAGGGTTTACAAAATGTATATTGCTCTTTTTACTCTGTTAGAGATGTTAGGGGCCGGTCTCAATTAAAATAGCAGGGACAACTTCTGGATAAAATCAGTCGCTTCGTCCGGAAGAAGCTCTGCATTTGTCCCGAACATGTTCCGAGATATTTTCACTTGCAACTGCTTGACTCACCGATACTGATGACTTCATTGCGGGAAGATTGCAGGGGAAGTTGTTCAGAATCCTGCAACTTACATGTCCGCAACTTGTCAAAAAATCTTGCCGGATTAAAATTGACACGGGCCCTAATTACCTGTGTCTTTACTTTTCTGTTGTTCAAGTGTAATTGTACGGGGTGCGTTAAAAAAAATATGAAACCCAAATGTCGGGACTGTTGTTTTCGTGAAGTTCTGCATGTAGCACTCTCTAAATCTAGGATATGAAAGCCCAATTCACAAGCTTTCTTTTAGTACAAGAATCATTGAAATCACTCAAGTACTTTTCAAGTTACGGAATTTTAAACACAACCGCCGTTTTAAAGTTCTGTCCACGGATAACAAAAGAAGGTGTGTGGTTATTTCAGCAAAACGAAAACAATTCACACACATCCCCGTGTGATTTGTTTTTGTTTGCTGAAAGAACACTTACCTTTTTGTGATCTGTGGACAGATTTTTTCAATGGTGGTTGTGTTTGAAATTGTATAACTTGAAAATTACATGAGTGATTTGAATGATTCTTGTACTGAAAGCAAGCTTATGAATTGGGCTTTTATATCCTAGATTTTCAAAGTGCTACTTGCAGAACTTCACTAAAACAATGGTCCTGACATTTGGGTTTCGTGTTTTTTTTTTTTACTCACCCCGTACTTTAAGTGTGTGTGTATTGAATTGAGAGGGGCCCTAAAATGGTAACTCAGATTTTCTAGTACATGTACCTCATTTGAATCTTACATGGACCGTTGGCATTCAGCAGACACCATTGAGGTGGTTTCGTTGTTGTTTTAATGCTGTAACAGTGAATGCACTGAAAGGTTAATCCAAGTGTATGAGCTCCATGCGCTACCAAAAGAGGGCGCCCTTTTACCTAGCAACGACGTCCCATGGGCGGTACGTTTCGCTGGTAGACGCGCACCATTCCTTGTGTGTGACGCGCGTACACCAGGGGATTTGTTCTATGTACACGCAGTGGCCGCGCACCCCCAACTGTACTTCCTTTGCCGGTGAGGGGGTACTTGTGAACGGAGCGGATACACAGTCCTTCCGATTGGAATATCACAGGCGTGTGGAAAAGGGCACACCTGGATTTTTCTAGGCGTGTGATTTTTCTAGGCGTGTGATTTTTCTAGGCGTGTGATTTTTCTAGGCGTGTGATTTTTCTAGGCGTGTAATTTTTCTAGGCGTGTGATTCTGTGTTGGAAGCTGGCACTGAACAATCTGGTATTTTTTTTTATAATATTCATCTTGGTAAAACCATTTCAAGAGCTCACAGAAAGGGGTAAGGAGTTATTTATTGCCCATTTCCTACCAAATTTTATATTAAAATTGTAAATGTATGCCGAGGTGTGCGGTGCAGAGGGATTCAGGCATGCGATTATTCCCAATTCTTGGGAAGCTTTTACTAGGCGTGCGATGGCATGGGGGTGCGATGGCACGCCTCAAATCGGAAGGACTGTGTATACCCGTGGAACAAAAGCGCATGGATAGCACGTAGACTTAACTTTCCAGCCATGCATGTGAGTGGATGATTAACATATTCGAGGATAATTGATGTTGTCATGAAGTTTTGCTTTATTTTGTTGGTTTCTTCCTTAGCTACCCCGGGCCGTCTTGTTGATCACTTGGAAAACACCAAAGGTTTCAGCCTTCGAGCTTTAAAATACTTGGTGAGTTCGATTTCAGTGTTCTTCGGAACTTAGAACTGTGAGAGCATACCACTCTTGTCTTACCAAGTTTACTTCGAGCCCAAATCCTGTTTGTGAATAGTGTAGAAGATGAAATCGTCGCATCAGTGCAACTAGGTCGTTTTCGATTCTGCAAAAAAGTTGTATCTTGCGCGAATACGCTCCGTGCAACATGGTTGTATCTCGCATATCGCAACGTCCTTTGACTTTGTGTGTACATCCGGGTTATTTTAAGCGAGATACGACCTTTTGATACTCAAAACTCGCATTTCACGTACATGACGTCGCACGCCATTTTAGGAGATACGACCTTGTTGCACGGACACAACGAAATGTTGAGAAGTTTGTTTTTTTGTTTTTTTGCAGGTAATGGATGAGGCTGATCGCATCTTGAATATGGATTTTGAAGCCGAGCTCGATAAGATCCTGAAAGTCATTCCCAAGGAGAGGCACACGTATCTCTACTCTGCAACTATGACTAAAAAGGTACTGCAAAACTAGGCCAATAGACCTTTTTCATGCTGCTATCATTTCAGTCATGTTCCCCGTATCCAATAACAGTACGGAATGATAATGTTTTTTGTGCAGAAAGGAACCACACTATTTTTCCTTCCAGCCTCGCTTTGGTTATGTTGATTTGAATGGGAAAAAAATCAAGATGGCCACATCATGATAATGGTCTATAGTCATGGTTTTAAAATCAGATTTTCAATAACAAATGTGTACAGTGTGGAGTTTGAGACTGCAAATATTAGAATACGGTGTTAAATCAATTGAGCTGATCCTTGCCCATTTTTGGTGATTTCTTAACATGTTTCTTTGAGCACCAACATGGTTGTCTATTTGAAAACCATTCTCACATGTTTCTTTGAAATACTCAATTCAGTGCACATGAAATGCCTTTTCATTGCTTAAATGTTCTACATTCAAGTCAAGATCAGTTGCTCAAAGTGAAGATCAGGGACCAATTTCACGGTGCTGCTAAGCACAAACAATTTGCTTGGCACAAAAAAGTATGGCTTATAAAAGCAGGTCACCAGCCAAAACTCCACGTGATGTATATTGCTCGTGATTAGCATTGAGCTGTTGTATGCTTTAGCGTGAAAATCACATGGAGTTTTGGCTGGTAACCTGCTTTTATAAACCAGACTTTTTTTTGTGCTGAGCAAATTTTTGTGCTTAGCAGCGCCGTGAAATTGGGCCCAGGTTAGCACCGAATTTGGAAGAAAACAATCATGGAATGTGGTTTCAATATACTAAAAAAATAGCGCCCTCATTCGCTGTTTTCTCAAAATGTTATAATCAATTAAGCTTAAAGGTAGAGTACATGTAGATCATTTGCAGCTATCCAAAAAGTGACTGACAAAATTATTGTTAAATAACTTTGTTTAAAGATAGTAATGGCACCAAACTCCCTGTGAAATTATTCGTTCTGGCATGCTGTCATTTTGGAGAAAACAATAAAAGAAGGCAATTTCCAAAGATGCGTCAAGCGATGCATTTGTGGAAATTTCCGTTAGTAGTTTGATTTTAATTCGGCGAAGGCTTGAATGGGTGCGCGCACAAGCGTTAACACGACGCACAGGCGCGCGCAGTTACCATTATTTGTCGGTTCAGTCCGTGACATTGCATAGCTGCAATCGACTGAATGAGAACATGTCTGATTTCGGGCGCAATTCAAAACATGACTCGGCAACTTTCGATTTGAAATCAAGATCCTAGAATATTGTTTTCTCGGAATATACAGCATTCACTGAGCTAAAACTTCATCAGGTTAGTTGTTAAGCACCCTTCTTTAGATTTTGAGCACTTTTGTTGCTTCAAACGAAGGAAAAAAAAATGCAAAAATGACAAATAATATACTCTACCTTTAAATTCTTCAGGTTAGTTGTTATCCACCCTTCCAAAGACTGAGCAGTTTTGTAATTTTGAATGAAAAAAAAATGCACAAATGACAAATGATCATATGTACCTTATGACCTGCGTTTTCCCCAGGTTGCCAAACTTCAACGGGCATCATTGAAAGAGCCAGTCAAGGTGGAGGTATCCAGCAAGTATGACACGGTGGAGAAACTGCAGCAGTTTTATGTCTTCATACCAGCCAAGTACAAGGTAAGCCAGTTAAATCAATCAATTGTGAACGGATCCCACGAAATGAGTCTTAACCCCTTAAGCACGGGTTATAATGGGGACATTCCTCCACACATAGAGCAAGTGGCCCGCATGACTGCACAGCCTTTGTGTGGTAGCGGGACTGCACAAAAGCAGCAGCTGTGGAACTACCCACTAGCCGTGTGCCACGGCATACCACAGCTGGCAACTGCATTCCAATGAGGATTAGCGGCCGCGGCCATGACCGCTTCCCGAGCGCATGGGGTTAAGGACAATTTTCACTTTTTAGGTTTTTCACTTACAGTCAGACACAGATAATTTGTGATTCCTTGTGATGTATCAATAAAGTCCCAATGCTGGTGAAAATATTGATTGTTGCTAGTGTTGTTTTCAATTGTGTAAGAATGTGTCAAAAAAGGCCAATTCCTCAAAAGTACCTCTGGCGACTTGTAACGCATTTTGGGTGCGTTCATTTAGCTCACCCGGGTCGACAGGGGTCAGCCCTGTGCCGTTCAATGAGCTCTGACGTCATTCTCGGAGCTCACTCGGGTCAGCCACCGCATGAGTTGGAAAGCACACATAACCGATAGTATGGGAACTGGGCACCCTATTGAAGTAAAACATGGGTACCCTGGTACCCGTAAAAGACAGTCTTATCAAAACTGAAGACGACAAAAGCTGCGACCTGCAGCCGATTTCACGAAACCTTACGCAATGGTTCACTTATAGACACATTTCACGAAAGTCTGATAGTGCGTAGGTCCGCAACTTGAGTAAGTCCGTGGCACATGAAAATTATCGCGAGCATAGTTTTAATCTCTTTCACCAGTCGTAAATGGAGTGTGTCTGCGGTAGAAACACCTAGGCCAACACTGATTGGAGTCTTTTCAGGCTGGATAAAAGGCTAAACATTGACCTGTGACATGGAAAAAAAATCACTGCGTCACACGGTAAAAACAGAGTGTGGTGCGTGTGTGATATTGCTGGCCGGGTATGGTTAGCTACACGAACAATCCAATGGAAGAACTCCAACATGTTGTGTGATTTTCTGACGTTTCAGATTTAGTTGTACAAAATGCAATGCTTTAAAAATCCTGATGAATATCTTGAGGATGGCGAAGAGAGCATAAGTGATACACTTCATTGACAGTTGTTTGAAGAAAAAAACCGATGCTGCCCGAGTTTAGCAAACATGGACATGATTGAGTGGCATCATGAATGGTGCCCTCTTGTCTTTCTGACTTTTTTCCTCGACTTTCTCAAGTAAGAAGTGAAATTCTTTGTTAGTTCTTTGTTGATGAGTCTTTTACTCTAACCGTAATTCAGGAATTTTATTTTTGTGAGAACAATGCAAAATGTTCTCAACGTAAATTTTCATTTAGATCTAAAATAAAACAGGAGGCGATGTCAGGAAATTGGGCATGAAGTGTATTGTACATACCTACATGTACATGTGTAGCTGCAGCGCGGCCCAGATTTCGGACATATATTTTTGTTCAGCCTATTTCCGATTTTTTCTTCATATGCCAGTTTCATCTCTGGTGTAAAGAGTAGAGTAAGGCCAAAAAAAAAAATATTCGGTCTCTGGTCAGACCAAAGTTCCGGAATTGACGCGGCCACGCGGCTTTTTTTTTTTTTTGCTTTTTTTTTTTTCTTCAAGCTTGGATTGTACAGACAAGGTGGGTAATATTTTGCTTTTTTGGTGTCCTCATGTACATTGGTGTCCTCCATAATTTGCCTTGGTGCTTTTGATCATTTGCCTTGGTGCAATTTCCCATTCCTTGGTGCTCTTTGGTAAAAAAAAATTGAGGAGGTGCGGAAATAGAGGGCGCTGTTGGAGCTACCGCGGAACATTTTGGAAAAAAAAAGATCGACGCGCATGATTAAAATCGACGCGCGCGCTGACCAGAGTCCTACTTAATTTTTTTTTGGCCTAACAGTTAAATTTTTATGTATTTTTTTTAAAGCCAGGAAGTGCCTTGTTTTAGAATAGATTGTCAAATTACTTGAAATGTTCTGTTTCACAGTGAAACACAAGTGTCGTTGATTTTCATCCAGATACCTGTCATTTTTTTTTGGATTGTTTCTTTTATTTTTAGGACTGCTACTTAGTGTACATCTTGAATGAGTTGGCTGGCAACAACTTCATGGTGTTCTGCAGCACATGCAACAACACACAGCGAGTGGCGCTCATGTTGCGCAACCTGGGCATGACGGCCATTCCATTGCACGGGCAAATGTCACAGGTATGTTGAATCATAACTTAAAGCCAGAGTCCATCATTTGCAGCTATCCAATAAGTAATTATTGTTGAAAAACATACTTAGTTGAAAGATAGAAAGGGACCTAACTGCCTGTGTAATTACTCTTTCTGGCAAGCTGTCATTTTGAAGAAATTATCGAAAAAAGGCCTTTTCCAACGGTGTGTCTTAAGACCATCACAAGTCAATTGCCAGCCAATCACATGTCAATCACAAATCATTGCCAATCAATCACAAGTCCATCACAAGGCCATCACAAGTCCACCACAAGTCCATCACAAGTCATTGCAAGTCTATCACAAGTCCATCACAAGGCCATCACAAGTCCACCACAAGTCCATCACAAGTCATTGCAAGTCTATCACAAGTCCATCACAAGTCCATCACAAGTCCATCACAAGTCCATCACAAGTTCATCACAAGTCTGTCACAAGTCCTCACAAGTCCATCACAAGTCCATCACAAGTCCATCACAAGTCCATCACAAGTCTATCACAAGTCCATCACAAGTCCATCACAAGTCCACCACAAGTCATTGCAAGTCTATCACAAGTCCATCACAAGTCCATCACAAGTCCATCACAAGTCCATCACAAGTCTATCACAAGTCCATCACAAGTCCATCACAAGTCATTGCAAGTCCATCACAAGTCCATCACAAGTCCATCACGAGTCCATCACAAGTTCATCACAAGTCTGTCACAAGTCCTCACAAGTCCATCACAAGTCCATCACAAGTCCATCACAAGTCTGTCACAAGTCCATCACTAGGCTATCACAAGTCTATCACAAGTCCATCACAAGTCCACCACAAGTCATTGCAAGTCCATCACAAGTCCATCACAAGTCCATCACAAGTCATCACAAGTCCATCACAAGTCCATCACAAGTCCTCACAAGTCCATCACAAGTCCATCACAAGTCATTGCAAGTCCACCACAAGTCCATCACAAGTCCATCGCAAGTCTATCACCAGTCCATCACAAGTCCATCACAAGTCCGTCACAAGTCCATCGCAAGTCTATCACAAGTCCTCACAAGTCCATCACAAGTCCATCGCAAGTCCATCACAAGTCCTCACAAGTCCATCACAAGTCCATCACAAGTCATTGCAAGTCCATCACAAGTCCATCACAAGTCATTGCAAGTCTATCACAAGTCCATCACAAGTCTATCACAAGTCTATCACAAGTCCATCACAAGTCCATCACAAGTCATTGCAAGTCTATCACAAGTCCATCACAAGTACATGTATGTGGGCAATTCTACACAAATGGGCCCAAAAGTGTGACATTTGAGAAGACCTTTAAGTTTTGATGATAAAACTACGATCTTGGTCTCTCAATTTTTGCTGTAAACATTGCAAGCTTTAAACAAATATCCTCACCTGCAAATGATATAACTGGTTTTGTATTTTAGGAAATATGGTGGATATTGTTTTAAAAAGTGTTACGTATGTAACGAAGGACAGACATTTGAGATAAAGTCACAAAGTAAGCATAAAATTTAATGATCCCGTAATGTGGACTTATTTAAGAAGATGTACCCTGGAGGAATGCTATCAAGTCAAAACCTAGAAAACTCAGAGTCAATGTGAAGAATTATTTGATATTTTATAATCAGGATTTATACGTACGAACAGACTGGACATTTGTCACAAAATGTCTGTCCCTGGTCGTACATAACCCTAATCACATCATAACTTTGAAGCCAGTGCAAAAACTGTAATATTTTCGCCCAAGTAACCGACTCACCGAGCCAGTTACTAAAGTATCCCATAAGGCCATGCAATCGACATGGCTGCCAACGTGACGTCTGGCGGGTGCCTTAGGCCGGCCGTGTCCGAAACGGGCTTCCAGAGCTACGGCTTCGTCTATTGTCAGCGCGTCCCCGCGTATTTTCAATGGGCGTGGACCTAGATCTAGCTCTAGACAGTTGATTCGGATGCGCAGCCTGTGTCATATCAAAGTGCAACTTTCCAGCTCTTGCACAAAACTTTACCCGAAACCGTTCGTTTATTTAGCTCCACTGCGCATGTCTGTCATCACTTGAGGAGCCAGGCACATGTGAGCTGGGGGAAGTTATCGAACGCACTCATTGCAATCTTTCACGAGGGTAGTCCATTTCAGTTTAAGAAAACTTCATTGTTGAATCGCCCAAATTGTGAACTGCCTGAATTGCAAGTTATGGAATGGACATCAATTGTATTGTTTTTTTTGTTTTTTCTTGGTTGCTCCTTTAGTCCAAGAGGTTAGGAACGCTGAATAAATTTAAAGGGAAGAGCAGATCCATCTTGATTGCAACTGACGTAGCCAGCAGGTAAGTTTGTCGTGTCAAATAATGACCCTTCACCATAAAATAAGAATCAAGTTGCGAAGTGTGATCAGCACCCGATTTCACAAAGCGCTGTGACACGTTGCAACCCAAGTTACGGGGTGTTACACGTTGCAACTCGCGACGCGTCATATGATCCATTAAACGAAACTTTCAATGTGTTGAACGCGTCGAAAGTTCCTTGACAACAGCTTAAAACGCGTCACACATTACGACTTGTCTAGTGCAGAGATGCCACTTTTCAGGTTTAAACCTGAATTCAGGTTTTTTTTCAAAAAGTGTGACAAATTAAAAGTGCTGGATTTGGTCTGAAACATCCAGAAAACACATTTTTGAAAGGGGGTAAGGGTAGTTTCAGCTTTTTTAGTAGTGTTTCAGGCTTTTTATTGATATATTTGTGGCATTATTGATATATTTGAAGCGTCCTTTTCTTAGCCAGTTTTATGCCATAAGAACACATAAACGAGACTATAATACTGAGACAATGTGTGTAATGTGTGTAATGTGTGTAAACAGAAAATGCATTGAATAATTATGAATTAGCCTGGAATATTGCAGTTGAAATTTCAAAGTGGCTATTTAGTCCACTGAGAGCTTGTTTTCCTTTAAAAATGCATCACACGTCCACCATTTGGTATTACGTTTTGTTGAATATCAGACCACTATTTACTGTACACTTATTCATTATATAAAATAGTCACCGAGTTGTGCTATAAATACACCTGTGACGCGTCCTAAAATACAACGTGTTTTGTGAAACGGATGGCAGGACGCGTCGCAGCTGCCAGGCATCGTAGGGATACGACGTGTCAAAGCGCTTCGATGCATCGTAAGTTACGATGAGTTGCACGAAATAAGCCTCTGCAATTTTACCCTTTCCTTACCATGGGCGACTTTTGTCGACAAGAACTACCCCCCCCCCCCCTGCTGGTTCCCATGGGCAACTTTAGTCGACCAGGAAACCACACTCAAAACACCCTCAACACAGATACAGTCACTACTTTTCAGAAAGTCGGTATGTTGATATGTTTGGCCGCCCATACATCAACCATGGGCAACCATACATCAACCATGAAGTGTTGAGGACTGAAAGGGTTGATCCATTTTGTAAATAGTTATCATACTCTGTGGAATAGTTATTCAACAGTCCCCAAGTTGCAACGTTGTCCTCATGAACGTTTGTTCTTGACCTGGCAACTATGCCAGGTCGAGAACAAACTATCATATCTCCTTCCATTTTTTTAGCTGTAGCATGTGCAAATTCAATCGCCGACGACTAAATTTTTTTCTGTCGGACGCCAGTTCACAAAGAAGGCCTATATGATGAGTTAAACCTGAAAAAGTTCAGGATAGATTGAAGGGCAAAAAACCTGCAACTTTACATGCAAAAAAATTTACAAAATGTCAAACATTATGATGCAATCCCTTTTCCAAAATAAAATTGAAAAATATGAGATAAAATACATTAGTCCTATTTCTGTTCTGATTTCAAATATTCACATTTTGGCAACGTCCTATATCAGGGTTCCAAATTAGCGGTAGCCCGCTAGCCAAATGTTAGTCAAAACAGCGGCGGGCTAGTCAAACTATTCCTTAAGTAGCCCGGCTGGCGAGTCAAAAATTATTGGGATACGGCAAAGAGGAATGTACAGGAAGAAATAAATCATTAAATTCAGAAAGAAAACCCCATCAATTTGTGTCTGATTTAATCAACTGTTTTATAAGGAAAAATTATTGCCTCAGAATTGAGCCTGAAAATACGCCATTTTGTATTTGAGGTCAGAAAAACATGCAGGCTAGTTCAGAGTCCATTTCAGTAGCCCGGCTGGCTAGTGAACAAAAAAGTTAAGGTCGAACCCTGTATATGAAATAGGTTTTTTTTGGCCTGATATTTCAGCGTTTCAAACTCAACAAACGCGACTCTCCAGTTTATTTTGAATTCAGAACAGAAAGAGAAAAATGATCATGAAATTCGGGCTTTGCAGTAGAGCCATTTTAATAATGTATAAAAAATGCACCAGTTGGGTTTTGATGAGTGTCTGTATGCATTAGGCCAAAAAAAAAAATAGTTCTGCTTCCGATTACATGCCTTTCAAAAATAGGGTCGGTCGGTCGGTCGTTTTTTTTTTTTGCCAATTTTTTTTATGCAGATTGAATGGGGTATTCAATTATATGCGAAGTTTTAGCCTGAACTATTTCCATTGCACTACGAAAGCTATAAACGAAATGGCAACAAAAAGTGAATAAAACCTACCTTTAATTATTGTCAATATATTTACGTTCGATAATTAAAAAAAAAATGGAAAATTCAGGTCGTTCGCACCATATGCACAACGCTAGTCAAGACGCGGGGAGCTGGCCAAAACTCCGAGGTGTGTGATGCGTGCGTGTGTGGCGAGCGGCCCACCATGGGCCGACAGACCTGTTTTTACGGTCAAAAATTTCGGAAAACACGCGGCATGTATAACTCGAAATACGAGCAGTGCGATCTCAAAATGAACTCTTGAACACAGAAAATACATACACAGACAAGCTAGATCAATTCTGTAAATTAACTTGCAAAAATGTTCATTCTCCATCGGTGTTTTCTTGGCATTTTTACGATGTCGAATCCGACCAGTTGGCAGTGGCCTGCACTAGCGCGCTATCGGTCGCATAGCTGTGGACTGGTTACCGCATTTTTCCATTTACCGCATTTTTCATTTTCAAATTGGCCCCTGCACGGCGCGGTGGGAACCAGTCGTCGCCATGTGATTAAAGTCACCGTGACATCGAATTGCGAAGTAGTTATATCGCGAAGCGAATTTGTAAAAATAACGTAGGTTTCTTTTGAAAAAAAGCGAATGTAAGTAAGAAAACAAATAAATACAAGCATTTTTTGATGCAAAAGGGTTGTTGAGAGGTATTTTGTGAAGACAGAAAGACAACAAGATTTTATTTTTATTTATTCCCTTTTTTTTTTTTTTTTTTTTTTTTTGGAATTGCAGATAAAATTTTTAGGGTCGCAGCCTAAAAATAGGGTCGGTCGGGTAACCGGAAGCAGAACTATTCTTTTTTTTGGCCGTATATTTACACGCACACGTTATGTCAGGTTTGATGACATCATCAATTAAAATGATATCGGTTTAGTTCTTGTGTTCATCATGAAAAGAAAAGAACTTCTGAAAATATTGAAATAATAATGTTTTGTGTGTGAAACATCTAATAGGTCATCAGCTTGGGGGTTTGGTCAGTATCAAATCAGGGCATAAATGATTATAGTGCGCATGCGCAAGGTATACCGCCCCTGGAGTGGTAACAAGCATTTTGATGGACATTTTGGAAAAAGAGGATAACACCTAAAAAGCTGCCACCACTGCAATGCTATCACATACTTTCCAACTCTGTGGAGGTGTATACCTTGCCAAAAATCGCTATGACGATTATTCCCCTCATTTGATACCGTTTGTTCAAATTTTGGACCGAGGCTGATGGCCTATAACTTCCGGGTTGAAGACGCAGTATCCCGGTATTGAAAAAAATAAATGCAAAAACACTGTAAAATACAGAGGTGGTATTTTCGAAATCTTCAGGCAGTGCAGAAAAGATATTTCTCTCAAACTATCTGAACCATGACATGTTCGTGAGATTATGAACTTACGCAACGATTGTGGCGGCATGGGAGTTATGTCATGCTTGATGCTTGACGCAAAAGCAATGGACTTTGACCATGACAATGGTGACAAAGTTGTTTACGATCTTTCAATACATTTAGGGGCAATTGTTAATACTTTTCCCGGGAAGGTTTTTTGTTTTTTTCATTTTAAAGTTTCATTCACGTTGCTAACGTTTTGTACTGAACCTTAACAAATAGCAAGGTTCATGCTGCGGCTACACACATCCCCAACCTCATGGGAACGGGACCGGCTTTCATTTAAACTAGTCATGCTCTACGCCAATTCCTGTGTCTTTTCACTTTAATGACATGTCCATGATACATGTATTATTAACTTGCACAATTGTGGCGCCAGTGGAGTTCTGCCGTGATGGATGCTTTGACTCAAAATGACAATGGTGGCTAAGTTGTTTATGCTTACCAGCGGTTACACATGCCCTGTCTCAAAGGAATGGGACCGGCCTTCATTTAAACTAGTCATGCTGTACGACAATTCCAGTGTATTTTCGCTTTAATAAAAAAAGGTACTCATGCTTAACCCTCTGCAAGTTTTTCCTCATAAAAAACTAGACTGATGAAATATCCTTGATTCGCCACAAAATTGCCATCTGCCAATCATAAAGATGAAATTGGTCCTTTAGGACAAAACAAAAAGTCTCCGGTTTCTGGTATGCGCGCGCGTCGCCGTAGCCATGCGCGTCGGCAAAATGAAAAAAAAATTTTCAATGAAAGATGATGTCTCAAACCGCCAAACTCACTGGTTTGACTGGAATTCTGCTGCTGCACAATTTTAACGTGTTTTTAGATTAGGTTATGGTCGAGAATAAGCTTTATGTGACCTCTCTGGACTCCCATATATTTGCACTAAGTTTAGTCGGGCACCATTTGCAGTCATCAGCACACATTTGAAGCAAAAAAATCAGGTAAAAACACAAAAAAAAGCCGCGTCACCGCACCACTTTTTGGGCAAGCTCCATACCAGAAACCGGAGACTTTTTTGGGGGGCCTTAGCCTTTTATATTTGCCATTCCCTGTATCAGACAAAATAACACTGCAAATACAACTAGAGCTACATCGTTTGTTGAGTTAGAACTATTTTATTGGTCAGTTAAGTTGTGAATATTTTTAAGAACAGAAACTCATCCATTTTCAGTGGAACCATTTGTTTTCACATGAACAAAAAAGCATCCTTTCAAGTCCAGACATGATAAACATTCATCATACCAGAGTTGTAACGAGTCACTGATTTTTTTTACTGGAGTCGAGTCGAGTCATTAAGTCAAGAAAGTCGAGTCAAGTCTAGTCACAGTGCGTAGTCCAGTCGAGTCAAGTATTTAGCTCGAGTCAATTCGAGTCACAAATATTTGAACACCATAAAATTAAAAAAAAACAAGACAGAAAGTCACTTTTTTTGGCAATTTTAATTTTACATTCGGGCTACTACATGTGTTGATACCACATTTGACTTTTAATGAGAATAAAAAGGGGGTGCCAGCTGATCGCCATTCAACTAAGGGGGACACTGATCAATCCACAAAGGTATATGTATGCATGATTTGTGAACATTCTAACCTGACGTGAACAAAAAAACGGCACCAGCATAAGTCATTGCAAATATTTTTTGCAAAGTTTTACTTTAATTTTTGGGACTTAAGTCTCATTAGCCTTCCTCGAGTCGAGTCATTCTGATGAGGGACTCGAGTCATTTGCTCGCAGTGACTCAAGTCAAGTCGAGTCATTTGCCCTGAGGGACTCGAGTCGGACTCGAGTCGAGTCATGGACTCAAGTCATTACAACTCTGCGTCAAACAGTGAAAATAACTTTGAAAATATGGAAATTGTAATGAATATTTAAGTGTATGTGTGCTAATAACACTTAACTTCCGGTTCCGATTTGAATTTAAAGGAAAGAAAACTGATCATGTACAAATTCTCCCTACAATAACTTCCGGTCAGATGACGTAATGATTCTGAAACCTCACAGTCCTTTGAGATTGTACAAAGAATATTTAGGGGTAATGTGATAAGTATACTTTTTAAATTCAAATTTCCTCTAGATCTTTGATGTCCTTTTAAAAATGACGTCATCATGCCAATTTTTGTGATTGACATTCCTCACTGATTATTTATCAGCGCAGCGTTTACAAAAAGAGCATATTTGGAGTCGTCAACAGCGTATTTTTTGGGAAGCACGTACTTTTCCGCGTATATACCTATTGTTTTGGTTTTAGACCAGTTCTAGGAGGGTTTATACAAATGAGTAGGAGTCCTTTGCAGTGGCGTCGCCAAGGGGGGGCCAGGGGGAGCACGTGCCCCCCCTGGAAAACCTAGTGCCCCCCCGAGTGCCCCCCCATCAAATGCTGGTGCCCCCTATATCCTCTGCAAAATTCTGCGCGTTGTTAAAATCATTACCTCAAAAATAGCAATTTCTGGAGATATCTTCAGATCGAATTTAGCATCAAATGTGGCACCATTTTGCATCTAGCCCATCCTCCGTATGCGAAAATTTTCCAAAGGGGAGGGGGGTACCCCCTCCCCTTAGACCCCTCCCCCAGGACGGCGATCCGTATCCACCTAAGTGCCCCCCCCCCCCCATCATATGCTGGTGCCCCCTATATACTCTGCAAAATTCTGCACGTTGTTAAAATCATTACCTCAAAAATAGCAATTTCTGGAGATATCTTCAGATCGAATTTAGCATCAAATGTGGCACCATTTTGCATCTAGCCCATCCTCCGTATGCGAAAATTAGACCCCTCCCCCAGGACGGCGATCCGTATCCACCTAAGTGCCCCCCCCCCCATCATATGCTGGTGCCCCCCCCCCCCCCCCCTGTGCCCCCCCAGACTGAAAAGTCTGGTGACGCCACTGGTCCTTTGCACATTGTACACACTAAAACACCGCAGACATGAGTTAAAAATATTCGGGGGGGGGGGTGCGCACTATAGCAAACAAAAGAAGACAAAGACTTGCGAATGAATTTCAAATCTTTCTAGATACCATGTTTCTACCAAAATGAAAGAAAGAATACAAAAAAAACTAAAAACTAACAGGAAACCATGACAAACGAAAAATACAAAGCCAAAAAAAAAAAAAAAAAAAAAATCACTTTACTAAGAACAAGCACTGGGAATCCACGTCTTCAAACTCAAGTGGCTGGCAGTTCAGTGTCAAAATTACCAAATAAAAAAGGAAATATCCAAAGTGAACTTTACAAAATGCAAATTACTATACAGTCGACTCTCGTTAGTACAAACTCTGTTTTAAAGGGAAAATACAACATTTGCAAACATCAAAAAATAAAACTACCAAATCATTTTGAAATACCTTGCTGAACTGTTAGTGAATGACAGTGTAAAGCATCCTGTAAAATCATGGCACCTGGTATACCGTCATTTTCAAGAAAAGTGGTATTTTTGTATCAATTTCCAACGCTGGTCAGCCGATCAGCGTTGGAAAAAACTGGCTTTTTTTCCGAATACTGGCCCCAATTGACCATCGCACTTGTTTGCAATCGATTACACACCTATGAACGAGTACAAGCCAGCTAGACTGGTTCCCTGACCTTACAATTCCCCAATGTATGTAAACTGCTCTGTTTCTTCTTATATGGAGTCAGGGAACCAGACTACAGGAAAGTGATTGTTTTTCTTGGGTTTTATAGCATTTTTGAACCCAAAACCTCAAAAAAGTCAGTGTAACTATATTTGTTATATATTTCCAACCCCCCAATTCCATCCATTTCTGAAAATTACAGCAAAAGCAAATGATGTATATTCCCTTTAACACAAAATTCTTGTTATAACAAACATAAAGCCTTGGTCTCGCCTGTGCATTTATGTGCACAATGAATGGGACTGATGTTCCTCTTAATACAAAATTCTGATATAACAAACAATTTGGCTAGGTCTGAACGAGTTTGTTATAACGAGACTCGACTGTACTAAGAACTAGCACTGGGAATCCATGTCTTCAAACTCAAGTGGCTGGCAGTTCAGTGTCAAAATTACCAAGAAAAACCCCCAAAATATCCAAAGTGAACTTTAGAAAATGCAAATTACTATACTAAGAACAAGCACTGGGAATCCATGTCTTCAAACTCAAGTGGCTGGCAGTTCAGTGTAAAAATTACCAAGTAAAAAAAGAAATATCCAAAGTGAACTTTAGAAAATGCAAATTACTGTACTAAGAACAAGCACTGGGAATCCATGTCTTCAAACTCAAGTGGCTGGCAGTTCAGTGTCAAAATTACTAAGAAAAAAACCCAAAATATCCAAAGTGAACTTTAGAAAATGCAAATTACTATACTAAGAACAAGCACTGGGAATCCATGTCTTCAAACTCAAGTGGCTGGCAGTTCAGTGTCAAAATTACCAAGAAAAAAACCCAAAATATCCAAAGTGAACTTTAGAAAATGCAAATTACTGTACTAAGAACAAGCACTGGGAATCCATGTCTTCAAACTCAAGTGGCTGGCAGTTCAGTGTCAAAATTACCAAGAAAAAAACCCAAAATATCCAAAGTGAACTTTAGAAAATGCAAATTACTGTACTAAGAACAAGCACTGGGAATCCATGTCTTCAAACTCAAGTGGCTGGCAGTTCAGTGTCAAAATTACCAAGTAAAAAAAGAAATATCCAAAGTGAACTTTAGAAAATGCAAATTACTTTACTAAGAACAAGCACTGGGAATCCATGTCTTCAAACTCAAGTGGCTGGCAGTTCAGTGACAACATTACCAAATAAAAAAAGAAATATCCAAAGTGAACTTTACAAAATGCAAATTACTATACTAAGAACAAGCACTGGGAATCCATGTCTTCAAACTCAAGTGGCTGGCAGTTCAGTGTAAAAATTACCAAGTAAAAAAAGAACTAGAGGTTGTGGTTGTGAACAACCACAGAGCTGTTCCCAGTTTTGATTCTCTATTGGACCGTAAACAAAATGATTTAATGATTAACAAAAAATGAAAGTAATAAATTGAAATTATTACTTTTAAAGATTCCACTTCCGGTACAACCTTTTAAATATTCATGACGTCATAGCATAACAATAATTATGTGCACAGTAATAATAATTCAATTTAAATTGGGAACAGCTAAATATCCAAAGTGAACTTTAGAAAATGCAAATTACTATACTAAGAACAAGCACTGTAGTGAGGTACCTTAGTGAAAAAATCATGACACAGTGGACAAAAGCACAATTTTTTCACTAAAGCATCTCCATGGTATACCTTTTCGAAAAAAAGACGGACGCAAACAATTTGATGATGGGAAGGGCATGTATGACGTCATTATGACGTCATCAGCTAATTATTACATGAAAAAATATAATTGATAATAATCTTCAGAACTACAAACATTACAACAACAAATGTGGTATCAAATTAAAGGGTACAGCAAGCTCTTTCATTTGAGTGGTATGTCATGGGGATGGAATATTAGTTGAGGGTGATTTTGTGGGTCAAAAAAAAACTTTTTTGGTCAAAAGACATGTTTTTAGGCTAAAATCATGGATTTTGGGTAGTCACATTGACACTTTGTTTTAACATGCAAACAGTATGTGGTATTGCGAGTTGTTTTTAAGTTCGAGAGAAAACTTCAAATTCTATGCCAAAAGAGTTTTTGTAATTGATTATTAGTATCATAAATATGTTTAAACTTGTTCCAAAGATAAGTGGAAAAGTGAGGCATCTTATAGCGAGCTACATTAGTAACAAAAATGCTAAGGATCGTTACGTGGTATTTAAAAGCCCCATTTTTTTCACCAAAGCTTTGCCAATGTGTTACCATCAAAAATAGGGTAGGATGCAAAAAATCAGATGACAGGAAGGGTACTTTATGACGTAATAATGACGTCACAATATACTACCAAGCTCGTACAGTAATTAATTGTAGAAAATAAGGTTGTGAAGCGCTGTGATGAGATTCCAAGTAATTAATTTGACAGTTAACAGAGTGGCCGGAAATGGTGATGGTACGTCTTTTTACAATGTATTACAAACAGGGGCCGCCCGATAGTCCGAAGGTCCAATAGTCCGAAGGTTCTTTAGTCAGAAGGTTCGATAGTTCAAATGCACACAATTTCCATAAGAGGGGGTTCGTTAGTCCGAAAATGAAATAAGGTTCGTTAATCCGAACATTTGATGCAATAGTCCGAAGGTTCATTAATCCGAAGGTTCATTAGTCTGAAGGTTTATTTATCCGAAGGTTCGATAGTCCGAATTTAGAATAAGGTTAATCAGTCCGAAGGTTCAATAGTCCGAAACAAAAATAACAAGCCCGCGGGAACGGGGGGTGCTGTGGGTGCTGCAGCACCCCCAACTTTTTGGATTGGGGTGCTGGAATATGCTTCAGCATCCCCTACTCCCGGGCAAAAATGTGTTCCAGCCAGCAGTGTTCTACGACGTTGAAATTGCGCCGCTGCGCTATACATTATGCTTGCTCTACAAATATCTCCTTTGTTTTGTTCGTTTCTAGTTTTGCCGCGGCTAAGCGCGGCGCTTCAAACGTCTAGCACAAAGTGACACTGTAAAATATCAGGAGGAGGTATTTTCTAAATCTTCAGGCAGTGCAGAATCGATATTTCTCTCAATGTATCTAAAATCATGACATGTCTATGATATTTCTGCCATGATGGAAGCTTTGACCCGAAAAAACATAACCTCGGCCATGACAATGGTGGCAAAGTTGATTATGCTTGCCACGATTTTTTTCATTCGATCTTTCAATAGGGGCAAAGTGCATACCTTTCCCCTGAAGATTTTTCTTTTCATTTAAAAGTTTCATTGACGTTGCTAGCATTCTGTACTCAACATTAACAAATAGCAATGTTCACACACATCCCAACCTAATAGGAGTGGGACGGGCTTCCATTGAAACTAGTTCCAGTGTAGTTTTGTTTTAATAAAAGAGTTATTCATGTGTTACCCTCTGCAAGTTTTTTCTCATAAAAACTCAGTAGACCAATAAATCCTTGCCTAGCCCGAAACTTGCCACCTACCGATCATAAACATAAAGATGCAATTTGTCTGTTAGTCTTTTATATTTGCCATTCCCTGTAACAAACAAATAACACTGCAAATATATCAAGAGCTACATCGTTTAGGCCTATGTGAATATTTTTATGAACAGAAATTCACCCGCTTCCAGTGGAACCATTTTGTTTTAACTTGAACAAAAAAACATCCTTTCGGGTTTTATAAGTTTAAGTACATTTGTATATACTTCAGTATATTTCATCACAGTGCATCCAGAATCCAACATTTTCAGGGGCCTTAAAGCAGGCCCCTGGCCCTGTGGCCCCACGCCGTAAGGGCTCGGGAAAATAAAACAAAACATACACGACGGAATTTACTAAATGTAAGAAAGCAGCCTAGCAACAATAATATTTACATGCGATGTCATGCATAATGATACAATTCTTTTTCCAGAATTAAATGAAACAAAGAATGGAGATAAAAATACAGGGTTTTCGACTTTTCAGTACAGTAGAAACGTTATAAGAGCAACAGTATATTCTATACAAAAAGTGAAATAAATTGTCTTTATAATCTCAAAAAACGTTTGCTAAAAAAGTCATATGAAAGTGGCCAGGAATCGCCTCATATTGCACCACAGAGCATCCATATTCCAAAACTTTTAGGGGCCCTTTAAGCCAGGCCGTAAGGGCTTTGCGCTCCGAGTTCGCATTAATTTTGTCCGTCCTTTAGAAATTCCAGCACCCCCTGGCAAAAGTTTGTTCCAGCGGGCTTGAAAATAAGGTTCAATAGTCCGAAGGTTCGATAGTCCGAATTGACAGTAAGGTTCGATAGTCCGAAAAGACACTATGATGGTCCGATGGTCCGAATCGACAGTAAGGTCAGATAGTCCGAATCGACAATAAAGTCCGATAGTCCGAATCAACAGTAAGGTCCGATAGTCCGAAGAGTCATACTGACGAACCGTATTGCCCATTCGGACAATCGAACCTTATTCTCAATTCGGGCTATCGAACCTTTTTCTCAATTCGGACTTTCGAACCCTATCGTCTATTCGGACTATCGAACCTTCGGATTAATTAACCGTATTCTGTTTTCGGACTATCGAACCTTCGGATTATCGAACCTTCGGACTATTGAACCTTTGGACTAACAACCCTTCTGACTAGAGAACCTTCGTACTATCGGGCTGTAACCATTACAAACACAATACCAGTGCAGCAAGTCATGTCCTGCAGTTTGTAAAGGTTTTTAGTTTGGGACGTGAAAAAGACAAACAATTATCCATGATGCACAAGCACAAGTGTGTTTCTCAATTAAATGCACCATCCTTGTCGTTGATGGACCGTCTATCCTATTGAAGTATCCATCAGACATCATATTCTGTGTGACACGAGCAGAGCATTTCTGAAGGTCCACTGTGTGAGTAGTTTATCCTTTCTTGTTATTTTCCACAAAGCTGGATTGCGACTGAGATCGTGCAAATAAATAATCTTTAAAAAAGCTTCATCTGTAGTCTTGTTTATTAATTATTAGAGATTTTGTTAAAAATGAACAGAAGTCTTTGTAGAAATTGTAGATATAATTCATTTTCCGTAAAATATACCTTTGCAAGTTTACAAACTTCCACAAAACGTATTATTTTGCAACATTGGAATGTATAATTGGTTTGAACATTCTACCTTTTTATTGCTTATGTGAACTGTTAATATCGTATTTCAGGACAGTCATCATGGATTGGACTGATTGCATTATCTGCATGCAAACTACACCAGAAAAACTATATGTTGTCCAGAAAAAGGTTTAAATTGTAACGCCGGAGAAGTATATGCTCAATTCCTGGCTAATGTTGAAGGGTTTAGGGCAATAAGTGCATTGCCAGTTGATGTAGAATACGGAGCCGAAAGGACAGTAGAAACTTTTGTGGAAAATAATGCCTCGTGGCATCATTCCTGAGGTAATCATTTATGAGATAATCATGACGTAAGACATTGCATTTTAACAAATCATTGATCACAACAGGGGATAGGAGCGAGGGTCAAATGTACATGTACATACATGTTTAATTTAATACATTAAATTAGAAAACATCCCTCATTTTATCTAAGTATTTGTATTTAAATCTTTTAAAGATAGTCTAAGAACAAAATTGGCAACTGCACTGATTTCCTTGATCTCAGAAACGTATATTAAATGTAAAAAAAAACGATCCATGGCTTATCCTAACTAATATCTAAATTTTAATGTATAAGTGTGTAATGATTAGCCGATGACGTCATAATGATGTCATAAATGGCCCTTCCCATCATCCAATTTTTTGCACCCTACCTTTTTTTCAAAAAGGTAAACAATGGAGATGCTTTGGTGTGAAAATGGTGCTTTTGTCCACCCGTGTCACGATTTTATCACTAAGGTACCTCACTTTTCTGCTTATCTTTGGAACAAGTTTAAACATTTAAGATACTAATAATCAATTACAAAAACTCTTTTGGCATAGAATTTGAGCCTTTCTCTGTGACTTAAAAACAACATCTCACAATACCACATACTGTTTGCATGTTAAAACAAGGTGTCAAAGTGACTACCCAAAATCCATGATTTTAGCCGAAAAAAACAGGTCTTGACCAAAAAGGTTTTTTTGACCCACAAAATCACCCTCAACTATATTCCATCCCAATGACATACCACTCAAATGAAAGTTCTTGTTGTCCCCTTTAATTTGATACCAAATTTGTTGTTGAGATGCTTGCAGTTCTGAAGATTATTATTAATTTATATTTTTTCATGTAATAATTAGCTGATGATGACATAATGACGTCATACATGCCCTTTCCTTTTCGTTAACTAAATAAGATCATCTTGGGCCATTATTTGAAAAAGAAACCAGTTTTTCCGGCCGACCAGCGTTGGAAATTGATGCAAAAATACCACTTTTCTTGAAAATGACAGTATACCAGGTGCCATGATTTTACTGGATGTTTAGACGGTCATTCACTAACAGTCCAGCAAGGTATTTCAAAATAATTGGGTAGTTTTATTTTTTGATGTTTGCAAATGTTGTATTTTCCCTTTAAATCTCTTTTTTTTTGTAATTTAATACCATGATGACGTGACCAATTTTTTCAGGTTTATAAATACTAGGTTTTATCAGTATCCCGCAAACCGTTCGGAAGAAAATTCTACATTTGAATTCAGCTAACTCTAACCTTGCAGTAACCCGGAAGTTAAGGTTGAGCGACTTCACGTACACGACCAAAAAAAAAACGTTTATCAATTTCTTATTGGTCTATCCCATTAAAAACACCAAAATAATTCATTACTTTGTTCAAGAGTTATAAGTGAAAGAACTTTGTGACTTTTTCAACTAAAATCGCTTGTAATTTGATACCCGATGATGTCATCATGACGTCAGCAGCCAAGGCATTGGGGGTACCAGATATGTTCTGCTATATTTCGTACAGCATATCAGCTGGAGTACATTGTACCATGGTAAATTGCCTTGTACATGCACTGATTTACATTCAATGAATCAAATGATTCTGCCGAGCCTAAAGGGAAGATACAACATTTGCAAACATCAAAAAACGAAATCATCAAATTATCACGAAATACCTTACTGGATTGTAAGGGAATGGCAGTCTAAAGCATCCTGTAAAATCTTGTCTCCTGTGTGCTGACATTTTCAAGAAATCTTGTATTTTTCCAACGCTGGTCGGCCGACCGGCGTTGCACAAAACTGGCTTTTTTCAAAAACCACTCCGAATTTTTCATAACAGTTGTTCCGCATTTTCTTTGCAATTGATTACACACCTGTGAAGGGGTACAAGCCTGCCAGACTGATTATCTGACCTTACAATTCCCCAAAGTTTATAACTTTCTCTGTTTCATCTTAAGTGGGGTCAGGGAACCAGACTACAAGAACATGATAGGTTTTCTTGGTTTTTTCAGCATCTACAAACCCAAAACGTGAAACAAGTCAGTTTAACCTTATTTACTACAACATACTAAGGCCCCCCAAAAAAGTCTCCGGTTTCTGGTATGGAGCTTGCCCAAAAAGTGGTGCGGCGATGCGGCTTTTTTTTTTTTTTTACCTGATTTTTTTGCTTCAAATGTCGGCTGATGACTGCGAATGGTGCCCGACTAAACTTAGTGCAAATATTTGGGAGTCCAGAGAGGCCACATAACGCTTATTCTCGACCATAACCCAATCTAAAAGCACGTTAAAATTGTGCAGCAGCAGGATTCCAGTCAAACCAGTTAGTTTGGCGGTTTTGAGACATCATGTTTCATTGAAAAAAAAACTTTTTCATTTTGCCGACGTGCATGGCTACGGCAACGCGCGCGCATACCAGAAACCGGAGACTTTTTTTTCTTGGCCTAATTCTCCAAATCCATTTATTTCTGAAAACTGCAGCAAAAGGAAATGTTGTACATTCCCTTTAACGTGGAAGTTTCAGATTTTGCTTGTGTTCTTATTTTTCAATACCTCAGGGGCCTGGATATTCCCCACGTTGATGTTGTCGTCAACTTTGACATCCCTACACACTCAAAGGTGAGAGCAAAGTCACTTGACTGAAACTTTGCTGACAATTCTTTTCTTTTTTGGGGGTGCATTTTTTGTTTTATTATCACCCTTATGCTGTTCAGCCCAGATTGCTGTCTCCTTCATGTATTGTGACTGTAAAAAGTGTTAAAAATCTGGCAAACGAAAACAGTTTATAAATACATTTTCTGAAAATAACAAAACCCTCATAATGAAATCTGGAAAGAGTGCTGAATCGTGATGCCACTTTTTTTCATCATATGTTATCGTAATGAAGGTCAATCATTGCACACATGTTGGAAAAAAAGCATGAATCCGGGACCGAGAAACCTTCCTAATTTTGTTGGAAAATACTTTAAAAATGCATTCAACTCTCCACAGACTTTGTACACAACCAAAGAAGGCGCGTCTGTACACTACATTCTTTGCAAAATCTGGACTGACCATTTTTACTGCGATTCCTAAAACGCATCCTTACTTTTGCGCTACTTAGGCCAAAAAAAAAAATAGTTGGTCTCTGGTCAAACCGAAGTTCCGGAATTGATGCCGCGACGCGTTTTTTTGTTGTTTTTTTTTGGTGGCTTTTTTTTTTCAAGCTTGTATTGTACAGACAAGGTGGGTACTATTTTGCTTTTTTGTGTCCTCATTATACATTGGTGTCCTCCATCATTTGCCTTGGTGCCCTTTATCATTTGCCTTGGTGCAATTTCCCCATTCCTTGGTGCTCCTTGGTACAAAACTTTGAGAAGGTGCGGCAATAGAGGGCGCTGTTGTAGCTTCCGTGTTAATTTGAAGGAAAAAAAAGGTTGACATGCATGATTAAAATCGACGCGGCGCTGACCAGAGACCGAGTATTTTTTTTTTTGGCCTTATCTTTATATCATGTTGTACTTGCATAATTATTTTAATGACCTTGTACCATAGAGCAATATGAAATTACTAGAGTGCTAACTCCTCATTCTAGCGCATGGAGAGTGGAGACTCTTTGAAGCCGTCCTGGGCGCAGACATTTTGAATTCATGTGCGTGTTTGTAGAACACAATGAAATAAGATGGATTGAAATTTAAAGGTGTACTCTAAATGCAACGCGCAAGTAGTGGAACGTACGCAATAATTTAAGCGCGTCATTACGGTCATGACGGTTAATCACATGACGGTTAATCATCTGCAGCGGATACGCACACGCGTTGCGCTGTTTGCGTAAGCAAAATGACACGCTCATTTTGATGATCGTGCGTTTCCGTTTTGGGCGTATCAGCTTCGATAACACACCTGTATAGAATACAAACACAGATATGCAAATAGCCGTACAAAAGCCATACAAAATTTCGAGTTTTGTGCACAAACATGTTGCGCCCAGCAGGCATCACTTTGTACATCAAGTCAGCGCTCTTGTAATTTAATATAGCTCAATGCCTTGTCCCCAACATTTTTTTATTTTCTTTTGATCATTATTATTGAACAGGATTACATCCACAGGGTTGGGCGGACGGCCAGAGCGGGCCGGGCTGGAAAATCAATCACGTTTGTCACACAGTAAGTCAGCACAATTATGTCCAAACTACTTCAAGACATAGTCCATCATTTGTAATTTGCGCATTTTGTTCGTTTGAAGCAACAAAAGTGCCCAAAATCTAATGAAGGATACTGAACTAGTAACCTGATGAAGTTTCAGCTCAGCTTCAGCTGTATATTCCGAGAAAAACAGCATTCTAGGATCTCAATTTCAAATCAAAAGTTGCTGAATCATGTTTTGAATTGTTCTGAATTGCAGCTTTACGCGATGTCGCGCACTGATCCGACGAAATATAGCAACCACGTGCGTCGTGCCAATGCTTGCGCGCGCTGCGCCGAATAACAAAACAAACTACTTATTTAAATTTTCCTACGGCGCTTCTTAAGACGCACTGTTGGAAATGCCTTCTTTCGTTGATTTCTTCAAAATGAGAGCTTGCCAGAAAGAATAATTTCACAGGGAGTTTAATCCCCTTACTATCTTTCAACCAAGTATCTTTTAAAGAATAGTTACGCCAGTTACTTTTTTTGGATAGCTGCAAATGATGGACTCCGGCTTTAATTGTATTCAAGCTTTAGATTGTTGTCAAGTGACATTAATGATTTGGGCAATTCCATGGTCACCCACGTTACATTTTCGTAACGGGAGTAACTGGTTTTGTGCGTCTTGTTTATCATACATAACACATTTTTCTGGATGTCATCTTTGGTGCTTAGGTAGGTCTAGGTCTACTCTATCTACCATGGGGATAACAGTTATTAAATCTTTTCAGTAAGGTAATTACAGCCCAAGGAAACTCAAAAAGTCCATCAAAAACGTAACGTGAGTAACCGTGGAATTGCCCATTTGCTGTTTTTATGGGGAAATTTTGTTCAATGCACCTCTTGCAAGGAGGAGTGTTTAAAACTTACCTTACCTCTGCTTGCAGTGTACATGCAGAATACTATTGAATTTGTCATGATTAGGAAACCGAACCGAACCGATCCCGGAAGATCAGTTTCGGGCACTAGTACGCGTTGAATCTTCACTCCCGTTAGCCTCATGTTTTTCCCCACGCCAGGTATGACGTGGAGTTGTACCAGCGCATTGAGCAGCTGATTGACAAGAAACTGCCGTTATTCCCCACCGAGGAACAGGAAGTGATGCTGCTCATGGAGCGGGTGACAGAAGCTCAACGCTTTGCTAAACTGGTCAGTATAAAACTATTGCATGCTTTGAGGGTGAATAGTCGATATTACACAACACCTGAATAAACCCAAGGGCGGATCCAGGGGGGGGGCCAAAGGGGGCCATGGCCCCCCCCCCCCCCCAAAAGAAAACAATTTTTTTTTTAATGTGACATCGCAATAAAGGCAGGCAATGAGTACACCACCATCTTTTCCTCAAAAAAACTTGGTTAAAGTGGTCAGAAATTGCCTCAGATCGCACCACAGAACATCTAGAATCCAAAAAATTTTCGAAATTGAATCCAAAAAAATTTTGGGCCCCCCAAAAAAAATTGTGTTCTGGATCCGCCCTTGAATAAATCCTGTCATCTGATTGGTGGATCGTTGATCAAATGTCGATGAATTATTCGTCCCAGCGCACAGCGTGTAGCGCACAGTGCAATGGTAGTTCTATTGCACGGTGAGTAGAACTTCTATTGCACGGTGTCACTGCTGCTAGTGGTGGCCCTGTTTTGAATTGAGATAAATAGAATATGATGGTTCTCAACCTGTTGAACAGTTTGCATGAATTAAATATGATGAACTTGTCGAACTTTTAAACAGTTTTTAACCTGAATAAAATTGGTTATTAAAAGTCAACCAATCAGTTGACAAGGATGTATTCAGGTGTTATATAAAACTAATAATGAATGTTTCACGTTCGTGCAATGGAAAGGATAATTTCATTCGCCTCGTGGAATGGAACATTTCATCTGTCACCTCACGAAATTATTCTTACCATGGCACTCACAAACATTCATTATTTGTATATTATCTGATCAGTAACTATTGCATACTTTGAGGGTGGATAGTTGATATTATCTGGATTTCAATTCCCAACCCCAGCCCTTTTTACAACATGAAGGATTTCACACAGCTTACTTAACACAGTACTAAAATTGAATAAGGCAAGGAACTTGGTCACAGTGTCCAAAATGTTGTCGTGATCGATTGACAATTGTACAGTGATGCTTGACTAAAATTAAATGAAACTCATAGGGATTGAGACCAAGGCTTAGGAGTATCTGCATAACCAACATTTTTCAAATTTGACCTCATGGTTTTGTAGTTATTAAAGGGAATGTACATCATTGGCTTTTGCTCTAATTTTCAGAAATGAACTATTTGAGGGGTTAGTATAATAGATCAAATATTGTTACACTGACATTTTTGAAGTTTTGTGTTCGAAAAGGTTGGAAAAACCAAGGAAAAACAAAAATGTTCAAGTAGTCTGGTTCCCTGACTCCACAAAAGATAAAATGGATCAATTTATAGCTGATGGAAAATTGTAAGGCAAGGGAACCAGTCTAGCTGGCCTGCACCCGTTCATGAACGTGTAACCAATAGCAAACAAACTTTGGACTGACAAAATGGTAAATTTGGAGCAAAAGTTGAAAAATAGTTAGGTTTTTCCAACGCTGGTCGGCCGATCACCGTTGGAAATGTATACAAAAACACCATTTTCTTGAAAATGACTTCACACCAGGTGCCATAATTTTACAGGATGCTTGAGACTGTCATTTACCAACATTCTAGTAAGGTATTTCGTAAAAACTTGGTAGTTTTATTTTTCGATGTTTCCATATTTTGTTTATTCCCTTTAAAAAGTAGTCAGATGGACACCTTTTTTGGGACATACTGTCGTGTGGAAAGGCCTCATGACCTCCTTAGTTTCTTAGCACTCCAAACTGCTCGAGCACGCTGAGGTTATTATGGTTTCCTCATGGATTGAATACAATGTGTTGTGCCCTTGAGTAAGGCGCTTTACCTCCATTACTCCTCTCAACCCAGGTGTTAAATGGGTACCGGCATTATTCAATGCTGGGAAGGTAACAGACTCGCTGTGGAGGAGGTGTGGCGATCCCCCCACAACAGCATATGAGTCTGGCCCAATCATGGGCGTCGCCAGGATTTTTTTCCGGGGTGGGGGGGGGGCAAAAGAAATTTTCCCCCCAAAATCCTTAATCTTTTCATTATATTCTCAATTTATCATTTTTCCGAGCGTGAGCAGGGGAGCATTTGCCCTACCCCCCCCCCCCATCAAATTAACAGCAATATAGCTTCGCACAGTCTTTTTCCTTCTTTTTTTTCCCCCCGTTTTCTGGGGGAGGGAGGGGGGGGGGGGATGGGCAAGTGCCCCCCTTGCCCCCCCCCCCCCCCTTGCAATGCCCATGGGCCCAATCGCTAAAGAAAGAGAGATGGGCACTCCGTTCCTGTTAACACAGGTTCGTCCACTTTGCCTTTTTTGGCCATGTGATATTGGGTTAACTTGTCCTCCTTTTCTTTTTTTGGCTCTAGGAAATGAGAGACTACGATGACAAGAAGAAAGGGCGTGGCCGGGGCGGGGAGGATGACTCGGAGGATGCGGTAGGCATCCGCAAGAAGCTGAAGATGTCTCACAAAGGAAACAAGAGATAGCGATAATGGAATCGTGTGTACCATCACTAGGAGGGACAAATGTTTATGCTGATGTTGGGGACGGGTTACAAAGTCAGTAGACAGGCTTAATATACACATGGGTATAATAACGTTTTATATGAAAAGTCACGTTTACAAAAAGATAGCTTCTGCAAGAAGCTTTTGCTTCATGCAAGAAGCAAAAGTATTAACAGCAACATGTGTGTCATCACCAGGAGGAACAAATGCCCAGTGTCATAGTCAAGTACTTCTCAAATTCCAACAAGGATAGTTTAAGGTAATATACAACAGCTTTTGCTGTAATTTTCAGAAATGGATGGATTGGGGGGGGGGGGGTAGTATTTTATAGCAATATTGTTACACTGACCTGTTTGATGTTTTGGGTTCATAGATGCTGGAAAAACCAAGAAAAGTAATCATGTTCTTGTAGTCTGGTTTCCTGACCCCACTTAAGATGAAACCAGTCCTTCTGTTTCGAGGCGTGTGATCGCACCCCCACGCCATCACACGCCTAAATGCTTCCTGAGAAGTGCCAATAATCGCACGCCTGAATCCCTCAGTACCGCACACCTTGGCATACATTTACGGCATAATTATACTTCATAATTTGTGAAAAATAAAGTACGTCGGTGAAGAGAAAACGGCTGTATTGTAAATCAATATGAATATTATGAAAAAAAAATACCAGATTGTTCAGTCCCAGCTTGGACCACAGAATCACACACCTAGAAAAATCACACGCCTAGAAAAATCACACGCCTAGAAAAATCACACACCTAGAAAAATCCAGGTGTGCGTTTTTCCACACACCTGTGATTTTCAAATCAGAAGGACTGATGAAACAGCAATTTATAAACGTCGGGGAATTGTAAGGTCAGGGAATCAGTCTAGCTGGCTTGCACCTGTTCACAGGTGTGTAACCGATTGCAAAGAAAATGCAGACTGATTACAGTATGATAAATTTGGAGCAGTGTTTGAAAAGAGTGAAATTGAAAATGTCAGCACACCAGGTGCCATGGTTTTACAGGATGTTTGAGACTGTCATGAACATGTTTGCATACATTGTATATTCCCTTTAATACAGACTCAGCAACAATATCCTGGTTATAGTGAACGTAAAGCCCTAATCCTGAATGTGCATTTCTGTTCCCAATGAATGGGACCAGTGTAGCGTGAATATCCGACTCCATGAAATATGGACTCATTGGTAGTATTGCGCATGCGTAAGTACGATAATATGCTATTTTTAGGATCGTATATGGGAGAGTGACCTGTCACGTGTAAGGGATTAACCAATAATAGGGAAAAAGAGTCCGATTTTCATAGGAGTCGGATTTTCATATGACACCGCCATTCCTCTCAGCCCTAGTATCTGAGGGTTTGTAGCAAGAAAGGGTCAGAAGTTCAGTTTGTTTATCTCAGAACCTGAAAGTTGTGCATTATGCATGAAGTGGGGGATCATTTGGCGGTGGAATTTAACACTACTTTTGAGGGTGATTAACTTTGGATACAAAAAAGCCAACAGATAATTGAACATAAAGTGAAAGGGTATAAGCTTCTTCTTTTTCTTGATTTTTTTTTTAAATTGAGGGTTGGTCAGCACAAGTGAAACCTCCAGCAATAAGGATGCAAACCCGTCAATAAATTGCCATTAGACATTTGGAACCATGAAGAAATTCAGACAATCCTGGCCAAATCTCGCTGGGCCCCAACCCCGGCCCCGGCCCCGGCCCCGGCCCCGGCCCCCGATCAATGTTGTCTCTCATTGCGTAGCCTTGACCAAGGCGTTGGGCTTATCGATTCGCCGATTTAAAAAAAAATCGCCGATAAGAAAATCCCTAATCAACTTGGCAAGGCATAATTGCGTGCACATATCGATGCCCGTACGCTGCTAGTGAGAAAGTAACTTGTGCCATATACAGCAAGGCTATGCTTGTACGTACGCACGTACACCCACCCAGCCGCGTTGATTGTGGGTGCAGGGCCCGATTATTTCCCTTCGACAAAAAGCCGAGAGACCGCATTGAACAAGGCTACTCATTGCGCGGTGTGTGCTCCATCAGCTGGAGAGAACAGCATTGAGCGGGGGGGTGGATGACATGATCAATGCATACACGATTCACCATGATGGTTCACCATGTTATTTTGGCCGATATTTTTTACAAAATACAGATTGTGTTCAATGTTAAGCAGTATTAGGATGCACAAACAACGTGTTATCTTCTTCAATTTGTTTTATACCCGTCTGTCCGTTATTTGGACGAAAAATCTATTCAAACCATAGTGCAACCACGGTTCACCGCTGTATATAAGAAGGAGAGTCATTTACTTCCTTTATATATTGGTTTGAATGGATCACTGATGGATTTTTTTCCGGCAAAATGACAGAATTAGTGAATACAAACAAATTAAAAAGGATTGTATTTTGTTTGTCTTTCCTATAAGAGCCTTTTAAGTTTAACACAAACTGTTTTGTGTACAGATATTGGCCAAAATGGCATGAACCGTTACGATGCACGCTACAATACAGTTGGGATTTTAAGGATTGTAACATGGCCTCTTAATTTTTGTCGCCGGTACTTTCGGTGGTCTATTGGTTAAGACATGTGCTCAATTCAACAAAGCAGGGATCATGAAGGGATCAAATCTCACCGGAGATAAATACATGTGGATTGTTTCCCTGCAGCACTCGGGAAGTAAAAAGTATACCCTGCTTACCACCCCTACGTGTTAGGGAAAGCACGGCAAATATATATGTATTTATTTCGATTTTACTATCAATAATTATTATCTTGCCTAAATAATGTGTTCTTTCATTCAACCTTCGGCCACCATTTCATATTTTGGAAACAAAACTCAAGAAAACAGCCCCCCAAACGGCATATCATCCACATATGGAACCATGAAGAAATTCAGACATGACTGTGTAGAAATACATGCACGTACACATGCACGATATGTACACGATACATTATTCCATCATCGTCTACTTCTGTTCTTGTTGGGTGTAGGCCGTATGAGTAAAGATGCATGGGGTCCGCTCAATAGTCCGAATTAAGGTTCATCTATACCCAGCACGATATGTGACAGATAGGTACCCTCCCCCCCCCCCCCCCCCCATAGTATGTGACAGCCCGATAGTCCGAAGGTTCGATAATCCGAAGAGACGACAGGGTTCGATAGTCCGATTCAACAGTAAGGTTCGATAGTGACAATAAGGTTCGATAGTCCGAATGGACAATAAGGTTCGATAGTCCGAACTGACAATAGGACCTTATTGTCGATTCAGACTATCGGACCTAACTGGCAATTCGGACTATCAGACCTAGCTTTTTGTCGATTCGGACTATCGGACCTTATTTTCTATTCGGAATAATGAACCTTCGGACTAGTGAGCCTTATTTTCGTTTCGGACTCACCTTCGGACTAATTAACCTTCTTCTAAATTCGGACTAATGAACCTTCGGATCAATGAACCTTCGGACTATTACTTCAAATGTTCGGATTAACGAGCCTTGTTTCATTTTCGGACTAACGAACCCCCTCTTATGGGAATTTTGTGCCTTCGGATTAAAGAACCTTCGGACTATCGGGCGGACACCTCTCCTTGTGATTGTTACCTAGCACACACCCCCATATATTTCTAAAGAATTCCTGAGATACTGGTAACACAATGACCAACACGAAAAGGGGCGTCCTTCTGTCACATATCGTGCTACATTATGCATTAGTCCGGAGGTTTTATGATCCGAGTTTCGATTAGTCTGAGTATCACCCGTTCTCCACGGAGTGATCTCCGGTATCATGGCCGGCTTCGCCAGGACCAGGGTCTATTACATATAGACTACGCTTCGATAGTCTGAACACGCAAAATTCAATAGCCCCCCGAAAAAAAGGAAATAAAGTTCGTTAATCCCAGCATTTGATGCGATAGGTTCAATACTCTGAAATGAAAACAAGGTAGTCCGAAAGGTTCATATTAATCCTGAAGCACACTGGGTTCAATAGTCCGAAATGACAATAATATTCGATGCTGTTAATTCGCACTGTTGAATTTTACTGTCGATTTGGACTATCTAACCTTGGAATTTATTTTAATCTTACTGTACTTTTGAACTTATGAACACTTGGGGCTATCGAACCTTCCGACTAAACGAACCTTCGGTGTAAACGAACCTTCGGATTAATGAGCCTTCGCGGACAACCGAAATTTCACACTTATAAACCTTCGGACCTTACTTTCGGACTATCGAGCGGTAAAACGATGCATATGGCCTGCAGCCCTACCCATCGTATGCAGCATGGAGGTACATGTAGCAGTAATAGGCATTAAACAATTTCCTGGCAAACTTAGACGATATAAACGAAATAGTCTCACAGAATTCGAACTTTCCCGCATCTTTGCGAAACCCTCGTCTTTGTCTCCATCTCAAGATTCATGATCAGTGGCGGATCGAGGAAGGGATGGATGGGGTGTTGAACTCCAAGTTTTTCAAGTTGGGGTGGATGAAGCATTGCGGTCAACACGTATTGCCTGCAATCGGAGACCCCCTATTGTTCCTCTTTTGTTTGTACTTAAACTTTTTAGGAAGACCTCCCATTACGATCGCCAAATTGAGGACCTTTGGGAATTGGGGACCCTATTGTACTCTATAGTTCAACGTCCCCTACTGAATGCAGAAACACAACTCTCAAGGAGCAAAGACCAGAAGCAATGACTGAATTAGATTTGCAATATTAAGCGATGACGTCCAGGCAATTTCATGAAATTTGGGACATTTTGTCCATTATGCGTAATAATTTATGGGGGGGGGGTAGAAGACAGTCCACCCACCCCTTGGGTCCACCCGTGATGAGAATCTTGAACGTTTGAACCCAATGAAAATACACCAACAATTGGTCTTTGCTTAAGATTCTACTGTATATAGCCTACCAGAATGGACCAATATTGTTCTGGACTCGGTCAAGTCGGGGGACTAAAAAATCCTGAAGCTGGGGGACCTTCTTATGCCGAAGAAAGAGACATGGCCAAGAATTCGTAACCTCAATAGCTCTCTCAAAATGTTGTCCGTCCCACAAAGGAAGGGGTATGTGCATCAGCGTGCGTCGAACATGCACCGTTCGCATGCGTGTACACGGCTGTCCAACAAGTGGTCAATGACGTCATATGTACGTCCTCTATAGATAAGAAGGCCTCACAAACCTACAAAAAAATGCTGGTTGTTGGCACATATTTAACACCCTGGACTTCAGGGACTGGGGAACCCAGAGCCCCTATGCAGGAGAGTCCTATTATTAGAATTCGGTAAACGGAATTCATTATAGTGCCGCCAAACCTCAGATGTTGTTGATGAGCATCAAATTCGCCAAGTTGAATCTTGGAACGTATGTTTACTTAAGTAAGAGTTGCTTGGGATCAAATTATTAAAAACACAAACATTCGCGTCTTAACCTTCTGTGACCGAAAAGCATATTCAAAAACAGAAACCAAAATGCAATCTTTTTAAAAACCCATTCAACTTGTATTCTTTATAACGGCTGTCAATCAAAACAAACGCACATTACCAACTATTGAAATAAACAACACAATACTTATATACCCTAATGCTTTAAGAATTATTCAAACATCACAAATCTGAGTAGGCCTATCGATATAATGAGAACGAAAGTGTATTACACGATAAACGTCATACAGGTTGAGTAAAAAAGCGGAAATCAAACCCCATAAAATATATTTCATATTAAACAAATATGTAGCACCAAAATAATAATGACTGAAAAGCCAATTTCATAAGCTACTTTTAGATGAAAAATTTACTGAAATTGCTCAATCCGTTGAAAGAATATCACAATTTAAACACAATGACCCTAAACCCTGTCTCGTCCAAAAAAAAAATCATTGTGTGTTTTGACTGTTTGGAACAACAAAGAAAATGACACAGAATACTTGTTTCAACAACTGTCACCAACTGTAGTACACAATATCTTTATTAACAACCCTGGTTAGGCAAACAATATGATTTATAAAATCTACTTTTTTTGAAAGGACGGGCCTTCAAAGAGATTCTATTAAATATCTTTAACGTTTAAACTGAGACTTTATCGCTGGTGATTTTTGAAGACAATTGCGATGACGATTCTTGAAATCGCATTTCTTTTGGACGAGACAGGTTTTAGGGTCATTGTGTTTAAATGGTGATATTTTCCGAATGGATTTACTAATTTCAGTCATTTTTTTTTATCTAAAAGTACCTTTTAAAATTGGCTTTCCAGTCATAATTACTTTTGGTGCTACATATTTTTTAAAATATGAAACAAAATTTTTGGGGTTTGGGTTCCGTTTTTTTTTTTACTCGCCCTGTACATCAAAGAAATTTACATCAGTGATCGAAACAAATTCTGATTTATAGACTAATATAGTCGTTAATTTTAATTCCTCGATCTCAAAACGATCTGCTGCATACACAAAATTCCACATTTTGCTCCACCAGGTTCTGTTGTATCAAAATAATATGCTATGTACATAGTATAACACTATTTCTTTTCACCCATGTTAGCCTAGTAATTACTTGTATTTTTTACCAACACCTGTAAATGCCTATCTATAAAAGGGCATGATAATAAGGTCTGAATATCGATAATGGCAACATTAACTAATGTAGGATATACCATCATTATACAACTGTAAGCATAAAATAATTAGATTTACTTCATCGTCCCAAAATATTATCTTTAGCATATCATTCATAAAGAGAAACCGATTTAAAAACATAAAACAAATAAAACACCCAAAATACAAATCTTCACTCAGAACCCTTTTCTTAAATGGTGCAAAACCTTTCATATGCGTGTTACAAAAATCATCAAACTTGATACAAATTATTGAAAATAAAAACGGTACCTTTATAGTGTACTCTTAATAATTAATAACATCATAATATTAAGGTCTGCGTATCATTAAGTAAAACAAAGGCTGCAAGATTAACTTCACGCATCAAATCTATCAGGTTTTTGTGTTTATTCTCCATCAGGTTTGTTGTATTAAAAAGAATATTGGATATACGATACAATACAGGCAAACGACGGAACTTCATATGCCGTGTAATGGTATTTCCTACATGCCACACTGTTTGGTCGAAAATTAAATGACAGATTGCGTGAATTTTTCGTATTCATCAAAGAGGTACTTTTGTCTTTTGACTGGATCAGAAGGTGCTCTTTTCCCCACGACATATAGTGTGCTTGAAAATATCATTTAAAAAGTTATTTCAAACGTACACACATCAATACCTTCGAAATTTGCGGTTTTCGAGTAAATATCGCACAGAAGGAATGGGTATATACAAATTTTGGTCCTAAAATATGGAGCCGTAAGAGTTCGCTCGTCCCCCCCCCCCAAACAGGACGCTGGGATACTCTGATGAATTCACGCTCTGATTTGTTGGATTTTGCGTAACCATTGACCTGCGCGCGTAATTTTTTTTCCTAGGAGGGTTAGGGGCAATGTCATGAATAATTCAGTTTTTCCTTTGAATAATTGCAAGAGTTAGGTTCTCGTTCTATTTTCCCCTTAATTTAAAATTATCTCAGTGATAAATTTGGAGAAGAAAAATAGCTGATGAAAATGAGCAGCGACGACGTGGATTCAAACCAGGGATCTTTGTATCCATAGCTCATCTCGCTATCCACTAGGCTACTGTGTGGTAGCTCGACGACAACCGTTCTTTAAAATGCTTTAATGTATTGTAACTAGTTGAGTAACTAACAACAATGCTGTTGATGTCATTGTCCGTCCTCATGGATAAACATGAATTATTCATGACATTGCCCCTAACCCTCCTAGGAATAAAAATTACGCGACCTGCGCGTCATTAACGTCATGACTCTGCAAGGTTCAAAACGGCCGTTAAGACTGATTCATTACTGTTTTATTTCAGTTAAGAGATGTTTTTTCTCGTTGAAAAGCTTAATAATGTTGGAAATTCTGTAAAACTTATCTGTGTTGTAAATTTACGATTCCCGTCACTCGCTCAGGCTCCGTCTCGAATCACGAACGGTCGGATTGCATTATGCGACGCTCAAAATTGTGTCCACATAGTCCGCAATGAAACAGAAATCACATCCGGTATGGAATGTGCGCGATTCTATGGGAAGTTTTCGGATAGCATTTGCACACATTGTCTAACTGCGGTCTTGAACAACTGCAGCCAGATGCTTTATACATAGGTCATAGGCCACTTCCTTCACAAGATTCTGTGAAGCTCATCAGAGTATCCCAGCGTCCTGTTTGCAGGGCTAGGGGTACGAGCGAACCGTAAGTCTAGTCTAAGCTAGTCTTGTTTCAAGTGGACATGTGTTTTTTTTGGAAAACGTGTACACTTCAAACAGTACTCGATGTGCTTGCATAATATTATAGTTGGAACCTGATTTTTCACAGTGGATAGCTTTATATTTGCTTGGCATGAATTAAATTTTGATTGTTTGGTGCATGTGGCCCTACTTGGTTTATGCTTCTGTATGTTTCAGAATGTTCTCCCATCCGTCAGTGTAATACATTGCATGGCTTCGCCGGACCCAAACGTTTGAAATGAGGTTTGTAAACTAATTGAAAGCACTCACTGTTTGCAAACTCCGTTGTTACCTTCAAGTCCCCACGTGACATAATCACTCTATCCCTTCATCAGGCCATGCCTGATTGTGTGCACTGTACATCCACGCAGATTTTTATGATTCCGGTGACGGAACAACCATCGAGCATCAGGCCACTACCCACCACACTAAACAACTCGTTCAGCGGTTGGGACAGTTCGACAGCTTGTGCGTCTGATGCTTCAGTGAGGTTGAGAGAGACAATGTCTACGAGCAGGATGTTGATTTCTGCCGGTCCATCGTTCACTGTTTCCGACTCAAAGGCGAACCAGTCCAATGTGCGGTTATCCCAGCTTGCTGTCTGTGCAATGGTTTCGATTATCTCTCCGGCTAGTGCTCGAGGCGACGACTGACAGGTGCCGGCAGATACAGAAACGGAGACTTGCACAAATTTGATGAAGTAGTCAATAAACGTCCCCACACATTTTGCCAATGTTTGGAAAAGGACTTCGAGAGTGTCAAGTGGGTCGGTGATGAAGCTTCTCTTAATAGTCCAGAACACTTTCCAGATCTGCGCTACGTCTAGGCTGCAAAACCCCGGAGCATCAGGGGCGGGTTCCGTATAGCAACCGGCGTGAGAAGCAAAGCCGATGTCTTTGATCTGCTCGCAGGTGGGGCTGTTCCAGGGACGCAAGAGCGGGACCAAAGCCACCTGCAGACACACGCGAACCGCATCGATCCACTTGGCGGTCTCCTGGTTGAACGTCTGTCTTTTCTCGGCGAACAGTTCGCAGAACTGTTTCCCGTATGCAATAGCGTAGTCGTATTCAGTGTTCTCACACGGTTGCGCCCTTTTCAGACACTCCTCGTACCACAAACACTGACGACTCTCATCAATAATGTCCTGTGGATCGTAACACCATGCATCTACATTAACCGTAGCGACTCCCATACCGTCACATTGGCAGTTGTTGGTCAGGAAACCCTCGGGTAAACATTTGTGTTCATCTGAACACTTGTAGTAGCATTTCGGGTGGTTGTTGCTGCATTGATCTGTACCCTTGGATTTTGCGCTGAGGTAGGAACTGGAGACACAAGTGTACCATTTCGATTTGTGACACCTTGTCTTACCCACCGTACGCTTGCAGGGGCACTTCTTACAGTGGCATGGTAGTGCACAGCAAAGTAGCAAAGCACCTGCTACCAAAAAGCACAGACCGATAAAACGCGACATGTTTGCCTTTTTTTGAGTCCGAGTCACAACACCTATCTGTGGGTGCGGCCTGCAAACATCGAGGTTTTATAGAACTGGAAAACGATAGACTTGATCTGAGTCGTCTGTTTCAAATGCAGGATTTGTCACGAGAGACTTGCGACCATTGTTCAAGCAGCATAAAAAGGAACAATTTTTGGAGCAAATTTCTCCCAGACTGCTGTATTCAGTCAGAAACTTTTGAAGTGAGTCTCTACAGTTAATTATTTGCTTCCAAGTTCCGTGTGTACCCCGGCCCCTTGGCATTCTATTCAAGCCTGATTTCAATTCCAGAACAAACGACTGTAACAAGTTTAGTAAATCGGCGGGTAAGTGCCCAATCCGGCTCGTTAGTGAAGAAATAAAAATGTTTGCATGACCCCAAACTCGGCACTATGAAGCCCGGGAAGGGACAGGGTGGAAATTGTTTTTGGCATTTACTAATTCGTTCGCACGATTTACTAATTCGTTCGCACGAATTAGTTATTTGTGCGAACGAATTAGTAATTCGTTCCCACGAATTAGTAATTCGTGCGAACGAATTAGTAATTCGTGCAAACGAATTAGCAAACTCCAAAAAAAAAATTCCACCCTGTCCCTTCCCGGGCTTCATACAATCACTTTCATTATGAGGTCATTCAAATTAACAAGATTTTTTTAAGTGATATATTTTCCCATTTTCCTCCGAGGTTGAGTTTCCCCAAAACATCTTAGCGACTGTAAAATTTACAATATGGCAATGGTTGTACGATGGGGAACCCTTCTCTTGGGTAATTTCTTAAATGTTTTCTTGCGTATGTCTGACCGAACACTTAATTAAAGGGCCCATGCAAAGTAATTGTTCAATGCAAACCTGGAAAACACATCTTTGTGTCACATTTTAACCTTATTCTCAATGGTTTTTTTTCATTTTGAAGGGTGTTTTTGGTGCTTTCTCCGTTTTTATGATGATGCAAAGTTCCATATTCACGCATCAACAAGATTTTGATGTCATTTTGTGAAGATTAATGTTACTGGGCTATTTCAGCACAAAAAAAGGTGCTACGATTTCTTTTATTTGGTGATTCTTTGTTGTGTCAGTACTTGGCAGTAAGCCAATGAGCAATCCTTTCTCAAAAGTGTTTTCTTAGCAAATTTTGGGTGAATAATTTGAAAGAAACCCCCTAAACTTAACAGTGTTTTCCTGAAATCACATCACAGCAGCAGAAAAGCATGGAACTTTTAAATGTTAAAAACGTGCACTTGCAATAAGACTAACCCCCAAAAGGATGTCAAAATATCTTTCATACAGTAGTAGAAAGTTGCACAAATGTATTCATGAGAACAAAATCATTCACGGACCCTTTAATTAAGAAAGAGAGGTGTCCATTTACGGATTGAAGACATCAGATATGATTTACGCGGAGATAATTCAGAATTTTACATGCAGGAAGTCTTAAAACATCTTGACAAAAAGTGAAATATGTTTGCCCATTAATAAAAAGGAATGCCCAATCAACCACTTACTACTGGTTTAGTCGAAATTGATTGAACAACGTGATACTTTTAATGCAGGGACGAGTGAAGCTAAAAGGAGATAGATTGCTTGGATAGAGAAATCGAATGATTCTTTTTTGATTGTCGAATGACGATCTACGTGATTTTTCAATTTCAAATTAAACTTAACGAGCCAGGCGTTAAATTGAATGAAAAATTGGTGAAGTTGGCCGGGAAAACGTAAAAGCCAAATAGTGTGATAAAAGCATCAATGAAAAATTGTTAATTAATTATGTTTTTTTGCTTTCATGCTTCAAATTCGAGATGGCGGCCAGGATGGGCGCAAATATGGTCTAATAGGCACCCCCACAAAATCAAGACCCCTAAAGCACCCCAAAAAGTTGGTGAAAATTAGTTCTGGGGGGTGCACGGGGGTCCCCCAGACATCAAACTCGTGGATCCGGGAACGAGTTAGTAATTCGTGGGACAGAATTGGCAATTCGTGGGAACGAATTAGCAATATTCGTGCGAACGAATTAGTAATTCGTGCGAACGAATTATAGAATTCGTGCGAACGAATTATAGAATTCGTGCGAACGAATTCGTAATTCGTGCGAACGAATTAGTAATTCGTACGAACGAAATAGGAATTCGTGCGAACGAAATAGGAATTCGTGCCAACGAATTAGCAAACTCCAAAAAAAAAATCCACCATGTCCCTTCCCGGGCTTCATACTATGCGCATAAATGGTCTTGAGGCAAGAAGCGAAATGCTCCTTCGAAAATGTACAGGGGTACAAACGTTCTTCCGCGCCCCCGCCCCCGGCACAGCTTCCCCCCCCCCCCCCCTCTCAACGAGGTTGCTCCAATAACAATATCGGAAAGCTTGTCAATAGGTGGCGCTAAGCGTCCGAAACGGTGAGTCGCGGGCCCCACTTTGGCCAAGTGTGCGCAAGGACTATAGTTGACCAATGGTTAACTAATGTTTGCCCGAACTCTGTCTAGTCGACGGTGGTTGACTATACGCTAGTCGACTATTTGGAACCAGCCTACTGGGGATGGCTGCATCGCTGGTAACCAATAGCCGTGCGCATTCATAACGCTAGCAGAGAGGCGGGATCCAGAAGTTTTGCGATGACATTTTGACCAGCGTCGACTAGAGACGTTCGCACGTTGCTATCAGTGCGCAGGCGTATAGGTACGTCACAAATCAACCACTAGTCGACTAATGGTCCTTGCCCGAACTTGCCCAAAGGTGCCTCGCCGGGAGTGTGCTGGTGTTGGACATGAGCTGACAGAGCCGGATTTTTACTGGTCATACAGTCCCTGTCGCGTCCAACCGACAGGCAACCGATGTGCAACTCAAACATTAAAGCATCGTTTACATGTTATTTTGCCCTCATTAAACTCATGTTTCAAAAGATAATACATGTATTTGCAGTGCAGACAGACATTTTTGCAAGGGGGGTTCCTCCTTTGGGCTGTCAGACCCGAGAACATGTTGAGTATCGACATTTGTAATTTTGAGAACTTTATGATATGAGAGTGCGTCATCGGCTGTGTCCTTTATACGCTGGGGGTGTCGGGCGGCCAAAAAGGGGCAGGGGGCCCTCTCCCTAAATCCAAACCACCGGTGAGTGCAGAAGACAACCAAGTTTGCTGAGAGTTTGCACAACGTGACGATTACAACATCCATTTTTGTACACAAATGTGACCAGGTCTATTATGTTCATTTTTACCTATATACTGTTCCCAATTTGGTCGTATTTTCCTGAATTTAATTTACGTTTTAAACTTCATGACTTGTTCTCGTGTAATTACATTAAATTATTTACCGTCTATGATCTAAGTCATGAAGTCATCCTTGACGTATTTTTGATATCCCCTCACTATAATTTTCCAAGTTCTTGTTCTCCGCTGTTATGTGTTGATGGTTGATGATCATGTGCTATTAATAAGTGTTTGTCTAAATTTGGTGATACTACACTCTTTGACATTTTGTGGTCTAATTTTCATACTCCATTTATATACGGTTCATTTAAACTTGACATTTTAGCAGTATATATACAGGGTGAGTAAAAAAAAAACGAATCCCAAATGTCGGAACTATTGTTTTAGTGAAGCTCTGCCTGTAGCACTTTCAAAATCTAGGAAAGCCCAATTCCTCAGCTTTCTTTTGGTACAAGAATCATTCAAATCACTCATGTACTTTTCAAGTGGAGTTTTAAACACAACCACCGTTTTAAAGTTCTGTCCACGGATCACAAAAAAAGGTGTGCGTTCTTTCGGAAAAACGAAAACAATTCACACACATCTTCATGTGATTTGTTTTCGTTTCACTGAAAGAACACTGAACTTTTTTGTGATCCGTGGACAGAACCTTAAAACGGCGGTTGTGTTTAAAATTCCGTAACTTGTTTTATGCAATTGTATTATGAAGACAGCATTGATGTATCGGTTACATCATGTTCCAAAATAGTTTTCCGTTAAAGTGCTCATCTACATCCATTGGTTAACCTGTTTAATAATCTCATTGTGTTTTCTGGGAGCTTTCAGCTAGACTGCCATTTGGGAGTATAAGCATCCATTGTATTTCATTGCACAGATGTAGTCCTCACTTTCTTAATCTAAACGAGCTTAGACAGACATGCGGAGGGACACTCAATTCATGAATCTTACGCATCTTTTTACATTTATACAGCTTTTATTTTTGAGAGCCACATTTTTTTAACATCACTAACCTAGCAGAATAAACTTGTTCCTTAAGCATTTTTTTCTAACAATGATTTCTCATCCATTGTGTTCGTGAAGCTCACACAGTCATGGACAGAATTATTTTTCTTAGCAAGTGTTTAACTTATCTTTAATCAATCACCTACAGTGCTTTCCTTTTTCTTTCCATGCTCAAATGAATCGATACAGGGCGAGTAAAAAAAAATTATACTTCATATTAAGAAAAATTTTAGCACCAAACATAACATTGACTGGAAAGCAAATTTTACAATCTACTTTTAGATGAAAAAAATACTGAAATTGATCAATCCGTTCAAAGAATATCACCCTTTAAACACAATGACCCTAAAACTCTTTCGTCCTAAAATGCGATTTCAAGAATCATCGTCACAATTGTCTTCAAACATCACCAGCGATAAAACCTCAGTTTAAAAGTTAACAATATTCAACAAAGTCCTTCTGAAGGCCCGTCTTTAAAACAAAAGTGGATTTTATGTATCACACTGTTTGCCTAACAAGTTGTTAATCAAGATCAGTATACTACAGTTGTTGACAGGTGTTGAGACAAGTATTCTGTGTCATCTTCTTTGTTGTTCCCAACAATCAGAATACACAATAAATTGCTTTATTTTTGGACGAAACAGGTTTTAGGGTCATTGCGTTTAAACGGTGATAATATTCTCTAAACGGATTGAGCAATTTCAGTATTTTTTTTTACTCACCGTGTTTTAACACTGATTATAATTTTCAATAAATGTATAGAATACATGAGATTACATTCTCCGTTTTCAGTACTTTTAAGCCACAGTACATCAACAAATTATTTATATCGACTTCATAACCACAGCATTTTATACAGCAAAAGGTGTAAGCAATGCGAAACTTCCTATACCATTCGTTTCAAAATCTTGCATTAATTAGTTGACGGTCATATTGAAATTACACTTCATAGGCCCACGATATAAACACATTGGCCCTTTATTTCAAATCTAACAATCACAAACTTCTCGCAATGTCAATCTTCATGCAAAAAATTTAGAATCAAAAAAAGAAATAATTCTCACAAGAATGTAAAATTATGAAGTTCTATTTTTTAGGCACATGGATTTTTTTCTTTTTCTTTTTGGCATATGTGAATTTACATAAGCAAAATAAGTAAGCGTGGGTAGTGCATGTATGTACATATATACAGTGGTACAGCTTTCTTAGCATTTGAAACTGACTGGTATTTCGGTTCAGTTTTGCGTCAATCCTTCGTTAATTGATTCAGTATCCGACAAGTCAGTGAACTATCTTTAAGCACAACCATTTTTTTTTTAAATTTATGAGTATAGAGCCACATTTTGGATTCATAATCCTTAAAACTGTAAAGTGTTTGCCTGACGTGATATCACAGCAGCAGCGCACTAAGTTGTTGTAGGACGTAGACCTACACGATCGTTTGAAATTGTGACAATTTAAATTGTCACCATACCAGTGTTGGAGCAAAGGCTTTGACCCTCAAGGCCAAGGCCAAGGCCAAGGCTTTGACCCTCAAGGCAAAGGCCAAGGCCAAGGCTTTGACCCTCAAGCCTCGAGGCCAAGGCCAAGGCTTAACCCTCAAGGCCAAGGCCAAGGCCCTGTTTTATGAAATGACCACTGATATAGAACTAATTATAGTCACATGAGTATTTTAAGCGGGCCCCGAAGCCCAAGCCGTAATTTTTTGACCCACTTTTTTTGGGGGGGACCAAAAATTCTTTGCCCCCCCCCCAAAAAAAATTGTGTTCTGGATCCGCCCTTGCGTGATGAAATTACACATCATCACGCAAGGGCGGATCCAGAACACTATTTTTTTTTGGGGGGGGGCAAAGATTTGTTGGTCCCCCCCAAAAAAGAAGGTCAAACAATTACGGCTTGGATTACGATTTTTTTGGATTCGAGATGCTCTGTGGTGCGATTTGAGGCAATTTCTGACAATTTTAACCGATGTTTTTTGAGGAAAAGATGGTGGTGTACTCATTGCCTGCCTTTATTACGACGTCACATAAAAAAAATGGTTTCTTTTGGGGGGGGGGGGGCATGGCCCCTTTTGGCCCCCCTGGATCCGCCCTTATCATCACGAATTGCTCGTTACGAAGAACAACATTTCTTTAATTGCAATCAACATGCTCGCATAGGCCTACACCGTTTTATGACCCGCACTGTATCTATTAAAGTATAAGTTCAGGTCTTCGATATGGTTTAACGAAACAAAATAATGATTTACTTCTATATTGACACACAATTCTCCCTAGTGTAACAAAAGGGGGATCCAAGAAACTGATTTGGGAAATTTTTATTTGCTGGCCCAACATGGTTAGAAATATCAGCATTATCTAAAACAGATACATGCAAATCTTTAGCACTTATCAGGGAGACATATACAACCAATCAGATCTATTCCATAGTGCAATTAATCATCCAGTGATCATCTCATTAGCCCCACAAGTGTACAGAATATTTTTGCAGCAAATCTACTACAATGGTAACAAAATGTGATGCTACAAAAGTGGACGTGTGCCCAACACACAAATCTATAGGGTGCTTCCCTCCTCCATTGTAATACGATTAACATGGTAACAGCAAAATTTCGAACAGATTTATCTGGAAAATGCAAAAATCTATGGGCCTTGAAGAGCCTTGACTCAAAATTGCAAGGCCCTGAACCCTCAAGGCCAAGGCCAAGGCCAAGGCTTTTGCCCTCAAGCCTCGAGGCCAAGGCCAAGGCCCTAAAATACAGCCTTAAGGCAGCCTTAAGGCCAAGGCCCAGCATCAAGGCACTACATCACTGCACCATACATTAATTAAGAGTATAAACTATTGAAATTCGCCAAATAATGCATGCTTTGGGGTAAAATTCATCGCCTAATGGCTCATTGGTAACTTCTGCCGTTTGAAAATTGATGGCTTGTTAGAATTAGGAAAAAGGAACTTACATCATCGAGTGATGCAATGGCGGAGTTGATCAACCTCTTCCCCAGGGATTACTTTATTTTCAGCTACGCATCCAATATTAAACCCTGGGGGAAACTTGCTTCCTGTATCCTGATTCGATACATCAATAGCAAGTAATGGATTTATATCGTGTATGTGTTATCTCCAACGTACATTCAGTATTTTAACGTTCAATTTGAATTAACGTGCACTCCAACTGAAGAAACACTCCCCCTTTTCCATTTTGCTTATAATAACACTGAGTTACCATCCGAAGAAGCTGGATGCAGGAAAGGAAGAGGGACAAGGAATCAGATAGGAAAATTTGAGGAGTCTAATGGAAAAACATCAGGAATTTCGACAACCCTTGTTCCTCTGCTTTACTGACTATTCTTAGGCATTTGACTGTGTTCAACATCCGAAGCTGTGGATTATCATGAAGGAAATGGGTTTCTCTGCACATTGTGATCACACTGATCAGAGCATTATACCAAGGTCAGGAAGCCACCGAAAGAACCGAAAGAGTTCGGAGACAGCGAGTGGTTCTCAATTGGGCAAGGAGTGCGTCAGGGATGCATTATAGGGATGCAGAATACATGATAAGGAAAGCTCTAGATGGTTTTGTGGGACAGGTATCAATCGGATCGTCAGAGAAACAAACTTCACATATGCAGACGACACCACCTTGATTGCTAAAACAGCAGCAGAACTCCAAGACCAGATTGACCGAATCAAACGGACCAGTGAGGAATACGGACTGTGCCTCGACGTTAGGAAGACAAACGTTACGATAAGTGGAGGAGTGACAGACCAGCAATTACAAGATGATGGCGAGGACATTGAAGTTGTCAAGACTTTCAACTTCCTGCGTTCCCTAATTGTCAGTGCGGAAGCTCTCAAGAAATCAAAAGACGTCTCGCGAAGGCAAGGTCAGCAGCCTTCGCCCTCACCGACATAATGGAAGGACAGAGGAACTTCTAGAACCACACCAATCCAAGTCCTGAATGCTCATGTTGTTCCGATTGCCACCTATGGGTCTGAAACATGGGCAGTTGGAAAGGCAGGCAGAAACAGAATGAAAGCTTTCGAGATGTGGTGCTAGCGGAAGATGTTGAGAATATCACGGAAGGAGTGGAAGAGAAATGATTACGTTACGTCAGAAAGTTGATTGGGGACGATACGACCACCGTGGGCCAAAGGATTGACAAACCAAACTGCAGTATTTGGACCATGTTTCAAGATGAGAAGGAGATAATCTGGAGAAGACTATTGTTCAAGGAAATGTTGAAAGCAGTCATTCATGCGGCAGACAGCTAAGAAACTCCGCTGTACCGATGGATTAAAGGAGCTGACAGGCATGTCTCTGCCCTCAGCCTACCGGTCAACTTTGGACAGGCAGAGTTGGAACTCCATCATCAAAAGGGTCGCAATGAGTCAGTCATGACTGCATATATGGCTATCAGATGAGATTGTAACATTTTAACTTTGAAGAAAGTTATGCTTTCGGATCCGTCACGCCGCGACGAATATTGATTCTGTTTTTACCCCATGCACCGCACACAAAAACAAAGACTGATTTAAAGCACAGCCAAGGCACCAGACTTTTCCTAATTTGCATAAACGTGCAAGGTTTTTGAACATCATGATGTAAAACCAGGTGACGTGAGAGAGCTAGGAGTGGTGGGAGCGTACTGCGCGCGACACATGGGAACGAGGTAGGCTGTTGATTTCACGTGTAGTCGCCCGCATTGAATGTTTTTTGAAGACACCTTTGATCGTCCCATTTCAGCAAAAATTGACAGAAAATACCTCCAAACTGAACAAACTCGTCAAACAATCACACGTACGTGTAGCATAAAATGGGAAGATTGCGCAATCATGCATGAACAGCACACGTCATATCTGTAAGCTTTTGGTCAAGCAAACTCGGGAAAATCATTTTATAATTATCGTCTCTATTTCAGCTGTAAGCATAAACAGTATGTTAATGAGCAGTTTTCTGTATCCTCAGTCAGTGAAAGAAATTAAAATTTTACAGAACGCTACTTTCATCAATTTAAGATTTCGTGAAACCGAACGTCCTATTTTCATAAAAATTGTTGGAAAAAAAATAGTCTGTGTGTTAAATAAAACATACCTGGGGCCTTGATACCAATGTAAGATTTCGCTTTGGCTTTTGCACAGCCCAAAGCCACGGCTATTTTTGTGGTTTTTTTGTTTACCAGGTATGAATCCCTTTGGTTATTAGAAAGCACTCAGGTAGCACAAACCTCCGCCAAGGCTAAACAATTCCCCGCCATATTGTCAGAACACCCAAAACAAATACTCGCATAAAATGGTGAAGAATCCTAAAAAAAAAAGGAAATCATGCAAATCCGTCATTCACTTTTTTAGTTACCTTCTTAACAGACAAACCAACCAACCAACCAACCAACCAACAAACAAACAAACAAACTAACCAACGCCGATGAAAACATAACCTCCTTGACGAAGGTAATATGCTTCGAGCCAAACCTTTGCAAAGTGTATGCTTGCTGGGACAGATCTAGCCTTTAGTCGAGTCCCACGCGCTTACCCGGACACGTAACGCACCCTGGATGCTGGCACGTAACAAGGCCCTCGCGAGGCTGCGAGGGCCTTTACTATCTCGTGGAACTAATCACTTATTCATTTATTCACGCAATATAAATCAAGCAATATAAACCAATCATCTAACGGTGGTTTGCGGTTACCAGCAAAAGCATGCGCGCCATGGCGCGCTTGCTGTCTGGCGCCAGACGACGGCTGATTTACGTTAGTAATTCTGCATTTTCATTGGTCAATTCACAACGGGTAATGCATTATGCATGTCTACCGAATCGGTAGACAAATGTAAAGAAAAACATAAGCGTTCTCCACGAGATGGTAAAGGCCCTCGCGGCTTCGCCGCTCGTGCTAGTCTTTTTACGTGCCAGCATCCGGGGTGCGTTACGTGTCCGGATGGTCCGGGTATAGGCGCGTGGGACTTGACTAAAGGCTAGGACAGATCCAGCTCTGGCTCAAGGGGAAGGGTGTGTAGCTGTCGGGGGGGGAGGGGGGTAGTAGATATGTACATGTCGCATGATTTTCCTTTTTGCGGCGGGGGGGGGGGGTGAGGAGGAGGAGAGAGACCGCCCCCTCCACCCCTCCCTCCGTAGATCCGCCACTGCACTTTGTTGAACTTTGTTGTGATTCTGGTTTGTTTGATTCACTTTCGGTGTTTTACTTTTGGTTTAGTCGCGCAACAAACTGTGAGGAAAGTGTAAAGGACAGGATTCAGGGACGAGTTGATTGGTAGAACCAGAACCACAACCCATGCATACACCTCGGTGGATAGAGTGACTGTTCCCGTCTGAGACAGAATCCCCAGGATGATTATAGGCATCCAGCAGCAGAAATCCGTCATCACGATCAGCGCCAACTTGGCCGCCATTTTAAAATCACGCTCCCTGTGGGCATTCACTCCGACAGCACTTCTTGTGCGCTTGACACTGATGAAGATGGCGACGTAGCAACACAGGACAAGAAGAAAAGAAACTAGATTGACCCCAAGGAAGAGAACGATTGACAGGATCCAAGATGGTTTCTCACCTGTGGCGTGGGCGCTTTCAAAGTTCCCAACCGAAAACAAATTTTCCGTCGACCTTCTCAATATCACATCAGATCCCTTAGTGGTAAGGGGCAGGCCGATACAGACATCCGAAAGTCCATATATATCAGAATCAGACCCAAATGAAAGTGTCGGCACGATACTCAGACAAAGTGCCAGGAACCATAAGATACCAATGATGATTGTTGTTGATTTTCCTCCCAGAGAGAATTTTCAACGGAAACACAATGCCTAAGAAGCAGTCTACGCTGATGAGTGTCACAAAAAACACCGAAGCCTCGCTGGACAGAACTGACAGAACTCCAGCAAGTTTGCACAATGCACTGGTGCGCCACTCAGGAGCCACAAGAAAGTAGTCCTCGCCAAATGTAAGATCTGCACCAGCTATGATTAACATGTACACACCCATCATGAAGTCCGCGATAGCCAGATTTCCTACCATAAATGAGAGCGTCTTTTTACCCCCTCCGTCCCCTTTCTGCATAAGCCTCCAAATCAGGACAGAGAAATTACCAATAAGCGCGCTCATTCCCAAAACCCACATTGCCGCTCGCAGGATGTTATTTGGCATAAGGCTGTCGCACAGATTCAAAGCTGGTTTAGGCTTTGCAGTCAAACAATCTTGCTCGATAGAAAAATGCTGCAACTTGGACAAGGCACAACAAAGACGGTAGTCGTCAACGTATCTGAAAATGTAATTTAAAAAAAATAGTTTATTGAAGACTACACACAATGTATTAAGAATTTTTTGGACAGAACTGCACATAGCATTTGACGCTGTCGTGAATTGGATAAGAATTTGGTATGGGATGAACATCACTTCCCCAGGCAGCATCGTTTATGTTATGTTTGATAAAACTATTGAAATCGATTTTATGACTTACGCTTTTTGCAAGGCTGGTAACTCGTCAGGGGCGACCTTATCGAGCTTAGTCAACGTGCCTGATATGTTAAACAGTGCACTGAAAAAGATCAGAAATTAAACATGGTCTTGATATGACACTTAAAACAGGCATATTCCAAACCCATATTCTAAGCAACCAGTTGTCTGGGGCGTTAATTCTCTTTTAAATATTTCATCTGTTCAACTATGGATCCGTCGAGACTTTGCCTCGTTATAAACATTAAAGGTCTTTTTCTTAACTTTGAGATATAGCTTTTGCGAAATCTTTTTGGAAATCTTTTTTTAACCAATTTTCTGGAATTGCGATCAATGTTATTTTTGTATGATAGCAATAATTTTTAAATAAGTTCAAATTGGCTTCATGAATAAGTTTGTATCAAATATTTGTAGGCCATACTAAGTGCCTTGCGAATATTGTGAGGGGTTAAGTACAGCTTACTGATAACAAAACGGACGTAAAATCCAAATTTCCAATTATATCCATTGGGGCCTGTAATTTAAAAAAAAAAAATAGCATGTGCCGCTTGGTTCAGAATGTGTATACAAAACCATTACGACCTGTGGTTCTTGTGCAGTACGTGTATCTACAGCGCGTCCCAAAACACCCGCAACATTTTTTTGGCGAGGCTCTAGCGTCACCGCGGAAACACGTACCGCCAATATTTTTTATATCATATTAAAGCTTGGAATCTTAACTTTATCCCTGGTTAGTATTGTTTTGATTTTCCAAAGGGTTTTGAAATTATTTGTATTCAAATACAGGCATGTCAAAACAAACTCAACCGATTTCAAGGAAAATCAATCATGCACATTCTTTTCCTCATGTGGAAATGCTTCATAATGTTCATGATGTGACGATCTCGTTGCCTTTTACTTTCCGTCTTTCCTTTTCTTTTCGATCCACGTAGACTACACCTTAAATAAATTCACAAAATTGCGCATCGTTTCAAGTTCAATGTGTTTTTAATATAAATCAACTGGTTTTTTTCTTATTACAACAGCTTGTTGACTCGAGTTTGCATCTGATGTACCGCATCATCGATTTTCCTTGAAATCAGTGGAGTTTGTTTTCGAAATGCCTTTATTATGAGCGTAAATAAATTTAAAACTCTTTTAAATATCAAACCAATGCTCGTCAGGGATGAAGTTAAAATTCCCAGCTTTAAAATGACAATGGTATAATGGTGGTACGTGTTTCCGCGCAGACGCTAACCTTGCAAAAGATAAGTTGCGGGTATTTTGGGACGCGCTGTAGATAAGTCATGCAGGAAGAGTAATTTTAGCAACAACTGCAATGCTGCTGCAAACTATACTTAAAAATGAGGTCGTAAAGACATTGCGTGATCGAAAATGAAAAAAAGAATTGCTGAAACAGCTTTTTCAGTGTGAGATTGATTCCCATTCAAATAGCTTGCAATGCTAATAAACATTTGAGTATCTTTTGTGACATCAGAAATTCTATCAAAACTTACAGCTTTGTGAGATTGAAGAGTCCATCAAGAAAGCCAGCCTGGATCGACACGAGGGGAAGATTTTCCAAAAGACTGTCAAATCAAAAGGAGAATAGGCCTATAACAAAGCTGAAATACACTGCAAAATATGTAAAGGTTTCTTTGTGTTAAACGTACTGTTTCCAATTGAAATTATTTGTTTTCTATTCAGTTTAATTGCCTGTACGGTATGAACATAAATTTCTTCCTCGTTTTTATTGAAGCATTGGGCAGATTTAGATTAATTTATTTCTCCCACGAAGAGGGCCGTTAAGATTAATTCGTGAAAAATCAGCAATTAAGGCGAAGTAAAAAAAAAAAACCACGTTTCTCGTCCCCGCCCGCTTCCTTCTTGGAGACCGCCTGGATTTTTTTTTATTATTTGTTATTTTTGAAAAATGCAGTAAAAAAAACATCAAAAAAGTCAAATGCATCTAAAACTGTTCATTGTAGACCAATACAACTCTAAATGACACTGTAAATATGTTCAGTTCTCTTGTCCAACTTGTCTTTCATTTTAAAAGTGTCTTTGAACAGTGGAAACACCAACGGTAGCAGGAAATTTTAAACTGGGGCCAACTTGAAGAAAATAAAAAAATTAAAAATAAAAAGCCCCGCTTCTTCCTTTTTTTTCAAAAACCCGGACCAGATACATGTTTTTTTTATTCGGCCTAAATTTAAATATTCCGCAAAGTCAAAATAAAAATACATGAACAAAGATTACGTGGAAGAATTGATTTACCCCCCCCCCCCCAATAAATAAAAGCACATTAGTGCAGCAATAAAGAAAACATGGGCAATGAAGACAAAAATCGGATAATTAAAATGAAAACCTGAGTGTTTAAAACGAATGGTAATGAGCTGGTTTTTGTGTGTGTTTTGTTGCATAGTATCTGCCGTGACTCTGAAAACGTTTTGAGGGGACTGGCACAATATATTATATGAATGACTACAAGGAATGAAAATCCATCGGACAGGGTCATCTTTGTGTGATTCTGATTAAACCGCTAAGATATCTTAACAAGCTTAAAGTCAATTTACAAGCATATTCGTTACATCAACTATTTATCAACAACAAGAGTTTGAATATATCCGAACCATATCTAAACTTACAGATATTGGAGATTGGACAGTCCAGAAAATGTTCCTGCGGGAATCGACTCAAGGGGAACATTCATCAAGTAACTGTCAAATCAAATGAAGAACAGCAAAGTTGAAATATTCTGCCAAATAGTTATATTACAATAGGGAAGAACACTCTTAATATTATTTGGCAAAATTAAAGTTGCATCAAACTTGTTCACTTAAAGAAAGTTTATTTTCTCCAAACGAATTTTCAATGTGTATAATTTGTTTGCGCGAAAAAAAACACATCCGATTTGGATGACGGAATTCCGGGTTTTCATTTTGTGCAAAATGTAATGAGCTCGCCCTGCGAGAGCCAAAAAAAATCGAATTGTGTGAAGAAATAATTCAATGACTAATCATCGGTGGATTTCGTTGTTCGATGTCTTTTTCAAAAGACATCGACTAGTTTGATGTGGCTTTTCAAAAGTGAGTAACGATGCTGGCAAAGTAGCAATTGAAAAAATAACGATATTTTTCGTGGTGAAACTCGAAAATAGCGTGGGGAACGCATTTTTTATCATTCTGATTCACGCCATAACGTGTTGAAAGTTTCTATACACAATCCATTATAGTTTGATGTGGCTTTGTTTTTTCTTCGAATAGAACCCTGAATAAAATAGCCATTGGTCATTGCCTTTTTCCAAGCAAAACAGAATACTGTATATACTGCTCCTCTCAGGATCCATAACGTAGGGATCCATCGGGGCCTTTCATTTGCTTTTTTTTATCATGTGCCCTTTGGCTCTGAATGTCTATACAAAACCGATTAAGACGTGTGGTTCATGTGCAATACATGTATGTAGAAACATCAGTAAAGGTAATTTAGCGTCAACTGCAATTCCGCAAACTATACTAAAAAAAAAGGAGCCGTAAAGACATTGCCCATATGATCCAATTTTGTTGTTGCTGAAACAGCTTTTTTAGTGTGAGATCGATATATTTTTTAGTGTGAGATTGATAACCATTCAAATAGCTTGCAATTCAATTAAAGTGCCTGCACGGTATAAACGTAAATTTCCTCTTCATTTTTATTGAAACTTTGGACAAATTTAGATTTATTCATTTCTCCCACAGATAGGGCGTTACGATTAATTCGTGAAAAATCAACATTTGAATTAGAATATTCTAAATCAAAGGAAGTGTTGCCAAGTAAATAATAAATACATGAACAAGGATTACGTGGAAGAAGTTAATTACCCCAAAATAAACTCAAGCATATCAGTGCTGGCACTAAAGAGAACACGCGTAATAAAGACAAAATCGGATAAATTAAATGAATACCTGATTATTAAAAACCAATTGTATTGAACTGGGTTTTTGTGTGTGTGTTGTGTTGCTTATATCTGCCGTGACTCTGAAAATGTGTTGAGGGGAATAGCACAAGAAAAATTACACGAAAGACTACAGGGAATGAAATTCCTTCGGACAGGGTCATCTTTGTGTGATTCTGATTAAACCGCTAACATATCTTAACGAGTTTAAAATCAATTTACAACCATATTCGTTGCATCAGTTATTCACCAACAACGACAATAAAGTTTAATGTCGGATATATCCAAACCATATCCAAACTTACAGATGTTTGAGATTGGGGAGTCCATGAAATGAACCAGGGTAAATCGAATCAAATGAAGAACAGCAAAGTTGAAATATTGTACCAAATAGTTAAATTACAATAGGGAAGAACACTCTTAATATTACTTGGCAAAGTTAAAGTTGCATCATACTCGTGCACCTAAAGAAGTTTTTTTTTCCTCCAGACGAATTTTCGATGTGTATAATTTGTTCGAGCGGAAAAAAATCCGGTTTGGGTGACAGAATTCTGGGTTTTCATTTTGCGCATAAAATAATGAGCCCGCCCTGCGAGATCCGAAAATAATTCGAATTATGTGAAGAAATAATTGAATAACTAATCATGGGTGGATTTCGTTGTTCGATATCTCTTTCAAAAGTGAGTAACTTTTTATATTGCTAGAAAAATATTAATTGAAAAAATAACAAATATTTTTCGTGGGGAAACTCGAAAATAGCATAAGGAACGCATCTTTTATCATTCCGAGTCATGCCATAACGTGGTGAAAGTTACTCTTTACATAATCCATTACAGATTGAAGTGGCTTTTTTTTTTTCGAATAGAACCCTGAATAAAATAGCCTTTTGTCATTGCCTTTTCCCGTGCAATACAAAATTATTTCCTATAAAAATCGGCCTGAGTTCGTTTAGTTTTTACAAATAAGCCTGTCAGTATTTCATTTCTTGCTGTGTAGACAGTAGATCCTCTCAGGATCCATAACGTAGGGACCCATTGGGCCTTTCATTTGCTTTTTTTATCATGTGCCACTTGGCAGAGAATATCTATATACAAAACCCATTAAGACCAATTAATCTAGAAACATCCATAACAGGATCCATAACGTAGGGACCGGGAACCAGTCTACTCACAGGGCGGGTCTTTTAAGCCACAAACGCAAACGCCCATAATTGGTACTAAACACTTACAGCCATGCGAGACGAGAAAATCCGTTGAATATGCCTGGCTCCAGATGTGAGATATTGCCATCCTCTAGCATCCTGTAGACAATCGTGGAACGATAACAAAATGCATTGGTGGGTTGGACAGGATTGGTAATTGATTTAGATAATTGTCCCATTCCGATACACACGTATTACACTTGCATTTGCAGTGCAATTTATAACACTCATGCGTTCATTATTGCATTCCATATATCCCAACACTGGGGGCGAGGGGGAGGTGGGGGCGGGGGGGGGGGGGTCCATTTAAGAGTAATCTACACGGACGTGGCTGAGGTGTGAGCCCGGGGGCCCCTGGTTTCAATTAAGCACAGAGGCTCATGGCGATCAGGTGTGCGACAGTAAAGTTTAAGCCCCCCCCCCCCCCACCCGCCCCAGCTAGGGGTTAAAAGCAACCACCACGGGCAGCAGCATGAGGCAGACGGATGAGAACTTGATGTGCCAACCACACCTCGATGAGGGTTCTGGCGGATGGGTCAACGTGGCAAAACCAACAGCAGCACTCAACGGTCCAGTTAGCGGACATTGCTATACGTACGGTCCAGGGTTGAGGTAGTGACTCGTCTTCAAACATTCGGAGGAGGGGAGCTGGGGATTCTACCTCTGTATTCTCCCCAAGAACATGACCACGACGTCCTATTCGAACAGCAGACACAACGGCGTAAAGGGAAGCCAGGCCGCTTCATCGGAGCTGCCTCGCCCGGTAGGGATTTGCTGGTCACGCAGGACATCCCAGACATAATCGGACTACCGTGTATCGATGTTCAGGGTGTATAAAAAAAGGTAATCCAAAAACAACGGGCTCATGTGCAAAATTGTACAACATTGATTGCAAAACAAAGACCAAAAAACCTCTTTTTCTAAGTTTGCTGAATAAGTGGTGAGTAAAGCTGTCGGAGGAATGTGCTGTTGCAGCTGTGGACAGTGCGGTAAAAGGAGGTATGCCAATTAATGGTACCTTAGGTTGTCCATTAACCCTTTCCTTACCATGGGCGACTTTTGTCGACAAGAAGAACCCCCCTGCTGGTTCCCATGGGCGACTTTAGTCGACCAGGAAACCACACACAGAACACCCTCAACACAGATTATTTACTACTTTTCAGAAAGGCAGCATGTTGATATGTTTGGCCGCCCATACATCAGCCATAAATCAGCTGAAAGAGTGTTTTCAGATCGTTCTAATGGTGTAGTTTATTCATAGTGTTACCATTACAAAAAAATGAGAAAAGTGCTTCAGAAGTATCCACCCACAAATTGAGGTATGGAGTGCCATCTGGCCATGTGCTGAAATGGCTTGCAGTTTGATAAATGGGACCAAATGAAGAAAAAGGCAGAACTTTCTGCAACACCTACGATTTAAATCACTCCTTGGTAGTGAAAATCTGGGTTGAAAAAAGTGAGTTTTGGACTTGTGGTTGTTTGTTTCACGCTCTAGTGATTTCCGCATGACTGAGCAAACAATTTGGTCATGGGGAGAGCCAAGTCAATAAACAATGTGGTAATGAAAGGGTTAATAATTAGTCATTCCAAAGATTTTTCATCACTAACTATAGCAATGAAATTTCAAATCTTTAAAACATAGTTTGCAATGAGCATAGCCAAAGCCATGCCAAGTTGGATTATAACGCCCAAGCTAAAGTTTTGAGTACATTTTTGCATTAGGTAGTTATTATTTTAATGAGTAATTAGTAAACAACAAACTGAAATAACTGATTTAAAGCTATAGTCCATCATTTGCAGCCATCCCAAAAAGTAACTGGTGTATTATTGTTGAAAAACATACTTGGTTGAAAGATAGTAAGTGGACTAAACTCCCTGTGAAATTGATCTTTCTGGCAAGCTATCATTTTGAAGAAATCAACGAAAGAAGGCCTTTCCAAGACGCACCGTAGGACAATTTAAATTAGTAGTTCGTTTTGTTATTCGGCGCAGCGCGCGCAAGCATTGGCACGACGCACAGGCGCGCGCGGTTGCTATAATTCGTCGGATCAGTGCGCGACATCGCGTATAGCTGCAATTCAAAACATGATTCAGCAACTTTTGATTTAATATTGAGATCCTAGAATGCTGTTTTTCTCGGAAAATACAGCTGAAGCTCAAGGGCGGATCCCGAACACAATTTTTTTTTTTGGGGGGGGGCCAAAAAAAATTGTGTCTCCCAAAAAGTGGGTCAAAAAATTACGGCGTGGGGTTCGGGGCCCGCTTAAGGGCCCCGAAATTGTTTTGGATTCTCGATGCTCTGTGGTGCGATCTGAGGCAATTTCTGACCACTTTAGCCAATGTTTTTTGAGGAAAAGATGGTGGTGTACTCATTGCCTGCCTTTATTGCGACGTCACATAAAAAAACACCCAATTGGTTTCGGGGTTTTTTTGGGGGGGGGGCATGGCCCCCTTTGCCCCCCCCCCCCCGGATCCGCCTTTGCTGAAGCTGAGCTGAAACTTCATCAGGTTAGTTGTTCAGTATCCTTCATTAGATTTTGAACACTTTTGTTGCTTCAAACGAACAAAATGCACAAATTACAAATGATGGACTATATCTTTAAAGTCCGAGACAGGATGGAACCTAAGGAGAGTGATGCCAACACCATCGAGCTAGAAGAAGATTTCCTGAAGCTCACTCAACCGGTTTACAGAAGCCGCTGATCAGGTGCTACTGCGAACTATCAGGGCGGCAAATCACGACTGAATGACGTCCCATCGGATATTGGAGCTGATGGACGAACAGAGTAAAGTAAAACGGCGCCGGAATCGTAAATCCGTACTCTCTGCTGAGAAGCGAAAGAAGAGTTTTACAACAGCCGGTGTGCAGACATCGAAGCGGTTGAACGAGTAGACCCACAGAAGATGCACGATACGGTTCGGCAGGTGACGGGAGAAGAAAAGGCGAAGCTGTTCGAGGCGAAGGTCGGCATCATCTTTGTGGAACAGAAGGGGATCCTGACGAGGTGGCAAAAGTCGATGATCTATTCGCAGATAACAGGGGAGAGAGACCGATGGTTCGAAAGGGTGCACGGACGAGGTAGCGAATGCGCTGGAGACTGGCAAGGCAGCTGGTTAAGATGCAGTCGTCGTAGATGATGCTCGTCGTACTGGGTGACATCGGTGTCGATCGGTTAATGCGGCTTGCAAACAGAATCTACGACGAAGGTCGGTTTCCCCATGAGATTTGCAAATCTGTGTACATCATTTTTCCGAAGAAAAACCGCGAGTAACGGGATGCAAACGACATCGAACGATCAGCTTAATGAGTCATTTCTTGAAACTAGTCCTTCGTATCATGCTTGACAGATTGCAAGAACGAAGAACCGTAGAAGAGCGGTACGGCTTCACACCGGATAAAGACACGCGAAACGCTATCTTCATTCGACTGAGTGCGCCATGAACCCCTGGTCGAAATGCTTATCGACGCACTCGATACTGCATTGACAGACAGGTGCATAGCGCTGATTAAGAACCTGGTAAAAGGAAGTCTCCTAACAGACAATAAGACCGAATGGCGTCTTGAGTGAAGTATGTGAAGATAAAGAGCGCTGTGAGGCAAGTATTATGCGTTTGATCACCAGACCTATTCTCCCTGGCTTTTGCGGAGATGCTGCGAACTGCATGGGTCGACAGAGTGTCCAACCGGGCGGTTCTGCAACGCACTGGAACGTCTGATCTTGGTAGCTGATGGCAACCATTTTGAACCGACACTTATACGCTTCCTGGGACAAGACATTCGAAAAGGAAAATTCAAAGATTTGGCCATCAATGGAAAGATCGAGGGTAAACGAGCAGGAGACGACAGCGACTCATGTACCTGCACTGGCTGGAAAAAGTTCACGAGAGTCTAACTGCTGGACATTGTCCGACTTAACAAACAGCGCAAGGAGACCATAATATCTTGGCCACAGCTTCGAATAAACCTAGTATTTCAATTTCGAACATTGATGACCATCATTTTTAAACGCAAATTTAATGGTATACTTTAATTGTAATGCACACAATTTATCTCAATCCGTCAAATTGGGCACATCCTGTGCCCGGCAGAAAAGCATACGAACGTTCTGACCTAAAAAAAAAAAAACAATTTAAGAAAATTGCATTGAAAAGCTCCAACGGTTCCCAAGCTCCACGCGAATTATAAATCCAATGTTCTCCCGCGCGTATTATAACATTTTAAATTTATCACACGTATGAATCACAATTTTTGAAAAAAAATTGAGTTAATTTCTGATGAAAATGTTGAAATTTTATTAAAATAGACGCAATGTTCTGCAAACAGTCTACTAGATTTGGGTGATTTCGCGTTCGCACGTGAGGGCGCATACGCCCTTCTGACAGGCACACGACGGTTCTTGGTTCTCATTGAAAATCCTGGTATTACTGTCTTCCGTTATTGTGTTGCAAAGAAAATTAATTTTACCGATTATTTTCGATTTTTGTCATTGTTATTTATATATGAGAAGAACAAATGACTGAATAAAAGAAATAAAAGTTCACTTTAACAGTATTTTTTTTTAACAGTTTAAGTGTGCGAAATGTTTCATCAAACATGTAAACTATAGGCTTGTTTCTTACATAATTTGTACTCCATGGTCGATGCTGTGGATGCTTTCAAGATTCCAATCACCAGCACAGAAAACTAAAGTTGAATCGGAATCGGTGTGGAAGTCCATACACCCAGGCATTAGGCTTTCTGTTACAGCACAAAAACGAAAAAGAATCAACATTAATGTCATCGTTGATTGGATTGTAGAATCTCAAGGTGAGAAATGGTATCCATCTCGTTACACAAAATGAAACTTCGTATGAGGTCAATCTTTGAATGATTGGAATGTTCTTCTTTTTGTGACCGGTGTCATTGTGTCCCAAGTCAGACTGATATTTTACACGGCCTTCAGTGATCAGTGTGACATCATGCACGAACTTCCATTGCACCCCGGCTCGACCTATGCCCCAAGATATAAGCAAAATAATTGTCTATATACCAAGATTTTTTTTTTTTTAAGATGTTCTGTCCGGGCCATTTTCGAGCATCAACACGAGAAAACACCAAATAATTTTGGAATATTTACTTCACACTTTTGAATTATTTGCGGCCCCGACACTCGTCGACTGGTTCCCGCCTCTATATCAGAAACGATCATAATTTTGGGGACAGGCAACCAGTCTGCTCGCAGGGCGGATCTGTTTGTGCGCAATCACGATCCAAAAACCTTTTCTCAAGGGGGTTGCAGTTGTCAAAAAAAGGGGGAAATTTTAATCGTTAGAACAGAAGGTTCAAGATGACTATACATAAAGATAAAAAAGGAATTTGTTCAACAGCTCGGACAGTACATCTTTAATATTGTCTTAAAACTTGCTGATTTCAAGAAAATAGACCTAAGACGTAATGACGTCATGCTTTGCCTACAGTCATACATATGCGCTTTCCTACGGGGAAGAGATCCACCAAGCTCCAATGGAAAGCGCACATGACTTTGTAACCAAAGCGTGACGTCATTGTGTCTTATGTCTATTGAATATTTTAGAGTAAAAAATACAAGCATGATTTATATTATTATTTCCAACTCATCATGGAGAGCTTATCCAATTTGCCGGAGGTGGGGGTTTAGGGAGGGGGTATACTCAATGAGTTTGAACGATTAAAAGCTTATGCTTGCTCCCCCCCCCCCCCCCCAATTAAGGATGGCATACAAAGGCCTCCCCTTAGTACGCCACTGAGTGTCCATGCATGAAAGTTTCATTCGAGGAATATACCAACGAGTGATCCAAAAAGAGGCAAACTGACAAACATTTGGTTTTCATGATATAATTTGTTGTATATAAACTGCTTTTTGGTGTGTTTGGATTAGGTTGGCACTTCTCTTATATAGCTGTGGTTATTCTCCAGTGTATCCGGTCCAATCCTTGGACCAAGATATATTTAGCTGGACTCGGACTTGACTCAAATGACTCGTGACTCAAATGACTCGTGACTCGTGACTCGGACTTGAACCAAACGACCCGAGACGGACTCGACTCAAGTGACTCGACTACAACACTGGTGTACAGTATCATACAATCTAAAAACTCTGGGGTCAAATTGACCCCGATATGAGTCTGTATCTGCACAGTCCGTTTCAGGGTCAAAACATGACGCTTTTCTAGGTCAAAATGATCCAGAGAAATGTCATTTTTGACCCGAAAAAAAGTTCATTTTGACCAGAAAAGGGTAAATTTTGACCCGGAAAATGGTTGGGCAGATATAGACGCAGATTCGGGGTCAATTTTGACCAGGGAGTTTTTACAGTGTACTTAGAATGGAGTGAAGTTTCAAAATGAATGTAATTGCCCAAATTTAATCCATTCACCGGCGAACTTCTAATATCAACAAGATTTTCGTCTTCGCCCATGGTTTCTGATGAATTGATAGTCCAGCCGAGAGAAGCAGACAGATGATAATGTCATTATCGTTATCAGGGGATGTAAAATGAATCCACAAATTGTGGAAAAAACAAAGGGATAGATCCTACAAATTTTGTCGAGTTGGAGCAAACGAATCGTGAACTTCTGGGAAATCTATAATAAACGGTGTCATTTTCGGAGAGACTAAGATTTTATCACTTTATGGAAGATGCCTACCTCTCTGCGCAGACGAGATGGCACACAGCATGAATGCGATGGTGGCCAGCAGGGACAACGATGAACAACCCCAACCCATCGTAGAAGTGCTGAAGCTGTGTCGTCAATCACTGAAAGTGAAAAAAAAAGTTGACCTTTTACATTCCATCGGTAAACTTGGTTGAACAAGGGGATTGCACATGAGTTTGAAATAAATCTGATGCGCGTTTAAATGAGTCAATTTAACATGTAGCTTTTTTTTTCAAATTTTCTGCAACTTTTTTTTTCAAATCAGAAATTCAAAAGAGTTGAACCTGGCTAAAAAAAGGAAACAATACTGGCCCTTTTCAGCCGCACCCCGGCCCTCCCAAGGGCGGATCCAGGGGGGGCCAAAGGAGGCCATGCCCCCCCCCCAAAAAAAAACGAAACCAATTTTTTTTTTTTATGTGACATCGCAATAAAGGCTGGCAATGAGTACACCAACATCTTTTCCTTTAAAAAACATTGGTTAAAGTGGTCAGAAATTGCCTCAGATTGCACCACAGAGCATCTAGAATCCAAAAAATTTTCGGGGCCCTTAAGCGGGCCCCCAACCCCACGCCGTATTTTTTGGACCCACTTTTTTGGGAGACCAAAAAAATTTTTGGCCCCCCCAAAAAAATTGTGTTCTGACTCCGCCCTTGGGCCCTCCCCCCCCCCCCCCCCCCGCCAGAAAAGAAACGAACCAGCAAGAGAATCCAAAAATAATTCGGTGGTATGCTCTGTTTATAGCATGGTTTCAACTTATAGGATGGTTTGCAAACTTTTCTTTAAAATCCATCTTTCATCCTTACTTTCATGGATGCCCGAAACCAAATGAAGTTCGCAGTGGCGAGATGGATACCTACAATGCCTTGAAACTGTGCACTGTGTGTTGAATAGGAGTATGCTAGTGCACACAATGTACCCGTTCTGCTCTGCATGAATAAGTACTTTATTTAAGACATTTTCTATTTATCATTAATAGATAGCTAACACATTGCCAAAGAAAAGAAGGTGTATGCTGAGGCCGTATATGAATTTTGGCAAGGAAAAATACTCATTTAATTTTCTTGGTCAAAATCAATTTGTTTATCTCCGAGTGGACAACTCATTTTACCAATGATCGGAACAACGTGAATAAAGGACTTTAGTCTTTGTTTTGAAATAAATTATTCTTAGTCATAAATGACGGCGTGGACGCAATTGCCGTGATCCAACCTTACTGAAATTGCTCACCTTCATAAATTTCAAGAACTGACTCGTTGTTAGTTGGGGGTGGAGATGATATTTTGTTTTATACACCCTGAACATCTACTCTATGTATGCATATTTAATTGCCTTGATATAAAGTCGTTATTGGAAAACGTTATTCTGCTCCTGACTGACTGAAAACACAATTTTGTGTTTTAAACAAATCATCCAATGAAACCGCTGGTCACGTGTCACAAGGTGATAATTTCTTTCCGAAATTACTGTTTAAATGACAAACACGAATTTAGTTTACGTGGCAGGGATTTTTGTGGTTTCTGCTGAACACACGTCTAGCAGTTGAGAAACAAAATTTTATTTTCTTGGGGCTGCCACGCCCAAACATTTTCTGTCAAAGTATTGAACCGCCTAAGAATGTGTGGTCTGCTCCAGTTGGGATGTCAAAGATAATGCGCATGCGCATTAATGGTCTTGAGGCAAGAAAAGCTACAGGGGTACAAACTTTCGGGTAATTTTTTTCGCAATTTCTCCAAGGATTTCTCGCTTTTGTCTTGATGCAAAAATTGAAGACTTAAAAAATTGCCCTCGTCCTGAGCACACGAGGGCAAAGGCAATCAGCAGGGCTCCTTTCCGCACGAGTGACAATGAGTAACTGTGCACTTCGGTGTTCCATCTCCAAATTTCGGACTGAACGCGGTGATGAATCGCGCCGGGCTGAACCGCGGGCTGAATTACGGGCTGCGGGCCACAAACGATGTCACCGTGCATGGACAGTCACATTGACCGGGCACTCGGCGTACAAGCCCGCCGGGAGCCACACGAAAAATCACGCTGCTATATTTATGTCGGTCAGCGGCAATCGCTTCTTGCCTCAAACCCATGTTTGCATAAGTTGTAATTTATCACTGAAAATGTCTATTTGGTGGCGTGGTTATACTTTTTATGCAAACATTTGAATGTTAAATATTTGTTTGGTCATATTTTGAAGCATATACCGAATTCTTCGACCTTAGTATGTGGAATTGCTTAAATATTTCTTCAATCTTTATAAACAATCCCTTTACACAGTTTAAATTATTTGGGGCCCGACAATCATTCAGTTCTCGCAGGGTAGAATGGTTCCTGCTCCCATCGGACTCGATAATGCCAGTGTATCCGCAGGGAGAACGTGTTTGGGGGAAAACAAAAAAAATCAAAATACATGAAAGGTTACGGAAAGATCATGTGCGAATAACTACCTAACTAAGGCCTAAAAAAAAAAAAGTTATGTTGGCGTAACGGGCCAGAAAAAATAGGGTAGGTAGGTCGGGTTTTTTTTTTTTTTTTTAATCCCAGCAACGAAAATGACATTAAGCCGGTAGTAGTACACGATAACAAAAGAAAACAAGGCTACACACAATATTTGTATACTTTTAAACTCATCATCAACCTTTCCAAAGGTACATATCAAAAAGCGGAATCCAAAATCAGACAAAATGTTAGCCGTTTCATCTGCGTCGACATCTTTATATGGACCCGATTCTTCCTTTGAAGTTTGTATTTTTAGCACGGTGTAACCCGCTTTTACACCATCGGCACAGCTCTGGGCGATTACCCCCAGCTCTAGACTGAAATTTATCCGTATTAAACGGTCGAAAATGACCGAAGATCCCCATTTGCCCTTGATGGAAACACTGTACGCTTCGGTACCGGGCGCCATGATGCGACGGCGTACGCGCGTAACCACGGGCCGGGGGCCGGCCGGGTCGCGTCGGCCGCAGGGCCTAGGTTTACAAAATTGTTTACCATTTTTAGAATAAATATATATCAATTGTTATCGTGTAAGATAGTGGAAAATTAATTAAAATAATTTATATTATAATGAACTATTTTTTTTTAACATGGAATAAATAGCGAAGTATTTTCAATAGTGTACGTAGCAGTTCGCGCCGTGCAACAGTCTAGGACGAGGCTATACATGTACTGTACATGTACATGTGCATCTATCATGCATGCATCGTGCATCGATCTCGGCACGCGCACTGCCTAGCCTGTAGGCTTGCGCGATCTTCTGCATGTTCGTTGTAGGAAGGTGCAAAACATTGTGCACTCCAACGTTCCACGCGTGCTATCGTCATACAATTGAGGAGAAACAGTCAGAAATGGTTTCAAAATGTATTTAAAATTCATTTCTATAGATTTTAATAATATTTCTTCCCGTCAAAAAAAAAAAAATATCCAGGGTCGGCCGCATTTTTAGGGTAGGTCGGGTTACGCCAACATAACACTTTTTTTTTTGGCCTAAGAGAATTATTCGCCCATGGTGTTTCCGCAAACCTTTCATTTATTAGTATCTCCACCATGCAAAGCCTCAAATCTTACTCAAAAATTAAAACAAAATAGTGTTATCATGAGGGTTGCAGTTGTTCGTGGTAATGCTGTATAAAAGTTGAATATTCGTTGTTGTCAATTGAGTTGTCCCAAAAAGCGAACTCCAAAATACCTCAGCTCAGGACGAGTTGAAGTCCGAATGACCTCGACTTTATCTTAATCCAGGCGTGCTCAAGTACTAACGAGCCCAAGTCCGAGTTGAAGTTCGAATGACTGTTACAGTGCAACCGACAAGTTAGTTGGGTCCAAAACATAAGTTCCGTGACCATTCTCTGGCTAGGATGGTTTGACAATGGATTTGACTTCTATGGACCATTTATAAAGAAATTAGCCCCCCGGTCCCTCCCAAAAATCCCGGCATTTTTCGCTAGGGGGCCAAATCCAAGATGGCCGCCGGCGCCATCTTGAAAAATTAACTTTTGAACCAGAGCACATAGAATCACGTATGAAGACACTTTTCCAGGTAAGTCGACCATGAGAATTCCGATTCCGACATCAGTTTGACGCTATGACGTCATTTTGACCCAGAAATCCAAGATGACCCCCATTCGATAGAGCAAAAACATAAATTTCTAACGGGAGCACCTAGAATCATGAATGAACACATTATTTTGGCAAAATCGTTGCGCTGATGCAATTTAAGAAGGTCCTGGACCCATCCAGCATAAATGGAGCGAGAACCCGCAGCCAGACATGATGGCCAATGGTTCTTAAGGAGTGAGGTCCGAATGGGATCGAGGGCCATATCAGCTGGTTTTAAAAATGATTAGCACAATGAAGTTCTGTCTTGTTTTAACAAAGCACACTTCATTTTCAGGTTTTGTCCCTACTGACTACGGCAATCATCATAATCATCACACTGCATATTACATGTATGTTGGCACCAAATTATTCGCTTTTTATATATTTTATATCACAAACACTTCTGCTACTTCTTACTGTTATTGTTTCCTCGGATTGGTACGCGCACTGTAATGATGCTGTGGTTTCCCTGGTTTGTGATGTGAATTGAGAACATAGCTTACGACAATGTCCACTGTTCCATGTGTCCTCCAGTGTGGTAGGCTTTGCGACAAGGCCACCGACCCCATTACCTCAATTGAGATCTGGGAAAATCAAGAAAAAGGCCCTGTAATGGAGCGGTCAGAACAAGTTTTGAGATGTCCACAAAACTGTCATTTGCAATAAATGTCCTGTCGGACAGTGTGTCTGTGATACATTTAGGTTGACCCTTTGAAACACCAAGAAACGAGACAAGAAACTTAAAACAGACCTACAAAAAAAAGAAAAAGAGAGGTTGACGAATGCCAATCTCAGTCTTTGTCTATGTCTGTTGTCTAGTTCTGTTGCCCAGCTGCGGCTTCAGCTGCCAAGGAGCTGCAATCGAGTCTGGGTTTAATGCATCATAAAACAAAATGTTAATGGAGCTGTAACATGAATTAAGCAAAGCACCCAGAATCAAAGCCAATCCTGATTTTGTATGATCACGCATGGCCAGATTTCAAGAGACACACATTAACCATGGAAGTTCAGAGCCTGCAAGACAAAATCGACTGTCTGATCGATCCTGCATTATGATCACCCCTATGCGCTTGAGATCAGATATCACCCTCAAATGCCGGTTGAATTTATGTGCGTAGCTATCAGAAAATAAGTGAAGATGACAAACTCTCCCGAATGCACTATGCCTTTCTCCATGAGGATCAAACGATCTTCTTTGACCACATCAGAACAGTTATCTTTGAGGAACATAAGCTAAGGGCACTTTAGAGCCTCCTCAGAGATGACAGGATAAACCTTCTCTGTGTATATGGCTTCCCAACATCCAGGGTCAAGTCACCCTATTCATGCGAGGGCAAGATTGCCTTCCACTCCCATCCTCGAAGGAGACATAGCGACCTAGACTGTGACGCGTCTGTGGGGGGGGGGGGGGGGGGGGGGAGGGTGGTTCTTATGTCGAAGCAGCTGTGTCCTCCATCGGTGTCAGCATAGCAGATAGCAACTGGTGCACAATGTGGCTGATTGGCTTAGGAATGAATAATCAAACTCGTTCCGTAGGCACCGAGGGTCAAGGTGCTAGAGCAGGAGGAGAAGGAGTTCTGCTTGCAATCTGCTTTGCTTTGGAAGAGAGGGTAGATCTGTCCCCGAGCACTCCCCCTCTCACCTCTCTCATCACACAGTATGTCATAAAGCTACCAACCACATCTGCCAGAAGTGCCACCATCACCCTTCTCGGGATGACTTACAGCAAGGAGCTTATACTAGACTCTTACTACAAGCTGGGCATGGGGATCAGCTACCTAATGTGCTTCTCCTCCGCGGCCTTTAGACCATGCATGACCTGGAGCGGTGCTCGGTCTCTCCTGAGGAGATCGCTGAAGGAGAACTAAGCAACCTGATGCAGCCGAGCAAACTATTCGGTGTCATGATGGCTTGAATATGGAGCAGGGGAAGCGCAAGGCTTACACTGACTGCTCAACAAGTCAGTTGTGAATCATGTCAAAGACAAGCTGTCTTAATCATCGGCACTAAGCGCATGGCTCTTTGTTGCATGATTAGGGTGGATGGGCGGCTCACAGCGCCGTGTGGTCCTTAATGACGTACCTGCTTTCATCTCAGCCTCCTCATCAGCCAGTATTTGTGAGACAGTCTTTGCGTCTTTGATGCGCATAAGCTCATCCTGGATATTTGCCTTTTTCTCATGTACAAGAGGTTCTAGACGCTGCAGAAACATCAAGTTACAGCGGTGCGTTTCCTCCTCCTATAAAGTTGTTGTTGAGAAAGTCATCAGTGTCAATGTCACTGATGATTGGTTCTTCATCAGCGATTTCCTTGGGATAGACCGAGCACCGCTCCAGGTCATACATGGTTCAGACGTCTTGCAGGAGAAGCACGCTTGGGTAGCTGAACCCCATGACCAGCTTCTAATAAGAGCCGACACGCTCATTGCTGCATGTAAGTCATCCCGCGAAGGGTGACGGTGGCATTGATGGCGGATGTGGTTGGTCACTTTATGACGTACTGTGTGATGAGAGAGGTGAGAGAGAGTGTGCTTGGGGACAGATCTACCCCCTCTTCCCACGCAAAGCAGATATCTGCTGCACCATGAGAAGCGAGAGTTGCTCCCCCTTTTCCAGCTCTGGGACGAGTTGGATTGAACTGATGACATCTTTGAGCCGCTCAGCCACATTGCGCACCAATTGCTTACTACTATGCCGACACCGATAGAGGACAGAGCTACTTCTACAAGACCCCCCCCCCAGACGTGTCATGGATTAGATCACTCAGGTTCCTCCGAGGGTTGGAGCGAAAGCCGATCTTGCCCTCAAACTCCTGGCTTAGGATATATTTTATATAGGATGACTTGACCCTGGATGCTGGGATTAGGGTTAGGGTTAGGGTTACTGTTCTTACATAACCAAAGAAGGTGGTCTGAACCTTATAGAGAGTTACATTGAGCATGCGTGGGAGTTTGTCATCTTCACTTATTTTCTGATAGCAACGCATTATTTCAAACGACATTTGAGGTGATATCTGATTTCAAGCGCGTAGGGCTGATCAGCTGCAGGATCGATCAGACAGTTGATTCTATCTTGCAGGCTCTGATCTTCCAAGGCCACTCTGTCTCTTGAAAGCTGGCGTGATCGTACGAAATCAGGATTGGCTTTGATTCTGGGTGCTTTGCTGAATCTGTCTTACAGCACCATTGGCACTTTGTTTTATGATGTATTGCCGCCAAACTCGATTGCAGCTCCTTGGCAGCTGAAGCCGCAGCTGGGCAACAGAACTAGACAACAGACATAGACAAAGACTGAAATTGGCATTCATCACCCTCTTGTTTTTCTTGTCTTTTGTTGGCCTGTTCAAGTTTCTTGGTATTTCATAAGGTCAAGCTACATGCATCACGGACACATATTGTCCGACAGGGCTTTTATCCGAATTGTCAGTTGCGTGGACATCTCCAAACTTGTCCAGACCGCTCCATTACAGGGCCTTTTTCTTGACATTGTCCAACCTCTCATTTGAGGTCATAGAATCGGTGGCCTTGTCGCAAAGCCTACCACACTGGAGGGCACATGGAACGATGGACATTGTCGTAAGAAACATGCACGTTCCCAATTCATCTCAAACCACCGAAACTACAGCATCATTGCAGTACGCGTAACAATTCCAGGAAACGTATAACAGTAAGAAGTATCGGAAGTGTTTTGTGATATAAAATATATAAAAAAAGAATAATTTGGTGCCAACATATATGTAGTGATTATGATGATGATGATGATTATGATGATTGCCGTAGCCTCATTAGGGACACAACCTAAAAAAGGAAGTGCGCTTTGTTAAAACAACTCAGAACGTCGTTGTGCTAAACAAGTTTATACAAAATCCAGCCGATAAGGTCCTCGATCCCATTAGGACCTTGCATCTTATGTTGGATGGGTCCAGGACCTTCTTAAATTGCATCAGCGCAACGATTTTGTCAAAATAATGTGTTCATTCATGATCCTATGTGCTCCCGTTCAAAAGTTATGTTTTTGCTCTATCAAATGGGGGTTATCTTGGATTTCTGGGTCAAAATGATGCCATAGCGTCAAACTGATGTCGGAATCGGAATCCTCATGGTCGACTTACCTGAAAAAGTGTCTTCATACATGATTCTAGGTGCTCTGGTTCAAAAGTTAATTTTTCAAGATGGCGCCGGCGGCCATCTTGGATTTGGCCCCCTAGCGAAAAATGCCGGGATTTTTGGGAGGGACCGGGGGGCTAATTTCTTTATAAATGGTCCATAGAAGTCAAATCCATCGTCAAACCATCCTAGCCAGAGAATGGTCACGGAACTTATGTTTTGGACCCAACTAAGTATATAATTCTTTTCGCCGATCATGTGTTTACTGCGTTCCGCTGTTTATTGTTTTATTTTGTATATACCTGTGCACCCCGCCATAAATGAAATCGTCCGAAAGTTTTAACCAATAACGTGTCAGTCAGTCCCGCGTTGACCTTACTCATTCACTTAGAGCTAAGGCATTCGTGGAGTGTTAAAAAAGCCCTTCTATCTTACGCAACAGCATTTGTACAAGGCCATGGTAATTGTCAGAGAACGCCCACCCTAATTGTTGAACAAATCACGTCAGTCAGTAAAGAATAGATCGTTTTGTACTTTTCGGAAACGCCGTTTAGGGCCTTTTGTGTGTGGTTTGTTGAAGTTTGTTTTGTTGTGAGAGAGATAGAGATAGAGAGAGGCGGAAGACATTTTGACTTGTTCGAGAAAAGACAGAGTTTTGGAGAGCGATCCTGTGCTTGAGAGACCGGTTGTAACTTCCCTTGCATCAGATATCTGAGAACAGCAGATCATAGCCTTTGTGGATCCGTTTGATCCCTATGGGAAGAGAGACGGAAATTCAGTCCGTATCTAGAATTTGGTAAATTCAGGCCGAATTCCAGCCGTAAAACTGTCCCGGTCGTCCTTGACATTTCCTGGCAACAGTTCGCCTCCCCAAGAAAGCTGCACAGCAAATTACCGTGAGTATATTAAATTTGTGATTTTCCTGCCTATTATATCTAAGTTCAAGGATGTCATGAACTGAGTTACAGCTGCTTTAAAGATTGGTGATAAGAATTATTAAGTTCATTGTGAAATAACGATTCTGATTGAACAATTTCGAGGAGACTGGAGTTAACTATTTAGCATTGAGAATTTTGATAATATGCAATTGTGAAAATCGAATTTGACGATATGACAAACTAGATCAGAACCTATGTAGATATTTGAGAACTATGAAGGTTTTTGATTTATATTGATTATAGATGGCCTTTTTGTTGAGTATTCCCCTGTCGACTCTAACACCGACTGGAGAAGGAGTCTACCACTGAGGTGCTGTAGACGGATGTAGAGTATTTACTGAGGCGTAGCCGGCCGAGTCCTATGACTTGTGCCCACCTCGGTCTTGCAAGCCCTCAGACGCTGGGAACTCCAACGCTTTAAAGTTTGTGGAAACTGGTAAAAGGGAAGTGCCGAACTATACATAATTAAGAGAAGTCTGGTAACGGAGTTACATTTGGAAACAAATTGATAGTGTCTGATTGACTGAACAGTGTTTTTTTTTTTAAAGGTTTTTTGTAATTAATTGATTGAACGTACTTTTTATGATCCTTGTCATCGATTGATGTAATAATTTGGAAGTGATTTAACTGATTAATTGAACATAAGTGTTTTTATGATCTTGTCATTGATTGATTATATAAGTTGGAAGTAATTCACCTGATCTGAAGTTGAATTGGGAATCTTCTTCCAAGATCAAGGGTGTGATTTAAATTGAAGAATTTGATTAAAAGATTTTGCTGTACATAATTATAGTGCTCAGATCTTGGAGAGTTGTTAATATTATTGGAAATATTAGAAGTTTGTTCTTTCTTGTCATTTATTGTGTCTGTTGGTGTGTCCTATAGGATCCGGGGTTACCATTCCCAATTTTTAGAATTAGCCAAATTTTGGAGTGGTGACAATGACCTCGACTTTATCTTATTCCAGGCGCGCTCAAGTACTAACGAGCCCAAGTCCGAGTTATAGTCCGAATGACCTCGACTTTATCTTATTCCAAGCGTGCTCAAGTACTAACGAGCCCAAGTCCGAGTTGAAGTCCGAATGACCTCGACTTTATCTTAATCCAGGCATGCTCAAGTACTAACGACCCCAAGTCCGAGTTAACTGGATATAATTCAAGAATATTTTGCATCACCTGCCGCAACTGCCACATCATTATTGTTGGTTCTCGAGTCAGGATTACTGTAATGTCCAAAATGTAAAACGACATGGGCGTCAATCGGTGGGCGTCAATCGATGGGACAGGGGAGGGGGGGGGGGGAACATGTCCCCTATATTAGCTCAGTAGCTGATTAATTACTCCAAACTCGAAAATGATGTTTAAATGATGATCATAAGCAGGCCCCAGACCCCACGCCGTAAGGGCTACTACTTCTGATCAAGGTATGTCCCCCACTATTGTTTGAAACGCAATTGACACCCTTTAAAATTCAATGTCAATTTTTCCTCGAACGCTTTTCCTACGAACTATTTTTGTTTTGTTCTGTTTAGTTTGTTTGTTGTTGTTGTTTTGTTGGTTTATTTCTTTTATAGGCCTAAGTCGCCGGAACACTGACAACCGCGATGATTGAGTACATAAGATTCTGGGAGGGCAACATTAAAATTGCACCAACATGCACCAATGCCACCCATAGGGGGAGAATTAATTTTGGACCCACTTTTAAGTGGAACAAACTTTTGTTGGCCCCCGAAAAAGTGTTCTGGATCAGCCCTTGAATGACCTCCAGTTTGTACTAGTTGGCTAGCTCAAGTACAAAGGAGGTCAAGTCCGAATGAGCTGAATCCAAAAACAACGGGGTCCAAAACGCGAACCTTACTACGTAACGGCGTGGACTGCTGCAGCACTACAGGTGCGTTCTCAATCATCACTCTTGGACAGTGTGCGCTGTGTAACATTATCTATGGCGTGATCTGCAAAATCGTTGTTACCTAATACACCTGCATTAATTTCCATTCAATTTGTTTAATCTACGTGGACAGCGATCCCTATGGAGCGGATGAAATGATACGGCCACTCAAATGTTCATTTATTCATTTTATTTTTATTTTTTTCATCGGGGAGGCAACCGGCAAGATTTTACACCTGCACATAAATGTTCGTTGTAATAACTCAAAATATAAATCACATGCCAAATATATGAACATGCCTTTCAATATCGTTCTTATAATAAGAACGCAGGAGGTCGTGGGTTCGAGTCCCACCCGAGTGATTTTTCCAACTTTCACTCGGGAGGTAACACACTGAGTATACAGTGTTTAAAAAACGTCGGTGAAGGGCAAAACCTAAATTGATTAATATCGTTCTTGGAGTCTATATACTTCATTTCATTGTAATTGCAAACCCGGGATTCGGACTCCGGACCGTTCGTACGCCAAGCGAGAGTCTTAACCAAAAGCCAACGCAGCTTGCACGACCGCGCGCACTGAAAAATGACGTACGTAATGATACACGTACACCTGCATGTTAACATAAACATGTACATCTTATCATTAGTCAAGCCGCCCAAACATTCTTTACCCCAGATACCTGCGCGATAAACATTAACTGTCATAGATCCCTGTGATAATTGTGTCCACCTTAAACAAAAAACATTACTACAATACTCCTGACTCTCCAAGTACGTACTGTAGATATACGACTTTGAGAAATTGACCTTTAGCATGGCGTCGCCCGACATACGTGTATAATTACGTCATCACGACGACACTTAAACACGATCACACGTACAATGCTTTCTTTGTTTGTGTTCAAGTTTAGACTTGATCCGATAAAAAGCAGTGCGAAATTTCCGAAGCAGAAAAAAAAATGTAAATGTTAATGTTAAAAATCAGCCATTATGCCGTAACTTCAGATTTTGCATTACAATAACCTCTGAGTGTCTGCCGAGTTTCGTGTCGATCCGACTTTGGCTTGTATGTGTTTTGAAAATGAAATATTTTGTTTTGTTTATTGCTTTATTTTTTTAATAAGAAAGAGAGATAATCATATATATCGAGATCGAGAATGTTTTTTGCCACTGGCCGATATAGCGCAGCGTGATTTTTCGCTTGTTTTGTTTTGTTCTGTTTAGTTTGTTTGTTGTTGTTGTTGTTGTTCTTTAGTTTATTTTTTGGGGGTAAGCCGCAGAAACAACTGACACCCGCAAAGACTGAGTAATGAGAAAATGAGATTCTCGGAGGGTAGCATTAAAATCACGCGACCATGCACCAATGCCATGAAGATTCCTAGTTCCTCTTCGTGATATTTGGACCCATTTTTCGGGGAATAAAGGTTTGTTTGACCTCCCTCCCCCAAAAAAATTCCGGATCCGCCCTTGAATGACCTCGAGTTTATACGAGCTGAATCCAAAAACAAACAGGGTCCAAAACGTGAACCTATACCAACGGCGTGGACTGCTGCAGCACTACAGGTGCGTTCTCAATCATCACTCTTGGACAGTGTGCGCTGTGTAACATTATCTATGGCGTCATCTGCAAAATCGTTGTTACCTAAAACACCTGCATTTGTTATCATTTGTTTGAAATTAATTTTTGAAAAAGCCTCAATCAATTTACTTCCATTCAATTTCTTTAATCTACGTGGGCAACGATCCCTTAGGAGGGATGAGATGTTATGGCCACTCAAATGTTTATTTATTCATTTTATTTCTATTTTTTTCAATCCGGGACGCAACCGCCAAGATTTTACACCTGCACATAAATTGTCTGTGTAATAACTCAAAATATAAATCAAAAGCCAAAATTTATGACCGTGCCTTAAAATATCGTTCTTGGAGTCTACATACTTCAATTCAAGGTGCATTGAACAGGAAGGTGATGCGAAAGGTCCCAAGTTCGCATGTCGGGTTTGCAGTTACGATTATGATTGTGTTCCTTTTATCTATTTTTTTCTATCGCCGGATCTTCGTTCCGGTCACAACAATCTTTTGTCTTCGTGTGATTCGTGGCTCTGGATGATTTGTTGGTTTTATTTTTACTCACAAAAATGAATTTTTCTGTTATTTGAGCATTTGGAAGGCCAACAAATGGAGGGTTTAAGAAACAGAAGGTTGGCTGGCGTACGTGTGTGATGTCGATGGCCTACCGTTGTGAAATTTGGAAAGAATATGACCCTTTAACTGGGCTACTTTGGGCGAAGAATGGCGATGGGATTTTGGACCACTTTTAGAGGTGATCATTTCTGGATGGATAATGTTTCCCGAAAGTGACCAATAAACGTCGAAGAACTGAACAGATTATGAAAGGTTTTTAAAATAACTTTACTATGATGTGTGCATGAAATACGTCCGTACTTGGAGAGTCGGAAGTATTTGTCCTAATTATTGGGTTTTTTTTAAGTGGACATACTTGTAATTATCACAGGGATCTATGACAGTTAATGTTTATCGCGCAGGCATCTGGGGTAAAGAATGTTTGGATGGCTTGACTAATGATAAGATGGACATGTTTATGTTAACATGCAGGTGTACGTGTATCATTACGTACGTCATTTTACAGTGCGCGCGGTCGTGCAAGCTGCGTTGGCTTGTGGTTAAGACTCTCGCTTGGCATACGAACGGTCCGGAGTTCGAATCCCGGGTTGGCAAAGAACGATTCTTTTTTGCTATTTTCAGTCGGATCTTCTTTTCGGTCACCAAATATGTTTCCTTTGTCTGATTCGGGCCTCCAAAGTATTTTTCTTTATTTGTTTAAACTCATACAAATTATAAAAGGATTGGAAATCCGTTTAAAATCACTTGAAGACGTCATCATGACGTCTCTCCACTGTTCATTTTGAACTCGTGCCCGACTATTCACCAACAAAGTTGTAAGCCAATGCGGCTTGTAGTTCTGTAGATATACGACTTTGAGAAATTGACATTTAGGATGGTGTCACCTAACATTATGATGACGTCAACACGACGACACTTGACAACTCATTTTACCAATGAATCGGAACAACGTTAATATAGAATTCTAGTCTTTGTTCTGAAATAAATGATTCTTAGTCATAAATGACGGCATGGACGCAATTGCGGTGATCCAACCTTACTGACAATGCCCAAGTTCATAACTTTCAAGAACTTACTCATTCTTAGTTTGGGGTGGGGATGATAAACCCTGTACATCTACTTTAAGTAATAATGCTGATTTAATACCTTGGTATCAATTCGTTATTGGAATACGTTATTGTGCTCCTGACTGACTGACAACACAACTGTCTTTTTTTAATGAATCATCCAATGAAACCGCTGGCCACGTGTCACAAGGTGATAATTATTTTGGAACGAAATTACTGTTTAAAATGACAAACACGAATTTAGTTTACGTGGCAGGGATTTTTGTGGTTTCTGCTGAACACACGTCTAGCAGTTGAGATACAAAATTATATTTTCTTTGGGCTGCCACGCCCAAACATTTTTTGTCAAAGTATTGAACCGCCTAAGAATGTGTGGTCAGCTCCAGTGGGGATGTCATCAACCTTGTCCACAGGGTGTCGAGCAGTACACGCCCACCACTTCCCTGCTCTCTCACCCTGGTATTGGGTCATTTGCATGTGCAAGATTTTTGAACATGTATGCAAATTAGAAGTAGTCTGGTGCCTGCCTGTGCGTTACATTTGCGTTTGTTTTTGTATGCGGTGTCTGGGGTAAAAAACAGAATCAATTCGTCGCATCGCGAGCATGGCGTGAGTTACGAAAACATGATTTCATTTTAATTAAACTGTTACGATCTTAACGAGACAACATGCAGTAAATATCACATTTCATATTAATATTAACAAACTGGAAAGGAAATGAATAGGCATTTTCGAGAAGGCGTGGACGAATGATCGCGAAAACACGTACTGCACGACGGTGAATAACAACGTAGGAAAGAAAGTAAGCAAATAATTTGCCTTCGTCCCGAGCACTCGAGGGCGAAGGCAATCAGCAGGGCTCCTTTCCGCACGAGTGACAATGAGTAACTGTGCACTTCGGTGTTCCATCTCCAAATTACGGGCTGAACGCGGTGATGAATCGCGCCGGGCTGAACCGTGGGATGAATTACGGGCTGCGGGCCACAAACGATGTCACCGTGCATGGACAATCACATTGACCGGGCACTGGGCGTACAGGCCCGGCGGGAGCCACACGAAAAAAACACGCTGCGCTATATATTATTGGTCAGCTGAAAAAAGTTGCAACAGTGTCGTCAATCACTATCGAACAAGGGCGGATCCAGGGGGGCCAAAAGGGGCCATGGCCCCCCCAAAACGAGACCATTTTTTTTGTTTTTATGTGACATCGCAATATAGGCAGGCAATGAGTACACCACCATCTTTTCCTCAAAAAAAAATGGTTAAAGTGATCAGAAATTGCCTCAGATCGCACCACAGAGCATCTAGAATCCAAAAAAATTTCGGGGGCCCTTAAGCGGTCCCCGAACCACGCGCCGTAATTTTTTTGACCCACTTTTTTGGGGGTGCCCCCCAAAAAATTGTGTTCTGGATCCGCCCTTGTGCACAACTCATGAGTGTGGCTCAGCGGTTATACTGTAGTCTTCGTGGTTTTTTTTGGTCCTAAAGTTGATTAAAAAAACGAATCAGAATGAAAAAAAATAATAAAAATACAATTAATTACCGCAATAGGTATGAGGAGAAAAAAGCTTTCATGAACAGACATCAATTATCATTGAATCTTTGTGGGAAATAGATCATTATAGTCAAACTTGTTTTTATGACTAATTTTTCATCCTTTTTTTATGAAAGCAAACAATATTTAAGTGAACCATGCAAGTTATTCTTGTTAATAAATACAATATTTATTAGTACGTCAGATAAATAAAATAGAATTCCAAGACTTTTTTCACAGTTTAGACAGTTGCATTCAATGACGTCAGTCATTCACTAATTAAAAAACTATTTTTGAAAATTAAAACGAAATGGACTGTCTATCCTTCACGGCCACACGAATAAAGTTGGCCCAATGTGAAAACAAAATGAATTAAGATTCAAGGAAAAGTGTCAAGACACTGAAAACAAAGGCGCAGCAAAATTCTCCACTTCAATCTCGAGAGATTTCAAGAACATTCACGCGAGAAATCGGTTTCACATCTCCATGTAAACAGCAAACGACTTCAGTGGTAGGCATACCCCTACTTCAATGGTACCCGATCATTTATAACATGCATGGAAAAGACTCTCTGTTGCAAATGTGTTAAACGGCAAGTAATTTTTGATGTGTTTCCCATGATCTTGCAATCTAGAATCCTTGTTTAACTGGCACTATCAGGACAAATAACCTGACATCGATTGGTTCTTATTACCTTTCAATTACAAGAGAGCATAAATATATTAAGGTGCTCACAACGAACCGAAATACAGCAAAAACCCTGGTGTGGAAACCTTAAAACGAAGGCAGAAATAATAGAGCATTTACGGTTGCACTAAGGAAAAAGTTGTCGTTCAAAAATCGTATAATCTCTTTTCAAATAAAAGACAAGTAAATATAAGTCAATTGAAAATAAACAGAAGAAAACACATTCAAGTCGGGCACGTACAATCAATTTAAATTGGACTTACTGCCCTAAAACCGAAACCTAAACGCCATCCGCACAATATTATCACCAGAACGTGCTTGTCGAGTTGTCCGGACTGCCAAAAAATAACCGTTAACAAAGAAACACAAGTCAATATCACGAATGCAAACGAACTCGCCGGCTACCCAAACCCGTCAGCCGAATATCGACATGTCATCTATCTGGTCTTTCCCGCCCAAATTGTCACAAAAAAAAGGCGCGGCTGCGTCAACTTACAACGAGAGAAACGGCACGTTGAAAAACATCGGCCCAAAAAGCTCATCGGCGTTGAAGAAACACACAACAAACTTAGGTAAAACAATTTCCGTTAATATTGCGCGTGATGCATACGCGATGAACGAGGAGAGACAGAGAGCAACGTAATGCAACGATGATGAGCCACGGGCCGAGGCAGCATCATCGCCTCAGAAGCCGGCGACAGTTGAAGCGATACCGTAAATTAATTGTTTTAGCGACACGTACGAGGCCTGATTGAATTTGTTGCCATTCCCCGAGTAACCTCTTCTTCTACGAGGCGATATAGATCGTCGGGTCCGGCGCGGACATCGGTTGATGTAGTACGGGGCTGTTTCTAACGCCTTTGGGTGTGCTACACGTCGGTGAATAGTCCCATCGCGTCGGTATCTTGTCACACCTCTTTGTGATCGCTACTGCACATCGATGGAAGAATCCTAACTCCCTCTAGCAACTTTCACTACACCTCATAAGTGCTCCGGTTACACCTTCTTACCTCACTCCCTCCTATCATCTCTCGTCCTCCTTCCAGTTTTCATTTTAGTTTTTTTTACTAAATCAGATCAGCGGTTTGCCGGCAAGGGCGGATCCAGGGGGGGGGGGCAAAGGGGGCCATGCCCCCCCCCAAAAAAAACAAGACCATTTTTTTTTTCGGTATGTGACATCGCAATAAAGGCAGGCAATGAGTACACCACCATCTTTTCCTCAAAAAAAATTGATTAAAGTGATCAGAAATTGCCTCAGATCGCACCACAGAGCATCTAGAATCCAAAAAAAATTCGGGGTCCCTTAAGCGGGCCCCGAACCCCACGCCGTAATTTTTTTGACCCACTTTGGGGGTCCAAAAATTTGTTGGCCCACCAAAAGAATTGTGTTCTTGATCCGCCCTTGCTATCGACAGATACAATTTGACAATTAACTTTGGAAAATATTTTTGAAATTCTTTTTTAATTGTATGGACTTTGTTTTGTTTATTGCTTTATTTTTTTTTATAATAATGACCGATATAGCGCAGCGAGATTTTTCGCGTGGCGCCCACCGGGCCTGTACGCCCTGTGCCCGGTCAATGTGACGGTTCGTGCACGGTGACATTGACATAGTTAATGCCGGCGCAGCCCGTGATTCAGCCGGCGGTTCAGCCCGGCGCGATTCAGCAGCGCGATTCGTCCCGTTATTTGGTGGATGGTACCGCGAAGTGCACAGTTACTAATTTTCACTCGTGCTGAAAAGAGCCCTGCTGATTCCCTTCGCCCTCATAGTCGCTCGGGAACAAAGCATTTTTTTAAGTTGTGATTTTTTTTTAACCCCCCAAAAGCCCACTTTGGCCAGAAAGTAATGCCCATGACGATTTCAGGGCCTTTTCTGTTTGTTTGTATCGCTGTACATTTGTAATGGACCGATTTCGCTTCTTGCATCAAAGCCATTTTTTAGGGCATAAATTATTATTTCACAGTGAAAAGGTTTATTGAGAAGTGTGTTTATATTTTGCATCATTTTGATTGTCGAATACATATTAGTTTGTTTTTGAATGCATACCGAATTCTTGGACCATGTGGCATCGCTTTAATATTTCTCGCGGGTTTATCAGCAAGACGAGTTTGGAATGGAGCAGATTCTGAGATGAGATTCCGAGGAGAGGGCAGAGACCAGCCTCGATGATTTTGAGAAATTATTGGTGTGAAGTTACCGATATAGATAAGCCAAAGGAGAGGGCTCAGCCAGACTGCTACTTTAGTGAATTTTAATGCTTGAGCTATTGTATGTTTATTGCATTATTTGTTTTATTTACGAAAAGTGACAGTGGAAATGTGTACATTTTGTATGTATAAGAAAGCAATTTGATAATTTGCTGGAATTTAAAATCCGAATAGTCGTTTTGTTTATGAACGCAAATTTCAAAGAAATTTGAACTTGTTGCATGAAAAATCCTTAAAATCGTCAAAAGCATTATTTTCTGGCTTTAGTGGTTTTTGGGGGGCACAAAATAAAAACTTTAAAAATTGCTTTCGTCTCGTGCGCACGAGGGCGAGAAAACAGCAGGGCTCCTGTCTGCACTAGATACAAGAAAATAACCGTCTGCTTTGGGGTACCATCCACCAAATTTCGGGCCGAATCTCGGTGCTGAATTGCGCAGGCGTCACCGTGGCTAAATTACGGGATACGCCGGCACAAAATGATTTCACCGTGCACTGATGGTCACGTTGACCGGGGATCGGGTGTACAGGCCCGGACGACTGCCACGCGAAAATCACGCTGCACTTTATCGGTCAGCGGCAAAAAGTTGCAACATTCTCGTCAATCACTACCTTTGACACTCGATGGTATTTCAAAACCCGACATTTGAAAAGATGATCGCTAGTGTTTTGTAGTTGAACCGGGAATCTTCCAAGCATGTATATTTTTCGCACCGGTGCGGAAAGGAACCCTGCTGATAGTCGCCCTTGTGCGCACGGGACAAAAGCAATTTTTAAAGATAATTTTTCGTGGCCCCCCCCCCAAAAAAAAACCCAATGAGACCAGAACTGAGACCAGAAAGTTATGCCTATGACGATTTTAGGGCCTTTTCTAAATTAAAAATATGACAAATCCTGGAGAAATTGAGAGCAGATGACAAAAATTTGACCCCTGTACATTACAGTGGGTTACTTTCACTTTTTGTCGCCAGGCCCATTGATGCGAATGCGTGCATTATTAGGAATTTATTAGTAAAAAGTCTACATTCTCCTCCTAAACAGTTTTTGGTATGACCGAAAAGTCAGAGTAAGTTGAATTAAAAATACAGAAAAGAGCCTCAGTCAAAACAACCAAGATTTCTTCCGAACGGTTGACGTGGTCATAATAAAACCTGGTAGAACTTGCACATGGGTTCGAAGATGTAATGGATTTTGTGACGTCATCATGACGTCATCAGATATCAAATTACAAGCGATTTAAGGGCAGACTTAGACAAAATACTTTTAACTCTCTCTTACAAACTGAATCTGAGTGTCGTTATCGTTTGTGGCGAGGTGGTAGACGGTGCCTTCAGCAACATTTTCTTCCCGGGCACAAAACCACTTGACCTTCACTTCCGGTGTTATTGGAAGTGCAATGAAAATTGAATTTAACTCGAAAGTGGAGGCATTTTAGTACAGACAAGTAATTTGTGATATTCAGTGTTTAGTGGGAGATGCCAAACACCAAGAAAATAATGATGACGATATCACCGGAAAGGGTGCCCTTTAGTGGCATATAAAATAGAGATTGACTTTTTAAATTTAAAAACCATTTTTTTAAATTTTTAAAAAATTGCCCCGCATATGCTGCATAAACGTTAAATATTCGGTATTGTCAACGTGATAACCTGCACTTAGCTATGAATAAATATGAAATGTTAAAACGAAGGCCTACCTTTCAAAATTGGGATGATATGACCAAGCCTTCCTCAAAATCTCAGATGTCCCGACAAACAAACTCCAAAAGACCTCAGGTCCGGATGAGTCCGAATGACCTCGAGTTTAACGAGCTAAAGTCAAGGCGTGCTCAGGTACAGACGAGCTCAAGTCCGAGTTGAAGTCCGAATGACCTCGAGTTTACTAGCTAAAATCTAGGTGTGCTCGATCAGGTACAAACGAGCTCAAGTCCGAGTTGAGGTCCGAATGACCTGAAGTTTATACTAGCTAAGGTCCAGACGTGCTCATGTACAAACGATCTCAAATCCGAATGAGCTGAATTCAAAGACAAGCTGGGTCAAAAATATGAACCTTACTACGTAACGGCGTCGCTGCTGAACGCTCGGTGCGTTCTCAATTATCACTCTTGTACCATGTGCGCTGCATGTGTAACATTATCTATGGCGTGATCTGCAAAATCGTTGTTACCTAATACAGCTGCATTTATTATCATTTGTTTGAAAATTTTGATTTATGAAAAAGCCGCCTCAATCAATTTACTTCAAAATTTCCACTCAATTTGTTTAATTTACGTGGGCAGCGATCCGCTTAGGAGGGGATGAGATGATATGGCCACTCTGATTTCAATTTTTACTTTTTCATCCGGGACGCAACCGGCAATATTTTACACCTGCACATAAATTGTCTGAGTAATAACTCAAAATATAAATCAAAATGTATGAACATCACTTACAATATCGTTTTTGGAGTCTATATACTTCAATTCAAGGTGCATTGAACAGGAAGGTGATGCGAAAGGTCCCAAGTTCGAATGTCGGGTTTGCAGTGTCGATTATGTGTTCCTTTTATCTATTATTTTTTTCTGTCGGATCTTCGTTCCGGTCACAAAAATCTTATGTCTTCGTGTGATTCGTGGCTCCGGATGATTTGTTGGTTTTATTTTTACTCAAAAAAAATGAAATTTTCTGTTATTTGAGCATTTTGCAGGCCAACAAATGGAGGGTTTAAGAAACAGAAGGTTGGCTGCCGTGCGTTGTGTGATGTCGTAGGCCTACCGTTGTGAAATTTGGAAAGCATCGGACTGAGCTACTTGGGGCGTATGAATACGGTATTTTTTAGAAGGCGATGGTATTTTGGACTACTTTTAGGGGTGATCATTTCTGGATGGATTTTTTTCCCGAAAGTGACCAATAAATCGTAGGAGGTGAACATAATTATTATGGAAGGCTTTTACAATAACTTTACTTTGATGTGTGCACGAAACACGCACGCACTTAAAGAGTCGGGAGTATTTGCCCTGATATATATTTTTTTGTCTAGGATTTTGCGCGTTCCGCGTCAATTTGTATATCATGTGATTGGACAATATTTCACAAGCTGCGTTGACGCGATTCTACCGCGATAGGTCAATTAATGTATGTATGCAGGTATCTGACAATATGGAGAACTAGGGAGCATTTGCTCACTCGCCACTAGTGCAGCTCTGTTTACGTGGGAAGACTGGCTCATATCTAGGCGCTCTCAGCAAACTTTCGTTAATCCGCGGAAAGTATGTTAAATAAACTTACTTCCTCGCATCGCATCATAAAATATAGGTTCTCCTCTTTCAAATGAATCTAATTTCTTCGTGGTTAAAGGCGAATAGTTATGTGCACTACGGGTAACTCAGTGAAAATTTCGCGTTTCCTATGGAGGTCACGGCACATTTTCCCGATTTTTGAGGGTGCGGGTTTACTTCTTCGAACAGCACACGTGTGAACTCGGTCGCATACAATTACCTCGCACGGTTTTTGAAAGATAACACAATAAGCTTTCCATTCATGTAACAACCGTTTTGATTGGTTGAGAAGAACAAGGGGCACTTTTCTTGTCGAATCAGACATCGCTTTTGTTCTGAGGATCGACCTGCTGTTTATGTATAGCCCGGTCAACGCAGTGGGTCTGTGCAGGTCGCCGGATCAATGCACCGTTGTGCGTGACCGCAGAGCATGCAGGGCTTTGATTTTCTGCACATATGGGTGGCAAAGTTCTCCATATGTTGGGTGGCTTGACTAATGATAAGATGTTCATGTTTATGTAAACATGCGGTGTACCACTGATCTCTATATAAAGACTGGGGCAAGTTCGCGCAAGGACTATAGTTAACCATTGGTCGACTAACGCTTGCCCGAACTCTGTCTAGTCGACGATGGTTAACTACGCTAGTCGACTATTTGGAACCAACCTACTGGGGTTGGTTGCTTCGCTGGTAACCATAGCCGCGCGCGTTCATAACGTACAGCAGGGAGCCAGGATCCAGACGTTTTGCAATGACATTTTGACCAGCGTTCGACTACTAGAGACGTTCGCACTTTGCTATTAGTGCACAGGCGTAAGGTACGTCACAAATCAACCACTAGTCGACTAATGGTCCTTGCCCGAACTTGGCCTCGGATAGCGGCAACCTCGTCCCCAGGGTGTCGAGCAGTACGCGCCCACCACTACCTGCTCTCTCACCCTGGTATTGGATCATTTGCACGTGCAAGATTTTTGCACACGTATGCAAATGAGAACAGTCTGGTGCCTGGATATGCGTTACACATTAGCGTTTGTTTTTGTATGCGGTGTCTGGGGTAAAAACATAGTCAATTCGTAGCAGCTCGAGCACGGCGTGAGTTACGATCTTATCAAGACAACATGCAGTATCATATTTCATATTAATATGAGCAAATTGGAAAGGAAATTAGTATTTTTGAGAATGCGTGGACGAATGATCGCGAAAACACGTACTGCACGTTGTGAATATATAGCACCAAGTACACGATAAAAATCCATTACTAGCCAATTGCGGTATCCAATCAGGATACAGGAAGAAAGTTTCCTATCCAGGGTTTACTATTGGAAACGCAGTTGGAAATAAAGTAAGCACTGGGGACGAGGTTGGGATAGCGGATATCCATACAGCATTCACCCAATAGACTTTGCTTATTGACCAATTCGCCCCCGGTCTCACGAAGATGGCTGCGTATATACGAACGTTCTACGCGTTTATACGCGCGCGTTGTATCAACAGTTGACGCGCACTTTAGTCACGTACACATATTATGATGTTCTAAAAGGGACACATTTCCGTAGTGATTATTATTTCCAAAACGCCGAAAAAGTGAACTGCGGCATTAAAAAAGTAAATCACGTCGTTAGCAAAATTGTAAACCTTGGTCAGTGGTGGTGGTCAAAATATAAGTCAAGTGTGCCGCGATGTTACAAAAGAAATCATGTTGTCTATAAAGACGGCGACTTGTCCTGTGTAGATCACCAGCCGCGGTCTCACCGGTCTTACCAATATGGCGTCAAATTCATTCATTGTGCGGCTCTCTATTCGCTATACTATGAAGCATAGTATGAAGCCCGGGAAGGGACAGGGTGGAAATTTTTTTGGGCATTTGCTAATTTGTTCGCACGAATTACTAATTCGTTCGCACGAATTCTTAATTCGTTCGCACGAATTAGTAATTCGTGGGAACGAATTAGTAATTCGTGCGAACGAAATAGGAATTCGTGCGAACGAATTAGCAAACTCCAAAAAAAATTCCACCCTGTCCCTTCCCGGGCTTTATACGGCACCATTTTTACAATGCAATATATTTGTTTTCACTAATTTTTTTCAGCTATTGCATTATGTCTTCTGGATTTCTATTCCAATATAAAGTCTCCATAATATAAGTACAAGAGGGAATGTGCTGCAGCATGTTGTAAATTTTGCTAATTTCTTTAAAAGAAAAAAAAGGAAAATCCCTGGAAATCGCATTACGTTAACAATTTATTTTAGTCTTTTTTTTTTTTTTAATATTTACTGTGTGATGTTATTATTGAACATGAATAATACACGACTAGCGTATCCGTGTACTATTTTCTGTTTAAATATTTGTATTCAGGAACAGAAATCTTGAATCGTTGTACTTGAATAATTGTTACGATCTATACAGTACAAAAAAAGTGAAACAAAGGTGGCTGCATGCGAACATTTTTTCCCGAACTTTTGACGGTACCCACCCCCCTAAAAAAAAAACCTTTCTTTTTTTGTCACACGAGGGCGCACTACACCTTTCCTGCAAATGCAAAATGGCCGACGTACCGGAAAATGCACCTGAACGTACGTAGGGCTAGATTTCACTTTTAATTTTGTGAAGAAAGGAGATTAAGAAAATTAAACTGCTGATCTTGATGGCGTAGATTAGTATGCATTAAGTGTTACTTTAATAATCAAGAATATTTTGATTTTTGCTCTGTACCTCGACCACCGAAACTTGGGTTGGCAAAGCCCTTTTCAAGCGTGCAATCTCACTGTCATGACTGTTGACTTTGTGTTGATAAACAAGCATGACAAGGGCGGATCCAGAACCAAATTTTCAGGGGGCCAACGGGGCTGGGCTTGATTTTTTTTCTCTCACAAACAGGGGAAGGGGATTAAGTATATAGCATTGTGTGCTATTTCCACTAATATTATTATTAAAAATGATAATTGATGGGGAAAAATGAACATTGCAACCTGATGTCACTTCAGGAACTTCAGCGTTTGTGTACAAAGTCAATGGAGAGTCAAGAAATATTTCTTAACAAAATATTTCTTAACAAAATTGGAAATGTTTCTCAGTCCCAGATTCATGTCTTTTCATTTCTGACCTTCATTGAGATGATAGGCCTATATGCAGAAAAAAAGTGGCGTCAGGTTGCAACATTTTTTCCAATTTAATTGGAGCTGGAGTTACTTAAGTAACTCCAGCTCTAATGCTTATCTAATGCGATAAGCATTAGAGCTGGAGTTACTCAAGCTAGGGTTACTCAAGCTAGTACTGTTACTTAGCTTGAGTAACTCCAGCTCCAATGCTCGATCATCAGAAATTTGACATATAAAATGTCGAATTCCTGATGAGCATTGGAGCTGGAGTTACTCAAGCTAGATGTGTAGCTGATGGCCTGACCTTGCAAGGGAGATATGGAGTGTTTAAAACCCTAACTCCCTAGGCCTTTCTGCTAGGATGTAGCCTCAATCCTGCAAAATCCTCCGATTGGCCTCATAGCCTCAATCCTGCAAATTCCTCCATTATTTCTTGAATATGGTCCATGGAGGGGTGACCACTGCCTGAATCCTGCAAAATCCTCCGGCTATGACTTTCAGTAGTATGAGGCAGAGGCAGTGACATCCTGGAGCAGTGCAGAATGTCAAGTATAATCAAGGACTAAATTTATGCACGGCTGAGCATAAACAACACAAGGTCCGGCCCAAGACCTTGACACAGTGCGTACTCCGAAATCAGCAACGCACTTTGGCCATGTAACCTCAATCCTGCAAATTCCTCCAATTTGCAAAAAGGATTTTGGAGGATTTAGGGCGGTTGATTTCCTGAAAATAAAGAGAATTTTTTTGGGGGGGGGGCGGCATGGCCGAAAGAATGTTGCCACGTTATGCCACTTTTTTGTCTGGATATTACATTTTTTTTCGTCATGGCCCACATTGGCACCCCCCTACCCCTGGATCCGCCAATGAAGTGCCTAAGGTGCTATAAAGCCCCTGCACCATGCCCACAGCAGCCGTTATGCAATTTTCAACAGCTTTATTCAACGGCTTTATTGGATGCACCATATTGAACTTAATTGTGATTTGGAAAGCCTGAGCAGAGATTGGAATAGATTGGTGCCTAGATTGGCTCTTTTAAAGATATAGTCCATCATTTCTAATTTGTGCATTTTGTTCGTTTGGAGCAACAAAAGTGCTCAAAATCAGCTATTCTGATGAAGTTTCAGCTCAGCTTCAGCTGTATATTCCGAGAAAAACAGCATTGTAGGATCTCAATTTCAAATCAAAAGTTGCTGAATCATGTTTTGAATTGCGCCAGAATTCAGCGTCCGAGACACGTTCTCACTGAGCCGATTGCAGCTACGCGATGTCGCGCATTGATCCGACGAATTATAGCAACTGGGAGTGCGTGTGCGTCGTGCCAATGCTTGCGCGCGCTTCGCGTCTTAAGAAGCACCATTGGAAAGGCCCTCTTTCGTTGATTACTTCAAAATGACAGCTTGCCAAAAAGAATAATTTCACAGGGAGTTTAGTCCCCTTACTGTCTTTCAACCAAGTATGTTTTTCAACAATAATTATGCCAGTTACTTTTCGGATAGCTGCAAATGATGGACTATAGCTTTAAAAAGAAGTTCAAAATATTATTAATTTGGGGGAAGCTTTCAGGAAATCACTACTGATGTTTTTCTGCTATTCACCTCTGTAAATCAGAGTTTCTTTCGCCTTTCCTTGTATGTGTTTTGCATTTTTGCAGATTGCCCAGGAACACAGAGCGAGTCAGCCGGCAAGGTCTCGGCATGCCAAGGCTGCCCTAATCAGAATATATGCGCCAGTGGGTTGCCCCAAGCACCAGATCCTGGTAACTTCTGTTTACTGATAGTCGGGCACAGGAACCAGTTTACTGATAGTCGGGCACAAATAATTCAAAATTTGCAAAGTAATTACATGTATTTCATAACTAAATGTGGGACAATTTGTTTTGGGCAGTGTCTCAATCAAAAATGAATAGATATTACTAAATTTTTTTTTTCAGGGTTGATTAATTTATTTGTATAAATACTCATCCAGAGACACTGATGATAGCAAAAGAAAAAATATCAAACAGAATTTACATTGTGTACACTCTCTCATTTTGCCAACTGGCATTAACCCTAACCTCATGTAAAGCTACAAAATACTACTTGCAGTAAACTGTAGTATGAAATGCTTCAACGTATAAGTGTGCACAACACTCATAGTATTCTGTAGTACTCAGTTATTTATCCCCAAGTTATGGCTAGGACATTAGGGTTACTACAACATTGTTTTGTAAAATTGCAAATTCATGCTTGGCCGCAGTTTTTTGCTCACCTAAACATCAATTTGGTGTATTCTTTGGACCTTTCATGTGGTTCTGTTCAACTGATGACCAAGAGTTAACACTTTACGCCTTTTCACACTGTCCAAAACCACCGGGTTGGAACCGGTTCCAACCCCGAGATTTTTTTCAACCCCTTTTCCCACTTCTAAAATTTCAACCTGGTTCCGACCCGGGTAGCTTGCTCTAGCCGGATCGAAATCAACCCTGGGAGGGACCAGGGTTGAAAATCTCAACCCGGATCGAAATTGCATTTTTCGGCCTGAACCGTGTCGAAAATGATAGTGTGAACCGCCCCGAGTTGAGTTGAGGCCGACATTCTACCGAAAATCTGACACGCCGGGCATATTTCCCTCCACCATCATCGCCATCACAAACACCGATCACGAAACAATCGCTCCGTAATTATCATCCAACAATGTATCGGAGTATGGAGCATCCTTTACCGAGTCTGGGCTTGTATTAAGTCCGCAAAATGCACCCAAAAAAAGTACATTTCTAACGTTAAATAGAACGAATCGTCTAACAAAATGACCGGAGCCATTTTGGAAATATTGCACACAGCTGCGCTGGTGTCATACATGGAAATCGGACTCCCATGAAAATCGGATTCCTTTACTCTCTTATTGGTCAAGCCCTCTCACTTGACTGGTCCTTTTTCTAATTATCATACTTAGGCATGCGCAATACTACCAATGAGTCCGTATTTCACAGAGTAGTAAATTCACGTTGCACACTGGTCTGTGCATTAGCCTCGTGCGCGCAGCCGCGTGCGTCGCAATGCATTATGAGATTGAGAAAATCATCGCAGCGCCCTCTGCTGAATGCAATCCTTGTCGAGAATTTGTAGTGTGAATTCACGGGGGCCGTAGCCGGATTGAACGTTACACTGTTCACGTAGCGGCCGTTCCTGTAAAGGACAGTGTGAACGTCGCGTCTCTCCGATCCGTGTCGAAAAATACTCGGGCTGAACCGGGTTGGATCTGGATTGGTTTCAACACGGTTCGAAATGGAGATAATAATAATAATAATAATAAAAAGATATTTATAAAGCGCCAACTTGCCATAATGGCCTAAAAGCACTAGATACAAAGATAAAAAGCAATTACCAAAATACAGCATTACAATACAGAGGGTCTCCGTAGAAATTTTTTTTAAAAAGATAATTACAAAAATATAAGATAGTATGAAAAAAAGATAGTGTGAAAAGGCCTATATACGTGTGTAACATCTGCGTCAAATTCACGGACATTCATACAGTGGAACGTCGGTGTACCGAACACCGCTAAACCGAACATTCGGCTATACCGAACATCATCCTTGGCTCCCAATTTTTGAGTACAAAACGTACCGAACATTGTCAACAGAAGAGCAACAAGTGGCTGTAATTATCACAAGGAATAAAAGGGGAAAGCCCCCCGTGTAATTTCATGATTCAATAGTCACACGTGTTCAAAGTCATCTTTCAGTAAATACCAGGGTAACAATAGTCAAAAGAGGCCGCCACTAATGTGTGAAAACCACAAGTTAGTAAGTATTGGCTTAAAATCGCTATACTAAACGTTTACTATTACGAACAATTGATGTGGATCCCGCGATGTTCGTTATAGCGACGTTCCCCTACACTTGCTTTTAATTTTGATGGGTTGCCAATTTCCGATATTTCCTTACAGCTGTTGAGGAGATAAAAGAGCGAATGTCCTCCGTCAAACACAAGATCCTTGTACTGTCAGGCAAAGGCGGAGTGGGTAAAAGCACCTTCACAGCCCATCTCGCCAGGGGTCTAGCCAGAGATGAAAATACACAGGTATGTGACCTTTTTGGAAAGGGGGGGGGGGGAGTGGGGAGGGGGAGGGGGGGGGGGGGAGAGGGGGATTATAACTTTTTTGACATTCTGTTCAAATCAAGAGTTGAATGTTGGCCATCCCGTCACCACTCAAGGTAAACACCCTGCACAATTTTGGCAGAGGGTACTCCCCCCCTCCTTGTCCCTATAACCCATACACACTCTAGACTGTTACTTTAACACATGTGTCCGTAGATGTCTCAAAAGAATTCCTGAGATTCCGGGGTAACAAGACCGATGCTCTTTTAATACCACTGTCTGATGTAACAGCAATTTGGCAAGGTCCGGTTGAGTTTTTGTTAACGAGACTCGACTTGTAGTCCTCTTTCGACCTGACTGACTGACCGACTTGACTCAGTGACGGAATGGCTCCCCGACAGACAGACAGACTGACTCGCCGACTGACCGACAGACTGATTGACCGACTGACCCCCCGACTGTCACTTGTGGCTTGGCCTGGTTTTCGGCTGATGAAGAAACCCGGCAGTGCAATTTTACAAGAATACTCCATACTACAGGGGCTAAATCTGGCCCATATTTGACATAAGATTCATAGAAAAAAGTTTCCTGTGCAGAGCCTTTCTGAATAGACTTTTGCCCGCTCTAGGCTTTCCTTGTCTTATTGCGTGGGGGAGTTTGCCTAGTGGTTAGGGCTTGTGACTCACGATCACAGGGTCCAGGGTTAGAATAAAGTCGCGGGCCATATGTTGTGTCCTTGGGCAAGCCACTTCATCCCCAATTTGCCTCTCTTCACCCAGGAGTATAAATGGGTACCGGCATTAGCTGGGGAGTAACCTGCGATGGACTAGCACCCCATCCAGGGTGAATAGAAATGGTAAACATGAGATAAATGCCGGCCTGATGGGCCACATTGGCTCTTGACAGACTTTACTTACTTTTTTTGTACTTATGTCTTGCTTTATTTCAATTGACAGGTAGCAGTGTTGGACATCGACATTTGTGGTCCATCCATTCCTAGAGTCATGGGCCTGGAGGGGGAGCAGGTTCATCAGAGTGGGTCCGGATGGTCACCTGTGGTAAGGCCTGACCTCAAATTACAATCCCTTCCATTCCTAGAGTCATGGGTCTGGAGGGGGAGCAGGTTCATCAGAGTGGGTCAGGATGGTCACTGGTGGTAAGGCCTGACCTCAAATTACAATCCCTTCCATTTCTAGAGTCATGGGCTTGGAGGGGGAGCAGGTTCATCAGAGCGGGTCCGGATGGTCACCTGTGGTAAGGCCTAACCTCAAATTACAATCCCTTCCATTTCTAGAGTCATGGGCTTGGAGGGGGAGCAGGTTCATCAGAGTGGGTCCGGATGGTCACCCGTGGTAAGGCCTGACCTCAAATTACAATCCCATCCATTCCTAGAGTCATGGGCCTGGAGGGGGAGCAGGTTCATCAGAGTGGGTCAGGATGGTCACCTGTGGTAAGGCCTGACCTCAAATTACAATCCCTTCCATTCCTAGAGTCATGGGCCTGGAGGGGGAGCAGGTTCATCAGAGCGGGTCAGGATGGTCACCTGTGGTAAGGCCTGACCTCAAATTACAATCCCATCCATTCCTAGAGTCATGGGCCTGGAGGGGGAGCAGGTTCATCAGAGTGGGTCAGGATGGTCACCTGTGGTAAGGCCTGATCTCAAATTACAATCCCATCCATTCCTAGAGTCATGGGCCTGGAGGGGGAGCAGGTTCATCAGAGTGGGTCAGGATGGTCACCTGTGGTAAGGCCTGACCTCAAATTACAATCCCATCCATTCCCAGAGTCATGGGCCTGGAGGGGGAGCAGGTTCATCAGAGTAGGTCCGGATGGTCACCTGTGGTAAGGCCTGACCTCAATTTGCAATCCCTTCCATTCCTAGAGTCATGGGCCTGGAGGGGGAGCAGGTTCATCAGAGCGGGTCAGGATGGTCACCTGTGGTAAGGCCTGACCTCAAATTACAATCCCTTCCATTGCTAGAGTCATGGGTTGGGAGGGGAAGCAGGTTCATTAGAGTGGGTCCGGATGGTCACCCGTGGTAAGGCCTGACCTCAAATTACAATCCCTTCCATTTCTAGAGTCATGGGCCTGCAGGGGGAGCAGGTTCATCAGAGTTGGTCAGGATGTTCACCTGTGGTAAGGCCTGACCTCAAATTACAATCCCTTCCATTGCTAGAGTCATGGGCCTGGAGGGGGAGCAGGTTCATCAGAGCGGGTCCGGATGGTCACCTGTGGTAAGGCCTGACCTCAAATTACAATCCCTTCCATTCCTAGAGTCATGGGCCTGGAGGGGGAGCAGGTTCATCAGAGCGGGTCCGGATGGTCACCTGTGGTAAGGCCTGACCTCAAATTACAATCCCTTCCATTCCTAGAGTCATGGGCTTGGAGGGGGAGCAGGTTCATCAGAGTGGGTCTGGATGGTCACCTGTGGTAAGGCCTGACCTCAAATTACAATCCCTTCCATTCCTAGAGTCATGGGTTGGGAGGGGGAGCAGGTTCATCAGAGTGGGTCAGGATGGTCACTGGTGGTAAGGCCTGACCTCAAATTACAATCCCTTCCATTCCTAGAGTCATGGCCCTGCAGGGGGAGCAGGTTCATCAGAGCGGGTCCGGATGGTCACCTGTGGTAAGGCCTGACCTCAAATTACAATCCCTTCCATTCCTAGAGTCATGGGCCTGGAGGGGGAGCAGGTTCATCAGAGTGGGTCCGGATGGTCACCTGTGGTAAGGCCTGACCTCAAATTACAATCCCTTCCATTCCTAGAGTCATGGGCCTGGAGGGGGAGCAGGTTCATCAGAGTGGGTCCGGATGGTCACCTGTGGTAAGGCCTGACCTCAAATTACAATCCCTTCCATTCCTAGAGTCATGGGCCTGGAGGGGGAGCAGGTTCATCAGAGTGGGTCCGGATGGTCACCTGTGGTAAGGCCTGACCTCAAATTACAATCCCTTCCATTCCTAGAGTCATGGGCCTGGAGGGGGAGCAGGTTCATCAGAGTGGGTCCGGATGGTCACCTGTGGTAAGGCCTGACCTCAAATTACAATCCCTTCCATTCCTAGAGTCATGGGCCTGGAGGGGGAACAGGTTCATCAGAGTGGATCCGGATGGTCACCGGTGTTAAGGCCTGACCTTAAATTACAATCCCTTCCATTCCTAGAGTCATGGGTCTGGAGGGGGAGCAGGTTCATCAGAGTGGGTCCGGATGGTCACCTGTGGTAAGGCCTGACCTCAAATTCCCATCCCAGATTATTTGAGGAAGATTCCAATCGGTATGTTGAATTATTAAGGAGGTGGGGTTCACAAAGTTGAATGGATCTTGCCAAGAAAATACTTGAGAACAATGAAAGCATAAAAAAAAATCCTACTTAACTTCTGATTACGTACCATCGTCTAGTACAACCCCATTCATTTCAGAGAATACAGTTTTAAAGTTGACCGAAGTATTCCTTGTGGATTTTTTTCTTCTTCTTTTTTTTGGCCAATTGTACATCTCAAAAACAATTTTTTGCCTTTTTGAATGAGCAAAAGGAAAGCAAACACTAATTTGTGACCTTGTGTCAACTTTTGAAATTGCTATTTTGCAAAATGTGAACGCATTTCCAATTTTGGAGTGAATGTTTCGTGGAGTCAACATGTTTTCTTTGATTCTTGTGAAGTACAAATAGGACATAAATCGTCTTGGATGTGCTTTTATTGGTTTTTCTTACTTAATGTACAATGTTTAATTTTTGTCCGAGATGCTGATGCATTTAAAAACAAATTTTTTTTTCTCTCAATTGTTCTCAGTATGTGGAAGACAACCTGAGTGTGATGTCTGTTGGTTTCCTGTTGAGTAGCCCGGACGATGCAGTCATTTGGAGAGGTCCCAAGAAAAACGGTAATTTATTGTTTCACTCGGTACCAGTGTTGCTAGTCGAGTCTGTCACAAGTCCCTGCAAGTCCTCACAAGTCCTCCAGTCCCAATTCCAGTCACCAGCTATTTAGGTGAATTGTGACAAAGGCATTCCTTTGTTTATATTGCTCATCCACTGTTCCTTGTGACTGGTCTGTGTGATAGACTCAACGAAACACTGCTCGGTACATTCAGTTTAAAGGTAGAGTAGATCGTTTGCAGCTATAAAAAAGTAACTGACCAAAGTATTATTGAAAAGCTTACTCGGTTTTTAAAAGATAGTAAACAGTCCTGTTTATTACGTCACGATTTACTGTGTTTTGTTTGCTGCCCGCAACGACGACTTTTACACAGTTGCACGTTCGGGTCGAAACTGGACCTGAAAAACAGCTCTCAAAAGTACCTTTTGTACTCATTTCATGACAGACACAATAGTCGTTTTTATTTCATCACACCTTAGGCTACATATACCCGAAAAATGACGGAAATGTCTTCGAGCATTCCACAACCTCTTTAATATATTGTCAGCCCCTCATCATTATTATAGGTCTCATCAAGCAGTTCTTACGAGATGTAGACTGGGGTGACACGGACTACCTCATAGTGGACACGCCCCCAGGGACCTCAGACGAACACCTGTCCATTGTGCAGTACCTCAGCTGTACCAATGTGGACGGTGCTGTGCTGGTAACGACACCGCAGGTAGGACATTGGGCCATTGGTTTATATACCTGCTCATGCTTTTCAAGATCCACACCGAAAAATACCCACCAACGATTCACGATTGTTACAATTGTATATAAATGTAGCCAGCCTCGCTGATCTGACGGTAGATAACCAGTGGCCAGCTGTGCGTGACATAGTTGAGCAGTGCGTCTTTCGTAAGATGAAACACGTGGTTGGGGCACTAATTTAGTCCATGGGTTGGTCGGCGGGTCCAGTTGGGATCGTATATTCAGGAATATTTCCTTCAGTCACTCCATCAGACTTTCACTCTGTTGTGAAATGTTGCACATTTCCCTTCAAATACACAACACTATAAAACATGCATGTGTAACTCTACTTTCCGAGACGTCTTCTCCATTTGTTGAGCATTTTAACAAGTTAAATCACTATCCATCTTCAAGTATACATCGCCTGCAAGAGATGAGAAAACATCTTGAAAAGTCTCTTTGTCAATTTCAGTGTGGCCGATGTTTCTTCGGATATTATCTGAGCAGTTGCCATTATCCACGGTCGTCACTGCACAGGTCTATTGTACTACCGTGCTGTGGGCACTCAACGTGACCATTTCATTGTGCTATTGTTAGGCAATTTCAGGCGTGATCCCGCGGTCGGAACGGGGCCTGGGCGAACGCCCGGGGGGATTAGGAACAATAGGCCCGTTCCTCCCGTGCGCTCGTGTCGGAACGGGAAAAATCCTTTTGTTATCCTCCCTTAGTTTAATAGTGGGAAGAAGGGGTTATCGTTCACCCTCAGAAATCAACATCTTATTCATGTCTCTAGGTCAGAAAAAAAATGCGTCAAAAATTATTTGCTATGTTGAAAAATTAAAAAAAAATCCCATGTATTGATTTATGCAAATTAGTGCCGCCATTACCCAAAAATCAATTTTCCATTATATCTCAGCCAATATTGCAGATAACTGACACTCACTCAGGCGAAGACACTACGGGTTTGTGCAGATTTAGAATACAATTGTGACCCGCTCTGCAAAACATGAGGCTGATGTCGCATAATTTGAACTCAAGCTTTGGCCGTTTTGCAATGGAAACAGTGAAAATTTGATCAGAATTTTGATGATTTTTTGTAATTTTTTTTTATTTTGGTTGTTTTATGTAGATAGTATTAGTTTAAATATCTTACAAGGAAATTTAAATATTGTACGAAAAATAATAACAAAATTGTGATTTTTTGTGCTTTTCTTGGTTAGCTACAGTATATTTGTCATTTTGCAAACCCTTTTTTCTCCATTGAGACGTTTCTAGCTTTGTAAAAAATGGCCAGAATGAAACAAGCACAACAATGCAACCAAATATCCCAGAGAGGTCCATGACATACCAAATCAAAGCTGACTTCATTCCCATTTCATTGATGTAGTTAACTCAAAACGTGAGTTTTGCCACAACAAACTCATTTTTGCAGAGCAGGTCACAATTAGTCGCACGTACTTTGCGGCAGTGTGTGCCGTATGCTGGTAATTGAGTACACGTACGTGACGTGTTCCTCCCACTGGGGGCTGTCACAACTGGTCACAAAGCAATCATCATCAAAAGAAGTAACACACTTATGTCTTAAGCCAAATAATGTGAAAAGGGCTACATCTTAACTTCAAAACTGCATGAGAGTTCTTCAAAGATTTAAGCTGACCAAAATCAACTTTTACTTGAACTATAAACAAACTTTCAAAGAAAACTGAAATAAGGTTCTAAAGTAATTATGCATGATAAAAAGAGGACACATTTAAGACAATAGAAAACTCACCAAATGACTCCAACAACAGACTTGAACCCAAGCAGGACAGCACTCCAGTTAGGAGGAAAATATATATGCATGTATGACTTGTCTCTGCTGGTCTGCTGGATGAACTGAATTGTGGCTTGACCATGTGGCAGCTTATAAAGGGGGCACATGTGGGCTAAAATAAACAAACAGGGGGAAACACTACCAACAAAAGGGGGGAGGGAGAGACATCTAAACTGAGACTAAAATGGTTTTCTATATCTAAGGGGAGCTACTCCTATTCCCAATACACTATACATTAAATACAAGAAAAAAATGCAAGATAAATTTGGCCCTTGCCACACACGCAGCGCTGGTAATGGCCCCATCAAAATTGGGCCCTTCTTGCCGCTTTTCTGATGGAAAGGATTGATTTACCATCATCCGTACTACACTGGGATATCTTGGGAATTCTCGGGAGTTTTACTGCCAACATCTTGGGATTTTCAAATTTGATGAGTGGCCACGCTGAAGCCACAGACATCTCAAGATGGCCATGAGCTTTCCAATAGTGCTATACAGGGTGTTTCAATAAAAAGGAAACCCAAATTCAAAGAATAAGTATGGACAGACGATATGTTTACTGGCTATAAAACTGGTATCATCTGAAAGCGTAATCTCTATGCTTTTCAATGATACCATCTTTAGGTTTTCTGAGTCATGCATCACTGAGCATCATTGTCTTGAAAACTGGATGCAAAAATGCAGTTGGTTCACTTTCATAAAAAACCACTGGGCACGGTGTGCCTATTGTTATGGAAATGTCTGAAATGGCTTGAATTTTAATCCTCGGGAGTTTGGCAAATTCATGACAAACAATAAAATCCAGTTTTGAAACCAACCTGACTTGTTTTTTTTTTGGTTTCTTTTTATGCACTCGTGTCTTCTTCTTTAATACTTATTCTCATGCACACCATGCTTATTGTGTTTGACATGAAAGTGAACCAACTGCAATTTTGCATCAAAATCTCATGACAATGGCGCTCAGTGATGCATGACCCTGGAAATGTAAACAAGGTATCATTGAAAAGCATAGAGATTACGCTTTCAGATGATACCAGTTTTATAGCCAGTAAACATTTAGTCTGTCCATACTGGTTCTTCAAATTTGGGTTTCCTTTTTATTGAAACACCTTGTATAGTTCCTGCACGGATTCCGTAAGACATCCGAGATGTAATCAGTGTGGAAAATAATGACAGTGGACGATACGGAATACAAGTTAAATCTAAAATAGAACAGTGAATATCGACTGTAACATTAAAAGCTTATTAGCATGTGACTCACATTTATTAGAGGCTTGAAGGAAACAAGAGAAAATCCTATTTAAACAGCGAGACTTTTACACTAAATAAATGCATGACTTAAACGTGTACAGTGTTGTTTTAATTTAAACTCCTGTAGTACGTGTACATAGTTTTTAGCTATAAGGTCTATTAAACGGAATATACTGCTATAGCCTTTGCCTTTTATACAAACAAGATTAATTACTAAACAATGGTAAACTTTAACTGAAAGCAATGTTAAGGCCAAAAAACTAATAGTTCTGCTTCCGGTTACCCTACCGACCCTATTTTGACAGCCCCTACCCTAATTGTTTTTCGGGAAAAAATGAGGAAAAAACCCGAAAATCATCAATTGCTACCCCTGCGCAGACACCTCCATAAGATTGTACACACAAAAATGCCCCCCCTCCCAATTTTTTTCAAATGCCATGTAATCAGAAGCAGAACTATTCTTTTTTTTAAGCCTAACGTGAAGAATAATAAGAAGCAAAAGTGTGATTGAGGTTTTATGGTCAAATAATACATTACACTTTTGAAGGGCAAAAAAAAACCCATGTAAAAGTTTTACCAGTAAAGAGTTAACAAGCTCGCACTAACTAGCCCAGGAATTGAACAACCTTTTTAATTTTATTTTAACTCATGGAGGCAGCTTTTATTGGTCAATTTGCAGGAAATTTCTCTGATGGATGTTCGCAAAGAAATCAACTTCTGCCAGAAGGTCAACCTTCCCATCCTGGGTGTTGTTGAAAACATGAGTGGCTTTGTCTGCCCCAAGTGCAAGGTGAGTACACTTTTTTAAAGTTATTAAGCAGTGCTGACCAGGAGTACTGGAGCTGAAATTTCGGCCAGACTAGGCCTTCATTGGAGCTGGGAGTTGGACTGGGGGTTGAAACGCAGAAAATTCCACATTCAAACGGCCTGGCGTGAGCGTTTGAATGTGGAGTTTTCTGCAGTTTTAATGTAGAATTTTCTGGGGTTTGAATGTGGACTTTTCTGCATTCAAACCACCAGTTCAACTCCCAGCTCCGATGAAGGCCTAGTCGGCCGAAAATTCAGCTCAAAAATTCCTGGTGAACACTGCTTGAACTTATTTTCTATACCCAGCACGATATGAGATGAAGGGGTACCGCCCTCCCCCCCCCAATCTCTCTATACCTTATGCAAACCCTAGAAAATTGTTACCTAATACATCCCCCTAGATATCTTAAAATAATTCCTGAGATTCTGGTCACACAATGACTAACACAAAGGAATGGGGGGTTCCCTCTGTGTCATATCGTGCTACATATGTTATATTCATTCTATGTACTTATCTTCAGTGCTGCGCAGTTCTGCTTCATTTTGTACGATACACTTTTTTAACGTAGATTCCTTTGATAGGTGGACAGAGCGTCCATATAAAGCTTTCACCAAACTAAAAAAGATGAATGGTCTAAGGACGTGGTTGGCCATCAGCCTGGGGGTTTGGCCAGTATCAAATCAGGGCATAAATGATTATAGTGCGCATGCGCAAAGGTATACCGTTCCTAGAGTGGTAACAAGCATTTTGATGGACATTTTGAAAAAAAAGGTGATAACACCCAAAAAGCTGCCACCGTTGCAATGTTATCACATATTTTCCAACTCTGGAGGTGTATACCTTGCCAAAAATCGCTATGACGATTATTCCCCTCATTTGTTACCGGTGGCCAACATTTTGGACCGAGGCTGATGGCCTATGGCATTTGCATGTTTAAACGAAAACAATTTTCAATCCGTTTACAAATTTTCCCAAAATGTTTTTATTAGAAATTCGACTTAAAAACAAAAGGGACCTACCGGTACATTAAAGAGGTTGTGGAATGCTCGAAGACATTTCCGTCATTTTTCGGGTATATGTAGCCTAAGGTGTGATGAAATAAAAACGACTATTGTTTCTGTCATAAAATGAGTACAAAAGGTACTTTTGAGAGCTGTTTTTCAAGTCCTGTCATGCCTGTTTCAACCCGAACGAAACAAAACACAGTAAATCGTGACTTAATAAACAGGACTCCCGATGCAGAGTAGCATAAACGAGTCCTGTTTATTACGTCATGATTTACTGGTTTTGTTTGCTGCCCGCAACAACGACTTTTACACAAATTGCTCGTTCGGGTCGAAACAGGACCTGAAAATTAGCTCTCAAAAGTACCTTTTGTACTCATTTCATGACAGAAACAATAGTCGTTTTTATTTCATCACACCTTAGGCTACATATACCCCAAAAATGACGAAAATGTCTTCCAGCATTCCACAACCTCTTTAAACGCAAAGCCAAAGCCTTAGACTGTTCACTTTTTGCCGTAATTTCGCGCGCCCTTCGGTCCTGACAGTGGTCTTGGTGAGAGAGTTCCAAAGTTGTGTATACTAGCGTGTGAATGATTACAGGTGATTTGGAGTTCGGAACACCACTTCATTGGGTGTGAGTTTGTTTCTGCATTCAATAGGGGACGTTGAACAATAGAGGACAAAAGGGTCCCCTATTCCCGAGAGGTCCCCAATTTGGATTCGTGTACAAAACATATGGGAGGTCTTCCTAAAAAGTTGGAGTACAAACAAAAGAGGGACAATAGGGGGTCCACGATTGCAGGTGAATACCAAGCATGCAACTTTTCCTCGATCCGCTGATTTCCTCGTTTTTTAATTCTCATGACTGCCATTACAAATTGAAAAACACTGTACAGGGGTAATAATAATAATGTAAGTGGCTTTGATCTTAGTTAAAAGTGCTGTATAAAAATCTGTTATTATGAATGCGTGAAATACACACTTGTGTGTGCGTGTTGTGTATACGTGTCAACCTTAAATATTGTTTTCTTTTAATTATATAAAGTAAAATTAAATATTTTTTTATTAAAATGATTATTTCAGTTGTGCAGTTAGAAACACACAGGGCTAAGTATCATGTTTCTGAACATGCCAAACTGAACAATTGAGTTTGGTTCTGTTTGGTTCGGAAGTCCTATGTTTAAGCGAAATTTTGTTCGGTTCGATGGTTCGGCTGCACTAATTTACTGCAGAGCTATTAATCATAATTGAGAAGCGTTTGTCAACATTTTGATGCTTTCTTGTTACTGAGCACTACACCCTAACAATCCTGCACCCGATTTCATCAAACTCTTCGTAACTTACGATGCATCGCAGCGATGTGACGCGTCGTATCCCTACGATGCGTCGCAGCTGCGATGCGTCCTGCGATCCATTTCACTAAACACGTCGTAAGTGCGACACGTCGTAAGAGCGACGCGTCATAGGTGTATTTATAGCACAACTCGATGACTGTTTTATGTCTTTAGTCAGCGTACAGTAAATAGTCGTCTGATATTCAACAAAGAGTTGTCGGATCTCAGCTCGAATTTGTTAAAACGTAAAACAAAATGGCGGCCGTGCGATGCAATTTTGAAGGAAAACAAGCTCTCATTGGACTGTATAGCTTCTTTGAAATTTCAACTCTAATATTCCGGTCTAATTCATAATTATTCAATGAATATTCTATTTACAACTTAACACACATTGCCTCGGTATTATAATCTCGTTAATGTAATGTTTGTGGCATAAAACTGGCTTAGAAATTACTCTTCTTTTTTTGCGACGACCAATAGACACGTCGTAACTCGAGTTGCGACGCGTCGCAGCGCTTCGTGAAATCGGGTGCTGAATCCTCTGATTTTCATATGATTTTCACACGTCCATGGGTGTAAGGGCTTATAAACTGAAGGAAGGCTAACAATTCATGGATACACCAATGATCAGCTTATGTACCCTGGCACAACGAGTTTCTTGTATGATGACGACCTCTGCATCGCCACCCAGGCCCAAAGCTTTGTGGTGATACAGAACAGTCTCTCACCTGTGCACTGACTGGCTGCTATGCAACCAACCACCTGCTAGCCAACCCAGAGAAAACACAAGGTAGTGCATGTCACTTAAAGAGGAGGGATTCACAGAGATAACTTAATGCCCACTGTTATGGCAGGAAACTGTCTCACATCTCAAAGCCAGTGTACCTTGGAGTTACTCTAGACCAGTAAAGACCATGTCAGAAACCTGCCACCTGGAGCTACTGAGCCATAGTCAAGGATGGCTCTGTCTCATCCGGCATTATGGGTTGGAGTTAGATGCAAAGTCTTAATGCAGAAGTGGAGATACGACAATGATATTCATATGACCTTTATGACTGTAGAGTTGCCCCTCAGACAATGGAACATCACCTTATCTGCCCTCTACTGACAGAGTCCTGCAAGCAAGAGGATCTAGAGTGCTACATTCAATGTGCCAGAGCCTGGGTAAGGCATAATGTAGCGACTCAACAACAACAACAACAACAATAACAACAAGTCCAGCATTTATCTGTCAAGGACCAAAGCTGAGTATGGTGAACAGATTCACCTTTCTTGGCAGCATGCAGTTCCAGATTATGATGATGATAAACTGCCATTGATGAAGCCAACTCCAGAGTCTAAAATGTCTGTGACCCTCTAGCTTACAGCACACCACTGTCATAATTGGAAGTTGTATAAGTTTTCAGACAGAGCTTGAGGTGTACGGGACAAAGAAGAAGTTGTTTGATACAGTTGGATTCATCAGTCTTCGTACTTCAACTGCTTATTGTGAAAAATTTCGCCCAGCTTCCATTGAAATATGGATGGTGTATTAAAGTTAACTTAGTATGTACAGATGCACAATTGAAGTCTGAACATTCTTCTTGATGATTGGCATGGTTTGACGCTCCATCAGAATGCACGAGATATACCAGAGCTTAGCGGTCAGAAGGCAAGTACCATTCCAGTGCCCTCTCTGCACCAGTGGGAGAGGTAAGGCTCCTGGCATTCACTCGATACTTGAACGGCACCAGTTTGTTGAGTTCCTCCCGGAAGTCACGCATCTGCAGCCCTTCACACTTCATGGCCTCTTTGAGAGACGGGATGTGGTCCAGCTCTGAAATAAGGAAGCCCCCGGCCATCATGTTTGCCCGTAGGTATGCACAAAACCAGTGAGTGTTGTTGAAATACTCAATCTGGTTGCTGATAGCCATCGGACTGGAGAGCGCCTTCCCTGTGTCATCTTTGCATAGCTGCATCGTTGTCTTGGTGGAGTCGTTGATATCTCTCCCCGAACGTTCATCCCACACGTTTGCCTCTGGCATGTATAGGATCCAATTCATAGTCTCGGTAACTAGCGTGGCATTCTTATTGTTTGGATTCATCAGTGGCCTGAGAGTTTGGAGAAGCTTGCGGAAGCCCACATAGTCGGCCAGGTTGGATGTGAAGATGCGGTCAAACTTGGCCATTTTCTGAGCCAGGTGATGACGTGGGATTTCAAGGCAGCTAGAAACCAGCATGTGTATGTGGAGCCTATCCTGGGCTAGGAGGGTTGAAGTTTTCTGCAGCTGCTTCTCCACATATTTGTGGTACATGACGGTGGGAGTAGAAATTGTTTCACCTGCAGACCCCTGCACTTGCAGGCTGTCCCAAGCTGTGAATGGAGTGAGATTGCGTTGGATGCAGTACACAAAATCGTCAGTGGCTTCCATATATCCGCCTACAATTTGTTGTCTTCTTCCTGTGACGGTTGGGTTGTCAAATGGCAGACTTCTAACCGAGCTGTCTTGAGCAAGAAATAGGCCACGCTGGAACCACGTCTTTAAGTTCTTGGCTTCCTTAGGTGAGAGCCTTTCATAGTAGAGCTGTAATTCATGGCTGAAGAAGAAATTCTCTGCAAAGACAGCCTGTCTTTGCTTTGAAAGGTTCACCGAGGAGCTTTTGATGCGTTCGCACTCGAGGGAGTACCAACCTTTCCAGACATAACGAAGTTTGGCCAGATCCTCGTCGCTGATGGACACACACCCCTTCGTGGCTACTTGAATGCTCCTGGCATCAGCTTGGATGAGTTTCCTCAGGCTTGTTTTGGTCAGGTTGTAGTCACACTTGGAGATGTGCAGAGAGTACCAGAGTGTGGCTAGGCTGGCGGCAATGCCTTCCCTGTCTTTGTGCTGAATCAGCATGTAAAGGAACAGGACATTCCTGGCCATGACATAAGGGTCCAAGTCATTGAGCACAATATGAACTTTTCCCTGGTACTCTGCAGGCAAGGAGGCAGCCGTCAGCACTGTGTGTCGCAGATCTCCACACCCTGCTGAAAGGATGTGGAAGTCACACATTGTCTCGTCTGCCCTGATTCCGTCTGCCCATTCATTCTGCCCAAGCTGAAGGAAATCGCATGCCATCGTGTTGCCAAAGTAATAAGGGGGATCTAGGAATGTCTCCCGTGTGTGGGTAACATCTCGTTTTGCAAGATCAGTATACTTATTAGTCAGTTCAAGAGAAAGACCAGCAATCATTGCTTGGATGTCTTGGCATACCTCTTTATGGGCTGCCCAGCTCTTCCGTTGGCATGTGCCATTGCAGTACCATGCGTTGTTGCATCCTGCGCACTGGGAAGATACAGCAAACATAGTGTAATTTAGAGTCTGTCAGTTTTATGCTTATGCTCCAAAAAGTCCATCGAATAATATATAAACAATTTATGTATTTTTTGTGCGTGCACCTGATCAACGCTTCAAAACAGCTTGACAACTAAAGCATAACAATGAAAAATTAATGATACTACAAAGTTGCTGTGTTTCTGTTCATTCTGATTTTGGTTAGTGGGTCTTAATTTATAGCAGTGCTTAAAATTAACCATTTAGTTCACGCTGGAGGCCGTGTATACATGCAAAAGTTTTGCGGTATTCGGAACGGATGACAGATTTAACACGCAAGGAGCAAGGCCGGAAATATCTGTCAGCAACCCGCTCCCAACGAGCGAGGCAGGAAATATGAGTTTGCTGCCCGAGGGTGATGGCTTCAACCCGCCTTGCTTGAGGTCGAGTGAAAAGTAATCCCGCGCCTCGTTTCTTTTTTGTCAAAATAATCCCGGCGTGAACTGGTTAAATTGTACGTTTATGTGAGGATTTGCCAGAAAGATAAACATTCCAAATCAGAAAGAAAATACTAATCACAGCCTTTCAATGTTAAACATTCCATTTTTGTCCCAAGCCTAAAAAGCATTTAATGTATTTTCATATTCCCCACCCCCCCCCCCCAGATTCACGTAATTTCTTTGAAAACCCCAACATGGATAATGCAGAATGAATACCATTTTGATACATCTACAGTCCACATATTCACTTTTTCCTGGTTTACGTGATCAAGTCAACTGACCTGTTTCATTTCCCCCGTTTTCTTGCAATAACTGCAACTTTTGGGCCCAAACATCTGGCACTCCACGGCGCCATGCCTGACCCTGTCTTGCTCTTGGCACTGATCACTGCAGTACTTGGCCTGTGGGCAACGATCACATGTCACCGGACCCTCTGGCAGGGGTTTCATACAGCGCCAGCAGTTTCCTGGTGTGACATCCATAGTTTCCACCAGTCAAGCTGTAAATTTTCAAAATTTGAGTTGTTTCAGAAAGAAAGACAAAGAGTTTAAAAGTTGGTCATTCTATAAATTTGGGGTCCACATTTCTTCCTGTCCCTGTTACATCTGACATCTATGATTTTGTAAATTTTCTGGATGCACTCCCTGATGCCTTCTTCCTCAAAGAGTGATTATGTGAAGCAGTCCTTCTGTTTTGAAAATCACAGGCGTGTTGAAAACGGTGGACATTTTCTAGGCGTGTGATTTTTCTACATACAGGTGTGTGATTTTTCTAGGCATGTGATTTTTCTAGGCGTGTGATTTTTCTAGGCGTGTGAGTTTTCTAGGTGTGTGATTTTCTTCTAGGCGTGTGATATTTCTAGGCGTGTGATTTTTCTAGGCGTGTGATTTTTCTAGGCGTGTGATTTTTCTAGGCGTGTGATTTTTCTAGGCGTGTGATTTTTCTAGGCGTGTGATTTTTCTAGGCGTGTGATTCTTCTAGGTGTGTCATTTTTCTAGGCGTGTCATTTTTCTAGGCGTGTCATTTTTCTAGGCGTGTGATTCTGTGCTCCAAGCTGGGACTGAACAATCTGGTATATTTTTTACAAGCTGATTTACCCGATCATACCGGTAGATCGGGTATATAGGGCGTAGTGTTGGGGATGAAAATGTGGGCAGTTAAATGTAAATGGGGGATCATTGAGGAGACATGCAGTTATAGAAAAACAATTTTTGTGGTGTGATCTGAGGCAATTTCTGACCACTGAAACCAATTTGAGCAAAAGATCATCTTTTAAACATCATTTTTGAGCTTGGGGTAATTGAATCAGCTACACGGTATTCTGAGCAATAGAATCATTATAGTAGGCTACAATTTTTATTCGGGGAAGAAAAAGTGTGGGGGGGGGGACCAAACAATGTGCCCGCTTTAAAATGTGGGGGGGGGGGGGGGGGGGGGGTCCCCGGTTCCCCACCGATTTACGCACATGATAATTATGTACCCTGATAACTGTCTGTAAATGTTCCCGTTGGTCTGTTAAATTGGCATTTTGTGAGGCAGTGGCATTGCCGGGAGAACGTAGTGAAAAGGTTACCGTAGTACACAGGCGAAGGCTGATTGTACAGTGTTGACACTAAATCATAATGTAATCAAACGTGAAGTTGTCATTTGCAATGGAAATGTTGAGTGTTACCATCAACTTACAAATGGTGTGAATGATGGAGGAAGGTCATAATTAAGTTTCAGTATTGGACTCTTCAACAAACGTAAACTTGAACTTCTTACAATTTGCGAGACCGTCTGCGAGGAAAACGTCGATTCAACTTTTATTCAAGTTGGTCAATCATCTATATAAGAGCAAGTTTTACTCGGCCTCCGAGACGATGTTCGCTCCTGAAAGGTTCCGAGACCGCGGTCTCCCGCGACGCCAAAATGGCTCCATGTCCATAGAAAATACGGAGAATTTCTTCCGCCAAATCAAGCACTTCAGGTCGTCCTAATTTTTCGTACGGACCGGCGATCCGTTTTGTCGATTTTTTTGTGACTGCGTTCAAGATCGCAATATTTGAAGCAATGCATCGACCCTTCGTTGATCCCAAACAGGCCCCCGAAATTATAACGCGACACTGACTGTGACGTGCAGCGAACTCACAACGCTCAGCCTTGGTGGAAGCATAGAGCTAGTGGAAGCATGGAGCTGTAAACACATTATGGAAGCAACAGCACTCTATCACGCGACGTCACATGCTTGCGCTTCAAATAGCGAGCACCGTAGACTCAACCTCGTTTCCATGGTGTGGAGCAGGCTGCAGTACGCATTGCCAGTGACGGTTTTACGCATAGCCCGGAAGTACTACGCAGTGTAGACTTTCGATTGGTCGGACCGCGGCAAGGCATACTAATGTGTAGTCCTTCTGGGTATTCGTTGCACTCGGCGCAGGGGCGGCAAGCGAAGCATATGAAAGAATAGGGACACTTGGTGGCCACGCACCATGGAGAAAAAATATTTTACCAAGGTCACCACATACTAACGTTTGGTGAACGCTTTTGCAGAAGGGCCGAGTAGAACACGTAAACGAAACCCCTACGTTGACCTCGCTGACCTTGCACAGTCTAGACTCGCAGAAAAGCCAGCACAGGGGGCGGCCAGGCAGTCAACGTGAAAGCGCACACGACGGCAAATTCCTGTGCAAAACGCAGTCACGAAAAATCGACGAAACGGATCGCCAGTCCGTACGGGAAACTTAGGACGACCCGAAGCGTCCGACCCGGCGGAAGACACCCTCCGCATTTTTCCACGGACGTGGAGCGATTTTGAGACCGCGGGAGCCCGCGGTCTCGGATCCTTTCAGGAGCAAACATCGTCTCGGGGGCGAGTAAACTTCTCTCTTATATATATAGATTATATTCATCTTGGTTTACAATAAATCCGTTTTCTCTTCACCGATGTAGTTTTTTTCTCACAAATGATGAAGTATAATTATGCCGTAAATGTATGCCGAGGTGTGCCGTACAGAGGGGATTCAGACGTGCGATTATTCGCCTTTATCTGGAAGCTTTTAGGCGTGTGATGGCGTGGAGGTGCAATCGCACGCCTCAAATCAGAAGGACTGTTGACACAAAAGAACCACTCAACAAATAATAAGTAGTATGAACTCATTTTTAAACACTTGGATGGCAAAGTACAAAGTTCATAGGCAACACGGACAGAAAAGGACCAAGTTTTTTTCCCAGATATATTCCATGCAAGCTTACCAATTGGTGACTGACTTAAACTTGGTTGATTTTTTCTTTAATGCCTATACGCATTATCCCAGAATCACACAAAACCCCATTTATTTCCCAGTGTCAAATATATATTGTGCTTACATGTACATTTTGAATATCAAGATATGACCCTGTTATAAAAAAAAAGAACACAGAAATGACTTCTTTTTTTCCAAATCTCAGTTTTGTCATTTTTTTCCTTATAAAAAATAACCCTTTGCTTTGTTTTTGATACGACACGACACTTTCCTTGGAAAGTGGTCAAAAGGGACCTTTTTGGATCTGTACTATGCTGGCCATTGAGTGAAACTTACATGTATGTATATACACATGTATCTTGATAGACTTTACCCAACGATAGATAGAGAAACAGTTCTTTAAAGAGGTTGTGGAATGCTCGAAGACATTTCCGTCATTTTTCGGGTATTATGTAGCCTAAGGTGTGATGAAATAAAAACGACTATTGTTTCTGTCATAAAATGAGTACAAAAGGTACTTTTGAGAGCTGTTTTTCAAGTCCTGTCATGTCTGTTTCGACCCGAACGTGCAATTTATGTAAAAGTCGTCGTTGCGGGCAGCGAACAAAACACAGTAAATCGTGACGTAATAAACAGGACTCCCGATGCAGAGTAGCACAAACGAGTCCTGTTTATTACGTCACGATTTACTGTGTTTTGTTTGCTGCCCGCAACGACGACTTTTACACAAATTGCACGTTCGGGTCGAAACAGGACCTGAAAAATAGCTCTCAAAAGTACACTGTACCCTTTGTATTCATTTCATGACAGAAACAATAGTCGTTTTTATTTCATCACACCTTAGGCTACATATACCCAAAAAATGACGGAAATGTCTTCGAGCATTCCACAACCTCTTTAAACTGTAATAGTGCTATAGGCCTATAACCTGCTACAACTAATATATTAAAACTCTAACCGCCCCCAATATGCTACAAAACACTACTGAGGAGTAACCTGTAGTATGAATTTCTTTGACGAATGACGACTTTTACACAAATTGCACGTTCGGGTCGAAACAGGACCTGAAAAATAGCTCTCAAAAGTACACTGTACCCTTTGTATTCATTTCATGACAGAAACAATAGTCGTTTTTATTTCATCACACCTTAGGCTACATATACCCAAAAAATGACGGAAATGTCTTCGAGCATTCCACAACCTCTTTAAACTGTAATAGTGCTATAGGCCTATAACCTGCTACAACTAATATATTAAAACTCTAACCGCCCCCAATATGCTACAAAACACTACTGAGGAGTAACCTGTAGTATGAATTTCTTTGACGAATGACGACTTTTACACAAATTGCACGTTCGGGTCGAAACAGGACCTGAAAAATAGCTCTCAAAAGTACACTGTACCCTTTGTATTCATTTCATGACAAAAACAATAGTCGTTTTTATTTCATCACACCTTAGGCTACATATACCCAAAAAATGACGGAAATGTCTTCGAGCATTCCACAACCTCTTTAAACTGTAATAGTGCTATAGGCCTATAACCTGCTACAACTAATATATTAAAACTCTAACCGCCCCCAATATGCTACAAAACACTACTGAGGAGTAACCTGTAGTATGAATTTCTTTCCATACAAGTGTGCACAACACATGTAGTATTCTGTGGTATTTGGTACTTGACCCCCAAACAGCCCTTTGAGGGTTAGGGTTAAAGGGAATTTGCAAACATCAAAAAACAAAAGTACCAAATTATTATGAAATACCTTTCTGGACTGTTAGTGCATGCATGACAGTCTAAAGCATCCTGTAAAATCATGGCTTCTGGTGTGCTGTCATTTTTAAGATAAGTGGTATTTTTGTATCAATTTCCAATGCTGCTCGGCCGACAGCGTTCAGCGTTGGAAAAAACTGGCTTTTTTTTAATAACTGCCCCTGAATTACAATATTTAGTTAGTCCGCATTTTGTTTGCAATCAATTACACACCTATGAACAGGTACAAGCCAGCTAGACTGGTTCCCTGACCTTACAATTCCCTGACGTCTATAAATTGCTCAATTTCATCTTAAGTGGGGTCAAGGGAACCAGGCTACAGGAACATGTTGTTTTTCTTGGTTTTTCCAGCATCCACCATGTTTATACACAAACAAGTCAGTGTGACAACATTTGCTATAAAATACTAACCCCCAAATCCATCCATTTCTTAAAATTACAGTAAAAGCAAATGTTGTATATTCCCTTTAATGAAGCAGAAATTCTCGTTGGAAGTTGAGTGTTAGTGATTGATGATCAAAGGACAGATAGCCAAAAGAAAGCCCACCTATTACCTTACTTTGTGCACACTGTTGCCAAAAGTTTGAAGTGCCATTTTCTGTAGATTTGGCATTTACTCACCTTGAATATTTGAATCTTTGACAGCCTTCCAGCTAGAACACACCTCGCATGTACTTGTATTAAACTGCAGCTACTTATCAAACATGTGTCAAAGGTTTAAGCAGCAGGAAGAACTTACACATTGATTGCTTCACAGACCAGTTCCTTGATGAATACGATTTTTTTTCACTATAGCAGCTTCAACCAATGTCTATTTATAGCTTGGGACATGTATTTCCATAGAGCTGTATAATACAGCTCTATGTGTATTTCTCATCCAAAATAAACAAGCAGTCATGACAAATGTCTATTTATAGCACGGTATTGCTCATCCAAAAAAATTCCAGTCATGAGAAATACCTGTTAAAGGGAATATTTCATTTGCTTTTGCTGTATAGGCCTAATTTTCAGAAGTGGATGGATTTTGGGGGTTAGTATGTTAGTTTTGTGTTTGTACTATGCTGGAAAAAACAAGAAATGCAATCAAGTTACTGTAGTCTGGTTCCCTGACCCCACTTAGGATGAAACAGAGCAATTTATAGACAACAGGGAATTGTAAGGTCAGGGAACCAGTCTAACATAGGTGTGTAATCGATTGCAAACAAAATGCGGACTAACTAAATATGGTAAATTGGGGGCAGTATTTGAACAAAAGCCTGTTTTTTTCCAATGCTGGTTGACCGACCATCGTTGGAAATTTATACAAAAATACCACTTTTATTAAAAATGACAGCACACCAGGTGCCATGATTTTACAGGCTGCCCTAGACTGTCATTCACTAACATTCCAGTAAGGTATTTTGTGATAATTTGGTAGTTTTGTTTTTTGATGTTTGCAAATGTTGTATATTCCCTTTAAATATGAATGTGCTTTGCCCTTTTCAGCGTACTGGAATTTGTGTGTGTGAGGCTGGTGTGTGTGTAACCTGGACAATTGACTCACTGTGGGGAACTCGCACTAAAACTACTACAACTAAACTAAACTCAGGATCTTGAAAGGAAAAGGCGCGAGGAAATTGAATTAATAGAGACAAGAGACACAATTCTAGATTTCAATCCAAAAAGGACCAAAAAGAATTTATTTACAAAAACCTTAAACCAAAAACCAGAAACTAAGCAAAGAATAAATAACCTAAAACAAACAATAAAACAAGGACTTAAACCAAAAAACTAAAACCCTAAAACCAACACAGTGTGAAAATAATAAGTGGACCTTAAGGCCCCCCAAAAAAAGTCTCCGGTTTCTGGTATGGAGCTTGCCCAAAAAGTGGTGCGGCGACGCGGCTTTTTTTTTTTTACCTGATTTTTTTTGCTTCAAATGTTGGCTGATGACTGCAAATGGTGCCCGACTAAACTTAGTGCAAATATATGGGAGTCCAGAGAGGCCACATAAAGCTTACTCTCGACCATAACCCAATCTAAAAACACGTTAAAATTGTGCAGCAGCAGGATTCCAGTCAAACCAGTGAGTTTGGCGGTTTTGAGACGTCATCTTGTATTGAAAAAAAACCTTTTCATTTTGCCGACGGGCATGGCTACGGCGACGCGCGCGCATACCAGAAACCGGAGACTTTTTTTTTTTGGCCTAAAGAACACTCAGGCAGAAAATCTGTAACTCGACTAGCAGAAAAACACTCACACTGGGCAAAGCGCACCTAAGAAAAATCAAGAGGAAAGAGAGGCTCAAAAATATAGTGTTCTCTCCACTGCCGCTGGTCTGCTTCTGAGGGGTGTTTGGTCTTACAGGGTGGCAGGGCACATGGTCTTGGGGGAAGGGGACCAATGGCATGAGTTCAATTTACATACAATACGAAATTGTTACTGGGGAAAGTTCATCAGGGGGAAGCACTACTCTGATAGTGTTGGGGATCGACATTTAATAAAAACACTGGATTTCCTTGGGGGGGGGGGTACTCCTATACTAAAGCACTACAAAAATACATTGAAAATATTCAAATTAAATTTGGCCCAGCCACATTTGCAATGACATGGAAAGGTGGTTACGTTTTTGCTTCCCCCCCCCCCTCTCAAAATTTTGATCTTGTGGCACATATGTTCATGGGTGCCATTTAATTATGCGCATGCGCGACATATTGCCACCGAAAGGTTAATTTATTTTTCGCGTGATTCTGTGGGTCAGAATGGGATTGATGTTTTCGTTTTCAAATTGTGACAATATGTTAATAAGGAATCTTCAATATTTATGCATTAAATGAAATGTTAAGAACTATTTTAATGCTATTATTATTACAATGTTTTCGTCGTCATCGGCTTGGCGTTGTCTGCTATAGAAAAACAAGCATTGTCATCTAGCTAGGAAGCCGTCTACACATATGCGCATGTTGAAAATATTTAATGCTCATTGGCTGAATGGGACACAAACATACGTGGTCCATACAAGATCAAAATGCCCTAATAGCATTGGCAAAAGCAAACGCTAATGTCCTATTTTGTGTCGATTTTTCATGGCTTTTTTTTCTTCTCAAGACAGACTTTCAGAACTTAAGTCTTTGCTTTATTTTTTCAGAGCCCTTTGAAATAAAACTTTTAGTCCAATAGAATGTGTACTTTGGTCACTTCAAAAGGTCTCATTTTAAGTTTGGTTCAAAGACCAACCCACGTAGTACAGTTATGCTACAAACAGTTGTCACTCCTGCCAATATCACACAGGGTTGGCTAATTTAAATCTCTGATTTAAAACGCGATTTAAATAGTAGTAGTAGAAACAATTTTTTCAATGTTGCCATTTCCACACTATAAAATGTTACAATGCCGTGTAAGTACCTGTATACAGAGCAGAATGCAATGAATTATGTAATGGTGTATAGTAATGTACATGGATCTATAGAACAAATGTACGACAACATTTAGGTATAAGGTGAAGCGTCACGCTTTTGTACCCTTATCTATCAACAGACCAGTGGACATGACCGAGATTTTTTTTAATGTATTTACCCCCCCCCCCAATATTTTGTAAAGACTGCCTTTTTCCATTCAAATGCCCTTGTCTTTTTCCATTCAAATGCCCTTTTTTCCCCCCTCAATAATTTGTAAAGAGTGCCCGTTTTTTGTTTTAGGTGCCTTTTTTGACAAGAAGTGTTGCCCTTTTTTGTTGCTTCTGCCGTTTTTGGTGCCTTTTTCTGAATTTGGCACATGTATCACCCTAAAAAGCTCCATATGTCTACCTGTCTACATTTTCACCACGAATGTGCAAGTGCCCTTTTCAAAAAATTGTACCCCCCAATAAAAAGGACCGTGCTACACCACTGGAATCAACTGTGCTGGTGTAGGCTGACCTGAACCATCAACAGGTGTATTAAGTCCCAATTGATAGTCTTACCCCTAACATTTCTCCAAAACAATTTAGATTTAATGCCATATAATGCCTTTTAAAGGTGTAGGCCTGATTTCTGTTCTGCACCTTGTATGAAGGACCATCAATCAAACACTATAAGTTACACAAGGATCAGTGCGGTTTTTTTTTTTTTTAAACCTGATTTTTTTGCTTCAAATGTCGGCTGATGACTGCAAATGGTGCCCGACTAAACTTAGTGCAAATATATGGGAGTCCAGAGAGGCCACATAAAGCTTATTCTCGACCATAACCCAATCTAAAAACGCGTTAAAATTGTGCAGCAGCAGGATTCCAGTCAAACCAGTGAGTTTGGCGGTTTTGAGACATCATCTTTCATTGAAAAAAAAAACTTTTTCATTTTGCCGACGCGCATGGCTACGGCGACGCGCGCGCATACCAGAAACCGGAGACTTTTTTTTTTGGCCTTATGGAGTACCGAAGTGAATACGTCACGTGCACAAATGTGTGAGAAAGACATTAACGCGGGATTCAGCCCAAAGAACCAATAAGCGGGCGTACTCCATTCGTTTGTGCTACACTTTCTGGTTCTAAATGGCGTCACTCTTCGGTACTCCTTAGGAACCTGTTTAAACTCCTTAGTGATGGGTGTAAGGGTGCATGGGGAGATAAAGACACATTATTAGACATATCAATACCCCTGGTACTTTGAAAGTTCAATTTTTTTTTTTAAAAGGTCTAAATTTAAATTTAAATTTTAAAAAATCTGATTTAAATCAAATAAATCCGTAAAATGAGTATGTACATGTACACATGCACGATCAAAGTCTGAATGTTCTTCTTGACGATTGGCATGGTTTGACGCTCCATCAGAATGCGCGAGATATACCACAGCTTAGCGGTCAGAAGGCAAGTACCATTCCAGTGCCCTCTCTTGACCAGACGGAGAGGTAAGGCTCCTGGCATTCACTCGCTTCTTGAACGGCACCAGTTTGTTGAGTTCCTCCCGGAAGTCACGCATCTGCAGCCCTTCACACTTCATGGCCTCCTTGAGAGATGGGATGTGGTCCAGCTCTGGGATATGGAAGCCCCCGGCCATCATGTTTGCACGTAGGTATGCACAAAACCAGTGAGTGTTGTTGAAATACTCTATGCGGTATCTGATGGCCTCTGGACAGGACAGCTCCTTCCCCGTGTCATCTTTGCATAGCTGCATCGTTGTCTTGATGGAATTGTTGATATCTCTCCCAGTGCGTCTATCCCATCCGCTTGCCTCTGGCATCCATATGATCCAACTCGTAATCTCGGTAACTAGCGTGGCATTCTTATTGTTTGGATTCAGCAGTGGCCCGAGAGTTTGGAGAAGCTTGCGGAATTCGAAAAAGTCAGCCAGGTTGGCTGTGAAGATGCGGTCAAATTTGGCCATTTTCAGAGCCTGGTGATCATGTGGGATTTCAAAGCAGCAGGAAACCAGCATGTGTATGTGGAGCCTACCTTGGCTTAAGAGGGTTGATGTTTTCTGAAGCTGCTGTGCCACATATTTGTGGTACATGACGGTGGCAGAAGTTGTTTCACCTGCACTACACTCCTGCACTTGCAGGCTGTCCCAAGCTTTGAAAGGTGTGTTACTGTTATGAATACAGTACACAAAATTCTCAGTGACTAACAAATGTCCATCTATATTTTGACGTATTCTTGCTGTGAGAGTTGGGTTGTCAAATGGCAGACTTCCAATCGGGGTGTCTTGAGCAAGAAATAGGCCATGTTGGAACCACGTCTTTAAGCTCTCGGCTTCCTTAGGTGAGAGCCTTTCAAAGTAGATCTTTAATTCATGTTGGAAGGAGGGAACCTGTGTCAGGACGAACTGTCTTCGCTTCGTGAGGTTCACCGAGGAGCTTCTGATGCGTTGGCACTCGAGGGAGTACCAGCCTTTCCAGACATAGCGAAGTTTGGCAACATCCTCATCGGTGATGGACACACACCCCTTGGTGGTTTCCGAAATTCCCCTGGCATCAGCTTGGATGAGTTTCTTCAGGCTGGTCTTGGTCAGGTCGTAGTCACTCTTGGAGATGTGCAGGGAGTACCAGAGTGTGGCTAGGCTGGTGGCAATGCCTTCCCTGTCTTCGTGCTGAATCAGCGTGTAAAGGAAAAGTACATTCCTGGCCATGACGTAAGGGTCCGAGTCATTGAGCACAATATGAACTTTTCCCTGGTACTCTGCAGGCAAGGAGGCAGCTGTCAGTACTGTGTGTCGCAGATCTCCACACCCTGCTGAGAAGATGTAGAAGTCACGCATTGTCTCCTCACTGATTCCATCTGCCCATTCATTCTGTTTAAGCTGAAGGAAATCATATGCCATCGTGGTGCCAAAGTAATAAGGGGGATCTAGGTATATATCCCGCTTGCTGTAACCATCCTGTCTCGAAAGATCAGCATAATCTTTAGTCATTTTATTAGAAAGATCGGTGATTATTGCTTGGATGTCTTGGCATACCTCTTTATGGGCTGCCCGGCCCTTCCGTTGGCATGTGCCATTGCAGTACCATGCGTTGTTGCATCCTGCACACTGGGAAGATACAGAAAACATAGGGTAATTAGAATCTGTTTGCAAACAGAGACTGTGCTGTAGAGGTCATACAAATGGTAGATATCCATCATGTAGACAAATGTGATGCAATCAAGGTAAAGTTGTTTGTAGACCCGGTCAATTTTTTTTTACAGATTTGAAAAAAAAAGCACAATCTCAGCATTACTGCTGTGAATACGGCATGCTGGTACCATCTTTAGCTCAAAAATTATGGAAGTTGGAACAGCAAGAGATATGATGAAGTGATGTGATGCAGTGGCCCTATTTTAGTCTGTATCTCCAAATGAAATTTCCCGACAAACGACTCATTTAGCTTGATTGCATCACAAATATAGAAAATATGGGAAGGTAATAATTTTCATTTTAATTCTAGGATACAAATGTACAATTTGTACTTGCATCCACCACAGGTTCAAAACAGCTTGACAGAGCGCAACAATGAAAACATTCAAACAACAAACCCATTGTGTTTGTGTTCATTCTGATTTTTGTCAGTGAGACTTAGCAATTCTGAAAATTGACCATTATGCACAAGGGTATGTGCCAGAAAATAAAACATTAAAAATCAGAAGGGAAATTCCCACAGGAGCTTTTCAATATTAAACATGCCATTTTTGTCACAAGCCTGAAATAAAGAAAACAAGAGTTTGTCAAGGTACATGTTGCGCTGGGTGATTGAGCAAAAAACTATTTCATAGGACATTGGCTAGTTGTGGAAAAGGGATAATGTAATTCAGCCTTTCCAGTAAATTCATTTGTTTTAATTGAAGGGGAAAAAATTCATCTTTTGGAGTACCGGTATGTAAATTTCAGTACATTTTACGTACATGTACACGTTATTTCCGGCTTGATGACATCAGCGGTTAAAAGGTACAAACTGAACACTGATTTAGTTCAGAGGGGATACAAACAACATGTTCATCATGGGGGGAAAAGAACTGCTGAAAGTAATGAATGTTTTTGTGTATGTACATGTATTAACAACACCTTACTTCCAGTTTGATGACGTCACAGCATTTTCAAACCCAAGGTCAATATTGTATTGGGTATAATTATTTTGTGGTTCGAACAATTCAGTAGTCATGGATCAAATGATGAATTTCTATAAAAAAAAATTTGAAAACGATCATTTTTAAATTCTCCCTACATAACTTCCCGTCATCAGACGTCATGATTCTGAAATCCAGGCAAAGGCATTTGCTGATGTCCAAATAATATCTAGTGGCAATTTGGTAACATTTTGACAAGTGGCTTTTCACAAAAATGCCAACAAACAAGTTTAACTGTCTTCGGTGTTCTGCTAGAGGGCACCCTTCTAGGTGATGGTGTCAACATGCTGTTTTTGTGTTAGGCATTCCTCACTTCCGTAGTTTGTCTTTCTAGTAAAATGCTTTTTGTCTTTGACTTACTGATCACAAGAAATGAGAACTGTACGCCATTGAATTTGAAAAGTTATAATTCAAAACAATTATTCAAATGTTGACCTTATCTTGCTTGTAAGTTGATACCTGGTGACATCATGATGATGTCACAAACTTGTTCACACCTTTAAACCAGGGTTCAAGTTCAAAGTAGGTTTTATTATTTCATGAACAGTTAGGAAGGACTTTTGTTTTTGATTTTAGGCTTCTGTTTGCTTTTTGAATTCACCTAACATTGACCTACTGGCTGTAAACCCAGAAAGGGAAGGTCAAGCAACTTCACGTAAAAATATTTATAAATCAGTGATCTATCTGGTTACAAAATATGAACATGAACGATCATTTTGTTGAAGAGTTATAAGTGAAAGATGTTGGTCACGTTTTCAACTAAAATCGCTTGTAATTTGATACCAGATGATGTCATCACGACATCAGAACAATATGCACCACTCAGGATCAGGGTCAATATATCTTCATAATTACAAGTTTATACCATAAACAGTTTAGGAGAAAATTCTCAAGTATTTATTGTCCAGAAAAAGAAAAGGATGAATTGAAAGATTAATTTGGACCATTTTAAACGGTGATCGGGTTGTGCCCGATCACATAATTAAGTGTATTTTCCATAATTTTTCCCAAATTTATAAAATTCTTTTTCAAACTCCAACATGGATAATGCAGAATTGCAACATCTACAATAACATTTTTACTTTTCCCCATAATGTACATGTAGGGATAAAACAGGAATTAGATCACCAACAGCAGCTATGTATGTATTGTGTATGGCTCTAACTGCCTGAATTTGGAGAGCTGGGCTTACTAGTTCAAGTCAACTCACCGGTTTCATTTCCCCCGTTTTCTTGCAATAACTGCAACTTTTGGGCCCAAACATCTGGCACTCCACGGCGCCATGCCTGACCCTGTCTTGTCTTTGGCACTGATCACTGCAGTACTTGGCCTGTGGGCAACGACCACATGTCACCGGACCCTCTGGCAGGGGTTTCATGCAGCGCCAACAGTTGCCTGGTTTGACATCCATAGTTTCCACCAGTCAGCTGTAAATTATCATTCATAAATACCTCAGACAGTTTAGCTATTCCTATTGGTCGAGAGCTCGTCACGTGGCCGGTCTTAAACGGATGATAAAGACTTGGCTAGCTGGTCTTAAACACTTTTCCAGTGTCACAATAAAATGTGGACTCCTAAAAATCCAGTGCCTCTTACCCTTTCATTGGTTGAACGTTCACAATCCTCACGTAGGCATGCGCAACACTACAAGGGAGTCAGAATTTTATAGTTCTAAATTCAAAACGCAACGCCCCAGGTGCGTTCTGCGTGACATCTCGCAGAAAATGTTACGCGCGCTTCAATCTCCATAAAAGGGTTGTTTACATCTTTCTCGCCAGCTGAACACTCCATTATTTTGCTAGAGGGATGTTTCAAAAAGCATGAAGTGAACTTGTTGAACAAAATCAGGATTTTTTGAACGAATTATTTGATATTTTTTTACGGATAAGGTATTTATGAATGGGAATAAATATGTGCTCGGTCGGTATTTATCACTCTGTTTAATACCGCTTAGAGTCTGGGTGCTGATAATTACCCTCGCCTCCGGCTCGGGTAATTATCAGCACCCAGACTCTAAGCAGTATTAAACGAGTGATAAAAACCTCCGGAGCACACATTTATTCCCTTAGTTAATTTGAAATGTTTTAGACAAATATATGTACATTCATAGGTGGGTCTTCTAATAAGCAGCTGCTGGCATTGTGATAAATAAGACAATATTTTTCAGTCATTCAATGCAAAATCCGGTTGGTTGTCAGCTGACCGACTCAAATTTGCTAGAACCTCTGTTTAAAAAATGCTTTGTAGCTCCCAGTTCAAGTGTGTATATCGAGATGATCCTGTGGGGGAAAAAACAGCCCTGCCTCCTCTCTCCAATTCTCAGTTGGTTTTTTTTATCTCATTCTCAAAACGACCCTTTCTTTCATTTTCAAAACGACCCTTTCTTTCATTTTCAAAACGACCCTTTCTTTCATTTTCGATACAATGCTTTCATTGGAAAGTGGTTAAAAGAATGCCACATACAGCCTGCCAAAAAAAAATGGTACAATCGAAAACAATTTTTTTTCAATATTAAATCTCAACATAAGTAAGTCGTTTTGAGCATCACATTAATTAAAGAAAAAGACCAGGCTTTCCGATACTTTTTGTTTCATCTCATTTGCTTTTGTCAATCCAGAGATAACTCCAGTTTAATACTGCAGAACACAAAAATCGAGTTTGTTTCTTTTGCCAAGTTGCAATCTTTTGTGAGCTTCAAGACAGCATGGCACAGTACTCGAAACAACTCTGCCCATGCATAAAAGTGGCACAAAATCGATTTTGGTGTATCGCACTTAATTGATTATATCTCTGAATTGACAAATGCAAATAAGATCAAACCCCAAGCAAGAATGACTTATTTTGAAATTTCACATTTAACCAATTTTGTTTCTGATTGTACCATTTTTTTGTAGACAGGCTGTAGTTCTAAAAAAAAAAAAAGCCCACATTTTTGGCTATTTTAGCCCTGAATGGCATTCCATTGAGGAAATTCATACTCTATTCATTTTTTGTTATAGACACATACATGTAAGGGGGTTTGTGTTTACTGTTTGCTTCAAAGACCAACCAAAATGATGTGTTACCTAGTACAAAAAAATAGGGGGGGGGGGGGAATGGGGAAAATTTGTTTTGGGGTTGTTGTTTTTTTTGTGCTCAAATTTTTTAAAATGGATTTGTAACAGTTAAGATGTGAATCAACTGTTCATTCTGCATTGCCTGCGCTGTTTATACATGGGCTTCCCTGCCTGTAAATTGGGGGGGGGGGGGGAGGTCTAACCTAAGGCATGCAAAAGGCACGCCCTGCTTACCGGGTCCGGCGGCATGCCCCTGAACAGTTTAGAAAGCTATTCCTGCATTCATTCTAAGGCAATTAGAGAATAAATTGAGGAATTTCAGCATTCCATTTATTATTTTGGGCCCTTTTTACTGGTGTAACATTAGTCAGTGGCTACTGATCTGCTACTGAGGTAGACTAAAGAAAACCCACCTATTTTCTTACTTTGTCGCTTAAATTGTATGTGCAATTTTCCGTAGACTGGAAGTTTACTCACCTTTATGACTCTTTGACAGCCTTCTAGAACTCGCCTCCTAGAACTCGCCTCCTATGGTGAACTTGTACTAAATGGCAGCTGCTACATGTACATGTATGTACCAATGCAAGGTTTAAGAGACATAAAACACGGAGAGCTTACACATTGATTGCTTCACCGACAAGGTCCCTGATGAATAAGAATTTTTTTCCTCAGTAAAGCAACGTGAACCTACCCCAGTAGTACGATTCTATTTATAACACGGGGACATGTATTTCTCATCCAAAAAATTCCAGTCATGAGAAATACGTGTTTGTCCTTTTCAGCTACAGGAATGTGTGGGTGTGCGTGTGCTTACATGTGCATGGTCATGGGGGAACCAGGAAAAAATGGTAACAATAGGGACAATGGTACCCCATAACTCGATCTTTAGAAATTTCAGTACTCCTTATTAGGAAATGCTATTGTATGTAGTTTGAGATTTCAATAGGAACAAGGGGTATTTGCGGGTGAGGCTGTGTGTGCAATGATGTGGAAAGGAAATAGCATTTTAAAAACCAAAAAAGGCGAGGAAAGTACCGCTACGCGCCAACCTGACTCCCCAAAGCTTTGCCAACCTGTCTGTGTGTACAGACAAGATCAAAATGATTATGCTGATAGCATTGGAAAAGGCAAACTTTGGTCACTTGAAGAAAGCTCGCATTCTATAGCTTGGTTCAAAGACAGACCCACGTAGTAAAGTTGTGCTTTAAACAATTATGTCACTCATGGCGGTATCACATGTCACATTGTACAGTCAACTGTTTAGAAATCTACATATCTATTTTGGCCGAAACTTAATACATAGAAGGCAATATAGTGACAATGTTAAATATATAAGTGATGTCATCATACTTCATTACATAATTTTGTTCATGGATGTTTTGAGAATTAAATATCGAAAATTCTTTCATTATAAAGAGGAAACATTGTTTTGTTTGATGCTTTACATGGTGTGCTAACATCTCCCAGTTTTCACTTGCCACCGTGCAAAGCCTTAGATCAAAATAAGGAGGGTAAATTCTTGCACAGCTGCTGAATATATATGGCATGGCTTTATTTTGTTTTCAGAACGAGTCACATATCTTCCCTCCAACAACTGGTGGAGCCGAGAAAATGGCCGACGATCTCAAGATACCATTCCTAGGAAAGCTGCCCCTGGATCCAAGAATAGGTAACGAGTACAGAAAAGCTAAATGATAAAACCCTCAGGAGTGGAGGTTCTTTGTATCACATGGTTCTTTGTATTTACACATTGAAGTAAATTACAAATGCAGCTGATTACAATGAGTTTTTAAAACCTAAACTAACTGATTCCTTCGGTCTGGTTCCCTAGGTAAATGCTGTGATGAGGGAACATCCTTCTTTGAGGAGGTACCAGACTCCCCTGCGACACAATCTTACCTGTCAATCATTAGCAGTGAGTAGACCACACCCAGTTTTCAAGCTACATAAATTTTCAATATGTGGTTGTAGGATTTGAATTACGTGTACACAATTCGTCAGTCGCACCATGAAGAGACATATCGTATATATACATATACGAATTGTTCATAATCCCATAATCCCAAGAGTCTTATATAGCGCACGTATCTACCAACAATTAGGTACTCAAGGCACTGGTAATGATGTCTATTTTTAAAGACAGGTGAACAAAATTTTATGAGAAACACGAGACCCATTATGTAGCACCTTAAAAGAGAATACAAGATGCTGCGTCGCATATTGCAGCCAGGCCAGAAACACACTTTCTTGTTTTAATATACTCCCGAGGACAATGCTTTGTGTTTTCTTTTGTCGCTGTAATATAACACTCTCCCATAGAATAGGCACACAAACCTACTACAGAGGACCGCTTTAAACAAAAGACCCAACTCCCGAGGACTGAAAGGATCTGTTGTTCTCCCTTTGTGTGTCTGTCCTCGGGGGGTTATGTAGATATAGAACAAGTACACCTGGGCAAACCCCTCCTCTTAGCGATCAGTGTTACTGGGTTCTTTAACGTGCATTACACAACACACGGGACCTACGGCTTTACGTCCCATCCGAAGGACGGAGCAATAATGGTAAAGTGCCTTGCTCAAGAGCACAAGCACCATGTTCCCAGTCAAAATTCGAACCCATGTACCACGGCACACGAGTCGAACACCGTAACCATTGGACCACAGCACCCCACATTTCCACAGCAATTTCAAGAAAAAAGCATGCGTCCATCTCGTAATACTTGCAGCTGTTGTTCGTAGTGGTATGGTGGTACTTCAAGATTCTGACTACTCTTGAGGTTTGCTTCGAAGTCACAGGAATTAACATTTGTTTATTTGTTTTTCATTTTGCAGAACTGAGAAAATACTGTCAAAAGGACGGCCAGACCGAAAGTTCCATGGATTGCTCATAGCTTGGTGAAAACACGAGAACTTCAGTGTATTGCAATTTTTTTTGTTATTTGGAAATAATTTCAACTCGGGCAAAAGATGGTCAGTTGAATGTTCCCCGCGGAGTAAATATATTAGCATAGCAGGCAAAAACATTGATCACGAGTACGGAAAGTATCACTATGTGTAGAACAGACTCTACTCTCGAGAATCGCCTTCTGCCCGTTCCCGAGCATGCCGAGTGAACAGCGCACTCCGGATGCTGATTATGACCGGGGGAGTGCATGCCAAGTGTACTGGTCCAGACTGGGACCTGGAGTGCTCTAAAACGTGCAAAACTAAATCAGGCCAACTTTACTCACTCTTTAGCCAGCAAATTTCTCCAAAAATTCCATTGGGCTAAGAAAAGGTCCTCAGTATTTCACCAACTCTGGCCAAGTTCGCGCAAGGACTATAGTTAACCATAGTTCGACTAACGCTTGCCCGAACTCTGCCTAGTCGACGGTGGTTGACTACGCTAGTCGACTATTTGGAACCAGCCTACTGGGGTTGGTTGCTTCGCTGGTAACCAATAGCCGCGCGCATTCATAAACGCTAGCAGAGTGCCAGGATCCAGAAGTTTTGCGATGACACAAATCAACCACTAGTCGACTAATGGTCCTTGCCCGAACTTGGCCCAAGTTTGCAGACTGGATTCAGTTTTTAAAGGAGACTTTCTTCAATATTTTTGGCACATGAAAGGGAAGTTCAGTGATTTCAAAATGAGGCTAAAGACTAGATAGGTAGGCCTACATGTCCAACCATGGTCCAACTGTTTGAAAAGACTGACCTCTTCATTCAGCGTCATTAGTCTGGTGGCCGACTCTGGAGAAATGTGTAGTAAATTGAGACTAGTTCCCTGTTCATGCCACACGTTTCTTAAATTCTTTTGGTTGATTGATGCAGTGCTGAAGCGGTGTTGGACTGGTTGTTTCAGGTGCCAGTGGATTTTCTTGTATTGCAATGTTTTCAATACCTTAAGTTTTGGGACTCTCATAGTCATACACAGTATTGAGTGACCCAAAATTTCGGACTAGATCTGGTCATGCCAACAACAATCCTCACAAATGTTCATTTGTTTGATTCTTCCGATGGTGAATACAATATGTACGGCGATAACCTTGGCCAAGTGCAAGCTTCGGCTTTCTGCCAGCCACGGCTATTCATCGCATTTATTTTTGTAAAGTCTGTGAATTAAAATGCTTATTATAATAATTATGATGAATAGAAATAAATGAAATCAATCAAATCAAACCCCGATATGCCAGTTTGTTGCAGTTTTTTCTCATCTGGGAAAAAGCATACGTGGAAATGTCCACATGAAGAGGAGGTTCTTTAGGCGATGAGGAATTTGCAAGGCATTCAACACTGACCGTTGGAATATTTGAATGTATATTGGCACAAATCTATGATAATAATAATACTACTAATGGGTTCTTATATAGCGCTTTTACCTAAGATCAAAAGAACTTTATTAATATCATTATTACCCCTGCCCATTTAAATTTTCCAAATACAATCTCAAGCCTTGGGGACTATACAGCTCGATGCTACCATTTCGGCACAAAGCAGCTTAAATCGACCTAAATAACCATCTCTGCCCTCACATGTACCAATGTACTCCTGGGTAGGGACTCTAGGGAGAAGCAACGGTGACAAAGTACCTTGCCCAAGGGCACACGCCCCATAACCCCCAGGCTGGACTCGAACCCACAACCCGCAGAATTACAGCAGACCACAAATTCAATGCCCCAGACCACGAGGCCACCGCGCTCCAATATACAATGTATGACCTACTTGTCGGCCATCATGAAAACGGGGTTTTGAACAGGCCCTGAGATTTGAAAAAGACGCCCCTACCTGCTGTTAATAGAAATGAAGATACTACCCATGGAAGTATAAAGCGCAGAATTGTGTACATGTATTCACATTAAGAGCAGTCTAGAGAAGAATTTGAGCTTTAATATACGCACTCGAAGTCTAGTAGCCATATCACCCATTTTTTTGACAGTCAATGCACAAATCAAATTTGCAAAAACTATTGTTCAATGTGCACAATTTCAGTTATTTATTTATGATCCTTTTCATTCCTTTCATAAATGCAAAAAAATGATTACATATTTGAACATTAATTGGCGATAAAGTGGGTATATACAGCAAGTATATTTAGTACAAAGGCAAAGTCCAAAATGAATATTTAAAAATATTCTTAGGTTTTTTTTAAATTTATATTCCAACATACCATAACCTATGCTACATCCTTGTTATTAGTACCAATAAATTTCTTCTACAAGTATTTTACTACATAACTAAACTATTTCTACTAAAAATTGCATTTTCAAAAAAAAAAGAGGGAATGTGCGTTGTAAAAAGGGTGTAATAAGGTCTTAAAGTTTTACCTGAATGTATTAAAAAGCTGCACCATTACTAGTAGTACTACTAAACTCACATTTTGAAGAATAAAATGGGACTGAGTGTTTTGTAAGAAATACATTTCAGTCTTGCTAATTTTTAGAAATAGTGGTATAAAATTTCAGAAAAAAAACAAAAAAACAACCAAATTTCCAACAAAAGTCACATTTTTGAACAAAATGCAAATCTTGTAAAACTTCTATTCATCTCCCTCATGCAATGATCTAGGCCGGTAGGCAACATCCTTGTTAATGATACATAGTGATATCTCGCTAAACAAGTATTTCTATTAAAAAAAATACCATATAGAATATAGTTCAGCCAAAATGTGAGGTAGAATGGGCCTTGACGACCAATGACCAAGTTGTTCCTGAGCGTATAACAACACTACACTATTTTCACTAAAATGGCAGTTAAAAGGAGGATACATTTCAGTCTGGATAATTTTTGAAAATAGAGTGCAATAAAGTATATAATACTTACAAGAAAAAAAAAACACTTCCCAACAAGGCCTCACCAGTGATCAAAATTACAATCAAATTTTATAAAAATCTTATAAAAATCAGTCCTCATACATGCCAAAATGTAGGCTAGTACGTCACATTCTTGTTATTACGTGTAATACACATTGATATATTGCAAAACAAGTATTTCTATAAAATATACTACACAATGTATATATAAGTCAGCCAAAAGTGAGGAAGAATACATGTAGGCCTTGAACTTGTACCCCAAAAATATACCAAAAACAAATTAACTATTTCTATACTTGCATGAAATTTTGTATCAATAGGAATGTCCATTGTGTGAAGACGTAATTAAAGGGAATATACAACATTTGCTTTTGCTGTAATTTTCAGAAATGAATGGATTTGGGGGTTGGCATTTTATAGCAAATATTGTTACACTGACCTGTTTAAAGATTTGTGTTCATAGATGCTGGAAAAACCCAAGGAAAACAAATACTGTTCTTGTAGTCTGGTTCCCGGCCCTACTTCAGACGAAACGGAACAATTTATAGACATCAGGAAATTGTTAGGTCAGGGAACCAGACTAGCTGGCTTGCACCCATTCACAGATGTGTTACCGATTGCAAACAAAATGTGGATTAACTACATTTGGTAAATTGGGGGCAGTATTACAAAACAGTCAGTTTTTTTCCAACGATGGTCAGCTGACCATCATTGGAAATTGATACAAAAATTCCACTTTTCTTTTAAAATGACAGCACACCAGGTGCTGAGTGATTTCACAGGATGAGACTATTTTTCACTTACTATCAAGTTATTTCATGATAACTTGGTAGTTTTGTTTGCAAATGTTGTATATTGCCTTTAAAGGGAATATACATCATTGGCTTTTGCTGCATTTTTCAGAAATGAAATATTTGAGGGGTTAGTATAATAGATCAAATATTGTTTAATTGACATGTTTGAAGTTTTGTGTTCGAAAATGCTTGAAAAACCAAGAAAAACAAAAATGTTTAAGTAGTCTGGTTCCCTGACTCCACTAAAGATAAAATGGATCAATTTATAGATGTCAGAAAATTGTAAGGTAAGGGAACCAGTCTAGCTGGCCTGCACCCGTTCATGAACATGTAACCAATAGCAAACAAAATTTGGACTGAAAAAAAATTGTAAATTTGGAGCAGTAGTTGAAAAATTGTTAGGTTTTTTGGAAATGTATACAAAAATGCAATTTTCTTGAAAATGACTTGACACCAGGTGCCATAATTTTAAAGGATGCTTTAGGCTGGCATTTACCAACATCCTAGTAAGGTATTTCATAAAAACTTGGTAGTTTTATATTTCGATGTTTGCAAATGTTGTATATTCCCTTTAAGTCTGAATAACCTTTTAGAAATACAGTACTGTAAATTTTTAAAAAGCAGGTTAAGGCACATCTTGTCCAATATCTGCTGCGTATTACCGACTACGAATAAAATTATTTCAGATACATAAAGCACCAAACCTAAACCTTAACTTTGTGGCCCTTTTTATCGCGTACAAGTAAAAGTGCTGTGAATGTTTGTCTAAAATCTTCTAAAAATCAGGCATTTCCTGGTAAAAGATTTCCTTTTGTGTACAAGTAAAAGTGCCGTTAGTATACAGTGTTCCAATGAGATATTTTCAAATAAAAAAAAAATTCAACAATTTGTAACCGTTTTTTTTTCTCATAACATATAAAGAACCTATCATCATAGGTTTTGCACTTCAACATAACCAAATTAAAACCAAAGATATTTTCAAAAATTGCAACCGTTTGTGTGGCCTTTGTCACTTTATAAAGTTTCATAAAATATAGATGAACCTATAGATGATCATAGGTTTTGTGCATTAACTAGTCAAACTTGACAAAAACCAGTGTCGCAGTATGGACTCTCCTCAGTGTCCAACTTGAGTTTTGATATCAAAATTGCTTGAGTTACGGTGAGCCACATGTTCGTACGTGACTCAAAAACACTCAAGTCCTTAAAAATGGAAGAGAAATGAGTGCAGTGACTATGTACAGGGTGAGTAAAAATAAAAAGGAACCCAAATGTTGGGACCATTGTATTAAGGAAGTTCTGCATGAAGCATTTTCAAAATCTAGGACATGAAAGCCCAATTCATAAGCTTTCTTTTAGTACAAGAATCATTCAAATCACTCGTGTACTTTTCAAGTTACGGAATTTTAAACACAACCACCGTTTTAAGGTCCTTTTCTGTGATCTGTGGACAAAACCTTAAAACGGTGGTTGTGTTTAAAACTCGTTAACTTGAAAAGTACATAAATGATTTGAATGATTCCTGTACTAAAAGAAAGCTTATGTACTGGGCTTTCATATCCTAGATTTTAAAAGTGCTACATGCAAAACTTCCCTAAAACAATGGTCCCAACATTTGGGTTTCCTTTTTTTTGACTCTGTATATCATTTCACAAACTTAACATTAAGTTAAAGTCATGACAGCTGGCTTGTGCTTGTGAATATTCATTATGTCATGGAACCCGGCCTCGTAATGACCATCAGTACATAAGTGAGCATCCCTGAACCAGTCTGTACAACACTAGCAACGACCAAGTTAGATCAGCCTCTTTCTAAAAAAATAAAGACTAAGGCCAAAAAAAAAAGTCTCCGGTTTCTGGTATGGAGCTTGCCCCAAAAGTGGTGCGGCGACGCGGCTTTTTTTTTTTTTTTTACCTGTTTTTTTTTTTTTTTTTTTGCTTCAAATGTCGGCTGATGACTGCAAATGGTGCCCGACTAAACTTAGTGCAAATATATGGGAGTCCAGAGAGGCCACATAAAGCTTATTCTCGATCATAACCCCATCTAAAAACACGTTAAAATTGTGCAGCAGCAGGATTCCAGTCAAACCAGTGAGTTTGGCGGTTTTGAGACATCATCTTGTATTGAAAAAAAAACTTTTTCATTTTGCCGACGCGCATGGCTACGGCGACGCGCGCGCATACCAGAAACCGGAGACTTTTTTTTTTGGCCTTAGCCTCAGTTTTGTAATACAACAGTAAATAGAATGATCTGAACCCATTAGCAACCATATTACAGTGTTATTATTCACTGACATTCCATCAAACCACAGGCTTTCAAGCAGACCCAAGTGACAAAGTACAACAACAGTTGGACATGTTGCACTTGCATCGTGGTTATAGAAATTCTTAACTGTAGCAACAACTTATCATAGCTCCTTGATGCATCATAAGTCCTACCATGGATCGTTGGTCTCGACCGGTTTCTTGCATGAAAATGACACCACGGTTTCTTGTCATGCCAAGCCAGCGTCTCTGGCCATCTTGTAGAAGATACCGCCAGCCTGCAGGAGTTGCGTAGGCTCATCAAACTCGGCTATCTCACCCCCGTCCAGCACCAGTATCCTGCCAAAAGAGAAAGTACTGCATAATATTTCAACGTATTTGTGAAATTTGAACCTTTGTAGAAATGTGCACAAACTGCCAATGGGAGACTTTTGAGACGTTGGTGGCAGCAAACACACCGGTCCTTTTTCAATTGTTTACGTTATTGTTTAAGCTAAAATGCGCATGCTCAATATGATGCAAACAATGGAAAAAGGACTGGTATGTTTGCTGACACCAATGTCTCCCATTGAGGAATTTCACATGATGACACAGGTCGGTGGTCACCCATGCGCCCGCTATATCAGCCTCGACTCCAGGGGCGCGTGCTCGTTCCTTACACTAACCCCTGGCTGTGATGATGACGTAAATGACGCTGAATGGCTTTTCACAGCGTACTGCGCGGGCATTTCGAAAAATTGCACGCCGGGCGCGCCCATAATGCGTTCGCGCTCGCGTGCCTAGCTTTGCACGTATCGTCACGTACGAAAAAAAAATTATGATTCAAAAGTCGCGATGCCTGTACGATATGGATTATGTCAGCCGCGTTTTTCACTAAAAAAACCCCCTGTATCTGTGGTTGTAAAGGCACGAAAGGGGTACGTACATTTAATACAAATCTTTGCTAATTACCACAACATCCAAACGTTGTGTTTGAAAGGATTGATTCTTCAAAATCACAACTTTTAACATTTTAAAGATGGCGTCGGCACGTAAAACGGATAAACTGCAGCCCTAATTATAATGTACCGTATTTTGGCACATTTAAATTACACAATTCCAGGGGTTACGATCGCGCAAGGCATGATGGGAAACAACATGGCGCTGCAAGATCGTACCCACGGGGCACGAGGTTGCCGCTATATGGACCTCTACGGTTGAAGACTAGTAAATAAACTGCCATAGTTCCCAGTGATGAATATGCCTTCTTCTGAAATTCATAAAAAATATTCACAACTCTCCACGGTGTTTGAGACGCGCATCAAATTTTATTCCATCATATTTCATTTTCTGTCCAATGTTTGGGGGGGTTAACCATTGACTTTTGGGAGAAAAATCAAAAATCGGAACTACCGCAGAACATGCATGTTACGCATAATGCAATGTACATGTACTGAATGATCGATCGATCAAGCACATTAGACATCCAAAATGGTGGATCTTGCACCGTTCACGTGATAATGTCACGTGGATGCAAAACCTCAATTCTGAGACTTTTGAACAAAACCACTATTTTATCCTGTAGACAGTTTGGCCTTGGGATTCTGGACCTGTTGAATCTTCTCGCATGTTTCTCACTTTGAGAAAAGTTGCATGCTGTTGTGTTGGAAAGGGTTTTGAGACCAAACCTGGAGGGCATAGTCTATGGAATAGACGATTGCACATGTTGCACAGCACATGTGTCTATAGTGTGTGTGCAGATTGTTCAAAAGAGCACTGCGTCTTGACCTCCAGATTCCGACCATACAGCGGGTGCCTTCTATCAGGTCTTCGGTAACCCGTTGTATCACACACAAAAACATGGCAGCAAATTGACCAATCAGCAGCTTAGGCCAAACTTTTGCTTGAAATAACGTCACAATTTGGCTGTTGCCGGAGGTCTCATACAATTTTAACGCACACATATCAACAGACGTTACAGAGCACATGGGCCTGCTCTGTTAAAGGGAATGTACATCATTGGCTTTTGTTGTAATTTTCAGAAATGAACTTATTTGAGGGGTTAGTATAATAGATCAAATATTGTTTAACTGACATGATTGAAGTTTTGTGTTCGAAAATGCTTGAAAAACCAAGAAAAACTAAAATGTTTAAGTAGTCTGGTTCCCTGACTCCACTAAAGATAAAATGGATCAATTTATAGATGTCCAAAAAATTGAAGGTAAGGGAACCAGTCTAGCTGGCCTGCACCCGTTCATGAACATGTAACCAATAGCAAACAAAATTTGGACTGAAAAAAATTGTAAATTTGGAGCAGTAGTTGAAAAATTGTTAGGTTTTTCCAACGGTGGTCGGCCGACCACCGTTGGAAATATATACAAAAATACCATTTTCTTGAAAATGACTTGACACCAGGTGCCATAATTTTAGAGGATGCTTTAGACTGTCATTTACCAACATCCTATTAAGGTATTTCGTAAAAACTTGGTAGTTTTATTCTTCAATGTTTGCAAATGTTGTATATTCTCTTTAATGGATGATAATCAGACTACCCGAGGCTCAGGGCCAAGCCAATATCCTCAGCCTACCTAGTGCTGTCCATGATGGTGTTGAGTCTGTGCGCTATGGTGATGACCGTGCAATCAGCAAACTCGGTGCGTATCGTGGCCTGGATGAGATCGTCTGTTTCTAGATCCACGGCAGCTGTGGCCTCGTCCAGGACGAGAATCTTGGTCTTGCGGAGCAAGGCGCGAGCTAGGCAGATCAGCTGCCGCTGTCCAAGGCTGGAAAATAAGACAAGACAAGACAAGCTTAAAGGGAATATACATCATTTGCTTTTGCTGTAATTTTCAGAAATGGATGGAATTGGGGGGTTGGAAATATTACTTTTTTGAGGTTTTGGGTTCGAAAAAGCTATAAAAACCAAGAAAAAGAATCATTTTCCTGTAGTCTGGTTCCCTGACTCCATTTAAGAAGAAACAGAGCAGTTTAAATATATTGGGGAATTGTAAGGTCAGGGAACCAGTCTAGCTGGCTTGTACCCGTTCATAGGTGTGTAATCGATTGCAAACAAGTGCGATGGTCAACTGGGGCCAGTATTTGAAAAAAAGCCAGTTTTTTTCCAACGCTGATCGGCCGATCAGCGTTGGAAATTGATACAAAAATACCACTTTTCTTGAAAATGACAGTATACCAGGTGCCATGATTTTACAGGATGCTTTACACTGTCATTCACTATTAAAAACAGTCCAGCAAGGTATTTCAAAATGATTCGGTAGTTTTATTTTTTAATGTTTGCAAATGTTGTATTTTCCCTTTAATAAAGCTGTCTGAGATCGCACCAGATTCTATTAAATTGATTCAGAATGACTATTTATTCACTGGAAGTCTTTTCATGCATCTGGGCCCAATTTGATAGCGCTTGCTGATCAGTTTATAGCAGAAAAGTAGTGCTTACTGTAGCAGAAAATCATGCTGCTGTTTAAGCACTACTTCATAGCGTGGATGTGCTAACGGTTGCATGCGCATGGGCCTTTAGGGAATTTAAGCCCTGGTTATCAGTTATTCCTCAATCCCACAAAATCCTCCATAACCTAAAGGAATTTGAAGGATCTGACAGGGTTTAGAATTAAAACGACAGCAATTACAAGCAACTGACCTGAGGTTGTCCCCTCCCTCCGTACACTCGTACTCCAGCTTCTCCGACAGTCGCGACACAAATGCGTGCAGGTGAGAGTGTCGCAGGGCATCCCACAATGCCTCATCCGAATACTGACCAAAGGGGTCAAGGTTCATGCGCAGGGTACCAGCGAACAACACCGGGTCCTGTTGGAGGCAAATAAAAATGATGCCCTGTACTAACATTTACAGTAAAACTTGTGTAAGAATATTGACCTTTCTTTTGTTAGAGAACACCGAGCGCCATTTTGAATGCGCTGGCACAAGGGCATAAATGTAAGTCGTGGTTGGCAACAGACTTTGCCAAAAATTGCATATTAACACTCTCGTTATGTAAGAAAGAGGTGTTATTATTAAAATAATCAATTAAAGCATTTATTGATTATTTTGTATTTTCAACAATTCAATGATATGTTTACATGTATTAATCATTATCATCATCATCTAGCGGTCGCAGCCGAGATCTCGTTCACAACGCCACGCCAGGTGTCTTTATCCCTCATTGTGTACGGAGGTCTTCAATTTCACATTGGGTGTCTCTGCCAATCACATCAATGTAGTTGAAAGGTCTTCGTCCTCTGTTAGGGCATGTATTTATAACTATTCTTTGTTTTTGCAACGTTGGCCTTTTATAGTTTTGCCGACCCGGGTTGGCAAAGAAAGGTATATAATACAAATATTTGATTGCTAACTTGCTAAATTATTTTGCACTATCATGAACGAAACAGTGCACACACCAAATACGTCCATGGAGGTCGTGCGAATGGTCACCAAGCACCATTATTCTGTCTGCACCGAGTCCATAGTAAAGCTAGGACGTCTGGCTTCGTCTTCAGGCTCCAGTTTTGTGACTGTAAGGATCCTGCAGCCGATTTCATGAAACACCCCATAACTTACGCGATAGCCGACAAGCGATTCCGTGAAACTCTGAGTAGCCTGTGAGCTGAATTGGGGCGATTCACAATGCAGTGCGCCACCAAGAGTTTGCCACGGAGAGTTTGTTTTTCCCAGTGCATTGTGGGAGATGGTCGACAAATTTGCAGCGTGGGACATTTGAAATTGTTAGTTTTTCCGGTCAGAAAGTTTGTAAAAGTATGATTCGAATATATGTTTGCCCTCATGTTTTCTTTTTTTTATCAATATGGAGTTTTCTGTAAGGCGGCAGAACGCTATGCCCCAATCTATAACAAATTAGCTCAAGATTTCTACTGACACTCGTTCAAATGGGCCATGCTTTGTCGACCGTAAACTTGAAAACTGCCCTCTCCATGGCAAACTCTTGGTGGCGCACTGCATTGTGAATTGCCGGAATTGGGACTGGATGGCCTATGATGGACTTGTGATGATGATCAGGTCGCCATCAGCCTCCTGATGATGGTGCTCTGTTCATAATCAGTCTCTTGATGACGAACAGAGCACACTGTTCGAAACGTCGAGTTAAACCAACTGGTTCTTCTCAGAACCACACAACTCACTAAGAGATATCATTCACATGGTGTTACCGCAAACCTCCCATTAACTGGGGCACGTTTTGGCACTGTGACCGTAAACATGTTTCTGGTTCGCGGCCGTTTCGGCGCTTCGGTTACACTGAAATGACGTCATTGTTTCGACCAAAGTTGAACCGAGGTTTCCGGTCGGTTCACTTATGTTTCAAGATGGCGGAAAGGTAAACAAGCTTAGCAGACGACGTTACTTTTTACCATAAATAGGGTTTAAATAGTGGGTTTTTACCTTCAATTTGTACGAAAGTTGACACAGAATATCAGGCCTACTCTTTTCAGAACTTTAGGGAAACGCTATAAAAAACCTCCTACTTCTGCTTTAAATGTTATTGTTAATCATATCCGGTCGCCGCGTGATTTTTTTGGGGGGTTGTGCAGTCACGTAGGCAGTAACATGACGTCATGAACAATTTTCCGGTCAGTCGTTTTCGCAGTGCACAGGAAACATGTTTCAGGTCACGGCTGTGACGTCAGAAACATGTTCCAGTTCAAGGGCCGCCAAAATGTGCTCCTGATCAAGTCCACCACGCAAACCTTTATGTCTCATTTAACACTTGGGATGACATGCGACCTATCAAAAGAACCTCGACTACAACATTGCCAGATAAGCACTAAAAAGCAATCATCATCTCCCCCTGATCTTACCTGTGGAATGATAGTGATGCGTGATCTGAGATCATGTAGTCCAATGGTTGAGATGTCCACGTCGTCTATCCTGATGGAGCCGCCAGCAGCTTCCAGGATTCGGAACAAGGACAGCGTCAGGGAGGACTTCCCGGCCCCGGTCCTTCCCACGATGCCGATCTGAGTAGAAATGTAAATTGTTACACGTCACAGGCATGAGATGATTAATTTCACTTACATTTCATTTATTATCCCAGGTAGGAACACACATAAACACAGAATACAATACAAACATTAAAGGTAACGTGCCAGTGTAACAAAACAAAACAAAAACAATATTGATAACACCTTTAAGGATTGCCAAAAGCAAACCGAAGCACGATCTGGTGACTCTCCTTAAAAATGTTATCAAGTACAAAGAAACCAAAACCAAAGAACCCAATCCCATCGAAAAAAAAATGTTGGTGTTAGGAAACAAAACAAAAAACATTCAGACCAAGACAATGCAAGACTGGAATATCAAATCTACGATTCAAACGCTTGGCAGCTGATAAGACAATTGACAAGTAGAACAACAAAAAATAATTGTACACATAGTAAGACTTTAAAAATTGATTTAAACTTTAACAAGTCAGGTGTGTTTACAAACACAAATGCCCCGCAACGGTGACAGTTCCCATGACATAACACCACTCTTTTAACATCAACTTACATGTACCTTGGTCACATGGAACATTCATTGACAGCATTAGTGTCTTCTGTAGGTTTTATATGAATTAATCCCTAATCCCTATAATCTCAGAATAAATACATGATTTCTATTGTTTTAGCCACTGTGACCTTGACCCTTGACCTTTTGGCCCCAAATTCAATAGGCTTCTTATGATTACCAAGAACAATCCACAAACCAAATTTGAAGTTCACATGTAAAGTATTTCTCAAGTTATCGCGCTGACAAGATTTCTATTGTTTTAGCCACTGTGAACTTGACCCTTGACCTTTTGGCCCCAAATGCAATAGGCTTCTTAGGATTGCCAAGAACAATCCACAAACCAAATTTGAAGTTCATATGTTAATTATTTCTCAAGTTATCGCACTGACAAGATTTCTATTGTTTTAGCCACTGTGAACTTGACCTTAGGCCTTTTGGCCCCAAATGCAAAAGGCTTCTTCGGATTGCCAAAAACAATCCACAAACCAAATTTGAAGTTCACATGTAAAGTATTTCTCAAGTTATCGCGCTGACAAGATTTCTATTGTTTTAGCCACTGTGAACTTGACCTTTGGCCTTTTGGCCCCAAATGCAAAAGGCTTCTTAGGATTACCAAGAACAATCCACAAACCAAATTTGAAGTTCATATGTTAATTATTTCTCAAGTTATCGCGCTGACAAGATTTCTATTGTTTTAGCCACTGTGAACTTGACCTTTGGCCTTTTGGCCCCAAATGCAAAAGGCTTCTTAGGATTACCAAGAACAATCCACAAACCAAATTTGAAGTTCATATGTTAAGTATTTCTCAAGTTATCGCGCTGACAAGATTTCTATTGTTTTAGCCACTGTGAACTTGACCTTTGGCCTTTTGGCCCCAAATGCAAAAGGCTTCTTAGGATTACCAAGAACAATCCACAAACCAAATTTGAAGTTCATATGTTAAGTATTTCTCAAGTTATCGCGCTGACAAGATTTGTCCGGACACACACACAAATTTTTTTTCTATGATTCCCTTTAGTGTTTCTCTTCATTCTGCTACGGATAAACCTAACCCAAAAATGCCTCTAAACCTGTTTTCCAGAAATGGGGAAACACTGTGTGGACGTGGGGTAAGTCCACACAACGTCGGTGCTACCTACATTATGTGGACGTCTTTTGTTCGGAAGTCCACACTGCGTATGTAAGACAAACTCACCCCCCCACACCCAGACTTGTTTCACATACCATACTTTTCGTGTAGTTAAGGAACACCAGTGGAAAAACTCATTTTTCTCAAACTGTGAAAACTCTTACAACCCAATTTTTTTTCAATGATTCCCTTTAGTGTTTCTCTTCATTCTGCTACTGATAAACCTAACCCAAAAATGCCTCTAAACCTGTTTTCCAGAAATGGGGAAACACTGTGTGGACGTGGGCAAGTCCACACTTCGTCGCTGCTACCTACATTATGTGGACGTCTTTTGTTCGGAAGTCCACACTGCGTATGTAAGACAAGCTCACACCCACACACACACACACACATGATTATATACACTTATAAACTCATACGGTGACCGGTTGTGCTTACTTTTGCAGCATTAGGGCGACCACCGTCTTTATGGTGACATTTTGCCAGTCGCCATAATGCATACATGTAGGTAATACAAAGCCACAGAATTTCATTGTCGCAAATAGGCTTAATCGTTTGCTCTTGGTCCAAAATGTTAAAGTACCAAAATTTGTTTGGGTAGGATAAGGTAAAATTGGGTTAGGTCACATTAAAGTTTTGTACACATGTCTACGGAACGGTCGCCCTAATACCATAATTTTCGGAATATAAGCCGCGCGGCGTATAAGCCGCAGCACGCAAAAATCTGCAAATTAAGATTTGAAGTCGGCATATAAGCCGCACCGGCGTATAAGCCGCACCGACCGCTGCAGTTTCAATTTTGTAAGGCCTCCAAATTCTAGTCAAAATGCTCTGAACCAGTTCCATTCACACTACAGAAGCTATTAAAAGGACCACAAAAGTTATATCAAATCATTTACAATTGATACTTTTACAAACAAATATGGGAATTGATGAGAAATAAACACCGGGAACTGCTGCCGGCTGCCCCGTCATAGCCCGGCAGCCTGTTCACGCACGCCGGTGAATGGCAACATTTTCCCACAGCACGTGAGAGAATATGAAACCCGACGTGTGTTGTCTGACTGGAGCGCTACAAATCTTGCTTTGTGGCAACAGATGCTGATTTGTTTTGTCCTAAGAATAAACAGGTCCGTTTTTACCTCAAAACTTATCAAATTGTTGCCATTAGTTGCGAGAAAAATTCAAGTTTCGATCGTAACTTTCTTTGGAAATAGTCAAAACGAAGCGGACATTTTAATAGACGATTCCATTAATTTTGTAAGGGGTGATTTAGTCCCTCTTTTGAGTTTTACATCGTTTCTTGAATACATTTCAAGAAAACAAAATATATTGTGACGTTGAACAACTGATTATGTAATAAAAAAATGTTTCGAACGCCATAAAAATTGTAGTGGTCTTTTTTCTTTTTTTGTAAACAGCGAAAATATTGGTAATTATTGTTCCCAAGAAAGAACACCCCTTTGTTACCACAAATGGTGTGGTCCGCTGTTGGGAAAGCATGCCTGCATATCGCTGCTGCACTACTGTACCAGTATCACGTACGGCTGGTGGCAAGTGTCGAAGACAGCTTTCATCACCGTACTTTTTTACCGCTCGGTACCTTTACGTGAGACGTGGTTTCGGTTTGTTAATGACTTTCTTAATTTATAATTCATTTCAGCAACATATCTCTTCTTATACCAGTACATTAAATACACATGTGAATTTCATTTTTATTCTTCAAGGCTCGGCGTATAAGCCGCCCTGTGTATAAGCCGCAGTAAACATTTTCATGGGCAAAATCAACGTATAAGCCGCGGCTTATATTCCGAAAATTACGGTATATATATATAAATAGTTATCTATATTAATAAACTTATAAAAAAAAATCATTTGATACTGAAGTTTCCCATTGGGAGGGAGTCATAACCAGTCAATACCTCAGGATAGCTGATTCAAATTTACCTAATTTTCAAATGCATCCCAAACTTTCAAGTGTCCTTACAACATTACTAGTAATAACAATTTTTTAAAAACGTAAAAATGGTACGGAGTCTTGGGTTTGTTTTTGTTTTGGGGCTTAATAAATGTTCTCAGAGTGGATCACGTTTTCCACAAATTCTCAGACCGACCAACCTTCTCTTTGGCCTTGAAGACACAGGAGATTTGCCTGAGTGCGAGGTCCAGTCCGTCCCGATAGCGCACGCAGTAGTCGTCCATCTCCACGCGGCCCCTAGCGGGCCAGTTCTTGTCTGGTCTGTTGTCTTCAACTATGGCTGTTGCCTGCACAGAGAAAACAAGAAACGAGAGCTTCTATTTGGACAAAGGCTCAGAAAAGGTATTAACTAGTTTGCGCCGGAGGCCATGCATGTATACACGTACAAGTTTTGTGTTATTCAGAACGGATGACAGATAAACACGCAGGAAGCGAGGCTGGAAATATCTGTCCGCGACCCGCTCGCAGCGAGCGAGGCTGGAAATATGAGTGTGCTGCCCGAGGTCGAGGTCGAGTGAAAAGTAATCCCGCACCTCGTTCCATTCTGGTCAAAATAATCCCGGCATGAACTGGTTAACAGCGCACTCTCTCCATCTTAGCTGTCAAAAACATCAGGTGTAAGTGCTTCTAGCAGCTTTCCGAGTAAGGCCTGTAAACTCGGAAAGACTACAGTACTTCTAGCAGTACACTCTTATCTTGTTAATCCCTTTGTCAACAAACTGGCCCCTGTTATCAGATACTGCTGCTAATCCCCTGCACTTGTCAATATCAGCTGTGTGACAGCACATGTGGCCTTATTACACTAAGTGTTAGGGATTATAAAGCCACTGTTTGGACGAAGGATTTAGATAGATTAGAGGGCTGGCCAGTTTACAGCTAGATTGACTGTTTTCTCTCAAAAGTTTCTAGTGGAGGTTACTCGCAAATGAAATGTCAACAACAGACTGGTAGAATACAGAGAGAAGTGTCCTTTTAAAGCCAGAGTCCATCATTTGCAGCTATCCAAAAAGTAACTGGGGTAATTATCGTTGAAAAACATACTTGGTTGAAAGATAGTAAAGGGACTAAACTCCCTGCGAAATTATTCTTTCTGGCAAGCTGTCATTTTGAAGAAATCAACGAAAGAAGGTCTTTCCAATGGTGCGGTGCGTCTTAAGAAGCACTGTTGGAAATTTGTGTTAGTAGTTCGTTTTTTTCATTCGGCGAGGCGTGCGCAAGCGTTGACACGACGCAAACGTGGTTGCTATAATTCGTCGGATCAGTGCGCCACATCGCATAGCTGCAATCGGCTCAGTAAGTACGTGTCTCGGACGCTGAATTCAAGCCCAATTCAAAACATGATTCAGCAACTTTTGATTTGAAATCGAGATCCTAGAATGTTGTTTTTCTCAAAATATACAGCTGAAGCTGAGCTGAAACTTCATCAGGTTAGTTGTTCAGCACCCTTCTTTAGATTTTCAGCACTTTTGTTGCTTCAAACAAAATGCACAAATTACAAATGATGGACTATACCTTTAACCCCAACTCTCTCAGAATTTCAAAATCCGCTCCTGAATGTTGCCTTTGCTTTTATGTTTTTCGAAGTCCAGTCATTTCCGCATTCATCCTTACCTCTGTTTTGACGCGTGTGTATTCCGTTATACGTTCCACGGCAACAATATTGGCTTCCAGATCGCATGTGACGTGTACGAGCCATGTCAACGCCCCAGTTATCTACATCAAACATATCAAAGATATGAACAATGAATTATTCCTACCACACCTTAAAAGCCTTGAAAGAACTTCTCGATTTGCCAAAATCCAAAGACTGTTCTGTAACCCGATAGTTAGGCTAATTCTTTGCATTTGTGTGTGTACCGTCAGTGGTATAGTAGGCCTTGAGGTTGCAGTTTGTACGAGAACTTTTCAATGCCAGATTAACACCATTTTGTTTTCCTTTTTGGGTGTATTTGTTTTTCCAGACACAATGGTTCAAATCTCTAAGTTTGAGTAAGCCAGAATTGGTTAGGGCTAGGATTCAAATTTCAAGGAAAAAAGAATTTGGTACAGGTTTTTAAACTTGGTCATTCTCATCTTAAGTCAGAAAAGAAAAAAAAGTTGACTTTTACCAGTAATGCGTAGGATACGGACAGACCCACGATGCCTGAGCTGATGTAGTCTCGACCAATCACGGCAAAGAGAGCGGCAAAGAAGACCAGCAAGTTGCCCAGGAACTCCAGACGCAGTGACATCCATCTGGGGGAGGTTTGTAAAAATGGGCGAACACAAATTCCAGTTAGGCCATAAACAATCTTCAAACAGACATGTTTAGTCAAGCACCAGTGAATTACAACTCAATCATGAGTCAGACCTGATGTCAAGTAAAAAAAATAAACAGAGGAGGAACAATAACGCGGGAAATGCCGTTGTCTCAGTTCGATCACTTCAAGTGAAGCTTCATAATTTTAACCCATACTATGTAACAATCATTTGTCAAAGGGTGCATTCAATTAGCTCATCAGGTTGACTCGGGTAAAGGCAGACGGGTTAGCCACCAAAGCCCTACTAATCGAACGCTCAAAACGCAGGCCGTCATGATCCTTACATGAGGTCCGTAGCATTGACAAAACACCCTGTTCAGACTGAGTCTTACTTTGAGATTTTCTTCTCGGGCTGAAACTATAGCCTCTAAAGTTGCAAAGAGCTCAATAAATATTTACATTAAGACTTCAAATAAAGTTGCTTTTTGGGGTCCACTTGAGATTTCTGCTGTTGGCCGCCATATTTGTCTGTTTCTTGGAATGAACAACGCATGTGTGTGACGTATTTCCACCACTGACTCTGCACCATGAGCAGGGTCTGAGGTGGCTGACCCGGGTGAGCCCCGAGAATGACTTCAGAGCTAATCCAACAGGCACGGGGCTAAATCGACCGGGTTTACCTGTTGGACGCTATGTTGGGATAGTACGTCAACTGGTTGTTGTCGACCAGATGCTCGTTGTGATGGATGAAGCGCTCTGAGCGGCGGTAGGCGCGGATGGAACTGGTTCCGGCAATGGTCTCCGAGAAGTGGGAATAGATGGGGGATCTGGTCACGGACTCCAGCCGCTTCAGCTGCCGCGATGTGGCAATGTAGAATCTCTGTTTAAAGTCAGAACAAAACACGAGAATATTCAACTTTGCAAAGAAAATGGCATTTCTTTTACAGTTTAAAAGGTATTGCAAAACTTGCAGTGTTTCTATTCAACTCTAAACACTCCTTATGTTCCCTGCAAGAAATTATAACTCAATGACCCACAAATTTGTGTGTAAAGACAAATCAAAAGATAATTCTCCCGAAGACGGTCAGAGCATACTGACCGGAACGTCGAGTTTATACCTCTGGTTCTTTTCAGAACCATTCTCTTAGTTGAGAAATTATTCGCACATGGTGTTTCCGCAAACCTTTCATTATATAGTATCTCCACCATGCAAAGCCTCAAATCTTACTGATAATTTGTTTGTTTTATCAATACAGCTGTTGTGGTTCAAATGCTGACACAGCCAATTGTTGAAAGGAATGCTTGAGAAGTCTTCAAAAATAATAAGTTACAATTATTTTTAAGCGGTTTCTTGCCCTATTTCACTTTTGGTCCCCGAAACGTACAGAGGCAGGCAGGCAGGCAGGCAGGCAGGCACGATTTGACCCCGGATTAACAAGATACCAATCCACTGCACATGCCGGCAACAGATTGTGCACCCAGTCGTAATTTACTATACTCCTGAGGACAATGCTGTGTGTTTCCCTTTGTCCTTGTGTTTTACTATACTCCCAAGGACAATGCAGTGTGTTCCCCTTTGTCCTTGTGTTTTACTACTCTCCCGAGGACAATGCTGTGTGTTCCCCTTTGTCATTGTGTTTTACTATACTCCCGAGGATTATGCAGTGTTTTCCCTTTGTCCTTGTGTTTTACTTTACACCCGAGGACAATGCTGTGTGTTCCCCTTTATCCTTGTGTTTTACTATACTCCCGAGGACAATGCTGTGTTCCGCTTTGTCCTTGTGTTTTCCTATATTCTGAGGACAATGCTGTGTGTTCCCCTTTGTCCTTGTGTTTTACTATACTCCCGAGGACAATGCAGTGTGTTTCCCTTTGTCCTTGTGTTTTACTATACTCCCGACGACAATGCAGTGTGTTTCCCTTTGTCGTTGTGTTTTACTTTACTCCCGAGGACAATGCAGTGTGTTTCCCTTTGTCCTTGTGTTTTACTATACTCCCGAGGACAATGCTGTGTGTTCCCCTTTGTCCTTGTGTTTTACTATACTCCCGAGGACAATGCAGTGTGTTTCCCTTTGTCGTTGTGTTTTACTTTACTCCCGAGGACAATGCAGTGTGTTTCCCTTTGTCCTTGTGTTTTACTATACTCCCGAGGACAATGCTGTGTGTTCCCCTTTGTCCTTGTGTTTTACTATACTCCCGAGGACAATGCTGTGTGTTCCCCTTTGTCCTTGTGTTTTACTTTACTCCCGAGGACAATGCAGTGTGTTTCCCTTTGTCCTTGTGTTTTACTTTACTCCCGAGGACAATGCAGTGTGTTTCCCTTTGTCCTTGTGTTTTACTATACTCCCGAGGACAATGCTGTGTGTTCCCCTTTGTCATTGTGTTTTACTATACTCCCGAGGACAATGCAGTGTGTTTCCCTTTGTCGTTGTGTTTTACTTTACTCCCGAGGACAATGCAGTGTGTTTCCCTTTGTCCTTGTGTTTTACTATACTCCCGAGGACAATGCTGTGTGTTCCCCTTTGTCCTTGTGTTTTACTTTACTCCCGAGGACAATGCAGTGTGTTTCCCTTTGTCCTTGTGTTTTACTTTACTCCCGAGGACAATGCAGCGTGTTTCCCTTTGTCCTTGTGTTTTACTATACTCCCGAGGACAATGCTGTGTGTTCCCCTTTGTCCCTGTGATATAACACTCTCCCATAGACTAAGCACGTAACCATACCATAGAGGACCGTTTTCAACACAAGACGCAACACCCGTGGACACAAAGGATCTTTTGTTCATCCTTTGTCCCTTTGTCGGGGAGTATGTAGTACATGTACGCCTGGGCCTATTCTGTGTCACACTGCATGTTCCGAATGCACAGCTCATACATAAATGCACTCATGTGGAACTTTGGTAGGATTGCACAACCACGGCTTTCAATGTATTGTTACCAGGTCGAAAAGACAAATGAAAGTAATCCTACAAGCTTCTATAAACAGGTGCTATTCCAAGCAAACTTCACCTGGACTAAGAAGTACACAATTATTGTCGGCACGACGATGAGGCAAAACACGGGAGTGCTCCAGGTGATGATGATCAGGGTGGCAATGATTCGGATGGAGGCTGCTAGGTACGCGGCCAGGTTGTTGGGGATGACGTCATCGATGGTATGGGTGTCCTTACTGAAGCGGTTCAGGATCCGGCCCATGGGGGTGGTGTCAAAGAAGGACATGGGGGCACGGAGGACGTTGGAGAGAAGGTGCTGGTAGAGGGAGCGGGCAGCACGGAGGACACCGAAGGATAGGGTGAAGGAGGCTAGCAGCAACATGATGCCTGGAACAAACAAAAAAAGGAAAATATTTTGATTTTTAAATGATTGTCTAAGGCCAAAAAAAAAAAGTCTCCGATTTCTGGTATGGAGCTTGCCCAAAAAGTGGTGCGGTGACGCTTTTTTTTTTACCTGATTTTTTTGCTTCAAATGTCGGCTGATGACTGCAAATGGTGCCCCACTAAACTTAATGCAAATATATGAGAGTCCAGAGAGGCCACATAAAGCTTATTCTCGACCATAACCCAATCTAAAAGCACGTTAAAATTGTGCAGCAGCAGGATTCCAGTCAAACCAGTGAGTTTGGCGGTTTTGAGACATCATCTTTCATTGAAAAAAAACTTTTTCATTTTGCCGACGCGCATGGCTATGGCGACGCGCGCACATACCAGAAACCGGAGACTTTTTTTTTTGGCCTAATGTAATACGGATTCAATTATCTGGGTTGTAATCTAGTCTGGGGAGGGGGGGGGGGGTTGATAATGGCACAACTGTTTTGTTATATCATGACATTATTTTTTTTTATAAATTTAATGAGTCTTTAAGATGAAACAATATGCTGATAAAAATCATCGTATTAGAGTGTCATGGCCGAGCAGTTAAGAGCACCGGACTCAAGCTCTGGTGTTTCTGATCAGCAGAGTGTGGGTTCGCGTCCCGGTCTTGGCACTTGTGTCCTTAAGCAAGACACTCAACCATTATTGCTTCGTCCTTTGGATGGGACGTAAAGACGTCGGTCCCGTGTGTTGTGTAATGCACGGTAAAGAACCCAATAACACTTATCGCTAAGAGAAGAGGTTTGCCCCAGTGTTCCTGGCAGTGGCTGCAACATGTGCCGCAGCAGTTTGAAAATCCTTGTCAGGCGCTACATAAAACGGGTCTCATATTTCAAATACTTCATTTACCTGTCTTCAAATTAAATTCATATTAATTAGCGCCTTGAGTACCTAATTGTTGGTAGATATGTGCGCTATATAAGACTCCAGTATTATTTTTTTTATTATAAAACTGTCATTTTTGTAAAGACATGACTTTTTTTCAGTTTTATTGCCCTATGAATTTTGACTGAGCAGTCCAAATCTTTGGTCTTCGATAATTTGCCAAGCGAATGGATCCATGTTGACGCGTGCATGCCCCAGGTAACATCACCAACAATGTGCGCAGGGTCTATTCTAGCTGTGCTGTACAAGGCAGCAGCGATGAAAAATAATTAAAAGTCTTGAGAACGATGAAAGTTGATGTTGCCAGGTAACATGAGGTGATGCACTCCGTGGATTTCCGCAGTAAGTCCATAGAGCTAGGACCCAAGGAGTCAGAACTCTTGGGCAATTTACATTTCGACCATTAACAATCCAATCCCTCGAGAATGTCCATAGCTAAAGCACTGTGACCGCAAGCCTGGGCCATTCATTTTGTGACTGCAAGCGGCCTTTGAACACGATGATTGCCGCCGCCTTTTTAGTTGGTAACCAACAACCTCCCTATATGCTGCAAAATGAGTCTGTCACATCCCTTCTCTTTTTTGAAAAATATATTTTACGACAAAATAGGTTTTAACAACTGCGCAGTTGTTAGATGTGAGTTAGGAACTCAAGTTATCGATGGGCAGTTGTTGGTCCTTGAAAGCACTATGTGTCCCTGCAATTTGAAGATAAATTGGATTTTTTTCAGATAATTTATGTCTTCGGATATTTTAGTTGTCAATGTATCATTTTATGAAATGTGATTTTTGGGAAATTTCACAAGTTTTCATACTAAAGGTACAGAGCATTTTGTTCATCATAAAATGATTGTTTCAGTGCTGTTGACCACATTGATATAAAGTATCATCCAACTGCGAACAAACACTTCAAAATCATTCATTTTTGGCGATGTATGACAACTACGCATGCGTATTTACCATGGTACTGTTTACAAAGCAATGCAAACTCTTTTCTTCTAGCATTAGTGAGCGTGAATCTCTATTGTGTAGAGATTAGCTTGGTGAGCAACTGAGCAAGATGGCCGCCAGGTGCTTCTTATTGTTGCTTCGAGCGCAGCCTTTTACGTTTGAAGTCTTGGGGTTCCAACTCCTTGGGTCCTAGCTCTATGGTAAGTCATACAATGAACATTTGCAGTACGTCACGTGAACAGTTCTCAACCAATGACATTTCACAATCCAATACCATGGTATAATAAGAAATTGAGAGGTGTGCATTCATGGGTAGTATGAGAACTGGGTACCCTATTGAAATATATAACATGGGTAAAGAAACCCAAATCCAAAATTCAAATCGCCGAAGTTGTCCAAAGGGCCATATAGCCAGTGGCGTACCCAGGATTTGGCTTTGGGGAGGAGGGGGCTCGCAAATTTTTTTTGGTTTCAAATTTTTGAGAAGTCAAATTTTTTTCACAAAAAAATTGCCAAAATTGTTGGCCGCAGAAAAAAAATTGTTTTTTTTTTTTTTTTTTTTTTTTGGGGGGGCTATTTTGACGTTGGTGGCGCCACTTACACCCCCATCGTACTTTTCGAAAAAAGGCACGCCCCCCCCCCTTCCGGGTGCGCGACTGCGGTGAGCATCATCTGTTGGGCAATTCCACGGTTACTCACATTACATTTTTGATGTACTTTTGTGTGTCCTTCGGCTGTAATTACCTTACTGAAAAGGTTTAATAACTGTTATCCCCATGGTAGATAGAGTAGACCTAGACCTACCTAAGCACCAAAGACGACATCCAGAAAAATGTGTTATATATGATAAACAAGACGCACAAAATTGGTTACTCTCGCTACGAAAATGTAACGTGAGTAACCATGGAATTGCCCTGTTGCATAAAAATGTCCATAAATGTGAAATCTGTTTCAGTTGAAATTCCATGTAGTCAGGTTTTAATTTTTAAGATTCCCCACAAACCTTTTTTCCACCATTGTCTGAGAAGTAACTAAGTAATTTGTACAGTTTGTAACTGGTACCCGATCCCATAACCTGGAACCGGTTCCTGACATCAACGGTCGGGTACTCGGTAACAATGCACACCCGTAAAGAAATTTTGACAAACGTCAACATTTCTTGACAAATAAATTTGTACCAAATAATACCATAAGGAATAACAAAACCGCTTGATATGGACATACCTTGTGCGACCCCCAGCGCACCATAAACCCCCAGGTAACGGTCTCGCACCTCTGCAGGCTGTGTGCCGTTGATTGGAGTCTCATTACTCCACTTGCTGAGCCAGACATTGGACAGGACGGAGGCAAGATTGAACAGGACAAAGAACAGAATGACGAACATGAAGACTACGGTACTCAGAGCATTGATGTAGGCTTTGAAGACCGCCAGCTGAACCTGAATTGGACAAAAAAATGCATAAGACAAGAAACACAATAAATGGGGCCACTTATCTACCGTCACGTTTATAGCAGTTTTTCCAACAGTTGTGATTTTTTTTGGTTAAATACCTGAAACCACCAAAGAAGAATTTCAACACAACACATGAATGGACATGCAGCCTTTTGCTAAAGATGATTTGAGTTGATTACTTATACTGCTTTTTGACATTATCCTCAAATTTCCATCAAAAAGTGGATGGAAAACTTAGGTAACTTTTTCCGTCCATTTTTGATGGAAATATGAGGGTGATTTTAAAAATTAAGAAAGAAAGAAATGATTCAACAAATATTACATGTATTATAAGCCTACATGAACATGTCCATTCACATTTCAAAAACTTTTTGGTTAGTTTCAGGTACTGTAAAAAAAAATTAAAAATACAACCATTGGAAAAACTGCTAACGTGACGGCTGCAAAGTGGCCCCCTTTATTGTTTATCTTGTCATAACGCTTTTCACAAGACGACTGAACCGAGTCTTTAATGAGAGCACGTGGGTTAGAAGTAAACCATTCAAAAAGGACCCAAAAAAGTTTGTACGTCAACTGTGCAGTAATGATACGAAACCTGCAACTTTTCAAAGTATCAGTTCAGTTGTGTGTAAATCAATACGGGGTGAGTCAAAAAAAGCGAAACCCAAATGACGGGACCATTGTTTTAGTGAAGTTCTGCATGTAGCACTTTCAAAATCTAGGATATGAAAGCCCAACTCGTAAGCTTTCTTTTAGTACAAGAATCATTCAAATCGCCATGCTTTGTTGCGCAGCAGCACTGTTGCGCAATACACTTATGAACAATTTCATGAAACTTGGCGTAGCTGCACAACGTTTTTTGATAATATTCTAAACATCTTGGACGAGGATAATAAAGGCATTTATGACGGCTGTTTTTGTGTATGATTATGTTGTCCGACTTTCTTCGGAATCGTGCAGCAACTCTAAACATTCTGTCATGAGTAAAATTACAGCTCGTTATTTATCTCAAACACAAAACTGTGAGTGTGCTGTATCAACTTGACAAGTTGTGTAATGACAGGTTACACGACAATCACGGGTTGCTAGGAAAGTAAGTTATTTTCAGTCGCTACGCCACAACCTACGCCACCTAAAATGATTGCGCGAGTTACACCATATTTTGTTGCTCTATTCGCCGACATACTCACTATGAAACTTTCATGAAGTGTGTCACAACTGAAATATGGCGCAGTGTACGCACTTACGCGATAAATTGTAATTGTAAGTGCAGTCACACCATCACGTAAATTTCTGTGAAATCGGCTGTAGGGGAGCGTTACTCTGTTGCTTGTGGGCCGTAACTGGGGCCATAACTGCAAACTATGTTTTTCAGGGTACACTGAAAAACCAAGGACTGCTTTATACAGCTTAAAGGGAATGTACATCATTGGCTTTTGCTGTAATTTTCAGAAATGAACTATTTGGGGGGTTAGTATATTAGATCACATATTGTTACACTGACATTTTTGAAGTTTTGTGTTCGAAAATGCTTGAAAAACCAAGAAAAAAAACCAAACAAGTAGTCTGGTTCCCTGACTCCACTAAAGATGAAATGGATCAAAAATGCCGGAAAATAATATTGTAAGGTAAGGGAACCAGTCTTGCTGACCTACACCCGTTCATGAACATGGAGAAGCAAACAAAATTTGGACAGAAAAAAAAAACGTACATTTAAAGCAGTAGTTGAAATATAGTTAGGTTTTTCCAACGGTGGTCGGCCGACCACCGTTGGAAATGTATACAAAAGTACAATTTTTCTTGAAAATGACTTCACACCAGGTGCCATAACTTTACAGGATGCTTTAGACTGTCATTTACCAACATCCTAGTAAGGTATTTCGTAACAACTTGGTAGTTTTATTTTTCGATGTTTGCAAATGTTGTATTTTCCCTTTAAACCTGAATCAAAAGCTGTCAAAACTCCAGGAGTCGCACTGAAGTACATTAGAATGGTTGTCAGTCTCATGACTTACAGTGCCGGTTTCGGAGGTCTCCTCTTCTATCAACGTATCGCCATCCTCTGCCTTGGCCATGGTCTGCTTGCCTCTCTCATCAGGGGTCCTCTCCTCGGGGAATGACTTAGGCTCATGAGTGATCACATCTCCCGAGATGGAGCCCATCCTGGACAGGGGAGGGAGGAGTCATATGTTTTCATTTATTCATTTCAGTATTTACAAATATTAAAACTAGCTAATTCCACTGAAAAGTCACAAACAGACAAGAGCAAAGTGATGATCTTCTCCAGACAAGAGAAGGGATGAGGCAATATCCCCTCCCATAACTCTGCAGGATCGAACACAAACAAACATGTAAGAACAAAGCACCGGAAAAAAAAAATATGAAAATTACATACAGAAAAGGGACACTTCAAGCCAGCATAACAGGTTAAAAGGGGTTGTTAAAAAACATGGCAATTAAAAAGAAATAACTTGAGTAGGTGAGCAGTAAAAAAAACGAGGGGGAAGTGATAAAAATGGGGGGTGAGAGGCAAAAAAAAGAACAAAATTTAGTCAATGGTCCAATCCGAGTCGTATTTAGAAGAAAAAAAAAAACGCTATAGGACGCAGTAACTGCACACTGGCTAATAGCTTTGGCAGGTTTCTTGGCCTCCCTTTTCATGGGCTTATTTCTGTCTGTCACGAGGGGGAATAGAGATTGAAGCCTTGTTAGGTTATTCTGTGTAAGGAATCCCCTACTACCAACTTCTAAACAAACCAGATTTACTGTTAACAATACAATCAGGTGTGGACAACACCCTGTTTATGGTTTCTATTATTAGCCCCACATGTTCTGATACACCGTGCCCTCTGGAGACATGCACACAATAGGGAACAAAACATTGTATACGTCTCCACAGGGCAATTTCTATAGATGAATACGTCTCCATCAGGTTTTCACGAAATAAACATGGATTTTACTCAAAAACTAGGAATTTCCAAGGTATGTTGATCCGTCGCAAATGGTAGAGTTTTAGAAAAGGGATATTAAGTCCGAATTTCAGCCAAGGAAATTAATTCTGGTTAAAAAAAGAGCATTTTGAAACTGTACTTTCAAACTCGAAAACTTTACTACACGAGAACAAAGAAATGTCTCCACAAGGATACAAATTTCAGTATGTGTGTCATGGTTTGTTCACCCAGTTAGCACTGGAGGATGTGTCAACAAGATCTGGTAATGTATATTGACAGGGGCGGGTGACAGGTTATATCATCACGCTTTCCTCGAGTCTCTGGTGATGAGCGTGTATACATGTGAGTCGTTCCCATTGGTTTTGTACAGACTATGTTTTGAACTTGAACACTGTACATGGCCTGTTGTCGTAGCTAATATCGCTCCATGGCAGGGCCTAGGAGTGTTGCACAATATGAAGTTACGCTGAGAATACAAATACTGTACAAATGTCTCTCAAGAGTCATTTTTGTGGTGTTTGACTTAAAGGGAATATACATCATTTGCTTTTGCTGTAATTTTCAGAAATGGATGGAATTGGGGGGTTGGAAATATATAGCAAATATAGTTACACTGACTTTTTTTAGGTTTTGGGTTCGAAAATGCTATAAAAACCAAGAAAAACAATCATTTTCCTGTAGTCAAGTTCCCTGACTCCATTTAAGAAGAAACAGAGCAGTTTACATACATTGGGGAATTGTAAGGTCAGGGAACCAGTCTAGCTGGCTTGTACCCATTCATAGGTGTGTAATCGATTGCAAACAAGTGCGATGGTCAACTGGGGCCAGTATTTGAAAAAAAACCCAGTTTTTTCCAACGCTGGTCGGCCGATCAGCGTTGGAAATTGATACAAAAATACCACTTTTCTTGAAAATGACAGTATACCAGGTGCCATGATTTTACAGGATGCTTTACACTGTCATTAACTAACAGTCCAGCAAGGTATTTCAAATGATTTGGTAGTTTTATTTTTTGATGTTTGCAAATGTTGTATTTTCCCTTTAATCAGTAATCAGGGGTGTGAGTGACCACTGATAAAAATAGCTGAAAACAGCTGGAAAAAAGTGTAAAAAAGCTGAACTTTGGAAATCTCCTATACTTTTGTACACAGCACGTGAGGGAAAAAAGCTGAAAGCCAAAACAAAAAAAACTGAAATCAGCTTTAAAGCTGAGATTTCACACCCCCGCTTAATTTTAAAATGTTGCCAATATATCTTGTATTCTTCGAAAATGGTGTTTTTCGGCAGAAAATAATCCCGGCGGCAAGTGGTTAAATCGCTGAGAATCCTACAAATAAATTCTTTTCTTTTTTTGTACATCAAACAAGTTTTCTGTTGACAAAGGCAAATCTAGGGGTTCATAAGGTATCACCCGACAACTACAAAGAAGATAGCAGGACATATTTTCTGGAATGAAGAAATGGCTATGCGCTTATACTCCCCTTCCCTTTGCCAAATTTCTGAGCATATGAAGACCCTGGGGTTCTCTTACATGATAGACTCAGCAAGTTTCTGGCTCTGGTCCGCTTCTGATAGCATGGCGATGGAGCTGGTTGCCTCCTCATTCAACGTCGCCATCTGCTCGGATAAGGATGGATCTATAAGCAAAAGATAAAGGAGTCAAGAGTAAGCAGCCAATACAATGTAGACTTTATCCGACTACTAAAATTTGCTGACTGAAGTCCATTTGTGACGTATTTATACCTGCGCAAAAGCAAAGCGCCAACGCTTCTAGTTAATAGTCCTGCACCCGATTTCATCAAACTCTTCGTAACTTACGATGCATCACAGCGATGTGACGCGTCGTATCTCTACGATGCGTCGCAGCTGCGACGCGTCCTGCGATCCATTTCACGAAACACGTCGTAAGTGCGACGCGTCGTAGGTGTATTTATAGCACAACTCGATGACTGTTTTATGTATTTAGTCAGCGTACAGTAAATAGTCGTCTGATATTCAACAAACAGTCGTCGGATCTCAGCTCGAAATTTGTTAAAACGTAAAACAAAATGGCGGCCGTGCGATGCAATTTTGAAGGAAAACAAGCTCTCATTGGACTGTATAGCTACTTTGAAATTTCAACTCTAATATTCCGGTCTAATTCATAATTATTCAATGAATTTCCTATTTACAACTTTACACACATTGCTTCGGTATTATAATCTCGTTAATGTAATGTTCATGGCATAAAACTGGCTTAGAAATTATTCTTCTTATTTTGCGATGACCACTAGACACGTCTTAACTTGCGATGTGTTTTAAGCCGTTGTCAAGGAACTTACGACGCATTCAACACATCGCAAGTTTCGTGAAATGGAAGATACGACGCGTCGCGAGTTGCGACGTGTTACATGTCATAACTCAAGTTGCGACACGTCGCAGCGCTTCGTGAAATCGGGTGCTGGCTCCCTGTTGCCCTTTATGATGCGCGCGGCTATTGGTAACCAACTCTGGTTGAAACTAGTCGACAAGAAGAAGTCCAATCATCGTTCATTCAAGTAAAGTTAATCAAACTATGGTTGACTATGGGCTCCGTGTACAAGTACCCCCTCAACGGCCAGAAAGAGAGAGAGATGGGGGAGACCTAGACTGGTTCCCGATCCATCCACTTCGTATTTCAAATGATCCAAAGTTATTGGGGGAGGGGATAGTCTAGGAGACCATCGCAAGTTAAATTTGAACGAAGTTGTGTGCCAACGACGCCTGGCGCTTACGCGAAGATGCTGTGGCTAATAGCTTTAGCACATTCAGGTAGTCGTGCGTACTTCACGCGCGAACCAGTACAGTACAGTACGCACATGCCCTCTTTTGTTGGCCCACTGAGCCCATAGTTCAGAGCCCATAGTTCACACCTGAACTTGCTCTACGCTGTTAGGGTTTTCTTTTCATAACTCATACCTCGGATGTCTTTTCTCTCATCATCCAACGTTCCCTTACTGTAGTTCCGCAGGAATTCAGCGAAGGCCTGGTTGCATGAGAGCAGCTCCTCGTAGGAACCGGCCTCTGTGATCTCCCCCTCCACCAAGACGACGATGTGATCAACTTGAGGCAGGAAGCTGATGCCGTGAGTGACTAGAACCCGCGTCTTGTTCTTGAGGAGTCCCTTGGGCCCGAGCACCTTGTCAAAGATGTGCTTGCCGACGTGGGAGTCCACGGCACTCAAGGGATCGTCTAGGAGATAGATGTCGGCATCGTTGTAGACGGCCCGCGCCAGGCTGACACGTTGTTTCTGACCACCGCTAAGGTTGATTCCCTGGTCAAGTGTAACGACAAGTAATATTCAAATAAAACACATTCAATTCTGCACGTCTATGGTCGCCATGCTCGAGTTTCTCAATGTTGAAAAAGAGATATGTGATGCACCATTTCAATGCCATCTTTCCTGTGACATAAGAGCAGTTAGGCCACATGCAATCAATATGTACATGTATGTGTACATGCATTGACAGTTCAATATTTAGCAGAAACCCTGCCACTGGTTCCCGCCTCCTGGATACATTTTCATACAGAACGATAATGGAGGGACTGGAAAGCAGTCTGCACACCAACCATTTTATATAAGTGAATCATTTTTTCAACATGCAGCATGTCATGCATGTGTGAACCAGTGTCTAGTGAAACCGACATGAGTGTCCTCCCAACAGAGTGAAAGGAGAACATCGGTTTTTGTAATGAATGGAAATTTTGAGCCCGAAAAATGCTGTTTCTCAGATAATAACCGGAGAATTTAACTTAAGTAACAGCATAAGCCAGTTCTGTATTTCAATGACCCGGGGTCATTTGGGATAACATCGCTGACGTGATGTTACGTGGTGTTACGCGCACGCCCATTCTGCTGGTAATTTACACGTAAGCGTCGTGCGCCCGCGTTCAAGCGCCTTCGAAACGTTCGATTATCCCAAATGACCCGTAACCATTATCATTGTGCACATGTGCAGTTGGAATACCGAACTGGCTTATTACATGGTATATATCAAGACTAATACAGTAGGCATGGTAGGGAAGATATCGTATTGACACTAATGCAGCACCCTCCCCGACCCTCCAAAATCCACCAGAAATTTAAAAAGATTTTGCAGGAAGGTACAGCTCGTTATTATTCAACCTCAGGCAAAACTGCCTGGAGATATAGAATAATGAGCTAAAACAAACACAAAGAATGACCAACCAACAGACAGCCTCACCTTTTCCCCGATTTCCGTCAGGTCCCCACCGGGAAGCATGTCCAGGTCTGGTACCAAGGCACAGGCCTCAATCACCATATGGTACCTGTCCTCCTCCAGTGCTTTACCAAAGGTGATGTTGTCCCTCAGGGTGGCGTTCTGGATCCACGCCTGCTGTGGCACATAGGCGACCGAACCCTGAAAGCAACACAACAAAATTAAAGGTAGGGCCGGCATCTGTACTAGAAAGCAGGAGGTCGTGGGTTCGAGTCCCACCCGAGTGATTTTTTCCAACTTTCACTCGGGAGGTAACACACTGAGTATACAGTGTTTACACGTGGGTGAAGGGCAAAACCTAATTTGATTTACAACAAAACTGGTAACAAAGCTGTGGGCACGTTCGATGATTGGGCATTGGTCAACTTGTGGTTGTTTTCTTCACTTATGTTGCAATACACAACAACTTGATAGGCTAGTCCAAAATAGCCACCAAAATAAAGACTTGGTCCAAAAAAAAGACTTGGCAGCACTCACAAAATTAAAACACAGAAACCAACACTGACACCCAGTTTTATTTAAAACTTATTATGGAGAACCGAAGTGAATACGTCACGCGAACAACATGTGTGTGAAAGACATTAGCGCGTGATTCAGCCCGAGAACCAAAACACGCGCATACTCCATTCGTTTGCACTACACTTTATGATTCTAAATGACGTCACACTTCGGTACGCCATTAAGTCTCTTTTTTTTTTTAGGAAAACTGGATTATTTTTAGAAATTACATGACTTTATAGTCATTCCAAATTTCACAAAAATCTGGTAATGCCCTCCCAAGATCCTGGGGAGGTGCGAGTACAATCCACCTGCTTTGAAAACAAATACATCAACTCTTAAGTCCTATCAGAGTGATTACTTCAGAGAGACAACAAGCCTCTGTAGTAATGACGTCACACTTTGTTTACATGTGCACTTTCCTATGGAGCCAGTGGGGGCCCACGGTCCACTGAGCACCGTAGGAAAGCACACACATAAGCAAAGTGTGACGCCATTAGTACAGAGGCTTATTGCTGTACCTTCACAGCGACTGTTCCTTGTAGTTTGTCCATCTCTCCTAGTAGAGCTGACAGCATGGAGGATTTACCCGCTCCCACCTGGCCTACAACGGCAACAAGATGCTCATCCTTGATCTTAAGATTGATGCTGAAAACAAATCAGATTAAAAGAAAAAATAACAATAAGGCCAAAAAAATAAAATATTCAGTCTCTGGTCAGACCAAAGTTCCGGAATTGACGCGGCCACGCGTTGTTTTTTTTTTTTTTTTTCGCTTTTTTTTTTTTTTTTCAAGCTTGGATTGTACAGACAAGGTGGGGTACTATTTTGCTTTTTTGGTGTCCTCATGTACATTGGTGTCCTCCAAGCTTTCGATCATTTGCCTTGGTGCAATTTTCCATTCCTTGGTGCTCTTTGGTAAAAAAAAATTGAGGAGGTGCAGAAATAGAGGACGCTGTTGGAGCTACCGAGGAACATTTTGGGAAAAAAAAGATCAACGCGCATGATTAAAATCGACGTGCGCGCTGACCAGAGACCGACTTATTTTTATTTTTTTTGCCTAATAGATTTAATTGTACATTTATGTTATTCTAAAATGAAAGAGAGGGTGATTATGTGTGTGGATATGCAGGGCGAGTAAAACAAACCGAAACCCAAATGTCGGGACTACTGTTTAAGTGAAGTTTTGCATGTAGTACTTTCTAGGATAGAAAGGAAATCAAAAAAAAGGCAAGTGTTCTTTCAGCAAAACGAAAACAATTCACATGCATTCCTATGAGAATTGTTTTCGTTTTGCTGAAAGAACACTTACTTTTTTGTGATCCGTGGACAGAACTTTAAAACGGTGTAAAAATTCCGTAACTTGAAAAGTACATGAGTGATTTGAATGATTCTTGTACTAAAAGAAAGCTTAATGACTGGGCTTTCATAACCTAGATTTTGAAAGTGCTACAGGCAAAACTTCATTCAAAAATTAGTCCTGCCATTTGGGTTGCTTTTTTTTTTAAACTCGCCCTGTAGAGCGCCGGAACCCTGCAGAAGCCATGTCGGATTCTTGCTGACGTGAAAGGGGTTTCTGAACTCTCGGTTTTGGACCCATGTACATTCCTTGAATTTTTCGCTAGTTTTCTTGGAGAGTAAGCAAGCATGGGTAGGTCACTTGACTGCTTGTCGTTGCTGCTGCCAGCCACACCTTATTGCGAGCCAGCTTGTCTATATTTTACTGTGTTTCTCACGTGGTTTTGCCATGGTTAGCACGCCGCATGTGCATACACATATCGTGTACATGCATATCGTGTAGTTCGCCCAAACATCCTGAGGCATAGGTACACAGGCCGCAACTGCTCCGGTAAGTTTTTCAACTTCGTAAATTTTGATGTTATCTTAAATAGCACTTTACGGCACATTTTTATGCCATGAATACTCAAGGTTGGAAGCCAAGTCTGTATGAAACATTTCTATGGAACAAATCAATGGAAATTGAGGTTTATAGAACCAGAAAAGCAATTTCTCATGACAAGAGATAACCAAGGATAAGGAGAGATGGTTATTTCAAATAATTAAATAATTGAATATTGGATTCATAGTCATTGTTTATTTGTAATTAAATTAATTTCTATTCTTCTGTTTTCTGTTATTTCAGACTGCTGAAGAATGACTGTCGTTTTTCTGTAGTAATAAAATTTTGATCAATTTATAGTGGAATATATACCCAGTGTCACTTTCAAATTTTCTGCGTAACCTTTCCAGCTCGGTTACACAGAGATTTTGGATAGAGTAAAAAGCCAACGAGGTACTGCACAGCAGTCAATTTTGGCGGATTGTAGAAAGTTCCAACTTTCCCGAAACACTAAGAGGGGTAAAAGTTGACTGGTAGTCTCAACTTACTTTCTCAGAATTGGACTTTCGTCTTTGGACCACGAGAATTCACCGTTCTCCACCAAAACAGCCTGGCCTGGGTATTTTAAAATATAAGACAGAGGATGAGCGGAGGAATCAAGCAATAAAAGAATACACATCTGGGGTGGCATGCAGACAGGCAGGAAAACAGCTCAGCATCTCATTTGCTGTGCTTCGCATCTTTTTATTTTTGCCAACGTCATTTTATGAACAAGCAACTTAGCCTGCGTGTTCTCATAGCGTCTGTGGAGACATCGTCACTGATATTTTCCACAAGAAAATACAGTAGTAGGAAAGCTGCATTTTCCACAAGAAAGTTGTAAAAAATTCACAGACTTTTACAAAAGCAGGATTTGGGACAAGAACCTGCTTGACATAACCAGATACAGATATTTCAACAACTACATAAAAAGTGACATATAATAGAGTCAATAAACATTAAATAAACATTCGTAAATAACCCAAGACAGTTTACCCAATCCTAATGGTCGAGAGCCCGTCACGTGGCCAGTTTTTAATCGGTCGATTAATTTACATGGCTGGCTGGTCTTAAACACTTTTTCAGTGTCACATGAAATTTGGACTCCTATGAAATCCGGTGCCAGCACCATTTTATTGGTAGTCTATGTAATAGACCACGGCGAACAGATTTACTGATTAATTAGGCAAGACCCCGCATCTTGACTTCCTAGATTTTGACCAATCAGCGGGCGCTTTCTATAGGTCTATCGGGTCTTCGGTCATTCATCCGTTGCGCATCATAGACATGGATTTAAAAAAAAATGTCACGACGCACGGCGCTCGGTATCATGTTACGCGAATGCGCTCCCGGCTGTTGTTGTATTACAAAACGCTTTCCTTTCGAATTGACCAATCATGGCGCGCGGTGTTCTGTATCATGTTACGCGAATGTGCTCCCAGCTGTTGTTGTATTACAAAACGCTGCATACGAATTGACCAATCACAGCGTTAGTCCTGATTTTGGGATGAAATGACGTCACGGTTTATTAAAGTCGTCTCCGATTGGCTGGCGCGCGGCTTGCATAAATCTGCACGCTTTGACATATCAGACGTTAGACAGGAGATGGCTCCGTGGATAACGGGTGACACTCAGTCTATTTTATTGGTTGAAAGTTTACAAACCTCACATAGTCATGCAAAATACTACCAGTGAGTCAGTATGTCATAGCCCTAAATTCACACTACACCGGTACATCTGTTTTGTGCGCCACGTCACGCAGTACTCGCGTCAATCTCCATAATAGGAGTCGTTAACAGAGGGCCATACCATTGTATAGCTAGAGGGGTGTGTTGATAATTACCCGAGGTGAAAATTGTCAGCATCCAGACTCCGACCGGTATTAAACCAGAGTGTTTAACACCTCCTTATCACACATTTATTCCCTTAGTAATTAAAGGGAATATACATCATTTGCTTTTGCTGTAATTTTCAGAAATGGATGGAATTGGGAATATATAGCAAATATAGTTACACTGACTTTTTTGAGGTTTTGGGTTCGAAAATGCTATAAAAACCAAGAAAAACAATCATTTTCCTGTAGTCTGGTTCCCCGACTCCATTTAAGAAGAAACAGAGCAGTTTACATACATTGGGGAATTGTAAGGTCAGGGAACCAGTCTAGCTGGCTTGTACCCGTTCAAGGTGTGTAATCGATTGCAAACAAGTGCGATGGTCAACTGGGGCCAGTATTTGAAAAAAAGCCAGTTTTTTTCCAACGCTGGTCGGCCGATCAGCGTTGGAAATTGATACAAAAATACCACTTTTCTTGAGAATGACAGTATACCAGGTGCCATGATTTTACAGGATGCTTTACACTGTTATTCACTAACAGTCCAGCAAGGTATTTCAAAATGATTTGGTAGTTTTATTTTTTGATGTTTGCAAATGTTGTATTTTCCCTTTAAGATAAAGTTATGAACAGATCAAATTTTCTGTACGCACCAATTTCTCTCGTTTGGGATGAAACGTTGGACAGATCCAATTCATCACTCTTGAGGAAGCTCTGTATTCGCTTCACCGACACACTTGCCTGAAAATTAGGAACCAAACCTTAGTTATGATAATAATAACAAATAATAATTTGGGGGGCTAATCATCCTTACTCGCAGCAGACGCTGAGTTGCGAAGGACGCAGCTCTGCAACATGGTCGAACCAAAGGCATGTAAAGGCGCCTGAGGCAGCCGCCATGCGACCCATGCCTGACCACACAGCAAGATTGAAAGTGTTGATTTTTGCGGAGGGAGGAAAACCTGAGAGCCCGGAGAAAAACTCTCATGGCACAGGAGAGAGTCTACGAACAACTCTACTCACGTGTGACCCCTGCCAGGAATCGAACCCAGGCCACGGTGGTGAGAAGCGAGCAGTTTACGCACTACGCCACCCATGCTATGTTATTTTTTATGCTACGTTATATGAAATATAACATATCAAATACCATGCATTAATGGATGTCTGTCCATAGGCAAGACACTTTACAGCAATAAAACAGATTCATATTACACTGCATCATCAAGCATTTTCCTCAAAAGATGACACTTCTCACATATGTGACTGGCTCCACAAAAAAAGGGTATTATGTCGCAAAAAAGTGAAATTGAGTTATATACATGATTGGAAAGCCCACAATGTAAGCTTTCATTTGGTACATAATAGAGCTCCATAGCCCCTCCCATTCTGGAGATATGACATATTTGCATATTAATTACTTCCTTGGAGTTCAAATTACACAACTGAGAAAACAGGCTTTGAAATAGCTGGCTAAGTGCAGAACAACAGAACGATGCACACAAAATGGTTGTTTTTTTCCCACTTTGTTCATCAAAATCAACATTTCTGTGAATGAAACCTAAACTCTAGGTATTAATAAAATTATTCATGACAAAATATGAAAATCACATTTTGACGAAATTTTCACCCTCTCAACGTTGAGCGGGCCATTACACAATCATGCTCAGCACGACTTAATACCCTTTTTTGTGGAGCCGGTCACATATATGTGCTTCATTGTTTACATGCCGTACCACATAGGCAAAGGTGGATACAAATGTCAAGTCAATAAATACCGGTAGCCATTCCTGTTTTTATAGACCACGTGACTTGTTATGACGTTATGCTGACAGCAACCGCCGGGCAACCCACACATTCAGGCATATTTTGCATGTTATTTGGCCCTCATTAAACAGTACAGCGCGTCCCAAAATACCCGCAATTTTTTTTTTTTGCGAGGCTCTAGCGTCGTCGTGGAAACACATCCCGCCATTATTTTGATATCATTTTAAAGCTTGGAATCTGAACTTTTTCCCTGGTGAGTATTGGTTTGATATAAAGGGATAAAGATAAGATTCTTGTTAAGCTTTAAAATGATATAAAATTAATATTTCCGGTTGATGCGGGTATTTTGGGACGTGCTGTTTATGCCAACACTTTCAAATAATTTATGTTTGTTCAAAGTAACACAAGGAAATTGACTAGAGCTGGGTTTGAACCTGCGACCTCCGGATTGCCGTTCCAGTGCTCAACCAACCAAGCTATCCAGCCCTATGTTGGCAGTTCCCCAATTTTGTCAATGTCTTTGTTCAAGGGGCGCTAGTCAGAATCGGTATCGTAATTTCTTCGAACGGTGGGAGACATCGGTCATTCGGGAGACATTTTCATGTCTCCCTAATGTCACAGCCCCCCTTTAGAGGCACACTTTTATTGTCGCAATTAGGTTATATTTGTTGCTCGTGGTCTAATCAGTAAACATAGCGAAATTCATGGAAAAAGGACAACGGAATATTGGGTTAGGGCACATTTAAGTTTGAAAAAAAAATTGTGCACAAGTCTATGGGGATGTCTCCCAAATGTCCAATCCAGGGTAATTTTAATAATTATTATTATTAACTTGTGACTAACTTGTGATTTTCTTTGGTTTGTAAACGGCTTGAGATTGACGTGCAAGTGTCTTTGAGATTTGCATATGATTGGCTTGAGATTGACTTGTGTTGGACTAGTGATTTTCTTGCGATTGACTTGTGATTGACTCCATAAGAACCAACTGTCACACCAGAACAAATTTAGAAATGGAGGCGTTAACGGTGCCTACCTGAATGACTTGTGAGATGGCACCAGGCAACATGGCCAGGGGCATGCGGAGGACATTGAAGAGAGCCAGGGAGACGAAGGCCTTCTCAGCATCTAAGATGTTACTCTCGTCAGCGTTGACGTAGATGGCAAAGGTGGATAACAAGACCTAAATAGATTGACAATCAGAAACATACATGTATGCCACAACAATCCTGCAGTAGTGGGCGAGTAAAAAAAAACGAAACCCAAATGTCGGGACCATTGTTTTAGTGAAGTTCTGCATGTAGCACTCTTAAAATACAGGAAATGAAAGCCCAATTCATAAGCTTTCTTTAAGTACAAGAATCATTCAAATCACTTACTTTTCACGCTACAAAATTCCACCGTTTTAAAGTTCTGTCCACGGATCACAAAAAAAGGTGTGCATTCTTTCAGCAAAATGAAAACAATTCACACACATCCCTATGTGATTTGTTTTCGTTTTGCGGAAAGAACACGTACACTTTTGTGTTCCGTGGACAGAACTTTAAAACGGTGGTTGTTTTTAAAATTCTGTAACTTGAAAGTTACATGAGTGATTTGAATGATTCCTGTACTAAAAGAAGGATTATGAATTGGGCTTTCATACCCTAGATTTTGAAAGTGCTACATGCAGAACTTCATTAAAACAATGGTCCCGACATTTGGGTTTCGCTTTTTTGCACTCACCAAGTATAATTTCATGAGCACCGTACACTCAGTGTTGCCTGAAGGCTTGCAAGGAAAAAATTTCAAATTCACAAGCTTACTTGGGTAGGACTTGAACCCAGAACCTCCTGCTTACTAGTGCAGACTTCAGGCATGCAACTGGGTATTGAGACACAACGAGGAAACTCCAAACCACACAAGACTTTGTACAGTACTATTCAATTTGTAATGGCATTCATGAGAAGTGTAAAAAAAACGACGAAATCAGCGGAACAGAGGAAAAGTTACATGCCTGAGACTTCTTACCATTGAACCAAAGAGGTTGCAGGGGTTGGTTGGCTGGTCCACTCCAATCCGACTGGAGTCACAATTTTTTGTGACTCGACTCGAGTCAAGTCGCTAAGGGTAAATGACGCGACTCAACTCGAGTCCCTCATCAAAAGACTTGATTTCAAACAAAGGCTAATACGGCTAATAAGACTCGAGTCCCAAAAATAAAAGCAAAACTTTGCAAAAAAATATTTGCAATGACTTATGGATCAATAGTAATGTTCACGTCACTTTGCGAATACAGTACGGTACAGCGGCCACTTATCATGTACAAACATACAATGTGTCACAGACTACCACCTCATGGTTCTGGAAGGCACAGAATACTATCCAGAAACCGGATTTTAACACATTTTCCAATTCGTTGTTTCATCAGTGGCTTTTGGGCGATTTCTTATAAAGCTCTTGGATTCAAACACCGGCTAAATTGATGCCCTCCTATTTTTTTTCTACAATGCAATTTGACCCGACGCCAAAGCAGCTAGCGTATATAAAATCAAAGTTTCACTTCTTGTTAACTGTTAGTGATACAAATGACTTTATCTCTTGTCTTTTTTTTCTTGTCTTTATTTGTTACAGTGTTTAAATATTTGTGACTCGAATTGACTCTAGCTAAGTATTTGACTCGACTTGACTCGACTTTCTTGACCTAATGACTGGACTCGACTCAACTCGAGTCAATTCTTAAAAACTTACTCAACTCGACTGGAGTTACTTCTTTAAAATGACCTGACTCGACTCGAGTCACATCTTCAAAATAACTCGACTCAACTCCAAGTCACAAAAATCAGTGACTTGTTACAACTCTGTTTATTTGGGACAGCCCTAGGTGCTAATAGGTTAATTGATCAGTAGAGAGGAAAATCTCTAGATCACTGGTCTTGTTCAGCCGCAGAAAGCACTCCTAAGAACAAAGTGAAAATCACAAACACTGGCGTCTGTGACTGGACCAGTCAGTGTTTGGTACCATGGCATGCACATAAAAAAGTGAGACTCGCAAGCTCAGTTTCTCTGCTGAATGTTCCGTGAAATTGGCCAGAGAGAGAGAGAGGACTCACAAAGAACGGAGCACTGGTCCAGACAAAAGTCATGAAGGCACCGAGGACAGCCGCCTTGAGCATGATCCTGAGCTCCTGCTTCCGGATGTCCATGACTTTGTCTTGGAAGGAGGTCTCCCAGGCGTACAGCTTCAGGACTTTGATGCCGTTCAGGACCTCATTCATCAGCTTGATGCGCGCGTCTTTGGCCGCCATCTGCTGGGCCTGGGTTTCCACAAGTGGCGGGGAAAAAAAGGACAGCAATTCCACAAAAACCAAAATTCAAAATAGGATGACATTTGATTCCTCAACAAGAGGGCTTGCAACCTCGTCCCCAGTGCTTACTTTATTTCCAACCGCGTTTCCAATAGTAAACCTGGATAGGAAACTTTCTTCCTGTATCCTGATTGGATACCGCAATTGGCTAGTAATGGATTTTTATCGTGTACTTGGTGCTATTATTCACAACGTGCAGTACGTGTTTTCGCGATCATTCGTCCACGCCTTCTCGAAAATACTAATTTCCTTTCCAATTTGCTCATATTAATATGAAATATGATACTGCATGTTGTCTCGATAAGATCGTAACAGTTTGATTTCAAAAATCGTGTTTTCGTAACTCACGCCGTGCTCGCGCTGCTACGAATTGACTCTGTTTTTACCCCAGACACCGCATACAAAAACAAACGCTAATGTGTAACGCATATCTAGGCACCAGACTGTTCCTCATTTACATACGTGTTCAAAAATCTTGCACATGCAAATGATCCAATACCAGGGTGAGAGAGCAGGTAGTGGCGGGCGCGTACTGCTCGACACCCTGGGGACAAGGTTGGAGGGCTTGGCATTTCTGACTGACTCTGATCAATGACAACTATGGACTCTGCGTGTGAACAGTAGAGGGCACTTTGTGACCATTATTTGGGCGCGTTCATTTAGCTCATCCGGGTCGACACGGGTCAGCCCCGTGCCGTTCCTTAGCTCTGACCTCATTCTTGGGGCTCACCCGGGTCAATTACCACAGACCCTGCTCGGAAAGCGGAGTCAGTGGTGGAAATAAGTCACATGCATGCGTTGTTCATTCCAAGAAACGGAAAAAAAATGGCGGCCGGACAGCGGAAATGTCAAGTGGACTTAAAACTTAACATTATTTGAAGTCTAAAGGTATTCATTTATTGAGTTCATTGCGACCTTTGAGGCTATAATTCCAGCCCAACTTTTTTGAGTTTTGCAACTGACTGAAAAGCAGTAAATCTCCAACTAAAACCCAATCCGAAACGGGTGTTTTTGTCAGTGGCTACTGAAATGTTACTCTCTGGGACAGACTCCTAGGGAATGAAAATAATTACACCACTAACAGACTTACCCAGGTTAACAAACTTAGTAATGGGTTAGGGAAGAAACCACAATACAGATTTACATGGGGCTGGATTCCCTTAAAAGTACAAAGAATAGTTGCCATGGTTTCCGATGCAGATAAGAGTTTTGGAGGATTCAGGAAGGCAATGTACCTGGAATTTGCGGATTTTGACCGCAATGACCCCGTTGATCGGTATGAGCAGGATGGTGACAGCAAAGCCGGCCATGACCACGGGTCCCAGGACCTGCCAGAGCAGATAGAGGGCCAGGACCACCTGCAGCGGGGAGGCCCAGAGGGTGTTGATGTAGGTGCACAGGTCCATGCAGCGCTGGGCGTCTACAGACATCAGGTTGATGATCTCACCGGTGGTCGCGGAGCGCCGGGCTGAGTTGGACAGGAGTAAGGACTGTTGGGGATACCACACACAAAAATACCAGACTGATATGAACCCTAACCACCCTGAATCCATTGAAATCCACACACATAAATACCAGACTGATATGAACCCTAACCACCCTGAATCCATCAAAATCCACACACATAAATACCAGACTGATACGAACCCTAACCACCCTGAATCCATCAAAATCCACACACATAAATACCAGACTGATATGAACCCTAACCACCCTGAATCCATCAAAATCCACACACATAAATACCAGACTGATATGAACCCTAACCACCCTGAATCCATCAAAATCCACACACATAAATACCAGACTGATATGAACCCTAACCACCCTGAATCCATCAAAATCCACACATATAAATACCAGACTGATATGAACCCTAACCACCCTAAATCCATCAAAATCCATACCCATTTTGGAGTAATTTGGCGGATTCAGGCTACTTCCATATTGCATACAGGGGAATTTTTTATGGATTCAGGATTGTAAGCCTAGCTGTACTGCAGGATTTTGATGGACTCAGGATACCTCCATACTGAGCAGTCACCAACACCAACATATTTTGCATGACACAAGAGGTGGATTCTGGCGGATTCAGGATACTTTCTAGTCAAGTGCGATAACAAGGATTGGAGTCTATGAGGTCATTGAGTAAGCTTGGGTAGCGCGAGTTAGATTTGAATCAGAATTTAAAAAGAATTCATTCTAAGTTTAGGATCATGACTCCACTGTTTCCAGGAATCAAATTCTTACAGAGGCCGCATAATTAGCAAATGAGGACAATGTCAGGACCAGGTCTGTGCATCTGAACCAGGCATCCACTGATGTCAGGAACCGGTTCCAGATTATGGGATCTGGTACCCGTAACCAACTTTACAAACTACTTAGTAACTAGTATTCTTTTCAAATTAATTCTATACATTTACAAAACACAACACTGTCTGGCTCCTTCCTACCTGACCGATTTACTCTCTTTGTATCAATCAGGTAGGGCGGGGCTTAAGTCTTCAACAGACACTTCCCGATTACATGTTCCTATTAACACTAAAACCACAGGTGACAAAGCTTTCTGGATTGCTGGCCCCAGGGAGTGGAACAAGATCCCTCAAAACATCCGACTTGCATCGGCAATCATCACCTTCAAGAAATCGCTCAAAACACATCTGTTTCTTTAATCAATTCACTTTCATCTTTACCTCTCATTATCCCCTGGTTCCCTTGAGTTATTCTTAAATTAAGTTTTTTGTTTTGTTTTTGTTTTTGCCTTGTTTATTTGTAGATTTGTAGTTTGTAGTTTTGTACAGCGCTTTGATCTTTGTTAAAAGCGCTTTATAAATGCTCCATTTATAGTAACTGCTCAGACAAGAAAAAAAATATGGTTTCGAATGTCATTGGTGGGGACATTTCAAACTGAAAACCAGGCTACATGGAAAAACAAAACCGATTTCATGTTTATGACGTTCCCAAAAGTTGCAGTTATCACCACAAAGCTATAAGCTCACTGTACACACTTGTATCTTGCTGCATTGAAGCACCGATGTGGTAGTTTTATTGCGTGGACCTTTATGTATATTCAACAGCAACTTCAGAAATTTGAATTTTTGGGTCGGGTTTCTTTAACGGGTACCCGGGTACCTTTTTTTTTTTAATCAGGTATCCGATTCCCATACTACCAGTATATGCACATCCCTAGAAAGAACACCAAGGATGTAAATCTTAGGTTACTGGCAAAAGTTTACATATTGCTGTTATCAAAACAAAATTTTCAATACATTTTTTCATCATGTAATATTCATCAACAAAAATGCGGCCTATTTTATCACCTTGCGATAGACAGCGCCTATGATGGCCGTGCGTAGCTGCATCCCAACGGTGGTGGTGATGTGAAAGTGCTGGTGCTGCAGTATGGATTGCACGAACGCCGCCGCGAAGATCAGAAATGCGTAGAGGTAGCCCTGCCAGCGTTGGATGCTCTTGTCTTCTGTGTAACGAATCAGTTGCCTGGAATAGGGATGAGCGAAGTAAATAATAATATTAAAGAGGTCGTGGAATGCTCAAAGACATTTCCGTCATTTTTCGGGTATATGTAGCTTAAGGTGTGATGAAATAAAAACGACTATTGTGTCTGTCATGAAATGAGAACAAAAGGTACTTTTGAGAGCTGTTTTTTTTTTCAGGTCCTGTTTTGACCCGAACGTGCAATTTGTGTAAAAGTTGTCGTTGGGGGCAGCAAACAAAACAGGCAAATGTAAAACTGCAGGTCTGGGTATGTGTTTAACTTGGATAAGTGTAAGCTATAATAGCGATAAATTACAACTCACTTGAGCAGTTCTGGACTGGCAAACACCAGAACGTCCGTCACCAGTTTCAAGAGGGACCCGATCAGAAAAACGCCCCCAAAGGTTCGGAGGATTGCCTTGAGTAGGGAGGCGTTTGGACGGACTTCCGATGTCTGAAGAGTCACTGAGGGCTCGTCGGCCCAATCACCAGGGGTGTACCTGACTGAATCTGTGTGGACACGTAGCGTTCTCTGCTTCCTTTTGTGACCGGATGTATGCTTTGGATTTCTGTAGGGGTTGCAAAACAAACAAAAAAGACAAGAAAGCAGTTCACAACCAATCAATTCACTTTTGTTAACCTGGGAGGGAAAATGGAACCCTTTCCAAAAAAGCTACTTGATCGTTTTTTCGTTGTTGTAATTTCAAACATGTACACTCTATTGCCATCATGGGGGCCAAGTTCTGTTCTCAGAGCTTTTCATTGTTGTTACCTCCGTCAAGAGGATATTTTAGGATTTTTCCATCATGTGGAAAACTTTCACCTTGTGTGACCAGCTTTGTGTGCGTGGCTCTGACCCGGTGACCCTGTATGCCTTATCACCCACCTATTAATCTAACCACACAGGTCAATGGACTAGACCATTTTATACAATCAGGGAGTGGCAAGGTAGACCAACACAGGCATATACATGTAAACTACAAAATGTTTGAGTTTTAAGGATTTTTTTAGAAACCGCATTTGTGCATTGGTGCTGTGTGTAATGGCGGGATATTGTTTAGCCTTGGCGGAGGTGTGCGCTCTCTGAGTGCTCCCTGGTTCTGACTATTATCTTTATCGTGGCGGGAACCTGTTTACCGGTTCGTCACGCCCCATTTTGGTTTCATCGTAACACAATGTGCGGGAGAAGTTTTGATTCATCTATGGCTGTTTTGAATAGAGCAGACTACTGCTGAGTGCAAACCCTTCCACATGTGCATAACTGAATCCAGTGACTTGCCTTTCTTTGTCCCACTCTGTCAGGAATTTGGGCACCACTGTCCTGGCCTTGTCCCTGTCTAAGAGACTCCACAGATCCGTGGTGGTCAGGGCACGCTTGTAACCCTGTATAACCATGCTGGAATTTGTAGGGAACAAAAAACAAACAAACAATTGTGACCTTCTATATAATAATAACAGGTTCTTACATAGCGCTTTTAACTAAGATCAAAGCGCTTTACATTATTATTACCCCTAATCATTGGGCCAATTAAACATTCCATATACCATCTCAGCTCCCTGGGGAGTATACAGCTCGATGCTGCCTGTTAGGCGCAAGGAAGCTAATTCAATCACAATAACCATCTCTGCCCTCACAGGTACCCATTTACTCCTGGGTGGAGAGAAGCAATGAGTGACAAAGTGCCTTGCTCAAGGGCACACGCACCATGACCCCGCCAGGACTCGAACCCACGACCTGCAGCTTTACCCACAGACCACGAATCAGTGCCCTTAACCATGTTGCCACAGCACTCCACAGTTTTTGAGATTTACTGAAGTTTATCTGAGCATTGTATTCAAGGCTGTTATTCCATGAAAATAAATTGTACTCAGTTAGTATACAAGGAGACTGAAATCGTAAAATAAAAAAATTCATGTCCTAAAGAAATGTTATAGAACCCTGTTATTCTGAATCAGTTAAAGCTATAGTCCATCATTTGCAGCCATCCGAAAAGTAACTGGCGTAATTATTGTTGAAAAACAAACTTGGTTGAAAGATAGTAAGGGAACTAAACTCCCTGTGAAATTATTCTTTCTGGGAAGCTGTCATTTTGAAGTAATCAACGAAAGAAGGCCTTTCCAACGGTGCGTCTTAAAAGACGCACCGTAGGAAAATTTAAATTAGAAGCTCGTTTTGTTATTCGGCGAAGCGCGCGCAAGCATTGGCACGACGCACACGCGGTTGCTATAATTCGTCGGATCAGTGCGCGACTTCGCATATAGCTGCAATTCAAAACAATTCAAAACATGATTCAGTAACTTTTGATTTGAAATTGAGATCCTAGAATGCTGTTTTTCTCGGAATATACAGCTGAAGCTTAGCTGAAACTTCATCAGGTTAGTTGTTCAGTATCCTTCATTAGATTTTGAACACTTTGGTTTGCCAATGAACAAAATGCACAAATTACAAATGATGGACTATATCTTTAACACAACTGCATGGTCTATATATATTAAAATATGCAAGCCTCTGTCACCATGTAACCACCTATACAGAGACCGATACAGTGTTTACTGCTATTGCAAAACACTCTACATTCAATGACATCCATCAATCACATACAATTTTTACCCAGCGTGCTACCGTATGTATGCAACTGTTGACCATCCAAAAAGGCAGCTGCAGCTGGCGCGTGTAAACAATTGGTCGGCAAGTTTCGAATATTTGAATATTCGGTCAAGAACAGTTTTGAAAAATTGAATACTAAATTATTCGAAAATGGAACACACAAGGGCCTCATTCGCTTTCTAAAAGTGGGGGGGGGGGGGGACATTCATTGATCTGAACTATTGCGAGCGAGAAGCGTGAAGCCCTAACGGCGTGGGGGTCGGGGTCGACTTCAGGGCCCTGAAAAATTTTGGATTCTAGACACTCTGTGGTGCGATTTGAGGCAATTTCTGACCACTTTAAACAATTCTTTTGAGCAAAAGATCATAATTTAAACATCATTTTTGAGTTTGGAGTAATTGAATCAGCTATTCTGAGCTACAGAATCATATGTAGGCTACATTTTTTTGGAGGGGTACAAAAAAGTGGGGGGGGGGGGGCAAACGATATGATATCCCCCCACTTTAAAAAGTGGGGGGGGGGGGGACCCCCCATCCCCCACCGATTGACGCCCATGGGAACACAGCCCAAAAGTCTGGTACACAGCCCTAGATTCCAAGGCTTTTCTGCTGGGAAACTTCCTGTATCTTCAACATCCTCCACTGAACTTCAAACCAATGGCAGATTCTCTACATGTATAGGGTGCATCAAGCCCTGGATAGTTGCTGTTGCAAAAATCCTGCAAAATCTTCACAAACGTTTGGGTTGATTTTTAAAGGATGTTGGCGGGTAAGGATTGAGGTCTTTGAAACAATCTTCCACAAGTTTCAATAAGAACAGCTTTAAAACCCTAACCCTGCCAGACGCAGCACAGTGCATCAGGTGGAAAAGTCTGGTGCACTTTGATGGAAAATGCTACCAACACCAGTGCAGAAACCGGCCACTTCTGAGACACTGAGAGCTAGTCCCATGGAACAATGCCCGAGTTGTATCCTGCTGCAGTGGGTGACCACAGACTCTGAGGCAGTTTGGCCTTGAGACTTTTGACCTGATGGATCTTGCTACACTGGGCAGGCTTGTCACTTAGACAAGTGTTGCATGTTGCTGCGTTTGGCAGGGTTTCTAGCCAAAATACCCTGGAGGGTTAGGGTTAAATTAAGGGTGTAAAGAAATAAACAGAAATACTGACCTTGTAAACCACCAGAAAGTGAGCCTGGACAGGAAGGAGGCGGAGGCCTCAGGACACGGATTCTGCCAAAGATCAAAGAAATAACTAAAAACGATGACTGTTGAATCCTCAAATATTGGATATTTGACCAATTATCAAAAGGGCCGTTCACACTAGCTGAAATCTTGATATCAGAGACCCCCCTTTCGCACTAGAGTCCAACACGGCTTCTACATTGGGTCCGGTGCTCTACATAAAACCGTGCTATGCCCAGTGCAGTTGGCAGAGAATTATCAGACCTTTCAAAACATTTTAAATTTGCCTGACTAACTCTCCTGTGGTTTGACCATTCAAAACACCTCAAAATCTGGGTTCTGGCAAATTGGAGGACAAAAAATGCAGGACCTTTTAAAATCCTCCAGAATTTATTGTTACTGCACTACCACACCTTTCAATTCCTTTCGAAAGGTATTGAAAGGCAACTTACTGAATTTGCCCACAGAGTTGCTTCACCTTCCGAAACCTTTCGAAAAGTTTCAAAGTTCCAGCACTATTTCACCTTTCAAAACCCTTTTAGTCAGGCAAATTTAAAATGTTTTGAAAGGTCTGATAATTCTCTGCCAACTGCACTGGGCATAGCAGGGCTAAAAGGGTTTTGAAAGGTGAAATAGTGCTGGAACTTTGAAACTATTCGAAAGGTTTAGGAAAGGTGAAGCAACTCTGTAAGCAAATTCAGTAAGGTGCCTTTCAATACCTTTCGAAAGGAATTGAAAGGTGTGGTAGTGCAGAAACAATAAATTCTGGAGGGTTTTAAAAGGTCCTGCATTTTTTGTCCTCCAATTTGCCAGAACCCAGATTTTGAGGTGTTTTGAATGGTCTAACTACAGGAGAGTTAAGCCCAAGTCACACATTCACGGTTTGGAGCTACGGATCTCCACGGTTTGAAATTCGTGATAAACCGTGGGAGTACCGTATTCATCCTTAGTACATCCGTGGTAATCCATCATCTTCCTTGGGTATTCGTGGAGGGGCTACGGAAGTTTTAAACTGTTCATATCTTCCGTGGTGAACTGTCATGAAATTAATCCGTAGTGCAACCGTGGGACATCCGGAGGACAACCGTATTTATTCGTAGTGTTATTCATGGCTGTTCGTGCATATTCTTGGAGATTCGTAGCTCATTCGTGGTAGAAATCTCTACGAATTCGCTACGAATGTCCTACGGATATGCCCGGATGTGCTAGGGTTCTGCTGAGGTTGTACTACGAATGTGCCGTAGCAGAACCTTGGTCATCCTTGGCCCAATCGCACACAACCGTGGCGTTAACGTCATTATTCTTAGTGATACCGTCGATATTCTTCAACAATCTGTCTATATTCTTGACAAACCGTGGTGTATTCGTAGAGAAACCTTAGGACAGTCGTGGCTATCCGTCCTGAAACCGTAGAGCATTCTTAGAAAGTCGATTTCTCCACGAATCTCGACGGTTCATCTTGATCGATTGATTGTTGGTAAACCGTGGATATTCGTAGCTCCAACCGTGAATGTGTGACTTGGGCTTTAGTATAATCAAACCCTGGTCAGGACCAGGGTTAAGAGGCTCTACCCGGGTAGCAAATCCAAACTCTACAGCCGACCCGTGTACGCACCAGGTAAGTGTGAACGGTACGCCTTGCCGACACGTGCTCGACGGGACCCAGTTCTGCTAACGACGGATTGATTTCAACACGGGTAGCTGAGACGATAGTGTGAAAAGGCCTTAATATTCAAACCTTCTTGCATTTTCAGAATAACTTTTATAATTGAAACAATATTGAATTAGGTGGAAAGAGAGAAGGAAAAAATGTTGCAACCTGACGCCACTTCAGCGGTTGTGTACAAAGTCTTTGGAGAGTCAAGAAAATTTTCCAGAGTATTTCCGAACAAAATTGGAAATATTTCTCGGTCCACGATTCATGTCTTATCATTTTTGCAATGACTGGCACTCCAACTGGACTTTTCTAGTTCACTCGGCTTCGCCTCGTGAAATGGAAACGTCCAGATTTTACCTTGCGATAATAATCCTCACATTTCAGTCCGAGCCACTCAATATTTGTGTAATATCACACTGTTGTTGCTCAAAAGTTCGCACGCGGTGCCTAGACGTTTTCCATAGCCAGCATCATCGAAAAAGTCAGTTTTTCACCCAAAAATCAAACTTCACCAAAATTGCTCAAAAGTTCACACGCGGTGCATAGAGGCAAGAATAAAATTCCCTGAAGAGTTCAACTCATTACATTCAGTATCCAGTGAGAAAAGAAAACTTTCGACTTTTTACGAAATGACCCCAAAACTTCAACGTTTTCCATAGCCGGCATCATCGAAAAAGTAAGTTTTTCACCCAAATATCAAACTTCACCAAAATTGCTCAAAAGTTCACACGCGGTGCATAGAGGCCAGAATTAAATTCCATGAAGAGTTCAACTCATTACATTCAGTATCCAGTGAGAAAAGAAAACGTTTTGATTTTTTACAAAATGCCCCCAAACCTTCAACATTTTCCATAGCCGGCATCATCTAAAAAGTCAGTTTTTCACCCAAAAATCCAACTTGACCAAATTTGCTCAAAAGTTCACACGACAGGTGCCAAGACGCCAGAATTGAATTCCCTGAAGGTTCAACTCATTACATTCAGTATCCAGTGAGAAAGAAAACTTTTGGATTTTTAACAAAATGCCCCAAAACCTCAACGTTTTCCATAGCCGGCATCATCGAAAAAGTGAGTTTTTCACCCAAAATCAACTTGACCGAATTGCTCAAAAGTTCACACGAGGTGCCTAGAGGCCAGAATTGAATTCCCTGAAGAGTTCACTTCATTACATTCAGTATCCAGTGAGAAAAGAAAAATTTAGATTTTTTACAAAATGCCCATAACTTCAACGTTTTCCATAGCCGGCATCATCGAAAAAGTCATTTTTTGCCCCAAAAATCCAACATCACCAAAATTGCTAAAAAGTTCACACGAGGTGCCTAGAGGCCAGAATTGAATTCCCTGAAGAGTTCAACCCATTACATTCAGTATCCAGTGAGAAAAGACATATTTTAGATTTTTTACAAAATGCCCCAAAACTTCAACGTTTTCCATAGCCGGCATCATCGAAAAAGACAGTATTTTCACCCAAAAATCCAACATCACCAAAATTGCTCAAAAGTTCACACGAGGTGCCTAGAGGCCAGAATTGAATTCCCTGAAGAGTTCAACCCATTACATTCAGTATCCAGTGAGAAAAGACGTATTTTAGATTTTTATAAAAACCCCCAAAACTTCAACGTTTTCCATAGCCGGCATCATCGAAAAAGTCAGTTTTTCACCCCAAAAATCCAACATCTCCAAAATTGCTAAAAAGTTCACACGAGACGCCTAGAGGCCAGAATTAATTTCCCTGAAGAGTTCAACTAATTACATTCAGTATCCAGTGAGAAAAGACAACTTTTAGATTTTTTACAAAATGCCCCAAAACTTCAACGTTTTCCATAGCCGGCATCATCGAAAAAGTCAGTTTTTCACCCAAAAATCCAACATCACCAAAATTGCTCAAAAGTTTACACGAGGTGCCTAGAGGCCAGAATTGAATTCCCTGAAGAGTTCAACCCATTACATTCAGTATCCAGTGAGAAAAGACATATTTAGATTTTTTATAAAACACCCCAAAAACTTCAACGTTTTCCATAGCCGGCATCATCGAAAAAGTCAGTTTTTCACCCAAAAATCCAACATCACCAAAATGGCTAAAAAGTTCACACGAGGTGCCTAGAGGCCAGAATTGAATTCCCTGAAGAGTTCAACCCATTACATTCAGTATCCAGTGAGAAAAGACATTTTAGATTTTTATAAAACACCCCCAAAACTTCAACGTTTTCCATAGCCGGCATCATCGAAAAAGTCAGTTTTTCACCCAAAAATCCAACATCACCAAAATTGCTCAAAAGTTTACACGAGGTGCCTAGAGGCCAGAATTGAATTCCCTGAAAAGTTCAACTCATTACGTTCAGTATCCAGTGAGAAAGACAACCTTTAGATTTTTTTAAAATGCCCCCAAACTTCAACGTTTTCCATAGCCGGCATCATCGAAAAAGTCAGTTTTTGACCCCAAAATCCAACATCTCCAAAATTGCTAAAAGTTCACACGAGGTGCCTAGAGGCCAGAATTGAATTCCCTGAAGAGTTCAACCCATTACATTCAGTATCCAGTGAGAAAAGACATATTTTAGATTTTTATAAAACACCCCCAAAACTTCAACGTTTTCCATAGCCGGCATCATCGAAAAAGTCAGTTTTTCACCCAAAAATCCAACATCACCAAAATTGCTCAAAAGTTACACGAGGTGCCTAGAGGCCAGAATTGAATTTCCTGAAGAGTTCAACTCATTACGTTCAGTATCCAGTGAGAAAAGACAACTTTTAGATTTTTTACAAAATGCCCCAAAACTTCAACGTTTTCCATAACCGGCATCATCGAAAAAGTCAGTTTTTCACCCAAAAATCCAACATCTCCAAAATTGCTCAAAAGTTCACACGAGGTGCCTAGAGGCCAGAATTGAATTCCCTGAAGAGTTCAACCATTACATTCAGTATCCAGTGAGAAAAGAAAACTTTTAGATTTTTTACAAAATGCCCCCAAAACTTCAACGTTTTTCCATAGCCGGCATCATCGAAAAAGTCAGTTTTTCACCCAAAAATCCAACATCACCAAAATTGCTCAAAAGTTCACACGAGGTGCCTAGAGGCCAGAATTGAATTCCCTGAAAAGTTCAACCATTACATTCAGTATCCAGTGAGAAAAGACATTTTAGATTTTTATAAAACACCCCAAATACTTCAACGTTTTCCATAGCCGGCATCATCGAAAAAGTCAGTTTTTCACCCAAAAATCCAACATCACCAAAATTGCTCAAAAGTTCACACGAGGTGCCTAGAGGCCAGAATTGAATTCCCTGAAGAGTTCAACCCATTACATTCAGTATCCAGTGAGAAAAGACATATTTTAGATTTTTATAAAACACCCCCAAAACTTCAACGTTTTCCATAGCCGGCATCATCGAAAAAACAGTTTTTCACCCAAAAATCCAACATCTCCAAAATTGCTCAAAAGTTCACACGAGGTGCCTAGAGGCCAGAATTGAATTCCCTGAAGAGTTCAACCCATTACATTCAGTATCCAGTGAGAAAAGACGTATTTTAGATTTTTATAAAACACCCCCAAAACTTCAACGTTTTCCATAGCCGGCATCATCGAAAAAGTCAGTTTTTCACCCAAAAATCCAACATCTCCAAAATTGCTAAAAAGTTCACACGAGGTGCCTAGAGGCCAGAATTGAATTCCCTGAAGAGTTCAACCCATTACATTCAGTATCCAGTGAGAAAAGACGTATTTTAGATTTCATAAAAATGCCCCAAAACTTCAACGTTTTCCATAGCCGGCATCATCGAAAAAGTCAGTTTTTCACCCAAAAATCCAACATCTCCAAAATTGCTAAAAAGTTCACACGAGGTGCCTAGAGGCCAGAATTGAATTCCCTGAAGAGTTCAACCAATTACATTCAGTATCCAGTGAGAAAAGAAAACTTTAGATTTTTTACAAAATGCCCCAAAACTTCAACGTTTTCCATAGCCGGCATCATCGAAAAAGTCAGTTTTTCACCCAAAAATCCAACATCACCAAAATTGCTCAAAAGTTCACACGAGGTGCCTAGAGGCCAGAATTGAATTCCCTGAAGAGTTCAAAACATTACATTCAGTATCCAGTGAGAAAAGAAAACTTTTAGATTTTTTACAAAATGCCCCAAAACTTCAACGTTTCCATAGCCGGCATCATCGAAAAAGTCAGTTTTTCACCCAAAAATCCAACATCACCAAAATTGCTCAAAAGTTCACACGAGGTGCCTAGAGGCCAGAATTGAATTCCCTGAAGAGTTCAACCATTACATTCAGTATCCAGTGAGAAAAGAAAACTTTTAGATTTTTTACAAAATGCCCCAAAACTTCAACGTTTTCCATAGCCGGCATCATCGAAAAAGTCAGTTTTTCACCCAAAAATCCAACATCACCAAAATTGCTCAAAAGTTTACACGAGGTGCCTAGAGGCCAGAATTGAATTCCCTGAAGAGTTCAACTCATTACATTCAGTATCCAGTGAGAAAAGACAACTTTTAGATTTTTTACAAAATGCCCCAAAACTTCAACGTTTTCCATAGCCGGCATCATCGAAAAAGTCAGTTTTTCACCCAAAAATCCAACATCTCCAAAATTGCTCAAAAGTTCACACGAGGTGCCTAGAGGCCAGAATTGAATTCCCTGAAGAGTTCAACCATTACATTCAGTATCCAGTGAGAAAAGAAAACTTTTAGATTTTTTACAAAATGCCCCCAAAACTTCAACGTTTTCCATAGCCGGCATCATCGAAAAAGTCAGTTTTTCACCCAAAAATCCAACATCACCAAAATTGCTCAAAAGTTCACACGAGGTGCCTAGAGGCCAGAATTGAATTCCCTGAAGAGTTCAACCCATTACATTCAGTATCCAGTGAGAAAAGACGTCTTTAGATTTTATAAAAACCCCCAAAACTTCAACGTTTTCCATAGCCGGCATCATCGAAAAAGTCAGTTTTTCACCCAAAAATCCAACATCTCCAAAATTGCTAAAAAGTTCACACGAGGTGCCTAGAGGCCAGAATTAATTCCCTGAAGAGTTCAACCCATTACATTCAGTATCCAGTGAGAAAAGACATTTTAGATTTTTTACAAAATGCCCCAAAACTTCAACGTTTTCCATAGCCGGCATCATCGAAAAAGTCAGTTTTTCACCCAAAAATCCAACATCACCAAAATTGCTCAAAAGTTCACACGAGGTGCCTAGAGGCCAGAATTGAATTCCCTGAAGAGTTCAACTCATTACATTCAGTATCCAGTGAGAAAAGACGTATTTTAGATTTTTATAAAAACCCCAAAACTTCAACGTTTTCCATAGCCGGCATCATCGAAAAAGTCAGTTTTTCACCCAAAAATCCAACATCTCCAAAATTGCTCAAAAGTTCACACGAGGTGCCTAGAGGCCAGAATTGAATTCCCTGAAGAGTTCAACTCATTACATTCAGTATCCAGTGAGAAAAGACAACTTTTAGATTTTTTACAAAATGCCCCAAAACTTCAACGTTTTCCATAGCCGGCATCATCGAAAAAGTCAGTTTTTCACCAAAAAATCCAACATCACAAAATTGCTCAAAAGTTCACACGAGGTGCCTAGAGGCCAGAATTGAATTCCCTGAAGAGTTCAACCCATTACATTCAGTATCCAGTGAGAAAAGACATTTTAGATTTTTATAAAAACACCCCCAAAACTTCAACGTTTTCCATAGCCGGCATCATCGAAAAAGTCAGTTTTTCACCCAAAAATCCAACATCACCAAAATGGCTCAAAAGTTCACACGAGGTGCCTAGAGGCCAGAATTGAATTCCCTGAAGAGTTCAACCCATTACATTCAGTATCCAGTGAGAAAAGACATATTTTAGATTTTATAAAACACCCCCAAAACTTCAACGTTTTCCATAGCCGGCATCATCGAAAAAGTCAGTTTTTCACCCAAAAATCCAACATCACCAAAATTGCTCAAAAGTTTACACGAGGTGCCTAGAGGCCAGAATTGAATTCCCTGAAGAGTTCAACTCATTACGTTCAGTATCCAGTGAGAAAAGACAACTTTAGATTTTTTAAAAATGCCCCAAACTTCAACGTTTTCCATAGCCGGCATCATCGAAAAAGTCAGTTTTGACCCCAAAATCCAACATCTCCAAAATTGCTAAAAAGTTCACACGAGGTGCCTAGAGGCCAGAATTGAATTCCCTGAAGAGTTCAACCCATTACATTCAGTATCCAGTGAGAAAAGACATATTTAGATTTTTATAAACACCCCCAAAACTTCAACGTTTTCCATAGCCGGCATCATCGAAAAAGTCAGTTTTTCACCCAAAAATCCAACATCACAAAATTGCTCAAAAGTTTACACGAGGTGCCTAGAGGCCAGAATTGAATTTCCTGAAGAGTTCAACTCATTACGTTCAGTATCCAGTGAGAAAAGACAACTTTAGATTTTTTACAAAATGCCCCAAAACTTCAACGTTTTCCATAGCCGGCATCATCGAAAAAGTCAGTTTTTCACCCAAAAATCCAACATCTCCAAAATTGCTCAAAAGTTCACACGAGGTGCCTAGAGGCCAGAATTGAATTCCCTGAAGAGTTCAACTCATTACATTCAGTATCCAGTGAGAAAAGAAAACTTTTAGATTTTTTACAAAATGCCCCCAAAACTTCAACGTTTTCCATAGCCGGCATCATCGAAAAAGTCAGTTTTTCACCCAAAAATCCAACATCACCAAAATTGCTCAAAAGTTCACACGAGGTGCCTAGAGGCCAGAATTGAATTCCCTGAAGAGTTCAACCCATTACATTCAGTATCCAGTGAGAAAAGACAATTTTAGATTTTTATAAAACACCCCCAAAACTTCAACGTTTTCCATAGCCGGCATCATCGAAAAAGTCAGTTTTTCACCCAAAAATCCAACATCACCAAAATTGCTCAAAAGTTCACACGAGGTGCCTAGAGGCCAGAATTGAATTCCCTGAAGAGTTCAACTCATTACATTCAGTATCCAGTGAGAAAAGAAATATTTTAGATTTTTATAAAACACCCCCAAAACTTCAACGTTTTCCATAGCCGGCATCATCGAAAAAGTCAGTTTTTCACCCAAAAATCCAACATCTCCAAAATTGCTAAAAGTTCACACGAGGTGCCTAGAGGCCAGAATTGAATTCCCTGAAGAGTTCAACTCATTACATCAGTATCCAGTGAGAAAAGACAAATTTTAGATTTTTATAAAACACCCCAAAACTTCAACGTTTCCATAGCCGGCATCATCGAAAAAGTCAGTTTTTCACCCAAAATCCAACATCTCCAAAATTGCTAAAAAGTTCACACGAGGTGCCTAGAGGCCAGAATTGAATTCCCTGAAGAGTTCAACCCATTACATTCAGTATCCAGTGAGAAAAGACAATTTAGATTTTATAAAACACCCCCAAAACTTCAACGTTTTCCATAGCCGGCATCATCGAAAAAGTCAGTTTTTCACCCAAAAATCCAACATCTCCAAAATTGCTCAAAAGTTCACACGAGGTGCCTAGAGGCCAGAATTGAATTCCCTGAAGAGTTCAACCATTACATTCAGTATCCAGTGAGAAAAGAAAACTTTAGATTTTTTACAAAATGCCCCAAAACTTCAACGTTTTCCATAGCCGGCATCATCGAAAAAGTCAGTTTTTCACCCAAAAATCCAACATCTCCAAAATTGCTCAAAAGTTCACACGAGGTGCCTAGAGGCCAGAATTGAATTCCCTGAAGAGTTCAACCATTACATTCAGTATCCAGTGAGAAAAGAAAACTTTTAGATTTTTACAAAATGCCCCAAAACTTCAACGTTTTCCATAGCCGGCATCATCGAAAAAGTCAGTTTTTCACCCAAAAATCCAACATCACCAAAATTGCTCAAAAGTTCACACGAGGTGCCTAGAGGCCAGAATTGAATTCCCTGAAGAGTTCAACCATTACATTCAGTATCCAGTGAGAAAAGAAAACTTTTAGATTTTTTACAAAATGCCCCCAAAAACTTCAACGTTTTCCATAGCCGGCATCATCGAAAAAGTCAGTTTTTCACCCAAAAATCCAACATCACCAAAATTGCTCAAAAGTTCACACGAGGTGCCTAGAGGCCAGAATTGAATTCCCTGAAGAGTTCAACTCATTACGTTCAGTATCCAGTGAGAAAAGACAACTTTTAGATTTTTTACAAAATGCCCCAAAACTTCAACGTTTTCCATAGCCGGCATCATCGAAAAAAGTCAGTTTTTCACCCAAAAATCCAACATCTCCAAAATTGCTCAAAAGTTCACACGAGGTGCCTAGAGGCCAGAATTGAATTCCCTGAAGAGTTCAACCATTACATTCAGTATCCAGTGAGAAAAGAAAACTTTTAGATTTTTTACAAAATGCCCCAAAACTTCAACGTTTTCCATAGCCGGCATCATCGAAAAAGTCAGTTTTTCACCCAAAAATCCAACATCACCAAAATTGCTCAAAAGTTCACACGAGGTGCCTAGAGGCCAGAATTGAATTCCCTGAAGAGTTCAAACCATTACATTCAGTATCCAGTGAGAAAAGAACTTTTAGATTTTTATAAAAACCCCCAAAACTTCAACGTTTTCCATAGCCGGCATCATCGAAAAAGTCAGTTTTTCACCCAAAAATCCAACATCTCCAAAATTGCTAAAAAGTTCACACGAGGTGCCTAGAGGCCAGAATTGAATTCCCTGAAGAGTTCAACTCATTACATTCAGTATCCAGTGAGAAAAGACAACTTTTAGATTTTTTACAAAATGCCCCAAAACTTCAACGTTTTCCATAGCCGGCATCATCGAAAAAGTCAGTTTTTCACCCAAAAATCAACATCACCAAAATTGCTCAAAAGTTTACACGAGGTGCCTAGAGGCCAGAATTGAATTCCCTGAAGAGTTCAACCCATTACATTCAGTATCCAGTGAGAAAAGAAAATTTTAGATTTTACAAAACACCCCCAAAACTTCAACGTTTTCCATAGCCGGCATCATCGAAAAAGTCAGTTTTTCACCCAAAAATCCAACATCACCAAAATTGCTAAAAAGTTCACACGAGGTGCCTAGAGGCCAGAATTGAATTCCCTGAAGAGTTCAACCCATTACATTCAGTATCCAGTGAGAAAAAAGACAATTTTAGATTTTTATAAAAATGCCCCAAAACTTCAACGTTTTCCATAGCCGGCATCATCGAAAAAGTCAGTTTTTCCCAAAATCCAACATCACAAAATTGCTCAAAAGTTTACACGAGGTGCCTAGAGGCCAGAATTGAATTCCCTGAAGAGTTCAACTCATTACGTTCAGTATCCAGTGAGAAAAGACAACTTTAGATTTTTTAAAAATGCCCCAAACTTCAACGTTTTCCATAGCCGGCATCATCGAAAAAGTCAGTTTTTGACCCAAAAATCCAACATCTCCAAATTGCTCAAAAGTTCACACGAGGTGCCTAGAGGCCAGAATTGAATTCCCTGAAGAGTTCAACCCATTACATTCAGTATCCAGTGAGAAAAGACAATTTTAGATTTTTACAAAACACCCCAAAACTTCAACGTTTTCATAGCCGGCATCATCGAAAAAGTCAGTTTTTCACCCAAAAATCCAACATCACCAAAATTGCTCAAAAGTTCACACGAGGTGCCTAGAGGCCAGAATTGAATTTCCTGAAGAGTTCAACTCATTACATTCAGTATCCAGTGAGAAAAGACAACTTTAGATTTTTTACAAAATGCCCCAAAACTTCAACGTTTTCCATAGCCGGCATCATCGAAAAAGTCAGTTTTTCACCCAAAAATCCAACATCACCAAAATTGCTCAAAAGTTCACACGAGGTGCCTAGAGGCCAGAATTGAATTCCCTGAAGAGTTCAACCATTACATTCAGTATCCAGTGAGAAAAGAAAACTTTTAGATTTTTTACAAAATGCCCCCAAAACTTCAACGTTTTCCATAGCCGGCATCATCGAAAAAGTCAGTTTTTCACCCAAAAATCCAACATCACCAAAATTGCTCAAAAGTTCACACGAGGTGCCTAGAGGCCAGAATTGAATTCCCTGAAGAGTTCAACTCATTACATTCAGTATCCAGTGAGAAAAGACAATTTTAGATTTTTATAAAACACCCCCAAAACTTCAACGTTTTCCATAGCCGGCATCATCGAAAAAGTCAGTTTTTCACCCAAAAATCCAACATCACCAAAATTGCTCAAAAGTTCACACGAGGTGCCTAGAGGCCAGAATTGAATTCCCTGAAGAGTTCAACCCATTACATTCAGTATCCAGTGAGAAAAGACATATTTTAGATTTTATAAAACACCCCAAACTTCAACGTTTTCCATAGCCGGCATCATCGAAAAAGTCAGTTTTTCACCCAAAAATCCAACATCTCCAAAATTGCTCAAAAGTTCACACGAGGTGCCTAGAGGCCAGAATTGAATTCCCTGAAGAGTTCAACCATTACATTCAGTATCCAGTGAGAAAAGACAACTTTTAGATTTTCATAAAACACCCCAAAACTTCAACGTTTTCCATAGCCGGCATCATCGAAAAAGTCAGTTTTTCACCCAAAAACCAACATCTCCAAAATTGCTCAAAAGTTCACACGAGGTGCCTAGAGGCCAGAATTGAATTCCCTGAAGAGTTCAACTCATTACATTCAGTATCCAGTGAGAAAAGAAAACTTTTAGATTTTTTACAAAATGCCCCAAAACTTCAACGTTTTCCATAGCCGGCATCATCGAAAAAGTCAGTTTTTCACCCAAAAATCCAACATCACCAAAATTGCTCAAAAGTTCACACGAGGTGCCTAGAGGCCAGAATTGAATTCCCTGAAGAGTTCAACTCATTACATTCAGTATCCAGTGAGAAAAGACATATTTTAGATTTTTTAAAAAACACCCCCAAAACTTCAACGTTTTCCATAGCCGGCATCATCGAAAAAGTCAGTTTTTCACCCAAAAATCCAACATCACCAAAATTGCTCAAAAGTTCACACGAGGTGCCTAGAGGCCAGAATTGAATTCCTGAAGAGTTCAACTCATTACGTTCAGTATCCAGTGAGAAAAGACAACTTTTAGATTTTTTACAAAATGCCCCAAAACTTCAACGTTTTCCATAGCCGGCATCATCGAAAAAGTCAGTTTTTCACCCAAAAATCCAACATCACCAAAATTGCTCAAAAGTTCACACGAGGTGCCTAGAGGCCAGAATTGAATTCCCTGAAGAGTTCAACCCATTACATTCAGTATCCAGTGAGAAAAGACAATTTTAGATTTTTATAAAACACCCCCAAAACTTCAACGTTTTCCATAGCCGGCATCATCGAAAAAGTCAGTTTTTCACCCAAAAATCCAACATCTCCAAAATTGCTCAAAAGTTCACACGAGGTGCCTAGAGGCCAGAATTGAATTCCCTGAAGAGTTCAACTCATTACATTCAGTATCCAGTGAGAAAAGACAACTTTTAGATTTTTTACAAAATGCCCCAAAACTTCAACGTTTTCCATAGCCGGCATCATCGAAAAAGTCAGTTTTTCACCCAAAAATCCAACATCACCAAAATTGCTCAAAAGTTCACACGAGGTGCCTAGAGGCCAGAATTGAATTCCCTGAAGAGTTCAACCATTACATTCAGTATCCAGTGAGAAAAGAAAACTTTTAGATTTTTACAAAATGCCCCCAAAACTTCAACGTTTTCCATAGCCGGCATCATCGAAAAAGTCAGTTTTTCACCCAAAAATCCAACATCACCAAAATTGCTCAAAAGTTCACACGAGGTGCCTAGAGGCCAGAATTGAATTCCCTGAAGAGTTCAACTCATTACATTCAGTATCCAGTGAGAAAAGACTTTTAGATTTTTTACAAAATGCCCCAAAACTTCAACGTTTTCCATAGCCGGCATCATCGAAAAAGTCAGTTTTTCACCCAAAAATCCAACATCACCAAAATTGCTCAAAAGTTCACACGAGGTGCCTAGAGGCCAGAATTGAATTCCCTGAAGAGTTCAACTCATTACATTCAGTATCCAGTGAGAAAAGACAACTTTTAGATTTTTTACAAAATGCCCCAAAACTTCAACGTTTTCCATAGCCGGCATCATCGAAAAAGTCAGTTTTTCACCAAAAATCCAACATCACCAAAATTGCTCAAAAGTTACACGAGGTGCCTAGAGGCCAGAATTGAATTCCCTGAAGAGTTCAACTCATTACATTCAGTATCCAGTGAGAAAAGACAACTTTTAGATTTTTTACAAAATGCCCCAAAACTTCAACGTTTTCCATAGCCGGCATCATCGAAAAAGTCAGTTTTTCACCCAAAAAATCCAACATCACCAAAATTGCTCAAAAGTTTACACGAGGTGCCTAGAGGCCAGAATTGAATTCCCTGAAGAGTTCAACTCATTACATTCAGTATCCAGTGAGAAAAGACAACTTTTAGATTTTTTACAAAATGCCCCAAAACTTCAAACGTTTTCCATAGCCGGCATCATCGAAAAAGTCAGTTTTTCACCAAAAATCCAACATCACCAAAATTGCTCAAAAGTTCACACGAGGTGCCTAGAGGCCAGAATTGAATTCCCTGAAGAGTTCAACCCATTACATTCAGTATCCAGTGAGAAAAGAACAATTTTAGATTTTTTACAAAAACCCCCAAAACTTCAACGTTTTCCATAGCCGGCATCATCGAAAAAGTCAGTTTTTGACCCAAAAATCCAACATCTCCAAAATTGCTAAAAAGTTCACACGAGGGCCTAGAGGCCAGAATTGAATTCCCTGAAGAGTTCAACCATTACATTCAGTATCCAGTGAGAAAAGACAACTTTTAGATTTTTACAAAACACCCCCAAAACTTCAACGTTTTCCATAGCCGGCATCATCGAAAAAGTCAGTTTTTGACCCAAAAATCCAACATCTCAAAATTGCTCAAAAGTTCACACGAGGTGCCTAGAGGCCAGAATTGAATTCCCTGAAGAGTTCAACTCATTACATTCAGTATCCAGTGAGAAAAGACAACTTTTAGATTTTTTACAAAATGCCCCAAAACTTCAACGTTTTCCATAGCCGGCATCATCGAAAAAGTCAGTTTTTCACCCAAAAATCCAACATCTCCAAAATTGCTCAAAAGTTCACACGAGGTGCCTAGAGGCCAGAATTGAATTCCCTGAAGAGTTCAAACCATTACATTCAGTATCCAGTGAGAAAAGACATATTTTAGATTTTTACAAAACACCCCAAAACTTCAACGTTTTCCATAGCCGGCATCATCGAAAAAGTCAGTTTTTCACCCAAAAATCCAACATCACCAAAATTGCTCAAAAGTTCACACGAGGTGCCTAGAGGCCAGAATTGAATTCCCTGAAGAGTTCAACTCATTACATTCAGTATCCAGTGAGAAAAGAACAACTTTTAGATTTTTTACAAAATGCCCAAAACTTCAACGTTTTCCATAGCCGGCATCATCGAAAAAGTCAGTTTTTCACCCAAAAATCCAACATCTCCAAAATTGCTCAAAAGTTCACACGAGGTGCCTAGAGGCCAGAATTGAATTCCCTGAAGAGTTCAAACAATTACATTCAGTATCCAGTGAGAAAAGAAAACTTTTAGATTTTTTACAAAATGCCCAAAACTTCAACGTTTTCCATAGCCGGCATCATCGAAAAAAGTCAGTTTTTCACCCAAAAATCCAACATCACCAAAATTGCTCAAAAGTTCACACGAGGTGCCTAGAGGCCAGAATTGAATTCCCTGAAGAGTTCAACCATTACATTCAGTATCCAGTGAGAAAAGAAAACTTTTAGATTTTTTACAAAATGCCCCAAAACTTCAACGTTTTCCATAGCCGGCATCATCGAAAAAGTCAGTTTTTCACCCAAAAATCCAACATCACCAAAATTGCTCAAAAGTTCACACGAGGTGCCTAGAGGCCAGAATTGAATTCCCTGAAGAGTTCAACTCATTACATTCAGTATCCAGTGAGAAAAGACAACTTTTAGATTTTTTACAAAATGCCCCAAAACTTCAACGTTTTCCATAGCCGGCATCATCGAAAAAGTCAGTTTTTCACCCAAAAATCCCAACAATCCAAAATTGCTCAAAAGTTCACACGAGGTGCCTAGAGGCCAGAATTGAATTCCCTGAAGAGTTCAACCCATTACATTCAGTATCCAGTGAGAAAAGAACAATTTTAGATTTTTATAAAAACACCCCCAAAACTTCAACGTTTTCCATAGCCGGCATCATCGAAAAAGTCAGTTTTTCACCCAAAAATCCAACATCACCAAAATTGCTCAAAAGTTTACACGAGGTGCCTAGAGGCCAGAATTGAATTCCCTGAAGAGTTCAACTCATTACATTCAGTATCCAGTGAGAAAAGACAACTTTTAGATTTTTTACAAAATGCCCCAAAACTTCAACGTTTTCCATAGCCGGCATCATCGAAAAAGTCAGTTTTTCACCCAAAAATCCAACATCACCAAAATTGCTCAAAAGTTCACACGAGGTGCCTAGAGGCCAGAATTGAATTCCCTGAAGAGTTCAACTCATTACATTCAGTATCCAGTGAGAAAAGACAACTTTTAGATTTTTTACAAAATGCCCCCAAAACTTCAACGTTTTCCATAGCCGGCATCATCGAAAAAGTCAGTTTTTCACCCAAAAATCCAACATCACCAAAATTGCTCAAAAGTTCACACGAGGTGCCTAGAGGCCAGAATTGAATTCCCTGAAGAGTTCAACTCATTACATTCAGTATCCAGTGAGAAAAGAAACTTTTAGATTTTTTACAAAATGCCCCAAAACTTCAACGTTTTCCATAGCCGGCATCATCGAAAAAGTCAGTTTTTCACCCAAAAATCCAACATCACCAAAATTGCTCAAAAGTTTACACGAGGTGCCTAGAGGCCAGAATTGAATTCCCTGAAGAGTTCAACTCATTACATTCAGTATCCAGTGAGAAAAGACAACTTTTAGATTTTTTACAAAATGCCCCAAAACTTCAACGTTTCCATAGCCGGCATCATCGAAAAAAGTCAGTTTTTCACCCAAAAATCCAACATCACCAAAATTGCTCAAAAGTTTACACGAGGTGCCTAGAGGCCAGAATTGAATTCCCTGAAGAGTTCAACTCATTACATTCAGTATCCAGTGAGAAAAGACAACTTTTAGATTTTTTACAAAATGCCCCAAAACTTCAAAGGTTTCCATAGCCGGCATCATCGAAAAAGTCAGTTTTTCACCCAAAAATCCAACATCACCAAAATTGCTCAAAAGTTCACACGAGGTGCCTAGAGGCCAGAATTGAATTCCCTGAAGAGTTCAACCCATTACATTCAGTATCCAGTGAGAAAAGACAATTTTAGATTTTTATAAAAAACCCCCAAAACTTCAACGTTTTCCATAGCCGGCATCATCGAAAAAAGTCAGTTTTTGACCCAAAAATCAAACTCAAAAAATTGCTCAAAAGTTCACACGAGGTGCCTAGAGGCCAGAATTGAATTCCCTGAAGAGTTCAACCCATTACATTCAGTATCCAGTGAGAAAAGACAATTTTAGATTTTATAAAATGCCCCAAAACTTCAACGTTTTCCATAGCCGGCATCATCGAAAAAGTCAGTTTTTCACCCAAAAATCCAACATCTCCAAAATTGCTCAAAAGTTCACACGAGGTGCCTAGAGGCCAGAATTGAATTCCCTGAAGAGTTCAACTCATTACATTCAGTATCCAGTGAGAAAAGACAACTTTTAGATTTTTTACAAAAATGCCCCAAAACTTCAACGTTTTCCATAGCCGGCATCATCGAAAAAGTCAGTTTTTCACCCAAAAATCCAACATCTCAAAAATTGCTCAAAAGTTCACACGAGGTGCCTAGAGGCCAGAATTGAATTCCCTGAAGAGTTCAACCCATTACATTCAGTATCCAGTGAGAAAAGACTATTTAGATTTTTATAAAACACCCCCAAAACTTCAACGTTTTCCATAGCCGGCATCATCGAAAAAGTCAGTTTTTCACCCAAAAATCCAACATCACCAAAATTGCTCAAAAGTTTACACGAGGTGCCTAGAGGCCAGAATTGAATTTCCTGAAGAGTTCAACTCATTACATCAGTATCCAGTGAGAAAAGACAACTTTTAGATTTTTTACAAAATGCCCCAAAACTTCAACGTTTTCCATAGCCGGCATCATCGAAAAAGTCAGTTTTTCACCCAAAAATCCAACATCTCCAAAATTGCTCAAAAGTTCACACGAGGTGCCTAGAGGCCAGAATTGAATTCCCTGAAGAGTTCAACTCATTACATTCAGTATCCAGTGAGAAAAGAAAACTTTTAGATTTTTTACAAAATGCCCCAAAACTTCAACGTTTTCCATAGCCGGCATCATCGAAAAAGTCAGTTTTTCACCAAAAATCCAACATCACCAAAATTGCTCAAAAGTTCACACGAGGTGCCTAGAGGCCAGAATTGAAATTCCCTGAAGAGTTCAACCATTACATTCAGTATCCAGTGAGAAAGAAAACTTTTAGATTTTTTACAAAATGCCCCCAAAACTTCAACGTTTTCCATAGCCGGCATCATCGAAAAGTCAGTTTTTCACCCAAAAATCCAACATCACCAAAATTGCTCAAAAGTTTACACGAGGTGCCTAGAGGCCAGAATTGAATTCCCTGAAGAGTTCAACTCATTACATTCAGTATCCAGTGAGAAAAGACTTTTTTAGATTTTTTACAAAATGCCCCAAAACTTCAACGTTTTCCATAGCCGGCATCATCGAAAAAGTCAGTTTTTGACCCAAAAATCCAACAAGTCCAAAATTGC